>NC_083284.1:30469188-31830427 GCF_963506605.1 Zootoca vivipara | reverse complement strand
AAAGGGGGGGGGGAGGGAATAGCAATTTTCCTGTTAGTTGTTTAATATAGAATATTAAGGTGTAAATGAGTATGTTCTGACACTGGCTGTTCCTGTAATCCAACTTTAGATTGTAGGTCTTTTAGGAAGCCTTTAGAGAGACTACAAGAGACATTTCTTTAAGAAGACATATAATGCTCCCTGCCAAATCTCCATCCTTCTAATGGGAAAATTTCATATGCTCAGCCAGAACTAATTAGCGTTGCTTCATTGTTGAAAGCAACAGAATACAGGTTGGCAAACACGATTGCGCTCAAAGATGCTGTCAAGGTTATTATCTACATTGACTTCTCAGGCTTTCTGAGTCATAACCTGCATTCTTCATTCCCCAACAAAGCATGCTTTGTTTAGTTGAAAATCCTTCAACAACAGACTTCTGCCCCTTGCAATTATCACAGCTCTGCTCAGTGTGACACATGTGTCTATTCGGGGTGGGGGTGGGGGCGGGGGCTGGTGAATAGATTTATGTTGTTTTACTTCAATTAATACACTTCGTTTAAGCTTTTCTGTTTCTGGCTGCAATTTGTATTTAAAATCAGGTGTGTCACAATGGTGTGGATGGGTGTGTAAAACACACAAGTGAACTGACCAATGCCATGTAGACCAGTGTTCTTCAGCCTTGGGTTCACAGATGCTGTTGAACTGAACTTCAGTGGTAATGGATGTTAAACTAGCTGGGGGTGATGGGATAACATATGGGGACAAAAGGTTGAAAATCACTTATTTAAACCCTTTCCCTGAATCTAATCACAGTTATTTTATACACTCTGGAAACTCATATGTGTTCAGTATCACTGGTTCCCACAGTCACTGTTTATTTTCCACACATACCTAAAATCTGCTACTACATCCTTCTGGCTCTTCCTGCTTGTGGACAGGAAATTCCTTCCAAAACTGTAGCTCTTGAAACAGGATGTCATATATGGAAACTCACTTTGGTTTGTGTCTCTAACAACATCCCAAAGTTTTCTAGTTTCCCTTAATGAGCAGCTCATATGAGCATAAAGTATCATATTGAGCACTAATCCAGAGCATATTTTCTACAGCGTTTATATTTACTTACATGTAAGATTGGGTATGTATTTTTAGTTGTATATATTGTATTATGCATTTTATTTTATACAGATGCAGGTTTCATTATATGTATATTGTAATTTCAGCTTGTTAAGAAATTGAACTGCATCTTTTTCACATTAATTCTTACAAGTCTGGCTGATGAAGAATTGATCAAGATTGGCTGATGAAGCATTGAACGAAACAGATTGGTTATCTGGAAACTCTGTTCCAGCGATATTTGATGACAGATTTTGTATATATCGAACTTTTGAATTATTCTACTACAACTGGTGAAGAAGATTTAGAGACTTTGGTTGCAATTTCTGATCATCTGTAGTAGTCTATTAATACTGTTTAGTGCCAAATTATTGGCCATCGTGTTGTGTTATTTTGTTCAGCTTGTCTATATTGCAATACAGGGGTCTGTTTACGGATTCTTCCTGGTTGTGGACATGAAATTCCTTCAGAAACTGTAGCTCTTGAAACAGGATGTCATATATGGAAACACACTTTGGTTTGTGTCTCTAACAACATCCCAAAGTTTTCTAGTTTCCCTTAAGAAGCAGCTCGCCGTACAGAATGTTACTTGGTCTCCTCCAAGATTGCTTCAGACTAGCTCCAACAAATCCCACAAGATCTGGATCTCTCATGTATGTCTAGAGGGGGAAAGAATGTATAAATGTCCTCAAACTTAATATATTGTTATTAATTATTTCATTTATGATTTGCTTCCCATGAGGCCTCTGACCCATTAGCAATATAATAAAAACATGCATGTGTGTGTTTGACAATTACATATATAAATACAGTTAAAATAAATGCATATATTAAAACATTTTTATAAAAACCCTACTATTTTATATACTAAAAAAACCTTTAAAACAACAGCACATACATAAAATCAATTTAAATCCCATATAGATGCCAATTTAGTATTCCCATGTTAGTATCTAGTATCTACAACCCCTCTGGCTCAAATAAAGTATACCCATGGCCCCCACCCCCTGTTTAAACTCTGGTGATTTTATCTCACTTAACAACTAGAAGAAACTAGAAGAAGAAGCTGGCATGTAGGCCTATCTTATATATGCTAAGTTGGAAACAACTCCCACCATGCTCAGTGGGGTTTATTCACAATTATTGCAGTCTTCAGCATGAATTTCCCTTTATCACAATGAACATCACTTCATAGGACCACTTCAAAACAAAACAAAAAATCTTATGCCCATGGTGGGTCCTTTCAACATGATTAGCAAACAGTAGAAATACATTGGTGGCACCAGAATGAATTGTTTTTATAATGCTAAAACAATAAATCTCACCACCATCTCCCACTTAGCCCCATATATAGGTATTTTTGCCCAGTGTCCAGCAGATTTCAGCACATTCATACCAGACAAGCAACCTTAAAGTAAAACTTTGGATACATTATTTGAAAATTTGGATGATTCACTGGCAGTAGGTGTTGCTGATCTCAGTGTTGTATTGACTACTTAGAGATTTTATTTCTTGCCCTGAGAGTTTGTGGAAACACAGCTGTAAATTATACATTTTCTCAACCAAGTAGAGACTTACGACGTACAGTAGAATTTAAAATACTTTGTCCATGGTCCTGAAATGGTTTAAGGTTGTACAAGCAACATTGCTCTAGCGTATAAAGTGTACTGTATAGTGTATAGCTTGGGAACTGTTCTATGAACAGTCTTTCCTATGTTAGAAATATTAGAAAGTGATTCTAACGGAAAGCAGTTTTGGGTTAATTAATACATTCTCATGTAATACTCCTCCTCCCAAATCCACTCAATTTATTTTCATACTTTTTCTGGGCTGCAATATTTGTCTTGGATTTTTTTTGTGTCTGCTTTTGTGAGAAGGGAGTAAAATGTCCCCCTAAGATTGAATTTATATAACATCCACTTCAGCCACCTTGCAAGTCCAAAAATATAAAATTTACCCACCTCTGAAAGCTGCTGAATTTAACCTCACGCTGCAAAAGTGAGGAAAGGGATTGTAATCACCTCAACTGCAGTAAATGATCTAGAATACAATAAATTCCTGCTGATATGTTTAGAAAACCAGGAACTAAGTGGCTCAGGTTGAAATATTAGCATGCATGCTCATGAATAAACTCCATTGAACACAATGGGATTTGCTTCCATGGGAACATAACAGGAATCTCTCTCTCTTTTCTCTCTCATATTGATCTGTTTTCTCACTTCCTCTGGTACAGAATAAAATAAAATAAGTGTATTACATGGAGGCAGTTACTGACTTGTTTTGTGATCAACAACATTAAAATATCCCATGGATTATCACCCATACCAAGTAGTAAACACATATTCTCTGAGAACCCCTGGATTTATAACAATGTTCTTTGTAGAAGCACTTATTTGCTAAGGGGGGGGAACCCCAATTCTTCCCTAAAAGGATAATATAATCTGGTCATTTGATTTTTACTAGCTTTCAGCTATCATGTATTACAGTAGTTTAATTCCATATACCTAGCAGTCCCAAGAAAAATACGTATATGCTAATTTCAGCATGACAGCCACAATGTAAATAAACACAACTCCACCCCATAAACTCTCATTGAGGTCTGTTAGAAGTTGAACAAATTAGCAAATTTGCAGTTGAAGGTTTGTTTACAAAACAAAGCATACCCTTCTGTTGGCTCCCCTTAATTGGGCTACTAATTGACCAAAATTGTAAAAGACATTTACGTAAGAGTTTGTAGATTACTGTATTTCAAAAAAGAAGAAATGCTGCAAATAAAAGGATAGAAAAACAGGCAAGTAAAATGTAAGCCATTAAATAAGTATCACCTCATGTGCTGTCAAAGGCACATTCAAATGAGCCCCCATCTGCAACTAATATCGTGTGAAAGTAGGAGGAGGAAAAGGGAATACAGCATGTGTAATTAATATATATATATAATTTATAAAATAATATAGTATAAAAATAATAAAATAAATGATTTTACATTTAGCAGGCAGGGACTACATACTGTACTTCTGATACTCAAGAACTATTTTATGTATTATTGGTTTTCTTCTTCTTTTTTTGCTGGTCTATGACCGTAATAAAGATATTATTATTATTACATACCGTACTTGCTCAGGTAGAACAGGAGCAGTACCAGTTAGTTAGTTTCTATCTACACTGTGCTATGCCCATGATCTAAATTTCTCTGCACTGTAGGCAAGGTCAGACATGGTTTCAATACAGCTGGGAGCATCATTCTTTAATGTGGTCTTTTCAAGACTGTTGCTTACCACATCATTCCTGATTAAACCACAGCTAACTGGTGTGCTCACACTTCAGTCAGAATAGAAGAGAATCAAATGTGCAGAACAGAATCAGTATGACCTAGAAAGAAGCTAAGACTTCCAGAGCACATAATCATCCTTTGTGCATTGCATTGGTCTTACTAATGGAAACCACTGATTTTTTATTGATTTTTTTTTTTAGCTGCGAGATTGCATTGTGATTGTATGCATATGCAGGCTGCCATCTCGCTGAGAAATCCTCTCAGAATTGAGCCATCACTCAAACTAAGGTGGAAGCAGAGGTCAAGCTAGGAGTCAGTGCCAAAGACCAAAGCCAAAAATCAAACATAAAGCATCAAGGCAAAGAAGACTTTTGTTTCCCGGAGAAGTCCCAGACCTTTAAAGCTTTTCCTGGTTGATCTAATTTGTTAGGGGGGGAGGTTAGTCAGTGTGATGTAGCAGCCCCCACCCTACTCAGTTTAGTGCTCACTGACAGTGTAATAATAAAAACAAAGAACAAAGGTAGGTGCTTTGCTTGCCACTCCTGAGTTGCCACAGCTGAGCAGTTGCCATAGCTGCCAAGTTATCCCTTTTTTAAGGGATTTTCCATTATGCTGAATAGGCTTCCTCGCGAGAAAAGGGAAAACTTGGCAGCTATGGCTGGTAACCAACTTGCTGCCAACCATTTCCCATTTCAATTCAATGAGAAGTCAGAGCTGGTCAGTGGTGATATCAAGGGGCAGTCCTGCCCCACTTTCAAGCTCATTTGTAATGCAGAGGAGGAAAGACCATTAAGGACTGAGGCAAAATAGTCTGAACTCACTTTTAGAGGGTAGATAACTTTCAGAAGCTGGAAACCAGGTGACCTTTTTTTTTTAGTTTATAGAAATGTGCGAGAGGGGAGATGTGGCCATCACCTGCCCCTCCAGAAATAAGGCATTCCAGTAGAGGAATCTGGGGTCCTGGATCTCGTCTGAAGTCCGTTTGAGGGGCTAGGGCCATTGCAGGACCACAGGAACCTTGGGGTGAGCTTCAATCGATCTTCACCGATGTTGTTCCCTCGTTTGGTGTTTACCCTTTCAGACTGCCAGCCAAAGAGGCTGGAGTTAGTTATAGTCTCTGACCAATGCCTAGGCCAATACCACTCAATTTGTTTTGCAATCAATAAAGTTGTGGCCAAAATTTGCCCAAAAACTTAAACTAACATTATGTGTCCGTTTGAAGTTATTTACTGGAGAAGGGCTTGGGGGGGGGGCCTCGGGGCGCAACCTGCACACCAATGAAATGATACATATGTACAAAACAAATCTTCATCATCCCCACCTTAGGGGCATTTTACTTTGGTTGGCATCAGGGTTTTGCTCAAGCTGCAAAAGTTATGACCTTCCAGTCCCAGCACAGACAATCAACTATATATGGCAGCTCATTAGGGCTTCATTAGAGGTTGTTGTGTAAGCTCAAGTGAATATGACTCCCTAAACCAAGGGTAGGTAACCTGTGACCCTCCAGTGGTTTATTGGCACCAAGACCAACCATCCCAAACCAACGTGGCTAATAAGCGAAAGCTGGAGGGTTACAGCTGAGCCTAGTTGAAGTGTAGAGCTGCACACACACACACACAAAGCCCATTGAAAAGAAGGAACAGCGCAATCCTGAGAGTGAAAATTAAACTAGGATTGAGCTTCTTGATTGGATGGTGTACCACTTTAGCAGTAGCAGCACAAGCCTCCATTAGCACTGCAGTCACAGCTTTAAAAAGCTATAATAATACACAAATACCATAACCGACACAGAGAACATCTCTTGCATGTAGCAAATGAGGAGTGTAAACCCACAGTCACATTTCTGAGCACAGGAAGCTTCATCATGACTTTTAATTATCCCATGCAGGGAAGGACGAGTCATAAATTTCAAGCTAGTTGTGAGAATTCTGCCACCATAAGTCACACATTATTGATGGGAATGACATCGCCTGGCTAAGAGGCTCTTTTATGCTATGTAGTATGAATAGGGGCTTGTCTCCATACTGATGGACTGTATGGTCTTCTCTTTACAGCTCTTGAATAATGGCCACTGCCTCAATTACTGCCAGCAACAACAACAAAACAGCAACTCACATTCACAAGTCTTATTAAACTGCTGTATTCCATAATGGAATTTAGAACCCTTTTGGCAATCTTTTGGTCTCCACAGAGCTCTGGCTTCCTGGCTTGGAGTGATTTGCATATTGCTAATCATTACTTTCAGTGTTGGAGTTTTCTTTATAATTAGCTCTTTTTAAGTGTTTCAAAGCTTTAGCAGACATATATTCATTTGGCAGCTCACTAATTGCTTTTTATGTTGTCATCTTTGTTGCAAAGCTGCTTTATGATCTTAAAACTCTGCAATGATAATTTGCCCTGAAATTCGATTTTATAAAAGGCTGCAACCTCTGGATTTTTTTTATTTTTTTACAACTCACTTTAAACAGTGACAGGCTATTTTGTTACTTCTCATGAATCAGACAGGCCAAAGCAAGCTAAAAGCCATAGAGTAGAATCAGATGAGAAGCAGGAATCATTGATAAAGATGGGCAAATAGTACAGTTTCAATTCTAGAATATTTTTTAATTCTAAGTCAGTTTTTCATATTTCCACATCAGTTTGCAAATTAAAAAGTCCACGGGAAAATTCAGCATCATTTTAATATGTGCATTTTGCAATGCAACTTTGCCTAATATACATTATTTTTGCAAACGTTTCCCCCTAATCCAATGCAGTTTTGTATGTTATTTTCACTAATATATGTATTTGTTATGCACAATTTCCCATCATATATGCATTTTGTACACGTTATTTGTCTGGAGAATAATGGCTGCATTTCAATTCAGTAAAAAAAAAAAAATGACTGTGTTTCAATTCATGTACTGAAGTGGTGAGAAACCTCTGACCCATCGGCCAACCTTGATCCACATGGGAGCTGAATTTGGCCTGCAATGTCATTTTCCCCAAGCCCTGACCATCTGCCCAACATTTGAAGTCAGTGGTGACATCAGCTGATGTGTGGGAAAATGGAGTTTAATCGTGCTGTCAGTGAACTGTCAACCAGCCAGGTCAACCACAAGCTGGACACACACAGAGAGAAGGCACAGAATGAAATTAGCTCTTTATTAACAGACAATACCAACACAACAGAGTCTCCAGGTTCATATTAATCCAGTTGAGACATTGCTGAAACTAACCACTAGCTCAACCCTCCCCTTCTATCCTTTCACTCTGGATCTTACCTTCCAAGTCCCAGACTGCAGAATCCGGGACCGGCAGCCGTGTGACACCGGAAGTTGCGTTGACATAACTTCCGGTGTCGCTTTGCCCTTCTATGGGCATCAAAAATGGCCACCGCCGGCTTCAAAAGTAACTTCTAAGCATGACCGGAAGTATGTCGACGCAATTTCCGGTGTCACCCCGCCCATCTATGGGCACCAAAATGGCCGCTGCCAACACCGGAAGTCCCATCTACGCACTTCTGGTCATGCGTAGGTGCAACTTTTGAAGCCGCCGGCTGCCATTTTTTTGCCCATAGAAGGGCAAATCAGGAAAAAAAATGGCCGTCGGCAGGAGAAAATAACGGAGAAAAACGGGAGACGAAGTGATACGGGGGACCACCGGGAAAAGGTAAGTAAAAATGGGGGTTTCCCGGGGAAAACGGGAGACTTGGCAGCTATGCTCTGGATCCCTCCAAAGCAGACATAGGTCCCTGGGCCAATCTGGCTCAGCAACATATTCAAGCAGAGTGTCCGAGGGGGAGGAGAGTCAGCAGCACTGACAATCACTGCACTCACACTGTGACTCTCAGCCTCTAAATCTGTCCTGGAAGGCCCTCCATCTCCTGACCCCCCCCTGAATGCTCAACCCCCCTGCTTCTAGCACCATCCCTTCAGCAGACTGCTCTTCAGTGTCCCACCACCAGGATCCAAGATCTACATCACCATCTTCTGAGACCTCCCTGGGAGGCTCTTGGATGGGTGCCTACCACCACTCTTCCTCATCCAGCCAGTCCCCGACACCTGCACCTGCTGCTTAAATATTTACTCGTCAGCTGTTTGAAGCAGCTTGTGTGCTTCTACTGTGAGCAGACAGGTGGCATCAGGGAGAAGAGCCTACCCAACACTCCAGCCACCACATGCTGCACTGTGCCAAGCTCCATGTGCCTCATTGTTCTCCTTTTGCCCTTAATAAGTGACAGGTACTTGTGGTGTTAGGAAACTAGGAGAGCAATGGTGCCCACCTGCAACACCTCACTGCTACTGTCTCATGTGTTCATGAAGGCCTACACTACACTGAAAGAAGTCTCCACTCAGGGAATTGGACAAAAAGATAAGCAAAGGGGACTTCTGGAACCATATGACAATATTCAAGCCCCATTAATGTACAGAGGGTTTTTGCAGGGTTTTGAGTTCAGATTGTATACATAAATCAAAATCATGACTCTTACGAGCATGCTTCTTTTACAAACTAAGGATCTTGGTTTAATTTTAATTTGTAGTGAAGCAAGCAAAGTATTTATTATTGTTGCAGAATGCATTAAATACTAATGGCTGAATTAAGAATGCATGCAGTAATACACTGGGACTTTTTTTTCTTCAAGATAAATGCTTCCTAAATATTAATTTCAAGTGAATAAAATAAAAGATTGTTGAAATTCCCAGATGATTGCTGTTGATAATACATAAAACACATGCCTAGTGTTACTAGTGTCATTTTCCCCCCAAGATAGCAAAACATAGTAGCAGTTCTAAACTGAAATCGAGATGCTGGTACTATTGCTAATCTGTTAAAAGTAGCAAGTTGAATATTAGAATGAAAGCACATATATATCGAGCAACAGAATAATTTGGCCCCAATAAGGAATTTTTGTCCATGTTATGATTATTTTCTACCCATTTTGATACGCTGGCACCCTATTTGCAAAATTTAACAATTCCAGAATGCAGACACACTTTCACCTTCACAAGATTAAATATACTGCCTTCAGCTGTACTTGAGGGTCAATTTCAAATAATTTTGTTGGGAAAACAGTTATGTCCCTGCAGAGATGGCAGTATTGAATCAGTAGTTCATGTGCTTCCAGCTTGCACTCTTTATAAAGATTTGAGGAGTGAGGTTATTACGCCTCTACTACTTTCCATACCAGGTCACTCAACCATTGCTACTGTGTCCTTTCTTCTAGCAGATCAAGATAATCAGGGGACATCAAAAACAGCAAGGTTTTTAGCAGGGGCAATTAGAATAAGATCTATTATTTGATTATTGATGTAAACCTCCAGAAGGTAATTTTTACCTTCTATTTCCTCTATCTTCAGGACATTGCATTTTATTTTATGTTATGTTATTGCTATGGCTAGTGGCTGATAGGGATGCAAGTGGCAATGTGGTCTAAACCACAGAGCTTTAGGCTTGCCGATCGGAATCCCCACGACAGGGAGAGCTCCCATTGCTCGGTCCCAGCTCCTGCCCATCTAGCAGTTTGAAAGCATGTCAAGTGCAAGTAGATAAATAGGTACTATTCTGGCAGGAAGGTAAACAGCATTTCCATGTGCTGCTCTGGTTCACCAGAAGTGGCTTAGCCATGCTGGCCACATGACCTGGAAGCTGTCTGCAGACAATCGCCAACTCCCTTAGCCTATAGAGTGAGGTGAGCGCCACAACCCCAGAGTTGTCCGCGACTGGACCTAATGGTCAGGGGTACCTGTGGCGGTTCACTCCACCTGCACAGAACCCCCAGACGTTTGATGGTCCATTGGTACCTGCACCAACCACTGATCAATTACCCGCTGCCACCAACTAGTATATGCCTGATAATCTCTTCATTCACTCCAGTCAGGGATAATGTTGGAACAAACTGTGTTTATCGAAGTTCAGTACATAAACATGTGGCTTCCAAATGAATAGTTCTTATCTTTAATAACAAGTCTTATACCGGCCTATACCTACAGTTTTTAATCAATCACAGTTCCAGACTATCTCTCCCTTCTTCTTACCTCACCATAGCTGCCAAGTTTTCCCTTTTCTCACAAGGAAGTCTATTCAGCATAAGGGAATTTCCCTGAAAAAAGGGGATAACTTGGCAGCTATGTACCTCACTACCTCTCTCTCCCCTCAGGCTCTCTCCCCCTGCCCCTCTCAGAACTCCCCGCCACCCTTCCTCAAACCTCCAAAAAACCAACCCCCTCCTCTTCCCAGGGTGGGTTTATATAGTCCTCCTAACTCCACCCCCTAGGGTTCTAACAGGCTAATCCCTTTAACTCCTTCTATGCTGTCCCTAAATTTGGGGTGATCGTCACAGTGCCTTTACCTTTACCTAGTGGTTGATGCAAATACAGTGGTATTTATGAACACAATTGGTTCCGGAAGTCTGTTCATAAGCGTTCATAAACTGAAGTGAACTTTCCCATTGAAAGTAATGGAAAATGAATTAATCTGTTCCAGATGGGTCCGCGGCGTTCATAAACCGAAAATTCATAAACCGAGGTGTTCATAAACCGAGGTTCCACTGTAAAGATTCTTCTGATTCTGGTGTGTGTGTGAGTGTGTGTGTTATTCTCTAAATGCATTCTGCAGATGTGGCCAGGGAGAGGAGAGGGAAAGTTGCAGTTAAAACTATTTCCTTAAATCCTTGACATTGATAGGCATTTTGGTCATAGGGTACAACAGGAGAGGAAAAAAATATTCATAAGGAGATAATTTAGAATACTAGAAACTACCTTTTTTGCCCCCTTTAGCCTTGAGGGGACAGTAGCCATAGTGATGGAATATCACTCATGTACAAAAGGTCACTGATATTGTGAAGAAGAAAAACCTAAGTGATAGAGAGTTATGCAGTAGAAGAAATTAACAAGCACAAGACATAAATGAAAAGAAATGTTTTCAGATAGACATTAATCATTAGAACTCACAGACCTGAAGTGGAGTACAGAAGGAGTGTTTGTAGAGGTTCACAGTTTTTTTCACTTCAGTGCTGGATAATATAAATGTAGGTAAAAATAAAAATAAAAGTCCATCCTGCTATGAACATTTATACATAGGGGATTCAACTTCTTGCTCCTGTTATATTAACACATTTGCTGAAAACTGAGTAAGAGTGCAAGCCTGACTGCATATTAAATTATATTAATTTGGTTATAAACTGCTCTTAGGAGTCACCTCTGCTTTTATCTAGCAAGATCCTAATCACTGTTTCACCCTACTTCACAGTAACAGAATGATTCAGGCCTTTCTATAGTTCATATGTTGATGACAACCTCTGTGGAGAGCGAGCTAATAAATGTGGGCTAATCCGAGAATAGTTACATGTTCTGCTGAATTGCCAATTTTTCACTGCTCAGATAGATTGCAGTTGGAGCAAGGTTAGAAACTGCAAAGGTAAAAAAGTCTGTTGGCTGCTGTTGCCCAGTCAAACATTGGTCAGAGCCATGCATCTCTAATTCTTTCCTCCACTGGCACTATTCAGCTACCTGAATTCCAGGCACTGAATACCAGTGGTGTAGTGTGTGTTGTCAGTGCCTGGGGCTGCACAGCGGAGAGTGAGAGAGAGGGAAACAGATGGAGTATGGATGGCCCTTCAATTGTTCAATGGCTTCCTTGTCACCCAGGAGTTTGCAGCCGCAGAGATAAGAAGTGTTGTTTCATCGTCTGGAGAGGTCACTTTCTGGTTAGTATGGAGAAGCTGTTTTCAATGGAAGTGTGTAGCCGTATTGATGCAGCACCAGGTGTTGAAAATTTGCTCCCTTAACCAATTTTGCACCTGGGGCAACTGCCCCGTATGCCCTGATGCTACGCCACTGCTGAATACCACTGGTTCACTGGCAAGCATAGGGCCAATAGAAAACTACATACAGTACCGGTATGTACACTGTTACCCTTGCCAAGCTCATCAAATACCTCTTTAAAAGAGAGTGGAATCTAAAGTTATCAGCTCAACATTTCCACTGGAAATTCTAGTGGCAAAGGGCAAAGGAAATCATGAGCACTTGCAAATTTCAGGTGTCAGGAGGGAAATCTAGGAAAGTGAATAAACTGATAGCAGCACTTTCCCCACTCTTTGTAAAGAAGTAAAAGAACCCTTATGTCAGTGATTCAATCTGTCACATCTTCAGATAGCTTGAGATAAGGTCTTGTGCAAAACCTTGGAGAGCCACGGCCAGTCCGTGTAGATGAAACTGTGTTTGTTGAACCATTTGTCTAACTAAGTATAACACATTCCTTCCTATGGGATGGTATTCCAAGTGAGGCATGAGGTCGCGGTGCAGGGCTGCAATGACAAAAGTAAGAAAATTCATTTCCCACCCCCCCACCCCCAAGAATCCGCTGTCTAGAATTTATCACGCTCCCTTCCATCACCAAAATGCCCTGTGCTGAAAGCTTTCATACTTTATGATAATGGAGCCGAGAAAATTTTTCAGATCGGCCCTAAAAAAAAAACCTAAAACATGGCTAATTATTCCAAACTGAACAACAAGTCATCAGGATTGTTTAATTGCTATTGATGCATTACATTAGCTTTGAGACTCATTTCCCCCTGCTGTTCAGCTGTGCCTGGGGCATGTGCCCCATCACCCCAACCTAGTTATATTACAGAATGTTGCAGGCTATTTGCAAATAAAATAACCTACTGAAAAATATAGAATACAAAGAAATAACTCAAGGTGTATATATAGTGGGTGTAATCCACGAGGCATTTTAATATGGCAAGTTTTAACAACAGGAAGGCCACTTATGGCTTGCCATGATGAACAAGCATAAATTATAAATACTCAGTTTTGCTGCATGTGTGAATGGAAGTGTTGGTTATAAGATAAATGTTATACAATTATCAACCTTGGAAGGAGCGCAATTCTCTCTGTGTGTGTTTCTCTCTCTCTCTCTCTCTCTCTCTCTCTCTCTCTCTCTCTCTCTCTCTCTCTCTCTCTATATATATATATATATATATATATATATATGGGGTGGAGGTGGGTGTCAAAAATAAACCCAGCTTTAAATCTAATAATTTCAGCACTTTTCACTAACAAGATAGAATTTTGTTCTTGGGCCTTTGAAAAACAGAGCCATGTGAATTAATAGCTAATTCAGATTTGAAATTAATGAGCTTCCCATCGTTGATTGCACCCTCCCTAGTTTTCTTGAATGACATTTCCTTTAAATAGGCTTTCACATAATGCATGATCTTAGAAGTCCCAAATGACTAACCACAGTGTCTTGTTAGTCTTTGTCACCTCTTAATCATTCATGTTGCATTTTAACCAAGCAACGTCAATTGCTGCCTTGGGAAATTATTTTGGAATTATAGAGCAAATATGTGCCAAGTGAACACTCCTTTAAATTATCTGATTTGGAATAAAGTTTACATCTTGTGTACAGTAGACCCCTTTTATGAAGGGACTCACTTCCAGTTCAATATAGGTCTGTTTATATTGCAGCATCATTCTGGGAATGCAGTTTTCTCCAAAGAGGCTAATACATCCCATAATGGCTATGTCCACTCTTAAAAACTAAGCCAAATCATTACTAAAAGTGCATATGAGGTCTCCCAGTCTCTTCGCTGTTCCCCAGCCCCTTTAGCTTAGCCCCACATGGCAACTAATCCATGGTTTGACTTAGCATGTTGTCTGAACCCAGGCTTGTGGTTAAGCTCTCTCCTCCTTAACCATGAGATACAGCCAAAGTTTGTTCTTGTGTTCAGCTGTTCCTGTCAGACCACAAAAAATGTGAGGAGATCATTAATGCAAAGTCTCTTTTTTATATTTTTGATAATCATTTGTACATATTGTGGCCTCATATGATTTGATCACATATCACACAGCAATTACAAAAAAAGGTTTTTTACCATAGACTGCGATGTGAGGATGTAAGAGTAAATTTTATTTCTTAATTATATCCATTTGCATTACAGTTTACAGCCTGGAGAGGAAAGATTATAATGTAGGCTCTTCACAGATAATTTGTTCCTCTGCTTGACATGCCACAGGGACTTTCCAAACAGAGGAGAAGGCTATGAAATAATCATAATCATAATCATTTATTATTTATACCCCACCCATCTGACTGGGTTTCCCCAGCCACTCTGGGCAGCTTCCAGCAAAATATAAAAATACAATAGTCTATTAAACATTAAAAGCTTCCCTAAACAGGGCTGCCTTCAGATGTCTTCTAAAAGTCTGGTAATTGTTTTTCTTTTTGACATCTGGTGGGAGGGCATTCCACAGGGCGGGTGCCACTACCAAGAAGGTCTTCTGCCTTGTTCCCTTGGCTTCTCGCAGTGAGGGAACCACCAGAAGGCCCTTGGCACTGGACCACAGTGTCCAGGGAGAATGATGGGGGTGGAGACACTCCTTCAGGTATACTGGAGTGAGGCCGTTTAGGGCTTTAAAGGTCAGCACCAACTCAGAAACTTACTGGAAGCCAATGTAGGTCTTTCAAGACCGGTGTTATGTGGTCTCGGCGGCTGCGCCCAGTCACCAGTCTAGCTGCTACATTCTGGATTAGTTGTAGTTTCCGGGTCAGCTTCAAAGGTAGCCCCACATACAGTGGCTTCCTCCGCCACTGCTGGGCTTATAAAGAAAAATGATTCATTCAGCCATCTACCATTGTGATTACATCATTCAGACTTGTGATAATCCTCAAGACTGTTATGAACATGGAATGGCACAACAGTTTATCTGCCCCCTCCTCCACAGGTGACTTCTGACTTGTGTTTCTTGAACAGCATCTATCTCCTCCCACTGCATGGCATGGGATATATCCCGTTCAAACAAAAAGTGGTCTGGGCTGCTGAAAGTGCTTTGAAGCCTTGCCAATGTTTGTTTTAAAGGCAGATGACATATATTCTGTTGGTCGCATTCTCAAATAAATATGATTGGTTGCATGCCTGAGCCTCTTTCATCAATTCAATCCATGGGGAGCACAAATTGTTGAGAAGGAGCAAAAGCAGGCCTGCCCTTAACATTGCTGTTTCCCACCCACAGAACTCCACAGGGAAAGCTGAAGGTCCAAAAGGTTATTCCTATGCACATACATCTGTTAAATTATAAAATTTTCAATTTTTGAATAATATGATTGTGATCTTCAGTTTTGTGTTTATTTTATTTTATTGGCTACTGGCTTAGATGACTTAAAAATTGGAATCGGTCCACGTATTGAGAACCTGAAGCCCTCCAGGTGTTGTGTGACTAAATTTCATCAGCTGCAGCTGGCGTGGCCAACAGAAAGGGATGGTGGGAGCTGTAGTCAAGCAACACATTGAGGACCACATTTCCCCCATCCTTGAATTAGACTTAATTGAGGTTCTATTTAATGGAACCTGCAAATTTGGCCTCAATATTCCAATGAATGCCAGTTGTTGGGGAGCAACAGTCAAGGAAGACGATCATTCCTTGACCTACATGTGGAGTTTCCAGAGACACCTGCTTGCTGACTGTAAGAAACAGGATGCTGTACCAAAAGGACCCTTGGTCTAAATGAGCATAGAGTATCTGCAAAAAATCAACAAAGCCTATAGTACACACTATAAAGAGAGAACGTTAGACTGTTCAATGAGATTATGTGATGACATATATAGATTATGAACATCCCAAGAGAAAGACACAAAAGTGTGTGTCACTACATTCATTCATATATCCATGCACGTGCATTGTGTACACATTAGTAGTTTATCAGATATGCTAATCCCTAGCACATTGCTATGCACTTTATTATGGACAGGATAAAATCTTTCAAAGGAGAAAGAGCTCTTATTGAAATGTCTTTGTGAAGTAAAAAAGAAAGAAAAACACTCTCTTTACATAAGATCTTGCAATTATAAATTGGCTTCACTTTTAATTAGTTAATGATCCAATTCAGCTGTGATCAAAGCACAACAGCTAGATAATTCAGGATAGAAAATGGAGTTAATTTACTTAGATATGATACTACTTGGCTAATGACTTTTTATTTGAATGGAGTTTCAATTAGTTATTAGGTTATTTTACTCATTAGAGCAACAGAATGTCTGCAGGCAATTAACATGTCACTCCTTGTGGAAACAGCACACTTCCCCTCCCCCCATGGGATTGTCTTTAAGATTTATATTGCTTAGATTACCAAAGAACTTTATGGAAATGCTAATTAAATACTAATGCCTGATGAAGTAGCACTTTTTGTTCCTACATGGGTGCAGAGAAGTTGCATTTCTTAAATGTTCTCAGGAGAGCAATTCTTTTAAGACAGCATATGGTTTTTTTTAGTTAGCTTCTGTGACTCGATCTAGAGCCATTAGCAACAAGATCTGCTGAAACTGACAGTTTTGCACAATCAATTCAACCCTTGTTTCTTCACCTATGCTCGAATTTGAGCAATATTTCTTCAACCATAGCTGCCAAGTCACCCGTTTTTCCCGGGAAACCCCCATATTTTAAACTGTTTCCCGCTGGCAGCCCAGATGGAAAAAAATCCCATAAATCCCCCAGATTTCTTACCTGCCAGGGAGGCTCCATTTTGGGTGCTGGTGCCACCCGATTTCTGATGCCCACAAATGGGTAGCACGGCACAGGAAGTCGCTTCTACGCATGTCCAGACATGCATAGAAGCGACTTCCTGTGCCACGCCACTGCTGATTCCGCGTTTTTCAGCGGGAAACTTGGTAGCTATGATCAGATCGCCTCCACCGCCATGCCCTCACTGAGCTACCTGCTGCCACACCTCTTCCCTTCTCCTTCTCAGCGAGTAGCAGTAATGATCGGCATTGGGAAGCCAGGTGAGCAGTGCTACTCCACTCACCAGGGATTGGTGAATCACTACTGCAGTGAGCAATATTGGTTGCTAACAAACTTCCCTGGAATATAAAGGGGAAGCTGCCTTATACTGAATCAGACTATTGGTCCATCTAGCTCAGTATTGTCTACACTGGTGATGGCTCTTTAATATTTTGGGCAAGCATCTCTTCCATCACTACTTTGGATTGCTGGGGATTGAACCCGTGATCTTTCCACATGCAAGGCAGATACATTTCTCCTGAGCTGTGGCACTTCACCATGGACTACACTACCATTCCATTCCATTGCTTCTCTTGCTATTCTGATAAATCTGAAATACAATATAATAATAACAGTAACAATAACAATAATTTATTATTTATACCCCGCCCATCTGGCTGGGTTTCCCCAGCCAATCTGGAACATGGTTACTTTACATGTCAGTATCATACCTTCACAAGAGGGGTGGATACCATTCCCTTGGGAAGTAAATAAATAAATAATTTATTGTACATGAAATAATTACTGATAATAAATAAATAAATGACAACACAGTCCTACCATTCGGCACTATTTCCAACATTTGTATTCCACCCTTTCAACGTAAGAATAATCTCCAGACAAACCACACAATTTATAACAGCATACATTCGTGACAGCTTAAAATCAAAAATTAATCATAGTATGAATATGCCCAGTTGCATCTAGAACTTCTACCTTTTTAAAATAGGCTTTTATCTGCTTCTGCAGTAATCAGTGACTTTTGCCTTTTCAAGTATCTTCACAATTACATTTATCTGGGAATAACGTGGTAGGACAACACATTCCTTTTGTTTTGTTTTAAATTGTATATTGGTGATGGTGTACTGATTAGAGCTACGCTGAAATCTGCCCTCCAGTTTCTTTTAGGATTTCTAACTTCCTTTTGTTGTTTCTTAAAATTATATCTTGCCCTTCCTCCAAAAGGAGCCAAGGAAGGCTGGAGGCCACTGTCTGAATGAAAGAAAACATGAATGAAAGAAACGATACTGAGTGAAAGAAAAGATACAAACACATATCAGCCACCTGAAAAATAAAGTGCATTTAAACTCCTGCACCCCACCCATGTATATTTCACTGAACTTTTATTTCCCCTTTGATAATGTCCAGTGTTGTTTCTTTTCTCTTTAAGTGATAGAGATTAGTCAGGAGAGAAATGCTGGATAAGTTTTTGCAACATCGTTAGTGTTGGTTTGATCAAAACACGAGAGGCGTTTTGATATGCTATTGATATGAATTGCTGTATTAATGTAACATTGTATTGTTGCATTGTTGATATGTTGCTTCTGTTTTGAAAGGTATTTCCCATTGTTACTTTCTTAGGACTGTAAGCTGCTTTGAGCATTATTTACAATGGGAAGGCAGCACACAATTAACCGATGATGATGAGTTTTACAATTAGTCCTGTTTTAGGCATGTTTCTCAGCAACCGTGCACTTTTGTCAAACTCACATGAGGTTTATTGAAAAGGCCTCCAAAAATGGCACCTGCTGGGTTATTAATTTTGCAGAGTGTACATGTGAGGGAATTATCTGTTTCTTTTTTTTTCCAGTTTTGTAAAGATTCCTGCTGGGGAAAGAGTTCATTTATAGCTGTTAGAGGACTAGCACAGAGGAACTGGAAAGAGCTTCTGAAATAAAAGCTGTTCACTCAATTTCTTCTCTACCAAAGGACAGGAATTAGATCGGCCTTTCTGTCTGAAGTGCCTAATGAGCCAATTTATTTAGCCTTGTAATCAACTGCATTTTGAAAATATCCCTGCTCTGAATTTTAAAAGTTTCAATTAAGCCTTAAACACTTATCACACC
This sequence comes from Zootoca vivipara, assembly GCF_963506605.1. Classification (NCBI taxonomy): domain Eukaryota; kingdom Metazoa; phylum Chordata; class Lepidosauria; order Squamata; family Lacertidae; genus Zootoca; species Zootoca vivipara. The sequence continues at coordinate 31,811,456 of NC_083284.1, read as the reverse complement.
TATTTTTTATCAGTGGCAAATCCTGTTATTGGATACGGTTGAGATTCTAGCCTTTGGCATCCAAAGGAAGCAGAAAAAGCTGACCACTGAAAGCAGTATCTTGAAAAGTTTCAATCAAATCATACAGAAATAATAAATGAGAAGGAATGGGTTGTGAAGCAGGGAGAAAGAAGAAACAAAATCAAAAACAGACAATAGGGGGGATAAGCCATCTGATATCTAAATCTTATCACTAGTCAATTTTCTTTTGTGAGGTCAACTGATGGGGAGAGGGAGTTCTAGGCATGGGCAGTTTTTGATGTGAAAGTGGATTACTATTTTTTATTTTAATTTCATTTGTTAAATATTTTTAGGAAGTTGTAAACTCCTAAAAGGGCTGGAGATATGAAATGGTAAATACTGTTTTAAAAATTGCTGAAATAAACAAATTTGTTATACAGTGGACACTTGGGCTGCGAACATGATCCGTGCAGGAGGCACGTTCGCAACCCACAGCATTCACAACCCATAGTGCCGCATCTGCACATGCACGGTTGCGATTTAGCATTTCTGCGCATGCGCGAGCACCGAAACCCATAAGTGACCTGTTCCGAGACTTCCGGGTTCGGCGCGGTGTGCAAGCCAAAAATGTGCAACCTGAAGCGGCCATAACCCGAGGTATGACTGTATGTGCCATTTTTAGATGGTGTGGGCTACATTTTTTGGATGGGATGGGCCACATTTTTCAAGAGACACATTCTGCCCCTCCCCTAGCAGCCCAATTTCTCCCTGGGTGTGTGTAGGAGAAAGATTATTTCTCAGCAGGCCACAATAGACCTGGGGATCTATAGCATTTTGACTGCACACACTGCAGAAATCAAGAAATGAGATGGTGGTGTAATGGTTACACTTTATTCATTATAGCTTATCACCAGCAAGAATCAAACTAGCAAGCAGGTGGAAGCTGTGCAGAAACCAAGAGAAAGCCCCTCAATTTACTACCTTGAGCCCACCATAGTTCGGATCCATTTCCACTAGTGAGAGCATATAATTTATAGTTCCTCATGTAGTGGAGCAGCATGCCTCCCAAGGCACCAGATCAAATAGTTCCACAAGATGGTCTGCCATGGGGAAATGACCTTTACCCAAGAGTTCCTTGGGGTGATCACCAGTAGTGTCCAGACTAATCTACACCCTTGTGTGAATTAATTGAAACAATGTAGTTTATTGTACAAAACTCACATATACATGTACAAAACTCACATTAGTAACGGATATCACCTCCGCTATTTTTAAGCAGCATTTGAACACAGTTTGGCATGAAGTCCACTAGTTTTGAACAGTCACTGTTGATTTTGGATCCCTGTACCACACTTGAGTCAGCGCCTGAATGAGCTTCTCCACAGTCATGCAGTCTACAGCACGGAGGCGACTTTTCCATATAGCCCACAAATTCTCAATGGGATTTACGTCCAGGGAATTCCCTAGCCAATCAAGCACCTCTATTTGCTGCTCTGTCATGAATTTCTTCACCACTTTCAATGTGTGACAGGGGCCTAGGTCCTGCTGCAATGTCTCAGTGTCGTCAGGATTCCTCTTTTCCAGCTCTGGAATAACTCTCTTTCATAGAGCCTCAATATATTGTGGCGAGCGCATCATTGGCTGCAGGCTTCCGACACCATAACACTCAACTAACTTTTCATGTCTTGAGTACAGGATTACGAGTAAGATAGAAAACATGCTTTGTTTCAATTAATTTGCACAAGTGTAATGGTGGTGTTCCCACTTCGCAGTAAAACTCCAGCACACGCAGTGTGATATTTACAGTCTTTATTACATATATGCAAAGAACAGCTGCAGTTCAAAATCATGCGTCCGAACCTGTCGAGTCAGATTTGGGGAGTGGCTTCCTTCGATTTCGGCACCAACAAAGTAGACGTGGAAACCTCGCGATACGTCTTTGCTCTTTATGTTTCATTTCCCTCCTTGCCTGTCTTTGCTCTTTATGTTTCATTTCCCTCCTTGCCTGTGCTGGTGTGAAAGCTGCCCCGCCCCCCTTTTCTGAGTCTGAACTTCCTCTTACCGGCTCTGGTGGGTTGTAGGGCTCTTCACCATCCCTGACCCCTTGCTCCTCCTGACTTCGCCCTGCTCTGCTTCGTGCATCAGTTCCCTGTCTTCCTCTTCTGCCAATTCCTGCTCAGAACCTTCCCCTGCTACTGGTGAAGCTGTGCATTTTGGCTCTTCCCTGACAACAAGGGTATACTTTCCTGTCCACACAAAATGGCCAATGAAAATTAAAAATTTAGCCTGTTCACGAACCCACCAAAGCCAATTGAACAAGGGCAGTGTGGAGTACTGATTTAAAAAGAAAAAGAAAAAAAGGTTCACTGGCTGCTCATTCAGAATCCCCCAGTCCTTGAATTTAGGTTTCTGCCACTTCTATTCTACCCGATTGCAAGCTTAGTAGTGGTATGGAAAGTGTGTGGCATGGGGTGGGGGGAGGGAGGTTCTTTTGTTTCTGCTGTTGATTTCATGTAAAATGTTTTCATGTAAATTGTTTCTTCCATCTTCCATTGGTTTGAAACTGTTTTGTGTTTTCTGGAAATTTCATGCAGGAGAACACCAGCTAGGACTTCCACTGAAAGCAATGGAGAATATAGGATGCCATCAGCCCTTTACATTTCCTTTGAAAGGGGGACCCTATGCCCGATATGTTAACAGTTTGGCAGATCCAATGTCTTGAGTTTAGGGATAGCAAATCCATGCCATTTGCCCCCCCCCCAAAAAAAATCACCCAAATTCTAGGCTGTAGAAAACAGGAAAAAAATCTCTCAATTTAAATCAACGGCAAAAACTAAAATGAAGGTAAAATAAAAAACAAACACAATAAAAATGAAAGTATAACTAAATTCATCTGGTTTTAAAAATGAAAACGGGAATGAAACATAAAAGTATTTCTTTTTCATTGCATACTTTACTCATTGCTTGGGGGACATAACAATACAAATATCCACACAAATAAGGATTTGTTGCATTCCTCAACCCCACCAACTTCTTGCTGCTTTCACAATACATTTGACAGATGTTTTGCCTAGCTAGTCAAATGCTAAGATTCAGAATATATATTGCCTCTTCCTCCATGCTTCGGGCATGCCATCTGCCTTAAAATACACACAAAGGCACACACACACAGCATGTACATTTATTCAATTAAGTGTCAAATTTCTCTCCCACTTCCTTTTTTAATAGAAAAAGACAGAGTTTAGTTTTGTTTTCATTTTTTGTTTTAAAAAAATACCTGCAAAAACTACTTTGAGAGATGAATTTCCACAAAGAAGCAGCTTCTCCCAAGCATGATCCAGATAAAATACTATACACATAAATGGAATACTTATGTATCCAAACACAATGGACTTGCTATTCAGGTTATGTACATTTGCATGCATCCTGAGAGTTTAATTTGTAGATGCCCAAGACAAGGTACTTAAACCTCTAGGGCACAAACTAACAAGTTTTTTTATATATTAATTAATATTTATATATTAAAAGGCATCCCACCACACCATCTCTCTGAAAGGACAAAATGAGACTGTGTGGATGAATACCAGAAGCTAAGAACTCTTCCTAGAAAGCAGGAATATCGGGAGCATATGCTATTACAACTCCCATGTTCTCATAATATTTTAATTATCTGATTCCACAGATGGTCAGAGTCACACTTGATTGCTGTAGGGAAGGAGGGAAGATAAGTCCTTTCTTAAGTTGGCTGCTTTGTCCCCTTTCTATGCTTCCAACTAAATGAAACCGGAAGGGACCACAGCAGGATCCCATGTAAGGTTATTGTGCCTTTGCTGGCTGGGGCTGAGGCAAGCCACAATCCGAAATATCTGGAGGGTACCAAGATGGCAAGACTGCATTATTCAAGTCAAAGCAGTATGCATATCTATTTGTAAAGACAAAAACCAGTTGATACGCCTTTGATTTTCTGCCTCTTTCTACAATGAGAAAAATCCAGTAAGGACATAATAAGAATTAGTGATCAGGGTCAACTACAGGGCAAAATTTAGCTTTCCATTGTAAATTAAGCCACGGGACAGGTACAACTGCTTATTGGATAAAATCCATTGAAAGTGAAATATGGAGCTTTACTTTAGGCATAACATGACACTTCCATTCCAGGTAAATCATTGGCTTGATTAGAATGCTGGCTCAGAAAGCTAATATCATCTAGTGGGATGTGTCATCCAATCACAGCAGGGTCCCTTATTAGGTTATCATACAAGTCAAGGCTTGCGGTTTAATTTTGAAACCATGTGTAACTTCATTAGAAGTAGTGACTAATTGTTCCTGCAAGTGAAAGCGTATCCTGATCCTGATGATTTTGTCTTAATATGGATCTTCTGTCCCTCCATGGTTGGGAATGCTGGCTGTTTCAATAATATACTATATATGTGGCTCAAGAAAATGAGATTAAGGCATTGTTTGAATTGCTAATCAATAGGAACTATAGTAAACTAATAAAAAGAACCCATTCTTGCTTAAGCAATTGCACAAAATGTATAGCACACAGAACAGAGTCATCATGAGAAAAGTGTTTAAAAGCAGAATGGATAGATACCTGAATGCTGCTACATTGGAGCCCAGGGCCCTAAACTAGCCATCGTGTCCCATTGCAATCGATGAGAGAAGACAGCCATGACTAACTTAAGTCTTACTTATTTTAATGGGGAAAGCACAATGTTGACCTTCAAATTGCTGAAGGTCCTGGATCACATTCTCCATATGAATATTTTTACTATTTGAAATCCTCTTACAAAACCGTTTCCAGGTGCTTCTGCCTTCTGAACTTAAATGGAGACTATTGAAAAGAGGACCTTTTCCAATGTGGTGCCCAAATTGTGCAACTTCCTCCCTAAACCTGTTCACCTAAAGGCCTCTTTTTTATATTTGTGCCTTCAATGGCGTCTGCAAATAGCATAGTGCCTTCTGTTTACCGACAGGACTGACACCCTGCTTTCTCCTTTCAGCCCCCCTCACACCACACACTCTTTGACTGTCTCTAATTCTCTACAGCAGATTTTCAGGGAGGAAGGGAGAATCATGAAAAGTCATTCTACTGGCAGGAGTGTCCCAAGAGTGCAACTCTGCTCCTGCGGGATTAAACCCAGGTTTCCCGTTTCTGCTGTTTCTGTGTTTATTGCAATTTTGGCTGCTAACTCAAAGGGACTTACTTCAGAGCATACATTTATATGATTGTGCTGTTCATGCTCTTATTGTAAGTCACTCTGATGCCAGGGTACCAAGATTTTAACCATTCAGGAAATAAATGATGCTGCCAAAGTTAAGCAACTTATGTCAGAAGAGATTTAAACATGTGTTTGGCATCACTGGTGAGATCAAATGGACTTGACTGTTCTCAGTAGTGACGGCATCTTGACCATCATTCCTCAGACGGAAATTTTGGTAAGGTTAAATTGATTAGCAAGTATATACTATGAAGTGTCCAAGCACTTCTTAAGTATCTTATCAGCTTATTTCATGAAGCAACATTATACTTGATGGTAACCCCCAACTATGGATAAAAGTGTTTGATAAAATTTTAGACTAGCTGGTGGAGAAACAGGTTAGTGACATTGAGCTTCATCTGTGTATATATGCACAATACATAGACAGTTCAGACTGTACAATGGATAAATAAATACAGACTAGTCAGAATAGAATTTATTTCTTAGAAAAATGTAAGAATAAGGAACAGAAAGAATATAAGGTTACTTTAGGTAAACAAATGGCTATTATTATAATATTCTTCGATCAGATAGCTATTTCCCTTCAAAATGGTCTTATATCTAACACATTATGCATTATATGTAGATAAATATTGCCAGAAGGGCTTTCTATTACCAGATACAACTTTAGCAAAAGGTATGATTAGAATTTTGAAGGAGACATTCATCATGCTTCTCCCTTAAATTAGCTAATAAAAATTCTTTTCAAGTAGGGCTGAATACAGGAATGGATTTTTTGTAGGCTTGCAGCATTAAGGATTTGGCAATGGTTGCTGACTAGAGCTATGGCCCCTCAGATATTTCGGCACCAAGACCACAGTGCCTGTTCATACAGGTGTGCAGTAGTGCCCATAAACATTTGCAGTATTCTGATCTTCACTCACCTCTAAAGGAGTTGTTATGAAAAGAGTATCAACTAAAATGAGAAGATAGAGGCATTGTGCAGATACTCAAAAAGATACTAAAAAAAAAAATCAGTGATAAGTAGCCTTGGAAAGTTCTAACCATCTTACCAATTTCAATGGATTTAATTCTCCCAGGTAAGCAAGTATAGGATTGCAGCTTGAAACATTTATTTTATGCTGCATTTAAGAGTTAGTAGAGAGCACAGTAATGTCAACACAAAGTCAAAGCCATTCTATTCTTCCTACTGAGTCCAATTAACTTGAAAGTTCTTACCATCTGCTACTGTAATCATTATCCAAACCAAATCAAAGAATACAGGGTGTATCCATAGTGGACTCCCATATTAATTTCAAACAAAATCCAATTTCCATACATTATTTGTAATGCATTATCTTCAGGTATCAGTGCATGCCAAGTCACTTATACACTCATAATCATCAAAAGAAACTTCTGCGTTGCAGCACAGTAGGTACTCCTACTCAAACTACTGGGCTTAGTGAACGCTGATAAAAGATGAACAAAGCAACAATTTTCCCCAAATTTAGTTCTTATTCCGTACTATTAAAGTTAAGTAATTATAGTACCAAATCAGACACAGTATTGCTTCACATGAAATGCCTCAACATAGTCTGGCAAATACAAGAACAAACCTGTGTTGTTTGTGAGTACTCACTCATTCCCACTTTGAACGCTCCTGTTTCCTGGTTTGTGGACAATTAGTTCTACTCAAGTGCTATTTCCAAGAATGCATGGAAGACAGTTAAAATCATTTCTAAGATCAGGAATGATGTGATTTATCTGTCTTATATTGGTATGGATGCTTTTTTAGATATTGACACCCAATTTGGCATAATTATTGCTGGTGTGGATGAGCTGGTTTTCATCAGTGTTTGGATGCCAGAGGCCATTTCGAAACAGGATGTGGAACTGAAACATTTCAAACTTCTGCAATTGGGATGCTTCGGGTGATACTGTCACCCATTTTTGTGTCATAATTCTTGAGATTGAGGACTATGTTCCTTAGAAGTTGTGCATTTTAAATCAAAATGGTAGACCAAACCATTATGAACTGTGCCAATTTGGATGCCTCTGAAGATACTGTCATTCCAATGTATGTGAACATTTCTGATATTGAGGAGCGGCTGATGGTCTATATGTGGTTGCCATTTTGAAGCAAGATGGTGGACTGAACAGTTCAAACTGCACTGATTTGGACACCTCTGGAAATATACCTGGCCAGTCCCTGAAATGATGGTTCCTGAAATCAAGAAGAAGGTTTTGGTCTCTGGTTGGAAGTCGTTGCGTGCCAGTTTGTAGCAAGATGGTGGACCAAGCCACTATGAAATCTGCCAATTTGAATTATTCTAAATATATCATCGCTAAATATGGCATGATGGTTCCAAACTGAAATGATTTGGATGCTGCTGAAGATATCATTGCCCAATTTGGTATGACAGTTCTCATCTGGACAAGTCTGAACATTGCATGATTCCAATTACCTGATGGTTCCTGATACTAAGGAATGGGTGTTTAGATGCCATTTTGAAGCAAGATGATGAGCCCAACCATTACAAACTTTCAAACAGCCTTCACTGCAATTGGATTGCACATTCCTGTTTCCCAGGAGAGAAATAGGCACTTGCAGCCTGAGTGGAACTGAACCCTCTACCACACCAGTCACCTGCTAGCTGCAGGGTTCCACTTCACCAGAAGGATACCAACAAGGAATATATTGGCAAAGCAGTACCCAGCAGGACTGAACCCCCCCTGCTCTATGAAGTGATGTGGGGAGGAAAGGAAAAGAAGCTGCAAGCTTTGTTATACTGTAATGAGCATTGACAGTTCCCCATCATCCACTGTGGTTCTTAAATTGTGGTGCAACTCCTTATGCAGGACACAGTGGTATAGGGTGAGATAGGATCCATATATCTATATCTATATCTATCTATCATCTATTATCTACCATCTATATGATCTTCAGGTTTATACATTCCAATAATTTTACAATCATTTTAACATTTTAAAACTTGACTTCCTTCACCCTTTTTCTGCGGCTCCTTAAATTTATTTTTAATATCTTCTTCGTATTCAAATTAACTTAATTTGTGTCATTTATTCATCTACTTTAAATATATACTCATATGAAACTGCAGGTTATTACAATAATCCTGCCAATGTTCTTATCTGTTTACAATTTGTCTGTAAATATTCAATAAACCATTTCCATTCTTTTATATAAAATTTTTTGTTATCTTGATTTCTTATTTTTCCGGTAAGTTTTGCCATTTCTGCATATTCCATAAGATTTTGTAGCCATTCTTCCTTTGCTGGGACTTCTTTCCATTTGGGGGCAACAGACATTCTTGCCGCTGTAGTAGCATACATGAATAAGTTTAGGTAGTTCTGTCCCTATAATTCCCAAAAGGAAAGCTTCTGGGTTTTTTAAACAAACATTATTTTAAGCATCCTTTTCAATTCGTTATATATCATAGCCCAATAAGCTTTAACCTTACTACAAGACCACCACATATGATAAAAAGAACCTAATTTCGCTTTACATTTCCAACACTTATTTGATTTAGATTTAGGGTGAGATGAGATCCTAATGCAATTGGAGCATTCCTCCCTTCAGGTCCTGTGGCAAAGCTTCTCCACAACACTATCTTTGAAATCAGATTACTGAAACAGTGTTGCTTTGTTCAAATGCCATTTCCCTATGTGATTTAAGGGGAGGTTAGAGACATCTTGTTATATATTGAAGCCCTGGCTGGATTAGTGACTCCCAACCCATATATCTTTCCATTTGGCAGCAGGCTGTCTATATACAGAACTGTGCTCACCACAGGGACAGATGGTTGGTGTTGAGATGGGGATGGAGGGGGAAAAGGCAGAAGGCAGAATAAGTTTTTTGGGGGAAGGAGTGAGTTCAAAAAGTTTGAGCCAGACTGCTATCATAGCATTTCCCCCCCAAACACAAAACAAAGGAATTCAGTGTAATTAAGTAAGGACAGCAACAGTGAAAAAATGAAATGCTCCTCCAAAATATGCATTATTATGCCACAGAACTGGCTCTGATGAATTATTTTGACTTCTTTTTCTCACCAGTCACAATGTGTCTAGATGGCCTGGACTAACCAATTAAAAATGACAGCCTTGTGAATTATACCACACATTGCAATGGCAGGCAGAGGCTCTTTGAATTACTGCTGTGAAAATCATTTATAGAAGTAAGCAGTAAACAATAGCAGGCACTACTCCTTCTATTGCAGCACAAAGACCACTGCTTTTATTTTGCCAAACGAGACCTTATTCATTCACTTTATTTTATTTAGAGGAGGTATGCACAAACCTTCCGTATTGCTACCTCCTTAAATACACAAGATACCCGTGGCTGACAGTTCCGCTTTAAATTCTCCTCCTAGCAAAGAATAAACAGTGATAAGGGGGAATGGGTTATGATCTTCTGGCATATCAATAATTTGGCAGGAAACACTGGCAAACAGGCTGGCATTTTAATAATAAGGCAAAATAAAAATACCACAAAATTGCATAGTTACAACACACGGAATCTAGAATTCAATAAACTATACTTAATGGCATTCAAACAACACTTTAATGGCATTCAGGCACCCATCTAGGTGTGGGATATCTAAAGGGTTTTGCCATTAGTTTATTTCGGAGGAGGGGGGAAAAACCTTTATAATGTTTAACAATGACTTTTAAAGAACTTTAAGAGAAATATAAGGGAATAGTTTAGCAATTGCCATCTGTCATAAAAGAAAAGTTAATGAATAAACAAACAAATCAAGTACAAAAGTTATATGCAGTCCTACACTTGAGCCAGTATAGAATACTAATGTTTTTGGATTCTTCATTCTCTGTAGCCCTCCTTTAATTTTAACCTACCATTCAAGCCATGTCTAATCCCATGGAATTCAGTGGGGCTTAATCCCATTTAAATTAGGGTTAGGGTAGGGTGTAGCTATCTGCTGTTTGGGGAAAAGAAGTCTCTTCAGGATTGGTGCATTGTGGGGAGGAAAGGGTCTGAGCCTTTTATCTTTTTTGCTGGGTCCCTGATTTCCTATGCCAATATTGGGGTGGGGGTGGGGAATACTTTCCTTACCGGGCAACTGAGTGCACTTCAAAGATAGTGTCAGTAAGTCTTTAGCTACTAACGGCTCAACACATTTATGCAATTTTATGTCATGAGCAGTGTCCTAGCAATTTCCCTGCTCAAAGATGAAGAGCTATAAAAGTGATGAGCATACATTTTTATTTTTGAGATTTTGGGCTGGACGGTATTTGAGTTGTGTGTTGTTGTTTAGTCGTGTCTGACTCTTCGTGACCCCATGGACCAGAGCACGCCAGGCACTCCTATTTTCCACTGCCTCCCGCAGTTTGGTCTAACTCACGTTGGTAGCTTCGATAACACTATCCAACCATCTTATCCTCTGTGCACAAATCTGTCACTTTTGCTTTTTCTCTGCTTTCATTTTTCCAACTTAAATTCAGTTGTCCACATTTCCACAACAACCTGCGTGTTCTAAATAGAAAAAATTCAATCAACATCTTGGCACAAATTTCTCCTAATAAGCACATAATTGTATGCATTTTTGATTTTGCAAGGAGTTTCCCTAATAAAATGAATTTTTTACATGTTATTTTCACTAATATATGTATTTTAATGCACATTTTCCTGTTATAAATGTATTTTGGAGAAGAGCAGATTTCAAAGGATAATTAGATTTTCATTTGTTAGGTGGTTGTCTAATTTCAGTCAGAAGCTGATTTAACTTATGGATTTTTTTTAGCTGACTGCCATGGTATCATTGCAAAATGACTTGCTCTGAAATTTGAAGAATACTGTGTTGCTTTTAAAGAGCTACTATTTTGTATTTCTACCCAAAAAAGAGAGAGGTGGAATTCAGTTTATTTTCAGGCTCTAGTCAAAAAGTGAATATCACTTCAATAATCTTCTTAAAACCAGTTTCTATCAAAGAATCCATTCATTTCCCACTCAAAGTAGCACATACATGTCAATGTTGAATACATCACTGCATTCCTTTAGCCTTTGAAAGCCCAAGCTTTCATGTGCAGTTCATTAAAAAAGATCAAAGAAGATATCTTCCCATTAAAGTCATTTTACATAACCTTTAATAGATGCTTTGCAGCATTTTAATTTTTTTTCCATTCCCTAAAGCCATATTTTAATATGCAGCTACAGTCAGGTAATGACAATGAAAAGCTTAGTATCTGGGGATTATCTCATTTTTCTTGATAGCACCCAAAATAAGTTTTCAGTTTACACATGTGTGCAAATATGCATGCACACACTCGCTTATATTTTATTTCCCTTTTTTAAAAACAACAACAACACCAAGCTAAATGTCTGAAAAGCAATGTGTCTTCTTTTCTGTGGGTTGCCTGTGCTGTAATATTGTTGAACTGTGCTGATCCAGAAAAAGACATTTCTGCTCCCAAAGTGCTTATTTGGTTCCAGCCATTGTCAGATATTAGTTACCACATGCCACTTGATCAACATGCTATTTACAGTGGTACCTCTACTTACGAATAACTCTACTTACGAATGTTTCTACATACGAATGGAGCTCCGTCCACCATCTTGGATGTGGTTTAGATAGGATTTTTTCTACTTACGAATTTTTAGATAGGGTTGCTTCGACTTACGAATTTTTCTCCCAATGCATTCCTATGGGATTCGACTTACAAATTTTCCCAACTTACAAATATGCATTCGGAACGCATTAAATTCATAAGTAGAGGTACCACTGTACTAGAAATGGAAATCTAAGAGAAGACTGGCAAATAAATGAAACACTTTAACCAGTTGGATGAAAACAAGTAACAACCTGCGCCTCCTGCTTTAACCGAAGATGGGTCTGATAGGTTTCTCCAACCACCACCTGACAACTTGGATTCACATATAAGAAAGCCATTAGCCCCCACCTCACCCATAACTCACATGAAGGGGACCTACACATTTTGAGTGAAGTTGGGCTGTAGCACCAGGTGCTGCCATTGATGTTGTGTGTACTGACTACCCCCACCCATGTCATCTACATGTTATATATACATGTGCTGCAGGGAAGCCTATATGTTTAGAGATGTATGCACATAATTTCTATGTGACTGGGAGCCTTATGCAATCATTGGATCATAGAATCATAGAGTTGGAAGGGACAATGAGAATCCTCTAGTCCATCTCCCTGCCAATGCAGGAATCTTTTGCCCACTATGGTACTCGAACCCATGACGCTGAGATTAAAAGTCTCATGATTTACCTCTCATAGATGCCTACACATTTTGGCTTCCTCACTGCAGACGTCTATGCTCAATCTATGGGCCCATTTCCCTTTCATTGTGTGAGGATCCCCTTCACATTTTTAATGCCGGGGGCGGGGGGCGGGGATGTTTGCTTTTGTTGATACAAGCAAATGAAGAGTGTGTGAGTGCCATTTAGGAAATATATATTGTGGTGGTCAATCTTCTGGGATTTGTTACTAATCTATATAGCAGTAATATCAGACTAGGGAAGTGAATTGTGCTGCTCTATTGGAAACCTGAACATGGTCATTCTTTTTGTGAGGGAGAAGAATGTGGATGTTTGCTTACAATCTCCTTGGAGTCTTATGAATAGTACTGATTTTCCATCAACTTTCTACCCATAATCCGGCTAAAGTGCCACTGAAGGTAATGGAACTTGACTTAGATGTATCCTACTCATTCATTTGCTTTAAATGGCACTTAAATGCAACAGCTTTTAAATGAAGGCCTCTGTGTTTGTTAATAAACTGGCATTTCTTCCATGTACTAAACAGAGCTGCATGCAGAGATAGCCGAGGATATTTTGCTGCCTGACCCAAAACAGAAAATCCTGCCCCAGTCAAAGTGTGTAATACTCAACCAAGTTATTTGGTACCTGGGGCACAAAGATTCAGAAGAGTCTCTCTCTAGGAGTAAAAATATGATGATCATAAATTAAATAAGAAACAATTAGCTGCCCTTTCTTGACCATCCAAATTAACTGTGTGAGGCAATGACCTCACTCTGTCTAATAGCAGGGCTGGTCCTGGTTGCATATTATAACCATTAAAGAGATATTGCTGTTGAATATTGTTGATATGTAAAGCCCTGAACAGCTTGTGACCAGTTTAATGAAGGGATCGCCTTACTCCATAAGCACATATTCAATCACTTTTATCTGTGGAACTTGCATATTTACAAGTGTCACACAGTGTTCGTTTTGCATTTGCAAGGAGTCATTCCTTTAATGCAGCAGCACCTGTGCTCTGGGACTCCTTGCCTATTGGCATCAGGTAGGCCTCTTCATGATGCTGTTTTAGATACCTGCACAATTGTTTTCAGCTTTAGATGCAAAATTTGGTTACATGGGTTTTAGAATCTGTTTTAACATTTGCTATTGATTGTATTTTATCACTGATGTGTTTACCCCCCACCCCCACCCCGGGCTCCTTTGAGAAGATGGGCAGGATATAAATTTAATAAAATAAAATTTAAAAATTCCCAAGGTGGAAGAAGGTCTGTACTAAAAAGTAACTAATTGCAAAAGAGATTTAAGTTTTAACAGTTTGCCCATGCTTGATGGCTATTCTCCAACTGTTATAGAAACACTCACACATGATGCAAAGAAACACTAAATTTATATCTACATAATTTGTTTAAGCCATTGGTAAATTAAACAGCTGGGTTTTTTTCTTCATGAGATGTATGAAGTGCAAACTTTGAGCAAGAATTTCAAAGACTATCCAGGATGTCAGCACAGCAAAGCTGACATTAACTGTGTATTTCATTCTTGGAACCCTACGGTTTGTCTTTTGAAAAGTCCATGGTGGTTTTACATGCACAGCTCCATGTTGATCAATTATTTCTAAACATAAATTCTTGTTCATTTTTGCACTTTCCAGAATTATTGTACTTTAGAAAAATACAGATGAATGCTTTTTTTTCAGATATCCATGCAATTGATATCAATACTAAAGTGGGTGATGAACCATCGTATCATGACCCAAACACATAAGGTGGTCCGATGGGGGGGGGGGATACAATGATGAATATGACATAGGAGACCATTGATAGGGTAAAATAGGCCACAACTTTACTGATTACAGATGTAAATTGGTTTGGCAAAGACCTTGGCTAAGTACCCACCCTCCACCAGCATGCCTGCTGGTTGAACTTGGAGATGGATCAGCACTGGCCTGAATAATACCCCTTAACAGGGGTGGTGTTCCTGCCATTTCCACCTCTCGGAAGGGGTGCTATTGCCCATCGGCCCCCACATGGGCTCCCAGACAGCAATACCCCTTCCTGGACCCTTTTAATGGGGCACCCTGATGTTGGATACCTAATGCCTTATCCACCAAAGTTGTGACATTTGCTACGATGCAGGTGACAACCTGTAGATAGACCATGTTTTCCATAGTAATGTCCTTGAGCCACACATGCAAACTGGCAGGGCAGGAGGATAGGTGATCCCACCACAGCTGGCTCCACAACGGCAAGAGGCAGGACATCGGGTGCTGCTACTCTTCAGAGGGGAAGGTGGCCCTGGCTTTTGCCCAGCCTGCGTCCACACCTGGCCCTCCAGTGCCCACCTGATAGGGTGGCCTGGGCCTGGGATGCCAACTTCACACCAAATATATGCATGTCCAGAAGAGGAGGGCTTGGATCCCACCTAGCTGTGTGAAGAGATCGCCCTCCCCCCACAAACAGCAGCAAATGGCAGCCGCCATAAAGGGCACACTAAGTCTATGTTTCTTTAGACAGTTTCACAGAGTCTGCTGACAACTTATATTACATTGATTCAATACAAGGCTGCTTTGAAGATGCTGTTTGCATGAAATCTGGCAGGTACCTGTGGTTATCCTTTTTTATCCACACAACAATCCAAAAAGATAAGTGAATGATGCTAAAAGAGCCACTTGGTGCATTTCAAGGCTAGGTAGAGATTTAAAACTAAAGCTCTCTCATCCAAAGACCTCTGTCTGCCACAGCAAACTGGCTCTCAGAAATGTGACTGGAGTTTTGTAGGGGTTGTTTGTTTGTTAGTTTGTTTTTTAAAATCTATCTATTGCCAATCTATCTATTGCCAATAGGATATTTGTTAAATAGTTTATGAGAACAATTAATTTATACAAGCCCCATATTGATGGTATAAAAACAGTCTTCCTAAATAGAATTATACAGTGATTGACAAAATTATGGGTACCCTACAAGCTCCATACATAAGGACAGTTTCTGCCTTCAGTTTTGCTTTTTAAATAATATCTGCCAAATCAATAAGGAAGTACAGTACTAGCAGGTGACTGATCCTCTGCCTCAGGCAATATTTATTACAAGAGTGAATGTCTCCCTTTTTATTCCCTTTACTGGCAACCATATTTTGAATGCATCCACATTCAATCTGTGACATTAGAGTTTCATCTTATTCTACTAAATTATATTTCCTCAAAACATGATGTCCTCAGAAAAAATTAAATGTTTCTTTCAGCACGAACCCCTCCAGAAAATCTCAATGAAGGGCTGCATACAGAAGTGTAAGCACTTAGTGATCTTTTCTTAGCGTGGTTCCGGTCACAGATAGCACTGGCACATCCTTGAAGCTGTGGTGCTAGCTTGCATAGACTCTGTGTGACTGGTCAGTGCACTGAAAGCATTGCACCACCATCCTAAGGAAGAGTGTTTTGGTAGCAAGATTTTTCCTTGGTAACATCTAATCAGGTCTCAAGACTTCATGAAGGTGTGCATCCAGAAAAAATGTTTGGTACATGAAAAAATGTTACGTCAAAAATTAATGTCTTCCCTTTCTGATGAACTCAGAGAAGAAGGTAGGGGGGGAAAGAGAATAGATTCAGATCTGGAATCCAAAGTATGCTCAGAAATAATATTCAACTGATTTATAACAGCACCAACAAACTGAATATGAAAAACGCAGGAAGGAGCAAACCAACTCTACAACACAATGTGGGTTCACCATCATATTGAGCACGATTTGCAGTGGGGGCTTAACAAACCACGCCTGAGTCCAAAGGTGGGGGCATGAGTGGTCACTCCTCTGTTGCTGGGCAAATTCTGACGTTGCGATTTTGTGGGTCAGCCCCCTGGGTTTAAAAGCAAAGGAAAGAGGTTTCTCTTTCTCTTTGTCTGCGTTTCGGATCCCCACCCTCCCTCCACTGTTTTTAGGCCTCTGTGTTGACATTGCTGTGCCTCTCAAGGGGTCGCCTGTATTCAGGGGCCTGGTAGGAATTTTTTCATTTGGCTGATTGGCTGGTGCCATCTGGTTTTTGCCTACTGCAAAGCAAATAAGTCACAACTTGTAAGGTGGGCAGTTAGGCATTGGTTATTGGTTGTATATGGGGTCTGTTGACTTCGTTGGCCCCTTGTGTTAATGCCTGAGTTAGGGGAAATTCCAGTCAGGAATACAGGGGCTCTATGCAGTGTCCATATCCCCAGTAGGGGACCAGCAACACGCATGAGCCCCTGAGGGGAGAGGGGAGAGCCTATTGGACCCAACTCCCTGTCTCTCCCTGTAGGGTTTCCCCTTGTTGACAAGGCGAGTTTATTTCTGTCCTTAGGTAACAGTTGGAGAACCAATGACTATGCAACCACTCACTGGTTTGATTTGTATTCAATAAAAGTAGTGGCCAAATTCATGCCAAAAACCATTAAACAAAAATTCTGTCTATGGTGTGAGTTATTTGAGGGGTGGTTTTGGGGACCTCCACATGCAAAGATCCATCCTCTATCCCCTTCCAACAGTTTCTACCCAAAAGCTATAAGCATCTTAAATACTGTAACTAAATAATTGACCTGAAGGGTTGTGTAGGTTTGTGAATGTGTGGCTGAAAATGTGTTTTTTTGTTTTGTTTCTTGGTTCTTGTTTTTGTTTTTATGGGATAGCATCCAATTTCATTGTAATTACACAATGACAATAAAGAAATCTAATCTAATCTAATCTAATCCAGGGATACAAGAAGCATTATTGCTGTTTAAGAACACTCCAGCCATGCAACATCACTTGGGGAGGGCATGGAGCAAGGACAGAGAGAGGGGATTATACAACTGGTTGAACCTGTACAATATACAAGATTATAGCTAAAAAATTGGTCTATTGCATTACTTGTTTTTATGCAAGTGCAACACAGCAAAACACTATCTGCAAGCCACATTGCATGAATGAAGAAATTCACCTGTGTTTCCAAAGCTATTTCTTTTATATCCTTGTTGCTAGTAAAGGATTACAGATGTGACAGAAGCTACATTAAAACAAGACTTTATGGCAGTCAGTTCTGTGCGATGTAAGAGGGAAATGACAGAGTAGTTGAAATGGGAATAACAGAATAAATTTACTAGCTTAAAAGGTTGCAACTATAAACTTAGTATTTAATTCCAGAAGCTAGACAGTAAGTGCAATGAAGTGCATATTAAAATAAAAGTTTATTTAGCAGTAAATTGATGAAATTTAGGAGCACTCTGAGCTGTGTCATTGCATTAAGCTATAAGGAGAGGGTGTGTGTCTAAAAATGCTAAGTAGGTGGTGTTAAGAACAGAAACATAGAGTTTCATACAAAGCTGAAGATACATTATATCGTGGCAGAAATGCATGGGGTATGTGCCTATGTCAAATTTAAGGACTTCCTTAATTTCACTCAAGTGTTATGTTGGGATGCCTCAAGCATTTGAAACAGCAAATACAGCATCAAGGCAAGCATGCAGCCTGCTCACTTCAAGTGCTGCCATTGGCGCTTCTCTTCCCCTGCCCCATGGCCCAGCAACATACCTTGTGGCATGGGTAGAAGGCAGGTGTCAACAATGGTACTTGATGTTTCCAGGGCAACACTAGGGCATTTCTACCCCTACTAGCAATAAGAGTTAGACTATCAGTCCCAGAATATCTGCTAGCAATAGATACCTCCACCAGTCTGGGAGTAGGGACCCAGGTGGCGCTGTGGTTAAACCACTGAGCCCAGGGCTTGCTGATCAGAAGGTCGGCGGTTCGAATCCCTGTGACGGGGTGAGCTCCCGTTGCTTGGTCCCAGCTCCTGCCAACCTAGCAGTTCGAAAGCACGTCAAAATGCAAGTAGATAAATAGGAACCGCTACAGCGGGAAGGTAAACGGCGTTTCCATGTGCTGCTCTGGTTTGCCAGAAGCGGCTTTGTCATGCTCGCCACATGACCTGGAAGCTATTTGCCGGGTCCCTCAGCCAATAATGCAAGATGAGCACGCAACCCCAGAGTCGGTCACGACTGGACCTAATGGTCAGGGGTCCCTTTACCCTTTACCAGTCTGGGAGTACCTACAGTACCACTGCTGCAATATTCCCTGCCACTGCAAGTGAGATTCTGGGCCCTTGAGGAGTGGAGGATGGAGGCAATAGTGGCAGCATTCCATGAGGACATTCAAGCTTAGAATGAGTGTTCAAGCTCTGGAATACTCCTGCATTCCTGACTATTAGAAACAAGAGCAAATTCCATTGAGAAATCTAACCATTATCTTCTCTATGCATGACCTAATTTACTTCACAGAGAGGGGATAAAATAAAATAAGGGTAGCCAATATGATGCTCTCCAGATGCTGATGGACTACAGCACCTGTCAATGGCCACAATATTTGAAGCTGATAGGCATTCTAGTTCAACATCTCAGGGGCACCATGTTGGCAACCACTGCAATATGACCTGGGTTGCTTTGAAAAAAGATTTGGTGTGCAAGTGTGATGGGAGGGCATTTTATGGATATATCAAACCTAATAATAATATATGTTAAGATGTTAGCATTGACTGACAAATCCTCACGTTAAGGGCTGCTATTTCAGATTTCTGCAGGAGGTTGGTGAGCGATGTTTAGGAGCCTATTCGCTTCAAGATAAATTTTATTTACAGTGTTAAGCAGAAGCAGCAGCAGCAAAAAACAAAGTGAATTGTTGTCTTGTATGCTATCCATAGCAACAGTCTTACCAGACCATAAACAAATTTTCTTCAGTAGCACCTTAAAGACCAACTAAGTTTTTATTTTGGTATGATCTTTCGTGTGCATGCACACTTCTTCAGATACACTTGAAAAGATACACTTTTCAAGTGTATCTGAAGAAGTGTGCATGCACATAAAAGCTCATACCAAAATAAAAACTTAGTTGGTCTTTAAGGTGCTACTGAACAATTTTTTTTTATTTTGCTTCGACTCAGACCAACACGGCTACCTACCTGTAACCAGACCATAAACAGTTATTCATTTTTGAAGCAATTAGATTCATTCTCTGGGTATGCATACCTATTAATTACAGTCACATAATTGCTTTATATACCAACTGTTAAAAGCCACAACAGGCCTTTTCACCTGTTACAGGTGAGCCAGGTTTTCATGCCTAGAAGGGGAAAGTGGGGTCATGCTGATCAACCTGTGCTTGACAACACTGGTCCTGCCAGCTCAGCACACACAGAATAGCTAGTTGTTGTTGTTGTTGTTGTTGTTTTAAAAAAATGTATTCATGGGGTTAGGAGGTGGGGGGAGAAGGAGGCATGTGTTTATGGCTCCTTCTCCCCCTGCAACCAATCTAATTTTTAACTAGGGTTTAAAACCCCGACTGAACATGCAGTCAGGAGTGGGGGGAAAGCAGGATATAAGCACAGGCTCTTCCCCCCCCCCAGCCCGCAGATACCCTCATCCCGCCTGACAGACCCAGATCACTCCAAGGGACCCAGTCTGGCCTGGGCCAAAGCAGGGCTGCCTTTAACTCAATCAGGCTGACCTCTAGATCAACCTAAATTAGCCCCAATTGGGATTTGGGATCTGATCAGATCCGGTGCACAACTCTGCTACAGATCTACAGAGAAAGGATGTGCCCTGTCATTAAGCCCTTTCCCTAAAATAGTGACCCCTTTCCTATTATTGGAAGAGGGCATAAACTGAATATTCAAAAGCATTCCCAATCTCCACAGGAATTGTGAGGGCAATGGAATGGGATTTAGGAATTTGGTGTGGTTGTGAGATTTCCCCACCCTCATTCTAAAGTACTTTAAGATGTATTGCAGGCAATTTTTCCATCATTAACGTGTGTCTTATCTTTAACCTGGAAATATGTATGTCTTTTATAGGACACCCAGAATTAGGGTGAAATTTCATTCTCATTTGAAAGGCAGATCATCTCATCACAGTGCCAGTCTCATGCTTGCAATGCAAATTCCCACCGCATTATCTGCACTCCGCCCCTGAGCAAATCTTCAAGTGACCTTAGAGAGAGAGAATATGAAATATGCATTTGAAATCTCTGCTGTATACTGAAGGGGTGATGGTGGAGAGATTTGCCTCTGTGATTTAAGCTTTTTTTATACATCAAAATGTCTTTTAAAAATCCTGTAGTTAATGATATTGAAATGGTGAGGAAACAAAGTAATATATAAGTAATATATATTTATCTTGTCTACTAGTTCACCGATGTCATCTCACCGAAGTCCCACGTTTTTGTTTTTGCTTTTGCAACATGTTGCCTCTGCTTTTCCTACTAGCAGATTCCAAATTCAGATTGAAGCTACACCAGCATGTACTATGTCTGCAATGAAGTTGGAATTTTTCAGTATAAAAAAATCAAATTGCTTTGACTCTATCAAGGGTGGGGGACCTGTGGCCCTCTAGATGTGTTTGGATTCTAACATCCATCAGGCCCGACCAGTGTGGCCAATGGCCATGGGTGATGGGAGTTGTAGTGCAGCATCCCTGAACTACCTGTTTTATACAGAAGGCCATCAGCTTAGCATCCCTCTCTTCCTCCTGATCACCCCAGGCTGACAGAGATGGCATGACTCAGTGGTTGATTTTGATGGACGCCCCAGGTTTGGTCCCTGTCCTGTTAAAAGCAAGCAAACGAGAGTTGACAGAGCAATTTTATCTGAAGTGACATTTGGAGTATGTGCTGGGAGTGGGGAAGCATGGTGACGACAGAAGCAAGAGCTCTAGGCCTTGCTGCCCTAATTAAAGCACACATTAAAACATTGGAGGAGCCATGCAGGGCTGGAAGAAGCAATGAAACCTCCCACCCTAACAGGCAATGACATTGATGGAAATTGCAATTCATCGGAAAAGTGAGAATAAATTCACTATCAGGAGGTGGCGTGATAGGCTATGGCAGCTGGCATTGTCTGATAAATTTACACATCAGTGTGGGCTTCCTAGGGGTGGGTTTTGAAGGGACACCTTTTATTATGACTGAATACCATTTACCTTCCCCACATTAACTCCAACCTAGGCCTCCTGAATCTCAGAGGTTGTTCTGGAGAGACTCCTTGGTCTAATTTCAGATGAGAAAGTCAAATACGTAAGCCTCCATTTGAGCTAAAAAGCCTGTATGTTAAGAGTGTAGGAAGAGCCTGCTGTTTCAGGCCAGAGGCTAATCTAATCCAGCATCTCATTCTCGCAGTGTTCATCTAGATGCCCATGTGAAGTGGCTTGAGCTCCACTGCCTGGGAGGAAATGAACAGTCCCCCACCAGGCTTTGCCTCTGGGCTGCATCGTTAACTAACGAGATCATTCCCAACTGCTTTTCATCCTAAAGGGGGAAAGATATGGACCAGCTTAGAGCATGTGTGATTTTGACAGGGAAAATGCCCTGCTGGAAAAGAATTAAGCACCCAATGTGAACTTCCTTTCTTCATTTGAAGGTTACAGCTGCTTTGGAGTAAAAGGAAATTGCCCATGCGATTCAATATCCCCTGTGCTCGGAAGTCATGTTGCAATAGAACCATTTTGTGAGGCTTGTCGGAATACCTGAATATCAGCATTTGTAGATTATTTAACATCAATGGCTAACAAATAAATCCTGGGAGACAACAGAATAAGGGTCACTGTAGCCTTTGGCATGAAACTTCACCTTCCCTGCCATTCTTTCCCTGTACAATAATAAGACTGTTTCTTTTCTCATCACTTTTCAGTCACCATTAGACTAACACAAGCTGGTAGATAGGTATTTTCCTTTGCAGAGCTATCGTAGACTGAGAAATCTGTCCCTTCCTATTTCAAGCGCAAGAGATATGTCATCCCTAGGGATGTTGCTCTGTGCTTAATAAGAATAGTGATATAAATTATTCTATCATTTTATGGGCAGTGGTGCATGTGGGTGAACAATTGCCTGCAAGATCACATCAGCTAAAACACAAGTCTCTTTAGTGGAAACAATCTGTTCAAAAGCATTTACTGTCCCTCCTGACAGTCGTTACACCTGCATGAAGGTTTTTGGAGTGGGTGTTTCTTAGCTGAGCCATTGTAACATCTAGGAAAGATACTCTCTGCAATCCTGGAACGACTTAATCTAGAGTATAGCCATTGACTTTTAATATTTTGTTCTAGTGCGAGTGATTATTGAATTGGAACTATTCTAGATAGTATATTACAGTCTTCAGCACATTATATCTGAAGGAAAGGCCACTCAGTTTCATTGAACCAACAGTATTCAGTTCAATGGTACTTGCTCCCTGCTAACTGTGTATAGGATTACAGCCTTACCCGCTAGTGAGCATAGGATAGGGTTGTAGCCAGTGCTATTTTTCTAGAAAAAGAAGTGCCAGAACTCACCATGAATGCCTCCCTTGTTCTCTTATAATGGCAATGGTGCCCACCTGAGAGGTGCTGGAACTGAGTTCTGGTGAGCAATAAATAGGGCATTTATAAATCATGACACATTATACAGTACCTCTTATTTTAAATGATTATGACAATTATACATGCATATTCAATATAATCTATATTTATTTCCATGTTTATATCCCACTTTTTTCCTTTAAAATTAATCATTTAAAAAAACACTTCGTGTCCTAAATGTTATTATTCATGCTTGGGTTTAACGAGTCTTCTGGGTGATATTTCAGGTTACTCATAATTAGCTTGTTAGTCTCTGTTAATTGCTCTGATATTTGCCTTGCAATTAGTAATTTTATTAAGGTTCCAATGATATATTTTTTTATTGGACATGCTGCAAAAGATGGCGAGAGAGACTCTCAGCATAACTTTGGGTTTCCCATTAATCTGCTCTTTTTATAAAGGGACCTAATCCAATCTGGCAACGTAAGGAGTCAAGTAGTGATCACAAGTGGCATCAAGGAAAAGGATGGGGAAGGGGCATCAACTGTATGTATGTATGTGCAGATAAGCCCCTTCTCCTATCCTAGCAACAGAGGAACCTAGTGCTGGTGAAATGGATTATTCCTCCATCACCCCACTTTTTGTCCCAAAACAACAGAGGCCAATCCCAACCCCAGATCTCTTTTACAAGTGTGTTTACAGGATTTGTTGGGAAATGTAGTCCAAATGTAGAAAAAAACGAAAGGCAGCAATGTCCATCAATGCCCCCTCAAATGTGGGAATGGGGGGGACTCCGGGTGCTTGAAAAAATATTTATTTCAGGCCTGATACGTATTACGGAAAAATCTTTCGTTGGGGCACATTTTTAAGCAGCAATTATCATTAAATGTATGGGACACTATAGTGATTCCTGTTGACTCCAATGAATGATTAGTTCTGGAACACATCAAACCTGGAACAAATCTTATTTCAGAGTTCTCCTATTCTCCCTGTTCCTTCCTGTGATGCTTTCCCTATTTTGTGACTGATTTTCCCACATGTGACTTTAATACAGACCACTGTAGCACAGCAGGATGTTGTATACACCCTAATCCCCATGTAGAGAGGCAATCCCACAGGGTTTTGGAAACAAGCAGCATCCCCAGATACCTAGCAGGCCTAGCAGGTGCTTGACATCCCCCTTGCATTTGTAATCCCAAACAGACAGTAAAATCAAGAAGTAGGGCTCCTTGCAGGCTGTTGCACATGTTTTGTTTTGAGTTTAGCAGTGAGTGCCCATGAATTCAGATAACAATACTTTAGCAGCAGGGTTAAGGAAATGCATTAGATTCCTGATTAGAGAATATAGTACTGAAATATAAGTGACTAATTTCAGGAATGGGGTATCTGGAGTATGCTCTTTCTGGGGTAGTTTGACCACCTTTGGGCCCCACCCTGCACTCAGCAATCCCCTGTGGCTCCTAGAAGCTGTCAGCATACGACAGTGGCTATACCCAGGAAATGGCTTTGACTGGCTGGCTAAACCAGGTGAGGGTAGCAAATGGGTCTTAAACCCTCAATAATTTATGGACTTCCCTTGCATGTGAAGACAGGCTCTAGTGGATTGAGCAGATGATACCAATTGTGGGTCCAGCAGTCAAGGAGGTGGTTTCTGTACATGTTGCAGAGGAAAGTGAGGGCAGATGGAGCTCATCAACCTGGTTAGATAGCCCATCTAGGAGAAGGCAAACTCTGATCCTAAACCTCCACTGCTTTGCGGGGTATCTTCGAGAGAAGAAAATGCTAAGGCGTAAGCCAGGCATCCCCAAACTTCGGCCCTCCAGATGTTTTGAACTGCAATTCCCATCATCCCTGACCA
Source organism: Zootoca vivipara (assembly GCF_963506605.1). Taxonomy (NCBI): domain Eukaryota; kingdom Metazoa; phylum Chordata; class Lepidosauria; order Squamata; family Lacertidae; genus Zootoca; species Zootoca vivipara. The sequence continues at coordinate 31,786,817 of NC_083284.1, read as the reverse complement.
CTGGTCCTGTTAGCTAGGGATCGTGGGAGTTGTAGGCCAAAACATCTGGAGGGCCGCACTCTGGGGATGCCTGGAGTAAGCCCTACAAAAATCCAGAATGGAATACCTAAGGTGGTTGGATGGTGCCTTGTACACCTCCTTCCAACAACTCTTGAAGCCAAGCTGGTGCCAAACCTATTGCTCTGCTTTTTTTGGACCACATCAGCAAGGCCGAGAGAAGGGTTTTGTTGTCTGGGCAGGGCAAGACCTCCATATGCATTGTCCAGGCTTGCACCATGGAGAGGTCACTTTGGTGCTGCTAATGCAGCAGTTTGACTTCACCCCCGGAGGTCTTTTGAAACAGATGGATGCCAACCATTTCAGGAATCAATAATAGTCAACTACTTGAGGGGGGTGGGAATCTCAGATATTACTTATTACATTTAAATACATCATAGATGCCAAAAAGCTATGTTTAAAATGAAATATTTGAAGATGAATTGGGATTCAAAAGAAAGAACTCACAGATATCTAATACTGCTGACAGGTCAACATATTGTGATAATATCTGGGTCAATGCATTGCAATGGAATTGTTCAAAAGGTTCTGTTTGTTAGGTTTTAATGATATTCTCGACTGTGCTCTGTGGCACTCCAATTCCAGTTTAAATCCTATCCCAGGAAACCATGTACATTTCTGACACATGTACAGAAATGCGAGCTGTTGCATTTCTTTATTATTCAGTGGTGGTGTTTCAAGAATGAAGCAATGACATGTAACTTTCCTAGTGCAATAAGATCATTTGCAGAGACAAAGAATGTCAGGGAGCACTAAAGAGATTTCAGAGCTTGTCAACCCCTCTTCCTTTCTCATGTGATTTGTATCTCTTTTAGAGATGAGATAATTCTCCAATGCTCTCCACATTTTGACACAAGATTTCCCCAAAAAATTCAAGGCAAAAAAATAATAGTGAACATTTTGTGAACCAATTTGAGGGCTTAGAATAAGTTTACTTCCTTGCAAGTCTACCCCATCTACACAAACCTGCAAATCCCCACCTGTTACCCCCAAACACACTCATCCTTCCCCTTCCATGTTCAACGGTGGGAGTGTGGTCTTATGTTTCCTCTGGCCACTGAGTTAAGGGGTCAGAATGAGGTTGTTTAAGAGTCAAGTATTTGGCAGGGGTGATATTTGGTGATAAAAGAAGAGCACACACAAGAAGGAAGGAAGCCTCAAATTCTTCTCTTGCTCAAATGTTGGGGCTAGAAGTTTAGGGCTGCAAAACGCACTGCTCCTTTTGTCTGACTGTATGCCCCCCATCAGGAAAAAAAAATCATTTTGGGTCCCAAGTTCAGAAAAAAATACACTAGTATCTCTAATTAATTTTGTTAAAATAATAACGATCAATTAGCTGTCTTTTCCAAGGTCATACAGAGTATCAATACCAGAATGCCAGTTCAATGAATGAATGCTAACTTTATTTCTTGAAAGCAATGAGTTTCACATATTCTTTTAACAAGAAGGCTGTGAGTTGCAAACCTAGTGTAATAAATGAGTCCAGGGTAGGCAGGCAGGTAGGGTGTCAAGGGAAGACAAATAAACTAAAAGCAAATGAAACACGGGTGGCTCACAGAGAGATCTATCAGAGGAAGTCAGAAGTTTCTTGATTCAGCAAAGGCTCTTGGCAACATCATTTAACACACATTTTGAAAACATTAGGGGGGGAATGTTTTGGTGCGCTTCACAGAGATGGCTGGATAGCAATGTATTAGAATTCTTTGATTGATTTCTGTTAAGATTAGCAGCCTGTTGGGTTGCAAAAGGAAAACTAGAATAAGTGGTGGAATAATTTATACTAGCTATATATTGTGAACAGTTTAATTCATGGTAGAAATAAATCTATTCCTCAGTATGAAGCTATCAATTAAAATGGTGCCCATTATTCATGAAAATAAATATATGATGTGCTATCCATGACAGGAGAATGTATCATGTATAAGTGGTCAATAAATCATTTGATGGGGGAAAGTGATATGGGAAACGATGGCACTTAAGCTTTCAATATTCATTAAAAATATAACTGCAGCAAGCTGTTCACCAGTGATTCCAATTCATCAGAACACACCCATGCCATGACTCTTTAAATACCTAACCCATTTGGTCCACTCCAAAAACTTGCACTGTAATACTCAAGTATAATTACATCAGCCTACATCACACTAGGGCCACAAGAAACTGCCCTTGGCCCAGCGAGCTCTGTATCATCTACAATGAGTATTGAAAGCTCTCCAGGGTTTCAAACAGGAAACCTTCCCACTTCTAGCTAGATTTGGGGGCCTTCTGAGACCTTCTGCTCTACTGCTGAGCTACCATTGTTCCCACTAGGTGACAGCTCTAGTAGCAGTGACACTACACACATCTTGGTAGACCACAAACTTGACATGAGTCAGCAGTGTGATGCAGCAGCTAAAAAAGCCAATGCAATTCTGGGCTGCATCAATAGGAATAGAGCATCTAGATCAAGGGAAGTAATAGTACCACTGTATTCTGCTCTGGTCAGACCTCACCTGGAGTACTGTGTCCAGTTCTGGGCACCACAGTTCAAGAAGGATACTGACAAGCTGGAACGTGTCCAGAAGAGGGCAACCAAAATGGTCAAAGGCCTGAGAACGATGCCTTATGAGGAATGGCTTAGGGAGCTGGGGATGTTTAGCCTGGAGAAGAGAAGGTTAAGGGGTGATATGATAACCATGTTCAAATGTATAAAAGGATGTCATATAGAGGAGGGAGAAAGGTTTTTTTCTGCTGCTCCAGAGAAGCGGACACGTAGCAATGGATTCAAACTACAAGAAAGAAGATTCCACCTTAACATTAGGAAGAACTTCCTGACAGTAAGAGCTGTTCAGCAGTGGAATTTGCTACCAAGGAGTGTGGTGGAGTCTCCTTCTTTGCAGATCTTTAAGCAGAGGCTTGACATCCATATGTCAAGAATGCTTTGGTGGTGTTTCCTGCTCGGCAGGGGGTTGGACTGGATGGCTCATGTGGTCTCTTCCAACTCTATGATTCTATGATTCTATGATCTTTCAGACCCAGAAAGATTATTAGGAACAACACTGAGAAGCAAAGTTTCCATAGTTGTTTTTTTAAAACCTTTCCTACATAATGCAAGGTTCATTTGCCACTTCTTCTCTCTCCTGTATTATACCAGTAGCACAATACAGGCTGCTATAAGAATATGTGGGTGACAAAAATTTGGCCCCACAGTATGGTCAGAAGGTATATATGGCTGAAACTAAGTACCTTGTTGAAGTACCTTGCCATATTTCAAAAGGTAAAAACCATGACACCCCAAAGGTTTTGAGCTTTTTAAAGGAAAACCCCAAAGTTGTCGAGCTTTCAATTGAGCTTTTTCGATCCAGGAGAAAATGCTGCCTTTTGGAAATTCCCCCCTGACAACAATTCCACCTTTGAAATCCTTGTCCAGGATTTCAGGATGTCCAGGAACATCCGGACGTATGGCAACCCTAACTTTGCTAAGGTACCTTACTCAAACTAAACGGGTTTGAGACTGGGTCAGTGCTTGGATGGATGACTGCCTGGGAACTATATAAATATAAAACATTAAATTTTATAATCAACCCAGGGCTGAGGCAAAATGAATGGTTGAATTAAAAAAATTGGGGCAGGGAATTTAGACGCACAGAAAGCAAAAATAAAATAAAATGCTAAGTATTGTGACTTAAGTGTAGACGTAGACCTTCATAGGTTAGTATGCCAAGATCACATAAACTTATTTCCTGTCTTTCAGATAACAGATAGAGTAAGTGGCTGTTGTCACTTGCCAGTCAAACTGAAAGTCTGTTATATTGCAAAGTTGTTGCATCACCCAAGAGAAAAAGGTTTTTGAACTAAAATTATATTGTTGGTAAACAGCTAAGGTTTCTTGTTCCCTGGAAGACCTTCTGAAAAAAGTGAGTCTCTTGCAATAAGGGTCATCTCAAATGGATAATGTAAGGTCACTATGCATGTCTAACTAAAGGAAAGTAAACAGTTTAGATATCCAATTCACCCTTCCCTTTAACAAGTAAATTGTTACATTGACAACTTCATTGCTCCTTAACAAGGATGACCTGATAAATGTCGTCTCAAGACAAATTGCAGCCACACACTATATAAACTATGTTGTTTTATTTTAATTAGCAGAGTTGAAATAGCCTGTAAACTTTAATGCTACTTTGAACAATAATGAATAGGTGGGAAAGCAGGAGTAGAACAGCACGGGGAGAGAAAAGGATATTTTGTAGTGTATTAAAATTTTATGTGCAGAAGAACTGTAAAGAGTGCCTGGGGATTTGAGAACACATTTGTTGGGGAAAGAAATGTGATAAAGATGGAAAGCATTGTGGGGCTTTTCTCCAAATTCCCTCACTGATAAATGCTAATGCCTAGAAACTGCCTAATGAAGACCAGTTTACCATGGAATAAAGTCATCCGTGATGAGCAGAAAATGGAACATTTGTAAATACAATGTAACATGGAATGATAAAGCACATCCAATTTATGCCAAGACGTGCTTGCAGCAGTACGATAAATAATATCTGCATAATCAATTACTGAAGAAAGATGGATTGAATAAATTGTTTTCTGGCAATTTATGGAAAACAAGTCTAGCACCAGAAGAAGAAGAAGAAGAAGAGAGGGGACAATTTGACTTTAGTCTTTAACAAGATTGTCAGGACAAGTACTAAAACCATGCTGATTATTAATGATACAAAGTGCAAAACATTTACAACAATCTATTTTCATTACTAATACATTCCAAGTTGGATGAAGACAACAACTTTTCACTCTTAATTTAGGGAATTCAACCACATAACTGCAGCAAATTCAATTTGTTGCCCAGGATAGCCCTAGAAATATAGTGGTAGAAGCTAACAGAGAAATTGTCCAACCTTTGGATAAATGCAGAACTGCCAACCACAGGCAGAGACAGATGTACTGAAGACTAGAGTTGTGCATAGTTTCAGAAACTAATGTATAACTTTCAGTTTAGTATTTTCATTTCCATTTTCACAGTAGTTTCAGTAGGAAGGCTGATGTCACTCGGGGCTAAACAAACTGAGGCTGTTGAAGAAGCCAGAGACCATCTTGTCTGTGAGTCCCGGAAGACCTCCTTGCCTTGCAGACCTTTTCCCTGGGAGGGTGGGGCTCTGACATATAAACAAGCATTTACATATATATAAAAGTGAAATAACAACAAACAGTAAGCAACACCAGGGATATACACAATATCGGAAATTCTTACTACTGCTGCTGTCTACAGCTTTTGCCAGGAGAATGCAGATGGATATCTGAGACAGAAAGAAGACAACCTCTTTCTGAGCAGGAGTAGATGAGTAAGACTGTTGGACCTTGACGAACAATTGCATTGAATGCTTGACAATTGCATTCCAGAGTCAGACAGTCATCAACAGGGTTAGGCTCCAGATGTTGCTGAACTACTGTTTCCATCATACCTGACCATTGGGCAGGCTGGGTGGGGTGGATGGGAGTTGAAGTCCAATGCCCTCTAGAGGACATCATTTTGACTACCCCTGCTCCATGAGTTTTCCTTTTATATTGCATCTGTCTTCAGAATTGACAGGTTTGAAGAAAAGGGAGCCAAGCATGGTGTGATGTTCCCATCAATATTCTACCTCTCTACAGTATTTGCATATCTATAAAACATCCCTGTCATTCTAGCCTTGACATTTCACTCAGAGAAGGCCACTAATTGTGTTAGTTTTCCTAACCAGAGGCGGTTCTTTTTGTTTTGTTTTCCAATTTAAACAATGTTCACTTCCCACATCAGTGATGATGAGACCATACACATTTCCATTTGTGACTCTTATCTCCAGAGGTGAAGTGCTATTGCAGTAAGACACGGTACTATTTACTCACACAATTGGAGTATTCTTTTAAAAACATGATATATAATTAAATGGAAATGACAAGAGTTGCTTTTGCTGCTAACAAGACATGACAATTGAAAAACATTATTTATGAAATGACAAAGTTGCTGGCACTAGAAAGCTGAAATGGTTTTCTACCAGAGGAAACTCTATAGTATATGTTGAATTCTAATGGGATGATAAATTATTTGCCTCTGATAAATTAGCATTCTGCCTTTAGGAGTTATTTCTGTACATACACATGGGAAGACAGAAATAACTTTTTGCCAAATCTTCATAGATTTGCCTGGCTTATAACTTTGGAAAGTAAAGTAACTGTAGTATTTCAATACCCGTGACTTGTCAGAGGTTTGGCGGGGGTGGTTACACACAAAATGGAAAATTAGCCAACATGTAATATTCTTCCCTTTACAGTATTCACCAACACAGTTTTAAGGAGCACCATGTTTCTTATATTAACATTCTGAAAATGTGCTCCAGTAGCAAAAAAAATAATTCTTGCTTTGTCCAACAGGAGGACGCGGAATACTGTTTGTGCCCCTTTCCATTCCATGCTCAGAAGCTAACTTGATTGGCAGCTGAATTTTAGATAGATAGATGGATGTATAGATAGATGATAGATAGATAACTTTATTGTCATTGCATAGTACGATGAGGTTGAATGCCATCCCATAAAAACAAAAACACAATTACAGCCATACATACACACACATCACAACTCCCCAAGATCATATTATTTAGTTACAGCATTTAAGATGGTTATAGCTTTTGGATAAAAACTGTTATTTAACTTATTTGTTCTTGATTTAATTTCCACTGCCAGTGTTTTCTACTGCATCCATGGAAAGAAGGCCAGCCTACTGAACATTGTGTAAGCTACATGGCACACAAACTTCTGTCATCCAACACCTCACCACCCTTTCTTGCCCCCTAGAATTTGCTGCTTGAGCTGTCTGCCTAATGTTTGGGGGGGGGGAGAGAGACAGGTAGCCCTGTTCTTAGGAAAGAATATATTGAACCACTCTAAGATCATTGTTGATCTTCAACTAATGGATATGTAACAACCATAGGACTTCCATTTAATCGTGTACTGTACCTGTTCATGGGTGCACGTAATGCAATGCTGTGGCTTTCATTTTCCCTGTATTTGTTCCAAACATGCACAAAGAAAATAGTATTTCCTGAATTCCTTACAGCCTCTCTTGTGTCAGTCCATAAAGTATGTCACCCATGAAGTAGCAAAGTTGTGACAAAGAAATGATTTAGTAGTGGATAAAATGGGGGGGGGGGGTGAGTATGATAAAGGAACAAAGTTTTGAAAGGCCTAAAATTATGACATATTTTATGGATAATTTCCCTCCCTTTTCCACCTTCTGTTTCCATCTTCTTTTGCCATACTTCTTCATTTCCCTTTCTGCTTTTTTCTGTCATCTTAGTGTCTTTGGCCCTTACTATATGTGTATCACACACCCACACACACAGGTGCAGAGTCATGATGCATGGTTTTATTCATCACATTATAAACTGGAATACCAAAAATGAATACTGACATACCCTTTTTTTCACCAACCTTTGGGTTTTGCAATGGAGGCCCACACTGAACCTTAGCCCATTCATAAGCCTCAGTATTGCACTCCAATCCACAGTGCTCAAATTAGAGTCTAAGGACAGATTGCCTGGAAAATGCACTGGAAAGTAACACAGCTGTGGCAGTCTTGAAATGAATAATGCATTATCAACATCTGTAGGATTTTTGAAATGCTAAGTGCTCAGATATGAAGTCTCTGCTGAGGACACAGATGGTAATGATGTTGTTGTGCTTGCAGTGGTTCCCACCAGAAACAGATTGAGTCTCCTAATCAGATTGGACTGCTAATGGCTGAAACAATACATTCCTTTAACAGAACTAGCTCTCGGTTGTATCTCCAAATGATAAATGCTTGCTTTGTGGGTTGCATTTAATTCCAAGGTTTGTTAAGCTAAAGAAATCCACTAATGAATATAGACATCTTCAAGCATGAATACAAATGCCAGGACCAGTTGATAACACTTGGTAGGTGAATTTAATCTGACAATCCATTTTAAGGTAGAATAATTAAAATAAAGTTTCCATTCAGCAGGGAGAGACAATTGTACCAGGACTTGAGTTTAACTCAGCAAAGAAACTTTCTCCTACTAACATATTTATTTCATTTATTTATTATTATATTTCTATCTTACCTTTCCTCTAAGAAGCTGAAGACAATGAACATGGTTCACCACCCTTAATTCCATCTTCTCAACAACCCTCTGAGGTAGAATAGACTGAGAAAACCCAACTGGTATAAGGTCACCCAGTGAGCTTCATGGCTGGGTGGGGATTGAAGTTGACTCGAAACTACAACTAATTTGAAATGTGACAGCTAGACTGGTGACTGGGAGTGGCCATTGGTACCATATAACACTGATCTACACTGGTTGCTGGTACACTTCTGAGCACAATTCAAAGTTTTTGGTCCTGACCTTCAAAGCCCTAAAAAGGTCTCGGCCCTGTATACCTGAAGGAGCATCTCCACCCCAATTGTTCAGCCTGGACACTGAGGTCCAACTCTGAGGGCCTTCTGGTGGTTCCCTCACTGCAAGAAGGGAAGTTACAGGAAGCCAGGCAGAGGGATTTCTCGACAGTGGCGCCCTCCCTGTGGAACATCCTCCCATCATCTGTCAAGGAAATATATAATTAGAAAACTTTTGGAAGACATCTGAAGGCAGCCTTGTGTCAGGAGGATTTTGTGTGTTTGATGTTTTATTATGTTTTTATATGTGTTGGAAGCTGCCCAGAGTGGCTGGGAAAACACAGTCAGATGGGAGAGGTATACATTATAAAATTATTATTATTATTATTATTATTATTATTATTATTATTATTATTATTATTACTACTACTACTACTACTACTACTCACTGTATGAGGAAGCCTTTCAATCGGTTGGCCTTCATACTAGGAAGCAGCAGGAGCCAGGAGACCTTCAGTAGCTGTATCTATTGATGAACAACAGAGCAGAAACTCTAGATAGCAGAAACTCTGGATAGCATTTGCTATCCAGGCAAGACTAAGGTTTCAACTACACCCAGAGAAGGGAAGAAAATTTCTATTACATATTAGGCTATTTTCCTGGTGGTTTAGACAAAGGGTAACTATATGTGCAAATCAACCGTATATCACAAATATGCATCATCTCTGTTGTGCCTAATTTTCCAAAGGAAACATAACTGCTGGGTGAATTCCTGCAAGTCCTGAAGTCTCACACACCACTTGAGGTGGCTTGTAACAGTAAGTTCATGCAGACCATCAGTAGAAAGCATGAGGGTGACAGTGGGTGGAAATTGTGGATAAGAAAATTGTGGCCACCCTTGCTGTATGAAAGTGTACCACAGAAGCACAGAGACAAAATGGAGTCCCAGCTTCAGATTATAAGGATTAGGAGTTATTCACCATATACGTTCAGTCATTCCCTGACCCATGCATTCCACTTCCCAAAGAAATGGTCCAACCCTACCTGTGTTCTCCATGGAGTACAAATGGCTCTGGCTTTTTCTTCTACTTTGCATGCATGCTGCCCAGTTTGTCTACAAAGGACAAGGTTGTGTCAACAGTGTTTAGAAGATGAAGCAAATCTACGTGGTGATAAAGATGTTACTCTGATGGAAATAACTATGTGAGCCCCTAGGAGTCTTTGTCAGCAAAGGAATCTGAAATATTTGTGTAAGAAATCACATCTGGAAAACATCAAATGAAAAATGGGGGGCTCAATATATACATAAGAAGCAAGACTTGTACATTAAGGAACAACAAAGGCCAAATGCCCCAAACCATCTGAGAACGATGAATCTGACTTCATTTGCACACCATAAATAGCCTCTAATATAAAACACAAATTGCCTTTAGGCTGACATATTAATTATTACTCATTTGTTTGAATTTATATTTTATTTATGGGCTGAATTTGCTTTGTTTTTTTAATGCAGCAACCACTGCAGCATAATCCAACAATTAAAATAAGCACAAATTAATCTCTTGCTCACAGACACCCATTTTAAAGCAGTGAACTATAAGGCCTGATGAAATAGTTAAATAAAAGCCAGAGGAATCAAAAAAATGTTTGCACTTTGGTCTTCAGCTCCCCAAATTTTGAGTTCCCCTCCCTAGATTATTCTCAGTAATAATGGCAGAGAATCCCTGAAACATGACAGCACAAAAATGATAATTTCAACACTATTCAAATATAATCTGTCAACATTTACAATACTGCCCTTTCTCTCTTCTTAGGGCCTGCCCAAGACATTTTGCTGCCTGAGGCAAAGCAGAAAAATGGCACCACCATCACTACCAAGTCAAGATGAATATTACTTAAAATCAGTCAATTTATTTATTTTTTGGTGCCTGAGGCTTAAAACATGCACAATCACCTCTCCTCTCCTCTGGCAGTAGAAGTACAAAAATAATATATTAAATAATGAATCATTTCTTCCCCTTTCATGAAACCCAAAATTAGTTGCACAAGATTCTGCCTAATGATAGAACTGGCCCTTTCTTTGTATTAAAAACATATATCCGGAGTGATTTCAGCCAAATTTTATTTCATGCCATGCAAGACTTGCCAGGTTGGACATTGTAGTGTTGAATCCCCACCCCACCCTATGCTGTTCAGTAAAGATGAAAGTCCAAGGTCATATGGGAAATTTCCATGCCATCAACCTATTAGAATGTGGGTTCACCATCATGGTGAGCACAATTTGCGGTGAGGTCTTAACAAAGCACTCCTGAGTTCCAAAGGTGGGGGCATGAGTGGTCACTGTTGGATAGGTCCCTGGCTGCTGTTGGGCAAATCTGTATGTTGCAAGTTGATGGGTCAGCCCCCTTGGGTATAAAAGCCAAAGAGAAAGGTTTATCTTTCTCTTTGGCTGTGTTTTCGGATCCCCACCCTCCCTCCGCTGTTTGTAGGCCTCTTTGTTGACCTTGCTGTGCCTCTCATGGGGTCGCCTGTATTCAGGGGCCTGGTAGGAATTTTTCCATTTGGCTGATTGGCTGGTGCCATCTGGTTTTTGCCTACTGCATAGCAAATAGTCACAACTTGTAAGGTTGGCGGTTAGGCATTGGTTATTGGTTGTATATGGGGTCTGTTGACTGTGTTGGCCCCTTGAGTTAATGCCTGAGTTAGGGGAAATTCCAGTCAGGAATACAGGGGCTCTATGCAGTGTCCATATCCCCAGTAGGGGACCAGCAACACGCATGAGCCCCTGAGGGGAGAGCCTATTGGACCCGACTCCCTGTCTCTCCCTGTAGGGTTTCCCCTTGTTGACAAGGCGAGTTTATTTCTGTCCTTAGGTAACAGTTGGAGAACCAATGCCTATGCAACCACTCACTGGTTTGATTTGTATTCAATAAAAGTTATGGCCAAATTCATTCCAAAAACCATTAAACAAAAATTCTCTCTATGGTGCGAGTTATTTGAGGGGTGGTTTTGGGGACCTCCACACGCAAACAGGAGCAGTCACTAGATGCCAGAATTAGTTGAAGTCTCTCTCATGATCTTGAGCTTACAATGGTTTTATTGAGTAGGAAGAAGTCCTGCCATAATAGCTACCATAAGGTATAGATACTGCTCGGAAAGCTCTTCAAAGGATTATGGCTATTTGAAGTTACACAACGCATGTACTTCAAATTGGCTAGACAAATACATCCAGCAAATTCCATGTGCTGATTACTAAGGAGTTAACTGAATACCAAAGCCAAATAGCTCCCCAATGTTACAGCTAGTGAAAGGTAGTGGTGGACTTACTGTTCTAAGAGAAGAGACACAGCCATGACCACCATTGAAAACTATTTTCGTCAATTGAAATTTCATTGGAGAATGGGAACATGGTGATTCCATCAATTTGCTGCGAAGAACAAAGTGGTGGGATCATCATCTTATTCCCCAATGAAGAGAGAGACCTGTTGAGTATTACTATATTGTTGCAGAGCTCGCGCAGACTGTTCAAAAGCAATCAGTTGCAAGCAGGCAGAATGAAGCAGGAACAAAATGCTGCTGACTAGTAACTTGGTTTACTACAGAGATTAATTATTTACAGCGGATACACAAGGGACAGACACGGATCTTAAACGCTCTCAAACAAACTCCAAACACTAACACTCTCCACTAATCTCAACCAACATCCAACATCCACAGGAGAGTGATGAGTCAACATGCCTTTACAGGTGACCTCAGCCAATAGCATAGCTGTTTCCAGGGACCATATCTCTAGGCAGAATAACTCCTTCTGCTCAGTCTTTCTGGCCACAGGCCAACTTGTTAATTGCTTCTGTGAGAAGATGCAACATCAAAGAGTAAAATCCCAACAAGACCAGTGGTAGATCACACACTTTGAATACAGATAGTCACAGGATAAATCTCTGGCATTGCTAATTAAAAGAATCTGATAGGTTGCAAGTAATGGAAAAGGCCTATAGCTGAGGTCCTGGGAGAGATGCTGCCAGTCTGAATAGAAACTACTGGGCTAGTTGGACAGATACCATGGTCTAGCATGACAGAACTTCCTATGGGTGCCATCCTCTCCACACTTGAGCATTTTCAGTTTTTTTTTTACTTTCAGATCTTTCTGGTACATCCATCTCTGGGATATCCACAAGTAAACACACATTTTTCTCGAGAAGCATCCAAAATAATCTGTCATTCTGGTGCATTTCTGTCATGAGCACTGAACAATCATCGTTTAGCTGAGGGGTCTTTGGCAATTATGCCATTTGAAAAGGGAACTGTCAACAAAACATATGTGAAGCCCCCACTTCCTAGTGTGTGCACACTGCTCATTGCATAAGGTACTTCTCGTGCCAGGAGGACATGAGTAGTAGCCACTCAAGAGAGGAAAAATAGATGTCATTAATAGGTTAGATGCCAAACAATTTAAGCTGTCCTTTTCAATATTTATCAGCATAAATCATGTCTCAATTCCTCATAGAAGGGGAGGAAGAAGCTATCTCGGCTTCAGCAAGTTGACAAATGAGGATAAGGGTGTGTGGATCTTTTGAAACACTGCAGCTTTTAATTTCAGCATGAAATGAAAAAGCATTATCTGATGCAGAACATAGATAACACCGTGATATGCAATGCATGTACTGTAGATCTTATGCCACATTGCACATGAACTGTGAGCACTAAAGCATGTCTTCTCCCAAATTCTACCCAATTCGTCAACAGCAGCAACCATTGTGATATTATATCCAATGTGTTATTTGATTTTACATCTCATCTCAGATAGTGTGTGTCTAGTTGTTTTAGATGAAAGTTTCAAAACAGCTTGAATTGTTGGAACAAATAAAGATTAAAGGTCTTCTACCGTCATCCTGAGGGACGCGGGTGGCGCTGTGAGTTAAACCACAGAGCCTAGGGCTTGCCAATCAGAAGGTCGGCGGTTCGAATCCCCACGACGGGGTGAGCTCCCGTTGCTCGGTCCCTGCTCCTGCCAACCTAGCAGTTTGAAAGCACATCAAAGTGCAAGTAGATAAATAGGTACCGCTCCAGGCAGGAAGGTAAATGGTGTTTCCATGCGCTGCTCTGGTTTGCCAGAAGCAGCTTTGTCATGCTGGCCACATGACCTGGAAGCTGTACGCCAGCTCCCTCAGCCAATAACGCAAGATGAGCGCCGCAATCCCAGAGTCGGTCACTACTGGACCTAATGGTCAGGGGTCCCTTTACCTTTACCTTTAACATCATCCTAACTGCATGATTTATGGAACAAGGCAGGCTAGTAGAAGAAATTTAGTTAGCCTTCAGTCCTGAATTTAAAAATGAGGGTTACAAAACAATCACTACCTCTGTTGCATCTACTGGAAACAAGTGATTAGCTAAATAATAAAGCAGAGCAGTAACAGTCATTGTAGAGTGGTGGAGCTAGAATGCAGCTAACTACTGGGAGAAGTAGAGAAACTTGCTGATCCAACTGAAGGAGGAGAAGAAAGTCTCAACCAGCCAGTTGGAGAGGCTTAGCATTTCAGATATGGCCTATAGGGTGCCTGCTGTCACTTAGAAGCCTCCGTTCCCTAATGATGTTTCATTGCTTCTCTTCCATCAGCTGTCTTTTCAGAAGTGTAAAAATTCATAATTGGTAACTATGAGAAACTGCAAGGGGTATTAGAGAGAGCATTACAGTTTTTTCATATTTTGCCTTGGTTTGGTTTTCATTTAGATTTGTTACCCATCTTTTACCATAAGGTCCCAGGAAAGGTTACATTAATATTAGAATATGATACTAAAATGTGTTAAAACCATGTTTTTAAAAAATCAGTTAAAACAAAATAGGGATGGAGAAGAAATTCAGTTCCATTCACATCTTAATTCACATGCCATAATGTGCACTTCCCAAAACATAGAACCAAAACACAATTATACCTCAAAATTCACATTTCTCCAAATTTTGCAATGCAACCAACAAGCTTTAATTTTAGTTTTAAAAGCTTTCCCAAAAAAATGCAGGGAAAAATCTTACGAATAAGTAGAAGCAATAAATCTAGAAGAATATGAATTAAAACACAACTGGAAGGTAAAATTAATATATATTAAATCTAAAAGTTTTCTTGCTTTATACAATATATCTACCAACTAAGAAGTCCACAAAAGCTCTTGCCCCAATAAATTCCTAGTCTTTAAGGCACCACAAGACTCTTCGATTATATGTGTACTATTGAATAATCAGCTATGAGCCTTTCATTGTCAACATGGGAAAAATATGTCATGGACTTCCGCTCGTGCTCGTGGGAGTTATGGCTGACCCGTACCATCGCTCCCGACTCCCATGAGGAATTTTGGCGGCTGCCAGGGGAGTAAGGCAGTCCCCTGACCCCCCCGGGGGTGACGGGGGGGCCGCTGGCCCGCGGGTGCCCCTTAACCCACCCCGACTCCTGAAGGGGTGGGGGGGACTGGGCTAAGCACTCATGGGAGCCGGCACTCCTGGAGGCCGCCCATGCGAGCACGAACGCCATGAGTAAGAAGAATAATTAGATTTAAAACCATGGACATGCTTCAAAGGAAAGGGAGGAAGATACTGCCAGGACTTTATCAGCTTCTGAGTGAGAAGAGCCGAGAGAGTATTTTATCAAGAGAAAAGAATGACTGGGGCGGAACGAAAAGGGAAGTGAACTTTCTACTTTTATATTTTAAGACGTACATATAACTTTCCTGGACGGACTGCCTGACTATTTCAGACAAATGAGAAATGGAAATGAACTGTGTGGAATTGGATCTTATTTAAATAGAGGATTATCATCTGGTATGATTTTAGAAAATGTTTTTTTTAACTGGAAACCCTCCCTCCCCGGAACGTTTATCAGTATTGCCTGAATGCCGCTGACGAGTGGGATTTACGAGCTGTGGCGTCTTTGGAATCTGAGAGCTAATTGTGGTTTAATCGGAGTCTCGGACTGCAGGGTTCAGCAGAAAGGTGAGGAAAGCTATAAATCAATTACGGCCCCTCGCTAAAAAGCTGTTCTCTCGCTAAGTTCATAATCAGTTTGGAAGAAGAAGGTATATCCCGAGGCACTCAAGATGGCGCTGAGTTGTGGCGTATGTGAAAATTGATGGATAGTAGCAGCCAAACGGGAGTCTCGGAGTGCGGGGACCAGCTGAAGGACGAGGAAGGCTGTAAGTCAATCATAAGAGGTTATACATAATGTGAAACAGCTGTTCCACGCCAAAAGCTGGACTCGTGCAAAATCTATAAGAAGTTTGGAAGAAGAGTGCATAGAATCCGAGATTCCTAAAATGGCGCTGGTTTGTGTCGGACTGTTGATGTGGCAAGAAAGGCATACTGGACTAAGAGAGATTTATGGGGAGGTTGGACTGGATAAAAAATCCACACAGGAAAAATGGACAGTGTTAAATCTTGTTTGATGCTTATCTCAGAAGCTGCGACGAAAGATAAAAGAGAGAGGAAAACATCTAGAAGGATTATTGAAAAGATTGGGACTATGATGGATAACAGCAAGATTTTGACAATAGGATTAGGATGGCAATGTTAACAGCTGCTTAAAATCCCAGGACTTTGGAGCATGGGGAGTCGAAAAAAATTGTTTTAAGGATTTGGCATAATATTTGGCTTAATTGATATGTATATGTATAATTGGATATAATTGAAATAATTGAATTGTTTTTTTTTAATTGGAAAATTTAATAAAAAAGTATTTATAAAAAAAAAAAAGGAAAAATATGTCATGTTGTAAAAATGCCTGTTCAGGTTCCCTAAAATGGGCATTTTCTCTCTCTCTCTCTCTCTCTCTCTCTCTCTCTCTCTCTCTCTCTCTCTCTCTCTCTCTCTTTCTTTCTTTTAAATGATAATAACCAAGTAACTATTCCCATAAGGTGTGGATAAAAATAATTTTAGTAGTGCTGAGCAAAAGGAAAATATGCTTTTTGCAAACATTTGCACTGAAGAACAATTTTCAGCAATGATTCTCATATTTCCTCTAAATAATATTAAATGATTTACCTCGCCAGGAAGCTTTGTCCACACTGTGTTTGAAGGGGCTACATTTGTCCTCAGTGTCATCACCAAATCTGTAGCCAAATTTGATTGCTTACATGGTATTTTGGCATTAACCCAATGAAGTCAGTCTGCAATTGACTGGGTGTGATTAATCCCTCCCATCACTTCCCTCAATCAATCAATCAATCAATCAATTCTCTGGTTCAATTTCCCTAATCAATCAAGATCCTATGATAAAATCCCTTTGAATTAATTTACACACACACACACACACACACACACACACACACACATTTACATTTCTTCTGTCTACACAAAGGAAAGAGAACTTTTCAATCCTTGACCTGACTCATACTTGCCCAGAGCTCTCTTTCAGTGCAAGCCAATGCTCTGTGCCCTCCCTCCATCTTAAATATGTAAGATTCACAGAGCAAAGAAAATATAACATTTAAAATGGAGGGCTGCCCTCCAATCAACAGTTACCTGATGTACCTCCATTGCTCATCCGACAACTCCATTTCTTCAATCCGACAACTTTGTGGCAAATGCGGTGCTCCACTATTTACTGAAAGGCCAGGCAGAGAGTGAACAACTTTTTTGTGCTCTTGCTCCAGGGTTGTGATGCTGGAACTTCAATGCCTAAATAGTCCAAACAGCCATCTTCAGGGGAGCAGGGAGAGATGGCACTTTGGTGAACCCCCACCCCCACCCCAAAAGGCTGTAATTCAGCATGCTGTATGTTTTGTATAATTATCTGCCTGTGTGCACAGGTATATACACTCAAAGCTAAAGTTCATCATACTAATTAAACTAATTTGAAACATTTTTCTGCTTTGTGTAAAGCAATTAAGATAAAATGAGCTGACATGGACAGATTTCGAGCTGACGTTCACATTTTGAAGGCAGATACCTACCTACTCTGTGCTGTTATCTGAAGAAAACAACAACACTTCAGTGGAATCTAGATAAAGGAAATCAGCCAGATGACCTTGATCATTTAATGTGGATAGGGAGCCAAAGCTAGGATCACTTCTTACAAATCATCAAAGGCGAATCCTTTCACCAAAGCTAAAGGCAAAAGAGGACTAAGATGTCTGTAAAAGTTGCAGAAACTTATTTATATACAGTATAGAGATGTAAGTTTGGAAATGATATCTATATGTTAAAAAAAGAAATACATCATAGTGAGGAAGACCATGATTAAGTGATCTGTGTGTCCACTCTGTCTTGCTGTTCAGGTGCTGTTGATGGGCAAAGGAGGCTGCTTTATACCAAGCCAGTTCATTGGTCCATTAAGCTTAGTGCTGTCTATACTGATTGGAAGTGGCTATCCAAGGTTTCACCTGGGGGACCCAGGTGGCGCTGTGGTTAAACCACTGAGCCTAGGGCTTGCTGATCAGAAGGTCGGCAGTTCGAATCCCTGTGACGGGGTGAGCTCCCGTTGCTTAGTCCCAGCTCCTGCCAACCTAGCAGTTCGAAAGCACGTCAAAATGCAAGTAGATAAATAGGAACCGCTACAGCGGGAAGGTAAACGGCATTTCCATGTGCTGCTCTGGTTTGCCAGAAGCGGCTTTGTCATGCTGGCCACATGACCTGGAAGCTATATGCCGGCTCCCTCGGCCAATAATGCGAGATGAGCGCGCAACCCCAGAGTCGGTCACAACTGGACCTAATGGTCAGGGGTCCCTTTACCTTTATCCAAGGTTTCAGGTAGGGAGTATCTCCCAGTCCTATTTGTAGATGCTGGGGATTGGATTTAGGACCTTTTACATGCAAAGCAGACGCTCTACCACTGAGCCATGTCCCTTCTCAATTTTATGGCTCTGTTTTTCTTTCTTACTGTTCATTATTTTTATACCAAACTTGGACCAGAGGAGAGACCTTTCAATAGAGGACTCCTGCAAATGGATGACTGTCCAAGAATGTATGCTCACCCTATTTAAAACAGAAAGCTGAAACCGTGAGGAAATACTTCAGCAGCATGGGATGGCTGAGCAATGTCATCAGAACTTGTCTATGTGTCAGCGGGGCTTTCCCAACATGTCTGTCACTTGCAGCCCCATATGTCCCCAAAAAGCCACTCCAAAGATTGAGTGGAGCCTCAGGAATGCCATGGGATTGGTGGGGAGGGCTGCAGTAGGAGGAAGAACTGTCAGACATGGTGCAGAAATACATTGCTGGAGTTCCATTTGAGAAATACGCCTCTGCCTAGTTTCCACATAGTCTCCTCTCCCATGCTATATCCCATAGCATCCCTGATGGTCCCCCAGTCCTTTGAAGTAGCTTTGTGGTGGGGCACAATGTATTGCACTGGGGAGAAAAACTTCATTACATGAATGGCTTTCCATGCATGCAATTTTAGATTGAAACCGTTTTCTTATATCAGAGGTGGGTAATAGGTGGCCCTCGAGATATTGCTGAACATCATCCCTGACCTTTGGTCATAAAGGCAGGAGCTGATAAGACCTGTAGCTCAGCAAGTTCTAGAGGGCCATAAGTTGTGCATCCCTGTTATATACCGGTAGAACTCAGGACTGCAGCACATTTGGGCTGAGAAGCCTTACTTTGTAAACAAAGCTGTGTAAATATCATGGAAGTTGTCCTTCATTAGTTCCAATCACATATATTGTACATTTTTTAAGGTCACTTGCTGTGCTATCTCTTTCAGAAATGGTAACATAACAGGGGACTCAGCTAGACGGGTAAAGAAAAAGCAATTTCTTTGCATTGTATATGCGATATAACATTTTGCCACCAGATGGTGATGTGGAGTCCCGTTTTTCTCTATCTGTTTTCCCTGTTTAAATTTACAACGCTTTAAACTGAAACGTTTCTTTGATGTGTCTAGATCCAGCCAGGATGTATAAAAAGAATGACATTCAAGGGAATTGTCTTGAAATAAGGATAAATGCTTTGACAAAAGTAATATATGCCTTCTTTCCATATGAAAAGAATCTTTTCATTGTGCATATTATTTTAGCCAACTTTCATTTTTGATGACAAGGTTTTCATTTCCATTTTAAAGCAAAGATGTATGGCTAAAGTTTCACTGATCTTTAGCTTTAACTTTGAAGGTTTTATTCCTGTTTTTCAAAATTATTTTCTCAACTTACATTAAGCAAAGGTTAACTAATGTATTATTGCTGATGGTTGGGAAAATGTGATTTTGGGAGGCCAAACTGGAGGGAAGAACTCAAAGCTGAAATTGCATTAACAAGCAAAAGAAACCCTGCTTTCATTAAAGGTAAGCCCTATGGATATTCTAATGTAATTTCCTCTTAATTATTGTATTATTAAAAGTTTGCTACAGAAGAACACACCAATTTTTTAACCCATCATCCAGCTTTATTGAAACAGACTATGACAAAGACTGTTTTATACCAATTATATATTTAAATTGAACAGCCAGATGCAATAATTACTGTGTTGCAATATATTGTCTTACGACTAAGAAATAATGTGTGTGTAATTGTGGGGAGAGGTAATATTGTTTGCAATGAAAACCACAGGTGATTTTGGTTTACCAAAGGGACTAATTAATCTTACAGATTTACCACAGAGACTCCTTGCACTCAATCTTTCATGTAACTAGAATTCATGTGTAGGATGAGACATGTGATAATTTAGAACAAGAATTGAATAGAGGGTTTCATGTATCCTTTGCCCATGAAAAATATTTAAGAATTCAGATTAGAAACAGAAAGAAGAGATGAGCTGAAGAAACCAGAGTCTCACTGCAAATAATTAGTTTTGGGCCAACGTGGCAAGAGTTTAAGATCCATATAACAGGGATCCCAAGAGCTTCTGGTGTTTATGGTAATTCCAACCAATTTTCTCATGCAAACTGTCTATGGTGGAAATCTGTACTGGGAAAGGAAACCCTCACTCAGAGATTTTTTCCCATGAAGAAAATGCAGATAGCATCTCTGCCTCATTAATTGACATAGGCGGTTTAATCTGCCTAGAATTTCTCCAACCCAAACCCTATTGCAACAAACAGCAGTTAAGTTAAACAAGAGTGCAATAGTTTTCCAGTATTGACTTCCATTTATTTCAGTGGGGACTAACTGGCGGCCCTCCAGATTTTGCTGGCGTAAAACACCTCTCTACTGCAATGCCAGTTGGGCTGGTGAGCTTTGGAACTCATTAAATTCAGTCCAAATCTAAAGCAAAATTTATCAACCTTGCACTTTGCAAAACAATAAGTGATCCAAAACATTGTCATCCTTTGGAAGTTACACTTATCCAAATTTTGTGTTGCAGCTCTCCAACCAGCCAATGTGTACAAAAGAACATAGAGTAAGTAGAAATGTGCACAGAAATGAACATACTAGCTACAACAACATAGAATTGCAATAATTTAGTGAAATTGCTTGCAAAAAAAGCTTACATTAGTCAAAACTGTGTACAGAAATCTGTTTATTAGAAATTTGCATTAAAATGCTGGTGAATTTTCATGAAGGTTTTTTTTTAGAAAAGAAAATTCACAAATATGCAGAAATTTGGAGAACCAAACTTAAGGTTGGGGAAAAGAGAAACAGATAAAAGCAAACTTGACAGTTCCTTCTATTCCTATTCAGGAGTATGGCATTCAGAGTTCATCAGAGTTGACCAAAGGTGTAGCAGTTGGTTCAACTTTCTCTCAAACTGTTCGTTTTATGGTGTCCTCTATGGAAATGTTTCAGCAGTTATTTCTTTCCCATCGCTGGCCAAGAAGGTGTGTGCAAATTATGATAAAATATGTGTGTGGAGTTTGGGGCTTTGCTCTGGTATATTATCACATATTGAAGATGAAAGAATTATCTTGATGGTTCAGTTCCTTAGCTATATAAACCTGCCTTGTAACACCTACATCTTTATTCTTAGAGTACAAGAAGCAGGCAGCTGGGACCCACATTATGTGATGCAGCAGCAAGCTTCATTTGGCCCTTGGGCAGCAAATTACATACCTCTGCTTTATAGTCTGATGCACTAAGAAATTTTGGACTTCCTACTGGGTATATAAATGGGTAATGAGATTGCCATAATGCGCTGGTCTCCACAGCATTAACATGAGGGTCATTTTCCTATCTTGCCAGTTGCCCCAAAGGGAGAAGAAACTAAAATTGGAACCAATGACACCAAATATTTTGAGACAAATGAAAGCTGTTGACATAGGAGGATACATAAAATGCTAGCAATCAAGTGGGAAAATCAGGTTATCTGAAAATTGCTTCCATGGTTATTTGAGGCTGTATTCTCCTGGACTGCAGTGACAAACAGTGAGTCCTGAGATGGGAAGCTGGTTTCAGAATGTAAAACTTGCTCAGTACATATCACCACAGCATTTGGAAATTATTATTCAATGTAATATATACAAGTTTTAAACATATGAATAGTACAGCTACATAGACTACAGGTGAAAAATGAAGGACTGAAAAATGAAGGAATGTTTTTGCTTGTGAGTGTGCTAGCACTAAAGGTGCTTCAGGGTGAGCATTTATTATGGGATGGGTGGTCCTTGTACATGCATTCCCCCCCCCCGCACTCTCACAATATCATTGGCATCAAAATGCCAGCCAGAATTCTGTCCCCATTTAATCCAAATGTGTCGTTTCTAGGGGAAATCTGATAAGCTAAAAACAAAAAAACCCACACAACCTGTTGCAAGTGACCCATCCATCTGTGATACCTAAATGACCCATTTGCAATATAAAGCCCCTGTTGGAAAAAACAGTAAGAGAATAAACCTGCCTCATCAGTTTCCTTTCTTGTTTTGCACACAACTATTAAATAGAAGCTAGGCAGAGGAAAGTCCAGTAGGGTCATCAGTTTAGCTTCCACTTCTTTACCCAATTTTGTTTTCGATGTTTCAGGTGATGGGGGTACTGCCATGTCCCTTGGAAGATTGTTCCACAGACCAATAGCTCTTGAAAAACAAAGTGACAGAGGAGTGGAAGGCAAGCAACTGATCATGATGATTAAATTAAATGGAATAACAAGGCACATTACCTTTTGTACATGTCTGGCGAAGAGTCAGTAAATGAAAAACTTGTGCAGAACAGTGCTAAAGCAA
Source organism: Zootoca vivipara (assembly GCF_963506605.1). Taxonomy (NCBI): domain Eukaryota; kingdom Metazoa; phylum Chordata; class Lepidosauria; order Squamata; family Lacertidae; genus Zootoca; species Zootoca vivipara. The sequence goes on along the minus strand of NC_083284.1, from coordinate 31,764,311 downwards.
TTGTCTCACTTCTAGAAGTCAAAACAATAAACCCTTGAGAGTAAACTTTATATCATCTGTGTGAAGAACAGTTTCCTTTGTTCTGTGCAGTGGAAGTAAAAAGAGGAAATGTTAAACACTGGAGGTAGAATTGACTTCCTAACTTTGACAATGTGTGCACTTATATTGGTGCTGAATAGGTAAAAGGTAAAGTTAAAAGCCGAATGGAGCTGTGTTGAATATTCTCTCATTTCATCATTTGCTTGGAAAGTAGTGCTTTTGATGCAGCTGAACAAACTACTGAAAATAAGACAGCAATCTCAATGAACATAGATGGTTTTTCAATGATGTTCAGAGCCCACACACCCCTACTACTTCTCAGTCCCATTTTCCTTCTTCACCTCATGTATTTCCATAAAATACTTCCATAAAATGGTAAGGCAGGATTGGATTCAACCCACTGGCTATAGTGACTCACATGATTTGATTTTTAATATACTATCATCAGTTTAGATGGCTACTGTCAATAGAATTGAATTGGGATGTGATCAAATGAATCCAACCACAATGAACACAAAAGTGGGGATGTGGTGCAGAGAAGAGCAGCATTGAAACAACATCAGTGTGGTTCAAAACACCCAAATCAGAGTGAATGTTGGACATGGCTGGATATTGTAAGTGCTTTTCAACACTCATGAAATGAGGTAGATAGGATTGCTTTGCCCAAAGTAGAAGGCAGAAGGATTTGGTTGATCAATGGAATATATCTATTATGCATCATACTTTCTAATACGACTCTGAATAATGTATTCCAAAAATAATAAAAATTTCACATTTGAAACAGAATTGTAAAAAACTAAGGGAAACAGAAGCTAAGATTAAGCCACCACTTAAATATCAAACCTATTAAAAGCGCTCTCAACCTTTGAAGTACTTTAAAGCACTTGAAATGGGATGTATACAGACTGATGAATATCATTACTTCTCTTTCCCATGGGAAGACTGTCTAAATATCAGTTGTGTCAGACACCTACAGATTTCACTGAGAAGAGGATTCCCCAAACCAAATTGCAAACAATTTGGACAGTTTCTTCTCTTACTTTGCTTTCAAAATAAGGAGGTGGCAGATCTCTGAAGAAAACACAATATGGTAATATACACCTCTTCTAGTGGAGCCCCATTGGTACAAAACTATTGTAGGGCAGAGGAAGTTTTTTTTGGTGGGGTTGTATGTGCATGTGATGAGAACGTGAAATTATACTGTATTTAATGTATTTAAGTATGTATCCTTTGATGCATTCAAAGGATGTTCAATACCACACTTAGCCTTTGAATACTCACAATTTGGAGAACGACAGTTGCCCCACTGCATTTTTTCTGCTGCTCTTAGATGCCATAGTTCTGAATTCTTCTAAACCACCCTTAATCACAAATATCATGCTAGTGAAGATAGACAGCTGAGCAGAAAATACATGGCTATCTAATTTCACAGCTACTTGTGTAGTTTAATATAATGTGTCAACATGCCAGGCTCAGACAAGGTAAACAAGCTGCTAATGCATTAAGCATTAGAACTGTCCTGTTAAAGTAAAGCGAAGTTCAGAGCTAATCATGACTGCCATAAAAACTCGCCACACAAGAACCAAACATATTTCCTTCTGTGGGGTTTGTTTAGATTAGCAAATGATGAATCTTACTTCCTAGTTTCTCTAACCTACCTATTTGAGCATTTTCACATTCTATTTCTTTTCTGTTATGAACATTCTGATTGACTGTGTTGAATGCACGGCAATGAATAGAAACAGAGTCCTAAAATAGCCATCCACCTTCCCAACTATTTCAGCCTATAAACAAGAGAAAAAAGTAAGGACAGCTGTGAGGCTGTCATGCAGCCTGACAGAGTGATGTGGAGGTAGAAGAAAACAAAAGGGAGGACCCACCCACAACCAAAACCAAGTGATGTGAATGGTATGGTGACTGGGTGTAACTGTTTGAAGGGGTATAAACAAAGTATGTTAAATGGGAGTGAAGATATCATTACAAATATCTCTCATGGGAAATACATGATTTCCAATGCTGTCTAATGATTACATTTAGATATCAAAGAAGCTTAATGGAACCAAATAATTTGGTATTATGGAAGTTCTCATAAGTCAGGTGTGTAGCCTATAATGACTTTATTGAATGAAAGCTTTAATAAGAAAAGACTCAGTTCTCCTATATTAGTAAGCTAAGCCATTTTGCTCCTCCTCCAGTCCTCCTGCTGCACACTAAACTATGGTTTGACTTAGTACCCCAATCAATTGTGTAGCTCTAAAGCAAGATATCCTGTAAATGGGATCCCGAGACAACCCCACCAGGTTAGGGTTCCTGGGCATGTTACAGCCCTCTCCATTGCCCCCCCCTCAATCGTGCCAGGCCTTTTGGGCCAATCGTGGCAAGCCATGTGATCATTGGGGCTATAAAAGTGGCAGCGTGATGTAATTTGGGCACTTACTTCATGCTGCTGAACACCCGCCCTCCCGTCCCTAGGTGTAGGTTGTCCTGCTTTGGCCTTGCTTTGGCCACTAGTTGGTTGCCTGTTTTGGAATGGGGACCGGGTAGGAATTTTTCCATTTGGCAAATTGGCAGTAGCCACTTGGTTTTTGCCTACCCCCTTAGCATTCATCACAACTTTGTAAGGTTTGGTGGTTAGGCATTGGCTTATTGAAATGTGTGGGAGGAGAGGTGCGGCCATCACATGCCCCTCCGGAAATAGGGTATTCTGGTAAAGGAATCTGGGGGTCCTGGATCTCATCCAAAGTCCACTTGAGGGGCTAGGGCCATGCCAGGACCACAGGAACCCCGGGGTGAGCTTCAGTTGATCTTCATTGATGTTGCTCCCTCGTTTGGTGTTTACCCTTCAGACTACCATCCAGAAAGGCAGGAGTCAGTTACACGTCTGTTGCCAATGCCTAAGCCAATACCACTCACCTTGCTGTAATTAATAAAGTCGTGGCCTAAATTTTGCCCAATAACTTAAACTATAATTATGTGTCAGTGTGAAGTTATTTTGGGGGAGGGCTTGGGGGCCTCGAGGCACAACAAATATCCTTGTCATATGCCTTCCAGTCATTCTGTGACAATATAACCATACAGTATTTGCATTGGCCTTTCTCAGAGGGCTATTGTTTGGACAACTTTGATAGTGTATAACAGAGCTGCTGTACACACATTGTGTGTAAGTTTTCATTTATTTGAACAGGTTAAGAATTCATTTCCCAAACTCTTTTCCTTAAGGCTTTTGGAAGCAGAGAATGCAACTGGATGTGTGCAGCTTGTATGAGTTATAAGGAAGCCTTTGTAACTTCAGCATGATGCAGGACATGCTTCTTGATTGTACCTCCAGAATAGTGGTCATTGCATCATACTAAACATTATAAAGGAGATGATAAAATGCAGAGTTCAGTAAAGTTAATTCTGCTAAGCACATTTTTTTAAAAGGATTAAACACATGGAGAAGGTCCTCTTTAGAAGGCAAGAAAATGAAGGAGAAAGATGAGAGGGGAAAGGCCAGATCAGAGCTTAACTGTGTTCTTTTTCCAGGACATTTCCACATTTCTCTCAGTTCAATGCAACAGATATTTATTCATGTGGAATTTGATTAAATTGAACAAATTAAATCTGACTACTGATTCATCTGAAGGCATTGGAGCAGGAGGAAGACAATGACACTAGAACAATTTGTAATTGTCTAGGAGGTTGTCATCTCTCAGTAGCCCTTAATTAGCCATTAATAATTTTGTGAATTCTAAATTTCATTCACATCATGTAACATGATGTGAGTTGAGAGGCAAGGACTTGTTAATTCACTGATTTTAGCAAGTTGCTCCAAGCACTTAGACCCTATATAGTATGCATGCCAAGGAAGCCAAAATAGCCTCTTCCACTGAGTGTATTGATGCTCTTCTGCATGGTCTGGAAGCTATTCATCTTTCCCCCAAAGTACTATACTTCCTAAAAGAGAAACCTCCCCTACTTATGAACATTGCATGACAACATCTCCCCAAATGCTTGCAATTACAATATGCCTTGTTCCAGGTGTGACATGTGAGCTTCCCACCAGCCCTCCTTCACTGTCGGAGCCTCGCTGGGCCTTTGGATCTTTGATTAACAGGGCTGGGAGGCAGAATTTCCCCTTCCAACCTAATTTGCCCCCTGCTGGGAGGGGGTTACCTGTCCCTTAGTGAATTAAGGTTAACTTACATTAGCCATTTGATGGAACTTTGTATGTTTGGGGGAAATGGCATTGAGGGGAGGATTGGCTAAGGCACACCCTAAGCTTGAGTTATGGCCTCTGCCTAGCTGTAACCTCTCCTCTGGTCACCCAAAGACTCACATTGCACTAGGGTTCAACACTGGGCGATTCCCATGGAGCCGGGTTGGGTGCCCCCAATGAAGTGCCATTTCATAAGCAAGGGCTGAGTGAAATGAGGAAATGATCCTTGCCCTACTGCCAATGCCAACCCTAGTTCCTGCTGTAGTCAACAGAGAACTGGACTGATTTCACTCAACACCTATGCCATGTTTCAGTTACTGTATTGCTCTCACAGTGGTGCAGACTGCACCTGCCTGGGCAATTATATACCCATTGAATAAATTACTGGCTGTTTGAGGAAAAGCTAATCGTTGAATTCACACAAATAGTGGCTCAGAATAGACCCTATTTTCTTCATTTCAGGATCAGTGCCAGCCATCAGCCAAGTTGAGCACTGTCCAAGGGTCCCAGGGGCTTGGAAGGACCCCTCAATATTTCTACAGCACCATTCACCACTATACTTGCTGGGCTCTTGGATGAGTTTTAGTGGTGAATGGCAATGCTTCATTTGAATGAGAGTCAAGCTCATCTACCATCCATGGGTTGCATTAGAGATTATTTCTTTGCCACTTCTTTCTGGGACTAAGGGCATTTTAACTGTGAACAGAAACTAAACTGTAAAGCTACATGGCAGGTATCCCGTGCTCACAACAGGTCACTGTAGCACCAATCTGCAAGTGTGAGAAACATTCCAAGGAAATGCTTGTACCTTTTTTCTTTGCATTGCATTGCAAACACAATGACCTAATGTGAATAAGGCCACATCATCACCACTAGATCATTCCTGGGGCATCCTTGGAAAAAGATGTCTATTCTCAATTGTTAAATAGAATGCACCAGGGTGGAGTACCTGTACCTCTCCAGTTGTTTTGGACTACATCTCAGGGATGATGAGAGTTCATAGAATCATAGAATCATAGAGTTGGAAGAGACCACAAGGGCCATCCAGTCCAACCCCCTGCCAAGCAGGAAACACCACCATTTGGAGTTGTAGTCCAAAACATCTGCAGGGGGGTGGTTCCTCACTCACATTATAGAACTCTTGCTCAGTGGAGATTTCTAAGAGGTGATTTGGAAGGAAAGATTTGCTTTAGCCCCTCAGGACCTTCTTTTTTTCCTATCTAGGAATCACCTCTAGATACTCTGGACCATGGCAAGCATGGACTAAAACTTGACATAGGCAGTGGTCCATAGGCAATGGCAGAAATGAAGTGGACTTCGCATCTGTTGAAAAATAAAAAGAAGCGCCCTCATCCTCCATGCTTGGAAAGATACTTTGCTGCAGGTTGAAATTGTTCCTTCAGGAAGATGAATCAAACAGTAGATCAAAGCATCTCATATTTAGCAAGGGAGATATAATTGAGCATCTTTCTCATTTGTCTAGTCATCATTAGCTTAGATTATTGCAAAGTGGAAAGGTTGAAAGTATCATTACATTTTAACTGCAGAACAGCCTGACTGTTGGAAATTAGTTCTTTTTTAAACTTAATCTACAGCTCTTCCCTTAGCAGCCTAGTCTATATAGAAACAGAGGCAATCTCTAGAGCAGGGGTGGCTAACCCTTTTTGTGCTGATGGTCAACCCTCCAAAGTTTGGAAATTGGTGTGCCCAAATTTTAAAGTGGGTGTGACTAGGGTTTTTTCATGGACAGATTGGAGGGGAACAAGGGGAACAAATTGCAACAAGGGACACATAGGGGTAGTCCTTTAAAAATACTATTATTTAAAAATAGAGTATCTTGAATTCATCAACTCCCACTTCTGTCATTTTATTTTTAAAAGTCTGAATGAAAATTACTTTGCATTTTGTGAACATTTTGTGTGTAGGCAATTTTTCTGAATATAATTACAATCTTAAGTAATTTTCTCTAATATAATGCATTGTTTGCATATTGTTTTCACTAATGTACATATGTTTGTGCACATTTACCCTGATAGAGCTTTTTTGTTTGTTAGAGAGCTGCATTGCAAAATTCAGGGGAAAGTGGATTTTGAAGGACAGCTGTGCTTTGGTTCCTGAATTAATTTGGGAAGTGTGGATTGGTCCAAATTAATTTTCTCCCTACCCCTAGTCAAAACACAGCCCCTGTAGCTGGCAGATCCAAAAAGTGTCTGAACACTGTGCAACACAGTATCAACCCTTTGTCATGATCCTTCCCTTCGTATAATAAGTGATAATACTTCATTCCATGCAATAAATTGTGTGCCTTTTGCCACAACATTTTCTTGTTTAGTCCGGCTGGTGACACTCATGTCAGAGCACCTTGGGGAAGTCTCCAATCTCTTATCTATAAAAAAAAACAGAAGTGAGAGTCCACATTTCTTTTCTTTATATGGTACTCTTAAGACCTTATTTGTCAAAATGTGTGGAGTACATGTAGCTATCTGCAGTAAATGCTTAATATACAGCACATTCCCTGCTCTTTGCTTTTCTCTTCTGCAGTGTACAGCCCACTTAAGCCTGTCACTCCGGGTGAGATTTATTGTGTTATGATTTCTTCATAACTTCTTTGGGATTCTTTTGCCGAGGCATTCCACTACAAAAGCAAAATGTGATATAATTAATATGGAGCTTTATGACAAAGAGACCATGACCTAAAATGCTTAAAAAGCCATCACTGAAATTTTGCCTGACATTTTTATATTATAAGAAAGAAATTTTAGTACATTACTAGGCAATATTGAGTAGTTTGTCTGTCACACTGAATGGGAGGCAGTGCTTTTCAATTACGTACCTGATGATTTTGTGTTATGTTGCTGACGTTCACAATAAATGGTATTTGCTTACATTGAACCAAAGATTTAAACCTTGGCCCTCTAGATATTGTTAACCATCCGTTTCAGTCATCCTTGACCATTGGCTATACTGGCTAGGGCTGATGGGAGTTGGAGTCCAACAAAACCACTTCTGCGCCTGCGTCGGAGGTGGAGTTGTGGGCGTCACAACCCGACCCCGCACAAAGGGGCTGAGAGATCAGCCCCTGAGCGATTGGGGGTTCCCGCTCGCATCATTCGAGGGCCAACCAATCCTGTTGGCCAGGGGGCGTGTCCTGCTTCCTTTAAGCAGGTGATGGGAGGGAACCCGCCCTCTTTCACCCCGCTCACCAGCTGCATCGGTTCACCCGCCCACCCACCCTTTAGGCTAGCTTTGACCTTGCTATGGACTTCAGTTGGTTGCCTTGGTTGGCCAAGGGGCCTGGTAGGACTTTTTCTACTTGGGCTACCCAAAGGGGTTTTTTTTCCACCTACCTCGTAGCAATTCATCACAACTATTGGTTTTGGCAGTTAGGCATTGGAAATTGCGTTAGAGCTGAGGAGGGCAGGTAGCACCATCGCCTGCCCTGCAAATGGAGGAGTATTCCGTTAAAGGATTCCAGGGGCGTGGTCTGGTCCGAAGCCTAGGGAGGTTAGGGCCATAAGGCAAGCCCCTAACGGTGATCACAGGAGGAGTTCTGGTTGACGTACATCACTGGGCTCCTTACTGGTGATTAACTCTTCCCGGACGTCCAACACACAGGTTGGCATCGGATATAGACGGTTAGGGTCCAATGCCTAAGCCAATACCGCTCAACATCCGTAACCAATAAAGTTGTGACCTTTTTGCCCATTTAAATCTATCTGATGTGTTGTGTGACTTTATTCTCACGGGGAGGGAGGGACATTGCCACACAACATCTAGAGCAACAAAGGTTCCATTCCTATTTTAAGCCTTGGTATTTATTATGGAGAGATGGCAGGGAGACTGGGGACATGAAATGCATCTCAATACAGTCATATCTCGGTTTAAGTACACCTCAGTTTGAGTATTTTCAGTTTAAGTACTCCGTGGACCTGTCTGGAATGGATTAATCCACTTTCCATTACTTTCAATGGGAAAGTTTGCTTCAGGTTAAGTACGGACTTCTGGAACCAATTACACTCATACCTCAGGTTAAGTATGCTTCATGGCCACTTTGGGCTCCCAAACCCCACTCCTCTAGGAGACACAATGCACAGCAGCCAACCCACAGTGTCTTGGGGTGAAGCACCTGACCAAGTATCACACAGGCAGGCAGGCAGAAAACCCTCACAAACATATGGCGCTCTCGATAAAAGATTTGGTGCTTAAGGCCATGCCACCCCTTCCTGCTGATAGTAACAGAAGCCTATAGTACCAAGTTTGCTGACTTAATACATATATATATATATATATATATATATATATATATATATATATTCACCAGAAGTCTTAATTGTATTCATATTTGTTTCCTTTTTCCCCATGCTTAAATCTCTCAATTGAAATTGATGGCTCTGAATACTACCCACACCTGTAAGGCGCACACCATCTGGTCAGAACAAAGGTGAATTTTATACTTGGGTGTTGGATCATTTCACCCCCACAGTGTGCCAAATGGTTGTGGGTGGCCCTGATTATCTTCTTCCTTGTAGTGGGCAGCACCAGGTGACCATCACTCTCCCCAGCCACGCCGGAAAATGGTGGGCTCCCTGGACCCACTGTGGCAGTGCCACACAGGCATAGCTGTTCACCCAGAGTCCCAGGTAAGTGGATATTCCATTTTCTCAACCCTCTTGTAAGTGAAGTCTTTTTCAAAGGATCAACATACATATATTTTTATACTATGCAAAATATGAATCAAATTGAACAACGATAAAAGCTATATATATATATATATATATATATATATATATATATATATATTCCCATGCTAGCGATCACTCATTAAACAAATATGTTTTTTTGCAGTCATGATTTCATGGCTTATACATGCTAGTACACTGTTGATTGCAAACTTTTATTTATAGCCTTTAGTTACAAAGCACAGTTCCTTGATCACATGATGATGCTCACAAATTAGAGAATTATTCTCTCCCAGTTTTGATATCACATTGTTGTAGTAATGTAGAGCAGCTGCAGGTAAACTATAAAAAATATGGGAACTGAAAATAGAGAAAATAGAGAATTACTTGCTAAATCCAGATACTTGCTAAATCCAGATGTTTTTTCTTTTCTTTCCCCCTGAAAAGCTTACCTGCTTTCTCTACCAGGTGATTTATATTCACCATCTCCTAAAGCTATTTTTGGAAGCATTTTTAACAGAACTGTTCCAGTTGCTCTAATTAACTGAAATGAATATTTAAAGGTTATAATTGCTGGACTCTGGCATCCTGAGAAATAATAATTACCTGTCTGATTGCTAAACTGAAGTGTGATGTTACATGCATACAGCTTTGTGGTGTGTGTGTGTGTGTGTGTGTGTTTTAAAGCACTACTTGTATCTCTGTTCATTTAAATAATGTTTTTACGGTATGCTCCAGGTTGATTATATGGGCTCACTTTTAGTCAAACAGGTCCTTAAGTCACCTAAAAATAATGTGGGTTTTAGATTAAAAGCCCCTTCCACTGTGAGGAGGAATATGAGATGGGTTTTAGAATTCAGTAGGCAAACGGTCCAGAACGTTCCCATTTCAAGCCACAGTAAGAGTCAATTCTATCTGATACTTCACTGGTGGTAATGGAAATCAAAAACAAACATGTTTCAAAATACTATGGATTCTATTTAAAAGGGAAAGTTCCAATATCTGTGTGTGCAGCACAAACTTCTAAGCGCTCTCTTCTTGACAGTAGTCCCATCATACCACTTCAAACTTGATCCCCCAAACTCTGGACAGCTTCACAAACACTTTCCAACACAGAAGAGATGTTCATACAACATTTCTGATGTATTCAATGAATGTTTGACGGGGTGGGAGGAATGAGCCCACTGGACATGCCCATCGACCATTTGCTCCAGCAGCAGCCACTAGTGATCACATCAAGCTTCTGCTCTTGCTGGCTGCCTAGGTAGCTAAGCACCACCCTGCTCCTCCAGCCACAATAAGCAAAACACGTGGTCTTTCCTCGTCCCATCTTGAAGCCTCCTCCCACCTCCTCTGTTTTCACACAGAGATACTCCAAATCAAATCCACCACTCTGGTGGACCAGCCTTTCTGTCCATTTTACCTCAGCTCACTGAAACAACCTGACTTGGCAAACAGAGGGAAAGCCCTAGGTCCTACATCCATGCATCTATTCTCATTAACTCTGAATGCATAGTCATCAGTGGTTGGGATGCCAACATGAATAAAACATTTGGGGGACCAGGTAAGCCCCACCCTGCGTTGCTGATCACAAAACATGGCACATTTGAATGGCAATGCCCATCAACTTGGGACGGTCAACCCCCTCAAATATTTTATCAAGGAGGCAAGGGGGTCTTGGCCCCCAGGAACTGGCTCCTATCCCAGGGATGTGGGGAGCAATCACATCAGTGGGGAAAGGGTGCACCAAGTGGGCACTTTAGTGATGGAAGGGCAGATGGCATCCATAAGTTGGAAGGCAATGGAAACAATAGCAGAGGGGTGGAGCTTACATGCTCATCCCTACTGTGACCCAATTTAACTTTATTTGTAACGCTTGAAGAGCTCTTATATTTGATGTGTCTGAAATTGATTGTTTTCACCTTGTATAACTTTAGGCTGCTCAGAGGTCATTGGAGAAGGGATGGGAATTGGTATAACTATAATCATAATCTGAAATAAATAACAAGGAAATGGCAGAAACTGAGAGGGGATGGTTTATGTATAGTGTGCTTTTTGTCTTTAATCAAAGAAACAATATCTTTAATATACGTTTACACAATCTTATCAATACTGCATTCTAATTACAAGTCTGTCTAATTATCTCTGATACTTCACTTTGAATTATACAATGTAGAACTTTTTTATAAAAAAAAAAGGCTACAAAGACATTTTTGCATAGGTCAGCCAACCATTGCTTGACTCACAGGAGATTTTAGATAGTCAATAATAAAAATTATGATTTTGACTTAATTACTGCCCTTTGAAATAGTTTCCCTGCCTTGAAACCAACAGTACTGCCGAATAGATTTTAATTGTTACAAAAGCAAGCACTACTTTCAGTAATTAACATGTCTCCATAATTATGGCTGCTTAGGGGTTTCAGTATTTAACTGCAAAGTGCAAATGTTGAAAGTCAAGATATCTCAGAGGGAGAAAGGCATAAAATGTTATACACTGAATAGAAAGTTTTATCCTCTTAATAAAAAATGAATATACTTTAAAAATCAATATGTTATTTATCTTTCTCATATACACACAATAAAAACTGTTTAATTATCACAGTTACTATTTTAAAAAATACATATCTGGCAAGGTTCTTTCTCACTGTTTGAACAATGTTATATATACAAGATAGTTCTGTCTTCTGAACAATCTCAAGAGAATCTATGACCCTCCACATATTGCTGGACTCCATTTCTCATCAACCCCAGCCAGTGTAGCCAATGGTCGGGAATGATGGGTTTTGTAGTCCAACGACATATGGGTGGCCACGTCCCCAACCCTGCTTTAGTATATTAATGGTGATACTGTGTTGTACTCATGTTTAAAAACTATAATTCATGAACAAGATATGAATTTGCTGGTGCCTTGTACAGAGAGTACAAAATGTAAAACACCAAACAAAAGGCAATATTACTAAGAGCAAATAATACACCACATGTCACATTTTTATGTTCACAATATCCGCTAACTTTTTATCCTGGAGTGTTTGTCTAGATCAGTATTTTGGATTGTGGAATTCTAGGAACTCAGGGATGTTCCACATGTAGTATAGAAATCATCAGTGACCATATCTGACAACAGGTAGGTAGCCGTGTTGGTCTGAGTCGAAGCAAAATAAAAAAATTCCTTCAGTAGCACCTTAAAGACCAACTAAGTTTATATTTTGGTATGAGCTTTCGTGTATCTGAAGAAGTGTGCATGCACACGAAAGCTCATACCAAAATATAAACTTAGTTGGTCTTTAAGGTGCTACTGAAGGAATTTTTTTATTTCATATCTGACAACTTTGAGTTAAATTTTCCACTAATGATACATTCCATACATGAATTTACAATCACTCTCAAGAGTCAACTTCTAGGCAAGATGAAACCATCATGAAGACTATCAAGTCTTTATGAAAAGAAATGTTGTCCTCCTCAGCATATAACAGTAGCAGCAATAATCTGGGATCAAGTTCATTTGTTTCCATAAAAATCCATTATATCCTTCGAAATATATCCCCTTTGAATGTTATCACATGGTAATGTTATCACAGGAAGTATCATGAAAGTTAAAAACTTCACCAACAAAAGTTAAGATAGCTCTCTGCTCTTGTAGGATGGACTATAGCAGGCGTGAAATACTACAAGTGAATCATTTTCAAAGTATATTTTGCCACTTGCTCCAAATAAAAAAACAGTCACTCTCTGAAGTAGGGGTTGCCGTTGTGAGTATTTTAAACAGCATATAACATAGGCTCCAACTATGTGGGGCTGAAGACACCTCACCCCCCCCCCCAGCATGTGAAGCAGTAGACTCCGCTGGGCCTTCCCACAGAGGTAGAGGGCCTCACTGGGCCTCAAGGCCTTATCCCAATGTGCATGACATCACTTGTGTGTGTCGCATGTGTGATGTCATGCACAGACAACAAGCCCCCCAATGTTGGGTTGAACTTGGTGCCTCTGCCATATCATGTTTATTAACATGATGTGTCATAGTTTTTACCAAACTCTGTTTTATATAGCATGCTTTTATATTGTTGTTTTGCAAGTGTATTTTATACATTCTCTGTATAATAGCGGTAGGTTACCGCCTGGATCCTTTATGTGCTATGGCCAACCGGCTAATGCAATAAAATTTTGTTGTTGTTTATTAACACAAACTAATTACTGGTAGTTTCTGGTTTAATTGAAGTTGTTGAAGAAATTCCAAGTGTAATGCATTTTTGTATCCAGCCATATGAGTGTGCATACCTGAATTTTTATTTACTTATATAGAAAGTATATCCCATTTTTTCATTATGATTAGAAATGCCCAAGGACATCAAACATTATACAAAATAAAAGAATATACACACTTTAAAAATCAATAAATAATTACAACAATTTAGCTCCCCCTTCCCTGCTATGATCCTAATAAATCAGACAAAAATAATGTTTACATTGCAAGGAAATCTCCCATTAACCTCACTGCAAATAGCAGCTCAAGAGAATATGTTTTCTTAATTAGCAGAGCAGAGGTAAAAGGTAAGGTAAAGGGACCCCTGACCGTTAGGTCCAGTCGTGGACGACTCTGGGGTTGTGGCGCTCATCTCGCTTTACTGGCCAAGGGAGCCGGCGTACAGCTTCCGGGTCATGTGGCCAGCATGACTAAGCCGCTTCTGGCGAACCAGAGCAGAGCACGGAAACACCATTTACCTTCCTGCTGGAGTGGTACCTATTTATCTACTTGCACTTTGAAGTGCTTTCAAACTGCTAGGTTGGCAGGAACAGGGCCCGTGCAATAGGAGCTCACCTCGTCGCGAGGATTCGAACCGCCGACTTCTGATTGGCAAGCCCTAGGCTCAGTGGTTTAGACCACAGCACCACCCGCATCCCGCAGAGCAGAGGAGAAAGGGGTTAAATTCCCCTTCCATGCCTGCTACAATCTAGATAATTAACTGCCAATACTGGGGATGCTATTTGCATTTTTTAAGTGAACATGGAACAATGCATATAACCTCACATCTTACACACATACTCCACAATATCCTTTTTGCGCCAAACCATCTGCAAAAAGTTATCCATGGGCAGAAACTTACTTCTCTAAATGGGACAATAACTTGTAACTTCTCTGTATAAAATGTACAGATTTTCCTCTCTCTTGTCTTAGGTTTCATACACCAAAAACCTTGGATAGTTTGCCCCCCAAAAAATCAATGATCATTTGGAGCCATCCAAGCTGTAATTTTCTCTAAGTTTGATTAGTTATAACCAACAACACTTCAAAGGAACAAATCTGTGATTGTATTAAGCAGAACTGATAAAAAAAGAATCCATTGGGAAACAACTGGCTACTCTGTGCTTTACTATAATGTCACTTTTGGAGCAAAAAGAGAGTCCTATATTCTTTTCATTCCACCAACAGCAAGAAGCAGAACTGCGTCTGAAACTAGTCTATGCTAATGAGGAAAGAAGAGATTTGTATTATAAAGAATACACTGCCATCTATCGGAGGTCAAATTTTTCCTGATGAATGCTCTTATTTTTCTTTCTGGAATTATCCAAGCCAAACAAAGCAAAGCCTGTTGCTCACACATTTTCCTCTTTTAAAAAAATACTGACAACTCTGTGATAACTATTCTTTGTTTTCAAAGCACTACGAGTATGTCATAGCAACAGCTTTGTCCTCCGATTGTTACCGCCATCAAAATATACAGGGAGAGATATTCTATCATAGTGTCAAACAAGAGCACATTTCTGAAGCTAAACTATCTGTATATCCATTGAAATTCTACCTTGTATTCTTGCATAGATCACATGGAGATGTTTTCATGAGCTATATCTGTCAGAATAATGTTTTTCTCTTGCTGTGGGAACACAAAGATCTCAATGTCTATCTTGTTTTTTAACGCAGAGGGAACAGTGAAAGCTATAAAAAATACAATAGTACCGTTTTGAGGAAATAGTTGCTCTTATGGAATTGATTTTGACTGCTTAATCGGTATGCAAAGTTTTTGGTTTTTTTAAATGCATAGATACAGAAGTAATCTACTCCCCAATCTTCAAACATTGTTGATTTAAGCATGAGACACCCTCTGCAGTCCTGAAATGTGATCTCCCAGTATAGTTTGGTCCTAATCTCTATTCAGTCTTTTCTTCCCCATTGATATGAATGGTGATACGTGGCAAAAAGTAAATGCATCCTCTCACACACACAAAAAAAATTATAGGTAATGAATTTGTGGTTTTTTTAAAGTTTTATTGTTGTTAATTCTTCTTATTGATGGTCATCTCTTTTGTAAACTGCTTTGAGGTTTTCTTGCAATCCAACATTGCATAACTTTTATGGAATAAATAAACAAATAGGTGGTGTTTGGAGCATTGTTGTTGTTGCTTAGTCATTTAGTCGTGCCCGACTCTTCGTGACCCCATAGACCAGAGCACGCAGGCACTCCTGTCTTCCACTGCCTCCCACAGTTTGGTCAAACTCATGTTCGTAGCTTCAAGAACACTGTCCAACCATCTCGTCCTCTGTCGTCCCCTTCTCCTAGTGTCCTCAATCTTTCCCAACATCGGGGTCTTTTCCAGGGAGTCTTCTCTTCTCATGAGGTGGCCAAAGTATTGGAGCCTCAGCCTCAGGATCTGTCCTTCCAGTGAGCAGTCAGGGCTGATTTCCTTCAGAATGGATAGGTCTGATCTTCTTGCAGTCTATGGGACTCTCACGAGTCTCCACCAGCACCATAATTCAAAAGCATCAATTCTTCGGCGATCAGCCTTCTTTATGGTCCAGCTCTCACTTCCATACATCACTACTGGGAAAACCATAGCTTTAACTATACGGACCTTTGTTGGCAAGGTGATGTCTCTGCTTTTTAAGATGCTGTCCAGGTTTGTCATTGCTTTTCTCCCAAGAAGCAAGCATCTTTTAATTTTATGACTGCTGTCACCATCTGCAGTGATCAAGGAGCCCAAGAAAGTAAAATCTCTCACTGCCTCCATTTCTTCCCCTTCTATTTGCAAGGATTTGGAGCATTACATGACTGTATTCTCTCTCTCTCTCTCTCTCTCTCTCTCTCTCTCTCTCTCTCTCTCTCTCTCTCTGTGTGTGTGTGTGTGTGTGTGTGTGTGTGTGTGTGTCACTTCATCTCTGTTGGCAATATGAAATTAAGGCTGCAGATGAAGCCCATGGGCTGAAGATCCCCACACGTAAAGGATAATACTAAAGGAATAACTATAAACAATAGATGCTCCCTACCCCAAGGTGTTCATAGATTTCCCCAACCTGTTGCAAAGGAATTCACATATCTCCCTACCTAAATTGGTTGCCTTTCCATATATAGTATAAAAATGATTCTTTGTGGCAGAATTAACTTGCATACAAGTGACAATGAAGTCTCACTGTCCCACTGTCCCTGTGACTTAGGACCATAGCTGCCAAGTTATCCCTTTTTTTAAGGGATTTTCCCTTATGCTGAATAGGCTTCCTCACGAGAAAGAGGAAAACTTGGCAGCTATGCTTAGGACAGTCAACGTTGTCTAAGCTCCTCACAAACTTTGTTGGAACAAATCAGGGTTAATGCTCAATAAACAAGCCATCTAGAATTGACCTACATCAGATGCAGAACTCAAAGTAGTGTATAACAGAAATTCTATAAATAGTAAAATGTATGTATCTGGTTTTATCCTACTGTAGGTTGGAAGCATAAAGGTACATTAAGCAAGCTAATACGCTGAGGCATTCAGAATACATGGGTATGTTTCAAGCTCAGAATTGTTATTTTTCTAAGGTTTTGAAAAGCAAAGTCAAATAAGAAGATGTCCTGTGATCTATATCTCATGAATGAAGTTGTGAATCATGGTAGAGTATTGAGTGAAGAGAGGACAGGAATCCTACGTAAGTATATTAATGGGTTATAAACTAGTTGCTGGCTGCCAGTTTATTTTGAACCACATCCACTCTTGCCATTGATTGAGCTGCTGTGATGTCATAGAGTGCTCGTTAATCTCCTAACTCCTCTGAGGTTATCACCAACAATAGCATTTCCCAAACAGTGCAGTTTCAATGAAATATCCGTTTGAATGGAAGGAAATAAATAAGTACAGGATGAGTCTGTATAGCTGAAGGCTTTGAGGGCTGAGAAGAAGGGCTATCTTCTGTATTCTTGAGGGCCACTCTGTTGTTCATATACAACTCCAGCAGCTGGAACACTCTAAACCAGGCTTCCTCAAACTCGACCCTCCAGATGTTTTGAGACTACAATTCCCATCATCCCTGAACACTGGTCCTGCTAGCTAGGGATAATGGGAGTTGTAGGCCAAAAACATCTGGAGGGCTGAGTTTGAGGAAGCCTGCTCAAAACAGTTCACAGATAGTCAGGCTTGGTAATATAGTTAGTTCATGTAGAAGTTTAGGATTTGGGGTGGTTGGTGATTGTTGATTGGCAGGCTGAAATATATACTAGGACTAGTGGAGGGCGAGTCAAGCTGCTTTGAAGGTCATCTGTGAGGTGATGTGAGTTCCTCCCCAAAGGGTCCAAGGACAGCAGATGGCACATGTTATTACTAAGAAGGAAGCAAGTGGACAGGGGGACTTAAGAAATATGAGTCCTGTGGGTTTGATAGCAAAGAGGTGGCTTAGCTTAATATATTACTAATTTGAGCTAAATTAATAGTGTGCCACACCTAATGTTGGTCCACAAACATGGCTGGGATGAAGTTATAGCATTGTCTTTCTTTTCTTGTCACCTACTGTAGGTAATGTGAACAAGGTCATTTCTTATTAGCTTGCTAGCCAACCTCAATCCCATAATCATATGCTATTTTACCAGATCTTCCTCACTCCAACCTGGACCATACATGTTCACGTGTTACAGTGTTACACTCCTAATTATTCAACTCCCATTATTCTCTGCTATACCAACCCATAAGCAGGTGACCCCTGCTATTTCTCATAACAATTGAGGGCCAATAAACACATTGAAAATATTATATATTCAATGGGCTCTCTATCCCCTTGCCCTACCTGGATCTCATCGGCACTTTGTCTTTCTGCTGCTATGTTCCTGACTATGTGCTTTACTGAATAGCAGTTGCTATGGGAGATGGGAGAGTGCTATTGTGCTTGAAGGTTTCCCACAGACCTCTGAGGTGGCCACTGTGAGACCAGAATGCTTAGTGTCTTATGTGCAATGCCCACTTCCTCCTTACCTCTATGCCTGCTGTCTATTCATGTGCCCTCTCCTTTGGGGCTCAATCTGTACAACCACCAAGAGGAACAGCACAAGACAAAGGTATGATGATGCCATTTCTCCTCACTCTGGTTACAGTTTGCATGCTCAGAGAAGACAGATGAGCAGGCAGTATTAGCAGCAAGGAGGAGGAGCAGCAGCAGAGCCAGGAGGTGCAAAGGCATGGCAGGGCGCCCCCTGCAACGGTGTTGGCAGGTGACCAACAATGAGTCTGGTGCTCAGCCATTTTGACTTTATACCATGCTAATGAAAGAGAATGTTGCTGCTCGGCTCAGTGTCTCACTCTCTAAGAACATTATTTCCAGGACTTGTAGCAACAAACTGGTAACACACAGTACCTCTTCATTAGAACAAATTATGCTCAAATGGATCTGCCACGAACACTAAAAGGGAAGTGTCAGAACCCCCACCGCTAAATTCTATTTTCAGCATTGTAATAATATGGGATAATATAGAGTAATTTATTTAATGAGTTGCAGTTAAGGAACAGTTTTCCATATTACAAGTAATTTCTTTCCGTTATTACTTATAAATTGTTCATGCAGAAATGCGGCTTAATTTGGATTGCTTCATTTATTATAAGGGATTAACTGAGGAATCCTATAGGTGCCTACTCAAAAATCTCACAGAGTTCAATGAATTTACTCCCAGGTAAGTGTGTATAGGGCTGCTGTCTAAAAATGCCATCTTCTTCTCCATCACAATGCAAGTTAGGAAATACTATTAATTCATTAATATATCTAAAAATAATAAAATATACATTCAATTCACATTGTAATAAGAGTAAGACCAAGGAATAAATTCAAGCCATCAGATCATCTGTATAACCAGACTTCTACATATTGATGCAGGTGCCTTTTTTTTATTTCCTAAGCTCTGTTCAGAGCTGGCTCCTAAAAATTTGATGCTGGCTCCATATGAATTTAAAATATTCACTCTAGTCCACGCAGCATGGGAATGCTCTCAGAGAAATCCCCAACATCGTTAGGACCGACTTTTCTTTTATCTAACTACAGGTACAGTTTAACAGACCCTGTCGTAATAAAATATTCAACTTAACCTAGTTGCTAAGTGGCTTATTATGCTATAGAGCCTCTTCCATTATTAGAATAAAGAATGTCATCATGGGAGCCTGTGCTAACAAGACTAGACACTAGTATTGTTGGAGAAGAGGTTCGTGTTTCAGAGGAATAGGAAACCCTAGAGGAACTAGCACCCCTTTAAATGAAAGAAACTTTCTACTTATAGTGAGCAGTCTCTTTTGAATTAAGAAGAATTGCTCGCTGCAACGAAGAGCAACTCGGCTATCCGTCATTCGCACATAACTCAATGTTTACTATGTTTGTTATCCAAGCACAAAAGGCATCTGAACAATGCTTTAAAATAGATTCAGAACTCCCAAAGGATTGAGATTGCTCTGGCGCATGCTAACCTCAATGCTTCTCATCTTTAGTGACTGGATCTTCAATTGTCCAAGTGAACATAAGAAAAGTCCTGATGGATCAGGTCAGTGGCCCATCAAATCCACCATCTTGTTCTCACCAGATGCCTCTGGGAAACTCTTAAACAGGACCTGAGTGCAATAGTACCTGTGGCTTCACCATACATTTAAAAGCACATTCTGACTCCTCAAACTCATCAGAACTGTATCTAGCCCTCAGAGAGCCACAGTTCCCGGCATCCTTAACAAACATGATCATTTGTCAGAGAGGGTGCTTTCAGTGTGCTTTGCATACATGGTGTGTATGCATCCAACAACTGGTTTTCAGAGGCATGTTTCCACAAGTCCCTTTAGATATGTCCTCCTTTAGATTCACTGACCACTTTTATGATTTTATGGAACGTGTGTCCATTTTAGGGGATTACCATGTAATCCTTGCCCAATTCATGCACCACTGATTTCTCAACTGAATTGTGTGGACTGACTCCATTCAAAACAATGAAAAATGAAAACCAATGGACTGTTTCACTGGAATAAGAAGCATTCCCTATCCCCCATGAAAAAGCTACTCTGGAAGGAACAATATAGGAACTTGTGGGGCATAGGAAATAACCCCCACTCCATTCTCCATTCTGCAGGAGCCTTTGCTGGGTGTCATTCTCTTCTGAAACCAAAATGAGCCCTTTCTTGAAGAAGGGGAAGTATGGAACTGACCACTGTCTTTTGGTGAATGAAAGTCCTCTTTGTTATGCTTTATCTACAATGGCTCATTCACACAAATAAATCATGACAGTTATCAGGTGAAGAATGCACATGTGTGAACCAGCTGTTAGTGAAGCAAAGGATCCTAACTGAAAGTGAGCATTGTCATAACAAAATGAGGTGTGTTCCCCCTTTAGAAAAGAGCAAACCTACATATAGATTTGGAAGTATGCACATTTTATGTTATTATTAACCTTGCAATATTGTATGATGTCTTAATATTGTCTCAAAATGTGCAGGCCTCAGAGTCTTGGGAGCGTGAACTGCAGCTGCAGTATTTGTAAACAGATTTTTTATTTCCGTCACAGTTATCTGCCACAGTGTTGCCCTCTCATTTGCTCTGGGATGTACTTTTGAATCGCATTAAACAAATACCGTCTTTGCTATTTGAGGGAAAAAATCATCATGACTGTCAAAGAAAAAGAGTCGAGATCTAGGAACACAGAGAGAGCAAAACAATGCTTGGGGAAAATGTATAAAAGAGCTAAAAGACAAGGATTTTGAGTAGCAACCCAATGGAATGGCAACAGCTACAATTTGAGTTGACCTATCATTTTATTATTCTTAGTGTTCTTATTTTCAAGGAGGACTGTCAATGTGGTTCTATTGGTGGGTAGAATAATATTTTGTCTTGGGTTCATACTTCAATGTAATCATGAACTCACTAGGAACCATTTCATAAGTTCCTTTATCTCACCTTTATTTCTGTTAGGTCAGGGCCAGATGTGCCCATCAGTACTCCCTATGGTGTGTGTATTTCATTGGATGCCTGAGGAGAAGTACAAAAAGTTTATTACTGTGAGCAAGTGCAGCAGCAGCTGATGTAAGTCCCCCGCTTTTTCATTGATGGGGGGGGGGTCTAATTAAGAGGAATGGCATGCAAACACCATTTTGTGGTTCTCTCTCTTTTTCTGCTCTTCTAAACATGGCAACCATTTTGTGTTATGCCATCACTCCCATCCCCAGTAGCTGCTTTGTCACTGGCACTCACAACACTTCCTCAAAATGTCAAACATGCTCTTCAGCGCAAAAGGTTGGTGACCCGCAGCTTAGTTCATGGAACCAACTAACTTGCCTTTCATGATCATCTCCTAGCTACTACCAATCCCAGTCAGAATAACCAATGTTATCCAGAAATGATAAATTGGATCATCCCATTCAAACCTGGAGAGTCCGTCTTTACTTTTGAATCATATAATAGATCAAAATTATATAGATCAAACTGCTTAGAGTTGCTGTGGCCTATATTAAAAAAAAACCGGTTCTAGGCTTTGCTCCCTGGTGTGAGGCATACCAGGCTGATTAAAGTAGATGTGGGGTGGGGTGGGGCAACATGTTCAAGGGATAGGCAAAGCAAGAAAAATGCACCTCATCTCTTGATTCAGCAGCAGATTGAAACATCAAGCATGGACACTCTAGGCTGTAACCTGGGAACTGTCATGATATACTATGGTTTAGGTCAAACTGCACAAAATGTTAATCACAAGGTTTGTCCTTGGGTGTAGTGAGGCAGGACCTCCTATGTTGAGTGTGACCTTGAGATGAGGGGGTTGCCTTTTACTACAATCCCAGTCTAGGTTAGCCTCCTCCAAGCACACAGCCCTGCAATTTGCAGGGGTGGGGGGACACTTTCCACTTCCTTCAATACAAGTTCCCCTCGTGGAAATTATAGGTAAGTGACTATAGAACTGCCCACATCCTTAAGTTTGTAACCTTTAGGAAGTAATGGTTTTGGGCTAAGGAACTTAGCTCCTTATTCAAAAAAAAAGCAAGCAGAGAAAGGAGAGAAGACACATTTCATTTTACTCCTTTTAGAATAAATCAAGTTCTCTCTCTCTCTCTCTGCCTGTATTGTAGGAGATAGGTTAGTTAAATCCCTTCCAGACAGCCACGAACAGAACAGGAGCCATACAGGAGCCAGCAACACAGCATGGGAAGCATTAGAGCAGCATGATGAATTTCATTTAGGCCTTTATTCTCCTGTACATTTTTAAAGCTTTTCTTCCCCTTCCTAAAGATTAGACTCATCCTGAAACACTCCCCTTCAAGTGTTAGAATGACAAGTCCTGATGAAGGTAAAGCTGATCAGCTCTAAAACTCCCACTGCTGAACATTATAAAGTTTCTGTTGTTCAAACAGCTCAGTTAATTATCAAAATGTGAAGGATACCAAGTAGGGACCCACTGAGCTTTACAGCCGACTTCCTGGGAATTATCCATAATAGAGTTGTTATAAGGAAATTATGACAGACATGGTGTCCAGAGACCTCCGCTTACTCCTCCTGAGGTTTTGTGCAGGACCTTATAATCAAACAGAAGTTAGGAAATTCCTCAGAATTAAAGGGAAATTATATAGTGAGGGAGACGAGCAACCCAATCAGCCTCCTAGCACTTAATCGCATAAAGCCAGAGAGGATTCTGGAGTCACACATGTTAATTGCCTGCTGCAAAAAGATGACTGTTGCTGCTTCTGGTGTAAAAGACGACTTTCTCAGATCGAAATGCTTCAAATGAACTCCTGCTCCATGCCTACTGCTAAAACTATCAGCACCTCTGCATATTTCCTTAGAAGCTTTAGAGAGTTAGCTTTTCTGGGATAAAAAATGGGCCTAGCGAAAAAAATTATTATATATTTGCATAAACCAAAGGAAGGTTAGGGTCATTTAATCAAACATGTGTATATATGTGTGATTGTGTGCACACACACTCTCCCAAGCCAATATTCCCAGCATGTTCGCACACCTGTAGCAACAACATTTAAACTGGCTGGGCCATGTTCTCAGAAGGGAAGATGGCAGGATCCCCAAGTACATGCTCTACTGGGAGCTGACTTCAGGCAACAGGCCCATTGGCAGACCAACTGTGCATTACAAAAATGCCTACAAACGCGTCATGAAGGCTGACAACATCAATCTTGCCATGTGGGAATCCCTTACAGATGACCAAAGTGCCTGGAAACAGTCAGGTCATGTATCCATAGCGATGACCACAGGAGGAATGCAGAGAGAAGAAATGTCATGGTGCGTCTGCACAATCAGACACCTTCATCTGCCCCAGCTGCAACAAAACAGGTATTTCCTGCATTGGTCTCTACAGCCACCTCAGGCTCTGCAACCTTCCAACAGTTTTGTGTCACCCCCAAAGATGCCCTCCTCCATCGTCCTCTGAGACAAATAGATGCCAACAATAGTATGTACACACACACACACACACACACACACACACATGAGACTTGGGAGAATTATTGCTCAGGCATTTCCGTGTGCTGCTCTGGTTCGCCACATGACCTGGAAGCTGTACGCTGGCTCCCTCGGCCAATAACATGAAATGAGCGCCACAACCCCAGAGTTGGTCACGACTGGACCTAATGGTCAGGGCTCCCTTTACCTTTACCTTACAGCCTTGCATACAAAAGGTCCAGGGTTCGGCCCCTGGAATGTCTGGGTATGGCTGGAAAAGTCTGAAACTCTAGCCATCCACTGTAGTCAAAGTAGACAATACTGAGCTAGATTGACCAATTGTGTCATCCAGTATAAGGCAGTTTCTCTGTTCCTGTGTCACTGTGTTACTTGGATGTCACACACACAAGTAGAAGGTGCAAGCAGACACGGCGAGGATGAGCATGATAGCTTTGCCTCCACTGTTGTCATCACCACCCATGAGCTGGAGAGTGTCTGCCCACTCCTGCCCACTCCTGCCCATTTGTTATGCTTCCCAAGACAATCAGGTTTCAGCATTGTACAGGTAGTCTTCACAAACACTGCATACTCCCTGCTATACATGGCAACCCTTCAGCTCATGAGGTTGCTAATTGGCTCAGAGAAGTAGCACATGGGGAGATGGTTTTCATCCCTTTCTTCCTGTACTGTTTTCCCTGACTAAATCCTCCAGAACCTGCTGTCAGCCCCATGGTAAGAAAAATGGCAGCCCCACGTGCAAGAGGTCCTCAGAAGAATGTGTGGTGGCATATACTATATCCACAGTTAGCACTGGAAATTGTTTGGGTTGGACAGGTGGCAAGGTTTAAAGCAGGCATCCCCAAACTGCGGCCCTCCAGATGTTTTGGCCTACAACTCCCATGATCCCTAGCTAACTGGACCAGTAGTCAGGGATGATGGGAATTGTAGTCCAAAACATCTGGAGGGCCAAGGTTTGGGGATGCCTGGTTTAAAGCCATGTGGAAGACAGTGCTCCATCTCTTCTTCTTCCTCTTTGTGTGTGAATATCGCTAATGATTCCTCAATATGCCTGTAAACTCTGATACTTACTCTACCTAGAGAAGTTTCAGTGTTAGCTATGGCTATAGTCCATACATAAAAACCTACCTCTTTAATGACATAATTTGTTGCACTGAAAAGCAGTTCTAAAGGAAACATGTTTTCATGTGGTAAAGCAAGTTTCCGTCTCCTACTCAATCAGATTATGTTTCCAAATGCTTTCTTTCCTTGGTATTTTATGAAGAAGGAGATTTCAAATGTTGAACCACTTCTGCCGTTTATGTAGGTTCACTGAACACCATTCTGAGTTAAGATCAGAAGAATCCTTCTTTGTTGCCAGCCCTATCCACAACTGACCATTACCGTGACATCTCTTTACAGAATTGACAAGCCCAACATATTTATCTTTTCTGTACAACTTCATTCTTAGACAACTAGTTTAACTCCCTCAACAGACAGCAAGCTTAACTCCCTCAACCTTGAGCCTTAGCACTAGATGCACTGAATAAAAATTCAATTGTTACTGAAGGCCCTCTAGGGCAATTACATTAGTATGGTGAATAGTTCTGTTGACAGAATTCTAGATGAAATCTAAACAGTGCCTTTTGTAGTAATAACAATGCCCACCCCTACAGGTTTAGAGTCAGTCCCTCTAGCTACACAACATAATGATTTTGCTTTGCTTACAGCTGTGCATCATGCTTTAAAATAAAACCCTCAATAGAACTTTTGTTTCTTAAATTATCTTTATAGTTATGTACATTTCTATTTTGCAGCTACTCTTCTCACCAGTGACATGTATATCATGATGTGATTATTCTTTATTAATTGTACGAAATCCTCTCCATTGGTGCCACATACAATAACTAAAATCATCATCATTTTTCCAACAAAAACTATATCCTGTTAACAATTAATGCCTGGGGTGAAAAACAGCATTCAAAATGTAAAGTGCATTTTATAGCCTGATTTTGGTCTATGAGCATACATGATGACCACTCCTTTTTTTTCAAATACTTCGAACTGCTAGGTTGGCAGGAGCTGGGACCGAGCAACGGGAGCTCACCCCGTCATGGGGATTCAAACCACCAACCTTCTGATCAGCAAGCCCAAGAGGCTCAGTGGTTTAGACCACAGCACCACCCATGTCCCTTCCCTCATGCCAAGTACTTTCTACTATTTATATATATTTCACCAAACTTGTGAAATGATTGTAAGTTTACTCAGAAAAGGGAATGCAAACTATTCTTCTAATAAATCACCTCAAACTAAAATTTGGGATCACTGTGAAAGTGCTGTACATTCATTGCATGGATTCCATCACACTGTATGTCTCCATTATTTGAATTAATTGTGATTATCCATGGATCATTCCTAAACCACACAACTATTGAGCCAGAACAGAGCATAAAAAGCTCAAGGGATGGTTGGGAGGCACATGATGTGCAAAGTTTTTGTTTGATTAACAATTCTGGCAGCCTAACTGACTTTTCCTCAAGGTTTTAATATAAGCAACCATCCAGAAAATTGGCTAACCTTCTGAAAAATATATTGTGGCAGCCCAACCACATGAGAAAAGTATATATTAAAAAACTGTCTACCACAGGACCTCAGGTTGTAGTAACATGCCACAAGACATTCTCTGCAAACTGAAATTGCACTAGAGAGATGTTAAGAGGCTGTACTTTGAATTTCATCCTCATCACCTCAACTCAGCAAGGCATAATACTGAGTATCAAGAAGCTGCCTCACGGCTGTGGCTTCAAACACTCTTCATAGCAGCTGGGCAAAAAGTGGGGGAGGAATATCCTGCAAGGTTTCAAAAGAGGGCGGTGTTAAATTTGCAAGATGACCTTCAGTGTAACATTTCAAACTCTACTATTGTTTGGATTCCACCTCAAATGTGACATGAAAGCACAAGTGGGGACTAAATCAGACATGTCATTCAATGCATCTTTGCATTCAACATGCATTTTACACACACACACATCAGCTGAGGGGGGTGGTAATTATTAGAATCGTATAATGTACAGTTGGAAGGTACCCCAATGATAAACAACAACTGGGGAAAGGCTACAGCTCAGTGGCAGTACATCTGTTTCAATTGCATGTCCCTGGTTCAATTCCCAGCACCTCAAGATGGGACAGAGGCATACCCTCCAACTCCCGGATTGAAAAATCCGGGATCAGTGGCAGCACGGCACCGGAAGTCGCTTCTGCGCAGTGGGGGAAGTCACTTCTACACATGTCCAGACACGGGCTGCCCGTGTCTGCATGTCTGAGCACAAGAAATTGCTTCTGCGCATGTCCAGACATGCACAGACAGCCAGGAGCCAGGACATGGCCGCCGGCAGGAGCTTTACAGGATATTTACAGGATATACCGTGTTTCTCATATTTTAAGGCATCCCTACAAAATAAGGCATGGCAGGATTTTCCTGAGGTGGAAAAATATAAGGCATACCTCGAAAATAAGCCGTACCGGGTGGTGGAAGAAGGTCTGTGGCAAAGAAGGGTTGCTGCTGCCGCATTAACCCCCGAGACCTGGCTGCAGCCTCAGCGCGCAGCGCGTGCAGCCCCAGAACCCGGCTGTAGCCTTTGCGCGCGGACACCCGGGACCCGGCTGCAGCCTCAGCGCGCAGCGCGCGCAGCCCCAGGACCCGGCTGCAGCCTCTGCCTGCCGCGCGCGCAGCCCCAGGACCCGGCTGCAGCCTCTGCCTGCCGCACGCGCAGCCCCAGGACCCGGCTGCAGCCTCTGCCTGCCGCGCGCGCAGCCCCAGGACCCGGCTGCAGCCTCTGCCTGCCGCGCGCGCAGCCCCAGGACCCGGCTGCAGCCTCTGCCTGCCGCGCGCGCAGCCCCAGGACCCGGCTGCAGCCTCTGCCTGCCGCGCATGCAGCCCCAGGACCCGGCTGCAGCCTCTGCCTGCCGCGCGCGAAGACCCGGTGGGAGCAGGTCTGTGGTCTGTACAGATACCGGTACCGGTACTTAATTAAAAAATAAGACATCCCTTGAAAATAAGCCATGCTGTGTTTTTTTCAGGAAAAAATAAATATAAGACATGACTTATAATATGAGAAACACGGTAATCAATTCGGGATAACAGCGGGAAACGGTAACAAAATACGGGGGTTTCCTGCAAAAAAAAGGGAGACTTGGCAGCTATGGACAGAAGTCACGCCCTGACTGAAATCCTGGAGATCCACTGACATTCAGTTTAGAGAATACTGAGCAAGATGGACCAATGGTCTGATGCTGTATAAAGCAGCTTCCTGTGTTATAGATGTCTAATTTCCTATAGAATGAACATCACTTTATGAGATGTGTGAGAAATTGGGGGTTAAATATTCATTGTTGCTAAAAAGTTAGGCACTTCACAACAGAGATCATGTGGGAGAACTTCCCTTCTTTTTGTTCCCTAACAGTTTATCAGTCCATCTATCCTGAGTAAGTCTCCTGGCCCTTGCCACACCCCAATAGATTAGTGCAGAATTGGTCTACCTGAGCATGACCAAAGCCGGATGATTCCAATGACACCAGTGCACATAATGTGCTAACTGTAAATATGAAAAGGGGGAAAACAGGAAAAAAGAGATGAGGTATATACAAGCAGGAGAACAAAATTTATGTGTGGGGCCCATAATGTTTAGGGGGAAATAATATAATATGGAAGTCAAGTAGGGATATGCAGAAAAGAATTAATGCTGAATCTGGAAAATGATTGTGTTGTTATTTTACAACGTTAGTCATACTGCTTTATTTCCCCCCACAAAATGAACATTTTGCTAGTCTAATGGGTTAGTGAAACAGGAGGAAAAATGTGTAGGCTGTGTGGGCGTGAAAGAAAGAAAGAAAATGCACTCAGAAGAAAGAATTAGTAGGTGAGTGCAAGACTTTTATCTCTTTCTATTTTTCTAAATATGTTCTATAGAGACATTTGACTTGACATGGTTTACAGAGCGGTTTATTATATACCAACATGTCAAACAGCATAGCTACAAAGCCAATATGATTAGCACTGCAGTCAGAAGTTCCCATTATTCAGCAATCTCCACACCCAGTGAAGACAAATTGTAAAAACACAGAGAAAAGCAAGAAAAGAAACAGAGCGTCCTGAGAGGTAAGGAAATGCATTAGCATACATTAGAGCTTAATAATACAAGTGGGCTTGGATAGATGTCAGTAAGAGCTCCAGAAAGAGAACAAAATTATTTGTAACTATTCTGTCACTTGGCAGTTCTGCGACTCAGAAGTATTTGCTGCGTCTTATGTCATATTTGTTGAAAAGATGCAAAATCCAGTCCCATGAATATATTCTTCTTTGACACACACTTCTGCCTGGTTAGCTTTGCTGGCTGCCACTGAAAGACCTCCTCCATACCTGTGTCCTTGCGGCTGGAATCATTTAGCGTAATCTGACCTCCCCCCACTATTTATTGTTGAAACATCTTACTTTCAGACAAGGTAAACAAACAGCCCTATGTAATCAATGCGATAGACAAAATACAGAATCAGGATTTTTGGCACAGAGTTCTGATGGTATATTTCCCCTGAGACAAAGAAAATCATTTGAAAAATGTACCCAATTCTCCTTTTCATGACAGTAAAAATGATCTTCTGCTTATTGTTGAAAAGTGATTCCCTGGAGATCTGCTAGGCTTGTCTGCTGCTGTTCCACGAGGTGTATTTTTGGTGTTCTGGTTAGAAACAAAACAAAAGAGCAGTTTATTCTAATCAAATGTGGTATGTGATTTCTTCCACGTTCTTCCATAGCCAGTTTCAATTTATTTATATTTTAAAGTTCAGTGATCTCTCTCTCTTTTTTAGGCAGCAAGCCTCAAGGACATTTGCAGTTTGGATAGCATAAGTCTTCAGATCTGATGTATCATTCTTGTCTTATTTCCCAGCAACATTAAAATGCATTAAATAAAACCTGCTGTTTTCAGAAGATGTCAAGACAGACCTCTGCTATGTTCCAAAACTGGGACCCTTCCTTATCAATTCCATAATTAACACCCCACTCAACATTAGCTAATTGAAATCCCAATGATTAATGATCTATCCTTTATACACACTTCTCTTATCTGCTGCCTCTTTGTAAACTAGGAAGACTTCATGGGCTTTCTAGAATTCTTTTTTCAATAAATAAATAAATAAATAATTGTCTGTCTTTCATCTTCATCTGAAATGGTCCATACTCCACTGCCTAAACCATACATGCCATTTATTTATTTTGCCGCAGCATCATTCCTCATTCATATTGCCGTACATCACTCTATACTGCTATGCCTGCCTCCTTTACAGTACAGCTATATCATGAGATTCCATTCCGTTGAGCATGTCTCTAGACATATTCATAAAATGAAGACTGGAGAAGGACAAATTTAACTTCCCCAGGGATCTTTTTATATATCTAGCATAAGGAAGGACTGCCTAAGCCCTGAACAACTGTGTAAGCTGGAACCTCTTCCCTCAGAAGGCAGAATCATTATTCCATGCCATTAAGTAGAGAATTTTGCAACTTAATCACCATTTTAATATAATATAATGAGTTCCTAATTTGCTTTATATAGTCTCCACTTCAAAGAAATTCAGCATGAGTGCAGCTAAAACAAAGAGTCTTGTGGCACCCTAAAGACTAAGGGTTGCATTCAATGCTGCTGTGGTGTGAATTCTGGTCAGGCAACAGGACATTTCTTTCCTTTATTCCCTCTGCAATCTCCCTGTGCACCTTCAAAACCTGCCCCAGAGGACTGAGGGAGGAGATGAGGGAGAGGTCCCATTGCATGGCCAGAAGTCTGATCACATCCCACTGGATGCCCAACCCTAACAATTCAGGATCTTCATGCATTTGATAAAGTAGACTCTGGTCCACAAATGTTTAGGCCATAATCAAGACTCACTGTTGGTTTTTTTACTACAAAAGACTAGCACCATTACCTCTGTTGAAAAATAAACAAAGACAAAGGATGAGCCTTTCCCCTGACTTACACCCCAGTCCTCTGCATATTTGAACTGCAATCCTAAGCATACTGAGGGGTTGTGCCCAGAGCTGGAACACCATTCCTGGTGTGACAGAAGTGACACTGACATGGTTTGAGCTTTTGACACCAGTTAACAACTTGATTATTCACCTGGCCTGAATGCTCAGATTGAAGGTTTGGGGGATTATAATTGATCTGTGTTGTTTTTATGATGTAGGATGCTGTTTTATGATGATATTTATGCTGTTCTTTGTCCATATTTTACCGCTACACACTCTGGAGTTGCTTTTTGGAATGAAGAGTAGGATAGAATGTTTCAAATAAATAAATACTTTCTTGGCTATAAACACCACTATGACCCAAACTTCCTAGTAGCCATATTTAGGATTAGGCTCAATTCTGACCAAACTAAGCCTCATAGAGCAAAATATACATCAGGAGGCTTAGTTTGGTCAGAATATACGGTACACTTCCAGAGTTAACACTAAATACATTACAGTACTTCTAGTAAATGAGCCATGATAGCCACTAGAGGGCCATGAAAATTTGTGTCCTCGGCCTTTTAGACTCATCTACCCATGCACTATCTGAAACCCAAAAGGGGGAATTGGTTGCCATATGTGAAATATATTAGCATTATTTTCAGCTCTCCTAGCCCACTAATGAGTAGTTACAGGTAGATAGCTGTGTTGGTCTGACGTAGTTGAAACAAAATTTAAAAAATCCTTCCAGCAGATACAATGAAGAAGTGTGCATGCACACGAAACCTCATACCAATGACAGACTTAGTTGGTCTCTAAGGTGCTGCTGGAAGGAATTTTTTTATTTTGTTTCCACTAATGAGTACTTAATCTTTTTTCTATTGTAAAAAGATTTCCTAGACAGGGCTGTCTCAAG
Source organism: Zootoca vivipara (assembly GCF_963506605.1). NCBI lineage: Eukaryota > Metazoa > Chordata > Lepidosauria > Squamata > Lacertidae > Zootoca > Zootoca vivipara. Next base: position 31,732,845 of record NC_083284.1, on the reverse strand, counting down.
CACGTTGGGTGCCCTGGTGCCGTGGTGCGGAGATCGCTCCGGCGCCCCCACCCCGCTCCATTTCTTGTCGTGACTGGTAGGCGGGCACAGCGCGCAGCACAGGTTTCCACACGGCGGAGCCACGCAGCGCCCCCCTACCGGGCTGGCGCCCTGGCGCACCACGCCACCCAGACTACCCCTAGAGCTGGCCCTGTTCCTAGATTACTCACATCAATGATCCCAGCAGTTTGGGGGTCATATAGCATATAGCACAGGCATCCCCAAACTTCGGCCCTCCAGATGTTTTGGACTACAATTCCCATCTTCCCCGACCACTGGTCTTGTTAGCTAGGGATCGTGGGAGTTGTAGGCCGAAATATCTGGAGGGCTGCAGTTTGGGGATGCCTGATATAGCAAATGGAATGATGTCACGATGCTACCACACAATCAGAATTTGTTCCATGAGAATATCATTAAGACTAAATAAACCTGAGTCTGTGCAAGAGAGAGCAAATGTAATAAATAGATGGACATTTTCACAAGCACGGCCAAAAAATAATCAAAAAAGAGGGGGCAGTTTTTCATTCCCAAAAATACAGCAATTAGTTTTGGTTCAGCTCTAATGTAATTCCAAGTTATTGCACAGACAAAAGTTGTTAAAGGGTGCATGCAAACTTTGACATGAACAAGGCTTTGTTACCTAGAGATAAGTTTGACGACTTCAGACTTCAAAGTTACATAGAATGAGTCATTGCAGGGATTCTGTACAAAACTTAATATATGTAGGAGAAGACTATGAAGCTGAAGTAAGTACCCTCAATTGCTTGCTTAACATTTGACATAAAACCTATCACTGCTGGTGGGATGTGGATCCAGTGCAATGTCTCTGCAAACATTCATTGCTATATAATCTATGTATTCTGAAGCCTAGGCACGGTAAACGACTATATCAAAGGGACCTACAAACAGGGTATTACAATAATCCAGATTGGTTGTTATTTTTTTATTTTTTTAAAATAGTGAATCAAGAGCTCAGCACCCTGCTGAGACAGTAAGCTTTAATCTTTACACCCACAGCTAAATTCCTGAGATGGTATTAGGTGCCTGTGTGTCTTATCATGCGTACTGAGCAGAAAACAGAAACGTTACTGTTGACATTACTTAAGCCTTGTAAGATTCTACTTACTGTCTTCCATTAAGTGATCTTTACAGCTCCGTTAATATTGATCAGGGTTTCTCAAACTGCCATTCATTGCTCACTCATATTTTCAAAACTGGGATCAGTATGATTTCTCACCCCCTTAACTATCCAAATAACACACACACTCTCTCTCCCTTTCTCTCTTTAAAATTACCAATCATATATGGCAGAAATTGCAAAGCTGTGGCCCTCCAGAGGTTCTTAGATTTCAATACTCATCTGCTCCAACAAGCCAAGGCAATGGTCAGGAATATGGGAACTGTAGATCATTAACTTCAGGAGGCCCATAAAATAGCCACCCCTGATTTAAGGATAGCTTTAAAAAGACCGTAACTATGTGGATCCAGATAAAAGGGATATATCAAAGCAGCCATTATCCACCATCATCCTCTCCTTATAGTATATTGCCCATTGATAGAGATGGTTGAAACTGTTTTTTTCTTTTTCACAGTTCCTCAGTTTCCCAGTCTTCAGTTCTCTGCATTTCCACAAATGTTTGCATTAAAGTTACAATAAACATATTGGCATTTTTAGTGCATTTCTCCAATACACATTCCTCCAACGGTAATGCTAGCTTTCTGTGTTTTTGTGCACCTTATTTGTTTGGATAACTGCATTGCAAAATTCAGTGAGGTACCACATTTAGAAGGCTCTCTATCTCTTTGGGTTTCCTTTAGAAAGTGAAAATTGGGTAGGTTCGTGTCCAAATGTAAAGTGAACCAAATTTCCATCTTATTCCTACAACTGTAATGGGGTTTATTAAGACCTGACTTAGCTCACAGGGTTACAACATCTCTCACTGTCCTCTTCAAAGGTTGCTCCTTGTTGCAAGGAAGGACACATCAATGTGCATTGTTCGTTGTCATCTAAGATATTGCTGAAATAACAAGTAAATCTTAAGTGCCTTTGCCTGGACCAGAATAGTTGGCTTTTAAATTACAATTGGTCTCTGTGTGATGGACAGCTCTTCTCTCACATAGATTCTTACAGTTCACTGCCTTCTCTGTACTCACTCCAAGCATTGGTTGTTTTTCTAATGGATAAAGATAGAATTCTGAATGTTTGTTGGCCTTGAGGATTTTGAAGAGAATGCCTACTAAAGGATCTATCACAGTTTGACCTGTTTCGATCCTACTGGCACACAAAAAAAACCTAGTCTCTACTGTCAACTGTCATAACTGAAAACCTCACAAGTTACCACAGTCACCCTTTTGAAACTTTAGCAGCATAGCTGCTTCTTGGTAGACTGCCAGCTGAACCATTGTATCTTTTCTGCTTTCAGAAAACAAGCAGTGTTTATAGCAAAGAAATGCTAGTACATTTACATGTTTCCTTGACAGTGTTTCTTCACAGAGCAATAGCTGGCTCTTTGGCTGTTTGTTACTAAATGGAGCTCCGAAGTAAGGCAGGAATTTTCTAGAAACCATCAGCATAGGAAATCCAAACGTGCCTTAAGGTCCTCATTAAAACAATCATTAAAACACCATTAGTCTCTAGATTACAACAACCAAACATTTCTGCACATTAAAGTTGTAATATGCAGTTTACCAGTAGTAATTGTCAAAAATGAAAACAACTGACACTGAGTCCTGGCTTACAATGAGAGTGAATTTTTGAGGCGAACCCATCAATTTCCCTGTAAAATATAATCATTGTTCATGAAGAATGTTTCAAAAGTATAAAGTGCCCTGGGCATTTCTGTCTTTAATTTATTTATTTTCCTTCCTCAAAGATCTCACCTTAAGTCTAAACTCATTATCAACAATATTTGATATAGATGCTACTCAAGTGACTTGTAATAAAACACCCTAATGTCAAAAGTCATTCTCTATCAAAAAAAAAGAATGAGGCCCTTTCTAAATATATTAAAATATTATACACTTTCACAAAAACAACCAGTTTCAAGACATAACCTATATTAGTAATGAGGGGCAATCAGTATTTTTCATCTTCTAAGAATGTCATATATATATAATGGAATTGGTAAGTACCCTAGAAGGCAAATATCTTTTCTTATGCACAGTGTGAAATTTGGTTTGAAGTAAGTGCTTGCAGTTAAGTCACATTCCTAGTATCCAGAAAGAATTGAATCAGTATTAGCCTCTCTCTTTTTTTGCCGTTATATTAAATTTTCATTATAATTCCAGAGCACATTGTTGTAGTATTAATGAGAAGTCCCTGAAAGGATGTATAATCCTCAGGCTGTTCTTAATATTTAAAACTACCAGAAATTGCTATAATTCAAGAGGAATCTACTTCACATAACCTGACAGAATTTCCATGTTGCTAATTATGTCATCTGCTTTGTCATTACCCTCACCAGGAAATGCCATTATCATTTCTGGCTATAATAAATATGACTCTGTTTGGGAAAGTTCCACTCTGTCCACTGTGAGAGACCATGTTACATTCAACTTGCATAAGAGGTAATTCAGAACAAAATAATGGCCCCAGTCAGATGTTCTGCACCTAAGTGTTTCTGTCTGGCTGGAATGTTTCCTTGAACTCTGACAATGCCCCTTGCTTGTCTGGATGGATAATAGAGACTGGTGTGTGAATGTCTACAGAGATTAGTCACTGTACAAAGATAAAATGTACATTTATTGCTCGACCACCTTTCCCACTTGCATGAAACTCTTGGAAAGTTGCCCAGAGAAGAATGTGGTCCTCAGGCTGTCAAAGATTTCCCACCCCTGATCTAATGAATCATATAAGAGAGTTTGGTAAATATCACAATAATAAAAAGAGGATATTATTATTAGAGAATATTTGTTTTAAAGAAGAGGAGGAGGAGGTGGTGGTGGTTTGGATTTGATATTCCACTTTCACTACCCAAAGGAGTCTCAAAGCTTCCTCCCCCACAACAAGAACTCTGTGAGCTGAGTGGGGCTGAGAGACTTCAAAGAAGTGTGACTAGCCCAAGGTCACCCAGCAGCTGCATGTGGAGGAGCGGAGACATGAACCCGGTTCCCCAGATTGCGAGTCTATCACTCTTAACCACTACACCACATGGTGCTTCTATTTTATTAGGTATCAATCATTACTACCTTATTCAGGGTCCTTAGTGGCATTTCCATTGCTGCACAGGAGCCATTTGTATTATGGCTCCTTCCCATATGGCAAAGTAACATTAAAAGTATGCCTCACAGGGAAGGTAGCTATTCTGCAACTCCTCTCCACGCCTGCATTGTCTCAGTTTCTCTGAGGGATGACGTTGGGGTGGTGACACACACTGGTATCACCACTAAAGTTCCTGGACCAAAATGTCCGGTTCCCAACCATTCTGTTTGCGGTTAGGAAAGTCTAAAGGAGGCTTTTACTAGCACTAGCTTAAACATCAGTAGAAGCCTGTGCACAATCAGAGACACAGGTTCACCAGGGGCTTTGATCAAGTTGAGGGCTCTACTTATTGTAAAGCAGGTGGAGTTGGTGTGACCATGGTCATGGCAGGGATGGATTTGCAGGAATGTGCCTCCCCCTATCCATTGTTTATTCACCAAATACTTCTGAGTAAGCTTAGCAGTCATGGAATAAAGAGTCTTTTTGAGGATCATGAATTGGTTAGGTAGCAGGAAGCATAGACTGAGAGTAAATGGACACTTTTTTTTGAACAAACAGATGTAGAAAGTGGAGCCCCCCAAAGAACTGGGAACAGTGCTTTTTAACTTGTTCATAAGCAATCCAGAGTTAAGGATGAGCAGTGGCCAAGTTTGCTGAAGATACTAAATTGCTAATAGTGATTAAAAGGATTGTTAAGAGTTCCAAAACGACCTTTCCAAATTGACTGGGTGGCAAAATGCAACTGGTGTAAAGTGATGCAATCTAAAGTGTTGCATGTTGGGGCAACATGTATAATATACTCTCTTTTTTTAATAATATTTTTATTGATTTTATAAAGAATTAATAAAAGAAAAGAATTAAAAAAGACAATATAAAAATAGCAAAAAGGAAGATATAAAAATATAAAAATAGAAATTAAAAAAATCGCAAAAAGGAAGTAAAAAAAAATGATAATAACACGTTCTTGTTAACATCATATCATTGACCTCCCCGCCCCTCCCTTCCCGATTCTTGTTTTCCAAATCTTTTATGCAGCTTTCGTAATACTTATACATAATTAAACAATTACAGTTCTTATTCTTCCATCATTACTATTTCCTTTCCAACTTTAAACACCCTCCTGACTTCTTCTAATTATGTCCTTTAGCCTCTAATTACTCTCTAGGAAATATATCGTATTCCCAATCCTCCCTCTTTTTAAATATTTGCCAATCTTCTTGATTTTTTTCCCCCACCTCTCCTAGGTAGCAATTCCCTCAAAGCCATCCCCAGATCCGTATTCCTTAAACCTTGATCCTTAAACCTTTCCATTTCTTAAACCTCATTGACCGTCCTTTGATTAATGCTTCATAAAAAAAAGTACATTTTTACCCCACACCCTCCCTGGACCTCTCCTTCCCAAACCGCTCTCCCCTTTTCCCTTTTAGTTGCTTCTTATCATGTATAATATACTCTCATTGGGTTTGAACTGTTGGTGATTCACCAGGAGAGACCTCGGGCTTGTAGTGGACAGCATAATGATGCTACCCATCATGTAGCAGCTGTGAAAAAGGCAAAATCCATCCTAGGAATTATTAGGGAAAGAATTGAAAATAAAACTGTCCATATCATCTTGCCATTATACAAATCTATGGGGTGGCCACATTTGGAATACTGTGCATGGTTTTATTCACCACACCTCTATAATGTGGGAATGTTGAGGGTGGCAGGAGAGGATATGTTGATTATTAATATCCTTCCTTACTTGAGCTAGCAAGTTTCTTCACTTAGCAGAGTGCATTCCCCCCCTTATGCAGCAGAAAACTGGTTGCAGACTTGTGTGAGTCTCTTTAAGACAACAAACAATTCAAACTTGCTTGCCCAGATTGAGATATGTTCTATTATTCCTCGTAAGACCCCCTTGATCCCTCCTAAAAGGATAAAGACACAACAGTCTTATTCATAAGTAACAAAAAGTAGTTTTACTCACAATCAGGCAGAGCACAGTGTGATCCCTGAGGGCAGGCTTTAGGCTTGAAGTTAAAAACATGTACAGACAGGTTTACCCCATATGGGGGGAGGGTGGACGACTGCTGGCTGGCAGCCAGCAGTCCAGTCCAGGTGAATCAGGAAGTTTGCAGGACGAAATAGAAGATTAAAGAGAGGGAGGTGGCTGTGTGAGTTGGCCTTTTACCAGGTCTGGAAAGGTCATGCCCACCTACTAGTCACATGCAAAGAAGAATGCTCCAGGCCAGGAGGAACAGGAAGTTTTGACTGGCTAGACCAAACATTCCCTTGCATGTCCACTCTAGCAAAACAAGGAATGTTGTATTTGACTGCTCCTAGTGGATTAAATCTCACATATAATACCCTTTTTGAGGTGGAAAATGTTCAGAAAAGGACAATAAAAATGCTCAAGGGAATGTAGTGGCTCCCCAATAATGAAAGGTTGCACCATTCGGGACTTCTTTAGTTTAGAGAGTAGCTGAATAAGAGCTGACATGATAGAAGTATATGAAATTATGCATGGAATGGAAAAAGTGGACAGAGAAAAGGTTTTCTCCCTCTCTCACAACACTAGAACTTGTGGTCATTGAATGAAGTTTGTTTGTTTTTAAATATATATTTTATTAAAGATTTCTTGGTTTACAAAAGTATCACAATGTCTCTTTTTCGAGTTACAGTTTTCTACAGATCAGTTTCATTTGTTGAGACATTAGTGTTACAGTAGGAAGAAAAGGGGGAAAGAGGCAGAGGGGGACATGGTGAGTGGGGTGGGGTCAGGTGGCAATGCTTCCAAGTAGAATTGAATGAAGTATGTTGAAAGATACTTTCAGATAAGGACAGATAAAAGAAAGCACTTGTTCACACAGCACATAGTTAAATGATGGAACTCGCTCCCACAGGAGGCAGTGATAGACACCAGCTTGGATGACTTTTTAAAAGGAGCAAATTCATGGAGGACAAAGCTATCAACAGCTCCAGCTATGGTGGCCATGCTCCACCTCTATGGTCACAGGCATTATGCTTTACCAGTTTCTGGGAATCACAGGTGGGCAGAGTGCTGTTGCGCTCATGCCCTGTTTGCAGGCTTCCCACGGGCATCTGGTTGGCCTCTGTGAGAAGAGGATGCTGAACTAGATAAGCCATTGGCCTCATCCAGAAGCTCATTTAATGTTCTTATTCATTTGTGTGTTGAAAGCATTATTGCTTATATTTTCATTGCTCATATTTTCATTGCCTGTGAAAATACCAGCATCAGAAACACTGGGAAACCAATTTCTTTGTTTCTATGGTAGTAGAGTGAAGTGCAATTGTAAATGTGAGTTCCCACCCACCCCAAATAATTCTGCAATTTCCCCAGCAAATTGTAAGTACAAATTATACGCCAGTATATTTTGTTAAAGGCAGATCAATTCCTCTTTATCTTTGACTGCCAACCATGGTACAGACAAAGAGGAGTCACACTGCTTAATGATACTGATAGTGGGAGACTGAATTAAAATAATCAATAGAGCTTTTAACACTAGGGGTTTTTTTTATTTTAAATACAACTCTAAAATTTCATTTCCGAGATTGTTTCCTGCCAGCAGTTGTTATTGCACTGTATAAGAGCTGTTACAGCTGTTATTTATCTTACAGCCAGAGTTAGGGATATGGGGTTTGTCATAATGGACCAGCCCAATATACCCTTCAAATCTAGAATTTAACTTATTGTGATTAACCAGTAGCAAATGCTCAAAGAATGAAATCTAAAGTAATTCAGTTTATACTGTTGTTATAATCTGTCTTTATGTGGAAAGATTACAGATTTTGAGCAGGGCAAAAAGAGGAAAAGTGACTAACTCACACAAATGCTATGCTATTTCATGTGTGCTGGAAGCCGCTCAGAGTGGCTGGCGCAACCCAGCTGGGTGGGTGGGGTATATTATTATTATTATTATTATTATTATTATTATTATTATTATTCCAGCAATTTTACCTTTTTTACCTTTTACCTCTTCTAGCTATGGTGAATCTGTGGCTCCAGCTATTGTTGGATTCCAATGCCCATAAGTCCTGTCAGAATGGCCAATGGTCAGGAATGATGGGAGCTGTAGTCTGATAATGGCTCAGGACTGCAATACCTCAAGGACCACCTCTCTCCATATGAACCTACCTGGACTCTGAGATCATCTTGGATTACAGAGGCTCACCTGCTGCCTTCTTTAACAACCTTTCACTGTTAGGCAGAGAGGAGAGAGAGAGAGAGAGAGAGAGAGAGAGAGAGAGAGAGAGAGAGAGAGAGAGTCCTGTGAGGTCTTTTAATATATTTTAACACCATTTGATATTATTTTACCATCATTTAATAGATGGGCCGGGAGCCTGCTCTGGATGAGTCTGTACTCCTTCTGAAAGAGCAGGTACAGAATTTGAAGGTGCTCCTGATTCCAGGCTAGGAGTGCCTTCTACCAGCTATAGCTGATGTCCCAATTACAGCTGTTATTGGATAGGGATAGTCTGATCACAGTGATCGCTGTCCTGGTAACCTCAAGACACAATTATTACACAGTGCTTTATGTGGGGCTATCCTTGGGTCTGAGGCTCATCAGGCACAAAATAGTACACTTATGTTATTTTAATGTTACATAAAATGTTGAAGAAATCTGTTAATATTAAAATCAGTAGGGAAATAAATACTTGTGTTTTCCCATGGGCCTTGAGATGGAGGTTAGCTGTGAATTTCCATTGCAAGGGTGTGGTAATCTAACTCTTTACAGTTTATCACATGGGGTCATGGGACTTAGTTTGGGTTACAGGATGTTTGCATATTGTAATGGAGTAGAATTCTCCATCTTAAGACCACATAGTCCTTTGTTCTCAACTACTGAGAAGAACAGACATACTTTTCTCCTGGGGAAAACAGCCTGAGGCAGATAGGCTGGAAATGGAGGAGAAAAAGGAAGGTAAGATTTTTAAGCTCCAATGTTGGATTTTTGCTAAGCCTATAAACCTTACACTGGGAGAAGCATATGTTCAGTTCTGCATGAGACAACGTATTTTCATTATTTTTGTAATGTTTGAAGCCAGGTTCTATTAGTAAAGCTTTTTGAACCATTTTCTGGACTGGAGAAATTTATTTCTAAACAAGAGTCAGTTTCACAAAAAGAAAATCTTCCACTTGCATTTATTTTTACCAATCTCTACAAGCTAGACTATTGATGGGGACAGACCATTGCCAACATATAACTTTTTGTGGTCAAAAATTTGCACTGGCTACCCATATGCTACTGTGCCAGGTTTATGGTTCTTGTTTTCATTTACAAAACCTTTAACAACTTGGATGCATGATATCTCATGGACTGGCTGATTTCTGTTTTCCCTGCCTGATCCCTGAGGCCTTTTTCTGAGTTAAATTAGATCTGCTTTTTGGTGTAATATGAAACAAAGAAAATTTTCTATATTTCTAATTATTTATAAGTTCTGAGTGTGCACATGCATATTATTTACAATGCCAGAAAAATAATATTGAACAGTTTGGTGCCCTGGTGAAGTCAATTAAGACTTCTGATTTACATCGACTCATCATCACAAGCCAGTGTTTGTGGTGGGGGAGAATGATCTGCTATATATCTGTATTAATATACCTTTCCTGGTTATGGAGTTCCTTTCTCAGTCTTGCACTACCTTACTTTTGATGCACACAAATAAATAACCCTGAGTTTAAACAAATATTTGCTATTAATCAGTCTAAGAAATAGATGCGGTAGAATTGAAAATATATTCACAACTCAGGCTTGTTGTGGTCATGCATAAGTAAATTAAATGGGTATTTGTTCACACCTCAGTGAGAATTATGCCTTCTATATTCCATCTTTCATTTCTTAAAAAATAGAATATGTATATGAGAATTAAAGATAACCTATTTCATCCTAAATTTTTAGCTCCTTACCCCCCCCCCACCCCTACAAATGAGAATGTCATCATATAGAAAGACCTTTATGCAGACATAGAGATATGGATGAGGTTTTACATAACATGTACATAACATGAAAATTTGGCCCCCAAATGAGTCGTTTTTCCAATTTTAATAAAAGGTACAAGACCTAAAAAAAAATAAAAAGCAGAACCTGAAGAAGGCATATGTTGGCTTTTTCTAGTCTATGTACAAATCTTTGGCTAAACCACTGTAATGTGTTGCAATCACCTTACCACAATGTTGAATTCTACCCCATAGGTGTTCTAGTTCACATGTACAACAACTATATTCATGGACTTATACTTTCTCTTCCCAGAAGCAGATTTATATGTATAGTACATAGAGTTGCTCTTCTATTGAACTGAACTGGGAAACATTTGTGATGAGGAAATCTCCCTGTGGCACCCATTAGAGATGTTGGTCAGAAGTCAGTATGCTGGCCAGAAATCTGGAAACATATGTCATGATCTCTCATAGATACCAAGGACAAAAATAAAAGTGTGGACTTCAATATAACCCAATACCGACCTTTAGGAAACAATGTCTCCATTACCATGGAGCTGTCACTATCAAAACACCACCTTAAAACATGGCAAGAGAGTGCAAAAGTAGCACAAAACATTGATAAGGTATACTGTATCTCTATGGGTACTTGCTATAAGTTCTACTGTACTGTTGTGATTTTTACACATGAAGCAGAATATATAGCATACAGTGTTGAGGTTGTAATGAAATCTTGCCAAACTTTGAAAGAGTGAACTTGTTAAGTGAGCAGACAAATATGCTAAAACAATGAGACAAGCTGCTAACTTTTGCAACAAAATTTGCAATGCTCTGCTGATTTGCAATAATTTCTCACAATGTTATTTTGAAGGGTGGGAAAAACTTTCACTGGATTCAAACACTAACCAACCTGTCTTTCTAAGTTTCCATTAAGAAAGTATAGGCACAAGATGCTTTTCTCCGTAGACTCAATATAAAGATGAAGAATGAGAGCTGCCAATATGTATCAACTGGATACACAGGGAAATAATTGCATTAACAGCTGGTTGGGGGATACAAATTTTAAGGTTGCTTTTTGCTTGCACATTTTTGGGGGGGCCTACTACCTCTGTACTTACATTGGAGATACAACAAGGGTTCTATGGTTGTGCAATGGGGAATTCCTAGGAGACCCAAGACTTTAGAGGGAAGAACGGGATGGAGAACCCATGGCCCTCCAGATGTTCTTGGCCTCCAACTGCCATCATCCCTAGCCCTTGACCATGTTTCCTGGGAATGGTGGGAGTTGGAGTTCAACAACATCTGATGAAATTGGGTCTGGATTGGGTCCAGTCATCCTGCCCTTCCAGCCCTTCTGCTGCAACTGACTGTGGGTGCATCAGTGGCCCCAGTACTCCACAAAGCCCTGCTGATTAAACCTAAAAGATCAAAGCTGCAGTTCCATAAGCCTTACATTGAATTGAGTGGGACTTCCTACTGCATAGACATGTATAAGATTGCTCCGAAGTCAGTGGCCTTGAGTTATTTTTAAGCGGCAGTCCATTCATTTATCATATGGAAGTATAGATGCTGAGACTGAAAAATGAAGCAATTCAGTATGAACCTTCTGAGTACATTTTATTTTTACTTGAATAGACAACTCATTATTGAACTGTCGTGAATTAACACTTTGGAACAACACAACAGTGAGAAGAATGACGAACTGTAATTTAGCAGTAAAAACAAATGACTGAAAAGTCATTCAGCAAAATATGGAACCAGTATGAAGTATTGTGGGAGGAAAGCAGCAATAGAGGAACTATGAAGTACATTTTATAAAGGTCTTTCTTCAAATATACTTTCATTTCCTGGTCCGTTTTGAGCATAATTTTCTACTACTGCAATCAATATGTTAAGTTTCTTCCAACATAGTGCAAAACTGCACATAAATGCAGTTCCTTAAGATCACAGGCCCCCAAACACTAATTAATCACCCTTGTGTTCTTAAAGATAATATTTCCTTCAATGCATGCATACAGGAAAAATGAGCACTCTAATCCTTATCTTAGGATGCATTACTTTTAATTCATTTCCAATTCTTTTTTCTCCTGGTTTCTCCTGGTTTTTTTGTTTGTTTGCTCAAAGATTTACTCTCTTCTATTGAGTTTTAGGGTATTTTGATTACATTTTGTTGTGTCCTTGTGGTCCAGTGTTAATAAATATATTAAATTAAAGTTTCCTCCCCTGCTCCCTCTAGATTTGATACTGCCCTGGTCCCTGTGACACCAAACAGTAGGGGGTGATATTGGCAGGATCTGCCAGAGGAGGAGGAATTCAAGACAAGGCGGAGATAGCTGTAGCAGTCACTTGGAAAGAGGGCAAGTTCCCCACTGTAGCTGAGAAGTTAGCTGTCCAATAGGCAGAGCTGGCTAGACAGAAGGTGGGGGGAGAGTCTGAGGCCTGGACCAGAGTCCTGTCACCAAGGGTGTGCCACTGTCAGTGCAGGCAAGGATAGTTCCAGACTCCCTGTAGGAGAGCTTGCTTGCAAGCATTGTCTTCTTGCTTTGAATGAAAACCAAGGAAATGGCTGGTTCCTCTCCCACTACTTTCAAAGTAGAAAGGAGCACAAGTCAGCTGTGAGGACAAAGTCTTCACTTTAAGTAGCCATGTGCCCTAGTACCTGATGCTGTACCTTTTGAGCCTTGTAATCTGTATCCTGAGTTGAAGCAGAATCACAGAATCATAGAATCGTAGAGTTGGAAGAGACCACAAGGGCCATCCAGTCCAACCCCCTGCCAAGCAGGAAACACCATCAAAGCATTCTTGACATATGCCTGTCAAGCCTCTGCTTAAAGACCTCCAAAGAAGGAGACTCCACCACACTCCTTGGTAGCAAATTCCACTGCCGAACAGCTCTTACTGTCAGGAAGTTCTTCCTAATGTTAAGGTGGAATCTTCTTTCTTGTAGTTTGAATCCATTGCTCTGTGTCCGCTTCTCTGGAGCAGCAGGAAACAATCTTTCTCCCTCCTCCATATGACATCCTTTCATATATTTGAACATGGCTATCATATCACCCCTTAACCTTCTCTTCTCCAGGCTAAACATACCCAGCTCCCTAAGCCGTTCCTCATAAGGCATTGTTTCCAGGCCTTCTTGAACTGTGGTGCCCAGAACTGGACACAGTACTCCAGGTGAGGTCTGACCAGAGATCATATGCTGATTTCCTTAATAAAGCTTTCGGGATTTCCCAAGCTCTTTCATACAAGGGTGGGAAAGGTGAACTAAAAATAAATAAAATCAAATTATAATATAATTAATTTCATTTGACAGAAGATTTCCCAGGGATTTTGTCCTATTGCAAATAGCATAAGCATTATCTAAGAACTATTATGCTCAAAGTCCATAATTAAACTCCTACTGCACTACACAGATGTGGCTTATAGTTTCCTTCCAAATTATAAGATTATTGGCAGTATTTTTTATTTTATTTTAATTAAACAATGTATGAGGCTAGTTCTCTTCTCTTCCCTTGGAGTATTTGTATGTCAAGTACAACCACTGACTAAACCTGCAGTTTGCTGGGGGGAGAATCAAAAGATTACATTCCAAAAATTTCATTGAACCAGCAATTTCATACAAATAAGCATCCCTTGTGAAATAACCGAGGCTTTAAAAACTGCTGCTAGTAAATAAGCAAAAGGCACTAGAATAAAATGAAATAGAAGTTAAATTGTATTAGATAAAAGAAAGTAAAATGATTGCAGGGAATAAATTTAAGATTCTAAATTTAAAATTCCCAGACAAGACTTCCCAGCAAATGAATGCCCAAGGCACAAAATATGTTTTATCTTCCATTTCAGTGGAAGGGGAGGAAAGACTCAAATTTCACTCCCTACCTCCCAGCACATCTTGCAACCCTCTCACCCAGTGCTGGCACACTTGCCTGAAGATGTCTTGCGAAATGAGAATAGCAGGCTGCCTTATACCAAGTCAGACTATTCCTCTAACTAGCTCAGTTTGCAGGTCCTGGCACTGTGGAGTCACAGGCGGTGGGGCCAAAAATTATAACTACATGTAATAACTACATGACAAGCAACTGGGATTTAACGGGGACTGTCCCTGGAAAACAGCGACACTTGGAGGGTCTTGTCAGGGCTTTTTTTCAACAGGAGCTCACCGGAGCTCAGCTCCAGCACCTCTCAGGTGAGTGCCATTGCCATTCTAAGAGAAAAGGGTCTTTTTATAGAAAAAATAATACTGAATACAAATCTTCTACTTTGCAATCCCAGGACAACCTCCAAGTTCAAAGGATCAGGTAGCAGAAAAATCATAGCTGATAGCCACTCCTAGTCAGCACAGCTGATTCTGGGCTAGATGTATGAATAGTCTGATGCATAAAGCATCCTCTGATGTACACCTGGTTAGAAGGTATATATGGATGTTGCATTGCTTTAACAGTGGAATCACTCTGCAGGTCACATATTTATCCATATTATTGTTTGCATAATGGCAGAAACTGCCACTTAGCAGCAGTGATCAAGGAACACCAAACATCTGTCTATGAGCTAATGAGCTTGAGCTTCTCAACTCTCTTGGATGCTAATTGTGGTGGTCAAAGGTCATCATGGAAGGCCATCTGCCCTTCTGCCAAATGATTTGCAAAAAAAAGCAAGTCACTTCTTTAGTGTAAGGCACTGATGTTCCTGCTACAGTGTGCAATTAAATACATGTTTAGACACAAGATGTCAACACTTTCCTGCATTTCTTTTTTAAAGTTCTGTTGTTTCATTCTGGTTAACAGTGGTTCTAAAATCAGCATTCTTGGGAGCAAAACCCAGTAGAATAATCACACTATTTCCCCACTTGCTTAAAATGGATAGATAGATAGATAATTATATTGGCTTGAGAACATTGTTATATTGTGAAGATTGTGTGTGCAAAAGGGGGCTGCAGAATAGGAGAGAGAAGGTGGTATGGAAATTGGGGTGATCTGTGTGCGAGAGAGAGATGAGAAAAGTAGGCAGAAGAGGAGGGAAAAGCTGGAAAATGGGATACGGGGGGGGGGTTGAAGAAAGGGAAGGAGTAGGAGGAATGCCATGCTGAATGGGGCTAAAGATGATCACAGGGACATGAACGAGTCTGAAGAACAGGGGTGATGGCAGCTTTGTAACTGAGCAGAAAGTAAAAAGGATGCTTAGCAATTGCAATGGAAGAGGAAGGTGCAGGTGGTTCCCATGGAACTGGTTTGTGTGCAGGGAGCAGTGGCACAAAAGGAGGGAGAGTAGGAGGCACATGGACACATGGACAGTGGGGCTGCAGAACAGAAGAGAAAAGTGACTTCGGAAATGGGGTTGGGAAGGTGAAGACAACTTAGTAGTTGCATAGGGTTGGAAGGGAAAGAGCTAGGGGGTAAAGAGGGGGAGTGGCGCAAACAGGGGCATGGCCACTACCGGTAGTATCATGCACTATACATTAGCTAATAGCTTAATTACACACCTATCGTGTGTGTGTGTGTGTGTGTGTGTGTGTGTGTGTGTGTGTGTATCCATTTATAGTGCATTTCTGTGGTTGTAGAAAAATGCTGTATCAATTACAATTACATTGCTCAATTACATATAGCTGAAACACTAAATTTATAATTTGGTTATGCTAATATTCTCTGCTATAATTTATTTGTGAATAATATTACAGGTCTGAGAAATATGATGAGCTTTATGTAAAACTGTCTTAAAGATATTGTAGGTAAACTATATTTCATACAGAGTAGAAAGGAAGGAAAGCCACTTCATGGATTTTAAAGAATAATATTAATATTTTAAAAAAATGGTTTTCGGGAAGATCAAAAGAAGATTTTTGAAATTATTTCCATGAGAAGCAGCAGTCTTCTGAAGCAAATGCCATTTACTTCCAGACATGATGTGCTTTTCCTTTGGATATATAGATGTATAAAACCTCAGACAGGATGCAGACCAGCCAGCAAAAGGAAACTTCAAAAAGGCCCTTAGAAAGGGAAAACTGCATGAAAGTTCACAGTAATTTCAGAAAAAAAGTTCTGAAAAGGAAAGAGGCTTTGTAAATTGAGTCCTCAATTTGCAATTTCGGGTGCATTGTTCATCTAAGACACTTTTCTTAAAACTCTTCTTTAAGGTCCACTCAGATTAAAAAAGAAGAGCCTTCAGATGTTTTCTTTCTTTTCAAGATTGTTTCTTCTTACGTATCAGAAGACTGACACTCTGTAGAATTGGGCCATGCTACTTGTAGCTATCAGCCAAAAAAATAGCACTTACCTTGACTATCCTCTTCTATATTCATGAATTATAGGCCAATAATGCACAAGTTCTAGGTGAAATAGGACACTTTACTCTGTAAGGGACACATATTAGTGGCCTTTTATTGTGGGTGCAGACTTCAATGTTATTATTGACACAATAATAGTGGTTGATGTATTCTGCTTTTGTTTGTTCTGTGATGCTTCTCCAAGTCTACCACATTATTGCTGTCCAGAGAGCTATAACACAACTAAAGTGGAACAAAAATATATCAGAACGTTTGTGGCATAAAAAGTTATGGGTCTTCAGCTCAAAGTTACAGGATATGTGCTGATTGGAAATGAAGTACTGAGACTGTCCTAAAACTTTTCAGGAAGAAAACAGTATTGAGAGCAGCATTGTGTGTGACTGCCCTGATAGCATCAAGTGCACAGGTAATCATGAATGTGGAATAAAAAGGGTGTATGGAGGGGATCAAAGACAGGACTGCAGCTAGAAAGGAGATGCAAAGGCCCAGCCTAAGTTTTAACCATTGCTACCGTGTTTCTCATATTATAAGTCATGTCTTATATTTTTTTTACTCAAGAAAATAAGCCTATGGCTTATTTTCGGGGGCGTCTTATTTTTTGCCGAGCCCCGACTGAGCGGGAGCTGGCAAAGGCAGCAGCCCGCCGCCGGCTTGGAGCTCGAGCCGGCAACGGCAGCAGCGGCGCTTTGCCGAGCTCCACCGAATCGGGTGAGAATTGCGTTCGTACCCCTGCCTTGCAGCCTCCGACCCTTCACCCAGGGCGTTCACACGTGCATCCCCACCCCTGACCCGCGTCCTCGTCTACCGGTACCTGAAAGCTGCGCACGCGGCATTCCAGCACAAAGCCGCCAGCCAGCGTCGGAAGAGGAGAAGGAGGTGCCGCCAAGAAACCCAGAAAGGGGAGGCGCAGCGGGAAGGAGGAGGAGACCGGCGGGGAGGGATCCGGAAAGTTGCGAGCGACTTCCTGCTCCCCCCCCAACGGAGCGAAAACCAGCAAAGGCAGCAGCCCGCCGCCGGCTTGGAGCTCGGCAAAGCGCCGCTGCTGCCTTTGCCGGCTCGAGCTCCAAGCCGGCGGCGGGCTGCTGCCTTTGCCAGCTCCCGCTCAGTCGGGGCTCAGCAAAGCGCGCACTGCTGCCCTTGCTGGGTCCCGCTGGGTCGGGACTTGGCGCGGCGTGCCCTGCCATACCGTACCATCATGTCTTATTTTCGGGGTATGCCTTATATTTCGCCAGGTCTGGAAAATCCTGCCATGCCTTATTTTTTAGGGATGCCTTAAAATATGAGAAACACGGTAATATGAAATAACTGGGCAACACAGCTGATTCCTAGAAATGTCTGTTGGCTTCTTGCCTGGGATTATATAGTTATTAAGTCTTGTTAATACATATATTTCCCTTCTTTCCTCCAAGGAGTTCGTGGTGTATATAATACTTCTTTCCCCATTCCATTTTATCCTCACAACTGCCCTATGTCATAGGTGAGGCAGAGAAGCAGTCACTGACCCAAGATTACTCAGTGCACTTAATGGCTGAGTGGGAATTTGTACCCTGGCCCCCTAGGTCCTAGTCCAACACTAGAATCTCTACACAACACCAAATAAGAACACTGGTTCTTATTTGGTAACATCTGTTTCCCCAGCCACTCTGGGTGGCTTCCAACAAAGATTAAAATACATTAAAATATCACACATTAAAAACTTCCCTAAACAGGGCTGCCTTCAGATGTTTTCTAAATGTCAGGTACCGGTAGTTGTTTTTCTCTTTGACATCTGGTAAGAGGGCATTCCACAGGGCGGGTGCCACTACCGAGAAGGCCCTCTGCCTGGTTCCCTGTCGCTTCACTTCTCGCAGTGAGGGAACCACGGTGCTGGACCTCAGTGTCTGGGCAGAACGATGGGGGTGGAGATGCTCCTTCAGGTATACTGGGCCTAGGCAGTTTAGGGCTTTAAAGGTCAGCACCAACACTGAATTGTGCTCAGAAACATACCGGGAGCCAATGTAGGTCTTTCAGGACCAAGAATAGAGACAAGGGCAAGGAGGACTCTCCTGTTGCTGGTGCTCCTCCTCAACCTGACACCGCCAGTCATACTGCTTCAAAGCCTGCCCCCTCCCCCAAGTATGGATTCAATATCAGAAGCAGCTCAACAGGTAGGGCAGAACCATCTCACTAACGTCCTGACAGGTGGGTTGCTCTTGTTTCTCAGGAGGAAGAGTTGGCAGGGAGGCTGGCGTAGGACAAATGCACCAGACACCAGGCTGGCATGCCCTTTGTTCTCATTATCCCTGACCATGTTCTCTGCAGCTGATAGGAGCTGGAGTCCAACAAAATACAGAGGCCTACAGGTTTCCAACCCCTGATTTAAATTCTAATAATTATTTCTAAGCCTGCATCTCTAAATATAAATTAGTGTAGGCAAGTTTTATGCAAATTCAAGCCCTCCTTTGCCCTCTATTTTGGTGATGCATAAATGGTCACCAGAGTGGGCAAAGGATTAATTGCAAGACTTGACTGTAAAAAATAACCTGTAGCTATAATGGCATGTATACCACTATGGTTTCTGATTATAGCATCTGCAGTGATAACAGTTGTACTCACACCTAATGCCTTGTTGTAAAAAAGAAGAAGGTGATTTTATAGTGCCACATGAGTATATTTTCAAGATGAATTATAGATTTGAAATTACAGTAATTTTTAGAGGGGTAGACGCTTGGAGCGGAAATGATAATAAAAATAAAAATGTTGATTTTAGAAGGAACAGGGTAACATGCAAGGTAGGACAAACTATCCTGACACATAATAGTAGCAGCTGCAACAAATCAGCGCTGCATAATATTGTCATCAAACAGACAGTAGAAGATAGAAGTGTATGTTTATTTATTTTCTTTTTTGGCATATTCATTGACATTTGCCAGAGTGTGGCATGCATTTCCTAAGTACATGAGCTGCAGTATTGCACTACTGAATAGTTTAGTTCTTGGGTGCATAATTTGCTATGCTTCTAAGAGACAAATACCAAATGTAGCTTCCCCCTCTGCTGTTGGATTCAGGCATTGTGACAGAGGAGAAGTTGCCACCAAAAACCTAAGACCGACTTCTGCTTCTCTGTCCTTAGTAATATCTGGTGATACAATGATGCATGATATGGCCTCATTCAGCTGTAAGTCCAGACCCATATACAGAAGCAGTAGCCAATGAGACAGAGCAGATGTGGGGAACTTATTTTCAATCAGAGGGCCACATTCCCTTCTGAGCAACATTCTGGGGGCCATGTGCCAGTAGTAAAAGTGGACAGAGTGTTAAGTGTGATTAAAAAAAACAACAACCTTTATATAGCAGGCTATTTTCTTCATATACATTCCCCTCTATTCTCTATCGCAGCAAGAAGCGTTAACAGAGTTCAAAAACACTTTCTAACCAAGCAAAAACATTTGTGCAAAGGAGGACTGGTGAAAACAATAGCAGTCGGCAGGGTGGAGGGGGCTTCCCAATGTGAAAGTTGCTGCCAATAAATGAGAGTGTTTCCCATTTTGCACGTGTCCAATTGATGCATGCCCGTCAGCGTACATGGGCGCCTGGAATGAAAACCCCGTTCAAAATGGTCACCACCAGTATTTCAAAATGAAGACTCAAAGATAGCTATGAAAACAAAGACATTCTGATTTATATCAGAATTTTAGTAAAGCATTATAGATTCTACTGCATAGGAAATGATAAATGTATGGAACACTCTCTCTCTCTCTCTCTCTCTCTCTCTCTCTCTCTGTGTGTGTGTGTGTGTGTGTGTGTGTGTGTGTGTGTGTGTGTACACACATACATACAGCACTGTATTACTCTATAATAAATCCATTGATTAAAACAATATACTGTATACAATAAAAAACCCACCAGGTTTTTTTTGCAACTGAACACAGTTTTGTTTGCTTTCTCCAGTAGTAATTATTATACTGATTTATCAGTAGTCATATAGGGTTTGTACGTAATTATTATTATTAGTTATGATTAAATGTTTATATGCTGCTTAAAAAGCAGAGACATCACCTTGCCAACAAAGGTCCGTATAGTTAAAGCTATGGTTTTCCCAGTAGTGATGTATGGAAGTGAGAGCTGGACCATAAAGAAGGCTGATCGCCGAAGAATTGATGCTTTTGAATTATGGTGCTGGAGGAGACTCTTGAGAGTCCCATGGACTGCAAGAAGATCAAACCTATCCATTCTTAAGGAAATCAGCCCTGAGTGCTCCCTGGAAGGACAGATCGTGAAGCTGAGGCTCCAATACTTTGGCCACCTCATGAGAAGAGAAGAATCCTTGGAAAAGACCCTGATGTTGGGAAAGATTGAGGGCACTAGGAGAAGGGGACGTCAGAGGACAAGATGGTTGGACAGTGTTCTCGAAGCTACGAACATGAGTTTGACCAAACTGCGGGAGGCAGTGCAAGACAGGAGTGCCTGGCGTGCTATGGTCCATGGGGTCACGAAGAGTCGGACACGACTAAACGACTAAACAACAACAAATGCTGCTTAAAACTCATCAAGCTTTCCTTGAGTGGTGGCAATTTTACATGGTATGGAGAGAATACAGAAAATATTTTCTCCCTCCCTCATACAGTAATACTAAAACTTGTGGACACAATCCTCAAACCTGTTCTACAGTAATATACATCTAAAAACAACTTAGGTGGCAGCAGATAAGCACCTAATTGGGTTCTCAGAGGCAGATAAAATGTGAGAATGCCACTTTCTGCATTGCAACTGAATTGAAGAGAAAAGAACAAGTCATCCCCCCCCATTTTGCTACATCTGTGTAGCATATGAACAATCTCATATACTTATTATTTTCCCTAAAGTTTGCTGGGTTTTCTTTAATTGTGTTGGCTTTCAGGACATTGATCTGTGTATCGTGACAAACACTGTTTACTCCTCTGCATAATGGCTCTGAGCCACACAAATGAGAGGGATCTTTAAACAATTTTTGCAGCTTCTACTGTGATAAACCCGATACACATCCCCACATTTATCTCTTTAATTCAGAAAGCCTCACGCTGTGATTTCAGAGATGCTTCACACTTCAGCTGGAGAAAGCTGGTGCTTTTAGGTCTGTTGTGTCAGCTACAGGTGAATATTGAGTCAAATATGCAAATAAAACTATCTTTCTCAGCCACTTGGTTCATTTGAGGGCAGAAGCATCCTATGAGGCATTTCAAAACGCCTCGCAGGTTTGGAGCCATTCTTATGCAGAGCATATTGAAGACAAACATTTTGTTTGCTTCCAATTTTGAAATAAATTAACCCAATTCTCCATTGGATTTTTCTGTACTATTTACTAAAATAGGGTTGCACCTACCAATCTTGCTCAGATCTACCTATGCCACTGGTGATGATAGGGAATTAGATTGCTACCACACTTCCCATCAGCAACTTCAAGTTAGCTCACAAAGCATATAGAGGCATACAGTTCCATCACCCCATTTAAAACGGGGGGAAATCCAAAAATTTAGAAAAGATCACCAAACACATTTAAAATCAGAGAGTGTTAAGACACAGTTCTCTACTGCAGACATTTTCTCATAGGCAGGGGAAATCTTCCTAAAGGAAATAGGAAATTAGTCTTAAGGAACTCAATTAAGTTGGTTCTTCCCAAATAAGATCAAATCATTCCGAGAAATGGTATACAGAAATGCAAAACAAACTCCTCAGTGCTGGATAGGCTGGTTGGGAGTGACTGTGTCAAGAACCCAGTGCATCTGCCTATTCCATTCCATACCCTCCAACATTTCTCAGATGAAAATAGGGACGTCCCATTCCCTAATGATAATTTTACTACTTATACTTATCTTACTGGGTTGTCCCAGCCACTCTGGGCAGCTTCCAACATATATAAATACATAATAAAACATTAAACATTTTTAAACCCTACTTCCCTATACAGGATTGCCTTCAGATGGCTTGGGGATTGGATAACTCCATACTCTCCAACATTTCTCCAATGAAAATAGGGACATCCTAAGGAAAAGTGGGGTGTTCTGGGATCAAATCAGAAACCGGGACGGTTTCTCTAAATGAGGGACGTCCCTGGAAAATAGGGACACTGGGAGGGTCTGCCATTGTACATTGTGCCATTGTTCAACAGAGTGGCTTGTTCTATAGAATCTATACTAAGAGGAGGGAGGCAGGGCATTTAGGAACCTATTGTATTTCATTAGTCTCCAGGAGCAGACTATCCAAATTGTCCCACCACCAATAAAGACATGCACAAGGCATTTGCAGATACAAAACAATTAAAGCAATTGTATATATCTATATCTATATCTATATCTATATTTATATCTATATCTATATCTATATCTATATCTATATCTATCTATCTATCTATCTATACACACACACACACACACACACACACACACACACACATATATATATATATATCTTTTCAAATCCAATAGAGATATAAACTTGTTTGGTAGAACACAAGTTGTGCAGGTCTGCACTGGAGAAAACAGCTTTACTGTACTGGAGTGTGAGGCCAGAGGAGGAGTAGACATGGTCTATGACAAGAATAGTCGAGGTAGTATCTTCTAGATGTTGTTGGACTACAATTCCCATCATTCCTTACCATTGAGCTTGTTGGCTGGGAGTGATGGGAATTGGGGTCCAACTTGAGGGCACCATGTTGGCTACTTCTACTTATGACATAACCAGCACGACAAGTCCCTCTACTTGCCGAAAACACATGCAGCCTTGCCACATGGTGGTCATTCATGACCTTGCAAATTTTGTGAAAATGGCTTCCAGTAGAAAACCAGAGCAGTGAAGGAAGATATTCCAAAACAAATGGTTTCTGATGCTTGGACAAGAGAGGACTAAAGTGACAAAACAAAATCCTGCATTCCCCCCACTATTCTATATCAGTTAATGAGAAGAGAAAGTGACCTCAAAAATAATCAAAGGGAAAAGATAATTTCCATGAAAGTCTCCTGGGAAAGCTGCAGGTTACTTGTTGCACTCAGCTTACTTTCAAGACGGCTAGAAGATATTTGTGAGTGTCCTTTCATTCACCTTCTCGGGTGCCCTGGTTTCCTGAAAAACACCATGATATCTTTGGCTTGCCTTTCCTTTATGTGCAGAAGGGACACGTTCTGCCTACTGTGTGCCTGTCCACTATGGTATTATTATTAGACAAATTTTTACTGTTAGAAATTAATGCAGAAATATAGTTTTAAAGGGTAAAAAGGGGGGTATATTTCATTTAAAACAACCATTCGTGACTGCACTAATCCCAAGCTCTCAGACCACCCCCTCTGGGTTTGCCACAATTTAATTAAAACCTAGGGGAAGACATCATGATGTAACTCTGTCTATGGGGCTTTTTGAGAAAAAGGAAACTGAGGCAGCTGGGGAGGCTGCCGAGAAACACTGGAGAAACCTTTAGTGGAAAGTAAAATATTCACACCACCCACCGCCCCCTTGCAACAGTAAATTTAGCTCAGTCCTGCACCCACTGAGAGCATCAATCAGTTCTAACGTACCCTGTGAATGAGGCAGAAAAAAATGAAGCCTCTTTCACAGAAGAAGAAAACTGCTGAGAACCTGCAGAATAGGTTTCAACACAGCACTAAACCACATGCTACAGTGGAAGTATTTTTCTTTTTAGAACCCTCTTTTGAAAATGTACTGGGGTGGGGGTGTTGCTTCACTAGCCCAGACATTTGATCAATCAGAATGCTGAGTGTGAGTAAAACCCATTCAACAAATGATCCCAAAAGAAAATTAGGTACCACTCAACATCCTGCTCCTAGTTGTAGTCATTTCTGATGCCTCAGGGGAAAGAGAAGGGGAAAGAGCTATGCAGTAGGATTCCACTAGTGATATAATAATCATAAAGATCTATGACAGCTTTATCATAAATCCTGCAGGTGTGTTTCAGGACAATGCATCTAAAAACACATTGCTCTTTAAAAGAAAAGAAAAAAGGGAAATCACTTCAGTATAATTCATGTAATCTTTATGTATTTAGACAGCTGCAAATGCTATTCCAGACAGGTACAAAGGATTACCCTGTCCTCAGTAAAACATGGGATTTCAATCTCTTTATATATGCTTGAGGAAAGCTGCTTAAACAAGACTCATGGGTGCAAACTCCAAGAAGTCCATTCTATGGCCCAGTTCTTACTGAAGTAGCAAACTACTATCTGTGCTGCAGCACTTATATCTATAGGTAGGGGCTGTATAGGGAAGTTGTTCGTGCTTGATGTTTGATTATGTTTTTACATCTGTTGCAAGCCAGCCAGAGTGGCTAGGACAACCCAGTCAGATGGGTGGGTACAATATTATTATTATTATTATTATTATTATTATTATTATTATTATTATTATTATTTACTGTTCCACAAAATAAAAATAAGAAGGAAAAATCTAGCCAGAGTCAGAAAAAAGAAGAGGAGGAACATTTTCCCCAAGTGAGTTCACATGATCCCCACCCCCCATTGAAAGCATATGTGACAGGATCATTTGACCAGCCCTGCTCCCACCAATGCACATGCTGGCTGAGCTTCTCCTGTCTGCACATTTGTGCAGGGGGTTGTGTGAGGATACTCTATAGATAACCCAACATACAGTGGTGGGGATGGCCACCAACTTGGATAGCTTTAAAAGAGAATGAGAAAATTCATGGAGGATAAAGCTATAAACAGTTTCTTGCTACATTCTGCCTCCACTATTTTGAGGCAGTGTGGCCCAGAATACCAATGGCTGTGGAATGCACGTAGGGACAATGCTCCGTATGATCTAAGCTGACTGAAAGATGCTTTCCAGGAATTCTGCCATCATATCTGATCATTCTGAAGATTGAACTGAAGACCTTCTACCTGACAAGCATATTCCCCACCTCTCTGCTTCAGCTCCTCCCCATTGAATCACTGGCCCATTAAAAATGATGTGAAATAGCTTAATACCAAGTTTATAAAGAATCTCGCTGATTAGAAAAACATGAGAATCTCTTAATGACAAGTGTATGACTGTAGTGTTTGACCAAACTGCGGGAGGCAGTGCAAGACAGGAGTGCCTGGCGTGCTATGGTCCATGGGGTCACGAAGAGTCGGACACGACTAAATGACTAAACAACAACAACAACGACTGTAGTAGAGGAACTCTTAAGAATAAGAGTTACATATATCAAATGAAGGATGCCTGTGAAGAAATGAAGAATTTCGTCTAGTATCTTGATCTTACTATGGGGGCATAATATTTCTCAATAGAGGATGAAAGGACCCATGTGTTAATCTGAGCCAAGAGGTTCCTGGGAAGCTGTTTCTAAGCACTCTTTTCTTAGGAGCAGCTTATGCGAGTCAATCAAGCATTCTTAACAATAAGAAGGAGTCAGTATGTCTGTTCCCTCTAAGTGACCAATTTGGCTCTACTAAGCAGCCTCTAATAAAAACAGACTTGTCCTGACTGCATTGGAGGAGGGAAATATATTACTATAATGAAACGCACAAACAAGGTTAAAAGGAAATTGTACTGCATGACCTTTTAAAAGTGGAAATGCACTTATTTACAATGTTAACCAAATAAGAAAAGTTAGAAGTTGCACAGTGTGAGGAAATGTTCCCCTTCATTTATAGTGCTTTGAATAAGTTCGAAAGCCAGGAAGCTTAGAAATGTGTAACATTTTCTGTTATTTTATTAACTTTTGAGAGAGCAATTTAATGCATTGCAAGTAACTGCATACACACTGTCTCAGCCATATTGTCACCAACCATGTAAAGTGTGGTCTTTTTATCATTGTAATTTTGATGGAGAATGGCTAAATCCAAACTAACCCAGTGAGTCCATGAAAGAAAAGAGATTTGAATGCAAGACATCCTAGTTCTTAGATCAGTCTGTTAGCTACTAAACTACAGCAGCTGTTATATTGTTATCTGCTTGGTTCAATTAATAATGTGTGTGTCACAGGGAGATCTGTGCAAGAAGTATATATGTTAATTCCGGTCCCTGTATGTGGGGAAGTGGGGAAGGGATGCATTTGCCACAATTACGCCCCCCCCCCCTGTAAGAAGAGGAGCAATGGACTCTCCCACAGGGACAACCACGTGGGGGCAATTTACCCTATAGGGCAGAAATGGAGATCAGACTATTTAAGCCTGCTCCACCCCACACATCACATTGCTGAAGTCCACATGTCCTCAGACCTTTGCCTCATCTTTGCCTCCAAACCATTTGTACATTTAATCTTGAGCTTTCTTACAAATGTACATGAACCAAGATTCATTCCAGATGGGGAAAACGAGTTAGTCCTGCACAATATCCTTATCCACACTCACAACCTGGACTCTTCTGTACAGTATAGGCTTCTCGTTTGGAGTTAAACCTTCATAGGTTTCTTAGGGCAAAAGTATCCAGAAATGTAGCTTATTTACTGGCAAGCAAAAGAGTTTACAAATTTAAACAATAAAGCAAATACATTGGATAACAGTCTTCTCATGCCAACTGGGAGTTGATATGAACTCTCTGGCCTGAACTCCCATATTCCTTGTGTTACCCTCTCATTTATAGCAAACATTTTTTTTAGTACTTCAAAGAATAACATAAGCTTACATGGTGCAGGCCCCATCATCAGATTCTCTCTCTCTCTCTCTCTCTCTGATTGCACATGAAGCATTCAGTGAAAATCAAGCAATGGTTTCCATGTGTGACCTAGAAAATAGTTTGAATGTTTTCTGTAGTGCTGAATATTGGACTGTGATCAGTTTACACCCTCAACTTCACACAGTCATATATTTCACTAAGGCAACACTGTGGCTAGATCCAGACACAACAAAGAAGTGTTTCAGTAAAACGTGTTGTAAGCTTCGTATGAGGGACCCAGGTGGCGCTGTGGTTAAACCACTGAGCCTAGGGCTTGCTGATCAGAAGGTCGGCGGTTCGAATCCCTGTGACGCGGTGAGCACCCGTTGCTTGGTCCCAGCTCCTGCCAACCTAGCAGTTCGAAAGCATGTCAAAATGCAAGTAGATAAATAGGAACCGCTACAGCGGGAAGGTAAACGGCGTTTCCGTGTGCTGCTCTGGTTTGCCAGAAGCGGCTTTGTCATGCTGGCCACATGACCTGGAAGCTATACGCCAGCTCCCTCGACCAATAATGCAAGATGAGCGCGCAACCCCAGAGTCGGACACGACTGGACCTAATGGTCAGGGGTCCCTTTACCTTTACCTTTTAAGCTTCGTATGAGAAATTGCATTGGCAAAAACAGAACTCCACAGCACCATCTGGTGTCAGTGTTATAATGCCTATACAATGCATCTAAAATGCTTTTTCCTCCCCAATCTAGCAGAGTCCTGTCTTGGTCTCTTCACAGAATTTCAGCTTTCTCCAGCTGATGACCTTCAGATCTTTGGAACTAGAATTCCTATCAGTCTCAGGCAGCATGGCCGATGGTAAGCAATGATGGACATTACGTCTCAAAACATCTGGAAGGCACCAGATTGGGGAAGGCTGCCCTAAGTGATTGCATTTTTTATTTTGGTATTAACGCCGGATACACTTTTGACTTGGAACCATTGGTTCTCCTTGTGCAGGCAGACCCCAGTGCATACGCATCCAAGAAATTTAACATAAAATGAGAAATGAAATTATATTCCAAGAGTAATAAACTCAACTTATCAGGAAGAACTTCCTATGCTCTTTATTCCTCTGATGCAACGGAATGAACTGTTTCAGAAAAATTGTGAGTCATATACAATTTCAGTGTTTAGAAGAGCAAAGATGAAGTCACATTTTCTTGGCTCACAGCGCCGTGCTACACTCACTCTAGCAGATCACAGTCTGTAGTTGATTAAGTGGGAGCAGCAAATTGTGGGTCAGAGAGAAACAACTACCGTGAGACAGCCGTCTTTAATTAATGGCTACACTTCTGAAAGCTTCAAAGGAGCTGGAAAACTTTTGATCAACAGAAAATGTCTGGAAGTCAAACATACTAAAAGTGCATTTCAAAGGGGTTTGAAACTGTAACATCCAATATTCATACCAACCAGTATTCTGGATCAAAAGGCCAAAGCATTTGCTATAACTATTACCTCCAGACTAGCAGGTAATAAGTGCAATGGCTGTAAGTGCAATGTAATAGCTATGGTTCCTTGGGCCATAGGCTGTAAATATACAAATCATCCACATCCACTGTCTGACAGGCCCTGGCTTAAAACATAAAGAAATGGAAAAGAAATCTACCCTAGCAGTAAACTCCCAACCTCCAAAATTAAATTTTAAAAACTCTGTCCACCCAAAGCACTGCTGATATTCAGCAGCTATTCTAGCATACCCACAGATGTGTGTCCCCCCCCACAAAAAAGTAAGAGTTAATTACTCCAGTGCAACACTAGCAATGACAGTTTCTACCCCTGTGAGTACCAACTAATAATGTAAAGGTATCATGTGAGTACCAACCAATAATGAGCACTCACAGTTTACATTGTGGGTGCCCTTTGCAGGATCGCGCGTGGGGGCTGGCTTGCCTCTCAGTGTTAAATTTTGGAGATTCACATCCAGCCTTAGTAATCAAGTTTCTTGTTGGGAGGTGGGGCGAGCCCCATTTATAAATAGCCAGGCGGTCGGCTCTGGAGATTCACCCTCCCTCCCCTCCCTTTGTTTAATGTTTCTTGTTTGCAGGTTAACTTTTTCTTTCTGTTTAGTGGGCACTGCTACGATCTTTGGCTGGTTGCTGTTGAAGGACTGAGAAGAAATTTTCCTACATTGGCAGGTTTTGTCTTCCCTGTAGCAATTCATCACAACTTTGGCAGTTATGGCCTTGGGTGGAATCCTTTAGTCTTTTCTTCCCGATATGGGGGTGGGGGCGTGAAGTGATGACTCACCCCCCCTGCAGCGGTGATTCCAGGGTCCCCCCCTTTAAAGGGCTTATATAATGGGTGTCACTGGCCATACACTGAAAGGTCGTCAGTGAACTACCCTGCGTGTGGGGATATGGGCTGGGCTGCCTGCTACACTTACGTCTCACAGAGCACCCCCATATCCCATTTACCCTGATGAGCCCCAGTTCCCCCTGGCTGCGGGGCTGGGAGGGATACATGCCCAAGGCCTAAGCCAAGGTCTTCCTACATTTGGAAGTTTAATAAATTGTGGCCTAATTTTAATTCCATATAACGTTGCCGGAGTCTTTATTCGTTCTTTATTATACCTGGGGGCTGGGGCTGTCACCGCCTAGTCACGCGATGTAAAGGTTTCATACACCATTTCAAAAATCCAGCCCTTTTAAAATAAAAAGTCTTCACGTTTTATGAGGTCGAAATTCCCTACTTTGTAATCCATTCTGCATAGGCCTGCTGTTGTGGAGTGCCTTCTCAACTGTGTGTGGCTTCCTACAAACATAGTAATAAACTGCTTTAAGTGATAAAGTACTCTCTGGCACTCTCCAGTTCAATCTCTGGCAATAATTTATAGGGCTAGTCCCTCCATGGTTCTATATCATCTGAGGGGCATAGATTTACAGCTAGGCAAACAATTAGTCATTTGAGGGGATGGTATTATGAGAAGAATAAACAGTGGCTCCATTTATTTATGTACTTATTTATTTTTACTTACAGTACTTTACTTGAAAGCATTTTATGCCGCCTTTAAGTAGAATATATATCTTAAAAGTGGTTTGCCTTTTTTATTTATTTTAAGAAAAATAAAGGACCATTTAAAATACAAATACCTAGCTTTATAAGCAAAGATCCAGTTGCAGGGGATGCTTCCTCTCCTGCGGGGCAGGAGGATTTATCAGTTTGTCCCAGAGTTAAGGTCACTTCAAAAAAACTGACTTTCCAGGGTTTCTGTAAGGCTACAGATATAGAGAAAATAAGAAAGCTCTCCTGTGCTGAGGAATCTCCATTCACACAGCAGAATCTTTGGACCCAGGCCATTAAAGCCATAGACCCAGGCATGGGTGAATACACACACACACACACACACACACAGAGAGAGAGAGAGAGAGCATAGAACCTCAGTATAGAACCTCAGTGTTCTATACAGATCAATAGTTGCTACAGATACTGTAATTTGTTGTTTTATATTCTGTACAGAGCTATATTTGCTACTTTGTAATATCTGGAGCTTTGTATGTTACTATTTTTGTTAATCAAAGTTATTTTTAAATAGCACTACATGATTATCTCTTGATTATGAGCTCCACCCATCTGTGTTCAGTGTCCTCCAATAACAGGTGCATGGAGGGCAAAAGGTACACAGAAGTTCATTGGTTTTCAAAGCACAATTTTTGGGGTTTATTTTTACTCAAGCTTAGGCGAATGGCTTTTGCTGTCATGACCGCTCATGTTGCTTTCTCTCTCTCTTTTTTTAACTAGACTGCATTAATAACCTGGTGTGTGACCCATAAAGGGCATCTGCCAATAGCAGATGATGTTCAGAACTCCATTTCATAGACTACAGACTTCACAAATGTTGCTAAACTACCACACTCAGTTTCTAATTTTCTACACTTTTAATAGAGAGCCATTCAGTTCTACACAAAATGGGCCTGACACAAGCAGTTTCTCTCCAAAAATTAAAAAGATCACATGAATGAATGTGGCATATTTGATTATTCTACACACACACACACACACACACACACACACACACACACACACAGCATGCAGGCATCAAGCATTCCCAGAATAATTTAATGGTCACTTCATACTTTATGCAGCCATCAGACCTTGTATGTAGTTTCTATTACAGCCAATAAAACCCATTTCCAATTTTTTTGCAGATTGACTATTTAATGCTCAGCTTCCTAATGTCATCATCTTGACCGTGACTGTGTAAAAAGGTAATGGCAATTCAACTGCTGAAGAAAGTACAGCATCATGGCCTAAAGATCACATTAACCAGGTCAATTTAAACAATATTACTCATCAATTAAACTGGCCTAGGGTGCTGCAGATTTAAAGAAATCTGCATATTGTTTTACCATGTAAAAAAATCAATTTTAATAAAGACTGAAGTTGAAAGTCAATGACAACAATATGGGGATGTTTAATCACAGATTTATTGCATACTTAACTTTAGTGACAGCTACAAGTCAAATATGCTTACCAATCTGCATAATTAAAGGAATATTGGTTAGTCATTTAGGACACAATTTACGAAACACCAGAGCTATTTGACCAGGTTTCAGATCATGCTTGCAAAGTTAGGACCAGCCCCACACCAGAAACATTTAAAATTAGGAATTCAGTCTAGAACAGTTGCAGGTCAAAGTGGAAAATATTGGGACACAGGTTCAGGGACAGTATTATTCTGTGCATGATGGTGACAACTTAAAAATCATAAGATGGCTAAGAAGAATAGTTATCCAAGAATAACAATTCCTAGTGGATTGCTGTTTCCAGTTTTTTCTTCCATGTTTTTTCAATGAATATTGAATTTTACATAGAGAAAGAATGCAAATAAATTTTCCTAGACACGTTTTTTTTTCTCAACACAAAAAAGCAAACTGGTTTTATCCATATAGTGGCAAACATTTGAATTACAATGGAATGACCAACTTAAAATACAAAATTAACAGTGTGTGTGCGCAGGGGCGGGGGAAGGGGGATGGTTGGGGGCGGTCTGCCCCCGGTTGTCACCTTTGGGAGGGTGACAAAATGTGGTTTATTCTGCAGTTCAAAAGAGTGATGTGCAAAGTTTGCTCTGCTCAAATTGTATTTGGGTCACTGATTACAAGTTTCCTCTGCAAGTGATTTTTTAAAAAGCGAACAGCACGTCTAAAGTTTTGGTATCTGTGCATTCTCGGTCACTTGGGGGTTGTGATGCAGAGAGAAGCAGTAAGAAGTGCATTGCCTACACTCCTATTCATCTCACATCCAGTGGCAGAGGAAGGGAGGTGGGGTGGGTACAGACCGTCCCGGGTGTCATCACTAAGGGGGGGTGACAAAATGACAAAAATGTGAGTTTAAAAAAATAAAAATTGGGCTCATGAAACATTTTAGTTCAGTCAAGAAACGCAACGAAACGTGGCTGGCACTAGGCGCCACACTGTGGGGGCCAGCACTTACCATAGGGCCTCCTTCGTGCCCAACCCACGCACATCTCCTGGGAGTGATGTGGTGGCTTGAGTGCCTGCAGGCTTGGCGCTGCCTGAAATGGCAGTGTGGAGTTTGTGTCTGCCCACAGCCTCTCCCTCAGCCACCCTACAGCTGAGGGGGAGGCTGCAGAGAGGCTCCACACAGCGTCCCCCGCCCCCATGGGTGGCTCCTTGGCTGCAGGACGTGTGTGCTGCACCGGGCACCCAAGCGGCTACCTACGCCACTGCTCACATCATGCATCCCAACACCTTGGGCCCTGATAGGCTCTGGAATTTGAGCACTGACATCATTGGAAGATACCAGCCAGATGTTCCACTATTGCCACCATATCCCCAACCACATCTTCTCCAAAATGGATATGCAAACTGATGTGAGTACCCAGTTTCAGATTTCTTAGCACACTTAGTTGCGAAGATGCCAGAAGAATGAAAAGTGGGTGGTAAAGGAAAGCCCCAACAATTCAGGCAAATTCTCTTTTCTTTCTATACTCTTTATAAAATAATGCCTTCTTTTGAAGCATACTCTGGAAATATATTTCAACCTGGCATTGCTATAGAAAGGAGGATAAAATGTGATATGTGGCTTTTACTTAAGGGTAAGCCATCTTAAAATTAGTAGAGGACACTTTTGCATTAATTACATTAGTCAGCCAAACGTTTGTAATATTTATCATCGTGCCTTTTAGTTTTTAAGATGTTAATCATCTTCTAATCCGACTGTACTGTAAATAAGTCATGGCTGTTCTATAAGCTACGTAAACTGAAGGAGAATGTATTGATTTAGATTCTGTTAACTGCTACCCACAAAACCTAGGGCAGAAACAAATGGGTCTTAAATTATACATGGAGAGCTTAAGCTTATAGGTTGTTTATTTCATTGATTCCATTTTGTCTGGGATGGATATACCAGTCTATCACCACCAAATGGATGTTGAAGCTTTAATCATGCCCTAGTTTGTCCCAGATTAAAGATATGGCTCTATGAGATAATATTTTTATCTAGTGGCATCAGTAATTTTTTTCAGCCACAAATTGAAGGAGAAAATACTTCTGTAGATGTGTGTGTGTGTGCACAGGCTAACAAGCAATACATGTCTCCTCTGGTATAAATCAAATTCAATGGGACGTACTCCCCAGTAAATGGATACATGATTGTAGAGGGATGACCTTTGGCCCTCTAAATATTGATGGATTCCCATTATTTCCAGCTGTTGTCCATGCTGGCTGGGGCTGAAAGTTGAGTCTCCTTGTGAGTAAACATGCATAGGATTGCACAGCATATATCCAGGGTTGTCCCTGCCATTAGGCAGAGGGAGGCAAGTGACTCAGCCTGAAATCTGTGTGACAGTGGTGGCAGCCTCTCAAGTCATTCCTTCTAAGTCCCCTGGCAGTTCACCTATGCTGGAAGACACTGCTGTGTGTGCCATATGACCTGTTGGGCATCCCCTTCCACCAGCCTGCTGCACTCAGTCTTGAGGCAAGATTCAACTACCAGTGCAGTGAGTTTCTGAACATGGGAGTGTTCCATCTTTTCCATAGCCTCAGACAGAAATAAGTATTGGCCTGGCCTTGTATACATATATCACATAAATCTACCATTGGTAAAGTCTGGATCTAGGTTGTCCTCTAACCTGAAATGCCTGTCCATTTTTGTAAGAAGAGAAAATTCAACAGATTGACTAAATTCATGCCTTCTCCATTTGAATCTCTTTTTGTTGATTCACCACAATATAGCCCCAGTTTTATACAAATGTGTTCTATGATGTTAGGAGGTCACAGAGAATAAGAATGACCTTACAGGACCATTCTAATGGGAACAGGTTGCATTGTGATTTCTCCGTGCTCCTGCAGCCAAGAATTCTTCTGAGGATACTTTAATATGGTCAGATTTTGATATTGCAAAAAAATATTTTAATGCATACATACATTGTTGAAATAAATAAAAATAAAATAAATAAATAACTAAACTGCCTTTCCCAATCTAGCCTCAAATCCAGTTTCTTCTTTCTAACAAAATAAAAACAAAAGCCAGTCAGACTCTTCTTGGCAGTGGGGAAACCAACATAATTGGAGCTGTAAAAAATTATCTGAGCATTTGACATTAGTATCATTGCAAATGGAATGCTGTCAGGCATAAAATAATAAAATAATTTATCTTAAATTAGCTGCATCAGTCATTTATTAAAAATCAAAGAACATAAATTTCTGTCATATGGGAGTGTATCAAACAATGGCATAATATCAGTCTAATTTATCTGTAATTTTTAAAAGTAGTTACTAAAATGCTTTAGGAAACAAGACAGTAGGACATGTCTTTTTAAAAGTGTCTTAAATTTTCACTTTAAATCAGACAGCTATTCTGCACTCATGTTTCTAGAAGCACATGATCTTTTTATCAAGATAGTCTGTGGGAGCTTCATCCAACATATTCAATTATCTCTGTTGCGTAAACTGAATAGACCTACATGAGAGTAATTCAGTTAAGCACATGTTAAAGATGTTATAGAGATCTGGACAGTGGAGCTTTAGCGACAGAATTTTGTTTTTAAAATTCAGTGTGTCTCTTCTTTCATTAAACAAAAGGTAATAGTGACCTAGATACAGAGAGTTCAACCTATTTTTTCCAATTACTACAATTTAATTCCATCTATCAGCCTACATCTACATCAACCATGATCTGATGCTAAATCCCCTAAAGAGCACATGAGCCTTGAAGATAAGAGCATCTTGATGATGATCCACAAGTCCAATTTTAGGTCTAAAGTACCATGGAGCTCATCTCTGGGAGCTTGGTCATAATGCCAGTTTGAATATCATCAATGAAAATGAAAGGGGGTGCTCAGGATCGTGGACTGGTGCAACTGACTTCATGGATTCCAAGATTATAAGCAGAAGTGACAAACTCTCCTTGGTCTGTTCATCAAACCTTCTACAATATAGTTGCATCCTAGGCACCCAGGAAATATTGAACCTCATTTGTAATGGCCGTCTTCAGTTCATCAGCAGTACATACATTTCTCCCCAAGATACTAATACAAATAAAGGTATGGATTTATTATATTAAGTTTCCAGTTCATTAAGCAACTGAATGATTGAGTCTGCACAGCTAAAACCTTTCTGAATTACAATGAATAAATCAATGTATGGAGATTGAACAATATAAGTAAACTGAGAGTGGACAATTTTCACCAAAGATTGCCACCAAAGATTGATGAAAACCTTCCACCAGTTCTATTTTCCAGGGCTAAGCAATGGATTTTCTACAGAAAATAGAAATATGAGGATAGTGACGGAGATAGCCACTTGGGCACCCGGAGCGGCACACATGCCGAGCACCCGGGGGCAGGGCGGATCCACCCACGGGGGTGATCGGCGCAACAGCAATTGGCATGGTGGGGATCCACCCAGGGGCCGATCGGCTCGGCGGCGATCCACCCGGGGGTGGATTTTGTCACCCCTCTCAGGAATGACACCCAGGGCGGGCAGCCCGCCCCCACCGCACCCCCTCCTATGCTCCTGCATAGGGAGTTGCCTTATGATGAGTGAGACCATTGCTCTATCTATCACAGTAGCAACAGCTCTCCAGGGCCTCAGGCACAGTTCTCTCCCAGCTTTGCTGGGAGATAATGGAGATTCAACCTGTAAACTTATTCATGCAAAGTAGATGCCTTACCCCTGAGCTATGGCCCTATTTATTTGCCTATTTAAACTTCACCTGGTTTTGTGTGCACTCTCACTGTTCACTGCTTCCTCCTCCCTGTGGCTATGCCACTTGTCCTGGGCCCAGGTCTGGAGAACAGTCCATAAGATGCCACATAATTAACCATTAACAATCCTTCATTGACCTTTTCTGGGGAAAACCAAACCTGATCAAAACGTAGGCTCACCAGTTGTGCAGTTGTGCAGTTGATCTGGGCTGCTGTGTCAGTGTGGTAGCTAACGGTCACACATACTTCCATTTTTTAAGAAAAGTATGATTTTGTATGCAATGAGCACGTTGGAGTATAGCTGTAGATAATCATCTTTGTCCAAATATATGTACCGCCTTCATGTTATTGTAGTTAAATGTAACTGCAGTGGAGCTCAGAATGTTACTACCTGGTTTTTCACAAAATGGCTTTCTTCCTTTCAACCAAGATTAAGACTCTGATAGCTGTGTGCTGATTTCATACTTTTGATAGATGTGTTCAGTTAAAGGAAGAGATCAAATGAAAGCACCAGGCGCGCCTACAGTCCTCTCAGTATGACATTGAGAATAAGATTTTAAAAAATCAACTAAAGCTTGTTGCTGTCATGAAATCATTTCTCCGAGATTTATTTCTTAATTCTTTGTGTGTGTGTGTGTGTGTGTGTGTGTGTGTGTATAAGAGGTATTGAAGCTTCTGCCCTGTGCCTTTTTAGAATTCTGTTGTGAATCTTACTGTTTTGTTACGAATCCCCTAAAAAAATCAACCTGACAACATGAAATAGGCTAAGTCCATATCAATTAAATGAATATAAGCTAACGTAAGTGGTAAAGAAATACTTTTAAAAATGATATTTTGAAATAAGACTTGGGTACCATACATTTTGTTTTTGTTTAGATATATAGGCTCTTAATCCCAGATCATGTACAACCGTTATTCAAGACATTAACTCTATAATTATCCGGAACAAAATACAAAAAACAATGTCACTAGTTCTATTGTCCTCAGATGCTTTATGGTTGCATTGGTGCATGAATACAGGGAGCAAATTCACACATTCTCCCACAGGTTTCAGTTAACGTTTGAAAGAGCACCAGTGCTATTGAAGACTCTGAAAATTGGGGATCTGTTACTATCTGTTAAGAATGCTTATACAGTGGTACCTCTACTTACGAATAACTCTACTTACAAATGTTTCTACTTACGAACGGAGCTCCGTCCGCCATCTTGGATGCAGTTTAGATAGGATTTTTTCTACAGAGGTACCACTGTATCCTGTTTTATAGCCCCAGGAGACTCTCAGAGAGGCTTACCTTACAAAAGATTCTCAGACAAAAAATCACACTCAAGTCTGAGATCAGGAATAGAAATAACATGTTGTCCCTATAGGGTCAGGATGATTCAGGCAGAGCCCAATGGGAGAAGGGAGTAAGACTAAGCAGCTAAAACTCTCTCAGCCAATGATGGAATTGTATAGAGAGAGTCCTCCATGTTGTATGTCCAAGGGTTCTTCAGATATTATATTGAATGTATGGAGGTTGGGCATGAAAACTTCCTCCTTATGTTCATACAAAGCAACTTGGAACCAAAATAAATAGCAGAGTGTCTCCCCTAGGAGACCACCTCCCTGATAAATACCAAGCTAATTGTCCAAGAAGAACATGTCATAGTTCATCCTGACGGCTTTAAACCACTTTCACTACATGTACATACCTTTTTTTCCTTTTTCTTTAGAAACTGGCTGGTTTGTTTTTTGTCTAATTTCATTGCCAGGTAAATGCCCCTGGTGTATTCTCATAAGCTTACATAAATTAAAATATGCATTTATTCAAGAAGATTCAAAGTAGTGGACATGTATTCACCCAGAAGAGAGGGAATTCTCAAAACTAAAGAGGCAGTTAATTAACATTTGCTATTGCAAATGATCAATGCTAACCTAAACTTTAATGTGGTCCATGTGGGTTTTTAAAGATGATGTGAACTGTTTACACAGTGTAAGGCCATTGTCCCTTTGTTCTTTGTTCTCTCTCTGAGATAATACAGCACAGTTCAGATTCATTTGTCTTTCATTAATGCTCCACATGTTTGTCAGTCAAATTTTCTCAGTCATTTAACATTCATTTTCTGTTCTGTAATTTATTATGTTATTCATTTTACAAGGTTTCTTGCTTGCCTCTTCAAGTGAAGCCAAATATCTTATACTAGCCTTCACAAGTCTCAGTGAAAATATCAGCAGCCTTTATCGACTGATTCCTGGAATTTTAATTTCTCCACATGCATTTTCTCCATAAAATGCTCAGGTTTACATGCATTTTCTGAAGCAAAAAAACTACACCACAATCCTTACTACAATAAATGTATTTCAGCATTAAATATTATTTAACACTAGCTGGCCCGGCCACGCGTTGCTATGGCTCAGTCTGTTAAATGGACCCTCAGAGTCCCCCTTCAGACTCCCCTCACCTTCAAGAGTCCCCCTTCATTTTGTTGAAATGTTTTACGCGTGTTCTGTTTACACAGGCTCATCCCTGTGACTCCCCCAACCCTGTCCCGACCCATGAGGTATGCTGCCCCCTCCTCCCTGTCTTATCCCTGTGGCTGGGCATACCCTGTCCCGACCCATGACCTATCCCACCCCCTCCTCCCCCCACCCTGGCTCATCCCTGTGGTTGTCCCCACCCTGTCCCAACCCATGAGGTATGCCACCCCCTCCTCCCCCCACCCCCGGCTTATCCCTGTGCCTGGGGATACCCTGTCCCGACCCATGACCTATCCCATCCCCTCCTCCCCCCACCCTGGCTCATCCCTGTGATTGGCCCCACCCTGTCCCGACCCATGACCTATCCCGCCCCCTCCTCCCCCCATCCCCCACCCAGGCGAGCCCCCACCTCCACTCGGTCCAGTCTGGAAAGCCAAGCTGAGATGCTGTGGAGAGGGAAGCTTTCTTAGGTGCAGTACCAGTGTTGCCGCTGCTAGAGGGCAACCTCTCCTGTGCTCCCAGCATGCACTTTTGTCTGAGTTGTGAGTTCTGGAACACGTGGTTTTGGGGTTTTTACGTGGCCCAGGTGTGACATCTGTCTACACAAACAGTATGGGGTCACTCTCATATTCCCTTGAGACGTTGTGAAATTTGAATGCAATCGGTCAAGTGGTTTCAGAGAAAAGTGGAGACACACCCACATGGTTTACATTTTTATTTATATAGATAACCCTGCACCAAAACTGCATTCACATGATAGTTTATTCCATTTTTACATTTCCTTAACTATTAATTTCCATGTTATATTTGAGCTTTCACATGATATAGAAGTCACTCACAGAATGAATGAATCTTTATTTGCGTCAGCCATTGGCCATAGCAATAAAGCAATAATAGGCCATAGCAATAAAGCAATAATACGATATACAAAAAATAAAAAAGTCACTTCCAGAACTATAGTGGAATATAGTGGAACTATAATGGAATATAGTGCTAGTTTAGCGCCCATTTCTGTATTATTTGCAAATGGGTATTTTCTGGAAGCAAATAACAAAAAAAATGATCACTAAACTTGCATTATATTCCACATCCACTATAGTTCCAGAAGGACCTTTTACATTGTGCAAATGCTCAAATATAATACAAAACTTAACAGTTAGGGAAGCAGTGTGATTTGTTATTATGGTATGTATCTTTGTGTTTTTATATTGTAAACCACCCTGAAGATAACAGTGTAGGAATTTATTATTATTATTATTATTATTATTATTAGGCAGCTCTTACAGCACTATGCAGTTTCATTCTCAGACTACATTTTTTGTTTCTTCTGTATTCTTGCCACTGTTTATGGCCAACAACATACACACTTTCCCCATACTTAAGAGGCTCAGGTATCAATTCTGGGATTTTTAGGGTGGAAATACCCTCACATCAAACCTTATGCTTTGATAAAAACAGACTGCCTTAGCACTGCTTGATTCTTTAGTACAGCACCTGCTGGTCAGTTTGGGGGGCATCTGCCTTCTGGTGTTTTGCTTCTTATTCTGGTTGTGGAGAGGTAGTGATCAGTTGTTGCACTTTTATCTCTGGTATTCTCTGATTTGTTTGAGGAGTTTAATCTAAACGGCTTTCTCTGACACAGTGCTGGTAGCAATAGTAGCAGCTGAGTGCTTGGCAAAAAGAATGGGCAATTTAACATTTGCAACAGCGGCATGTTTCATCTCTGTGTGCTTTCCCTTTTGCACTTCTTTTAACATTTGCCATCATGCACACATCTCACTCTCTTAGGCTGCTTGGCTACAAATTTACTTTAAAAAATATTTATATACTGCTACTTGTAATAGAATATCAGAGTGGATTGTAACAATAATACATAAAAACCATTCAATAAAAACCATATTAAAAAGTTAAAATGGGAAGTCAGCCAACTGTTATGGAAATATGTGTTCTTAAGTGTCTTCATAGGCCTGACACAATGGAAAAGTTTTCAGCCAGCATGTAAAAGTTGAAACAGAAGATGCTGGTGAATCTCCATTGGTAGAGTATTCCGCAACACTGGGCTGATGACACTGTAGGCTTGGCTTCTTATTTTTATCAAATGCTCCTCGCCAACTCAGGTGATGACCAACGTTGTTCTTGAAGATTATCTCTATGACTTACCTGGGATATAAGGGTTCAGAAAGTCCCTAAGGTACCCTGGACCAAAGTTGTTCAGGGCTTTTAAAATTCATACAAGGACCTTGAACCTGGTTTGAGATGGAGCAGGCAGTGCAAATGTTTTAGCAATAGTGTCACATGCTCTCAGCCAAATCCCCCCCCCCCATCAGCTGTCTGACTGCCACATTCTGCACCAGATGGAGCTTCTGAACCAGGCCCAAAGGCAGCTCCACACACAATCCATTGCAGTGATTGAGTCTCAAGGTTATCAGTACATGGACTACAGTGGTCAGCAATTTAGGCAGCAGTCCTAACCCCACACCAAATTGGTCTTAGGTTTTGCTATAATGAGTTGGTTATTTCTTGTGGTCTTTAATTGAGAATTATCATGGGACTTCCAGTTTCTAGTTTTAAAATGCTTTTTTTAAAAAAAAAACAACAACCCACTGTTTGGTGTTTTAGCCTTCCTAGAAAATGCCATAAAATCAA
Organism: Zootoca vivipara; assembly: GCF_963506605.1. Lineage (NCBI taxonomy): Eukaryota > Metazoa > Chordata > Lepidosauria > Squamata > Lacertidae > Zootoca > Zootoca vivipara. Next base: position 31,691,500 of record NC_083284.1, on the reverse strand, counting down.
AATGTCTATTTTCATTATAAATATAGAATTTATATGCAAATTCAGCCAATCACCTAATTGAGTAATTACCTAAAACCCTGGTGATTAATTGACCAACATATATTTAATTGTGTGACAGCTCTAGTTGTAACCTTAAGAATAACAGGTAGGTAGCTGTGTTGGTCTGTCGTCGAAACAAAATAAAAATAAAATAGAAAAATTCCTTCCAGTAGAACCTTAGAGACCAACTAAGTTTGTCATTGGTATGAGCTTTCGTGTGCATGCACGATATCTTCAGGTATCAGAAGAAGTGTGCATGCACATGAAAGCTCATACCAATGACAAACTTAGTTGGTCTCTAAGGTGCTACAGGAAGGAATTTTTCTATTTTATTTTTATTTCCTTAAGAGTAGGTTAACTTTCTATTTCTGATTCATAGATCTGGCAACCACAATTCTCTTACACTTCTGAGTCAAAGTTTAGAATGGATCAAAATCTGCCTCACTGGTTCTAATTTTGACAAAAACCAAACCAGACAGCTTCCTTTTATTTATCTCTGCAGTTAAACTGCTTTGATATGTAATGAAAATTCCAGACAAGGCCAAAGTTGGGATTGCTAGTGTGGAACATAAAGATTGAGGAATACATAAAGAAGAAATTCATGAGAAACCACGAAGAAGTCATGCATCCTTGCAAAAAGAGCTATGTGGCAAATGTCCCATTATGTTTCGCATACAGGTGGCACTCATTTTAAAGTGATGGTTGACTAACTTGGCAGGATTCACCACCAGATGGTCTTTCCTAGTGGTATGAATAAAATGCACTTAATTATACCAAATTGCTCTGTGCTTACCTTTCATGTGCTGTGCCTAGGTCAATGGCACATGCTGAATAAGAAAGAAAACCAGTAATAACTGTATTGAGACATTCTGGTATTTTTGACATCATTTAGAAAGACTCTGAATGCTCTTCATTTTGATCAAAGGGATGCCTCCAAGATGAATGGTCAGAAAGGCAATGTCTTGGGCAACGCAGTCCATAAGCACTCATATCCTCTCAGAAAAGGTTCTATATGTTAGTACTCGGTCAAAAAAATGTTCCATGTTTTTAATAATAAAAGAAATTGCGCTGAAAAATCATCAAAAGTGAGCGAAAATATGGTGAAATTATCATAAGCTTTCTTTCATTTTGCAAATTGCATTCCTGGTGGTCTGCATTCTTCACCCTCCCCATTTTATCGCCACCTTGGCTGTTCTGTGAGCACAGGAGGTCAGAGGCTACCTACTCTGCACCTGACACCTGTGTGTGTATTTTTAGTACAGTCTTTTCACTTTGAAAGCGTAAAGCCCAGTACAGTGGTACCTCGACTTACGAATGACTCGACAACCAAATTTTTCGACTTACGAATGGGGCTAATGGCTGCACACTTATGAATGTCTTGACATCCGAAAGGAAACCACGGTGGTTTTAGATAGGGATTTTTCAACTTATGAATTTTTCCGTTTCCAATGCATTCTTATGGGAAATCGCGTTTCCAATGACGTTTTTCGACTTATGAATTTTTCGACCTACGAAGGTGCCTTCGGAATGGGTTAAATTCGTAAGCCATTGTATACCTGAAGGAGTGTCTTCACCCCCATCGTTCAGCCCGGAGACTGAGGTCCAGCACCGAGGGCCTCACTGCGAGAAGCAAAGTTTCAGGGAACCAGGCAGAGGACCTTCTCAGTAGTGGTGCCCGCCCTGTGGAACCCCCTCCCATCAGATGTCAAGGAAATGAACAGCTATCTGACTTTTAGAAGACATCTAAAGGCAGCCCTGTTTAGGGAAGGTTTTAATGTTTGATTTTTTATCGTGTTTTTAATATTCTGTTTCAAGCCCCAGCCAGATGGGTGGGGTATAAGTAATAAATTATTATTATTATTATTATTATTATTATTATTATTATTATTATTATTACACCCCTAACGGCTGAGACATATCAAACAGTTAACTTACTTATTTATATGTTGTGTAAATATGTTTTCAAAAGGTAAAGAGGAAGGACTTCCCTTAAAAACCAATCAGCGTACCCACCAATCTCAGGTGCTCAACAGGTAGGCTCCCCATCATCCCACAAATCATTTAAAAAACAGAGGAAGACTTCTAGGTAACTCCTCCCATGAGGCTTTTTTCACATCAGGGAGTGTGGGCAGCCAGGGAGGCTGAAGAGCACAAGGGAAATGTAATGAAAAGAATAAGGCACACTCCACTCTTGCAACGATAAGGTAATCTCAGACTCCAACCCCTCAAAATTATAATTAAATTCTAAAGCACCTTGTGTATGAGGCATACAAACTGAAGCTTCTTTTGTAGAGGTAAGAAAACATTTGAGAAATAGGAAATATAAGAGTTCAGGAGATCCCTGAGGTACCCTGGAACTAAGTTGTTCAGGGATTTGTAAATTAATGCAAAGACTTTGAACATGGCTCAATAGTAGATGGGAGTAGCTTTTCAGGGGGTTCAGGGGACTGTAGAATGAGAAGGGTGAATGAGAAAAACTCCATTGCAAGAGCAGAGTTCCAATCCTGTAAGTAAGGAGATTAGCATGGTGACAAGAAAGCGGGTGATTTTTAAAAAGTGAAATAAAAGTTTAACCATATAAACAGGAATATTTTTGTGGGATGGGCCAGGGGAGGCAAGACCCAGTTTCTTTTGTCATGCTAAATACATAAAACAACCACAGACTCCAAAGTGAATTCCGACCTTTTACAGGCCATGCTGTATGTGGAGCTCATTACTTTAATCTTCATGCTACATTTGCAACTGTCAATCTAAGTAAAAGGCTGCTTTCACTGACTCCATCTGGCCAAGCTTCTTCTCATTTAAATGGCCATACTTTCATACCTTTCCATGTCCTCAGGCCTTGCTGGGATTCAACCGCTTCAGTAGCATATCAAACAAGAACAATTAAGCAATGTTGTTTAATGAACTCCCCAGTTAAATTCCAGTTACTGTAGGCTTTCTGTGAAATAGATTGCTTGGAAATTATGCCTTCAGCTTCCTCAGAATTAACCCTGTGTCTTTGAAAGAATTGCCATTGCCCAGGCAGCCACATTATGTGACCCATGGGAGCAGCAAAATAACAAGATTGTACAATGGTGATGGGGGAAAAAATCAAGCCAAATCTTTGTTGACAGCAGCAGGCAGGGTAAGGGCTGGCATGACATTGGGTCCCAGGATCAGTTCATTATTCCACAAGCCCAATGTTGATGGGATGTATCCAGTGGACCTGGGTCTTTAGTTTCTCAAGAAACTAAAGGATACCCGTAGATTGTGACTAACGTATTGTGTGCTAAGCTTCAAACACCAATAATGAGGGTGCACTAGAGCTGGAGTAAATATCCTCCTAGTGGTGCAGCAATAAAACTGCTAGCACATTTGCAAAGCTAAACAGGGTCTGGTCTGGTTTTAAACTGGATGGACGACTGCATGTTGAGATTTCAGCTAGATGACTCTTGGGATACCTCCCAACTCTACAAATCTATGAGTCTATGGGAATGTGTACACAGCCTTACTTAGAAATGAGTTTCACTGAAACCAAGTGAATACCAGAGAGATTTTTTTGCAGTCTGTGGGAAATCATGTTTCTCTCACTGTGGCTTGGTGTTTTTTTTGGGGGGGGGAGGTTGGGGTCTTTTAAAAAGAAAATACGTTGTAATGTATATTATTATCTTCTTCCTCAGTACACAAAGTTAGTAAAGACCACTAGATTCCACCTTCCCCCGCCCCCCACTGCAAAAAAAAACCCAAAAACATTCCACACAAAGTTATCGCTTTGATCACCAGGTAGCTATCATTTATGTTAGCTCTCCTCATAGTGTGAAGAATACAGATAAATCAAAAACTGTCGGTGGAAAGAGTGCTGTTCTGAAGATCTTTTTGTTGTTGTTTCTAAAGAACTCAGCTTCCAAAAGAGATAAAGCTGTTGTAAACTTACGTCTTTCATCAAATATAAATTGTCAGCTCTGGCATGCAGAAGGTTAATCTTGTATTTCTTGGCCCTGGAGCGATGTATGAATATATACAATCAGAGACTTCAGTAAACCCATCTAAGCCCGGCATGTACATTTTTCACTTCAGCAGCTACTCCGGTGGTAGCCAGTAGATCAAATTTCAGCTAGTCTGTGTTCCTGACAGCAGTCACATCAAATTACAGAATCTTCTAGACTTAGCTGGCACCTTCATCTCAGCCTTTCTATCAAATAATATGCCTGTTGCCTTCATCATGCAATCCTTAATTATCTGCAAATCAGCAGACTGCAGCTTGTGCCAGCCAAGGAAATGAGTAAAGAACAATGTTCCTTCCACTGCACATGACTGGACACCCTTCAGAGACATCTGATTTGATTGCCAGTAACAATATTCCATTGGTGCTCTTTTATTTCCCCCTCCCCTTGCATTCCATCTATGGCTTAAGGCTTTCCCCCCTAAAGAATTAGCTTATGCATGCACATATTAAAGCCTGCATGATTTTCACCCTCCACAACAAAGATGCTGTGATTTTTATTTCTCATTTTCAGACAGATGTTGCTTCGTGGCCCCCGAGGCCGGTGAACTATGCATTAAAAAGTAGAAGAAAATGAGGGGGAATAATTTACCAGAGAGCCCTCCTTCTGACATGTTGGCTTTCTCGAACACCCCCACCCCACCCCAACACAAGACAAAGGTGGTCTAAATTCTCTGAATCAAATAGGATCAAGGTCAATATAACAAACCAGGTAATCCATCAACAGCTAATTACATTCTGCTTGCCCAGAAGGAATTCTACATGCAGCCTGGCTATCTTTGGATGGTGGAACACTACCTATCAATCTCCAGCTTCTGGGTCTTGTCACTACCTGACACCCCCGCTGTTCAGAGAACCACTCCCTGGAAAGTTCACCTCATTTTGCTTGATCCGATTATTCAGATGGAGTGTCAGAACCTAAACAGAATAGCTCAGGGCCAAACGAAAGGTGTTTGTGTCATGTAAAGGAGTTTGTAATGGAATAGCCAATTCTTTAGGGTGGCGGTTGGACAGTGGGGAGTTTTGTATTTGCTTTTATACAGAAACGTTTTCTGAATTTGATCATGGATTAAAAGTGGAGTCTCACAAGCAAGTAGGTACACCTCAGCAGGAATGGTTCGCTTTCTTTGGAGTGACAATAATAGCTTTGTAACATAATGATTGGCCCTCTATGGTCTGCAGGGGGGGGAGAGTCAGGAAAAAGGAGTTAGATAAAATCGCTATAAATTGTTGTGGTGATTCAGAGATTTAATCTGAAATCAAGCTGGATTGGACTTTATTGGTGTATCTGGTAACTTCTCTTTCTTACATCATGGATAATATAATAATATTAGAAATGGAGCTGTCAGACAAACTATGTTTTAATAGTCAGGAACTTGACAAAGTCTTTTTTTATATTATGGATGTATGTTCTGTATTCTTTTATTAATATTATTGCCTAATAAAAGTCTGACATGGCCTTCGGCTAGAACAATAAACTTACGAACATGAACATTTAATTGGAGTATTCAAATGTTGTGTTGTTTTTAATTTCATTTCCCAGAAAATCCATATTTGAGTTGTTGTTTATCTCATAACTACAGTTATGTTCTTTTGCAAAAAAAATAACCTGGAACCATGTTGGGCGACAGAGCAGTCGATTGCTACCCACACACTGATTGAAAATTACCAAATTCTTTGCTTACTTTTAACTACAGAGCCATCAGAGTTCTTAGGTTAAAAGCTGAATAAAAGTGTTTTGAATGCCAAAGAACCTTTTGTCTTCTGACTGGAAATCCTATTAGGACTAATAGATATATTGGCTAGACATACACATTTGCTTGTGATTAGAACATCCATGGGAGTGCTAATATACAAATAGCTCCAACAGGTGTCTTCCTTTAAAGATGTGATCTAAAATTTGTTCCCCAACATATTACTCCTTTTTGCAGAGCCATGACCAGTAGTGGTCACTGTAACTACTCTTGCTTTCTATATGTGCAATATTCAGATGCTGTAGCAGGTTTTTCCTCAAAAGCGGTATACGGTAAGTCTGAATCTTTGAGGCTGGAAGTATATGCTTGGCAGAAGCTTGGTTCTTTGACATATAGCTGTGAATAGAGGAGGTGATTTTCCAGGGGAAAATATTGTACTGTGAGAAGGTGCTTAGATTTCCTCAGACGCTTTCCCTTTAATGGGATGGGAGTTCCATAAATATGATTCCAGAGAAGCAAGTGTGACAGCCTGGACCTCTTCTGAACCAAGGTTGGACACTTTTAGGTACCAAGGCTTTGTGCAAATGTTCTGCTTAAGCATCCACTGTTTATTTGTGAGGGAAGAAGACAGGGAGTTTGCAAGGAGTCACTTCCTAGGCTCTGCCCAGCCACCAATCTCCACTGTGCCTCTCCTGACCTTACTTTGAAGCTTTCCACTTCTAGAAAGCTTCTCTGTCTTTATTCTGCCCCTGTGCAAAGTTTTAATCCTAGTCCAACTTGACAACTTGCCCTTGCTTCACAGAAACTGGACTGGAAGTGTTTAGTTTCTGAAGCAACTGAACATTCTATGCCACCACCATAGCACCCAAGCCAATCAGTGACAGAACCTCCTTCACCACAAGCACAATGCTATAGTGATAGGAAAGGAAATGAATAAGGGATATGCCAAGAAACACCATAAAATGTGGAGAAGTTCAAATTTTATTGTTAGATGGCAATATCAGAATCTCCTTGACTCTCAATTTGTTATCTTGGGGGGGGGGCAGATGAGTGAAGAGGACTTCTATCCAAAGAAGTGTGTGTTTGTGTGAAAATGTGGCTTTTAAAATAAATGATGCATTAAGTCAAGCCTGAGATGTGATGCACTACAGTGTGAACTTTTAAAAGCATTCATTTGTTGCATTTATATAGAGCCACACACTATGTATTTCTTTTTTGTTTATTGCCTCATGCCGCAAATATTCCCCCTCTCAGCCACATACAGGAAAACATACTGGTGCTGCTATTTAAATAGGCTAATAAAAACAACATTCAGCCATTTGGAACTGAAATATTCATGAGCTACTCAGGGAACAATGAAACTCAACTGCCTTAGCTGTCCTAGAGGAACAAAAGTCAGGGGAATGTAACGGTAAATACAAACCATTCTACTGCATCTTAAATTTTTGCCGTTTGCTTTCCTTTCTCCTCCTCCTCCTTTTAGCTGAGAGTGTGTTTCCACCTTAAACTTGGGCAAGGGAATTGGTGTGCTTGTAGGGAACTGAATGTGGCATCCAAGGAGGGCTGCCAAGCCACTTTCTTTTCCTTGGCGAGGGTAGCTATGCCTTTATCTGCCACAGGGCAGATAGATATTCTACTATTGCATGGTTTCTAATATAAAATGATGTTCAGAAAACTTCACTTTCAGAATTCTTCTTTCCTATGTAGCTGCTGTAGATAAAACAAACTTTTTGGAAGTAGCAGCACTAACTCTGAAACAAAATCCCATTTCCTCCAATGATTCTTTATGATCTCAACCTTTCTTTTTAAACCTTTTTAAAGTTTACAGTCCATATTGTTTGCAGAGGCGTTTTTAGGGAGTGGGGCTTCTTCATAAGGGCAACAATCAGTCCCGCCATAAAATATCTCAACACTTCCCTTAATCCCTAGGCAACACCTATCCATAAAAATCAATGTGTTCTTTTCCAGCTTCCCATCGAAATGGGAGCTACCCAAAAAAAATTGTTCCCTGTCATATGTTCCCAGGCCTGGGTATGTTCACTTCATAGGCATGCTGTTCGCAACAGTAAATTAAGATTAGAGTTGTCAAGTCCTCACCTGGAGCCAGTACCGGTATCTATGCCTTAAACTGGGGCTAGTTAACCTTTTACCTTCTTGATTTTGCTGAACTGCAACTCCCATCATCCATGACTTTGTAAGCCACTTAAAAGGTTTTTTATTACCATCAAGTGCTATATTCATTTTTGTTAAATCTTGATCGTGCCAACTGTAGCTAATGAGAGTTGGAGTCCAATGGCACCTGGACAATGGCACAGGTTAACCATTCCTGCCTTAAATGTTCTGAGACACCCACTCACTAATCCATACCTTCACTGATAATGTCGCCTTTTTGTGAATCATTATTACAGTATAATAGCCTTGACTACAGGCTACAGCAGGTGGTGGAGGGCTTGCAAGGACTAGGTGGAGGAACGTCATGCATACAACACTGATTCAACCTCTTTTTTGGAGATAAAGAGCAGTAAAATGTATAAATGCCTGCTGTGGTTGACAGCCAGACACATTTCTGATGAAAGCAGGAGTCATTTTCCTAAGCTGGCAGAACAGGGGGAAAACATTATCTGAATTTGGTGCCTTGTTTTCATGTAGATATATGGCAGAGGTACTTACATGAAGAATGCAAAAGTTGCCACATCAGAGTAAATGGAACATTTAAGGGTTTTATTCTCCACAAAAGGGGTTACTGCACACATAAGTTCCCATTATGTGAAAACAAGATGTTGCCAAGCTGCGACATCTTTAAGTTTGCCATTTTGGCCTATGTTAGGTGCACCACAGAAGGCCGTTGCTGGCATTTCCTCAACACTGAAAAGGAGATAGAAAAACATTTTTTAATTGTAGACAAATGTTTTGAAACACCTTTCCACAAAACAGACAGAGCAAATCAGAGGCAGGTGCAAATTTCTGAAACCACTTCAGTCTGGAAATTGACAAGACTTCAGGTTGAATGCATCCTTCAGTTATTTCACTGTGTATGCAGCTGGACCAAATGGGTATTCATACATTTATTCACATGCCTGGCTCCCATTGGATGGTACTACCTGCAAGCAGTGAAAGCTGTTCCAGGGAGGCAGTTTGTGGTGAAGTGCAAGGACAGTTGGGGGAAAACAAAAACACCTCTGTTGGAGATTAGTTTGCACCACTTTTCTTCACTTCTGTTGTTCATGCTTAAGTTCATCTGATGAGGAGATTAATATACATAATTCAAACCATAGTCTTAACAAAATAAAAGAAGTTTTACAGTATAATAACCAAATGGTATTAGTGAACATTATTAAAAAAAGAGTTGAAATAACTACTATAATCAATAACAATTTGCAAATTACAAAAATTGTTGATTGAATCAAATATTTGCTGCACATCTTCAGCTTTATTTAAGTAAAGCATATTTCCTAGTGAGATAATGTTCCAAAATGGCCGCAGCACGACTTCTGGCTTTCCGGTGCCGCGCTGCTGCCGATCCTGGATTTTTCAATCTGGGAGTTGGCACCTATGACTCCATTCCTGGCACACTGGAAACAGGAAACCACGTAAAGCAGAAATCTTAAAGAGATGCAATCCTAAGAACTTTTTGCTCAAAGTTTTTGTTGAAACCACCGGAACTTGCTTCCAAGTAAATGTATGGTAGATTGTAAAACCATTATCTTTTAAGTAGATCTATGGAACTTCCAACCATATTTCTGTATAATTTATTTAAAATATATATTTTTAAAATTTATTTCCAAAATAGAAAAAATGCACAAGAAAAAACCAAGAGTTACATCATGTAACATACATACACAAACATACACAAACAGAAGGTAATGACATATTTTTCCTCGTTACATTTAGTTAGGCATATATGTAAGATTCATTGGCAACTTGGAGATTTTCTGTATGCTGCATTATAATAATGCAATTTGTGCTTCCTATGTAGTCCATCATTTGGGGAAAAGCTTTGATAAACGTTGCCACAGATGTCCCTGGTTTATATATAATAACCAAATATTATAACTTTGCCTTTAGCTAACAAGTTGGTAAGACAATTCTTCTGCTGTGGCTATTTGCCATAGTTCAGTGTACCAAGAGTTTGATGTCAAAATTCTGCAGTTTTACAGTTTTTAGTTATTACTCTGCAGGCAGTCATCAACACTATTAGTTCCTTAGTTGTCACTTTCTCAATTTGTTCCTCCCAAATTGTTGGAAAAGCTAGTTTGACATATACAGTTTGATGTGTTATGTTTCCATTTCTTCACATACCATATTCCAAAAGCATATGTTTGTGTATTATTATTTTAAAAACAACAACACCTTTTTATTACTACTCACAAGTAAGTAGCATCAATATAGTACTGCAATATAGTACCATTCACAAGAAAGTGGTTTCATGATTGATTTTAAAGTTTGGCTGCATGGTGCTTTCTTGCACTTTCTACACCTAGTCCACAAAATAAGAACTGTCTGCTCAAGGTCTTAGAGATTTAAAATGGTCCATAGGCACTTTCTTGTCATTGTAGATGAGTTCCTATATGGCAAGAGTCTTCCTGTAGAGCAGGTGGAATTATGAGATATCAGACTAGTATGCTAAGGAAACAGGCATTTGTCCTACACCACATATCATTTGGCTGATCCTTCCTCTATCATGATTCATACTTTGTCCATTGCAATGGGAATTTGTATAATGGCTGACACCACACAAATCAAGATGGCTGACTGCCAAGGTTCCTATAAAACCACAATCATTCTGTGCAATGCCTGCAAATAAATAATCTCTCCCAATCTAAACACAAGTTGCAGCATCACTGTCTGTGAAATGTCTAAGGTATAACATGCAAGGACCTAGAAAAACCTAACTGGCTTGGTTCACAAATCTTTCATAGTGTTTAAAAATGAAGCATGTAAGCAGGTTTATGTTTACCACAAAAGTCAAAGCCTGCTTTATGGTATCAGCATCCTAGAGATTGTTTAGCTGCACAAAAACACCACTGAACTCCTATTAACTAAGGCTGCACTCCTATGCACAATGATTAAGGAGTAAAGGTAAAGGGTAAAGGGACCCCTGACTATTAGGTCCAGTCGTGACCGACTCTGGGGTTGCGCACTCATCTCGCATTATTGGCCGAGGGAGCCGGCGTATAGCTTCCAGGTCATGTGGCCAGCATGACAAAGCCATTTCTGGCAAACCAGAGCAGCACATGGAAACGCTGTTTACCTTCCCGCTGTAGCGGTTCCTATTAATCTACTTGCATTTTGACGTGCTTTCGAACTGCTAGGTTGGCAGGAGCTGGGACCAAGCAACGGGAGCTCACCCCGTCACAGCGATTCGAACCACCGACCTTCTGATCAGCAAGCCCTAGGCTCAGTGGTTTAACCACAGCGCCACCTGGGTGTAAGTCCCGCTAATTTCAGGGACTTACTTCTGAGTTACCATTTTAGGATTGTGTTTTAAGCCTATCATAAATAGGGATCAGTTCACATTTAAAGGTGAACTTTCCTAAGTCACACTTTCTGAAACAAATACACAAGCTGAACTAATCCACTATAGTCTTTGAAATTTGCAATTCTCTGAAAATTTCAATGCACTTCTCCAGCCTAAAAATTTGTATAAAAATGCATGTGCTAGTGCTTGCAAATGCATACATCAGTTTAAAAAACAAGCAAACAAAAACATACATGAGTGCATCATATTTGGGGATAAAGCCTTGAGTGGTTTCTCCCAGGTGAGGGGTCATTGGGAAGCCCATGGAATATAAAGCCCAGGAGCAGGTGACAGGCTTCTTAAAATGACAATAGTTCTGATTTCGTCCTAATCCATATTTGCCGCATGCACCCTCACTTCACACTGTGGTCTTCACTTGTCACTGTTTGGGGACTGAATAGGAATTGAGGAAAATTGTTGTTGGCCTTTGGGGCTCTCCCCCCCCCCCACTTCACATTGTTCAGTGATTCTAATTGGCTTTGGTGTGGCATGAGTATCTGCTGAGTCTGGGCAAGAGAGGGAATTTTGAGGAAGAGGTGGGTTTAAATACCTGAGGCCTCACTGAATTAAGGGCGCTGTTCAGTCACCCTCCACCACCTTTGCAGTTAGTGGTCTCTGAGGGTGCCCTTTAGGGTTGGCATGCACACCTTGGTGAATGCTGGACAGTGGGGCCAGGGTGCATGTGTCAGGTTGACACAACTCAAGGTTTGCCTAGCTGTGTGGCTCCATAATGTAAACATGCCCAGAAATGGGGGCGGGATTTAATCCTGCCTTATTACATAACCTCACGAGCCCAGACTCATAAGAACAGGCATCCCCAAACTGTGGCGCTCCAAATGTTTTGGCCTACAACTCCCATGATCCCTAGCTAACAGGACCAGTGGTCAGGGATGATGGAAATTGTAGTCCAAAACACCTGGAGGGCCTGCATAATAATAATAATGCTAATAATGCTAATAATGCTAATAATGCTAATAATAATAATAATAATAATAATAATAATAATAATATAGTATTTATACCCCGCCCATCTGGCTGGGTTTCCCCAGCCACTCTGGGCAGCTTCCAACAGAAAAATGAAATAAAATAATCTATTAAACATTAAAAGCCTCCCTAAACAGGGCTGCCTTCAGATGTCTAAAAATCTGGTAGCTGTTTTTCTCTTTGACATCTGATTGGAGGGCGTTCCACAGGGTGGGCGCCACTACCGAGAAGGCCCTCTGCCTGGTTCCCTGCAACTTGGCTTCTCGCAACGAGGGAACCGCCAGAAAGCCCTCAGTACTGGACCTCAGTGTCCGGGCAGAACGATGGAGAGCCTCAGGTCAATGACCCATCTAGTTCAGCATCCTGTTTTCACAGCATCCACCCAAGTGCCTTTATGAAATCCTTATGCAGGGACCGAGCATAAGAGCGCTCTGCCCTCCTGTGGTTTCCAGCAACTAATATTCAGACTCTGGCTTGCAGGCCTTCTAATCCATTATATTTATGAACAACAGTAACTTTTAGCGCTTAATTTGTGTCTCAAGTCTTCTTTGTTGGTGTGCTAGCAGAATCGAGACCAGGGTGCTTTGGAGAAAACACTCATGAGAATAACTTCAGAGGCTGAAAATAACATCAAGAAATGCCTTTCAAAGCACCAGCCATGCAATTACTGTAAAGGTGAAAACAAGCCCTTCAAAGTGCCATTTCAAAATAAATAAAATTACTCTGTGTTCCCCAGATTACAACAGATGGCAACATATTTTATGCAGCTGAACTAGTTGGCTATAAAGGTAATAGAGATTGCAGCAAAAATATGGTGATTGGATAATGAGTTTGTACTCGAAGATGTGTGTTTTCCAACTATAATGGAGGTCAGCTACTGATCTGTGTTATGGATCTGGTTTTAATAATCTGTTTAATCAAGCTGCAAGGGTTTGCTGCTATTCTGAAATGTTAAAGAGGAACATTAGATGATAGTAACTCTCAATACTTGCAAACGGCTTCCAATCTCTATAGTTTACAGAAGTAATTATTTATATCAGCTATACCCGTCTGCTCAGATGGAATCAAATTGGGTAATATAAAATGTTAAGTGACTTTGTAATTTTTATCCAAGTTCTTTGCCCTAGGATACATATTTCTATTGAAGTTTAAATCAAATTCCTATAACTAAGAGCTATGAGCATTTTAGAAAGAGAGGCTTTTAGATTCCAGGCCTTGTTCTGCACAGAGACACCATAATTTTTCACAGTTTCTTCTATTTCGATCCAGTAACGACTTTTTTTTCCATTGGCAAAAAAGTGAAAGATAATCAACCCGGATTTATCACATCTTGTTATTCCAAGGAGTATCTGACACTCCTGTGTCTGACGCATTAGACCAAGGTTTCTTCCCCTCATTTATTCTCTGTCATTGCTAATATATTAATTTTTGAAATAGTATTGCTTTTCTATTCAACTAAAATCCATACTATATTATGCTCATTACTTACCAAGCAATGTGTTCTATATTTATTACATATAAGCATTGCTAAAGCAAAATGAACAATTATACTGCAAACAATTCAGTCTCATATCTTCACTGATATACCAAATTTAAGAACCTCCCCATCACCCCTAGTTTACAAAGGCATTTACTAGGTGGATAGTAAAACATCCAGGAATGAGACCCTGTGCATAAAAAAAGAAAGAAAATTGGAATGACATGACTCCCAACTGCAGCAATAGCAGCAAATGTCCTATGTAAACTTTAATGTCAGACTCAGACTCACATTCTGTAACCTCTAAGCGTCAATACCCATCACCATCCATTTGTATGGCTGTCTTGTTCCATGCCCAATAAGCACAGAACACATTTGCCTGGCAGTGCTGTTCCCCACAGATTGCAATAAAATACTGGACAAGGTTTTGTCCAGTATCGTGTTTGTGTGGCGGGCTCATGGGAAAAAGCTGTCCCATGAGCCCTTGCAAAGGGGAGGGGAAAGCCTATATAAGGCTTCTTCCAGAGCTTCTCACCCCTCTGGTTAAAGCCTTCACTGAGCAATTTTGGGCAATTAAGCCCTGGTGTGTACATTTGAGATACCAACCTTTTCTTCTGAGGAGTGGTCCTACATGTCTGAAATCAGTGTGGATAAGAGTCCCAATCTCTTTTTCCAGCAAGATACAGATGTCAGAAAAATAGGGGGGGGGGATATAACGGGTTTAGCAAAACCTCATAGTTGATGCAGTTTCTTAATAAGAAAGCAAAATGAATAAGTTATTTAACATGGGAAATATCAATCCATGCAGATTTTATTGAATTTGTAACGAGATCAAAAATATGCCCTAAATCATTGTTATGGTAATTATTCTCAACGGGACCTGTCTTTGGTTTTAAAGGTAATAATAAAGACTCCTAAGAGGTAGAGTAATTACACTTAACTGCTGTGATTAAAAATATATAATTCCGCAGCTTTGTAAGTAAGACTGCTTCAAGAATTGCATAACCAGTGATATATAAATAGTTTCAACTATAGCCCACTGGTTTATTCAGTGTGACTTTAGTTGCTGGTGTGATTACCCCACCTGGGGTAATTACAAATTAACAACACTAGGAGATTAAATCCTTCTAGCTATGAAAAGCATTGGGCAACAAAATGACTTCCTATAGTGGTTTTAAAATGAGACAAAGGCCAGTTCAAAACTATCAGTATTTTGCAGGTTTAATTCACTTGCATGCTAGCTAGTTTAGGTTGTGCAAGTCCGCTTATCCTCACATAGTTCTATGGCTTTGTGGGCCAGTGTCGCCTCTCCTATTGTGAATCAATGCAGCCTCTGGTCATTGGGGCTGCCTAGCCAGGGAGAAGGCTTATTGCTTGCCAGCAGATTGGCCTATGGTAGGCCTCCCTTTAGGGCAGGCCTGACGAAGCTCATGGGCTTTTCTCACGTCCGCTTCCGGAGCATTTAAGGCAGCCTGCCCTGGCCCCAATGCTCAGTTCTTTGTCGGATTACCCCCACCCTTTTTGTTTATTCTGGGTCTTGTGTAATTTTACCTTGCTATGGCTAGCTTGGGACCGGGCAGGAATTTGTCCATGAGGCCAGTTGGCTCCAGTCTGATGCTTTTGCCAACCTCATAGCAATCATCACAATTTTGGTGGTTTAGGCATTGGGTAAAGCATGGATGTCAAACACAAGTTCCGCGGGCCAAATCCGGCCCGCCAGACCTCATCATGTGGCCCATGTAGCCAGGGCCGGGCGCCGCCTCCATTTAGGCAAACTAGGCCTTTGCCTAGAGCGCTGAAATGGAGGGGGCACTGAACAGCCCGCCTGCAGGGCGGTGCCGCCTGCAGGGCCGTCTCTGGGCCCGGGCTGGGGAAGGAGGAGGATGCGGGAGGCGATCCTCCTCTGAGGCTGCTGCTGCTCAGCGGGAAGGAAGGGGCTCGCAGCTTCTGATTGGCTGCAGGAGATTCCAGCACGGCTTCTGATTGGCAACAGAAATCTCCTGCAGCCAATCAGAAGCTGCAGGCTCCTCTGGGCACCACCCCTTCCTTCCCGCTGAGTGGCCGAGAGCGGGAAGGAAGCGGCAGTGGCATGGAGACTGCCTTCACCGCCCATGCAAGGTAAAAAAGGGAAGCCCCTTTTCTTTCTTCCCCCTTCCCCGAAGCTGCTGTCGCGTGTGTGTGCGGCCCCGTTTCTTTGGGTCAAGGGGGTTCGTTCACAAGGGGGGGGAGGATAAGGATGAGAAATAGCGGCAACGGTGCGCCTCAGCCGGTTCTCAATCTTTATCTTGAACACACTCCACGTCCACGCACACCCTCTCCAGTCTGGCAAAAGTAATTGGAAGTGTTTACCAGCCTCCAATTTTCTCCTTTGGTTGTTAGCAGAGCCCTGACTTCAGTGTCCCCTTGCAGTTTTCTGTTGCTGGCCATAGAACACACGGTGGCCTTTGGGGTATTTTGGTAAATTACTGTCTGTTACCAAAAATCATTTTTCAATAAATTGTACAATAATTGTACATTTGAATATCTACTTGCCATTATTCTGACTATGTTTCTGCTTTCAGAACTAGTTATTACTTACATTATTACAAAAACAGTAATAATTGAATGCAGTGACAATAATTTATGATAATAAAGAGTGGACACATAGTCCTACAGATACAACCGGCCCTTTGAGGGTGACCAAACTGCTGATGCGGCCCCCGATGAATTTGAGTTTGACACCCCTGGGGTAAAGCATAGCGGGTGGCGCTGTGGTCTAAACCACTGAGACTAGGGCTTGCTGATCAGAAGGTCAGCGGTTCGAATCCCCGCGATGGGGTGAGCTCCCGCTGCTCAGTCCCTGCTCCTGCCAACCTACAGTTTGAAAGAACGTCAAAGTGCAAGTAGATAAATAGGTACCCCTCCGGCGGGAAGGTAAACGGTGTTTCCATGCACTGCTCTGATTCGCTAGAAGCGGCTTAGTCATGCTGGCCACAAGACCCAGCAGCTGTCTGCAGTCAAACGCCGGCTCCCTCGGCCAGTAAAGCGAGATGAGCGCCGCAACCCCAGAAACATTCGTGACTGGACTTAACGGTCAGGGGTCCCTATACCTTACCTAAAGCGTAGTCTTGGATGGAGAGGAGGTTGTATTCTCTGCCTGCCCCTCCAAATGATAGGGTACCCTGCTAAAGGGATCTGGGAGGGATTCCTTCTTTCCATATGCCAAGGCAAGGGCTTGGGCCACAGCACTTTTTAAGGTGGTGATCCCTGTGGGGGTCCACCTGTTTGACGTAAGTCTTAGAAAACCGCCAGATTCACTTCTAGCAAGTGGGTCAGATGTCAATGGTTATGCCCAGTGCCTATGCCAAAACTCTTAGAGTACATCTGCAACCAATAAAGCTGTGGCCTTATTTGACCAAATAAGCTGTGTTGTATCTGGTTCTTCCTCGAGTCAAAGGGTGGGTGGGTGTGTAGAGCCTTGACATGCATTAAAGTGGATTTTTTGTTCTGTAACTGAGTAAATGTGCATGCATAACACATCCAGCCAGAGTATTCTGAAATATAATTTCATGAAATACTCCCTGTTTATTATATTTATTCATGCTTTTCAGGGCCCAATGCAAAATATAGGTAATCAGATATATTTCATAACTTCTGTCCAAAGCAAAGAAGGCTATGAAGCATTTCCTTTGGGTGAAGCCAGTTGATCTTTTTCCTAGAGGATTATTAAGATATAATTTTGATCGGATTTCTCTTCCAAGGCAGAAACTGGGGTGGGCGGGATTTTTAGACTTGTCAACAGTTCAATGTCGTACTACATCTTTAAACACTAATGACCAGAATCACATGAAGTGTGTCTTATACTTAAATACTGTGCACCATAATGATCACTACCAAATCCTGATACTCGCTTTCTTGTGATGTTATACCAACAATGTCAATAGGAACTGCAAGGAGTGAATTGTCACTATTCCTTAGCAGAGATTTTCACAGGCTCCTTATCGCTGAGATCACAGAATTGTAATACATTCTCATTCAACTAGTTATCTGAACTCGGTATTTTAATTCTACATCTACTGATGCCATTCTTACAGCAGAACATGGATGTCAGATTGTTTTATTTGAGCAGAACAATCTACCAAATGGATGTCATGCAAAAAAAGCAATTAAGTAAAAAGTTACAGAAGCTCTATTCAAAAGCCTTTTAATAATGCTCAAATTTGATTGGTGCACTAGAGTTATATTGTGTCACTTTCCCCTTCTCCCAGTTTTATTTTTCTAAGAAAAAATATCTGATTTTCAAGGTACCACTTGCCCTAATCAGCTCATATATATATATATATATATATATATATATATATATATATATATGTGTGTGTGTGTGTGTGTGTGCGCGCGCGCGCGCACACACACACACACACACACACACACACACGAAGATCAAGGGTGGCAATTGTGGTTTTTTCCAAACCATCATAGGACTACCCTTTTGTCATTTGCTCATTAGATAAGAAAGAAGGCTGTTCAATAATAAAAAAGCAAGATAATTATCATTTACATTGTCACTCCCAGGAGGCATTTTCCACCAATTTTCAGATAAATAAATTAGAAATATACCTGTAGCACTGGAGAATCTGTTTGAGCATGACAATACAGTGGGTCATAGAATCGTAGAACTGTAGAGTTGGAAGGGGCCCTGAGGATCATCTAGTCCACTGCAATGTAGGAATATGCAACTGTCCCATATAGGGATTGAATCTGCAACCTTGTCGTTATCAGCACCACACTCTAACCAACTGAGCTATCCAGGCTGACATTAAACCTGGTCTTAAAAGGCACAAATGAGGGGCGGGGGGAGCATAATAATAGTATTAAAGAACAAGTCTAGCAACCCATTCTCGCAGAGGCCAACCAGATGCTGTTAGGAAGCCATAAAGTCTTTTTGCATCTGCTCTGTTAGAATATGCAACTACAGAACTACGTAGAATTAGTTTCACAGCTTTACTGGAAGCAGTCTTAAAACTGGTTACAAAGAGTTAAACATTACAAGAAACGAAGAAACACATTACAAACGAGCAATGTGGTTTGGTCTTCTTTGTAGTCCTTAATGCAGTTCAGTAAACTTTTCTTCTCTCTGGTTCCAGATAGAGATCCTAGGCTTGTTAATCATCATGCTACTATTGCTGGCCATCACTGTATTCTCAGGTTTCAGCTTCCTGCTGTGAGATATCTGCAGCTCCGGTTTCTGGCAATGAGTAGTCTAACACAGTGAAACTGAAAAACACCGGACTTCCACATTCACCTTGAGTGAAACCTGTCACTTAATGCAAACTTTTTTGCTTTGCAAATGCCTGAGTTTTAACCTCAATGCATGCAGACATTGCATTTTGTGCATTCAGTATCTTTAACATGTTTCACTCCCCACCATCACCATGATGCTAGGAGTGAGGCATCTAGACATATTATAAGAATATAGAGAGATTGCTTGAGAGTCCTCACCACCGTAGCCTCTGCTCAATACTCATCCCAACAGCAGAATTTGCAAGCCGTGTCCAATGGTTTCATTTCCAAAATTTGCTGAATTCTGAGGACAACCTCCAAGAAACACTAAAGTGATCTCGTATACCTATCGGAGGCACATCCACAGAACCTGCCCTTAGCCCCAAGAACCAGCAGCTGACTAATTCCATGCTTCAATGGGAGTGGACGGGAGCTGCTGCTTCAGGGGGGGGGGATGAATAGAATCCTTGAGGCAGGGACAGTCTTAAAGCTACCTATGTACCTCTTCCTATTGGTGGACACACCCTGCTCAAAACCTTTGTGTCAGCTTTTCAGTTCCAATCCATGCATGGAGGGGCAGAAAGAATCGCATATCTGACCTAAACAATAGGCGGGAGGAGCACCAACCCTGAATACATTTACTTAGAAGTAAGTCTCACTGAGTTCAACAAGGTTTACTCTCAGAAAGTATGTATAAGATTGCATTCTAAGGATGAAAGCTGGACAGTCCTATCTAATTGTAATTTGAACAACAAGAAGCTAAAGAAAACATCATCATTCCTGTCAAGCAGGCCTAGATGAAAATCTTGCCACTTTTTCACATCTACTTTAAATTCTTTCTTTCCCCTCAAAAATTAATAACAATTAATTGATTGAGAGATAAAAATCAAGAGTGTTGCATGATAAATGAGGTGAGTTATTGCTAATTATTATAAAAGTTAAAAAATCACAAAAGTGTTCTCTTCAGGTGCTAATTTTAATACTTGAATGAAATTAATAAGACTCTTGATAAAACAGCAGGATATCTTTAGATTACACAAGTAATCAGCAAGAAAATTTATTGTGGTTTTCTGAAGCATGAAATGTTTGTGTAATGTATGCAAAAGTGGTACTTTATTCTCTGCAGTGAACAATTCTGAGTCCTCATAATAGAAAAATATTTAATAGTTTGAAAACTCTCGAGGCATAGTTTTTAAAAGTTGTTCAAGTGCAGTTAATTTGACTCAATACAAATGAACACTGAAAAAAGGACCGCCTCATTTAAAACTACTTTAGGGCCCCATTGATTAAAATAATTATATAAGGTTAAACTCAAAACATGAAGACAATGAGAAAGTAAAGTTGATGCCTAGAGAGTTGAAATTTTGAGAAATAACATTTGCAGATGGGATTTTGAACGGTAGACTAATTTGAAATCCAAAAACCTTCTTCATTAAGAAAAAAATTCCCAAAGCTGCATCCAGGCAAGTGGTAAATTTAACTTCTAGAAGTAAAATATACTAAATGATATCTTCCATTTCATGCATATGTGCCCAATCATGCTCCTTAAGGAGTCACTTCCTTTAAAGTTTTAATGGAATTCAGAAAGTATGGTTGTTTGGATATATATGGTGCTTGGATATATATACAGGACCTTTTTTCAGAAAGCGCAGGACAACATATATCAGGCATTAGTAGAAAATGATGGCAAAGTTTAGAGAGATCATAGTGCTGATAATAATTTGAATTTAGTTATTTTAGTTACATAAATTATATCTAAGCCCAAGCTTTCAGAAATGTCTCAAAAACTGATTGCTGTTTGATTAAATCCTCCTGCAACCCTATCCCTTCTCCTCAGTATCACCACACAGAAATGGCCAAAATCTCTGCTATTAGATTTCGTTGTGGAAGTCAGCTCACATTTACTTGTTCTCAATGCTTCACACTCAACATTTATTGATGTGTGTAGTTAACTCTGTTTGATGTGTTTGTTTGGGCTTAAATGGGTCAATGGAGTGGCAGTTCTACTAGCTCAGATATGGAGCAAGAGGATTCATCCATTGATTGGTTTTCTACTCTACAATGGCTACAATAACAAATGGATCATGGTTGTAGCCTGTCCACCACTGGTGGAGCTGTCTCATCCCAGGTTAGATTTGAATTTAATAAACTCCCCCCCCCCTTTCTTTTTTCTTCATAACAGAAACTTCTGTACCCCTCTTATCCTGACCAAAAGTCTATGTACTGTATAGCTCAGTGGTGGCTAACCTGTCACCATCTAAAGGTTGTTGAGACTCCACTTCACTTCAACCCCAGCCAGCCTGTATGTCCAAAAGGCAGGTATGGTAGAAGACCAACAAAAACTGGTCAGCAAAGGGCCTTCCCTTAACCCATTAATTGTTGGTGGTTAAAACATATCAGCTAAATAAGAAGAGACACTCTGAAGTTCGAATGCTTTTATCTGTTTGTATTGAATACTATCCTTAAATAAAAGAATAGCTTTCTTGCATTGCCTCATTTCCTTTAACAATCCTGACATGCTCAGCCATCATAGCTAAAGAGGGGGATTTCAATATGATGAAACCAGAATCATGATAACTGTAATCTTAGAAATACACTCTGAGCCATGGGGAACCTTTGGTAGGTCACAGAGTGAGGTATACTACCAATGGTTTGATTCAATGACGAATAAATTCCATTGGTTTCAAGGGGTTTGTTTTACACCAGGTGGCGCTGTGGTTAAACCACTGAGCCTAGGGCTTGCTGATCAGAAGGTCGGCGATTCGAATCCCTGTGACGGGGTGAGCTCCGGTTGCTTAGTCCCAGCTCCTGCCAACCTAGCAGTTCGAAAGCACGTCAAAATGCAAGTAGATAAATAGGAACCGCTACAGCGGGAAGGTAAACAGTGTTTCCATGTGCTGCTCTGGTTTGCCAGAAGCGGCTTTGTCATGCTGACCACATGACCTGGAAGCTGTACGCCGGCTCCCTCGGCCAATAATGCAAGATGAGCGCGCAACCCCAGAGTCGGTCACGACTGGACCTAATAGTCAGGGGTCCCTTTACCTTAAATCTGCAAAGCATCCACTGATACCCTTTTAAGATGCTCTAAAAGCACACTCTCACTCTTTAAAGAAAAACAGTCCAGTTAAAATGGGAGGTGGTGTTGGATGGAACGTATCAATACTTCATTCAGGAGGGTGGCATGTACATTGACCTGAAAGGGAATGTTAAGTGCTCCACAGTTCTCCATCCCTACCCCAGCCTCAAATAAATAAATAACAGATGATGGCTTCTGGTACCAGGCCAATTGGCAGATCAACTCAGCACTAGAAAGATGTCTGCAAATGTGACATGAAGGTTGGCAACATCAACCCTGCCATGTTAGGATCCCTTGCAGATGACAACTGTCTGTCTCCAGGCACTGTGAAATTGTGTATCCATAGCAGTGACCAGATAAGAAATGACCTCTGGGAGGAGGCAGAGAGAACTGCAATACAACTAGATGCCTTCACCTGCCCCAGCTGCAACAAGACATGTCTCTCCCGCATCAGTCGCTACACCCACAGCAGGCACTGCAACAATCCAACATCTTGATCTCACCCCCAAAGGCACCCCCCTCCATTGTATCCCAAGAGAAATGGATACCAACCAACCAGATGGGTGGGAAGTTCCAAGAACTACACTAGAAATTTAATTCTGGGCTGAAAGACTAAATATGGATAATTGACATGTTTTGCATGTTACAAGTGTACATATTTTGCATGTTACAAATGACACATACACACCTTTAATCTATGCCTTCAGATCCATTGCATTTTCAATAAATAAATCATGGTGTGTTCATAAGCTTTGGCTAGTTGCCTTTCACCAACTGAGTATGCTGTGATCAACTAGATAATTGGTAGCTGAGGTCAGGGAGCAGAAGCAGCATATGCTTTTTCACTGGCTTCTTTATGTCTTGGGAATCCCCCAGCCCCAAATCGCCCAGAAACAATGACGATACAGCCTCCAGCAAATCCTTTCTGCCGCCACCAGTCACGCTTCCCTCAAATTGCCAAAAATCTCCCACTTTTGCTGTTTGTCATTAAAAAAAACAACAATCAACATAATTAAAACTTGGGATTTGAGGCTTGGGATCTTAAAATTTGAAATCTAGTCTAGTCCTGGAGGAGGGAAAGGGAAGAAACCTTCAGGGCACAAAAGTATATTTTACTGATCTCAGCATGTTGAATTCTGACGTGGAAAATGACATTTGGCTGAACAGTGTCATAGAGGGCATTAGAGGTTGGTTGCAGGTGTAAGGGCGTTGGTGATGAGCCGTTTAGGCTTGAGTGGCAGCTAGGCATTGGGTAAGCCTTTGTTTAATTGATGGGAAGTTGTAGCCTCTGCCTGCCCCTCCTTGATAAGGGTATCCTGATAAAGGATTTGAGGTGTGTGGATCCTGTCCGAAGCCCAGGTGTGGGCTAGGGCCATGCCACAACCCCAAAAGGGACCCTCAGGATGCCCCTATTTGATGTAAGTCATAGGGCTCCCCCTTCTGGTGGTTTACCCTTAGTTCGACTCCCTGCAGGCGGGTGGGAGTCAAGATATAGCCTGGTTTCACCCAATCCCTAAGCCAAACCCCTCACATCTGTAACCAATAAAGCTGTGGCCTGTTTTAACCCATAATCCTAAATACTTGTGTCTGTGTGTTTATTAATAAACGAGGGACTGTGGGGCATGGGGCCTTGGCATGCAAATTCAAGCTTGGGACCAGGATGCCTAAATGATTGTTTAACCCCTTACATGCCCAACTGATAGCTGTGTCCTGCCAAAAAGAAAGGACCTCCTATGTATACCATCTTATCAAGAGATCTGTTCTTCTCAATACAGGAACAAGGCCTTATATGGCAACTGCCATTTGGAAATTCCTCTCATTAAATATTAAACAGGTTTCCGTCTTGCTAATTACATCCCTAAAAACTACCTTAGCTCTTCAGTCTGAGCAATTTGTGACTCCAGCAAGGCTTGAAATGCTGGCCCACCTACCTGTGCTGCCACACCTCATTAACTGCCCACTTTAAGGCGCCCTTTCATAAATAATATGACTGTGCCTTCAGCCTAGTGGGCGTGATTATCACTGAGGAAACTGGGCATCCAAAATGTTCATGATCTCTAAAATTATAAACATTAATACAGTATTAGGATCTGCCCAGCCAATCACTGTATACTTAAGCCATGTGCCAGGAGCATCATTAGAGGATGATATGTTGGAAAATGTATGTAATTATGCTAGAGCAGCATCTTAATCTCCAGACAGTTTACTGGTTCTACATGCTGAATAGACCCACTGCAACTAAAATAGTTATTCAAAAATCCTACATGTCCCTTTTGCCCAACAACAACAAACTATCTGTATATTGTTCATTGATATTCACACAATCAATGGCTGCTCTACCTAGGCTAAGTATTGTGATCTAATTTTCCAGGTGATGGCTATTTTGTACACCAAGGAAACAATCAGTTACCATTATAAAACATTTGCCTCACCAAATAGCCAGAGAGGTATATATACCAAGGCATTAAAACATGTATATAACTGTACTTAATGATTCAGGAAATGTCATCCAACAGCTTGTCAGAGCTTTTCAACCAACAGCAAAATTCAAAAGCAGTGCCGATCTGTTTATGCTTTCATTCAGATACATGTAAAAGACTGCAAAGCATTTAGAAATATAAAGCATCATAGAAAGGAAGCAGGCATTCTAGATAAAAGTACTTAAGATTAATTTAACATGCACAGGATTTCCCAATTAAAACTTTCACATTAGCGCTGCATTTTAAACAGTTAATCTCCTAATGAGACATCCCCAGCAATGAAAAGTGAATTGCAGGATTCAATATGGCCTTGAGGCCTGTATGTGCATCTGGAAATGGCTGTGACTTTTGTAAAAGCTGGATTTATGTGATTTTGTACAGAACATCTGAAATGAAAGAGCTATACTGCCACCTAATGTTATTGGCTCCTTCCTCATGTCACATACATCTGGTTTTATTCATGAAGTAATCTTGCTCCCTTTTTACGTGAAAAATTGGAGCTTTGAATAAGGGCCTTTTTACGAGGGCTAGTTGGTTGATGTAGGTTTTGCTATTTGAATACTGAACAGTAACATCCTGGAGAAGAATAAATTAGGGTCACTCTCTCTTCTTCACTTCTCCCCTCCGGAATGTGTTCTTCAATTCTTTCCCATGCCAGCTTTCATCTCAGTCACTTCTACGTGATTAAAGGAGGTGCATTAAGGATAAGGACTCCTCTCTTTCCTGTAGGGGCAAAAAATAGATAAATATCTCTGTGTGTCTGATCTACAGGAGTCTGGAAAAGAAAGATGCTGGTCCATGTTCCACAAGTAGAATTCCAATTTATTTCCATGAAGTTGGCTGGACTGCACACAGTGCTGTCATGGCTGTGTAGTGCACTTTAACAAAAAAATGAAAAAAAAACTAGAAAATTTATTCATCTCTACTTTTTTTGTGTCTTACATCTGTGGCATTTTAGTTTTTTTATTTCGGTAACATACTGAAACAACTTCATATATATATATATATATATATATATATATATATATATATATATATATATATAATCCTGAACACTTAGAAATTATTTTTTCACTAGCAAAAATAATATTTTAGCACAAAGTTTGTGTGATACACTTACCTTTGCACCATAAAGCCTACATCAAGGTCCTACTGCAGCTCCAGGTTGCCAAGAAGTAGGAGGCATGTTCAGTTCGGTCTGAGTTGGAATCTTGCACACAAATATTTTCATAGCCCCCATGCTGTTAATAAGCTAGGTCTAAAGGGATACTATGAAGAACAGAGTTTTGGGCAATGGTTGAGCTCCACTCAAAGCATAATATCACAGATCATGTGTTTTTAAAGTTTACCACTAATTTCTGCTGGGTCACATTTGTACAAAACTTTTCAGCAGTTTGCAAAATTGTTAAATAAAGGTGATGATATCAAAAAATTGTAAAGTAGGGATGAACGAATAGGCCAATATTGGTTTCTCTCAGCTTCTCATTCTTCCAACCTTAAATTAAAGGTAAAGGTAAAGGGGCCCCTGACCATCAGGTCCAGTCGTGTCCGACTCTGGGGTTGCGGCGCTCATCTCGCTCTATAGGCCGAGGGAGCCGGCGTTTGTCCGCAGACAGCTTCCGGGTCATGTGGCCAGCATGACAAAGCTGCTTCTGGCGAACCAGAGCAGCGCACGGAAACGCCGTTTACCTTCCCGTCGGAGCGGTCCCTATTTATCTACTTGCACTTTGACGTGCTTTCGAACTGCAATTAATTCTCCATATTTCCACATCCATTTGTGATATTTTTTAAAAGAAAGTTCTCATGAAAATTCATCAGCATTTTAGTGTATGTATGTAATTTTCCCTAATAAAATGCATGTTTGTATGCTATTTTTATGAACATATGCATTTATATGCACATAATACAATAGTATATGCATCTTTTGTTTATATATGCTAGAGAAATGCATTGCAAAATTCAGGTAAGTGTGAATTTAGAAGGATGGTTGTTTTTCAGTTTACATAGTAATATAATAACAATTTCAAAATATTTTTTCAGAAAGTATAAATTAGTTAAACTCACCTCTGAATGCAAACTGAATACATTTCCTCCATCTATGTTGTTGAGAGAGAAGACACAAAATATTCATTTACAGTATAGACCACCATGTTCCCAGTAGGGATGAAGGAATGTTTTATTTTGTCTCAGTTCCCTACAGAAAATAAAGTTAAAAGAAAGCTTTCAAAAGTTGAAAAAATGATGAGATATCTGCTGTCACTTACAAGATATGAAAAACCTTGGTGCATGTACCTGTCATTTTGACAATAAAAAACTTCAAGCTGAAGGTGAGATGCAAAGTCATATATTGACAAAGCAACCTACCTTTCAACCTTGGGAGTAAAATGTGCTCAGTGCTTTCCTGAGATAAGGCTGGAGACAAGAAAAATATGTTAGACTGCAAAGCTACCAAAAACATATTTAAAGGCTGAGCATGGGTGCTCTCCTGCCCGCTTTTGGACTGGAGGCACCTGACTTTAGCTCTCTGTTATGAAATTTTCTAGGGGGCTTTGGCAAATCTCTGTCTCCAAACCTAGTTAACTTCACAGAGTTACTGTGAGAACAATGAATAAACCACGTAGCACAGATACACTTGGAATCCAGATCCAGTCCAGCTAGTCTCACAGCCAGGGACAAACAGATGAATAAGACAGAAATCCCAAACAGCAAAAGTAACAGGACACAATTTTTTATTCATTTATTTATAGAAGTATTTGTATACTGCCATACTACAGCAACACTGTCTCAAGAAGGGAACTACCTTGTGACCTCCCTGCCCAAAATGAAGGTGACCTTGTCCCAGTCCTGAGTGTGAAACAGTAACTGTCTGCTTCTGCCCTATTTGGCCACATCTCTTCACATGCTAAAGGTGGACCTACCCCTGCAATCCTCAGATTCTGGATGTATTCACTTTCTTTTCTTTTGTTCCCTTTCTTCTTCTTTATTTTCTTCCTTCTCTTATTCATCCCCCCCCCATTTCTCTTTTCTAGATTAGTTTTGCTTTTATTGTAATTTATGCTGAAAACCATAGGATGTGTAAACCAGGCAAGAGTCAAACGGTTCATTTCTCCAGTCCAACTTCTGAAGCTTTGAGTGGACTAAGGAACCCCACTTCCCAATCTTAGTGCCTTGAGGGTGCTCACTGATAATGCTACCTTTTCTTTCCTTCCCCACACAGACCTCACTGTTCTGACATGATTTCATCTCCAATTTACTCACACACACCCCCGACACTAACTGCTACCGTCCCCATGTGGTATAAAGTGTAAACAAAGCTACCTCCCTTGACCAGTTTGGTTGACAAGCAAAGATGTCCTCTTCAGTCCTTCCACAACCATCTACTGTATATTACATTGTGACCCAGGAA
This sequence comes from Zootoca vivipara, assembly GCF_963506605.1. Taxonomy (NCBI): domain Eukaryota; kingdom Metazoa; phylum Chordata; class Lepidosauria; order Squamata; family Lacertidae; genus Zootoca; species Zootoca vivipara. The sequence goes on along the minus strand of NC_083284.1, from coordinate 31,663,582 downwards.
CTAGTGAGTGAATGATGAGACAAGTAACAAAACAGGCCAATCAATTATTGATAACTTGGCTAAAATAGTTCATCTATGCCTCATCCTGTTTTGGATTAGATAGAACATTATCCTCCCATCCTTCGTTAGTGGAGAGGAGAACCTGTAGCCTTTCAGTATCTGAATATCTGCAACTATTTCTCATAAATGGAAGTTATTAGACAAAAGAGTACACACTGAATTTTTTTGAAAGAAATGTAAATGACTACATCAATCAAGGCAACTAAACCATGACCACCGCTTCCTCACCACATAAAATGTATCTTTTAAAAACACATAGATTTGTCTCTTAGAAGCTCCTCATAATGTTAGGGGCCTGAGAGACTCATTTTCTTTTTATTTTTTTACTGTACACCAATGGCTCAAAGAACCTCTAATGCTCATTAAAGAAGGTGACAAAAATCCTGCAGCCATCCCACATTAAGACTATTCAAATATAATTATGCACTGTTGTTGATTGAAATTATGTTGACAAATTTACTCCAGGCAAACAATTCATGCAGCTGCAACAATATACATTTCTAAGAGAAGGCACTGTGTTATAAACTTGCTCGGGCCAAGTGAGTAGTTTATAAGACAGTGAGCATGAAACTGTTAATGATACTTCCCCAGAGGGGTTTTCAGGGAACTCTCCTGCATTATGAGTTGTGAGGAGGCACATAATCACAGTTCTAACACTTGCCTGTTTGCTGTCACGCCACATCTGAGGATTTAGTATTAGTGTGAAGAGGACCTAAAGATGTGCAGATGATCAGCCAGTGTCCCTGCTCCTGTGGAACCCTTAAGCACAACAAGTATGCAGTAAGAAGTAGGGGTATTGGCTAATGGGTGTGATCTTCCACATGCTCACTGAACACATAGGGAAGTTGTCTAAGCACCCCTATGATAGCTGTATCTCCTGAATCTTTACTTGGCATTTGCAATAAAGCCTCCTGAACTCACTTGAATGTACTGTTGAGCAATGATGCATAGGGTTGCAGCGCCTGGCTGAAATTGCTGAAAGTAAGCCTGGCTGAGTTTCCGAATCAGCATGATGCATAGCATATACTGCAGTCCCGGGTGCACTTTCTTTGGCATAAATCCTATTGATCACAGTGGGACTTGGTTCTGAATGTGTGTGCATGGGACTGAACTGTGTGGGGTGGATGTGGAACTCGCTGCTTCACCTGCCCGGGCTTTCTTTTCTGCCCTCTTCATTTATCCTACAGCTGCCCTGCCTTTTCAAAATATAACATATTCAAAGCAGGTGCTAACATTTCTCACTGTATATAGCACAGCTCCATTCTCAGGCTGGACTCCTGGGTGCTATTATAATTCAAACAATAAATAATAACAACAAAAACCTGGGAAGGATAATGGAAGTGCCCTTATTATACCAACCAGGATGCAATGTAGCATACTGCTTGTTGTGTTACACTATTCCAAAAGAGGGTCTTTCCTCTGTGTGGGTTTGTTCCACCACTATAACAAATGTATTCATGATCCATCTCAGTGAATTACCTCGTACTAAAAATGAATCACCGTAATGCTACCCTTCACTTCTCCCCAACAAGGAGATAATACTTTTGGTATGTGATGCCATTTTCTATGGGTTTTGACAAACCTGAAATAATTTAATGAGGCAATAAGACCACACTCGTAGTGCAGCCAGAACAACATAAGTCACCTTGAGGTAGTGTTATATTAAAAAGAGTGAGCAAGAACCACTGAAGCAATTCAGCTTGTATTTGGAGAACTATGCTTCATTGTGTTTTCATTCCTAACTATTGGGGATGCTATGAGACATCCCCCATTACTATTTCAAGCCTCACAATGATCTATGACTTGGAGGAGAAGAGTCCCATGTGAGAAAAACAATAGAGTATGGAGTTGTTATGGAGGAGGGGTAGAGAGGAGAGGCAAGGAAAAACAAGGCAGTAGCACTTTAGCTGTAAAATGGTACATATTTCTCATTAACTGAAGAAAATATTTAAATTATTCTTTATTGTTAAGGTGGCAAGAGGGCAATGCTCCTGTACCTTTAATATTTGTGTTTAAAAAACCCAAAAAAACCCCAGCCCCCTAGGTGTTATTGAACTCCAGCTTTCATCAAGTCTATGCCAAAGGTCAGGCCAAAAGCGAAAGGTCAGACATGATGCATTGTGGCCTTACTATCCCTGGGTTACTGAAACAGTAGAAATAAAATAGCTAAAAACAGCATTCCAACCATGATCTTGTTGTCTCTCTTAAACTCAAAAACATTTACTCAGAAGTAAGTCCCAATGAGTTCATAGCCCCTTCCTCAGCTGATCCATTATTACCTCTCTCCATTCATCACACGATTAATCTGATGACAAGGGGTATTTGATTTGAATCTCCAACAGGGCACTGAGTTCCACCCATGCAAGTATTGTGTCTATTTTGATTTATACTTTTTCTTCACACACACACACCCCCCAAGCCAAAATCAAAGTAGTCAGGTTGAGGGAAACTACATTTTTTTTAAAAAAAAAATGCTTGTGGGAGCAGATACGTGACTGGAGGTCACTGGATCCGTCTTAACCTCAGAGCTGCAGTTGTCAGACAACTGCCTCAGTTTAGAAGTCCTGATCCAGGACCATAACACCAAGCAGGAAAACGACACCACCTGGCCTATTCTTATACCTTTAACAGTAGTCTGGTTGCCAAAAATGATTTTCATAGCATGTGGAGTTTACCTGCTAATAGCTGTAGATCAAGCAGCACCTCTTAAAGGCACAGGAGCAGGGGGCATTGAAAGACATTGGCAGTCCTTTTTCCAACAAATATGAAGAAGTGTGAGCTTCACAGATCATGTTCTAGCACAGGCATCCCCAAACTCGGCCCTCCAGATGTTTTGGGACTACAACTCCCATCATCCCTAGCCAACAGGACCAGTGGTCAGGGGATGATGGGAATTGTAGTCACAAAACATCTGGAGGGCCGAGTTTGGGGATGCCTGTTCTAGCACCTCCCAGCTTGTCCCTTCCTCAGACTTCTCTTCAACGTCCCACCACCACAATCCAGGATCTAAGTATTCTTCTTCTGTGTCCTCCCTGGGGGGCTCTTGGGCAGGTAGCTTCCACTACTCTTCCTCATCCAGCCATTCCCTGACAGGGTACGCATAAAGCATGCTGACCAACACACAGTCTTCGCAGTAGGGCTCTGCTCCGATGGCATGAAGTAGTCACAACAAACTGGTAGATTGCTATCTTGCTGCAGCCTTAACTGAGCAGCCCTTTTTAGGATCCACTCTGCTCACTCCGAAAAGGGGGAGGGGCCAGAAAAGGTGCCCTAAACATAGTCTGCCTCCCTTTTATGGAAGACAATATTACTCGGATACGAGTGATCGCCAAAGAAGAAAGAAGACGACGACCCATAGAGCAGCAAGTCGCTCTGGATGTCTACAACCAATTTCACTTTTGCTGTTATTTCATGAACTACTTTCTTGTATCCTTCAATAAAATCTGAGTAGAGTAACTGTTTACATTTTCTCCACATATTGTACCCAGTGTGTAAATGTTACCTGTTCCTACCTTATTTGATTGTTAGCTTGGCATTAATATAATGGTGTGGTGAAATTCCTCTTTTGGTTTCTTCATGTTTGTTTGTTATAGTTTTAGAGTAGCCTTCTTTGAAATGAAACTTGTGAAAAGGGGTTCTACAGAAGACACATATGAAACTACCAATGTACAGCAGATTTGCTTGTCTGAAGTTCTACCAATTATTTTCGGGTACTGATTGTGTTATAGATTTCACAGGCTTTCCATGAAGTCTATCCTTGGTTACAGATGTGAGCTTAATCTCTGCATGCTATTGCTATTATTCAGTCATGTTTATAAACATGCAATTCTCGCAAACTACACTTAGTTCCATTCTAGGGATATGAGACTAATAATTAAGATGGATTTACAAATGTTTGCATTCAGGGCTTGTAATATTGTTCCCCAGAGACTCCATACTGTCCTCCTTCAAGGCTACTAGCTCCTCCCCTCCCCAACTCTAGCAATTATTACTCCTTGAGGTATTGCCATCTGTACATCGTCCAGGAGATCCTAATTAACCAATTAACTTTGACAAAAGGCCACCAGTTGCTGCAGTACTGTGCCGTGCTGCACCATGCTAGCACACATGGCGGGAACAGCATCACAGCAGAAGTATTACAAGCTCTCTACACAACAGCTGCTTGCAGACCTTCCATATATATATATATATATATATATATATATATATATATATATTCATTCACGGGTATTTCAGCAGGCCTAGCTTTTGGAGAAGCACCCTATTGACAGTGAATGCATTATTTTGGGAGGAAATAACTTACTCCTACACGGTGGCAGAGTTTCATACTCTGGCACCGGGGGGCGGAGAGCAGGTGGGGTTGGTGTGCGTTCTGGGGGCATGGTGCCGCCCCTGTAGGGGCGTGGCACGCGTTCTGGGGGCAGGGACTGCCACCCATAGGGGTGTGGTGCACATTCTGGGGGCAGGACCGCTGCCTGTGGGGGCGGGGCGACCAACACAGGTGGGTGGGGGCAACCGTGGTGGCGCCCTCGGGATCGCGCTGCCCGGGGCCTGGGGCGGGGCGCCCCTATTGCCCCGCCCTTCCTACTTTCCTGCTCCTACCCTTATCATCTCAGACACATTCATTCTACACAGATGATGACCTGAGGAGGTCAAGCAAAAAAGCTTCAGCTTCACTGCTGCTTGTTGTTGTTGTTGTTTAGTCGTTTAGTCGTGTCCGACTCTTCGTGACCCCATGGACCATAGCACGCCAGGCACTCCTGTCTTGCACTGCCTCCCGCAGTTTGGTCAAACTCATGTTCGTAGCTTCAAGAACACTGTCCAACCATCTCGTCCTCTGTCGTCCCCTTCTCCTAGTGCCCTCAAACTTTCCCAACATCAGGGTCTTTTCCAAGGATTCTTCTCTTCTCATGAGGTGGCCAAAGTATTGGAGCCTCAGCTTCACGATCTGTCCTTCCAGTGAGCACTCAGGGCTGATTTCCTTAAAAATTGATAGGTTTGATCTTCTTGCAGTCCATGGGACTCTCAAGAGTCTACTCCAGCACCATAATTCAAAAGCATCAATTCTTCGGCGATCAGCCTTCTTTATGGTCCAGCTCTCACTTCCATACATCACTACTGGGAAAACCATAGCTTTAACTATACGGACCTTTGTAGGCAAGGTGATGTCTCTGCTTTTTAAGATGCTGTCTAGGTTTGTCATTGCTTTTCTCCCAAGAAGCAGGCGTCTTTTAATTTCGTGACTGCTGTCACCATCTGCAGTGATCAAGGAGCCCAAGAAAGTAAAATCTCTCACTGCCTCCATTTCTTCCCCTTCTATTTGCCAGGAGGTGATGGGACCAGTGGCCATGATCTTGGTTTTTTTGATGTTGAGCTTCAGACCATATTTTGCACTCTCCTCTTTCACCCTCATTAAAAGGTTCTTTAATTCCTCCTCACTTTCTGCCATCAAGGTTGTGTCATGTGCATATCTGAGGTTGTTGATATTTCTTCCGGCAATCTTAATTCCGGTTTGGGATTCATCTGCTGCTCCCTTCTATTTAGGGAGGAAGATGCAGGAAGGGAAACATGCTAAGGCAGCTTGGTGATCCCCTTAGGCCCCCTTGCAGGTGATTGGTAGTGCCTGAGGCCCACACCTAAGGATTGCATAGGCCAGGAGCAGGATAAGTGCTGCCTCTGAGGTTGACTTGCCTCATGAACCCAGAGTTGTAGGGCCCAGGGTGGGGTGTTACAGGAAGTTCTCCCTACTCACCTTCAGTGTGTGGCCAGTGTGCGGCAAATACACTTGTGTCCGGCCTAGTAGGGGGCTGGTCCATAGCTGTCAAGTTCTCCCTTTTTTAAAGGAAAATTCCCTTATGCTGAATAGGCTTCCTCGCAAGAAAAGGGAAAACTTGACAGCTATGGGCTGGTCACCATCATAGCTGCAGGATGCTCATAAACACAAGCAGTTCCAGCACCTATAGTTTTCCTCTGCAGGTTTGGTTTTCTATAAATATAAGTGACCCATATTCAATTATACTTCTCTGTGATAGTTATGGTTTACATAGCCCATTCTGTATGCTACCAATATATGAAACCTATCCTGCAGAAACACTGTAATCTCTTGCCCCCATTTTTATATGAGTAACTCAGCCTGGGATTAACTCCAAGGATCCCAGTTCCACGTCCAATATCCAGCCCATTAGACCATATTTACTCTCATGAGAATAACTTGAAATTCTTTTTATGTCAGAATAGCATACAAGGTTATGTTCGACATAGCTAGAACTGTGACTTTTTTATTTTTAAGATAGATTCCCCCCCCCACCCAGCAGCTGCAACTGAAGCTACCTCTGGCCTGAAAGCCACAGCTGTATTTTTCAATTCTTTTGAAATGATGCTCCGCTATTAATCTCATTTTGTTTGCATGACTTAAAACAGCTTTTGTCCTTTCTAAATATTCAGGTGCCCCTTTAGTATAAAACCTATATGCTGAACACATCTGGTTTCAAGAGTCCCTTTTCATAATTCTGTGAATACCTGATCTGTAATCCTCATTTCGTAGCCTATCAGTGTGGCGAAGAAAATGCACAAGATAGGACAGTTGAATTATGTATGCATTTGCAATAAAATATTAGCTAATATAATTATTAGCATTATGAATTCTTGTATCCTTTTAATTTTTAAAAGTAGTTTCCAGAGTTGTCTATTGCTAAGACACCCTGTGCTGCCTCTGACTACCTCCTTCTTGTGAAGTTTGAGAATAGAGAGAGGGGATGAAATTCAGTTTGATTTGCATTTACGCTTCCCAAAACAACATACTAACTGAAACACAGCTGTATTTTAAATTCACACTTCTCTGAATTTTGTGATGCAGTTCTCCAATGAAATAAGATGTACAAAATGTGCAAAAATTGGGGGGGGGGGGAATTTAGATAAAAATGCACATATTAGTGAAAACAACATACAAAATGGATTGTACTGGGTTAAATTGCTTGTAAAATTGTACACAACTGTGTGCATATTGTGAAAAATGCATGCTAAAATGCTGGCAAATGTTCATGAGGACTATTTAAACAAAAATTGCAAATGGATGTGGAAATGAGATGAATTTAAGTGTGGAAAAATGAGAAATTGGTTTAAAAAACCAAAATTGTCAATGTTACCCATCCCTACCCAAGACTCCAGATGCTTGGAAGCAATGATGGCTTCATAGCCCAAATGGAATTCTGTCAGCTTGAGCTGATCACAGAAAGGGCGTATGTAATTTTTCAAAAAATAAAATATTTTAAAATTTAGCTGGGGATCATGGAGGCTCGTGAAATATGAGCCTTAGAGCTGGGGTTGAAGTTAGCACTGAATTCAGATTAGCCAGGAAATAAACAAAACAAAATAACATACACACCCGTGCTCTTTTTCTGTTAACTATTCCAGAAGTAGTGTGGTGCAAAGGTTAGTGTGTTGATCCTGTGAAGCTCACACCTTGGGCCAGTGACTGTGTGTCAGCCTAACCTACTTCACAGTGTTTTTGGAGAGAGTAGAGAATGATGTACTTGGAAGAAAGATGGGCTGTAAAACTAACAATAAATAAATACTTATTAATCATTTTGAGACAGAGTGACCAAAATGAAATACACTGTATTTTACATATACCCCCGTTTTCCCGGAAATAAGACATGCCCATAAAATAAGCCGTAGCAGGATTTCTAAGCATTTGCGCAATATAAGCCATACCCTGAAAATAAGGCATAGTGATAGGCGCATTTCTGGAGGGTGCCAAGGAATAGGTGAGGCGGGACGCGTAATAAAAAATAAGACATCCCCTGAAAATAAGCCATAGTGTGTCTTCTTGAGGAAAAATAAATATAAGACAATGTCTTATTTTGGGGAAAACATGGTATATTCCAAATGTTGCTGCACCTATAGATGTTTTATAACCATATCTCCTGATGTACCTCCATTGCTGCTCTGAAAATTATGTCTAACAATGTACCTCTATTTTTTCTTTAAAAAAAAAGATTTACCAGCTGTGGATAGTTTTAATTGTACTAAATAATATTTTTCATTCTATTTATAGGATTCTGCAATTAAGGTACAATTAATTCAATCCAAACACTCCAACCGTATGATTACAGTCAATCTAATCTCATTTGGAGCAAGTCATATTAATTATAGCCACTAATTAAATGACCGAGCTGAAATATTTTTGAAAAGTTATAAACACATTAACTTTATTTCAGGGTGAACAAACAGAGAGAAAATGTTAAACTTAGAATTGAATGTGCTGGGAAAACGCCAAGTACAAACAGTTCACAAAAAATAAATTAAATAAAAATAAACATTTAACATTTTTGTTTGACTTCCTATGAAATACACTTTTAAAGACTTTTCAATACCACTCCTTATATTTGGGCAATTTTAACCAATAGCCAATCATAGTTTTGTCACAACCCTGTTACCACTCCCCACATCTAGACACACAACCTGCTCTATAGATGGTCTACTGCAAAGTAAATAGACTAAATTCTAAAGACTGTTTGGAAGCAAAATGTCTCAAACAGTGGATTTGGGCTTTAAGGATATGGACAGAGTGCATTCTGAAGTCTCAACACCATTTCACTGCATGCAAAAAATCACACAAGTACAGCAAAACTTTCTATTTGTTCCATTATACTCAATTTTTATTGTTAAGCTGGCACACCTAATAATTTTCTGTTCAAACTTTGTATGTCATTTTTGTGTCATTGGAATTTTCCAAACATTGTGTTTTCTCTTTTGGGGTTGAATAGCTGTAGGATACAGCAGCTGAACCACTGTAAGATTTGGTTATATATATATATATATATATATATATATATATATATATATATATATATATCCCACTCCTGTGTAACTGGAGTATAGGATCACTCCCTTACATTAGTCACAGTTATCTTACATCTCCTTGATTGTAATGAAACATTGATTTCAACAGGACCAATTAAGCAGGTACTGAACTTTCCTACTGAAATCAACGGACCTTAAAACTGTTTAAATTTGACTGCATGGTGGCCCATGTTATTTAATTTTTCATTTGCAGTTTTTGAATAGTACTAGAACTGATTGTTGGGACGCAGGTGGCGCTGTGGGTTAAACCACAGAACCTAGGGCTTGCTGATCAGAAGGTCGGCAGTTCGAATCCCTGCAACTAGGTGAGCTCCCGTTGCTCCGTCCCAGCTCCAAGCAGGAAGATAAACAGCGTTTCCGTGCGCTGCTCTGGTTTGCCAGAAGCGAGTTAGTCATGCTGGCCACATTACCCGGAAGCTGTACACCAGCTCCCTCGGCGAATAACACAAGATGAGCGCCGCAACCCCAGAGTCGGTCACAACTGGACCTAATGGTCAGGGGTCCCTTTACCTTTACCTTTAGAACTGATTGAATTTCAATGAATTGTGGGTGATGCCAAGAAGATCCTCTGGACTTCTTAGTGACATAGATGGACCAAGGATAAATACGTTGAAAGATTTCCCTATTTAACTGCAAGTTTCCCTATTTAACTGGGCTCTAAAATGATACCGACTCTAATTTAACAGAGAATGTGCTAGTAAACACAGGTGTGTCTGTGGAATATTGTATCCTTATTTGCTTTGCACTTCTTGATACCTGGAAGCAGCAGCAATCCTCCTTTTGACACATATTAACATATTGTACGTCACTTTGGGATGACTGTATAGGAGGCGATTAATAAAATAATAAGAATATTTGAATACTGAGCTATTCCCAAGTGACAATTTACTGTCCCTTATGGAAATAGTGCTCACAAAATAACTTCCTAACAATTAAAAACACTATTTTTACCTATGATTGGATTTTATCCAATTGTGTCCCACTTCTCCACTGCCAGAAAGATCTTTCCTTCAGTGGAAGTTTTAAAAATACCCCTTTCTCTTGTATCCCCACCCACACTCCCATACTGCCCAAAACAGTTTTGGATGGTGGATGCAGGAGCTACAGAGTGAGGGGACATCCATGAAAATAATCTATCATTCTGCTCATGGAAGCTTCTGCTGTCTCAAAGAGCCACCTGTGAATGACAGGACAAATTTGGATACAAACCTGTGGAAGTCGAGGCTTTGAAGAACATTAAGTTAATAACTCCACTCCCACTGAGACATAAAACAATATATATTTTAGTGTTTGCATTTGCAGCACAAAGTGTAATTCTGAAGGCCCAAAGGATTTAAAAACAGCATGTAGTTGAAATGTTTCAACATTCATGAGTCACTCATTCCTGCTTATGACAGTTTAACAGGCCTCTCATAACATATGAACTAATCCTTCTAAAATTCAGACCCTTAAATGTCTGTGGCTAAGATTAGAGAATGGGCATATACCTATCAGAAAGAACTGTTCATATGCCACAAGCATTGCTTTCTCTTTTAGAATCATAGAATCGTAGAGTTGGAAGAGACCACAAGGGCTATCCAGTCCAACCTCCTGCCGAGCAGGAAACACCATCAAAGCATTCTTGACATATGCCTGTCAAGCCTCTGCTTAAATACCTCCAAAGAAGGAGACTCCACCACACTCCTTGGTAGCAAATTCCACTGCCGAACAGCTCTTACTGTCAGGAAGTTCTTCCTAATGTTTAGGTGGAATCTTCTTTCTTGTAGTTTGAATCCATTGCTCCGTGTCCGCTTCTCTGGAGCAGCAGAAAACAATCTTTCTCCCTCCTCTATATGACATCCTTTTATATATTTGAACATGGCTATCATATCACCCCTTAACCTTCTCTTCTCCAGGCTAAACATAACCAGGTCCCTAAGCCGTTCCTCATAAGGCAGCGTTTCCAGGCCTTTGACCATTTTCGTTGCCCTCTTCTGGACACGTTCCAGCTTGTCAGTATCCTTCTTGAACTGTGGTGCCCAGAACTGGACACAGTACTCCAGGTGAGGTCTGACCAGAGCAGAATACAGTGGTACTATTACTTCCCTTGATCTAGATGCTATACTCCTATTGATGCAGCCCAGAATTGTATTGGCTTTTTTAGCTGCTGCATCACACTGCTGACTCATGTCAAGTTTGTGGTCTACCAAGACTCCTAGATCCTTTTCACATATACTGCTCTCAAGCCAGGTGTCACCCATCCTGTATTTGTGCCTAATTTTTTTGCCCAAGTGTAGTACTTTACATTTCTCCTTGTTGAAATTCATCTTGTTTGGGACTTCCGGTCTGCTGCCATCAGCTGCCGGCGGGGTTCGTTTCGGTCTCCGAGACACCCGCCGCTGCCGGGGAGGGGGAGAGTCGCGCGGGCGCCGCGACCTCCCGGAGAATCCCCAGATTGTGCGTTCTGGGGGCTGATACCCAGCAGCGCTCCAAAAAAAGCCATGGAAACCGCCCGGAGAGCCCCCGTTGGAGCCTCCGAGAGCAGGCTGTACATGGCGGAGCCTTGGGTCCATTGCTACCCCGGTAGCGGGAAGCTCCGAGCCGGAGACAGAGGAGCGGCAGATACCTTCAAATCAAGATCTGGACTGTGAGTAAGATAATTCAATTTGATTTTAAAAGAAGAATTTGGACTTGGGAGGGGAATAAAAAATGGAGGTCGTTCCCCCCCCTACCCGGAAGGCTGTGCCACAACTAACTTGCCTGCAGCCGATTGAAGAGAAGGGGCGCGGATCCCCCTGAAAATTGAACTTTTATCCCCCCTTAGAAGGCAGAACTAAGGGGGGGGGAATATATATTTTAGACTGCGTTGGCAAATTTGATATTGTGATCAAGAACCCACCCACCCCGGAAACCGGGGGCAGGAGCCTAAAGCCGCGACCAGTTGACAACATAAGGATTCATAAAGAGTAATTGCTGCGACTCTGTGATCTTTTTTTGGATTATACTTTGGACTATATTTAAGTTGATTGATGTGATAAAGTGGAGCATTGGAAGATTTGAATTAAGAATTTGAATTATAAACGACAAATATGGTTGGAAATAAACAAAGGAACTAGTTTGGACATTATAGCACCATCTCTGGCGGATCAGGTTATAATTCCCACGGGAACACAGAAGGACAAAGAAGGCTGCCAGCCAAAACAACCCGCTTACAAATGGAGGAGGTCGAGCTGCAACATATTTTAGACTTTATTAGAGAAATGACAGAGGAAGTACGTTATGGCAAAGTAAACGTTCAGACTTTAAAAGAAGACCAACAACAGATATCCCCAACGGAAATTTTAGAATTGGAAGAAGAAGAAGAAATCATTGAACAACGGATTGAAAATAAGGAGCAATGGATTGAGAAATCAATGCAACCTGTGAGAGAGGAAGCATTGACCACCTACGTGACTTTGGATGCTAAGGACCAAGATGGACTCTGGGACCTGGTCTGCCCAGTGAGAGAGGGCGACCAGATCCCAGAAAGAAACAAAGAAATTGAGGAGGGAGGAAAGAGTCTGGCCATTGCCCCCCCCCCAGTGAGAGTGAGGGGACGCAGACCAGACAGAAGATTGGAAACAGGGGACATTGGAAATAAAGAGGAGGGTGGGAGGCTGGTGGAAGAATTAAAACAACGGAAGGGGAAGAAGGAGGAATGGGGTGGTTTAGAATGGCTAAGAGTGGGTGTGGGGTAAAGAAGGAATATAAAGTAGATGAATGGATGGATCAAAAGGTTTGAAATTGGACAGTATGAAGACGCTGGCTGGGGAAAAGGGGAAACTGCTACCTGGGGAGGGAGGGGGTGGGATTTGAGGTTTAGCTATAAGATTGGATAGAATCTGAATCAGGAAAAGGTATATCTTTTTAGGGGGAAAATATAGGCTAAAGGAAATTATTAGAAATAGTTAAAAGCAATGTAGTTTAAAATTTAATAGAAATTGTTGTGTGGGGTTAAAAAAAGAAGTTGTGAAATTTGATATGGAATAGACCCGGGAGGGGAGGGACGGGGAAGTCGGGGACAAGATATTGTTAGAGATATTATTTTTCATTTTTCTCTTTTTTCCTTTTTGTGCCTTTTCTTTTGTTTTTCTTAATTTTTCTTTTCTACTTTTTAAGCTTTTGTATTTTTGTGTGGTATTTTTTTTATTGTAAAAACTTCAATAAATATAATTTTTAAAAAAAGAAATTCATCTTGTTTGCTTTGGCCCAGTTGTCTAATCTGTTAAGGTCATTTTGAAGTGTGATCCTGTCCTCTGGGGTATTAGCCACCCCTCCCAATTTGGTGTCATCTGCAAACTTGCTCAGGATGCCCTCAAGCCCATCATCCAAGTCATTGATAAAGATGTTGAATAAGACTGGGCCCAAGACAGAACCCTGTGGCACCCCACTAGTCACTGTTGAGACAATCACCGAAACTGGGAAGCCAACAGCCCCCCTTCTTCTCTCCCTCCAGGAGCCGGTGTCTCGAACGGAACATAACTGGGCACACAATTAGCAGAGCTTATCCATGCAGGGTTAGCAGGGTTAGCAGGGTTAGCGGAGAAGACGAAGCAGATGAGAGGCATCTTGTATTTCCATAAGCAGTTTTATTTACAGCATCTTAGAACACTTGGAAGAGAGAGAGAGAGCAGTGCTTCTCCTCCTATACTCCTACAGCAACTAGAACAGCATAAAACGGAAATGCATAGACATGTGACACACTATCTCAGCAACATGTCTAACCCTTAAGGTATAATGCTTAAGGTGGAACTCAATTTACCAACAGTCACTACTCTCCAGGATGAGAAGGAGCCATTGATGAGCACCCTTTGGGTTTGGTCAGTCAGCCAGTTACAAATCCACTGTATGGTAGCATTGTCTAGCCCGCATTTTACCAGCTTCTTTACAAGAATATCATGGGGCACCTTGTCAAAGGCCTTGCTGAAATCAAGATAGGCTACATCCACAGCGTTCCCTTCATCTACCAGGCTTGTAATTCTGTCAAAAAATGAGATCAGATTAGTCTGACATGACTTATTTTTCAGAAACCCATGCTGACTTTTAGTGATCACAGCGTTTCTTTCTAGGTGCTCACAGACCGTTTGCTTAATGATCTGCTCTATAATCTTTCCTGGTATTGATGTCAGGCTGACTGGGTGGTAATTGTTTCGGTCCTCTCTTTCCCCCTTTTTGAAAATAGGGACAACATTTGCCCTCCTCCAGTCTGCTGGAACCTCGCCTGTTCTCCAGGAATTTTCAAAGATTATTGCCAGTGGTTCTGAAATCACCTCTGCCAGTTCTTTTAATACTCTTGGATGTAGTTCATCTGGCCCTGGAGACTTGAATACATCTAAACTAGCCAAGTATTCTTGTACTACCTCCTTACTTATTCTGGGCTGTTTCCCCTGCTGAATGATTGGCTCCATATTCTTCAGGTCGTGCATTGTTTTCTTTTTTAGAGAAGACTGAGGCAAAGAAGGCATTGAGGAGTTCTGCCCTTTCTCTATCCTCTGTTCGCATTTCACCATCTTCTCCTCTAAGTGACCCCACTGTTTCCTTGTTCTTCCTTTTGGTACGGACATACCCATAAAAGCCCTTTTTGTTGCTTTTAACCTCTCTAGCAAGCCTGAGTTCATTCTGTGCTTTAGCTTTTCTGACTTTGTCTCTACACGTGCTGGCTATCTGTTTAAATTCCTCCCTGGTGATTTCTCCCTTTTTCCATGTTTTGTACATATCCCTTTTAAATCTTAACTCAGTTAAAAGTTCTTTAGATAGCCACCCTGGCTTCTTTAGGCACCTTCCATGTTTCTGTCTCATTGGTATTGCCTGAAGTTGTGCTTTTAATATCTCCCTTTTTTACAAACTCCCAACCATCATGAACTCCCTTCCCTTTTAGTATTTCTGTCCATGGGATCTCACCCAGCATTTCCCTAAGTTTTTTTGAAGTTGGCTTTCTTAAAGTCTAGGATTTGAGTCTTAGTATGCTTGGTTGCTCCTTTCCACTGAATAATAAACTCCAGAAGAGCATGATTGTCCCCACCTAATGCTCCTGCCACTTCTACCCCACTAACCAGGTCATCACTATTGGTTAGGACCAGATCTAAAATGGCTGATCCTCTTGTTGCTTCTCCCACTTTCTGGACAATGAAATTGTCTGCAAGGCCAGTGAGGAATCTGTTCGACCTTATGCTCTTGGCTGAGTTTGACATCCAACAAATATCAGGATAGTTGAAATCCCCCATTACTACTATCTCACTTCCTTTGGAATGCTTGGTCATCTGTTCCAGGAAGGAAACATCTGTGTCCTTTTGACTGCAGTGTTGTGGTTTTGTTGCGGAAGAGATAAGTCACTTGTGAAGCTGTGCTCTGTTGCAAATAGCAAATAAAACTCTGGCCATAGATGATTCTCCACCATGTGCGGGTGACCCTTCTTTGAATTCCAGTCCATATGTTTGATGGGAAGATATGCACATATATAAACGGATCGCTTTCCTTTCAGATTTGTTTCTCAGTGTTTTCTTAGGAATTTTGCAGTGTCACAGAAGTGACACATCTCTATTAGGACAGGAGTGATTGACAGGAGTTGTGAAGCTGTATATGTGAGAAACATGGGCTGTGAAAATGATGAATGCCCCTAGGGAACACAAGAGACAGGAGCCGCCTGCCTGCTGCCTGCTTGCAAACACAAACACTGCAGGAATGTGTTCTACCACTTTCTTTGCCAAGTGCTTTCTGAGGGAGTCATTAAATAGGCACTGTTCACCAAGTGTCAGTGGCTGAGATCCTGAACCTCAATCTAAGTCACTTACAACACCAAATGACAGTGGAAATGCTGTACGGCTGAGGACTACATTGTTAAATCATTTTCCTTTCTAGGGTCCTTACTATAAATACAAATAATAGTGAGGAAAGTGATTAGGATGCCAACAGGTCCAATGGAATGGAAATACAGTGGTACCTCGACTTACGAACAACTCGACAACCAAATTTTTTGACTTACGAATGGGAGTAATGGCCACGCGCTTACGAATGTCATGACATCCGGGGGGGGGGGGAACCGCGGCGGTTTTAGATAGGGATTTTTCTACTTACTAATTTTTAGATAGGATTTCTTCGACTTACAAATTTTTCCGTTTGCAATGCATTCCTATGGGAAATCACGTTTCCAATGCCGTTTTTCGACTTACAAATTTTTCGACTTACAAAGGTGCCTTCGGAACGGATTAAATTCATAAGTCGAGGCACCACTGTACTGTACCAGGGCTGACCCTAGACATTTTGGCACATGCGGCAAACCACAAAATGGCTCACTTCCCACCAGGGAAGAGGGGGGTGAGCGAATATTGACATGAGAAACAATGGGGGAATAAAGCAGTTCTGTCAACTTTCTCCTTTTTTGCGGGAAATTCCCTCATTCAGCGCCCTTACTTTCATATCCGGGAGTTGACAGCCCCATAGGATTCCTTATCTTCAAATCCGGGGGTTGACAGTTATGGAATAAAGATCCACACCAAGAACAAGGGTGGAAGGACAGAGCCTCCAATTTCCAAGAGGTGACTGTAGAGGCAGCATTGTGGGGCTGCCAAGGAGGCAGCAGATCCAGCCGCCAAAGAGCATGCCACAACTTTTTCTGCCACTGCAAAGGTGGCAGCAGTGGCCAATGCATTCCTTAGAGGTCAGATTTGCTGTCTCTGTGAATACTACCACCTGAGACAGACATCTCACCTTGCCTCATAGGTGGGCCAGCCCTGTACCATAGGGAAATGGCAATGGAATAGTGGTGTCAAATAAAAATCTGAAAGGTCAAGAGGGCCAAGGCTCCATGAAACCTGGTTTTCAAAACTACACACATTATGAACAGGAAGCATTTTAACTACAGTGGTTCTCATGCCTGCCAGAGCCAAGGAGACATTGACACCCATGAACATTCTTGAGTCCTGTGGTAAGTGCAAGGCTTTTCTGCTGCCTCCCATCACCTTGGTAACATAAATTGGGAAAGACGGGAGACAGGAGACTGCAGACATGGATTGCAGTGGGTAGACCACTTATTCCCAATGATATCTGGAGTGGCCTGGAGCCCAATTTTAAATTGGGGTCATGTTTTGATGAATTATGTTAGAAGTATCTTCATTGTAACCATTAAAGGAAACTGCAATCTACTGAATAAAATTGATCATTTATTCCCAGCTCCAATATCAAATAGGTAGGCTCTACTAGTAATGAATTTATCAAAATCTGACAGCATCACTTTTCTCATATCATTCATAGTCACATAATTATTTATAATGAGAGACAGAAATCTTATTCTTAGTTGATTATACAATCCACATTGGAGAATATAACGGACAGGTCTTTATAAACCTCCCATTTATAACAGTAGAGGGCATTAATTGGAAACCTTGTAAAAGCTTTTCTAAAACGCGAAAAGGAAGTACATTAGTTTCTGTGGTCAGGTTTCAAGAGATTGCATCAAACATAAAACTGAGTGTTATTGATCACTTCCATGTCACAAGCTGCATCTATGGAAAATATATTATACCTGATATGTCTTTAGACACACAATTTCATCAGTTATTCTAAATTGCTCTAGTGAGGTTCACCCATCACGGTGCACAACACATCTCATACCCAGAGATCACTTTAACAAAACTACTTTGAAGTAAAATAATTTTGAAAGCCAGGAATATTTGTTGAAAGCTACCCCATAAGCCTGACAATAGAGCAAGAACTTGAATGTATAGTTACCATGTCCAGTTCATTAGTCCCTGTACCATAATGGCACTCCAAGTTCCAAAATCCAAACTTAGCTTGATTGCACTGTATCTATCAGCTTCCTGTCAGACAACAAAGAGAGAAGGTTTAGCATTTTTGTTGTTGCTGTTAATGTCATCCTATAAATAATAATAATAATAATAATAATAATAATAATAATAATAATAATAATAATTTATTTTTTATTCCCCAGCCACTCTGGGCAGCTTCCAACAGAAAAATAAAATAAAACAATCGATTAAACATCGATTAAATTGATGTCTTCTAAAAATCTGGTAGCTGTTTTTCTCTTTGACATCTGATGGGAGGGTGTTCCACAGGGCGGGCGCCACTACCGAGAAGGCCCTCTGCCTGATTCCCTGCAACTTGGCTTCTCGCAACAAGGGAACCGCCAGAAGGCCCTCAGTACTGGACCTCAGTGTCCGGGCAGAACGATGGGGGTGGAGATGCTCCTTCAGGTATACTATAGCCTTTGATTGCACAATAAAGGGTACTATTTAGAAATTTGTGAAATCTTTTCTAAATTAAAGGAGGCAACATCTTAGCTAGTCCAGAGGGCGATGACTCTGCAATGCGTGTTACTATTACTCCCACCTCTCCTCCTTTTAGCCCAACAGCTCACAGGAATCTTTACTAGGAGTGTCTACTTTGTGTGGTTTTATTTTTCTTTTAAATGTATTTGCTACTTTTTGTGTTTTAACTGTTTTTAACTATCTTTACTGTACATCACCTTGAGACTATGGTTCAGCAGGCAATTAATAAATTAATAATGATGATGATAATAATCATGAGAGGTTAGTACTCTGTGTCTTAACCCCTCACTTTGTTTGCAGCTACAAAGCAATGCTAGTGCTTTCTCTCTATCTGCCGTTCCTTCCCACATTCAGGAGAGAGAAGTGTTGCACTTAAATCAGGCATCCCCAAACTCAGCCCTCCAGATGTTTTGGGACTACAATTCCCATCATCCCTGACTGCTGGTCCTGTTAGCTAGGGATGATGGGAGTTGTAGTCCCAAAACGTCTGGAGGGCCAGGTTTGGGGATGCCTGCACCAAATGATTCTCATGAGAGGAAAACATTTTGAGATAACACAGACAGAATCTGGGTCATATGAGGAGCTCATCCTTGTTCTAAACAGCTCAATATTTGGAGAGGGGATTAATTGAAAAATATTAATCTGAGGCAACAACAGCAATGCCATTCTTCAAATTGCCATTTGAAACCCTCATAATAACAACTTAGCAACAATTACACATTGCAACTTCAAAAATAGTACTGTCAGAAAACCCTGGTATGGAGCTTGTGCTTTTCTAGCACCCAGCCTTAAAGGTGGTTAATGAAATTAAATCCTCAGTTCTCCAATGGGATTTAGATATCTGTGTAAAAGCCTTTGGGATTGTGACTCAAGGATGAATGTGTTGAGAATGTTTTAGTTGTACTTGGCTGCCGATTTCCACCATGATATCCTGTAATATATTCCTGTGCTGTCTTTCTGTGAACATGACATTTATTGACTCTCTGGAGAGTGGGGGATGAGTGAATTCACAGTACTGCAAATGTATTCTGAGCATTCTTTCTTGAATCAAGGTTGTCACTAATTTGTGAAGAGAGAGCAATGACAGGTCACCAGGCTTATCTATGGGGAAATAACTTGGGGGGGAAAGTGTTGCTCGTCATTCTGTGAAGGTTGCTGAAGCCAAATACTGCCACTTAAGAGCGGCTCTCATTTGGTATTCTCTTTATTTTACAAGGCTTGTTATTGAAATTGACTTCCTTTCATATTTCAGAGTTTTTAAATGTTTAAAACTAGAGACATTTTCTGGGGTTTTAAAAAGGTTGTTTCCCCATATACTGTAGACACCTTGTTTAGACTTGTTGAAATAGGGTTCCCCCCCCTCAATAAAATGAAATACTTTGCAACATTGGAGATCGTATTCTTCACATTTGTCTTTATTGAGTTTTAAAGTTGACATGGCTGGGCCTCAGCTTACAAGTGAACAGTGAATAAACACAACTGAAGACAGAGACTTATACAAACTCATTTGACTTCTAAATAATTCAAAGGCAAATCTTACAGCCTATCAGATTAGAAGATGATAGCAATAATGGATATGGTGTATCATTGGAATCTACAGTAAAATATAAGCCATGTCTTTGGACAAATTCAAGGCATTCAAGGTACATTCAAGGTGCATTGGATATGTGGTTTTATTTGGGCTCCCATGCACACCTGTGTACAAACACAACTTGAAAAGAGATGGGTTGTTATGATGCAGAAAATCCTTCAGGCCTGCAATGAATCACTGAATCCCAACTGCCTAGACAGAGCAGCTACAAGGAGCATTTTGAAGCCGTAAGTGTGCTAATGTTGAGTTAGCCAAAGTAAACATGACATTGTATGGTTACAATTAACATGTGTCATTTTTAAAAAAATTAACCAGCCGCTGTAGGGGGAAACTATTGGGATAAGAACATAAGAAGAGCTTGATGGATCTTACCCGTGGCCCAAAGTAACCTGTAGTCATAGTGGCCAATGAGATGTCTGTGAAAAGCATGCAATCAGATCATGGGTCAGGATCTTGTAATAATAATAATAATAATAATAATAATAATAATAATAATAATAATAATAATACCCAGTCCATCTGACTGCATTGCCCCAGGCACTCTGGGCATGATATGGTCTAAAAACACAACTATGCATCAAATGTTAAAAACTTCCCAATACAGGACTGCCTTCAGATGTCTTTGAAAGGTTAGTCAATTGTTTATCTGTTTGGTATCTGATGGGGAAGTGCTCAACAGGATGGGCGCCCTCTGCCTGGTTCCCTGTAATCTCACTTCTTGCCATGAGGAAACCTCTTATGGTACGTCAGAGGGAGAGTTAAACCCTTTCTCCTGGTGCCATGATCAAATGAGAACTTGAAGCTGCTATTTATCTCAAAGTGACACATTCAGTAAGATTTGTGCACAGACACATGAAAGCCAGATCCTTCTTTCTCTTTGAATTAAGGCAGTACCTCATATCACATATATAAATATGCATAGGCAGACCATAACAGGTAGGAATGAAAGCTCCAAAAATTCCTGATTCACCCACGTTGAGTAATCCTCAATCCTGTGTATCGTTAGGGAGAGGGACATACGGTATTGCCAACCAGGGAGGACAATTTTTTTTTCTCATGCTGTTTCACCAAGAAGATCCACCTAATTCCAGGGTTAATAACGCCCTTTGGTCGTTCATCCCTACAGCAATGAAGAAGCACATAGGCCTATCACAGGGTAACACTTTATAAAAAATAAAATCTTGTTAAAACTAGGCCAGTCTGAGATTTTTGCATTTCCCTGTGGATATTCCCAACTACTGTATGACTGAAGAGGGTTGTTTTCCACATCACTGAATTTAGGTTTTCTATAGACTTGATATAATCTTCAAAAGTTGTCAGCCTTGTATGTTTTGTGAGACTCCAGTTTAAATGTTACTGCTGCCATGGTTTCATTGCTGCTTCAGATTCCCATACAATTTTAATTTAGTTAAAGGTGAAACAAGAAAGCCAGTAAAAAAAAATCTCTTCTGTTATAAAAGAACAAAGCAGTCCTTGTGTTCTTATTTGTTTTCCCTTCATAATTTTAAGCAGGCACATTCTCTCTTGGATAAATTAAATATCAAGTACAAGTGAAGTGCATTTTAAACATTAATTAAAAATGCATATTTAGAAAACAGTGGATGGCAGAAAGGGCTCCATGTTAATCTGACTGTTTTAATTCATTCTGACTAGTTTAATTATGCTAGGTTTTATTTGCCTAAGAGATTTTTTATATTTTTGTTGGCGGGTTTTAAATATTATGGCAAACTGTTTTCATAAAGTAATGACATTATTAGCAATAGAAAAACGCATTCTAATAGGTCACTGTCATGGTTAGTCTAACTTTTCTTAATAATGGCAAAGTATTTTTAGAGATATAAAATAAAGCTGGTATTATTTATTAGACAAATTGTAGTTGTTAAGAATTGCACGTTCGTAAGCCATTCCTCATAGTTACGTATTTAGAGCAAAATCCTTTAGAGGTAAGGTGGAATCTGAAGGGGATGGCTGTTTCCAGAGACTAAATTTCACATGTGTCTCTTTCAAACACACATATACCCACACTACACCACCCTCAGGCCAGCCTGCTAGAGTTTGTGCCAAGCCAAAACTGAGGTGTTTTGGCCCCTCTTGCCACCATACTGACATCATCAGCATTAGACTTGAGGCCCTACAATAGGATTATTGCAATGAGCTCTATGTGGGGCTGCCCTTGAAGATGACTCGAAAACATCAATTGGTATCGGCAGCTGCCAGATACTAAAGGACTCAGGTCTCCTTCCCTACAGGGTGGGTGGGGGCGAAAAGATTGAGGAACAGATTGACAAAACAGAAGTACTGTTTGGGGGGCAGGGGGTGGGCAGGTGTGGAGTAAATGTGCCCCTGAAGGACCAGTGTGCAGCCTGGGAGTTATTTTGGACTCACAGCTGTCCATGGAGGTGCAGGTCAATTCTATGTCCAGGGCAGCTGTCTACCAGCTCCACCTGGTATGCTGGCTGAGACCCTACCTGCCTGCAGACTTTCTCGCCAGAATGGTGCATGCTCTGGTTATTTCCCGCTTGGACTACTGCAATGCACTCTACATGGGGCTACCTTTGAAGGTGACTCGGAAAACTAAAACTAATCCAGAATGCGGTAGCTAGACTGGTGACTGGGAATGGCCACCGGGCAGCGGCGGAGCAAGCTGATTGGGCACCTGGTGTGGTGCCCGAGGGCGGGGACAACTGGGGCAGGACACTCAGCGGGTCCTCCAAGGAGCCTGCCTGCCTCCTGCCACTCAGCTGCCCTACAGCTAAGGGGGAGGCAGCGGGCAGACCATTTGGGGCAGCGGGGAGCCTGCGGGTGCCCAAGCCACCATATCACTCCCAGGAGAGACGTGTGGCTTAGGCATGCTGCAGGGCCCGTGGAGAGTGCCGTCTGGCATTTTGTCACCTCCCTCAGTGGTGACACCCAAGGAGGCCCGCCCCTACTGCACTCCTCTTCCTCCGCCCCTACCGCCAGGACCATATAACACCAGTCCTAAAGGAACTTCATTGGCTCCAAGTGCATTTCTGAGCACAATTCAAAGTGGTGGTGGGCTTCAAAGCCCTAAACAGCCTCAGCCCAGTATACCCAAAGTAGCATGTTCACCCCATCATTCAGCCCAGACACCAAGGTCCTCCTCCGAGGGTCTTCTGCTGGTTCCTCGCTGTGAGAAGCAAAGTTACAGGGAACTAGGCAGAGGGCCTTCACGGTAGTGGCGCCCTCTCTGTGGAACGCCCTCCCTTCAGATATCAAGGAAATAAACAACCATGTGACTTTTAGAAGACATCTGAAGGCATCTCCGGATGGGGAAGTTTTTAATGTTTCCCAGCCAGATGGGCAGGATATTAATTTATTATTATTATTATTATTATTATTATTATTATTATTATTATTATTACAGACCCTCTTGGTTGCTGAAATTGGTAGAGGGGGACCCTCTTTGTAGTTGTGTAAAACTGTGTTTAAGATTGTGTTTTAATGTTGTAATCTACCCTAGGACCTTAGGGTGAAAGACAGCTAATAGATAGATAGATAGATAGATAGATAGATAGATAGATAGATGTAAATAAAACAACTCCCATCATTCCTACCCATTGGTCATGCTGGTTGGGGCTGATGGAAGCTGGAGTCCAATAACATTTGGAAGGTCATGAGTTTCCTGCCTCTGACTTAGAACCTTAAGTATAAGATCGACTGAGACTGGAAAGCTCCCCCATTTGTGGAAAAGGGAGGGCTCTTGGGTAGCTTGCAAACTGCCTGAATTATAATTTGGAAATGCAAGCTTAATGTTCCAACTAAGGCTGAAATCCTATACAAACTTACTCAGATGTAAGTCCCCTTAAACCTGCATGGGCTTGCAGTATAAGGCTGTATTTTTAGGGTGAAGTGGGGACCTGCAGCTGTTTGTAGATTCCAACTCCCATCAGCCCCAAATCAGCATGGCCTATAGTTGGGGCTGATGGGAGTTGTAGTCCAATAATATCTGGAAGGCCACAGTTTTTGCATTCTTGCTGAAGTGGTTCTGATATCTCTGGTAGTAGATTTTGTTTTATTTGATGCCAATAAAAATGGAAGAATAGCATACAAAACACCACGCTGTTCCAAACAATGCACAACATTTGATGCAACTGTAACCTTTGTAGAATAAGGGTAATTATAAAGTGGGAAGGCTACAGAACAGGATAAATGCATCATTATCCTAGAAATTCCTTTATTTCTTCTCTGTCCATTGTCCTTATTCTGAACACTTGCTATTTCTAATTGATGGTCTCCATCAGCAAATTAAAAAACAATACACTCCAGACTCTGGTGAGGAAAAACACATTGAGCAAAACAATATGGTCTATGAGGACACCACACTTTGTTATCTTTATAGTGCAGAGTGAAAGACAAATTGGAAGTAAGAATGCTGTGCAAGCCTTTTTATTGCTTTTATGATAATCAGAAGAAGCCCCTATTTGTTTTGATTGGGTGGTACATATTCATTCTCCTGCTACAAATTATTGATTTAGTTGAAAACCAGTAGTTGCTTGATTTAACACTTACAGGTGTTTCCTTCTGATAGTTTTCATTTGCAATTTAAATTGAATTTACAAAGCTTAAGTGACTAATCCCCAACTACTAGATATACTCCCTTGGGGAGATATATAAATCCAGTGTCAAGTCAATATATTCGGGTTTAAAGAGTACCTTTTTTGCTAAAAAGTGGGGAGATAACCACACACAAAAATTGATTGGGGAACAATGGCTTTTTGAGAAAAGCAACTTATGCAAGTTAAGGAATATGCCAACTAAGGATTCCTATGGACCACTGCAGCAAAAGTTTTGTATTTCTGCATGGGATGCATCATTGCTACATTTTAATACTGTCATGATCAGTGGTGTAGTACTGCTTTTATTCAGCAGAATAAGACGTCACATGTGGATGAAGGGAACATGACACAGATGTAGAAGATGCTACATCTGCAACAGTCACTATCCTGTTGTTGATGAAGTATAAAATATTGACTTCTTGCAAAATTGCTACACATCATGCCTATTTAGGAAGCAGCATCACATCACCCTGTAGCCTGCATAGATCTCCTCTATAGTAGCCTAAAAGCTACTAACAGTTTCCAGAACCAGAGTTAGATGAGACTTCCACATCAGAAGAGTTCCTCATCATGGTCCTGGTATGAACTAGGAGCTGGAAAACTCCTGAGACTGTACTCCAGATTATACTCTACCCTTAGAAACTTGCAGAATTGACAAACTGAATGCAGCTAGATTCATGCTTGGTTCTGGCTGAATATCCTGCCTCCCCTTGATAACCGCTGGGTCTCAGGCACAAAGATGGCAATGAGCCTGAACAAAGTTCAATGATGTAGTACTTCTTTAGCAATGTGTGGCATCTCATCCAAAGCCATACTCAGCAAGAGGAATCCTTACCTTAAGTACAGCTGGGCTCAAGCCTCCATTAGTTCATCAAGAAGGGTGAGGCAGCCAGGCTAACTACAAAAAGCCACCAACTGAGTCTTGAAGTTGCTCTTGCAACAGTCTATAGGCCAGCTCATTGTTCTAGTCGTCATCTGGACAGCTTCCCTGCTGCCAACCACATGGCCTTCGGCTATTGTGTCAACCTTGCTGAAACTGCTGGACAGCTCCCTGTTGGTAAACACTCTCTCTGCTATGTCTTCAAAGCCCACCTCCTGCTGGGCTGGACTACTCACCTTCATCATCTGGAAGTCTGGGAGGGTACAGGGAAAAGTCATGAATTTGGACACAGCAGAGCTACCTGTTCTGGCATAAACCTGTGCATCTGGAAGCACATGATATGACACTTGGATCTGATGTCTTAATATTAAATTACTAAAGCAAAACAGCGAAAGTCATTTCCGAAAGCAGGTCACTTTTTTCTCTTTCACCCCCCCCCTTACACTACCATTATAAATCAGGAAATCTGAAGGGACAAAAATTCTGATTCCACATAAATCCTGATCAGTCTATGGAGTGTATTCCTAGATTTAAAAAGGAGGAAATTGCAGTGGGTGGCAACATGTAAAGCTGCTCTATTGCCAAAGTATAGGACAGAGCTATGGCTATGTTGACTCAAGTCTGCTATACACTGTTTATCTGCTGTACACTGCTTCTTCATCTAAGTACATTACAGGTACATGGAACAAGTGCACAGAATCTTCCATGAAACGATAGCAGGATCAGTTAAAGCAGGATTCTTTATAGCAGAGAAGGCTAATGTGTGGCCTTCTAGATTCTATTGGATTACCACTCCCATCATCCCATTCTGCCAGGGCTGATGGAAGTTGTAATCCAACAACATTTGGAGGCTCACAAGTTAGCCATCTCTGGTGCTTCCAATGTGACCTGCCGGATTCAGGTCTGATTCATAATCCACGCAGTAGTTGAAGTTTTCTGTTTTTAATGCTGTCCCCCCCCCCCAATTTCTTTTTCTGAAACTTTATTTGAGCATCAGCTGTCACCATAGAGTCATTTATGTTATTTACTCATGGCTGTAATATTATCTCTATTTCCTTCCAACACCTCTGTGCCCTCTCCTCACAATTGATCAGGACATGCCAAAGGAGCTGGTGAAAGGATACAACCAGCAATAAATCACAGTAAAATACAGTGCAGGAACACACACAAAACTCTGTCTCTGACCTTCTTTCAATATGGATTCAATGTCGTCTGTCTGTAGCCTGCTGAGTGACAGTATAACCAGGTTTTATTACTTTGCGCAAGAAAAGTATAACCCCCTCAAAAGTGCAATGGAACCAAAAGGGAATTGTAGCACAGTTATTACCAATCTTATTCCACACAAGACTAAACAGGCGAGCTCTGGAGATGAAGAATAACCAGCAGTCATCCAAGAAGGCTGAGAAAGTATCAGTAGGGTGCCACTCAGAGGAACAAATGTCATTTCTTGAAAAATAGATCACAGGCTTCTGAGAAGTCTATAGCTACCAACCCCCCTGCAAGTAGCCACAGGTGCTGTTTCTGTGGTTGAAACATATCAAAGGGAAGGCGGGGGCAAAGGGGAAGAGCCGTTGAAGACTGGAAGTGTCAGAAGGTGGTCGTTTCAGGTAAATGCAACTTAAGAGTAAGTTCTGTACATATGCCATTCATTTTCATTGCCTATTAATATTTCAATAGTACTCTTTTTCATCATTTTTATCTTTCCCAACATTTTTCTCTTAGCAGCTTTAACACCCTTAGAACCATGGATTTTTGTGAATTAGTGAATGATTCTTTTTAATTAATTGTTTCTAATGCCATAAACAAAGGATTTTGCTTTGGAAGCTGCACTCCTCACCCACTATGATGAGTAGTGACTGAAGATGGTGTGTGTGTGTGTGTGTGTGTGTGTGTGTGTGTGTGTGTGAGAGAGAGAGAGAGAGAGAGAGAGAGAGAGATACCATTGACATGTATAGTGCAATTCCACAGTGTGTGTGAGAGGGGAGAGAGAGGAGGGTACCTCGCGACCAAGGCCTCATCTACAGCTGCTGGAGAATACCTGACCCTGGCAGCACTTTCAAACAGGATCACCTTTCCCTTATTTCCTGTCAGGTGATAGGGAGTAATGGCAATGTGTATGCATACAGAGAAGAGTTTGTAACCAGCATGGGTAGAACCTGAGAGGCTAGGGAATTATGGGAGATATAGTTCCCCTGAGCATTCCAGAAATTGCTGCCAGCATCTCTAGTCACAGTGTTGAGATGATGACATTTGGAAGAATCTTGTGCAAATATTAATGCTACACAAAGCCGTCTTCAGACACGGCAATCCAAATCAGACTTCTATGTACTACAGGTTAACCACTTTAGAATTTAAGGGTTGGGGGGTTGGGAATGAGTTTAGTCAGCTTCATTTCATTGTATTTTTATGACTTGGTGTTTTCTTCATTGACCACAATGTAGTGATAAGTAGAAACTCTCCTGATACACATTGAAGGGAGAAGCTTCTCTCTCGCTCTCTTTTTCCCTTGTGATAACTGACAAGTACAAAGTAACACCATCAGTATTTGACATTTCATCATTTTAACTCTTGAGCTCTTTATAATCTTATTTGTATCTATTGTTTTTACAAAGCTCCACTGCCATGTTAACTTCATTCTTTTTAATAATTAAAAGCACTTAAAAGCAAAATTGAATACTTACCAGGACAAGTGCTGATTATGTTAATTTAAATTATAAATGTTTTTTCTTCAGCTTGATCATGTGTTTAAAGTTCTTCAGACAATTGTGCTTCAAGCACATTGGGGATGGAGTATGTGTGCTGATAACTTTCATATGTTAATAGGCTTCACATTTCATGTTAATCTTTTATTTTTTAAAAAACAAAAAACCAGAGGCATTTATCTTTTATTCATTGTATAATCCTCTTTACATACCATACAAGTGTATGAAATATCAGTAATAATCTTTTTTAACCTTTTGATTGCTTGGAAAAAATTAAAGAATAAGGGCCTGGTTTTTTTTAATGCCTTTGAAGTTTTGGGGCTTAATAAGTTCTGTTTGAAAATCTGAATCACAAGACCAAAGTGGTGATGGCTGTGCTGGTAAGTTATTTTTTTTAGAACAGGACCAGAAATTACTTTGCCAAATGAATGCTGATGACCACTGCAATTTCTATCATGCCAATACCATTTCCCATGAGGAAGGACTAGTTCATATGAGTAATCCCTCCACATACGTCTGGCCTAGTTGCAAGGCAATGGCAGTCCCAAATGCTGCATAGACAATTCTGGAGTTTGAGCTTGTCCTGAGTCTAAAGCAGTGGTTCTCAAACATGCTGCTTCTTTTTCCTTTTGTAGTTTAATTTATTTTGTTCATTGAATCAAAGCATATAATATAAACTGTAGTTTAATAGCATTCAGTCTTTCTGTCAGTGCTGGCATCATTCTCAAAATAAGTGCTGTATTATTGACACTGTAGGTCCAAGGTCAAGCATCTGAGAACAGCTCCTTTAATGGATAATTTTTAAAGGGAAAATTAGTTGACAATAAGAAAATAATGGGCCCTATTCCAAAGCTTTGTTAGTTCATTCAACAATCCACCTCAGAACAAAAAGGACTTGTTTTCTGTCATCAGAAAGATAAGAATCAACTACAAGGTCAAGTACTGCTCTTCTCAACTGCTGTAAAACTTCACCATGGATCACTTGCACAGAGCTTGTGAAAAGCTGGTTCTTCAGACCACAGTTTGAGAACCTCTGTTCTGAAGCCATTGAAGCCCCCTGTGGGATTTTTTTTCTGGCTTCTTTAGTGGGTTTGTTAAATAAAACACATATTCTACAATTGTGTACCGGTATGTTTTGCTATTGTATTTAAACACTATGTTGTATTTTATATTTAGTTGCTGTTTATCATGAGATACTTTCGACTTGTATCACTTTAGGAAATATAATAAATAAATTCAAGTATTTTTTCCCCCATTAGAGGTCATTAGGATATATCTGAGTAAGAATGCAACAGGTTAGGACCTAGAGCATCACTTAGCTGCAAATCTATAGGCAGGGATGTGGAGAGAACTGATAGTCATATGCAGAGATGGAAATCAAAAGCTGTTATTACCTTTTTGCCTAGAGGCAATACCATGCAGTGCGGATATTCCGATTCAAGCTATGTATTTTACAGGAGGTAAAAATGTTCATCAAACATGCACAAGTTCAGCTCAGGTCTGGTATATTTCTCCTCCAATGCACAGCTGCATATAAAAGGATGACTACATTTCGGAAATAAAACTGAGATGCCCTCAAAGCACAGTTTCCTCTCTCTAATCATTTTTGTACCATACTGTATTGTATCCTTGTGGCATATTACTTTGGCTGTACTGTATTATACAATTGCTTAAAAAAGCTTTTCAACAAAAGAAACAGCTTGTAGAAAGGAGTGGGAAGCATAATGCTTTGGATAATATTGTAAAAATGTATCATATAATCTATCAAGTTTACCGTCCAGAGGGTTTTTTTATCTGATAATGGTTCCTTGTGGCAAAAGCAATATGGTAAAACCAATAAAAATTGTTTCCATGCATCTGTAATGCTTTCACTTTAACATACTGCCTTTCTTGGCTGTGGTTAACAGAACAGTACATCATAAACAGTCATAAAAAATACTGTTCTACTGAAAAATGAGGGTGTGAACTACTAGAGTAAAAATCTAACATCATCCAGTTCCACCCACACAAGAGCCTTTGCTACCTCATTCACACAATAAGAAGCAAACAACAAAAGTGAAAATGAGTAATTTAACAAGGTGGTTGAAGAACAAATGGATGAACATAGGAAGATGCCTGTTGGATCAAACCAAAGGCCCTTCTAGACCAGCATCCTGTTACCCACAATGGATAATCAGATACCTGTAGAAAGGTCATAAGCAGGACATGAGGGCAATAGGTATTACTTTCTTGCTGTTCTGCTCCAGCAGGTCATAATACCCTTAAAATACCATCTAAGTATGATTCAAGCCATCATTATGATTCATAGCAACGAATTCCATAAGTTAACTGTGTGAAGAGGTATTTCATTTTCTCTGTCCCATATCTTCTACTATTCCACCATTCACCTTCCTTAAATAACCTTGGATTCCAGTATTATGAGACAAGGAGAAAAAAAAACTTATCTCTATCTATTTTCTTCAAATCATGGATAACTTTGAAAAGCTCTATCATGCCCTCCCTAACTTGCTTTTTTGCTAAGAAGCTCCAAGTGCTGTAACTTTTCCTTTGATGAGAGTTTCTCCGTGACTTTTGCAAGGGAGCGAACTTACTACCAAGAAGGCCACTCCTTCACATGAAGGAATCTCCATACAGTTACAAGTCAGGGAAGCCACACTTTAGGTCCCACCCTGAGCTTGTGAGGCCTGGCATTTATGTATTGAACATGGATGCCTATGAGAAGAAAGAGTTCTATGTGAGTAAGTATCCGACAATGAGCAGAAGTTGTGGGAAGTTGTGTTAACTCAGATATACTGCTGACAATGTAGTTCCAAGCTCCCATCAAACAGTTGGAGAAATTCCATCTTGACCACAATGAAGTGCTCCGTCAGACTACAGCTTCAATCTTCACTCATCCACCAAACCTTCCTTAAGGAACCCTAATTAAAGCAATAAAAGCCCATGCAATTGAATTGTATCCCTCATTGTGACAGTCCCTGATACAGAAAAGGAAGGGAGAAGTGAGGTGAAAAACCATTCCTGGCTCTAATTGGTGACAACTGAGAGCTGACTTGGGTATTCAAAAAAAATAAGGATTTCACAAATGTGAATCACTTACATTTCTAATGTAACATCCAAAGCAGACTCAAAGATCTTGTTATAACAAAATATGGGTGGCCTGGATCATCAGGAGGACATGAGTGAGCTATGTTTCAGTAATCCATGTTTATTCTGAACATGGCAATTGACTCTCAGCACAACAATAATAATAATAATAAAATAGAAGCTCTGGAAGGTTCTGTGGTTGCCCTTCATGTGCATAGCTCACATTTATGGGACAGTACAACAGCCTCAAAGAAAATAAGAAGATATTTTTTTCGTAAGGTATCTAAGGCTCTTGAACTAGTGAAACTTTTCCTCTATTGTTTCAAGGACTTTGCTCCAAAATGTGAACTTACAGGGCAAGCCCAAAACACTTGGCAGCCTGATGGGAAGGACAACATAGCCCCACCCCCATCCCATGCAGGGAAGCTAACTGGATTGGCCATTGAAATTTACTTCAACCCTTGATTGGACAGCAGCCTTCACTGCACCTGAGGGCATCAGGGCAGCTTAGGGAGTGCAGGGCAGGCTGCATTTCACACACAATGCTGTCCCTGCAATACCTTGCTGCCACTCTGACATGTGCCTCCCGGGGGAGCTACCTCATTCTGCCTAATATTAGCAATTTATAGGAATTATAACTTTATATGTTAGCTTAAACCAATTGCTGAGTGGTCCATTAATGCAACGACTAGAGAGTAAAATGATTCATGAAAAAGAGGAGTGTCAATTCCGATTTCATATATATGTTGATGGGGTCTGGCCTGGCAGTGGCTGACCAAGAATGAGACCTTGGCATCATAGTGGATAGCTCAATGAAGATGTTGAATTTCCAGGATGGAGAATAAAACTGTCAATATCCCAATGCCCTTATACAAATCTGTGGGGTGATCCATACTTTGAATACTGCACACAGTTCTGGTCAGCTCTCCTCAAAACTGATATTGCAGAGCTCAAAAGCTTTTAGAAAAGTGCAACCAAAATATTCAAGGGGGTGGAATAACTCCCCCATGAGGAAAGGCTGCTATATTTTGAGGTGGGTTAGTCTAGAGCAGGCATCCCCAAACTTCGGCCCTCCAGATGTTTTGGACTACAATTCCCATCGTCCCTGACCACTGGTCCTGTTAGCTAGGGATCATGGGAGTTGTAGGCCAAAACATCTGGAGGGCCGCAGTTTGGGGATGCCTGGTCTAGAGTAAGGGTGAGTAGGAAGGGACTTGATAATGGTGTATAAAATTATGCATGGTGTGGGAAAGGTAAAGGTTTGTTTTACCTCCCTCTCTCCCAATACTCAAACTCCTTGACCATCAAATGAAACTGAATGTTGAAAGACTCAGGACAAAAGAAAGTATTTCTCCACTATCATAGGAAGTAGTGACGACCAACATCTTGGATGGCTTTAAAAGAGGAATTTACAAATTCCTGGAAGAGAAGACTATGTTTTAGGCATACCAGTGGTCTCTGAATACCATTTCTGTGAATCACAAAAAGGGAGGAATGCTATTGTACTCAGGTCCTGCTTGCAGGCTTCCTTTAGGCATCAAGTTGGTCCTTGTGATGCTGGACCATAGCTGCCAAGTTATCCCTTTTTTACAGGGATTTTCCCTTATGCTGAATAGGCTTCCTCGCGAGAAAAGCGAAAACTTGGCAGCTATGTGCTGGACTAGATGAGTGATTGGCCTGCTCTAGCAGAGTTCTTAAGTAGAAAAGTGAGAGAAACAACTGACAGGAAATGCATGCGGGGATGAGAATAATGCCAGGTGAGGACAATTGATATAAGATGCCTTAAATGTGGAGTATATTTGGATGGTATAGGATTAAAACATTATTTCTAGATGTCAGCCTCTACAACAGGACTAAATGTCAGCATCACTAAAAAACAACAACAACAAAACCTTACTCATAGACTTGAGAAGGTTTTGATTCATTCAGCTCTTTTATTGGCATCTCTTCAGTGCCAAGCACTTTCACTGGAAAAGACCACAACTTTGAGGAGGCAGGAAGGAGTTGTCTGGCTTCCAAATGGATGACAACATGCTGCAAGAAAATTAATGTCATGAAGCATTATGCAATGGATATTACAATTGCTAAGCCAAATGACTTTGAGAACCAAATACCAAGGTGTGCAAATACGCTGTCAGCATCACCTCATGCTGAACTGTGCCACTTGAAGTCAGGGATCAAACATTGGAGTCCACATAAAACAGCAACAACAACAATGTACCACCAAATAACTAAGGTTCTCTGGATGGTTTACAATAAAAAAATAACAATTTAAGTGAGGTGGGTGCATGTAAAATACAAACAGGATGTCTAAAACAGAATACAATGCACAACATCAGTAGTTGAACAATCCATCCTTCTTGTAGCTCTGTGAGTGGAATAGTTGTCTATCAACAACTCTTAGCACCTTAACAAACTGCAGCTCCCAGACTTGGGGGAAGCCACGACTGTTTAAAGTGGTATCACAGTGCTTCAAATGTATGGTGTGAATGTGGCCATACTCTCTCAGGTCCGAAACTCATGCAGAACCTTTGTTAGATACAGTTGCAGGTTTCCAGCTCTTCAAGAAGGATAATTGGAGAGAACTGGTACCACCATGCAAAAAGCACATACAGTAGTACCTCGGTTTTTAACAATTATGAGGAGAAAGCAAGAATTGACTGTCAGTATACAAAGCAAAGAAACAGATTCGTCGGTCAAATCAAATGAAGTTGGTAAAGGAAGAGTGAAGTGGCCATTTTAAGCTCTTCAGCTAAGGCCAAACTACACCAAACCATGGAGTGCTGAGAGCAACTCAACCTAGGGCCAAACCAAATGTGATATTAAATATGTCCTTATATTTAACTTACAAGCTAAAGAATTTAACCATTTGCTCTCTTCCTCAGGTCATGTTGAAAGTCTCTTCCCTAGAGCAGCTATCTGCAGGTTTTTTTATTTAGCAAAATTTATATACAACTTGATTTTTGTAGAGCAGTTTACAAAAACTCTTTAAAAATTTCATGAAAAAGAATTAAAAACAAAAGCATGTAAAGATAATTAGAATTAACAGCAATAAAAGATTAAAACATGTTGACATCTACATGTCTGAACAGGCTTGCCTAAACACAAATCTTTTAAGTAGGTTCCACAACACCATTCATTCAGAGAAGACACACGGGACTGATTGTGTCAACTGCCCATTTCATCTTGCCATTCCACAGTGAGATTAGGACTTCACCAGGATCATCAGATTTCTCCACTTGAAAATCCCCCAGAGCACTCCAGAACACATTAGTCTCTGAGGGCAGGCCATCCAATCAGTCACACGAACCTTACAGGGGGAATTGCTGCTCCTAATCCAAACTTCACCAAGTAATGGTCCAGCCATGACAAGCAAGAGCATTGCATCCCCCTACCTTCAGTCCCCCCCCCTAATATCACTTGATATGAGTCTACATCAATGATATTCCTTGCCCAGTGTGTTGGACCAATAGGCATTTGAGACAGTCCCATGGTTGTCATGGAGGCCATGAAGTTCCATTCCAGCCAAAGAATATTGAAGTCACCCAGAACTTTTGTCTGCCATGCTTCAATACCATGCCAGAGACCGCCTCAACCATGTCAGTCGGGTATGTCACTGGGCAACACAGTGGTTGACAGATGAGCAGCATCCCCAGTCTGTCTCTATAGCCCAACAAGCAAGTGCAGACCCTCTAAGACCATGCAATCATCAATGGGTAATATGGTAAAAGAGAAAGTTAACAATAGCAACATTCACCATTGATCTAGCCTGTTGCTGTACCAAGTACCCAAATGGGCACAACTGAGTTATGGGAGTTCACTCAACTCATTCATCCAAGTTTCAGTAATGCACACTAGGGCTTCTCCTGCATCCATGATCAAGTTGTGGATCAGCTTTATCTTAGTATGGATTGACCTGGCATTCAATACCAGCACCAACTAACCCAAGGGATCAATGGATAAGCTGCCAGTAACCTTCAGTAGAATGGAAAGGTTAAACAGGGATAGTGACCTAACATCTAGGCCTTTGCCCTAATCAATACTCATTTGATGTCAATTGGGAATTTTATCTCCCTATGCAAATAGAAGCATCAAAGGAGCATTTCCCCCCTCAGGTTTACAACATGAGAGGAAAGAGTTAAACTTCATCTCCCCACCTACTGTAATCCTGCTTCTATGCCCACATCCTTGCCCCATGATCCTACCCCTGACCACTCAGTAGTGCACTTAATGATTCTGATGGTGAATATACATATTACAAAAAACAACAACACAGAAGTCTGAGGTGCACACTGAAAGCATGAGTGTCTAACCCAAGTTCATTAGCCATGGCTCCCAATATCAGTGGCAACTGCAAGTCAGCCACCAACCCATCACCATTGCAGAAATATTTGTATTGTGCTGCATAAATTTATCTACCCTGAGGGCAGGTTAACAAGCCTGAAGAGCTATATAGGTCACCAGGATCTGTTTTGGATTTCTTTCTACGTCTTTGGATTCTGTCTTAAAAGGCAGAGAGGGAATAGCATCGTTTTGTCCTATTTTACTTTAGCTTTTAATAATCCATCTGTAAGATGCAATAACTAATAATTGTCAGAAAAACAAAGGCCACTTCCTAGCCAAAAGTAAACTCACTTAGAGTAATTGAATTCAATTCCCATTCAATCTCTGTACCATGTATCCTCAGCATAATTTATGGGGGTTTTATTTTAAAATATTTATTGCAATTTTAAAAAGTAGATTGGTGGAGATCAGTGCAGCTCTCTGGATAACTTCTCTAATGTCCAGGCTTTAATTGAGTTTATCCATCAATGTCTTATACCCTTTTGAGAATGGATGTTGGAGCTGGAACTCTTTTAGTTCTATCTATGGAAAGGCCTGTAATTTAATTAACAATAGCATCTCAGCTGAAAAGTGTAAAGGTTATATCCATCCCACTTTAATCAATCGGATTCTAATACTTTATTCTGATAGCATGTTGCAGAAAGAAATCTTTGGGTCTATTTTTTTAAAAGTAAGTGGCATAACATAAAACACACAACACAAGGCATTATAGAAGTCTTAGGTAAAGGTAAAGGGACCCCTGACCATTAGGTCCAGTCGTGACCGACTCTGGGGTTGTGCGCTCATCTCGCATTATTGGCCGAGGGAGCCGGCGTATAGCTTCCAGGTCATGTGGTCATCATGACAAAGCCGCTTCTGGCAAACCAGAGCAGCACATGGAAATGCCGTTTACCTTCCCGCTGTAGCGGTTCCTATTTATCTACTTGCATTTTGACGTGCTTTCGAACTGCTAGGTTGGCAGGAGCTGGGACCAAGCAACGGGAGCTCACCCCGTCACAGGGATTCGAACCGCTGACCTTCTGATCAGCAAGCCCTAGGCTCAGTGGTTTAGCCCACAGCGCCACCTGGGTCCCTATAGAAGTCATACTTGGCATTAATAACATAAGAAGTCCCTGCTGGATCAAGCCAATAGCTCACCTAGTCCTATACTCACAATGGCCAACCAGATGCCTGTGGGAAGCCTGCAAGCAGGATATGGGTAGAACAACACTCTGCCCACCAGCAAGTCACAGCAAGTGGTATTCAGAGGCATAACACCTCTGATAGTGGAGGCAGAACATAGTCATTGTGGCTAGTACCGTAGCTGCTGATAGCTTTGCCCTCCATAAAATCTGCCATCACTGCCACCTGTGGAAGTAAGTTCTATAATGTAAATACGTGCTGCATGAAATACTTCCTTTTATCTGCCTTGAATCTTCCAACATCCAGCTTTATTGAACGTACATGAGTTCTAGTATTGTGAGAAAGGGTTATGAGAGAAGCATATATATTTTTAACATCTCTACCCTACCCTTTCTCTAAGGAACACAGAAAGAAGAGCTCATAGCTCAGTAGAATAACACATTCATGCATTCTAAAGTATGAGGTTCCGTTCGTGGCATCTCCAATTAAAGCAGGGGTCCCTAAACTAAGGCCCGGGGGCCGGATGCGGCCCAATCGCCTTCTCAATCTGGCCCGCGGACGGTACGGGAATCAGCATGTTTTTACATGAGTAGAATGTGTCCTTTTATTTAAAATGCATCTCTGGGTTATTTGTGGGGCATAGGAATTCGTTCATTTCCCCCCCAAAAAAATATAGTCCGCCCCCCCCCAAGGTCTGAGGGACAGTGGACCGGCCCCCTGCTGAAAAAGTTTGTTGACCCCTGAATTAAAGCTTTCTACATCCTAGATTATGTGAGTGAAACTAATGCAGAACATTCAAACAGCAAGCAGAGTAACTGTACAATCCTTTGCATGCCTACTTAAAGGCAAGTCCCATTAAGGTCTATGGTGCTTGTTCCCAAGTACGGTAACTGGGTTTTGTAATGCTGCCTAGAAACTATAACAATAATATTAGCAGCAATAAAAATAATCACAGGTTGGTTGGTTTTTAAATCACAGTTTATGAATTAAGCACTGCATTCCTAGGATAAATGCAGCATTCCTGTTACAGTAGAATGTAACAGGGTTGTGCACCAACTACAGGATTTAGTTTATACTCCAATTCAGTATACAGGTATGTTCTACCTCCATTGTTGGAGGTGCTACGTGCCTGAAAGCCAATTGTTGTGAATCACAGGGTGTTGAACTCAGGCCTGGCATGTGAACTTCTCATAGACATCTGGTTGCCCGCTGTGAAAGCAGGATGCAAGAATAGATGGGTCATTAGCCTGGATATAAAAATAACTTGCAAGTATCTCTGCATGTATCCCAAACAGATTGCCTTGACTTCTGATTTATTTCTGTGATCAGTGTAAGTGCTAGTAACCACATTTAAACTGCTAAACAGGTTTGAACTAGGTTATCCTATAGACCACTTTTGCCAAAACAAACTTGCCTAGGTCTCATCAGCAAATATTCAATTCGTGGGTGATAGGGCCTTCTCAGTAATGACACCACAGCTGTGGAATATCCTCCCTAGGGAAGTTCAACGATATCAGCCTCTCCTTATTTTCATATGGCATGTAAAAAAATGTGTTTTTCTGAGAAACGTTCAGTGATGTGTTGCTGTTTTTACCGTGTGTTTATGCTTTTTACTGTTGCTTTTTAATGCACCTGTGTATTTTGCTTTGTTTGAGTTTTAATTTTTTATTCTAATGTTTCTCTTCATGTAAGCAGCTTCAGAAGTCTAGTTTGAAAAGCAAATAAACAAGCTGGGGTGCCAGGGAGCCTGTGTTGTCAGATTTCATTCTTTTGTGCATCATAAATAGAGCCATTTGTTGAGCAAAGTGATGTTTGCTACATGTGGGAAAACTAGAACCAGTATATCTTTGTTGTTTACATCTAAGTAATCAGAAGTGGAATTTTAACAAAGAATCTTTTTATGTATCACACCTGAATACAGCTACAGTAGTTTATTTTTATCCCATCAACTGTCAAGAATAGCCTTAGTTTAAAAAAACAAAAACAAGGATGCCCATTCTTTTGGGGGGATAAGGGGGGTAATGCTTGTTATTGTTTTCAGTAATTAATGTAAATGAATATAGTTCTGAAAATACTCCAGCATGTCCACAGTCATATATAGAAATGTGCTGGTGAGTTGATAACAAATCCAGCAACACATTTCTTCCTATACAGTATATGGCTTTGGATATGCTTTGGTTTACTTATGGGAAAGCTTTTTCTATGTAAATGAATCACGTCTTCTTGAGCTGTCAAATGTATAAAGCAGGTAGGAGCCAGCCAATAATAGCATATTATCTCGCAGACCCGACCTTCATTAGGAACAATGCAGAAGAGCATTACAATGTGTGAAGAATAATTTAAATTATGGCTTTTTCAATAAAATAATGGGGGTTTGTCATATTTATAACCAGTACAGTGTAGCTAACAAAAAAGAGAGAGCTTTCACTCCTAAAACGCTCCACAGATAATTTAAATGCGTGTGATTTTTGCAATAATAAATTAGAGCCTCGAGTCTTTGGGAATTAATCTGCCTGGTGAGCAAGATTGTTTCAATTTGTTTGGAAGAGGTGGATGTGTTCTGTGTGTCTTTCCCCGCTTCTTCTAAGTGTGGAGACAAGAGCGGGAAAGGAATCTATGTCAACCTTCCTTTGCAGAGGATTGTCCAAATGCTGTCCATTGATCTTTGCAGGTGTTTTCATCTTCCCACAAACTGGAGCTGCATGTTGGGGACACTTATCCATCAAACTGGATATAAAGTTTTAAATGAAGCAGCTCCTAAATGTTGTTGAGCATTTAA
The DNA here is from genome assembly GCF_963506605.1 of Zootoca vivipara. NCBI lineage: Eukaryota > Metazoa > Chordata > Lepidosauria > Squamata > Lacertidae > Zootoca > Zootoca vivipara. The sequence goes on along the minus strand of NC_083284.1, from coordinate 31,624,273 downwards.
GGCATACTGTATTATTATCCACAATTATCTTAACTCATTTGGACTACAGCTCCCATCCATCCATCCATGACGATTGGCCATGTCAGTCAGCTGGTACTAATGGGAGTTATAGTTTGAAAGGATCTGGATGGGGCCAGGTTGGGAAAAGCTGAGCTACAGTTTGGCAGTGCAAGACCTGGGTATGTGTTAAGTTCCTCTCCCCTGTACATATTCTTGCCCATTTCAATCCATCAGTCATTGTTAGGGTTTGCACTTTGGCTCATTTCAGATCTAGTCACAATGTTCTGGGCACTTGTACAGAAAGGTCTGCCTTGCTGTTTGTTAAGTTATGCTTCCATCCCAAATGAGCGTTCATAAAAAGCTTTGCACCGCAGCATATTATCATTTTGCTAAAGGGGTTATGTAGGGTGAAATTGGCAGAGTTAATGGCCGTATGTGTTTCCTCACGGGGCAAATAAGGACAACTACTCCTCTTTGGGTAGAAATGAAAATATTTTAACAACCAGAGACCCTAAAGAAAACCAAGCTTACATGGGGCTCAGCACATGGCCAGGATTCAAAGAGCTACTTTAGATATGTCCAAGGGCTTTCTGTTTGAACAGCCCCCAGCCCCCGTGCCATATCAAAAACTGCTTTTGAAAAACCCTTCAATAAGGAGTGCAGAAGAAATACTAAATTTACTAGCCTTAGAAGTCTGGCATCTATACATGTTAAGAAAATAAGTGCTTCCTTGGAGATGAATGTTAATTAAATAAATACATGTTATGCTAAATGACTAGCTTTTGTTAGTCCTGAACACATTAACAGTCACTGTGGAAATTCTCCCTTTATTCCTACTTCTCCCTCTCTGAAATACAATTTTGAAGTGAGGTTGACAAAAAAAAGTTAAAACAATAAACATAAATTTGAAACTAGTAAATAAAACAATGAATGCAAGCTACAAAGGGAGGAAAATGCTTTTGAAAGCTAGCTATCTTCTCCCTTTAGATCAAGATTATTCTTGGCTACCATTGTAGAGGTGGTTGAAGGATGAAGAGGTTGTTGGAAAATGGAAAGTATGTATTAATCCTCTCCAGAGAGTAACCATATCTCTCCCCCCCCCCCCCGAATTTGACTGAAATGTTTTTCAGGTATAACAACATAACAAAACTGCAATTGAATGAAAGGAAAAGGGACTCAAGATAATCTTGGTTTACAAACCATTATTTATACTTATTCCCAAGTCACTCTAAACAACCATGAACTTTGACAATCATGAAAAGTTTTTGGGTTGTTGTTTTTTTAAAAAATATATACTTTAAAAGAGTCGCTATAACATCAAGGCACTTTTATTACAGTGGTACCTCACAAGACGAACACCTCACGCAACGAAAAAATTGCAAGACGAAAGCGTTTTGTGAATTTTTTTGAAGACTTGCAAAATGAAGTTGTCTATGGCCGTGCTTTGCAAGACGAAGTAGCCTTGCAACAGGAAGGGAAGCCGCCGCCGAGACGACTGAAGAGAAAAGGAGCCCCCTGAAGAAGGCTGGCCCTTCGTCCAGCCTGGGTTTTTTTTTTTCACGCCTCCTCACCGCTGCGCGCCCGCTTCACCCCTTTCCCTCAGAGCGGAGTCTCGGCTCGGCCGGCTTGGGCCTCAGCAGTGGCGCCGGAGATGATGCCGGTGAGCGCCGGGGCTGTGAGGGAGGCGGGCGGGCTTCTCTTCCTCTCTCGGGTGCCTTAAAACGGCCATGGAGTGGAAGAGCCTTAAAGCGGCTGTGGCACTTGGGGACAATGTGGCTGCTGTAGCTGCTCCTGGCTAGGTGGTTGAGTCGGCGGGAAAGAGCTCCGGCTCCCGAGGCGAGCTGGGGGGAGGGGAAGCGAGTGCGCCGCGGGAACGGTCCTGCAGGAACCCTGGAGGGCAGTGGCTGTTTTTGCCCATAGGAACCCATTAATTAAATTTCAATGCATTCCTATGGGAAACCACGCTTCGCAAGACGAAATTATCGCAATACGAAATGACTCACGGAATGAATTAATTTCGTCTTGCAAGGTACCACTGTATTTGTATTCTAAGTCAACTAAAAAGAATTAATGGGTATATCTACTACCAAATTCACAAATGCCTGCAAAATCTCTCTCACAATCAGCTAACAAATGAGACATGACATCACATTTCCATAGGCTCTGTTGAGATCAGCCTTCCCATGGAGAATGATTCCTGATAAGGCTGTAATGTCTACAAGTACTAAACATGCATGTCAACAGCATCATAATACTACCGTATGAGTCCCTGTGCCCACTCTCTGCATTCCATTTGACCAGAGAGGTTGTATAGAAAGTGATACACAAACCAATGACACCAATTTAGAAGAGGAGGAGCTGTAGACATTACAGCCACAATGGAGATGAATCTCAGCATCCTCATGACCCATGTCCCAATATTTCCTTCCCTTTCCAATTGCAGTGCTAAACAAATAAGCAGCCTGTCAGATACAAATGACAACCTAGAGGGGGGAAAGCATGAACGTATCACGCTCTGGAACATCTTGATTGGGAACCAATGAAAAGTTAGATACCATCCACCAACCTAACCACCTCAAAATCCTCTTGCCTCTCATATAAAGGGCACACATAAACACACGCAACGTTCCCCACCTCCAAAGGGGAATTGGACATTATTCTTGTCATTCTCAATTATAGATTCAAATACACATTATTCATTTAGTTATTTTCATGAAATCATACCATTCAATTGTAAAAAAAGAAACCCCTCAAAATTGTTTACCGAAAGAATGTCAAAGCCATTTACAGAAAGAATTTGTGCTGCAATACTCTGAAAATGGCAGTCCACGTGGAATTAAATAATGGGAAGGATGGGCAAAAATATTCCTGAATTGTAGGGGGTTGGACTAGATGGCACTTGTGGTCCCTTCCAACTCTACAATTCCATGACTCTATGAAAAAATGCTCTATACAATTACTGACAAATATGTACTAAATAAACTAGATATATATATATCTGGTTTGCATAAATTCAAGGTTTTACAGTGTCAGCCTTTCCCATGACCCACTTCTCAATGGATATCTTTTCCTTTCCATTGGAAAGTTTGTGTCATGCATTCTTAGGTATCCCTGCAGGTGGCTGAGATTTATTTTCTTGATTATAAAAGGCTTACCACCTCAAAGCTTAAAGATCCTTAAAAATTAGTATTGAGGGTGGCGAATCCAAAATGTGGAAGTGCTGCAAACATAAAACTGTCAATACAGAGTTTCTGTTTCTGGCAAACCAGGTATAAAATGAAAGCCTTCACACCAGCATTGGCAGTGCAAATCTGTAGTCAGTGGCAAGTCCGAGCCATCAGTCTTGCTTACCACTTGCACACTGGGGCTAGGCTTGTAATAAATTGGTTATGAAATGCCACATTTAGAATTAAGAGAAGCGGCTTTTTTCATACTTTGGTTTTCTATGGATGATGTTGCAATCAGATTTCATGACAGACTGAGATCTTGGGATATGTTGGATTAGGACTTGGTCCATTAGAATTGCAACCTTGCACTCATTTTACCATGTAGGATAGGGCTGCCATATGTCCGGAAGCTCAATAATTTTTGTGTTTGGATTTTCACTTTTTGAAATATGGCAACTCTAATGTAGAAGTTCTTCCTGGGCTTAGTGGTAGAGCATGCACAAGGTCCTAGATTCAATCCCTGGCATCTCCAGGTATGACTGGGAGAGACCCCATCTGAAACCCTGGAGAGTCACTGCCAGTTAGTGAGCTAGATAGACCGATGGAGTCTGACTTTGATCTAAAGCAGCTTCCTTTATTACTATATTCTGTTTATTTAAGTGGGATTTACAGATGAATAATTGAGTATAAGACTGCAGTCTAAAGGTTTAAGAAGCATAATGCCTCCTGGTATAGATGGGTTGCAGCATTCAGATAATTCTAAGGAATAAAAGAAAGGTAAACACTTTTTTAAAACTTCTGGCAGTTTCTAACAAAATCTAGAGAATGTGAAGCAATACATCTGAAAGAGTCTTCAAATAACCAAGGAACAGTAAAAGCTCCTCGTGAAGCATCAGCCACCTTGAGGACTTTCATAAGGAAAACCTTTCAATCTACTCAATAATTTACGTCTTTACTTTTTTTCTCTCTCCTTTTTGGGGGAGTTTAAATTTACTGATTTTGGAAAGCGTCTGTGCACAGTAGGTCTCCACTAAATATTTGATAGGGACAAAAAGGACCCAGGCAAACAGCACAAAAGACCCACATAAGCACCGAAGGAAACCTCTCTCTCAATGAGAAAAAGCATCTCTGAGGGTTGAGTTACGAAATGCCTCTCACAGATTCAAGCACACAAACATATTGGAGATTTCAGGTCATGAATACCGTTACTTCACTTTACAAAGAGATGTCTGAGATAGGTTTTTCATGATGATAGCGTTCTCTTACCCAGTTGCAGGGGGAAAAACTGAAATGTTGGCACTCCTGTCATTAGCAGGGGCAAATTATCCTCACCATCTCACCATCCCTTACCTGGAAGACACTCAGGATGGACTCTTCCAAGGGGAGGGGAGGCAGAGGTCACCAAAGGTGAGGTGACTGATCACAGGGAGTGAACTTGCCCAATTTAAGAGCACCCAAACCTCTCTTTACCTACAACTTTTTCCTGAGCAGCATGCAACAAATTCACCTCAGGGGGAAATTCAGTGAAAACTCTGTTTATTATTAATTTACTCAGGTTCCATGTATGGGCCATAGCTGCCAAGTTTTCCCTTTTCTCGCGAGGAAGCCTATTCAGCATAAGGGAAAATCCCTTTAAAAAAGGGATAACTTGGCAGCTATGGTATGGGCCCTAGTATTCCACCACAAATGCTAGCTATGAGCTCTGAGAAGCCCTCGCTCACATTAAGCTCAGCTTTTCTTCACTAAAGACACAATTCAATGAACATTTATCCCCCGCAATCCCTGTTGAAACAAGCGGCCTCTAAACTGCACTTGATGGATTGTACCCTCTTCCTGGTATGTATATATATATATATATATATATATATATATATATATATATATATATATATATATACACACACACACACACACACACACACACACACACACACACAATGTTAGAAGACTGCTTGAGGTAATGTTTGTTCATATATATATATATATATATATATATATATATATATATAATGACAAAGATTCTCTGCTATTCAAACGCAGGTGCTGGAAATCCAAAAGAGCCTTAACAACCAATGAACAATGTAAAGCCAGAAATGAAAATATTGAAAGAGAAGTAAAGAGGATTTCAAATCCATTTTACACAGTTGCAGCTGCTGTGACAGTTTATTAAGCTTGCAAGGAAAAGGATTTTTTAAAGTGAAATATTTACCATAAGCTAAATAAAATTGTCACAGTGCCTCGGCTGACGGCCACATAAAGCTGAGCATTAGCATTTCATAATGAGAGTGTTATCTGATTGATTCATTGAGTGAAAGGTGGGAGAAATAAGATCAAACTGGTGGTATAAAGAAGAATACAGAGAAGGAGCAAGAGCGAGAGAGATTGGGCATGGGAATGGGAAGCTCTAATCAGGTAGGTATAAAAAGGATGGAGGCACCCATTTTATTTGTAATTACCCATACATTCATTTATTTTCAAATTGTGCACCTTGCTTTAGTGCACCAGATTTCTTACAAACGTGGATAGATGACAATATCTGAATGTCTAAACCAGGCATCCCCAAACTGCGGCCCTCCAGATGTTTGGGCCTACAACTCCCATGATCCCTAGCTAACAGGACCAGTGGTCAAGGAAGATGGGAATTGTAGTCCAAAACATCTGGAGGGCTGATGTTTGGGGATGTCTGGTCTAAACAGTCATAAAAACTTCAGGAGGAGTGCCGCTCTACCGTGTTTCTCACAAAAGAAGACACCGTCTTAGATTTATTTTTCCTCCAAAAAACACACCACGGCTTATTTTCAGAAGATGTCTTTTTTTATTATTATTAAGTATGGTACCACAATCTAATGGTGAAGCAAACTAATTTGAAGCAAATTTCTGTATAGAATTTCTGTATTGAAGAAAAGAAAGTACCCTACCGGTAGTTTTTGTTGGATTTTTTGAATAGTCAAGTTACTTTAGAGCCGGTCTAATGTAAATACTGTCTGTTTAAGAGAAACAGATGCCGGTGTTTCTGTTAATTGCTCACAGGCGTGGGCTCTGCTTCTTGTATATAAGGCTCTGCCAGAAAGCCTTCTGCATCTCTTAGTTAGATCTTTTCAGTTTGATTCATCTCTTAGTAGATCACTCTCTCAGTTTAAGAGATTCCCAGTTGAATCTTAGTATGAGAGTTGCTTAGTTATAATGCTAGTTTGCTGTTAATTCTTGGGTAGTTTAATGGGAGTTTTGTTGGAGGTTTGGAATGTGGGAGAAAGCATTTATCTTTACTTTAAAGTCTCTTTAGAGTCAGTTTGTTTTTCAGTTAAAGAAACCCAACAGTTTGTATTTTCTTCTGTATGCTTTTACAAGTGTGCAGCTAGTAAGGGGTTTCATATAAGGGAGATAATTCCCTACGCTCTTGGTGGTGTTTTCTTAGCCAGGTCAACTTCTGACAGCGTATACTCTATGTGAAGCGTACTTTAAAGGGCCGCTGTAAAACTGGGATACTGGTATATGATTTAGGTTAAGCAGGTTTCAATATCCAGTTTTCTCCAATATTATTCTTATCATATATATATTATTATCCAATAGTTTTGGGCTGGTATCCTCACAGAGCTGGTATCCTATGGTAGTTTTGGGCTGGTACCGGTATCCTCACAGAGAATTGTGCGACTGCTGCACAATTGGACTGATGCCCTTTTTTGCTGCCCAAAAGCGCGCCGCTGCTTTTGCCGGCTCCCGCTCGGTCGGAGCTCGGCGCGTGCTGCAGCTTCTGCCAGCTCCCGCTCCGTCTGAGCTCCACGTGGCACACGCTGCGCATTCGCTTCCGGCAAGGACAGGCATCTTCCTTTTCCTGTTCCTTACGGAAGCACCATCCAGACCTGCTCCTGCCACAGTATGGTACCACAGCATGTCTTATTTTTGGGGTATGTCTTATATTTTATTGCCTCGAGAAAATTGTGCCCTGGCTTATTTTATAGGCACGTCTTATTTTGTGAGAAACACGGTACTTTTGTTGATCTCTTCGCAGCTTTTGATACCATCAGTCATTGTATACTCATGGACTGGTTCTGTGGGATGCATATTCACTGGTCTACAGTGGTTTTACTCCTCCCTACAGGGTTGTGTCTAGAGAGCAGCCCTGGAAGACTATGTTTTGTCCTCATAGTCTTTGTGCTATGGAGTATTAAAGGGTACAGTCCTGCCCTCAATTCTGTTTTTAACATCTGTATGATGTCACTGCATGCGCTCGTCCAGAGATTTAGGGCAAAGTGTCATCAGTATGCTGATGGCATGCTACTCTACTTCTCCATAACAGCTGAGCCAGGAGATGATGTGCATGATCTACATCCTTGTCTGAGCACAGTGGTGGAGTGGATGAGGGCAAATAAGCTGAGCTTGGACTTCAAATCATGAAAAGCATTGTTTGAAGCACCATTTCCATTGAGTTCTCTTCCCAAAGTTAAGGATTTGGTTTAATTTTACTGCAGAAATTTATTTCTACCAATTAGCCATTCACTGAGCCTATCACATCTATCCCCCAATCTTTGACTGACTTAATAGAGTTTGCATATTTATGCAATACTTGAATGGTTGGTCATTGGTCAAAAGAGGTAACATTAAACAAAATAACATTTAATGGCAGCAAAGAGTGGAGTAATTGCCTAATTACTGGCCTAACTACTGGAAGCCAGGACAATTAATGAAATATGCATGCATAATGTATATGTATATCTTCCAAATCCTTGCTGTAGAAGTAGACATTTGCATATACATACGTGAAAAAGCACCGTGTGGAAGCAAAAGATGGCCAAATTGGTCAAAGTTCCTTGGACATTCTTATAGACTAAATTATGTAACGAGACTTTTAAAGCTGTTTATTGAAAACCAATAAACCGCTAAATATAATGGCAATTCATTCTTACATTCTGCGACTTAAAGAAATTTATTCCCATATAAACTGACAGACCATTCATACCGTTATAAAGCTATGGATTTCAATTTGACAACACCCCAGCTGTGGGTGATCATAAAAGAAATCTGTTCTTAGGTTCTCCCTCTTCTTGCATTTAGCCTGGGAATACTGGGATGTAAATGGTTCTTTTCAAAGCTTTCACATAGTAGGATGGTATCTGTGCTTCTTCCCTGACCATAGAATCTGAATACAGTTTTAGTTAGGCTCTGTTTCCCATCATTTGCTATGAACAGTGAGAATCATAGACCAGCTGTGATGCAATAAACTCTAGTTATAGCCATATACAACTAGTGCAGCGGCTAATAGAGGTTTTATTTCCACCCTGTCAACATGCACTTTATGGAAACTATAGAACTGTGCACACGTTCCATTCACTGCTGTCTGAATGACTGCAGGGGGCCAAGATTGCACCTGCTGCCTCCATCCTTCTTCATTTGCACATTCAACATAACTTTTGAAAGAGCTTTTATAAATACAAATTTTAGACAAGTATTCCCTTGCTTTTCTACAGGATCCCCAACTACAAGTTCAGAACCGATGAGCCGGTTCAGAACATTTTGTTCATGTCTTAGCCCTTTCAAAAGTTATACTGAATGCATGTGGGTAGTTGAGCACGGGATCTGGCCACTAAGTTCAAGTGTGTGCAGTCACCATATGTTCAGTTTTATGGCACCATACCCCCGGATATTTGTCACTGTGTTGGCAAAACTTGACAAGGCTGATGTCAGATAGATACCAGTTCAGATCTATACCAGTTTCCCATATATACCTCCCAAGAGTGCAGAAAAAGAAATTTATAAATTAACAGCAGATAAGAAAGCAGAGGAAAACCCCAGGCCAGCAATGTTCCTGAAGCATCAAGAGCCTGGGATAACTATTGGGGCAGCCCTGCAGCTCCCTTTCCTTGTGCTGCTTGAGAAGTGAACTGTGTGCCTCAAGGGAAAGCCCAGGGAGCACATAATCAGAAGCTCCTGAAGGGACCATCATCACTCAGAGACACATTTGTTGTTCTGTGTTTTGGACCATTCGTTTTAGTGTTTTAAACCACATTGTGTGCCTTGACAAAAATTGTATTTATTGTGTATTTATTGTGAGATGGTTGTGGCTTTTTAGCTCACATCTGTGTCAGTCTTCATGTTGAAGGACAATGTAATTTTGATGAAAGACACATGGTTAGGGCTTTCAAACTATTTGTTTCAATACAAAATTTCAGGCCGACTCAGAAGAATGCTACTGCTGGTTTCTTACTTTCTTGCAAAAACCCTGAAGTAGTCCTGCAATCAAGTGATAGAATCCAAGGACTATATTTTTCAAGGTCTGTTTTTTTCAGGATCTGAATGCATAGCCCATTCCTATGCATATTTACTCAGAAGTAAGTCCCACTGTGTTTTATGGAAATTGCTACTTTGTAAGCCTGAAAACATCTACCCGCCGCCTTAAAATTGAGTTGTTGAGCATCCATATACAGTCATAGCTCAGGTTACGGCTGCTTCAGGTTGCGTTTTTTTCATGTTAAGAATGCGGCAAACCTGGAAGTGTTTGCTTCCGGGTTTTGCCCCTGCGCACATGCGCAGAAGCGTTCTGCATGCTTCGCACATGCGCAGAAATGCTCTATCACGCTTTCGCGCATGCGCAAAAGCGCCACTCTAGTTACGGACTTTTTGGGGTGCGAATGGCACCCCGGAACTGATTGAGTCTGTAACTAGAGGTACACTGTATTGAAAAATTGTATTCATGGAGGGAATCTGCCTTTCTTGCCAGATCCTCCATCTAATCTAATTTAAATTTTGAAATCCAGAATGGCAAATTTGCATGTAGATTCTGAATGAAGAAAAATAATAGCTGTACAATTGCTTCCTACCTAATACATATGAGCTCCAATCTATAGAGTTTATTATCCTCTGATATGAAGGTGTGCAGACAAAATTATTAATAGTAGGAAAGCTAATGTGGTTTTATGCATGAAACCATCAGACAGAATATTTTTAGGCCTTTGAAGTGTTCCCCCCTCCTTTTCTGTTAATTATCAAGCAGCTGACTGATTGTTCAAGACTGATAACTAGAATGAGGATTCAGCAGGTGTTAATAGTTTGGTTAACTTAAGAGTTTCTGAGAGAGGCTGTGGTCCATCATTCAAACAAGGAAGACCATTTTTATTGCTGCTGCCTGTAAGCGATACTGTTGTACACTAGCCAAATCTCCAAACAGTGCGAGATTCCAGGGGCTCCAGGCGTTTACTCAAGGTTTGTGCTTCCTTTTGGAAATGAGGCATAGTGAAGATTGTAGTATCTTTATGATATATGGTTTGTTTCAACATATATACAACCTGAGCCTATGATGGAGGGGTTCACAGCATTAACACCCCAAAAGGGTTTCTTTATCCCATAGCTACAGCCTTAGGATTCATACAGAAATAAAATGTTGCTCTCAAACATTGCTCTAACTCTCTCTGCAGCCCTTGGTCACATCACTGCAACTCAACTCTTACCTCTGGCTTTCTAACTAACTATGAGCTACTCATCCCCCACCAAACTCATAAGAATACTATGTGGTGGTTATATATTTGGAGATTAGAACACAAGAAGCTTCCTTATATGTAATGTGAAAGGGTACTTTACTCTTCCCATGTCTGATCTTTGCTCATTGAAATTGCTATTCGGTTAAACTTTAAGCTGACGCAAAAGTACAGTCAAGTGAAAGAACTTCAGTTCATTCAATAGAATGCTATAAACAGAATTCAGCATGAGAATATTTGCAATACCATCTAATTGAAATGAAGTTGAATTCGCTACTAAACTACCAAGGAGAAATGTTCCAGAAAACCAAACCCTGGTTCCTATGCAGAGCTCGGGACAGCAGTTGTCAGGGAGTTGTTGTGGCTACTCCTGAGAAAAGACACTCCAGTCCGGTCTGTCTTTAAAGGTTTTATTGTGCATACTATTTACAGTGGAGAGATAGCAGAAAACATAACCTCCTAGTCACTCTCAGAATCCGGCAATGGCGCCCTTCTGCTTCGGGGCCAGCATAATAGCCTGGGCACCCCGAAACGCTGCCCCCTAACCCTGCGTTTTGGCGCACGCCTCAATTCGGGTGCCAGAAGGAGCTGTGCCCCTTCTTCCCCTTGCTGGTTGTATGGCGTATCTTGAAAAAGATACGACGCAGGGGCTGGGACAGGAGGTAAAGAACTTCCTGTCCAGCAGCATTTTTCTGCGTTTGAATTGCTCAGCCCATTTTCGTGGCGTTTTCTCCTGTCAAAGTCTCAAGAGTCTTTCTTTCCAGTTCAAACTAGCAGAGTTTGATCAGCAGCTTTAAAGCTTCAGCTTTCATGTCTTTAAATAATGAAGAGACAACTCCTTCTCATTAAAACACAGGTGTTTACTTCAATGACTCTGCAGCCGAGAAGCCTTGCTCCCTCTCAGCTGAAGAGACGACACACACAGATACAGAAATCATAAGGACGTCTCATATTACAGAGAATGCAAAAGTACACACATTCCTGAATGCAGACATCATAGGCCTGCAATTGCAGGGCGAACAGCTGGGCTGGCTATCTCCCACAGCTCACAGGCTGGGGCAGTGCCTGGGCTCCGACGCCTCCCTGAGCCGTCCCTCCTCCACTTGTTGGTCAGAGTAGTGCAGGGGCTCTGATGCTTCACTGAGCCCTTCCTCTGCCGTCTGTTCTCCAGAGCGGTGCCAGGGCTCTGATGCCTCGCTGAGCCTTCCCTCCTCCATTCCGTTCCCCCTGACCCACTGCTAGCGCTGTCACTGGGCAAAGTGCTGGTCAGGATGATGGGGAGAGGCTCTCTGTAGGGAGTCCCCCTGACAGCAGTGAAATAGCCTGGTGAAAGAATTCTGCCTTACAGGTCATATCCAGTCTTAATTGAACACTCTGCATGCAACCAGTCATGCAAAAGCCTTGTGTGTATCACCTCTCCCTCTCAAAAAAGGGTGCAACCTATGTGAACCAGGTCTATGTGTAATCTATTATAAATGTTGACTATGCTCTTATATATATTTATATTCAATCAACATTTTTTATCTAGGCTCCCAGGAGGGACTCACAACAGAAGACTGATGCAGAGATGAATTGTATTAGTGCTCATACATCAAACAATCTCTCTTAATTTTAAGTGTATATATGGCTTTTACACAAATGCCATAACAAAACAATAAAATGTTGTTTCTTCAGACCATTACCACCAAGTCTTTACTTAGCTTGCTCTCAGTACCAAAATTTCTCTTTTGAAGAGTTGGTCTTGCTCTTCACAAAGAGGTAACGTCGTCTCTGTTTCACTTGTTGCAGTTTGAAAATGGTCTTCTTAAAATGGCTGCCAGTACGAATAGCTCTATGAAGAAAAGGAAACTTATAGGCTCTTTATAATACAAAAGGAACTTGTAATGTTGGGGAACTTCACAATCCCTTTCAAAACTCATAAAGAAAAGGTCAGTGCCAATCTTTCCCCAGGGATTCAACGCTTTTCAGAAAGGAGGTAGCCAGCTTTTGTCTGAAAAAGATCTCCCTTTCTTAATATATGTTCACTGTGCATAATAGTGCCTGCTCCATGCTCCCACCATCCACTGAACATGTGAATATTCTCCCTCCAAAATTCTTAAAGGAATATACACAAGTGGGCGGCATTTGCAAGTTCTCATGGAAATGACCTTGTTCTCTCTTGAGGATGCAAGGTATGGGTTTACACCACTTGTCCACCACATAATTTATGCATTGCCAGCCTCTGAACTAAGATAGAGGTTGACAAAAGATGAAGTTGTATGACTCCAGGTAGGCAGGTTAAGATGCAGGAAATATAGCTTCCTAACATGTATGCAATGACAAACTGTAGAAACAGTAACTGCCAAAAGAAGTCAGCAGAGATGTTGGCATACAGACAAACTAAGGGTTTATTTTCCCCTCGACAAAGAAAATCTCCTGACTTGGAAGGAGAGTCTGTGCTTTTTACCAAATGCAGAGCAGCAACATATTATTCAAGGATGGTGACTTTCATTCCAGCGTTGCAGTGGTCCATCTTCTCCCAATGGAGCAAGAGTGTAGAATAGGAGCTGCATTTACAGGGAAAAAAGTGTTGTTCAGGAGCTGGTAAAGAAACAAGTGCCATACCCGATAACCAAAATGAATAGAAGGCAGGATGTTTGTAGTGTTCAATTCCACAGTATTTATAAAAGTTACATCTTTCCAATGCCTTATCTTGCATGGAGTGTATATGAAGTGCAAGACTGAGCATGTTTAGTTAGCACTCCATGTTGCATGTTCAGACCCAGAGACATCCCCCCTAAATAAATTCACACATGACTCAAATTTTGGTTTGGTTTTTGGCAGAATTTAGGCCACAACTTTATTGATTACAGAAAGTGAGTGGTTGGCATAGGCTCTGGTTCAACTAGCTCCCTGCACCCTTGCAGGTAGATCTTACCCAGGGCACCAACATAGGTCAGCCAAGGGTGAACACCTGGATAGGTGGAAAGGCTATGTCCACCACCCAGCTGTCCCCCTGGACTCAGGCACAGACACAACCCCCTCACAGGGGTTGGTCTCTGGATTCCTTTAATGGAATACCCTTCACATAGGGATGGCGAGAGCGTTCTCCCATCCCTACCACCTGAACCAGTGCCTATCTGCAACTTTAGAAGTTGTGATGATTTGCTATGCGGCAGGCGAAACCCAAATGGCACCAGCCAATCAGCCAAGTGGGGAAAATTCCTGTCCCAATGACAGACGATACGCAACGGCATAACAAGGTCAAGCACAACAATGCCCTAAAAGTAGGGAGGGGTGGGCGGGTGTTCCGAATGCATGCACTGAAAGAGGAAGCTCTGGGTCACGTGCATGGGTATAAATAGGTCCCTCGATCTGTTTGGACTGCACCCCATTGGCCAGATTGAACCCAACATCAAGGGACCTTCCAATCGGGTGTTGTGGCTAACCAATCTTACCCACCCACAAGTAGGTCTCACCGCAACACCTGCCCTCTTTGAGGGAGGACCCAGTTTGCTGTAAGCGTGCTTGAGCATCTTGACACAGCTGCTGATGAATAGGATATTGGAGTGGAAGGACCACCATTCTGAAACATTGAGGCAGTTTTTATTGTTTTGATTTGGATTTTGTGTTTCTTCTGACCTTCACTGAGGACAGATTCACACTTTGATTTCTAGGATGAGTGTACACATCCCTGCACTGAAGATGGTTGTGGTTGTAGGATATGTAATACTGAGACAGAATAACAGATTATATGTGCAAACATATAATGAGTGGGAGCAAGCTGAATTGCAAAATGAAGTATGCTAAAGTGGTCATGGAAAAGGAAGACTGTTCGCTTTCTCTAAACTATGGAGGGTTATTTGTGGTTGCAATGCATCCAGCAATTGGAATACTGGGTTTCTGCCAGGTGACCTATTTATTGAGCATTCATTCATTCTGATTTGGTTGCCCAAAAGCTTACGGTACATGAGGATAGACTGTGTCTGGTTTTTGTTGAGCATTTTTACTGATTTGTTTACAAGACAGTTATACAACAACATGCATTCATCCCGATTTGCTTGTGGATTTTTTATATGTCTTCTCATTATCCTTCATTCATCCCACACTTGTCAATACACTTCCCCATCTACTTTTCTAACCTCAAAATGTCTGGTGCTGTTTTTAAATGGATTTCTTGTGCTATGGTGACAGATCGCTTTAATTGCACAGGCTTAATTTTCTGATACATAATTGAATCCCTCCCACAAAATAGTGACAGTCTGGATGCCGCCTTGCACTTTCAGTTGTAAAGTTTGAGGCCATTTCATTTATTTTACTACTAAATTGGTTGTTTGGGGTGTTAGGGGAGGGGAAATATCTCTGGTGGAGGACACATCATGCTCCTGCTGGGGTTGTGTGTGTGTTAACAAACAGAATAAATCAGTTTTGCCATTTGTGGAATGCTCTACCCAGGGAGGTTCGTCTGGCACCTTCATTATACAACTTTAGGCGCCAGGCAAAACATTCCTTTTCAACCAGGCCTTTGGCTGATTCAGATCCTATATCCTTTTTAAAGTATTTTTGGGAGGTGATGTGGAAAGGGAGGTTATTGGTTTGTTTTGTTCTTATTTTTATTAATGTAAAGGACCCCTGGATGAAGTCCAGTCAAAGGCGACTATGGGGTTGTGGCACTCATCAGGCCAAGTCAGCCAGCGTTTGTCTGCAGACAGCTTTCCAGGTCATGTGGTCAGCATGACTAAACCATTTCTGGCATAACGGAACACCACAATGGAAGCCAGAGTGCACAAAAACGCCATTTACTTTCCGCACAGTGGTACCTGTTCATCTACTTGCACTGGTGTACTTTCAAGCTACTGGTTGGCAAGGGCTGGGACAGAGCAACGGGAGATCACCCCGTCGTGGAGATTCGAACTGCTGACCTTCCGATCAGCAAGCCCAAGAGGCTCAGTGGTTTAGACCGCAGTGCCACCCACATCCATAATAATATATTTGTGTAACTCATATATTATAATTGTTTTTGTAAATAGCTTAGATACAATCTTGTCAATTAAACAATATACAAATTATTTTTAAATTATAATCTTAAAGCAAGTACTGTTAATCATTAACACACACACACCACAAATCAAACAATAAGCAATGGGGTAAGGGAGACACGGAGGAGGAGGAGGAGGAGGAGGAGGAGGAGGAGGAAGAGGAGGAGGAGGAGGAGGAGGAGATCCTGTTGTCATTGTCAACAGCAAAATAGAAGGAAATTTGTGAGTTATTTTAAAAGTCAACGTGAGGGAGCCTGATGGCAGGAAAGGGAAGGGTATTCCAGAGGTTTGGCGTCATGACTTAAATGCCCTGTTGCTAGCTGCATCAATTTAAAAATTTGTGGGCACCATCAAGAGCATTGTGCGAATTTTTGACAGCAGCTCTGTCAAGAGGATTATTAGTGTTTCGTAAATGACTGTGCAAATAAATCTGTCTCAAACAGCATCTCTAGAATTTTCCCAAAAGAACAGTGTTCAACTTGCTGTCACCTTGTTATGGAATTTGAAATGTTCTGCAATTATACTTGGCTTTGGTGGATACTGTTTAGACTAGATATTGGAAGGGTTGTAGCTCAGTGGCAGAACTCCACATAAGGATGGGAATGTCCTTATCTGAATCCCTGGAGAACCACATTGCCAGTCAGTGATGCTGAGCTAGACAGACCAATGATCTGACTTGCTCTAAGGCAGCTTCCTACATTATTATGCATGCATTGCCAGAAAAGAGGGGAAACGACACCAAAAAAGAGGACAAAATGGAACAAAGACACAGAACTATCTGAAATGGAAGTAGCCACAAGAGCAGACTGAGTGTGGAGTCCTTCGCTCCAAGATTGACAATTTTAACCCTACTATTTCCCATTACTACATGGCACTGAATGCACACAGTAGGCGGTATTCTGTCTCACTTTGGGTAGACTCTTTTGTTAAATGAAAGCCTTGATCGTATCTACTCTGAGAGTTCTATAAAAAGAGAAAGGAAGAAAAGACAATAAAATTAATAGTTTCCTAATGAGGCTTCAAAATGACAAAAAGCACACAAGAGTATTTTAGAGACTTTGTTCAGTAATAACATATGTACCTAAGTCTAATTGTAGTCAATTAAAGTGAATGAGAATAGATCGTTGGTCTTATTTTAATGCATTAGCCTTAATATCCAGTGTTAAGTGGTCAGGGGTGGGGGGGGGACTGCTAAGATGTGGGAAACCATTCCAGATCATAATTTCAGATCATTGGAAAAATTCTTTCATAGCAAATCATCTGATTAGTGGTGTAGTACAATTCAACTTCTCTTTTATCATGTGTTGTGGTGCAGTAAACATCTTTCTTCCAGTACTGGTTAGGTTTTCAGATACGCAGAAACACTCAGCATGGGCCCTTACACAACATTCTTTCATTGCTTTAGAAATAAAATATGAAATAAGATTACACAGGCCAACACTGAGCCCAGTCGATTAAATTCCTGCTGGAACAGCTAACATTGGGTATTTAATTATATAATTGCATTGCCACCACAATAATCACAAATGGTGCAAAATTGCAGGAGTTGCAGGAGGGTTTGCCAGGGTCTGTGTTCCCTTTTGGGACAATGATGCACATCAGAGACTGTGGTGTCTTTATGATACATGACTATATGCAGCCTGAACTTTGATGAAGGGATTGCAGAGCATTTACACCCCAAGCCACCCGGCCTCCTCCTGTAGTACTGGGTTCGAAGAACAGCAAAAAGTCATCATCTGTGTTTCTGTGTTATAGCTTCTCCCCACCAGCCCACATTGTGTTCTGCCCCCACCCTTCTCTGCTTCCCAAGCCACTTGCAAGAACGGACACCTTTTTCCTGGTCACTTACGTCATCTCTGGTCTCTGCCCACCATTGTACAGCTGGAGGAAGGGCAGTGTTTGTTATCTCGTGATGGTTTCTTTGATGGGTCATCACAGGTCTTTGTGCATTAATGGCTTACAATCAGCTAGCGCTGCCTGGTTTGTTAGAATAAGCTAAGCCCATGAATTTTCGTGGTTGGCACAGTTTAAGCAAACCTTGATTAATTCTAACTTTTACTAATTATAAAAATTGTGGCCGACTTGGACCCACAAACCCCAGCACACAAGATCTATAACAATATAAATTTGCCACGGTGTGGCAATGGCATCAGGAAGCATGTGGTGAATCCCATCATTGACATAGTATCTTCCATTAATGCTACACTGTCCAACATTTAGCAACCTACGTATGTTTAAATAAGGTTGTAGCCTTGAAGAAGCTGTTGCTAGAACATTTGTGCATGGACATTTCCAGCATTGCATCACTCATGCTAATAGTATACCCATGTCACTTATGTGTGTGTGTGTGTGTGTGTGCACGCGCACGCACAGTGTACATGGGTCATTAGATTTTATGAATTATGAATTAAGAGAGAGAAAGAACATATCAGTTTCCTATAATAGCATATCTGGGCTTCCTTTGATATCTGGGCTTCCAAGAATCAATAATGAAATAAACAAATGCCCCCAATGTCTTCAAACATACGCTTGATATATTATTAGATCTGAAACATTATTAGATTTGAAGGAAAAGAGTCATTGGACTATTTCCCTTTTAAATAAATAATATTGAGAGGAACAGTTATAGGACTGGTACTCAGTCCAATTTACTAATAATTTATTACTCACACATTTCTTTCAGTTAAATGTAATGATATTGCCTCTTTCATCTGATGACATTGCAAAGCTTCTTAATAAGATTTTTTTCCTCTGTGTTCTTTTATGCTATGCCCAAATAACTCATTTACCTCTTGCGAGCAATACTTCTATGCCTGACAACAATTTATTTCATCTGCACAATGCCCTTAAAAGGCCATATATTAAATAACTGCTGACACTTCCATGGTTGCTAAGTGAGTACATTTAGTTATACAGCATAGCTACAAGAATTGAATAATTTTTAATAAACCAAACTCAGCCGTTTAGTACGACACCCCAATCCTAAACACGGCAGCATCAAAATGAATCATACTGACTTCAGCTGCGAGAGTGATGATCTTCCCAAAGAATCCATCTCCTTAAAAGCTTTGGAGCAGGGCAACACTCAGCCACACACACACAGGAATTGGAATTTCTTTCTTCTGTCAGAGTTCTTAAAGGGACACATCCCTCCTGGAGGTCATGAGATCATGAGGTACATTTTGAGAAGACCAAGACCAGAAAACACCAAAAAAACCATCTTGTTCAGTGGGGAACGCTCCACCACTGAATTGACTTCCACACCTGCTTTATTCCCAAATGCTGATATTATGTGGCAAACTAATTCTGAACCTAGATGTTTCGTTTAGCCATCATGGCTGTAGCCATTTAAAAATCAATCCTGCATGAATACGTATAGTCTCCTTCAAATCCATATGACCTGCAGCGATTGTTTCTACATCTTGCGGCACAACTATGTGTGGTGGGATGAAGTACTGTCTCTGGGTGTCCTGGATGTATTGCAAAATTGATTTGATTGCATGTATCCAAGTATTAGATCTGTGAAGGAGGGAAGGGACACCGGCAATCTCCAATCTCATTTCTCCAAGCTATGCATCATTTTATAAATTTCTATTGTTTGTCTTTTAAGGGATCCAGTCCCTTGATAACTTAGTTCCTCTGTTCTGTAGTTTTTATGGTTCTGCAATGTCCTTTTCAAGATTGGCAACTAGCACTGGTTCAATCCAATCTTAGCCACACTTAGACCCAAGAAAAATGACTTTGGAAATCTCACCCACCACTGAACTGTAATTTCACTACACAAAGCTTTGGCTTTGAGCACGATCCATGGAAGGTAACTTCTATGTAAGTTACAGGTTTACTGTACCTTGAGTTTTTCTCCTTGGGCTATCCACTGCAGTAAGTTAGCAGCAATATTCACAATACAGGTGCTTGGCATATGCTCACTGGTTACTTACTTCTAATGCTAGAATATTCCATTGATTTCTATCTTCTGTTTCCTATTTAACCAGGTACCAAACCATAATCCCATGGCTGCCAAATGTACTCAGTGGCCTTTGGTGAGGGTCACTTGCAAAATATCTTTGGACATTTCCGAGTATTTATCTACCATCATCTATAGATAAGCATGCTTAACACTGTCCAATAATTCCAAATCTTTAATAAGGTGGGGCTACTAAATGGATCTGTGTTAAATGAGTAGATATGGTCTAAATTCCAACAAAGTGCAAAGTCCATTGATTTCACTGGGCTTATAGATGCTTCATTCTGTGTTAAATATTGGCCAAGGTGTCACATAAAAGTGAGTTCACGAGGGGAAAAACATAAAGTATGTGTGTAGGTAGGTAGGTAGGTAGGTATTCAATCACTCATTCAGAAGGATACAGTGATTAATGATGTTGAAAGCTTCATAGAGATCCAGGAAATTCACTCCCTATGTCTCTCTTTCAGCGCAGGTCATAAATATGTATGTGTATCCATATGTATACACTTGGGTTATACTTGGAGAAGACATGTAACTTGAGTCATTGATTTCTACAGGTCTGCTCTGAGTATGAATAACACCGGATAACGCCTGCACACAGAAATACACACAGGCATGCACACACACACAATAATTGATTTCATTCCAGTTAGAGATCCATAGTGGTTGCCTTTCTAGTTAAATGCTTTAGGGTTTTCCAGAAGGGCTTGTGCTAATCTTCTACAGGCATAAATCTCATTACGGTGTCTGATTTACTAGTATTGGACATCATTTTAAAACCAATAAATTAGTCTTTAATTTGGCTTTAGAACATGACTGCTTTTAGTGGCTTGGTTACAAAACAATAGGCCATCTGGCTCATTAAATCATCAACAACACTTATCCTTCCCTTCTTCTTCTTGGCAAAGTCTATTCTCAGGAATGTTGAGTTTTAACATTCAGGCTTAATTCTGAGTCCTCTTTAAGATACACACTTACTCCTGAATTGCATGTTAATTAACTCACTCAATTAATTGCTATCATTGAGTTCCCTCCTCTCTCTTAGCATGTACTTTATTAAACAAAATAATGATTTTTTTTTAGAGAGGTATAGGACTTCACCTTTATAAGTATTCAAAACTAGCCTGTTTGCCCCCGAGAAGCAGACCCCCGAAGTGTTGTCTCCCCGCGTCCTCAGGTGGTCAATTTTTCTTGCCGGCTACCAGTATGCACTAATCCACCGCCCTGGGAAGGCGATGGGACACGCAGATGCCCTCAGCAGGCTACCACTACCAGAAGCAGGCCCCGACCCAGCACCTGCGCAAGTGGTTATGACCCTGGAGCTGCTTCCCGACCGACCCATTCAGGCACAAGAAGTTGCGCACCATTCCACAAAAGATAGGGTCATCTCCCGGGTCCTGGACTGGGTGTGGCGAAGATGGCCCAGCAGCAGCCCCGGGCCAGAATTCACTGGCTACACAACCCGCAAACATGAACTGTCGGCCCACAAAATTCCTTCCCCCATCTCTACTGTCAAGGATTATACAAAACAACAGTGATGCTTTGAGGCAAGGTTTTTGGACAGAAGTCCAGGGCTCCAAATACAGCATGGTTGGCTTACCATGGACCACAGTAAGTGAAGCAATACTCATTGCCATTTTAAAAAGGGGCTTCCCATTAACTCCAGAGTCTATAACCATCCAACTGCTCCACAGTGTCGAATTTAAATTTTAGTTTTCAAGCTTTGATCTCTGATCAGTTCCTCATTTTCCACCATTCAGATGTAAGATACTTTTAAAAGCAACAACAAAAAATAGCTTATTTTGAGGATAACTGTTATTAAAAGCACAGTTTTAATAGCTTTATTTCCCCTTTTCTTTTTTTTACTTGTTTGCTTACTCTCTCAGAGCTAGATAGGATATGGTATATTAGGAACATAAATAAATTACAGAAGCTCCAGTGTAGTTTTGCAACACTGATATCTCCCCATTGAATTGCTGGCATTATAAGGAGGTGTATATCAACTTCAAGGTCAACACTATGCTAGGCATATTTGGCTTTTATTCCTCCATTACTATCTGGCAATAACTTTTCACCTGATTTTCACAGTGGCAATTTTGTTGTCAACCTTCATTTTCAGAACAGTTTTTGTTTTCCCTTTTTTTGTAAGCCATATTATTGGATTGCCATTCACGATATTTCCCTGTTTTATGTTCCTGAAGCTCAAGTTAGGCTTCTTTTCTCGAATGTTTTCTTTTTTTTTTTAAACATACTTTTTATTAATTTTACAAAATACAAAAAAACAAAAAAACGGTACATACTTAAACCCCTTTTCCACCTCCTTCCTACCCACCCACATGGGTCCTCCCCTGCCACAGAAGTATCCCATGTTTGTGAACAGTCAGAAATGGTCCATTTTATGCTTGGATTTCTGTCCTCCTCCCCCTCCCCTGACCCCAAAGCCCCCCCCTGCCACCAGGGAGCTCCAGCAAACCAGGGCAGTACGCAGGAGGACATCCATCCAACCATCTATTGTTATACCAAAAAAAGAGAAAAATAGAAATAGGAAAAAAAGGGGAAAAAGAAAGGGCGAAGAAAAAAAAGAAAAAGAAAAAAACAATACAAAACAGAAAAATTTTTCTTGCATTCATAGTTGAAAAACCATATTTTATGGGCTTCCCCTCCCCCCCTTCCCCGGTTTTCATCCCTTTTTTATCATCTGCAACAGTTTCTTACTTTATAAAAATACACCTTTGTATCTTATACAACTTATAAATCAATTGTTAACATTTTCATCTAATATTCAAATCACTGAAAATTCAAACTCCCATTTTCTCTTCCCGTGCCTAATTTTTTTTTCTCCCTCTATAAGCCTCCATATTTTCACATTTTCCAAAATCCATTCACTTTTAAAACTATAACTATTCTCAATTTAACCTTACATCCCCGATTACCGGCTCCACCCCCCCCAATCCAGCAAATTCCAAAATCAGCAGACCAGTTATAAACCTGTTAATCCATCCTTATAATCACAACATCACTTTCCCTTCACCCCACCCCCTGTTTACAGTCTCTTGCCATCCAGGTCACCATACAGGACCCCTGAATTTCTTCTCTTCTCTGCATATTTTTTCCTTCTTCCCTGTGGGCGTTCTGGAGTTCCAATAATACCAATCGTGCCCCCCTCAAAGACAGGGCACTCCATCCAACTTTTTGTAGAGTAGAGTCATCATTTTTTTCATGGTGTGTTTCATTTTGTGTTGAATCATCACAGTCCTCATCTTCATCTTTTCCTTCCCCATCATTGTCATTCTCACATTGCTCTTTTTCAGTGTCAAAAGCTTCATCTCCTAGAAAATCATATTCCGCCATCACCTCCTGAAATTTCTGCTGTAACTCCTGTCGTCGTGTCTCCTCTTGACATAACTCTATTCTTGTTTCCCACATTAAGGTCAAAACAGACCGCTGGAACTCAGGGGAACACTTTTTTGTTGACATATTTCAGTCCTGCCAAGGTCAAAACTTATCACGTGGGGTGGAATATGATCACAGTTTATTTTCTCGACTCCATTTTAACAAGCTGGCTGCATTCTTCAAGTCTTGTTAACAATAAAGTTCGAACTCACATTTCACAAGCACTTAAGCCAAAAAAGAAATTCCACAAAGTCCAGAAATACAAAGTGAAGTAAAAATTGACTTATAAATCCTGATCAACTCACTGAATTGCCTAGGCTGCCGGCTCCCGAGGGAAAGAAAGGTTTTTCTTAGGCTTTACCTCATTGCTGCAGGGCAGTCATAAACCACAGTCTCTCTCCCCTTTTCACCCTGCATCAAAGGGGATATTCTCTTTGATGCCTTTGAGGGATCCTTTTGAATTACAAATCTTCTGTTTATGGCTTCGGGTTTCTATTTACTGTCTCTTTGTTGCCGTGGGGGGGGGTGGCTTCCTCTTTTCTCCCCTCTCTCCCAGACCAAATTGTTTTATAATCCAAATCGTGAGATTACTTACAGTCTTTTCCAATCGTTTTATTTTCGGAAGAATCCAGCGCTCTCCGCCTTCGGCTTGAAGCTTCTCCCTGCTAGAATAACGTTGCCGCTCAAAATGGCCCCCGCGACTTCTACCCTCCTCGCTCCGGAGCTCTTATTAGAGCTAACCGAAGAGTTGGGGAGTCCGGATTGGGTCTGTGCCGAGCAAATTGCCCTCGGGACGCCCTTCCCGAGGTTCTAAGGGGCGCAGCGTTGCTCTCGCTGCCCTCCCCACTCCTAGCAGAGACGGGCCGTCTCGGAGACGAGACGAAACCCCGCCGATCGACGCTGGCGCTGAATCCGGAAGCCTCTTTTCTCGAATGTTTTCCCTTAGGAAAGAGCACATGCATGCACCTTGTTGCCAGAAAGATTAGTGCTGTAAAATAGCATGCATGTGGTAATCTTGGATAAAGAACCTGGGAGACCCAGGTTCAAATTCCCACTCAGCCGTGAAGCTCACTGGATGACCTTGAGTTAGTCACTGTCTCCCAGCCCAACCTACCTGACAGGATTGGTGTGAGGATAAAATGGAGAGAAAGGAGAGCCACGTGTGCTGCCTTGAGTTGCTTAGAGGAAAGTGGGATATCGTAACCCTGGAAATTATCATATCTGATAGCAATGTCCTTGCTTTCTCAATTAAAGACATACCTAGGCAATCCCTATGGATGATGTGAAAACAGCAATCCCTATGGATGATGTGAAAACGTTACTTGCATGAACAGAGGAACATACAGGAACTAAATCTACCCCATCCTCCTAAAAAAAAGTTTTTGACACTGGCAGCGCAGATAGCACCAATTATCTGTTCAGCAGAATGTTCAGCAGAGATTTTTTGCATGCAGCAGTGGTAGTACGCAGCCTTCCATTTAACACAAAGAACTCTGGATTCATGCGGGTCTATTTGCATGTGAAATAAATATACAGAAATGAAATGATTCTTATTTTAAAATCCTTCTTATTAACTCCTTTTTTAATAAAACAAAGGCCATGGGGAATTAATTCAGGGATCAGTTTTGAATACAAGCCAGATGAGAGCCTTGAAAGAAAATGCAAAAATGCATCGAGTGAGTAGGGAATTTAAGACCTTCTCAATTTCTCCCCAGTTTAAAAACAAACAAGCACCCGTATGTTATTCATTAGTCTTTTCCAATAAAGAATCGCCCCCTACCCCACTCTATCTTCAGTGATCCCTTTTCAGTAAATAGCTGTCTCTGCTTTTAATAATGATGCCTTCTGTCAACTATAATGAAGAGCCAGTCTCTAATGTGCCCATTCAAGGTTAGAATCTGAGAATCTTCATTAAAAAATTTGCTGGTGTACCAAGATGATTCATGCTACAATGCCTTTACTAATTAAATTAATAGTTACACTTACTTACTAAAGAGATTAACTTCTGCACCACCTTCACTCAGTGGGTTAGTTGCTAGGCAGCCCACACTACGCTGTTCTTCCTGTCTCTGAGGGCAAAGGCTCTGATATGAAAACGAATGCTACCCTGCTCTACTGGAAATATTCACCTCTGCATTTACACCCCAGCTGCCTGACTTTAAATTTTAATCCCTGGGTTGTAGTGTTGAGTGTTTTGTGAGAGCTAACTTGCAGGCTTCTGGATAGGAGCTCACTGGAGTGGTGGACCTTGGAGTCTCAAATTTCAGTGTCAAAATTTGACCCCCCCCCCTGCCTCTCACACTCAATTCTAAATAATAGCTGAGGCATCCCCTGCGGCATCCATGAGGCTCCACGGCCAGTGCGACTGAACCGGTCATACTATTCTAAATCTGCATCTGCTTGAAGCCACTTGGCAGCTTCTCCCTGGTTCTTTTTACTGCCACATTGAGTTAAGTCAAGATTTGGCACAATGGTGACAGCTCATGGTTAGTGAGAAGAGAGTTTATAGGTCCCAGTTCAGATGATATGCTACGTTAAAATTTGGTTTAGCTTGGCATGGCAGTACAAAGGACCATGGGCGTAGGTAGAGGGGGCAGGGGGGGCAGATGCCCCCCCCCCGAAGCAAAAAATTAATGTACTTTCCCCCTCCAAAACCTGAAGTGGAAAGGGCTTTGCTTTAGCGACAGCAGCTCGGTCTCCGCTTGCTGGGGGGGGGAACACAGCTGTAACAAAAACACATCAAATAAATAAAGCAAGTTAAGCAGTTAAGACAATGGAGCAGATATCCCCTTTCAGGCAAGATTTGATAGCTCACCACTTCACCCTATTGTTCTTCAGTGGGAGTTGTTAATGAGCATTCATGGATCACATTAAGAGTTCTATTGGTGATTTAATGAGGGTGCAGAGGATTCAATTAGCCTCTGCAAGGCTAAAAGGAAGTGAATAAGAAAAGGGGGGCTGTAGCTTTGATAGACACAGTGATGTTTATAAAAAGCAGTGGTGTTCCAGTCTGCCCCTCCTCCTGCATCTGTATACTGTAAATCAGGGGTGGCCACCTCCCAAGAGACTCTGATCTACTCACAGAGTTAAAAACTGAGAGTGATCCACCCGCTTTTGGGGGGGGTTCAGGTCAAAGCTGTTGAGTTTTTTTAAGGAAGGGAAGCCCTGTTTGGGGGGGGTTAGGTCAAACTTGTTGAGCTTCTTTTAGGAGGGGGGAGGCCCATTTTTGTTTAGGGCTTCAGGTCATAGTTCAGCTTTTTTTAAGGAGGAGGAAAATTTTGGGTGAGCTTTTTTTAGGGGTGCCAGTGATCTAGCAGTGATCTGCCACAGACATCCAGTGATCTACTGGTAGATCACAATCTACCTGTTGGACGTGCCTGCTGTAAATAAAGCAGAGAGAAAGCTGCTTACAAGGCTTGCTGCAGAGTTCCAGCATCACAGCGTCACCCAGAGGCACCCACAAATATGAGTTATCCCTCTCTCTATTTCTTCCTTCCTTCCCTCCCTCTTCCATCCTTAATAAAATACTGGGGGGGGGAGATAAGCCCCACATAGAAAGCCCATGAACATGGGGGGGTGACTCTTTCAAATACAGTATTTACCAGTAATTGGGGGGGGGAGGCACCTAGGCCTCTAGGAGTTGGCTGCTATGCCTAGGACAATTCAAGAAAGCATAATGGTGCATATGCTATGGTAATATATCAATAGAATCATAGAATTGTAGTCAGAAGGGACCACAAGGGTCATCTAGTCCAACCCCCTGCAATGCAGGATTTTTTCCCCAAGGTGGGGCTTGAACCCACGACATGGTTGAAATAGTATGCTGGTATGCAGCAACGCCTCGGAGCCGTCGTGACTGCGGCCATGCCTTGCCTTGCCTCGCCCTCACCCGCCCTGCCACCCCCTCTCACCTGCCCGACCCTCCCATCCTCTCCAGCCAAGCAGGGTAGCCGCCGCCGCCGCTGCCAGCCCCAGAAGCACAAGGTGGCCGCCGCCGCTGCTGCCACGATGTTGTCGGGCCCCGCTGGCCCTGTAGCCCCGCCCACATTCCCACTTCGTGGCCCCTCCCCTCCCATGCCTTGTCCCCGCCCCTGAACGACCATGGCTTGCCCCCCCCCCTCCTAGTTTTGATCCTGGGTATGCCCCTGCAAAGGACCAGAGAGCAGGAAACCAGTGTGAGCTCCTTTCTGGGAGCCCACATGTTTGCTGTAGCTTGGATTATCACACTCACTGATTTTGTGATCTAATATTAAAAAGCACAGGAAAGTCCTATGGACTATTCCACTCACTTCAGAGAGACTCCATTTTAGGACTGAGGGAGAAATTTGATTGAGTACTTATTTAAATGCAAATCTAGATAATTTTCAGTTTTCAAAACAATATGCAAACCCAAAAACAGACATCTTCTCTACATTTTGCACTGCGGTTCTCCAGCCTAAAAAAATGCAGATATTAGTGCAGATAATATGCAAAAATGCATTATATTTCAGGAAATTGCTTTGAAAAATTGTGCATTAGGGAAAATTCACTGATGAATTATCGTGGGGACTTGGTGGGCAACACAAAGGATCTTCAATTCTGGCAACTGCTCCATAGGGGCAAGACCTACTGGGAAGGCTTGCTGAGTTGTATGTTGTTTCATTGAAGAGTTGACTTCACTGACAATGGAACCCTGCATCTTTTGTGTTGACCTGCATCTGACTCCAGCCCTGACACTGACTCACTGAATCACTGGATTTTCACTGACAGATGCAGAAACTTGAAATGTCTTTCCCAAAGCATCCAAAGGTTAATTCCTTTGTTCACTCTTTTTCCAGAGTAAAGCTGATATCCAAGACTACCTTAAACACCACTTAGCTATCTCAGTCAGCAGACAGCTGATGAAAGATGATCAATCCACCACTTTCCCTCCCCAAGAAGTCCCAACCTGGGGCCCATTCAGATGTTACTGGACAACAACACCCATTATCCCTGACCGTTGGCACGATGGCTGGAACAGATGCGAGCTGCAGCCAAACAACATCAGGAGGGCCAAAGGTTCCAGGCTACAAAAAGTTATGTTACTGAATAGAGAATATCTAGATATTGGTTTTGTTATTAATTGTGGGTTTCTTATACTAGTCTGGATCTTATCACATCACTTATTTGCACTGATGCATGAGACTGTTCTTAAATTAGGTTTGCCCCTATATAAACAATCTACTTACAGTTGAATTAATTGATACAAGGCAGGATCAGGAAGAAAACCCAAAGATTTCCTCTGTAGCATTCCCCATCTGTTGCTTATCTTCTCCCCAAGTTGTTGGACGTATCTAATGACCTTAAAACGGCTAAATGCCATTTAGATTTTGCAATAGTTAAAACACTCAGGAATCAATATATTAGTCCTTACAAAGTGTGTTCTAAAGGTCAGATAATAATATACTTCAGAGAGCATTATATCAGGGAAAGTTAGGTACTTCCAAGTGTCTGTGGTTCATATTTCATGGTGCTGTGCCTAAGAGACTAGGAATGAAAGCTATTTTTTAATATTTGTGCAACACTTAATAAATCAGATCTTTGGGCACAATGTTGTCTGTCCTTAGCAGCATACACGGAAGTATGTTTTTTAAAAACAACAACAACAATGCTTTACCATATGTATCAGAATATGATGCTGACTCAACTCTCCAAGGGATTAATGAGAGCCAAATGGTATGGCTGTAAAAGGAAATAGAATACATGACCATTCATGCAATTGATATAGTGGGCAATAAAGCCAAATGTAAATGCCAAAGAAGACAGGTAGTCAAAATTCAGAGTCTCTAATATTAATATGCTAAAAAGCTATAACAGAAATTGATAATGTTGTGTATTTGGTAATGGAGTGGGATAAATAGTGGTATTTATTAAGGTCACAAAGACAGTTAGTGACAGCCTGGGTTCACTCACAGGCTCATATTGTCAGTATGTTTCTGAATTTAAAAATATATCCAACGCATTTGAGCTGCGCACTGCTATGCTCTCATCAACTTCTTTGCTCTGTTTAAAACTTAACACATGCAGAATCACAAATACATAACTCTTTTTCCTGGCACCCTCCAACTAATTCAGACTGCATGTCAATTTGGAAGGAATGCTTTCTCTGTTTTCATTACTGATGTCGAGAATAAAGATTACATTTGAATCCATTATTGTCATTGTCTTGTCATAATGATTAATCACACAGGACTTGTGTGTCTACTCACAATTCGCACTCCAAAGCGCTCAGAAATGTTTTATAGCAAGTCAAATTTCCAGAAACCTAAGCAGCAAAAATACTGGAGAAAGTGAACCATGTTGAACTCTTTTTGTGTCATTCTGATCCTGGTCGTCTTCCTCCTCTAGTGTAATAAGAGATAGACTGTGCCTGTCTACACAAACTACTGGGAATATCATGTTTTGCATAAAATAATGCTGATTCCAGGATTTGATTCTAGAACAGGAGCTCTCATAGGAGCACAGAACATATCAGCAAAAGCATCTTCCCTTTCAGACCCCATCTGTACTATAAATCCTGGGAACTGTGATTTGTGCTGAGAATTCTAAAAGAAGCTTTAGAAGAAGACAGAAGCTGCTGAGAGTTGTTTGGGACATCCCCATTCCCTTCACAGAACTATAATTGACAAGTTAGAACATGTGCAGTGGAGGGTTAACAAGATGTTATAGGGATGGAAACCAAGCCTTATGAGGAATGGTTGAGGGAGTTGGGTATGTTTAGCTTCGAAAAGAGGAGACTGAGAGGAGATATGATATCAATCTTCAAATATCTGAAGGACTGTCACATGGAGGATGGAGCAAGCTTGTTTTCTGAGAGCCAGTGTGGTGTAGTGGTTAAGAGCGGTAGACTCGTAATCTGGGGGACCGGGTTCGTGTCTCCGCTCCTCCACACACAGCTGCTGGGTGACTTTGGGCTAGTCACACTTCTTTGAAGTCTCTCAGCCCCACTCAGCTCACAGAGTGTTTGTTGTGGGGGAGGAGGGGAAAGGAGAATGTTAGCCGCTTTGAGACTCCTTCCGGTAGTGATAAAGCGGGATATCAAATCTAAACTCTTCTTCTTTCTGCTGCTACAGAGGCTAGTTCCTGAATCAATGGATTCAAGTTACAAGAAGGGAGATTCCAAGTAAACATCAAGAAGAACTTTCTAGTGGTAAGAGTTGTTTGACAATGGAATGGTTGACTTCAGTCAGTTGTGCATTCTCCTCTCTTGGAAGTTTTTAAGCAGAGGTTGGACGGTCATCTGTCATGTATGATCTACATCAGGCATCCCCAAACTGTGGCCCTCCAGATGTTTTGGCCTACAACTCCCATGATCCCTAGCTAATAGGACCAGTGGTCGGGGAAGATGGGAATTGTAGTCCAAAACATCTGGAGGGCCGAAGTTTGGGGATGCCTGATCTACATGGTTGAGATTCCTGCATTGCAAAGGGGTTGGACTAGAAAGGATTGTCATATGTCCGGGGGCTGGGGGAAGCTCAACAATTTTTTTGTGTGTCTGGATTTTTACTTCTTGAAAAATGGCAACTCTAGACTAGATGACCCTTGGGGTCCCTTCCAACTCTACAATTCTATGATTCCATGATTCTCTGAAATCTTAGATCCTCATGTTTTGTGACCATATGTGTATAGAATGTTTTATGATTAAAAGGAATCACACAGAAAAACAGTTACGTTTTCAGTTTTGCTTGGAGACGAACTCCAAAGAGATGAAAGGCCAGTAGTGAATAGAAGTCCCATTCAAATATACATACCATATTAACAAAAGTTACTTCTGTATATGTTATTCAGTCCATCAACTCTTTCACCTCCATTGAACATTTCAAAGGGAAACAAAACAATAAACATCAAAGTCTTTGTATTTTTGTATATACTCTTTTTGACAGTTCACGTTTTGGACCTTTTAAAAAATGCACTGTCAGCAGTATATCTTTTGTAGATGCAATCAGGTCTTTCGAGCAGATATCCCACAGAGCATTGTACCACTATGCTGCCTGTGGAGCGCTTAAAACATGAGGCCAAGGATGGGATCGAAAGACTCAAATGTTCCCTTACAATGGCTTTCATCTCTGTGTCTTTTTCCAATGCTCTAACCTTTGAAAAGAGTAGGAAACACAGTAACCATGCTTACAAATAGACTGAAAACAGCTATGCTTGGAAAAGGAGATGACAAGAGCATAAATGTCCACTGACATTCGATTACTTTCAGGTTGGTAAACCCCAGCTTGACCTGTCTCTTAAATCCCAATTTCAGAGTTTACAAACTTTTTTCCAGTATATCCTTTAAAAGATAAAAATAAATAAATCTATGCTCATATCTACAGCTGAAAGCAAAGTAAGCTGCAGAAGAACAGAAATCTAGCCACCACACACTGACAAAATCCATCTTGATCCTATAAATGGTGGCTATGGTTTCAGGAAAAGAGCTGGCAAGGGGGTGTTTATGACAGTACAATTTTGGCCTGTTGCTGACTTATCATTAATATCTGCCATAAAGCTTCATAAAACAAGCAAGACCCCAGAACAACAGATGATCCCAGGTCACAGTTTCATAAACGGAAGGTTTCAGTTTGTAAACTGTCGGGTTCGTACACTATTTTAAACAAGCAAACCAAAGGTAGCATCAAAATTCATGACAAAATACCTTTACAAGGTTTGTAAAGTTTATTCCTTGCACAAAAATGAAAGAGGTAAAACTTATGACAAAATTAAGTTTGTTAGCAATAGTATAATTTTTCCAAACACTGATTGATGTTATTACTCCAGTTTCAATGATGGTAAACAAAAGTTTACCATTTGCAAACACAGAGGCTTAAAAATGATACCTTCTTGGAAAAGTCTGGTCCCATGCAAGCTATCCCGTTTTAGTAGGCCCTCCATATGTAGAGTGTGACTTTGGTCAGGAATTATCAACCTATAGGATCCTATTCCAAAGAATCACTCATAAGCATTTCTTGGACCATAGCTTTGACAAGGACTGCAATGAACCTGACAGTAACTAGAATGCACAATGCTCACCTGATGTCTCAAGGCCTCCCTTCTTTAATCTCTGTACCTTAAAACAAGACTTGACTGGGGTGATTCCAGGATCAGATCTTCTGTTGATGCACCAGGAAGGCTTAAGCTGGATCAATAAGATCCCTAAGTTTCTTGATTGACTTGCATTCATATTGCCCAGTTGCTTCTTAGTGTAATATGTACCTTAGAATCGCCTGCTTCCAGCATTAGTAGGCACTTTCTAGGTAGGTACAGTGCTTTGCTTAAAGCCTGTGCCTCTAAGTCTAACCATTTCTGTGCTGGAATGAATAGGGACTACCAAACTTCAAGCCATTTCCATGCAAACATCCATTGGCAAAGGCACAGTTACTCTATGAATGACCAAACAATTTTCCATGTAAATATATTTTTCCTTAAAAAGAATAATTAATAGATAATGAGCTGAATGGAGGATTTTCTCATATGGAATTAAGGTTGGACATTTAGGCCTGGTTCACACATGGCTTCTCTGCAGGTGAGAAAACATCAACATTACCCAACTATAGGCAACTGACTGTTTTTGAAGCAATTTGAGTGTACAATACAAATACAGTCCTCTGTTTTGGAAGGGAAGATCATGTGAATGGTCCTTGCATATGATCTAATGGCTCCTATGTTCCAACTATGTTCCTACTGCCACTGCTAGCTGCATTTTAAAAATACAGATAGACTCTTGTGCTATCAGCCAAAGATCCATGAATGTTTAATGCTGAGGCACATATGTATCTTAGAGAAGACACAACTAAATTTCAACCAACAGCAGCCTTTCCACATATATTTAAGGTATCCAAGCCTTATAGTATGAGAAGCATTATTTAAAGACCACATACTGAACTAGGTTTACTTTATAGATCATCTACAGGGTCACCCTAAGGAACACTGTGTTGCAGTGGTCAGGAGACCAAATCATCTATCACTGCAAAAGGTACTCTGAGCGATTAGTATAGAGACATTAACTTTATTTATGGGCATATTATTGAGGTAATGTCCACAGTCTCAGCTTTAAGTATACCAAGGAACACAGAGTACAGAGGGGGCTGGGGAAGGAATTTCATCAAGTATATTCTGTTTGTGACATTAGCGTGATTGCATAAGGGTTATACCAGCCTTCTCCAACCCTTTCACCCTCTAGAAATGTTGGATTACAACTCTGATCAGCCTCAGTCTGGATGACCAATGGTCAGGAATGAGAGTTGTAGAGGACATCAGATAAGGAAGAGTGGGTGACCAAAGCAGAGGTTCTATCTCTTGCAAAGCATTAACTCCATGTTTGCTAGTTCTTGTTCTATGAGTCATAACCCATTATTGTTCTGTGAGTCACAGTGTGTCAAGTTTCCATTCCATTCAGATCCAGGAGAAACATTTTTAAACAGCTTGAACTCCAAAGTTTATTTTGACAAAATAGGAAATAAATTAATGTTGGAGTTTGCACTTTCTTCCTTTATCTTGAATCTGTTGACTATGCCTGTGCTCTGTGTGCCACGGTGGCAAAAGAATAAATCACTGCTATGAGATATTTAGAGTATTTATAGCATCTATATTGTAATATAAAACCCTCTTAAGAAGCAAGACACATTTGCCCTGCAGGGTCAAATTGGTGCCAAGTTAATAACCCCCACCATGGCTTATGAAATATTTGCACATTGCCATACTGCCTAAAGTAAAATCCTGTGGTAAACCTTCTATTGGATAAAAGGAAAAGCAATCCATTGCAAAAGGCACCATTTATCTAAATCAGTAGAGACACTTCCTACTGCATTGACCTTCATTGAATCTTGACTAGAAAGCATTAAGAAATGCCTGGGGAGAAAAATAAACCTAAGGGACTTCCCTTATGCAGCAGCTCTTTCTGTTGTGATAAAATAAATGGCTGGCTAACTATGATGTTTCATTTCAAACGGACTTTGAAACCCATCGGGATGGATCATACCCCTTCCATTTAAAGAGTAGACTTGGTGCCCAGGACACGCTGGCCTCTCTATGTCATGCATTTTCGGGGCTGTACTATGGGATGATATGGGCACCTCTGGCATGAGGTTGTTCTCTGTCTTTAGCACAATACACTCCACAATATTTGGACAAATCCATAGCAACATCAATAAATACTCCGTTTCAGGCACTATTGCCCTAAGAGGCAACACAGGTAAAGCAGGATTGCAGAAATGCACATTTAGCCCTGTCCCCCTGGGGCTTAGCAACTCCTTCCACTCCCTTATATGACCACCCAGGGTTCTCAGTTGTGTGGGGAGCTCCATAGATACACAACACTCTGCTGCAGATGTTTACTTTAACCATGTATGGGGCAGGAAGAGGTTGTGAAGCACGGGGAGGTGAGGCTAAATGTGTGTTTCCTACAGCCCCACCTGGAGCTTATTCTGTCACGTGACTGGAGCATGAAGTATTCCACCTCAGATCTTAGGTCTGTATGACACCAGGAGCTCCTCCAGACAACCTGCTTAGCATTCATTCTTATTTGCTTGCTTATTTGTTTGTGGGGTTGTTACAACACAATAAGCACCCATCCTGATTTCGTGGCATGGATGTCATATGCCTTTCTTTCTGTCAGTCACACACTTTGTATTGCATTTCCCCATCATTTTGCCCACCACAAAAAAATTACATTTAAAAAGAAGTGGGTTTGTTGCATCAGAGGGACAGAGCAGTTTAATCCATTGTAATTGTGCCAACCAATATTTCCAGCATGATATTGAATCCCTTCCACAAAACACTGACAGTCTGGAGGTGACTGAAGGATATCAAACCAGCAGGTCTAACAGCAGTGTACAGGCACCTTACAAGTACCTCCGCTTATGTGCTGCTTGTATGTTTGTAAATAAAACAAACATTACCAGCACGCCAGAAGCCACTGCTGCCATCTCATCCAGAGGTAATATTAACAGAAGAAAATTGCACATTCTGCTCTCCTTCCTTCAACCATGTTTTAAAAGTGAAAAACCTCTCTCTGGTGGATGGGCTCAAGAAAACTCTAAAATAGCACAAGTTTGCTTGCATTCTCCCTGCCCCCAACTCCTCGCTTTCACACGTCAAGAAAGGTGACTGATGGGTAAGAATCCCACAACCCTGAGCTGATTCTGTCATACTTAAGGGAAGTAACGTGCTGATTGCAGAGACCAGCTTTGGCAACTGGCACTGCTCAACATCACTCAGAATGAAAATCTTTCATCTAGATTCTGCTATAGCAAGCCATATATATATACATATATACTCTGTCTTCCGTGTGTTTTATAAAGTTGGAGTTAGAAAGACAATCTGACATCTATTTAATTCATTGATTTTCAACCTACTGAGCATATATTTACTGGAATGCTTTGAGAATACAGCCCTGGTTAGGCATGCTGTGCCTCATGTGGGAGCAGGCATTGGGTAGGCCACCCACATGATTTAGAAACCTGACTGCCTAGGATTCTAAGAAGCATAGGGACCCTAAGGGAATAGAGAATGCTCCTAGCTACAGATCATCACCCTCCAGTCTGAGAAAGGTGGCAGAGCTGGGTTACAGGGATGTGACACAGTGAGTGGGCCCCAAAAGCACAATCCTTTCATTTGACTTCAAGTACGTAAGGTCTAGAACAGCAGAACAGAATATAATTTACACACTAAACAGGGCTTAGGTTTTCTCCTTCTGATGAAAGCAACAAGTACAAACAAGTGTGTGCATTATGATTCTTCATAATGTGTAAGTTCATGTTGTCAGCACTTTCTGGGATTCTCAATTTGATCCTGCCAAGCACCTTGAAGAAAATATAGATTTCTCTTTTTATTGGTACTCAAGATGGCCTCCCCCAGCCCATTGCCCTCCAGATATTGTTGGACTACAGCTCTCATCAGCTTCAGCTGCATGGGCAATGGTCAGGGATAATGGGAGATGCAGTTCAACCACATCTGGGGGACATCCAATTAGAGGCCTAGGTAGGCTATATAGCACATGATGGTCCCACCAGTGCTCTGTGTCTGGATATGCAGAGGATGCATTCTCTTGCCTTTCATGTGTTTGCAACTCAGCTAGATTATTTTCAAAATAAGCACATAAATCCAAATACAAAAACATACTTCAGAAAAAAAGCAGCACACTAATGAAATGGACAAAATGTCCCTTAGCCTTCCTGTAAATAAATTGTAATTAACTGTACATCAAACTTAATGTCAATCAGTATTAATTCATGGAATTTAAGGACTATAATTATAAATTTAAAATAAATGATTGTATTTGTATGTATGTGCTATAATTTCAGGGCCAATACATCTAATTTTACGAGTATATGAACACCATTAATAATATCACCAGTGATGCATTATACACTATTC
This sequence comes from Zootoca vivipara, assembly GCF_963506605.1. Lineage (NCBI taxonomy): Eukaryota > Metazoa > Chordata > Lepidosauria > Squamata > Lacertidae > Zootoca > Zootoca vivipara. The sequence continues at coordinate 31,587,885 of NC_083284.1, read as the reverse complement.
ATTTTATAACTATTTTCTTTTGCTCATTATTCAATTAGAGTTTTTGTTTGTTTATTACTAGGATTGGCTATATAAAAGTTTTATCCAAATGGTTAGAGACACAGTGTGGAGGAAATCAGAAATGTAGAAAACAAGAACACTCTTTATTTGGCTGGTTGGGATTCATTCTCACAATTTGTATGTGCCATTACACTTATGAACAAAAGTCGGGAGACCAGACTGTGATGAAAAATGGTCATATTTGTTCAAATATATCAATAAAGACAAGTATGACCTTTAAGGGCTTGAAGTTTCAAAGTGTCCTCCACTCTCTCTTCTGTTGTCTCATTGCCCAAATGAGGAACGGAGGGGAAATTAAGTGGTGGTCTTGGAGCACCCTCAAGACCTTTGCACACATTCACTGAGCACAAACAGAGCCCTTGGTGTTTTGTTGGCATTTCATTTGCTTGGAAATTCATCAGGGCCATTTTCAGCAAAGTCAGAGATGGTTACCTGAAAGGCCAGGGTAATATTCAGTGCGTAAACATACCCTAAGAACATAGTCTACATCCAATGGGTAAGGTGCCTAGTCCAAAAGAAAGAATAAGAACAGAAAGGGTGATACAGTATCCATGTCATCAACCTCAATTTTGGCTTGTGTTGGTCTAGATCAGGCATCCCCAAACTGCGGCCCTCCAGATGTTTTGGTCTACAACTTCCATGATCCCTAACTAACAGGACCAGTGGTCAGGGATGATGGGAATTGTAGTCCAAAACATCTGGAGGGCCGAAGTTTGGGGAAGCCTGGTCTAGATTGTAAAACAATCTGGTTTTTAGTCATTCCATCTCTTTAAGATAGATGTAATCAGGAACAGCCTGCGAGTCATTTGTCCAATACTTTGTAGTGCTGTGAGAATGGAATAACTCTCCAGTGCTCCACCCTTTATGCTTAAGGCTGCCTCCTGCATACCATAAATCTGTGCAACCGTGCATGTTGTAATGATGTATCTTGACATTCCCAATTACATTTTGGAGAGCCATGAGTACAACATTTCCAGCAGTTCTCTCAACTACCCACATAAATTTACCTTAGCTCCTACAGAATGCTGTGCATGATTTATTTACTTAGTGGTTAGCTCTGGAAACACTGTCAAACCCAAGCAATGAAATTCTATTGAATATTTTGGGCAAATTTATAACGTTGATGCACTCTTTTTAAATGCAAAGTGAAGGCAAGGTCAATTTAGAAATGCAGTTTTATATCCATTATACCTGGGGCTCCTGACCTATTCCTTTTGTACCATTTCCAGAGGGGAAACCATGTTACATCTTCTGTAGTAAAAGCAACAAAAAGTCTTGTGACATGCACCTTAAAGACAAAAGGGTTTATTGTGGTATAAGCTTTCACCTCTCTCTCTCTCTCTCTCTCTCTCTCTCTCTCTCTCTCTGTGTGTGTGTGTGTGTGTGTGTGTGTGTGTGTCATAGCTGCCAAGTTTTCCCTTTTCTCGTGAGGAAGCCTATTCAGCATAAGGGAAAATCCCCCTTAAAATAAGGGATAACTTGGCAGCTATGGTGTGTGTGTGTGTGTGTGAGAGAGAGAGAGAGAGAGAGAGAGAGAGAGAGAGAGAGAGAGAGAGAGAGAGAGAGAGAGAGAGAGAGAGAGAGAGAGAGAGAGAGAGAGAGAGAGAGGTTGCATTGGTAAGCCAATCAAGAAATGTTGTATGCTAAGAATCATTCATTAAACCTACTGATGCATTGAAATTTAATAGTTTCATGTTGCCTCTTCCCATCCCATATGTACCTATGTAACTGGGATCTGAGATGCACAGCTGAGGGACTTCTTCATGTGTCCCTCTCTCAATATCTTTGGAACCGACTCCCTTAGAAAGTTGAGGACTCTCCTTTCTTAGAGGTTTTTAAGCAGAGATGGGATGGCCATCTGTCATGTATGCTTTGATCAAGATTCCTACATTGTAGGAGATTGGACTAGATGACACTCAGGGTCCCTTCCAAGTCTACAATTCTATGATGCCAAGAGAACTCTGGTTTATTGAGTGACTGATAAAACAAACAAATAAATCTCTCATTTGTCTTCCCTGCACCCGCACCTTTCATATTGACCAAAGCAAGAGGTTCAATTGCACAGCTAGCTGCTTTAAACAATCATAAGAAACATAAATTTGTCAGAGCTGTTTGCCATAGGCAACATCTCTTACACTCTGTATGTTAGGTAGGGGGAAGATACTCAAAACCATTCCCAAAAAAATGAGTCATGATTGCAACTGAACACTTCTACAAATTAAACTAAAAGAGGGCTCAGAGTCCAATTACACAAAAGCTTAATGTGTTCATTTTAACTGTAAATATGCCAGTTTATAAAATGCAAAAAAATACTGTTTGTAGGTATGATTTTCAAATTGCTGCTTTTCATGAAGGAAACGAGAAAGCTGAATAAAAAGCTGGCCAATAAAAGGGTAGGGCTGTGGGTTAAACCACAGAGCCTAGGGCTTGCCAATCAGGTCGGCGGTTTGAATCCTTGTGACGGGATGAGCTCCTGTTGCTCAGTCCCAGCTCCTGCCAACCTAGCAGTTCACAAGCATGTCAAAGTGCAAGTAGATAAATAGGTACTGCTACAGCGGGAAGGTAAATGGTGTTTCCTGCTGCTCTGGCTCACCAGAAGTGGCTTTGTCATACTGGCCACATGACCTGGAAGCTGTATGCCAGCTCCCTCGGCCAATAACACGAGATGAGCGCCACAACCCCAGAGTCGGTCACGACTGGACCTAATGGTCAGGGGTCCCTTTACCTTTAAGAAATAAAAAAGAGAGCCTATTCTTGAAGTAATAAAAAAATATCTTGCCACTGTAACTCTGCAAACCTCTTTGTAGCATTTCGGAAAGACCGGGAGACTTAGCAATTGTCCTTTCCTCTCTTTCCATTGCTCTTTTTTTATTATCAGTACTAGCACTTGTATATTTTTCACCTAGCAGTTCGAAAGCATGCCAGTGCAAGTAGATAAATAGGTACTGCTGCAGCGGCAAGGTAAACAGAGTTTCCATGCACTCTGGCTTCTGTCATGGTTTTCCATTGCTCCAGAAGCGGTTTAGTCATGCTGGCCACATGACCCAGAAAAGCTGTTTGTGTACAAATGCCAGCTCCCTTGGGATAAAGCAAGATGAGTGCCACACCCCATAGTCACCTTTGACAGGACTTAGCTGTCCAGGGGTCTTTTAGCTTTTACCTTTACATTTAATTTTCAGCGCAATTTTCCCACTGCTTTTCATTAGCGGCACAGGTTTCTCTCCCTCATATTATATCTCAACATAGCCACCCTGCCTTTCTATTTTCAAAGCCTGTGATCATTACATTTCTCAATTATCATTCGAATTCAGATGGACTGCTGTGAAAACAGCTGCTTTTCAAGTCTGCCTTTAATTCTACCCATGCAGTTCATTTGCACTGCATGCAAATCAGCTTAGCCTGTGGAGTACATAGCCTGCTGGTGGTCAAGTTAGTTAGATGGCAGCCTTCTGTGAGGTAGCTTCACTCTTCCTTTCACTTACAACAGAACCTCTGATCTAATATGAAACCAATGAAAGTTGTTATGGGAGTATAGGACTCGGATCATTTTGTTTATTAGGCTATTGAACCTGAAAACAAACTGTCTGCAGTATGCCTTGGGCTGCAAGAAGAGAACATCTCCAATATTGTGCTGACTTGTCCCTTCCAAAGGCAGCAATCTATGTCAGTGATTAACTAGGAACTCCAGCAGATTCAACACAGTTGGGGTCCAACAGTGCACTGAGGACAAAAAAAAGTGAATTTGAGATCAGGTGCAGCCACACACAAAATTAAACATAGGAAAGAGTTGAGTCTAAGGAAGACATTATATTTCCTAAACAAAAGCACAAGGAATTAATTTTTCCTTATCAGGTTAATTTGTTCATAAACAATTTATGCCCGCAACATTAATTTTTACTATGTTGCATAGAAATCAGACATGTTCTTATTTTGCATTTGGGTTAATGAGCTCTTCATGGAAGGTAGGAGGTTAGTGGATCTTTGACCCAGAAAGTCTTTCATGAATAGTTTGTGTTTAGGGTTATGTTAATAATGCATTGTGCTACATATAAATATTTATAAAGGGTTCGTTCCTTAGCATTGTACTGAAATAGCAACTTTCAGATTTATCATTATATTCTCGCGAGGAAGCTGGTAAAACGTGGATTGAATGAGGTAACTGTTAGGTGGATTTGTAGCTGGTTGACTGACCGAACCCAAAGTTCCTCGTCATCCTGGAAAAAAGTGACAAGTGGGGTGCCGCAGGGTTCTGTCCTGGGCCCGTTGTTGTTCAACGACTTTATAAATGACTTGGATGAAGGAATTGAGGGGATGCTCATCAAATTTGCTGATGACACCAAACTGGGAGGGGTAGCTAATGCCACAGAAGATAGAATCAGAATTCAAAATGACCTTAACAGATTGGAGAACTGGGCACAAGCTAACAAAGTGAATTTCAATAGGGACAAGTGTAAGGTTCTGCACTTAACCAGGAAGAACCAGATGCACAAATATAGGATGGGGGGAACCTGGTTTACTAGCAGTGCATGTGAAAAGGAAAAGAAGCTTAGCATGAGTCAACAGAGTGATGCAGCAGCAGCAAAAAAAAAAGCTAATGCTATTCTAGGCTGTATCAACAGAAGTATAGTGTCCAGATCAAGGGGAGTAATAATACCACTATATTTTGCCTTAGGCCACACTTGAAATACTGTGACGCATTCTGGGCAGCACAATTTAAGAAGCTGTTGACAAGCTGGAACATGTGCAGAAGAGGGCAACCAAGATGATCAAGGGTCTGGAAACTAAGCCATATGAGGAGTGCTTGAAGGAGCTGGGTATGTTTAGCCTGGAGAAGAGAACACTGAGATGAGATATGATAGCCATCTTCAAATACCTTAAGGGCTGCCACATGGAGGATGGAGCATGCTTGTTTTTCTCCTGCTCTGGAGGGTAGGACTCAAACCAATGGCTTCAAGTTGCAAGAAAGTAAATTCCGACTAAATATTTGGTAAAACTTTCTGACAGTAAGAGCTGTTCAGCAGTGGAACAGACTCCCATGAGAGGTGGTTGACTCTCCTTCCTTGTAGGTTTTTAAACAGAAGTTGGTTGGTCATCTGCCATGGATGCTTTGGCTGAGATCTCTGCATTGCAGGGGGTTGGACTAGATGACCCTTGGGGTCCCTTCCAACTCTAAGATTCTATGATAGTGTAGGGAGAGATTTGCTAATTGTATTATTGAGCTAAATCTGATCCTATAGTTTGCATTGCCTGCATTGTATGAATTCTGACTGTGTGGCTTAGCCCCCCCCCCCATTCCTTGGATGCTTTTATCCTTAAAATGCTTTTTAGTGCCTCTGTGCCACAGTATGCCAAAGTGTAATGCAAGCAAAAGACAGTGAGACAGGATGCCCTGCTTGCTATCAAGGCCGAATAGCCGGCCTTGTCTGGAAGACAGGACGAGAGACATAGAGGGCTTATCAGCGGATGATGCACTTCCAGCTTGATGCACAAACTAGCCTTACTGAAGGCTGAAGGCTTTGCTGAGTTTACATTGTCAGCATGTGTTTATGAGAAGAACAGGACATGGACCTTCCTGTATGTGTATTTGTAACCTATGACCCTCTTGCGTGCACACACTTACAGAGTGGATTCCTGAGGAGGGGGAAGGAGCCCAAGAAGTGTATAAGAATCTTTGCAAATTGTCTTTCTTTGCTCTTGTCGTGAAGGATGGATCACCAAGAGACTCTCTATATAGAGATTAAACTCTTTCTCTGAATTCAACCCTCGGTGTCGTTATTGACTGTCTCTGCCCCTGCCTGGGCGCAACTTAAGGAACCCTTATTAAGCCAATAAGGCTATAATTCAATCTTGGGCATATCTGTTTATGCTCCATAAATTTAGCCTTGGATTGCTTTCATTCTTTTTGAGGGCATTAGCCATCAGTTTCCCATCCAAAGTGATTTTATTCAAGTGCCTGAAAGCAGGTCTGATCCTTTCATCCTCAATCTATAAACTTCCCCCTGATGCCTCAGATCACAACTTTTAGCACCGCTTATGAATTCATATTATAAACCTGCAATACTGCTGTTTTTGAAAGGCTTGGGATGGAGTCACACAACCATAGTTGTACAGAGTGATTAAAGCTCTCATATAATATCTTGTCTGCTTACAGTTCCACTGAACAACAACTGTTGTGAAAAGAGGCCTCTCATCACATGTAGCCACAGCCTCTCCATTGGGATGAAGCTTGTCACATTACAGCCACAACTTCAACAGAGGCAAGACAAGAGCTATAGCTCGGTGGTACAGCACATGATGTGCATGCAGATGGCCCCACGTTCAGTATCTGTCAACCCCAGTGTTGTTTAAATTTCACAGCAAATGTAGCATTTGGGGCATGTGACTCCTGGAATGGCCACAGGTACAAATAATTTGTTTTCTGTCTTCCTGCTTCATTGTCTTTGAGAGTTCAGTAGCACCGCACTATGGCTGATTTATCTTCTGACATTGCCACTCTGGACCAAATCATTCTGTTCAGACTCCACGCATAATACCTGACCTTACTGACAACTCATATTTTTTTGAAAAAATGATGAGCATTATACTGTCCTTATTAAAATAGGGATGCAGGCACCAATACAAAATATGAAAAAAGTAACTACATTTAACTGCCTATTGCTCTGGTAAAGTCATTCTCTTTGTTCCCTGCTTGAAAGCTTTGCCATTTCAGTGGAGAATGTTGTGTGAGACAAGTTACACTGCATAGCAAAGAAATACCTTCTAATCATCATCCATTCCTAGGGGAGGGGCCATAGCTCAGTAGCAGAACATCAGCTTTGCCTGCAGAAGGTCCCAGGTTCAATCCCTGACAATCTCCAGGTAGAGATGGGAAATATGCTCACCTGAAACCCTGGAGTGTAGACAATACTGAGGTAGAAGGACCAAGATTCTGACTCTGTTTAAGGGAGTTACATAAGGCAGCTATCTATGTTCCTGCCTGAATTTTTTTGTACTTATTTAAATGTATATTTTCTCCAACATATATTTTTAAAATGTGTGTTTCCCCCAAAATAAATATTCAAGACGTGTATGTCTGAGTTATATCATTCAAAGAAGTCTGAGAACCAGCAAATTGCTACGTTTTGCTCTGCTGATTAGTTCAAGACATTGGTTGTCAACCAGAGCACCGGGGCACCTTGGAGAGTCTTAAGGAACATTCAGGGGAGCCCTGGGGGGCTGTCCTTTCTTTAACTTGCAGCCCATATCTCTCTCCTTATCTCCAAGGAACATTCAGGGGAACCGGCAGAGGCAGAATGGGATGGGGCAGGAGCAGAATGAGGGAATCCCCACTTACATGTGTCCAGTAACAGAACCCCATCTGATTCGTCAAGGGAGCCATGGACCCAAAAGCTTGAAAACCACTGGTCAAAGAGGTACAGATGAGGCCAGTAGCTTTGCAGTACTGTGCATGGCAGAGCAGAAAATCTACCATGCACCACACCAAACTACCTGCACCTTACTTCTCACCTCTCCCTCTCAGTAAGTGCCAGCAAACCATTGTGTTGAGAACCAGGAGAGCAATGGAGCCTCATGCATACCACATCAAAGGCCACCAGTGGATCAGGACATTTCATACAGCAGCTTGCAAAAACTGAATTCCTCAAACATCCCTAGTTTGAACTTCATTGGTTGCCCCTCTCAGCAAACTTTAGCACATGAAATATCCTGGTGGGTCACTTCATAAATACCCACTTCCTGACTCTTCTCTCACAACCAACCTTCTCAGAGGTGGATCTTCCAGCCATTTAATGATTGTTGCACAGAGGAGACTGTACTGAGGTGAGTGATTTATTCCTTCCTCATTCCCTGCAGTATCACTTTTCTAGTACTGCGTATCTCTGCATTTCTAAAAAAGAAAAGAAATGAAATGAAAGATGTTCATTTATTCACATTTGCCTGATTATTAACAGCCTGTCAATCTATTTTTTATTACCCAACCCTATTTTGTGCATGCTTTTCATTTTAATGGGATGTTATCTATTTAGGTGCTGTAGAGTATTTTTCCACATCCTCATTGTTAGCAGGACTCGAGAACATTTCATTTTATCATTTAATTGCTTAAAAAGCGCATCCATCATTCATCATCTCAGTATGCATTTTCCTTTAATAAAATGTGATTACATATATTCTTTTAAAAGAGAGAGAGTGTGTGTATACAAACAATATATTCCCAGAGGCTTGTATTTTACTTGCACATAATTATTGATAAGAATAGCGTAACATGTCCTTTTGATGAAATGGGTTTTAAAAGAAAAGGGTGTGCTTATTCATTCATTAGTAATGATAGAAACTGCCAGGAGCCTGTACTTCACATACCTGCGCGTGTAAATAATGAACAGCCTCAAGGCTAAACAGCTACTACAAAATGTCTTCCACTCTGCAAAGTGGCAGTTTCTTTATGCTAATGACTCAAAACACTTCCTACGTGTTCTTTTATTTCTTCATTGCAGAAGAAAAATAAGCCCTAAGTTTACTGTAGTTGGAGGGGGAGGAATAAAATAAACAAGGGTGTCTGCCAAAAAACAACAACACGACAACACATAAATTTGGCAAGTTTCCAGAAGATATGGGCCAAAATCCCATGTCTCCATCTTCTGATAGCAGTCAGATCTGCCTCCCAAACTTAGGGTGTCTTCACAAACAGGGGATGCACCTAAGCACTGTTATTGACAAAGGTCAATGATAAAGCACCAAGAAGACCTCACATGTGCCTAAAAGGGCTCTTTGGATTTGTAGAGCATCTTTGGATTAAAATGGAGTCCTTTAAGAACACAAGAATAGAATAAAAGCCTGTTGGAGCTAGGGTCCACCAATCCAGCATATTGTTTTCATAGTGGCCGACTAGATGCCTGTGTGAAATCCACATGCAGGACTTGTGCAGAAGAACATTCCCCACCCCATGGTTTCCAGCAACTGGTACTTAGAGGTGTTACTACCTCCCAACTATGGAGGCACACAACTAACATGGCTTCACAATGGCAGTGGCACACAGTGCTACATACAAAACTCACTTTATTAGTCACTTCTTAACCACAGGCATCTTTTCATATGATCCTGATGGCAATGGCAATGGCGACCATACCACTCGCCATTGTTTTCTTTAAATTCCTGCCATCATTCTGTAGCATTAGCACAAAGCCAACTTGGAGTAAAGGTGGGAAACTATGCTTCCTATCCTCACTCTGTTGTCCTATAGGTAGGAAGTATTATGGGGAAATTTCACCCAACACGAGTAAGTAGCACATAATGGGAGCTAACATTTGACTCCATTTGCACCCTTCCCCAAATCAATAAAATAGCCTCCACAAGAGCTTTTGAACAGGGTGGTAAAGTTTGGGAGGGAGATTTTTGGCTCAGCTCTATTTCATTATCAGAAAGTGTGGTGGTCTGTAACTACACTGTTCTATTAAGGGCTGCTTCTGAAAAGACATTTTATATTTGGTACAGATCCCTGTATCCAAAATACATTCACCACATCAACTAAAAAGGAAGGATACATCTTTCACATGAGTGCTTCCTCTTTAAAACACATGGAACTAACAAGCAAGTGATCACTTGACCCCAGTATATGCAATCTTATTTTGAAAAGAAAGCCAATATATAAATAACTGCCTACAAAGAGTAGAAGTTTAAAATGATAGATTGCTGTTTTGGACATTATGATAGCTGCCTTTATTTTACAGGTTGAAGCGGGTTTTTGGGAAAGTTCATCTATATAAAAACCTCATTGGATATAGTAAGCTAGCCTATCATGCAGAAGGTTCTGCTAAATCTCGCTCTCTGGTGTGGTTGAGAGAATGGCAAAACACATTTAATTTTCTCTCTTGACCCGACCCAGAATTTGTGCCATTTCCCTTGAGATTAGTATTATTCCATTTTTGATTACCTTCTGATCGGTTGGAGGCATGGGAAAGTTTTTAGTTGAGAACACAATAGCTCTTACTGATTTGGCCATTGCACCATTTCCCTGTAGGTCAGTTTGTCAATTTGATTCTAGATATTCATCAGTGACTCTTTCTTATGGGTTCAGCTAAAGCGGCTGGGATGCAACACAGAGCAATTCCAACAAGTGGATAAGCAAGAAAAAGAGTAAAAGGGAGAGCAATGGTGGCTGCTGTTTATTGAAATAGTCTTCTACAGTCTGATTGCCGTTTATGTGATACATCATATGATGTCCACATACATCGTAAAATGAAGAATGTTAAAAGAGAAGAGGAGTAAATGAAGACAAATTTTATCTGAGGGCACTTTGAAATGGAAGCCCTGCCATCACACATACCCCAACAAACTCCATGAAACTGCGGTCTTAAATATTGATTTGGTGCTCTCTGTCATTGTAAAAAGCAATTTTGTTTTCCCTGAATGAAATAAACCCAGCTTTAAACACTGGCATACCCTTTTAGCGAGGAATTTTACAGCTCTCTGTTTATACGCTTGAAATTAAAACCACCAGAATAGGGGGTTGGGAGATGAACACCAAAGGGGTTTTCAAAAATTTAAAACTCCATCATGCATAAATGGAGCTCATCACAGAAGGTAATTTCCCTGCAGAAAACACTCCATCTTTTGTTTTATGTAAGTTATCAACATGAATATTTTATTCTAAGGGAAAATGCCTTTACCCCTCTGTTTCATACTTTTTTGCTTAAGGTCTTGCATAAATAGACTCCCTGCTCCCCATGCACACATATTTCTGCTAGGCAATCCTAGTGCAAATCAGTGTTTTTCTTTTCTTGGTTACAATTTTGCAAATAATCAGCTGCTTGAATTTTCTGAAATAAAGCAATCCAAACACAAGACTTGCTAGAATGAGAGATTTTCTTCTTCTTCCAATAGCACCTTAGAGACCAACTAAGTTTGTCATTGGTATGAGCTTTCGTGTGCATGCACACGATACCTGAAGAAGTGTGCATGCACATGAAAGTTCATACCAATGACAAACTTAGTTGGTCTCTAAGGTGCTAGTGGAAGGGGGGGGGATTTATTTTGTTTTGACTACGCCAGACCAACACGGCTACCTACATGTAACTAGGATGAGAGAGTTTGCATTAGGCAGATCTTGGGCTTTCCCAGCTGAGCTGGAGCTCTGTGGGGCTGCATTGGGGTACGTCCCTCATTCCAGCTGAGCAGAGATAGGCCAGCATAATTCTCTCACTCCAGCTCAGCTGGGGCTCAGCCAGCAGAATTTAAATCAGCATAGATAACTTCCATTGACATAAGTCCCTCAAAAGGAGTATTCTGGGTGTGTGGTAGAGGAATGGTCAGGACAATGAGCGTCTTACTCCTATTCTAAATTCCTTTCAGCTTGGTCACATGACCTATGATCTAGCAGAATTAATCCGGCAAAACATCGCCACCTGACCCCATCCCCACCCACCATGGCCCCCTCGACCTCTTCCCCCCTTTTCTTCCTAATGTAACACTAATGTCTCAAGAAATGAAAGTGATCTGTAGAAAATGTAACTTGAAAAAAGAGACATTGCACATACTTTTGTAATCCAATAAATCTTTAATAAAAATGAATTTAAAAAAACATAGTACAAGGGAAAGGTCTTCACAAAGCTTAGATGGTTTTTCTTTGGTGTCCATTATAAGCACAAAATGGCCCCCTGCCTCATTCACACAAGCATCTATCTCTGTGGATTGGCCCAAGTCTTATTTTAGAACTTTCTGAAGAGTGTTCCCAAAAGCATTCATTTTTATTCTGAGTTTAATAAGAACATTTAATAAGAACATTTAATAAGAACATTTCAGAACATCAGATCCCAAGTGCAACCTCTTAAATCTCCATTGAAGAGGATTGGGTAGCATGCCGGATTCTGCCAGAATTTTTTTGAGAGCTGCACTTTGTCAGAGAAGACAATACAAGTCCAGAGAGACAAATAGTATAATCTGGTACAATTTTGTATTCCCTGAATACAAAAGCATTTGGTTTGGGGCAGTGGGGGGACATGCCATGGCTCAGTGGTGGAGCACAAACATTGCATTCAGAAAGTTCCAAATTTAATCCTGGACATTTCTAGGAATGGCTAGGAAAGATTACTATCTGTAACTATGGAAAACCACTGGCAGCATTGATCAGGATTCACCAAACTTTTTTGGGTCAGTGAGTATGTTTGGAATTTTGAGGAAGTGCTGTGGGTGTCGCAAAAAGGCTTCCAGGGGGAGGTGGTGCATAACACAAAGTGTAACATAAAAAAACTGCAGAAAGAGAAATACAACAACAAAATGTTGCAGGTACCCCCACCCCCCAAAAAATAAGCTGGGAGACAGCCATGACTGGTCTCTGGTGGAATCCAAGGTTGTGGCTATGATATGAAGCAGGACCTTCTTGAGTGTTCATGCTTTTAGAACCTCCATCATAGGCCCAGGTTGTATATATGTGGAAATAAACCATACAGTACATCCAAAAGACACCAAAGTCTCCATTGTCCTTCATTCTGAGGAAATTGAACCCTGGGTAAGCACCTGGAATCCCTGGAATCTTGCACTGCTCGGAGTTTGGGGTAGTGTGCAAAAATATTATAAAAATCACATTTGTTGGTTGCAAATGCAGGGACTGATAACACAAAGCAGAAATTGAACTGTGATTTTGCTAAGACAAAACAATACTCATAAGTGAAGCATTAGTGTTTAAAAAAGGAAAAAGAAAGAAAACATCTATAAATAGAGCAAATTGTCATTACCATAAGCACTGTCAAGGCAAGGCTTTGGTCATATATGATGTTATTATTTCCTTCACTCCCTGATCGACATCTAACATTGCCCTTTAATCATGCAGTATTAAATCCATGTTATTACCTGCCATGTTACAACAAAATGATAATAGAATAGCATAACTCAGAAATCAAATCACACACTAATAAACCAATCTTGTCATAAAAATGCAGTTTAACTTTAAAAGAAGACCATTAGTCATATTTACCATTAAACCACATATCACGAAAACCAATATTATATGATGAGTCCCACATTATTTAACTTTCATGACCTGCTATGGCAATGTATTTAATAACAAAATAATTCAAGCAACCACGTAGATTACTTGGGGGAAGAAAGGAAAATTAGTGGTAGGAAGTAATTTTTCTTTTCTTTTTTTCATGAAATTGGAATGTTTTCCAAATGTGATACATATATATGAGAGAAAGAGATAGTTGCTTGCCATAAATCAACACTTCAGAATTTCATCTTCTGAAGCTTTAATGTTATTTGAATCTCTGAAACACTGAGATCAAATGGCACAGCCATGTGTCATAAGAAGTGGAACACTTCCGCTTCCCCAGTAACGCAACGTTTGCTTCATTTTCTTTATCGAAAAATACATATAGTCTCCTAAGAGGTTTAAAGTGCTTGGGCTCGAATAAATAAACACATAATGCACAAATTTAAAGACAAAACTATTAGACTTTCCATTTACCATTAAAAGCCTGCTTTGTCTCCATAAGCCCACATTTAGGGTTTTGTCTGAGCTACAGAAATAGATTATTTCCCCAGCTATATATCATAATGGGTCATAATGTGTTTCCACAAGAGAATGCCACGGGGTGCCAACTTGAATAAAATATTGAGGGGGTCCAGATAAGCCCCACCCCTGCCCCGCATAATTGATCACATGATCCAGTGCATGCACACTATTTGAATGGCAATGCCCATCAACTTTGGAGGGGCCGAGCCCCCTCAAATATTTTATTGTGGGGGCTGAAGCCTCCTTCGCCCCTAGGAGTTGGCTCCTACAGAAAGTCATCATCTTATCTAACAATGAGGGAGAAATTCAGTTGGGTTAGGATTTCAATATGAGCCTACCTGTTTCACAGTTTCTGAAACAGTATGCAAACTGTTTGGTATTTTTGTATGTTTTGTTGTTTGAGAAAATCTTTAATAAATACATTATTTTAAAAAAAACCAAACTGAAATATAGCCTTACTTGAAAATACAGTCAAACCTCAGTTCCCGAACGGATCCGTTTTGGAACGTTTCAGCTCCCGAGCGCTAAAAATCCAGAAGTAAATGCTCCAGTTTTTGAATGTTTTTCAGAAGCTGAATGTTCGACATGGCTTCCACATGAGTGCAGGAAGCTCTTGCAACCAATCGGTAGCCTCACCTTAGTTGTCAAACATTTCAGAAGCTGAATGGGCTTCCGGAGCACATTACGTTCCACAACCGAGGTTTGACTGTATGCAATTCACTTCTGCACATGTCATTTTATATCATCAGCATTTCATTAGATTTTTGATGATGTCATGAAGGCCCCAAGAAGGACTTTAAATGCTTTTAAATTGCTTTAAATGCAACAAGACCATTTCAAGGGACACAGAATGAGGCTCAACTGAAGCTTGAGGGATTAGACTTTTCTCTCCCATTGCCAGGCAGAGCCTGGTAAATACAACATTTTAATATGGGAAACAGAGCCCAATGGTCTCAAGAAAATCCAGTGTTCTGAAGCAAATACTCCAAGAACAACCTCCAGATACAACAACAACCAACACCTAACATACCTGTATGCTAGAATACATATTCTTCAGAACTACTTTTTTTTCAGATACAAGTCCCTGCAAAACTACTCAATAATGAATGATTTTTTGTGTGTGAATTAGCTCACTAAATCACACACAATCAATTGATTGAGATTGGTTGACAGTCCCACTTCTAACTGCTAATTCTTGACTGTAGTCCTTTATCGTCCCACCCACCATTAGAAATTCAAAACATCCACACAGTGGAGTACTATTAGGAGCAGCAGGAGCAGCAGCAACATTTAAGTCATAATCATAATATGATACATTATATATCAACACCAGTTCAGGTGGTTCTCTCATACTTAGAACAACGGTGCCATGCATAAGAGAGAGTTATTGGTAGATTCAAGGTATGAGGTCATAGTATTAGCATATAATGCCCTAACTGGCTTGGGACCCAAGTTCAAAGTGCTGGTAGTGTACCAAGATAACTATAGCAAAACAAAACTATTGCCATGTTTCTGTCCTTTACCACATGAAGGCCATAGCTGGAGAAAAGTCCTACTCAGAGTAGAGCTCTAGAAATTAATGTCCCTACATTGGCCAAGTCAATTAACTTCAGTGGGTCTGCTTTAGGCAGCACTAGTATCAAAGACCACCTTGTGCATTTACTTAGCACGTTCCTGTCTGTTTGGATGAAGCTTTGGAAAATAAATGGGATGATTTGATGTATATATGCCAGATTAGTTATTGGTATGACATTTAGGACAAATTCATCTCCTGTACGGAAAAGGCATCTTTCATGCAAATAAATTGCTTTGTTACAAAATATTGCCTGTTTAAAATTTAATTGTTCCTATAAAAAGATAAAGTAATATCTGAAGTCCCAGCTCTAGAAAATATTTCATTTTTAGATAGGGTGATGGGGGAGGGCGAATCAGGAGAGGGGGGAGGGCGAATAGGTTGTAAATACTCAATGACTTTGCTGTTCGTACATTGCCAAAATATGTTCTATAATGGCTTTTGCATGCCTTTATTCAAACAGACTTTATCCATTGTCCATGTCTGCCTTTCCTAACACAGTGCCCTGGTTAGACTACAACTCCGATCAGCCCCAGTCAGCAGGTTGGGTTTTCAGGCACCATGTTATAAAAGCTTGTTTATGTAATGACACTGTCACACAGTGATATAGTTTGGACTCAAACATTGCTCACAGTCCCAAAGTATATTCTCACTAATACAGTTTTCCTTCAAAAGATTCTGTGTAACAAGTGAGCCAGTTTGAGAGCCAGTGTGGTGTAGTGCTGAGTGTTGGATTAGGATCCAGGAGACCACCTGCTGGTGATAGTTGTATGGAATCTTCTGTATGGAGTCTGCTGGTTTTTAGAGCACTGTGTCACATTGACCCAGTAGAGAGCAGTAGCCTCCATTTTGTATCAGATGCAGCCAGTCTGCCACGAGGCAACACCTAGGTCCTGTTTACTGGAGCTTTGACTTTTTATGGTGACTGGATTCACCATCATTAGCATTATTCCATTGCTCTCTTGTTGATATTGTGACCAAATGGCCTACAGGATATATCCCATATATGAGTCCATCTAGTTTAGCTTGCTGTGGAACAGACATGTGGTGGGCACAGAAAAATAAAAAGGTAGCCACCCAGCCAGCACCAACCAGCAGATCACACATATCTCAAGCCAGGCTTCTGCTGTGGCCTGCTTCACACACACAGCTGGAGTGAGGGCCCAAGTCCAGGCTCCTGGCATTGTCACTACTACCAGAGCCCATAAGGCTCAGTGAAGTCCTTCAATGCACCTTCCCTAGCACTAGCCCTCAGCTACATGTGGTATGCACATAAAGGTTCTCCATATGAACTCCATCATGCATTCAGTAAATGTTCACTGGTCATGCCCTTCCCAGTCCAACACATCTGTTTCCCATGCCCTCTTTGAGTAGCCACACATCAGGCATCAGTAAGAGAGGGCACAGCAAAAAGACTGTTGTACATTTATAGATCTGCACCTATTGACATCAACAGGCTTACTGTCAAGCTCATGTGTCTAAGATTGCAGCCATAAGGATTTCTGTAAATTGGTTTAATATTTCCAGAATAAGACTAACCAAGGGCTTGGTCCTCACCACATTTAAATTAATTGCATGTTCTGAAATATATACGTTGCATGCCTCTTGCTCATAATTATGTTACCTATGCTCACTTTATCATTTCTACCCATAAAAGAACTATGAAAATACAGATCCTGTTTAGAGCTCGTAACATAATCTTGTTTAAATCAATGAATAGAAAGAGCACAGAAAATTACCTACAATATTTCTTTTCAGATATATGGCTGCTACCTTTTAGGCTTTAATTAAAATCTCTAGCCTTGCCCCCTTTATAGTGGGTGTACAAAATGATATTACTGTCAGACATTCTTTTAAAAACTATAAACTATGCTAGATTATTCTCTTCTCTTGTCTATTCACCCTCCATAGTCCCTGTAAAGTTTAAAATGCATGCTCTTTGCATGGTGCTACTATACCAGCCTTCTCCTCAATCAAGTGCCCTCCAGATGTCTTGGAGGTCAACTCCCATAAGCCCCGGGCAATACCAGTCCATAACATCTGGAGGACACCAGGTTGGGAAAGGTTAGAACAGCATCTCAAACCAGCATCCCAAACATACTGATGTCAAAATGTCCTATTGAGCGCAAGGGAGATGGCCCTTAAAATGATGTTGCAGCATTATATGAAAAGGTAAACTCCTAATATGGGGGTTCCTGGTGACACTGGTCACTTATCTGAAATTTATTATAGCAGTTTCTAGAACCTAATGGGGGCCATGTCACAATCCATCACTACTACCAGGCTAGGTTCTACTTCCACCATCAAAGCCAGTATTCCTCCAAATACCAATTGCTGAGAACTGCAAGTGAAGAGAGTGCTGTTGCACTCAGATCCTTCTTGCAGGCTTCCCTAAAGCATCTGATTAGCCACAATGAGAACAAAATGTTGGACCAGGTGAGCCTTTGAACTGATCCAGCACAGCCAATATGTCCTTAAATTTTTAGAGTAAGACAAGAGGAAAGGGAAGGCAGAGGGGATTGTTTTATCTGGATTTTCCAATCCCAGTGCATTCATGAATCACCTTTAAAGGTGCCTAGCACAATAAATGTTAAACTTTTTTTTGGTCTACACTTTGGCATTTTTCTTACCTAGTTGCACCTTTCTCATATCTGCTATTTCCAGACCAACTTCTCACCTAACATAAAGAGACACTAAGTGATTCCTTTTGCACCCCCACCTCAATTGTAAAGGCTGTCTTTGCAAGAAAACCACTGCAACTATGCTTCTGAACTTTTTCAGAATTCAAAAAAACTGCAGGTAGGTGTGAGAACAGTATAAAATGAATACCTAAGGCACAAACCTTTTCATCTAGTCGGAAAAGCTTGTTGAAACAGAAATGCCTTGTTGTTTCTGTAAAGTACAGACAGTTGGTGCCTATATTTTTCAGTGAATGCAGTGGGGGGATTAAGTAGCCTTAAAAAGGGGTGGGGAGAGTGAAGTCCTGTTCTTTCTCAAGTGGGGTTTGCCTCAGACCTTTAGCCAAATCATTGTGTCAGTCCCAGGCAGGCAGTTTTTTATTTTTGTTTTTACAAAGCACCAAACTGTGTGGTTGGTGCATACCCCTACAAAAGACAATTAAGCAACTGAAATAACTGAGCCATAGGTTTGCTTCTATGCCTAAAGCATCTAATATGCCTCATGAAATCCCACACACTTTGTAAAGGTTACTTGGGAAACCCTGTAGGATTACCTCCGTCATCTCATTTCAGTTTAACTACATTGATTGTATGTGATAAGACAAGATAAGCTACCACCTACAGAACATGCCCCGGGAAATGATGCTTGTTAAATATAGGGAAAAGTAAAGAGAGCATAATCTGCAGATTTACCATAATGGGCAAATTATCTATATCGTAAGAATTGTTCTTAAATGAATATATTGCCCAAATAGAGGGCAGTGAAAAGGAGATTTCAAGTAAGTTGAACAGACTCTAACCGTATGAGCCACTCATAGTTGATCATTCGGCAGTTTCATATTTCTGGAGAAGGTTCCACACATGGCAATCACTGTCTTGCCCAAGGCTGTGTGCAGGAAATTTTATGAGCAGTCACTACGCCTGATGAGGAGCAGGTGTTCAGATTTTTATTGAACAGCATGGGATCCAGAAAATAGCAAATAACAAAGAGCCAAAGGATGCTTTTAAAAGTATGCATGGCTAGCGAACCCTCAACAAAAACTCTGCTAAAACGAAATGTTTCCACTGTTTGCAAATAAATCCAAAATGGTTCATGTTTACAAGATAAAACAATGTGAATAATAGTGTAGAAATACAAAGCTAGGCAAAGCCACTTCTCTGCCCAATAATTAGGTGAGTCTTGGTGACTGTAGACTCAGGATGGAGAACCTTTGGTCCTCCAGATGTTGCTGGATTCCAACTCCTAACATGTCATAGCTGATGAAACCCTTAACAATTAATAGCATGCTAGTTGTTATGTCGTGAGTGCGATTTCAGCTCTTCGTGAAGTCAGCTCTGTGTAGTGAGTCAGCATACTAGCAAGGAATTGCTAGGAGTCACGTATAACAATCTTCTTTATTGCAGTAGGAATCTTGACTAACCAGAGGGAAAGGGTGAGCTCCTTTTATACTCTCAGGAGCAGGGGTTGGGGAAAGGATACATTTAGATTTTGGCGGGACCCTATCAGAGTGAGGATCCAAATTGTGCTAACAAGTTAACCAATAGCAACTGTCACCGCACCCATTTGAATTGCCCTGGAGCGGGAAAGGTAGTTACAGGACTAGCAGAGGAACAAATGTACACAAATTAAACCAATACATAACACTAATATTCAACAAGATCTGGAGGGCCACACCTATGGTGTAGACAATGCTAAACTAGATGAACTAACGAAATGATTCAGTACAACAACACCATTTGCCAAGATGTTCCTTTTATTCCAGCATATCAAGCCAAGCAAGATAATACTCACTGCTTACTTAGTGCTTTTCCTTGTAACTGAAGGCCACCACTTGTCTGTGAGAGCTTCAGGTTTTTCTCCAATAATGGAACTGATTCTGGCTGAATGCAAGAAACATTTCAGAGTGCAAAGTTAGCACTACGAGGATATGAGAGGCCCATTGGGCATGTCACATTCTGGGTGTTGTGAATGGAGCCATAACATCCTGCATGTTACAATCTCGAGTGGAAGGAAAGGGAAACGGTATCCCCAGGGAGCTGGGAAATTCCTGTTCCTGAGATGTTTCTAAAGCACATCAGTCCTCAGCTGAGTCCAGAGGATTTCACAAATGTCATAATTCTACAAAGGAAAAGTAACCTATAAAGTAATCTATGGTGTGAGATATGTGGGGACAAACCACAAAAGCAAATTGGTTGAAAAGCACCTTTGAATGGGATCAGAAAGTCTCAAATAAGGTCCCTAGATTGCAGTAGAGGTTATTATGTGTGTTTGCGTGGCATCAAGAACAAAACAGAACCCTCCACTCTACTCCCTTTTTTCTTAATTCAGATTTGTGGGGGTGGGAAATTTAAATGCAACATTTCATAGGAAGTAACAGGATAGATACAAGATAGATATGGAGTGGTGGAAAACCTTGTGTGCACATCCCAAACCAGTATAGAATCATAGAACCATAGAATTGTAAAGTTGGAAGGGACCCAAAGGGTCATGGAATCCAACCCCCTGTAGTGCAAGAATCTCAGCTACAGAATCCTGATGGATGGCCATCCAACCTCTGTTTAAAAATTTCTAATGGAGCAGAGGGAGCAGGAGTGCGCCAGATGCAGATTAAACAGGAGTGTGCACACAGTCTAGGGGTGCTCTTAGTCTGTATAATATCCATAATAATGGCAATCCTTTGTTTTCAAAGAATGATAGCCTATAAATCAGTTCTCCAACATGGCACAGATAACCTCTTACATTGACTCTGCAGTGTTAAGGCCACAGACATAAATATATTCTTCATATTGAATTGGTTAAACTACATATGTAGTTAGCTTCCTGTTTGTTTATACAATATCATTTTCAATGAAAAGTGGCTGCAGAACAAGCCACAGGCCTATGTTATATCATCGGAGGGGCGGGCTTAGCCCAGTGGCCCAAGCCCACTCATGATTTACTGATTTGGCAAGTGGGTAGGACCAACTACCCAGGCAGCAAGCTCGGCCCAGAAGGCTTCCTTTGCTGCCTGGGAAACTGTCCCTGGGACTTCCCACATTGAATCCCGGAGCATGGGAAAATTCCAGGCTGCAATGGCACCCACCAGAGAGTGAGCAAACTTTTAGAAAATTCAAACTTGGGTATTGGCAGTGGGGTAGGGAGCAATTGTAACTGTTAAAATTTTCAGATGATTTATCCCAAGGACTATTTCTTAGATCATGGGTCTTCTGTAGTTTGAGATACAGTTTAATCTTCAGCAAATGAGAATCCCAGGGATTTTCCCCTCTTTGGCTTCTCAAAAGTCTCAAAGAAATCCATGCATTCTCTCATATCTATTCCATTGATGCTGCTTCCACCTCTACCTAATACGCTGTCAGATTCCGAAAACCTATCTCTTAAGCATTATGCAATGAATAACCACTGTATATGCAAACACCAGAGAAATGTGCTTTCATTTTAGCATTGCAGTAATTTACATAGCAAATATGATCCCCCTATAAATGACTTCTTGTCAAGCTCTTTACATTTGATCAGGTGAAGGATCCCTTTATCGAAACTGAGAAAGCAAGGGGGGAGGGGGGAGGCAATTTGACATGTCTTTATGCTTCTATTTTGAAGGTCTGTAAAATTCATATTCAAACTGCAATATTTCCAAATGGTTTCTTCTTTCTAAGATGGATTTCTTTGGTATTTGGACACCTATCTTACTCCTCCGGGTAAGATCTGAATTTTTGCTGCCTCTGGAAACTTGGAATGCCTGTCTTTCACAGCATTAACCATAGAAAGTTCTTTTAAAAATAAAAAAAGCACTTAAGACTTGACAAAATGCATTAGTGGTGAGAACTGACAAGAATTTGTACTTCTGGTAGCTTGGAGAACTTGTAAAGCTTCTATTTCTTTCTATTATAAAATATTTTCCCCATTCACATTGGTCTACAGCCAAGTATCATCTCATCATTTAACAGGTACATTGACAAGATTGAGCTTAAATCACATCTTTGTCTACATATATTACCACAAAAAGAACCTTTTACGCATTAAAGTGACAAAGAGAGACTGATTTAAACCCCTAAAGCAAGAAAATGCAGTTAAAGATACCACAAGGCATAACTTTTCTCTTTCAGCACAGCATTCAGCGGAATCTAAAAATCACTGACTGAACACAGTGTACCCAATAAACTGCATTGCCCTCCTCTGTTGTTTTTCCAGTGCAAAAGAACAACTTTTAATCCCAACTACATTGTCTTTTATCATCTTATTTTAAAATGCACCATGTCATAAATGCTAAGACAGAAATGATCAATGCAGTCCTCAGCTTGGGTCATTTTTTCTGAAATGCCCAGCAAGTATCATCTCATCATTTAACAGGTAAAGGTAAAGGTAAAGGGACCCCTGACCATTAGGTCCAGTCGTGACCGACTCTGGGGTTGCGCGCTCATCTCGCATTATTGGCCGAGGGAGCCGGCGTATAGCTTCCAGGTCATGTGGCCAGCATGACAAAGCCATTTCTGGCAAACCAGAGCAGCACATGGAAATGCCGTTTACCTTCCCGCTGTAGCGGTTCCTATTTATCTACTTGCATTTTGACGTGCTTTCGAACTGCTAGGTTGGCAGGAGCTGGGACCAAGCAATGGGAGCTCACCCCGTCACAGGGATTCGAACCGCTGACCTTCTGATCAGCAAGCCCTAGGCTCAGTGGTTTAACCACAGCGCCACCTGGGTCCCGCAAGTATCATCTCATCATTTAACAGGTACATTGACACAATTAATGCATTTAGGGTCAAACAACATTAGCAGTCATCCTAAACTGCTTGCATGAGTAATTATTTCTAGATGACATGTTGCAGATATTATTTCATTCCTGTCTGAGGTGTTTCTTATGCTAAATTAGGATTAAAATTGTTTAACTTATTATTTTCTGGCCTCTAAATCTTGGACATTCCAATTCACACTCATGGGAAGGGAGTTCTTAAATAGCTAACAGATCTTTTAGGGATGTTATCATACTAGGGGAACTTATTTTAATTAAAATGTTTTTAGTAGGGTTTTAAACAAAAAACAAAAAACTTCTTAGTTAAAATAACTTCTTAGTTCCCAATTTGTATCTTGGAATTTTATATGGAAATTCTGCTTGAAAGCTGTATAGGCCAATGGCTTGTGCAATACAGGGGATAATAATCCACCCACATGTATTGGTAGTTTAAAACCACAGGGAACAAGTCTGTACTACCAAAGCAGCTGCTTTAAGGGTGGGCAGAATAAAAAGTCCCACTATATGTGTTGAATATTTCTATATGCTTTAAAATGCTGTGCTATATCATATAGAGAGTGAGTGAGTGAACGATCAGGAAAGTCAAACTGAATTAAACATTAAATTCCCTCCAAACCATTCATCCTCACAAAGTATACGTGAAAGAAATTAAAGACAATATCCTCCCTCTCACTACAGACCACAGGTTTATCAGAGCATATAGAATATCTCCCTCTACACATCTACTACTGGGGATATCAGAAAATTCCACTGAAAATTGGAAAGGAAATTGCCGCAGTCAAGTGTACACAACTTTGTTCACTGGTAAAATACAAAGTCTACAAACGATGTAATTATGTATCTTTCATGCTTTGATGTTCCCTTTACATTGAAATGAATTTAACTTGTGTAAGTTACATAAATCGTTATGTAACTTATGTTACGTAGTGGACAATGAGACAAAAAACATAATATTTGGCACAAACTGGACTACAGTGGAATGGAAACAGCACCAATTGCAAAAAATGCAGGTTCGAACAGAAATCACTGCCTTCTTATATCACTATCTGCAGCAAAATAGGCCACCTAACATGGGTAGGTTTCCCTGTAAACTGAAACATGCAGGGGTTGAATTCACAGAGGCAGGCTACCTGTGTTCAACAGGCTGCCCTGTGCTTTAAATGTTTCAATAGCATTTGGGAGGGGCTGGTGTGGGGTGCAACAGTGATACTTCCTCACTGAAATGGGCACTCTTGCATGTTTCAGAACACCTAAATAAGTCATATGCCCATTTATGGCTCTCTGATTAGGTTTTCCATGCAAATATATTTGGGGGTGCCAACATGAGTCTGACCAAACTGCGGGAGGCAGTGGAAGACACGAGTACCTGGCGTGCTCTGGTCCATGGGGTCACGAAGAGTCGGACACGACTAAACGACTAATAAACAAACAAACAAAATTGGGGGGGGGGGGCAACCTGGGATGGTTTATGTGGTGGTTTGGGTATGAGAAAGTCTGAGGAAGAAACCTTGCACTAAATACATCTTTAATTTGACTCTTTGGAATCCAAAACCTGTATGTCTTCTACGCTGAATTACCTTGGTATGTTTCCGACTGTCTAATGCCAGTAAAAAGGGAAGTTTCCCCCCTCTAAGCAAACCTTTTTAGATGTTAGATATCGTTTTTCCACCCATTAAGTGATAGATTTGAAGATCTAAAAAAGAACTGAAGAAGTGGCAAAATCAAACATCTGTTGGACTAAGTATGTAAATTATAAAGTTGAGACTCAGAACTGGAAGACCTTAAGTCAGAGTACTGGTATATCAAGAAGCTGATGAAAGCTGTTCTCACCATTAAGAAGGCTGCTGATTTCATCTGTGACATTTTTAGCCTTCAGAAGTCTACTGATTTTTTCCCTGTGAGATCAAAGAAAATGCATTCAGATTTGCATATGGTTTCAGAGACTATTTCTTTGCTTTCTTCCCCTTTCTCCGTTTGCATCACTCCTACTTCCCAACTTCAAACACTGCAAAACACTGAAATCTTAACTATAAAGAGTGAAACAAACAAGAAACTAACCCTGCATTTCAGATAGATAAAAGGTCCACTGAAATTTATGTGAAGTATTTGGTTGTTGCTATTGCTGTTACATATATATATATATATATAATTATGTGTCTAAAATAAGAAAATCTGACTCTTTTTGAGAAAGGTCAGATATTTATTCACCCAAATGCAACCAAAGATGTAAGTATTGTTTCTTAAATGAAATCAATGACTTCCTAGTGGTGTCATCCATTCAGACCTCTTCAGACATGCATGAGTGTTAATTGAGTTGTTTTGCTGCCATTGAGGGCTTGCATACTTGATCACTAGCTGATCTCATTATTTAGTGAAGAAACTCTGCCATATTTCACACTGGGTGGGATAGACAATCAGCCCTGTCTATTGGGTGGAACTTCTAAAAACACATTCTGACTGATGGGTAGAACTTGGGAGGTGGAACCATAAAAGACAGAGACAATGTAGGGCAACATGTGCTAAATAGAGTGTGGTGGTTAATGTCATCCCAGATGCTGTACATACATGCATTTTAAACAAACTCTAACACAATAGGGTGGGTGGGAAGACATCAGGAAATAATGTCTATGGTCTGAGGACAGATCACACAAGAGCAGACTCTCTTGTGGTCACCACCTGCCCTGCCCTATCTCATCACAGTCAACAAAAAATTATAACACCAGCCAATAGTCAGAACCAAGTATTTAGAGATCTGTGACAGCCTCCTGCAACTGCTTCAAGCCAGAGGTCTGGTTCCTTCAGAGGCAGATTTAGGACAGCACATCTGGTTCTGCCATGCTGGATGGCAAGCCTAGGGAAAACCTCAGGATATCACAATTGTGATGTAGTGAATTGAGCATAACAGAAGGCAAATGGCGGGAAGGTGCCAAATTTTGGCCTTGCACATGGCACACTGAAATATGAAAGACCAAAGTCCACCTGTAGTTCTTCCTTCCTCAAAAGTTGGACTAAAAAACTGGGCCAACACTAAAGAGTCTGAAATGACTTTCAAATGACTATGCGGTGAAAATAGTATGATATCGTCTCTGCATGTAATAGCTGTGGGAATTGGTCTTGCTGTGGGAGATAACCAAACAATCCTGAACAACATTGCATTACATAACACAGCATAGAAATGCTAGGGGCAGAGATGGATGAACTCCCCAATTTTCCCTTGGAATTATCCAAAAGTGAACTAATCTATTTTCCCCATACCATTTGTTAATTTTCTAAGCCAATATGAGCAGCTTGAAGAATGAATTACCATTGTTCTTGCTAGCCCCGAAAGCCCACTCCCTTCCATTCCCTTTACTTATTTACATTCAGTTGACAACATTGGTAGCAGTGTGGAGATCAAAGAGCATTTTCCTTCTGCAACCCTTCTTTTTTTGTCACCCTGATGCACTGAGACTTAACAGAGCAGTGACACTTGGGACTTGGAGTCTTCGTGAGGGGTGAGTAGAAGACCCAAGAGCTATGGGAACTGAGTAGAATTGAGTCCAACTTTCTCAGAAAACATTTATCGGAGAAAATGCATGGGATTTAATTTCTTCCACAGCATCCCAGAAAAAGAAAGCATTGTAGCATTGTCTCTAAAAATTCTCCAATAATCTTTTTGTTGCAAACACCATTCTCCCCCTTCCTAATGTCCTGGAACAACACTAGGTTGGGTGGCTAGGCTGCTGACACAGGAAGGAGGGAAAGAAATAAACTGTATTACTACAGCTGCTGCTGCTGAGTCCCACTCCTAAAACATTGTTGTTGATTTTTTCCTCTCATTTGGGGGAATGGTCTAACCAATTTCCCTGCCCACAGATGGGGTGGAGAATGACAAGGGGCTATTCTGCACAGGGCCATCTCAAGCATGTCGGGCGCCTGGGCGGCGTGGTGCGGAGATCACTCCGGCGCCCCCGCCCTAGTGGGCGGGCACAGTGCGCAGCACAGCTTCCACACAGCTTTGCCACACGGCGCCCTGGCACCCTGCGCCACCCAGCCTATCCCTAGAGCCGGCCCTGATTCTGAGCATGTTAGGACAATGGAGAAGAAGGGGAAAGTAAAGGTGGGGGCTTGCTTCTACCCACACACTGTTGCTGCTAAGTGGATAGCTCAGTTGGCTAGAGCATGGTGTTGATAAAGCCAAGGTTGCATGTTTGATCCCTGTATGGGACAGCTACATATGCCTGTATTACAGAGGACTGGACTAGTTGATCCTCAGCATCTATTCCAACTCTATGATTCTCTGATTCTATACTGTGTTCTGTATACATGTTAAATAAAGAGAAGAGTGGGAAGTAGGTTGGGGGCTGTGGAGAAAAGAAGTCAGAAACCCAGCCAGGCTATTGATATGAGCTGGAAAAGAGCACAGTGAATTCAAGGGGTTCTGAAATTTTCACCTATCCATTGAGGTGCCTTTGTGAAAACTCCAAAGGTTTGTTTCTGAGCTTGGGGAAATGCTCATGACAGCACTACTGGCCCTCCAGATGTGACCCATCACCATCCGGATGTTGTTAGACTTCCACCAGCCTCTTCCAGAATGGATCAAGGACAGTGAGATTTGCTGTCCAACCAGATCTGGAGGGCCACAGGTTCCCCTGCCCAACTTTCAAGCTTGGAATACACTGCAACATTGTGTTGAGGGTCCCCTCTGGTTCTAATATTAATGTGGCTCTGGTGTGATATTGTGATTGAACCCACCCTTCCAAGATTTGGTGATTAAGGACTAGTCATGGAATCAATAGTGACTCTATACCAGTGGTCCTCGACCTTGGGCCTCCAGATGTTTTGAGACTACAATTCCCATGATCCCTGACCACTGGTCCTGCTAGCTAGGGATCATGGGAGTTGTAGGCCAAAAACATCTGGAGGCCCAAGGTTGAGGACCACTGCTCTATACCTATGCACCACAGCCTTTGACTGCAGCCTTAAGATTATTTAGATTGTTCAATGTCTGTAAACTTTTACAAAGTAATTTTATTTCAAATGCTTAGAAATATGAATTCATTCAAAGCAGCAAGAATGCCACATATTATAAATATAGGCCACAGTCCAACTAAAATTGGTCACAGGGGTCACAGCAAGCAATGGAAGTTAAATTAATTGTGACTAACTTGTCCCATCTGTTTCAGTGGGATTTAGACCAATTATAACTGGTTCAGGACCAGGATGAAGATGTTTTGGTAATATAACTTTGATGAGCTACTGCTTCTTGTTGTTGTTGTTGTTGTTGTTGTTTTCTCAGTATATTATTAACTGCACTTCTCTGCTTTTGAGTATTCTTTTATAGTTATAGATAAATATTCTAATTCCATGGAACATTGAAGCAATGCTGATCACCTTTCAAGATTTTGGAGTAAAATTTCCAGTTACTGTTTAACTATCAATTATTTAAATAATAGCTTCAAAAGGCTCTTTAGGGAATTCTTGACTTTTTAATTGTACAATTGAAGCAAAATTTTATCATGATTATGCAATATATATGGAATGATGATTTTTGTATAAAACAGTCACATTGCCATCTACTGACAATGCTTTAGAAAAACTGCTAGTTGATGTATGTTTTATGTGTGTGTAAAAAAACCTATGTATTGGCGCACACACACACACACACACACACACACACACACACAATCTATGCACTACTGATTCAACCCTGCCCATGTAATAGTTCAGAGAAAAAGGCATTAACTATACACTGTTCAATATACCTACTTGTAATAATCCTGGTCTCAGGCAATCCATTTCCATCCATTCAGGGTCTCACCTTTATACATGGCAGTTAGACGCATGTATTAATTACACTGTATGTCAAAGGAGCAAAAGCAGGTTTTAGTCACTTAACTGTGGAAGAGTACATTAATAAGTCTAGGTTGCATGTACAGTACACAAGGGCTTGCTAATAGGATTTTCATAATACTAGCATTTATCTCACCATATATTTTATATAATACCAATCACTCTGCAACCATAGCATTGTTATTACATTAAGTGAAAAATGGGATTTCAGGTTAAGGGTATATATTATGGATTAAAAACAGCAAATGCAGCCAAGGTGTGTGCTTTTATATTTAAGGGCATTTGTTTTCACCTCTTTGCTTAAGAACGTTGAGGCCTGAACCTTGATTACAGCAGTGTATCCTGCTGCCTGAAACAAAATCTAAGCCTTTGCGTGTGGAGGTCCCCAAAACCACCCCTCAGAATAATCACACCACAGACAGAATTTTAGTTTAAATGATTTTTTGGCATAAATTTGGCCACAACTTTATTAAATTACAAAATATGTGAGTGGTTGCGTAGGCATTGGTTCTCCAACTGTCCCCTAAGGACAGAACTAAACTAGCCTTATCAACAGGGGAAACCCTACAGGGAGAGACAGGGAGCCGGGTGCATTGGCCCTCCCCTCTTCCTCAGGCTCACAGGGGCTCTCGCGCGGCCCCAGCCCCCAACCGGGGGCTAAGGACTTGCATCGAGCCCCTAAATTCCTGACCGGAATTTCCCCCAACACTCAGGCATTAACTTTTGGGGCCATCACAGTCAACAAGACCCATAATACAACCAAATAACCAATGCCTAACCACCAACCTTACAAGTTGTGACTATTTGCTATGCAGTAGGCAAAAACCAGATGGCACCAGCCAATCAGCTAAATGGAAAAATTCCTGCCAGGCCCCTGAAAACAGGCGACCCCATGAGAGGCACAGCAAGGTCAACACAGAGGCCTAAAAACAGCGGAGGGAGGGTGGGAGATCCGAAAACGCAGCCAAAGAGAAAGCACAAACCTCGTGCTTGCCTTATATACCCCAATGGCTGAACACAGAAATTGCAACATGCATTTTTCCCCAACGGCAGTCAGAGACCAATCAGAACAGGGGCCAGCCCCTAACCCTTATCCCAACAAAATTCAGGGTGGTTTGTTCTGGCCCCCACCGCAACACGTGCTCTCCATGATGGAGAACACGCTTTTCCATGTCATCTTACTAGGCTGGAGTCTGTAGATCCTGCAGTGGCCTTTGGGTGAACCAAAGCAGTTTGTGCTCTTGCTCTCTTGCTCTCCATAGTAGACACATCATGTTTCAGTTTGTATTTGTTAACTGTATTCTCTCCTACAGCTACTGATAGCATTAATCTTATGCGCAAGCTAGGCATCACTTTTGCCACTTGCGATTCTTTTTGCCTCCTTCCCCCCTCCCTGTCTGCTGCTCCACAGGAGTTGCACGAGCTTACTTCTTGTGCATAAAGCTCTTAAACATGTTCT
The DNA here is from genome assembly GCF_963506605.1 of Zootoca vivipara. NCBI lineage: Eukaryota > Metazoa > Chordata > Lepidosauria > Squamata > Lacertidae > Zootoca > Zootoca vivipara. The sequence goes on along the minus strand of NC_083284.1, from coordinate 31,558,028 downwards.
CATGCACTGTATAATCTTTAATAATGCCGTCTTGCAGGCAGGCTCCTTTGGAACAAATGGAATTGTAGATATAAAACATCAAAGGGCTACCTCTGTCAGTTGTATTCAGAGTATGTTTCTCTGATTTGCACAAGACTAGTAAATAGGTACTGGCTGTGCTTTTTTTCTTTTAAAAAATGTTTAGGGGTACTCTCATTTTGACTCAAGAAAATCACAATTTTATAGTTCAAATTGGTAAAAATAAATACAGTAAATGGACAAAGGTACAAAGATTCACAAAATGTTTAGAGGTATGTGTACCCCTGCGTAGCCCCAGGAAAAAAGGTCTGGGTACTGAAAGAAGGATGTGCCAACAGCTTCATTGATGCAGGATCCCTAAATAAGTTTACATTGCTGTGCAACGGGGTTAACATAAATAAATATTTAGGATCAGAATGCAATGGGCAGTGGAGATTTTTAGGATCCACACAGTATCATAGCCTCTGCACTCTATAATAATTTTCAGTGAGATTTGTAGTAGTAGTGGGGCCCAGTTGAGCTGAGCCACAATTTTGTCCAAAACTGCTACCTTTCAGTCATGTGATCCTTGCTTTGGTTATGGACTCAGGTTATTGTAGCACATTTCAGAAATCACTGTTGAGCATCTCAAGAGGTTAGAAATACAGTTCTAGGTTTAATAGGCTGATTCTGTAAGACCTTTCTTACCTCTGGGTCAAAAATATTCAATGCACATCCTCTAGTTTTCTTTTACTACCTAGAATTGGTTAATATTTTAGGTTTTGTTCTACTTACGACTGGTTTGTATTTTATGGAGATAGCCTTAAGCACCGAAGCATTTGATTTTTATCTTTTTCTCTGGATTTATACAACTGCTTAAATCTTTTTAGAGGTATTGAGCCATGCCTAATTATTCCTTGCTCACTGATACATCTGTAATAACTAGAATGGCTGGATGTCGAGATGGAATGATTAGTATGCATACAGTAGGAACAAGGAAGCCATCAGGAGATAATATAGTGTTTGGTTAAAATTCATTGTCTCTACAGGTGACACAACAGCCAGATTTAAAAATGTTGAAATTGCAGTCTTCCTTTCATACCCAATAGTTGTTGGCATTTACAGGCCATCCCTGAAACTGAGCCCTATGGCAATGCAAATGAGCACAGAATAAAATATTATGGCAGGGGGTTACCCTTCATTGGAAATCAATGAGAAGTAGTCATGATTTTTTTTCCTGGAAAATTAGTACATAAACAGAGTAAATAAAAATGCATTAACTTGGAGCTCCTAAAATCACCCATCATGAGTTTTTTTGAACCAAAGCATGCTAATGGAGCTTGAGTAAAAATCATTTATTTTTGCAAGCCCTCAAGGGCAAAATCATTTATTTAAGCACCAGCATAAAGCTGTTGTTCCCCCCCAATTCCAAAAGGCTCAATGTGTGGCCCAAGAGTTTAGCATTTTCTTCAGTATTAAATCACTAAATGCCATTGTACATATGGTATACCACCCCAGAACTGAGTCTGGAAGTTCTAATATCAGATGATGGGATTAGCTGTAGTTCAGTGGTAAAACATATCCTTTGCATACAAAAGGACCTTTGTTTAAACCACCAACATCACCAGGTAGGACTGGTAATAACCCCTGCCTTACAACATAGAAAACAGTTGCAAGTCAGTGAAGACTGCTCAGCTAGGTGAATTGATGAATTGACTTGGCTTAAGGCAGCTGGGTGGACACACTTTGTCCCTATTGCCTGACAAAGGCTGGAAAGGGCTAGACCTTCACATACAAGATGACTATTATACAAGCAAGCAGCAGTAGCTAGTGTGGTGGGACTGAGCTGGCAGGGATAGAGTGGAGCAGGAGTGCATGGGTGCATCAGCAGACCCAATCCAGGGCTTCTACTGGTGTGTCCACCCAGCCCTGATGTCACCACTGTCCTGCCCCAGACATGCCCCATAGGTAGAGAGGCTAATACTGTAGTCAAGATGGTCATAGCATCTTGTTTCAGGGTGATACTTTGATCCACATAGAATAGAATCATAGAATCGTAGAGTTGGAAGAGACCACAAGGGCCATCCAGTACAACCCCCTTCCAAGCAGGAAACACCATCAAAGCATTCTTGACATATGCCTGTCAAGCCTCTGCTTAAAGACCTCCAAAGAAGGAGACTCCACCACACTCCTTGGTAGCAAATTCCACTGCCAAACAGCTCTTACTGTCAGGAAGTTCTTTCTAATGTTTAGGTGGAATCTTCTTTCTTGTACCGTAGTTTGAATCCATTGCTCCGTGTCTGCTTCTCTGGAGCAGCAGAAAACAATCTTTCTCCCTCCTCTATATGACATCCTTTTATATATTTGAACATGGCTATCATATCACCCCTTAACCTTCTCTTCTCCAGGCTAAACATACCCAGCTTCCTAAGCCGTTCCTCATAAGGCATCATTTCCAGGCCTTTGACCATTTTGGTTGCCCTCTTCTGGACACGTTCCAGCTTGTCAGTATCCTTCTTGAACTGTGGTGCCCAGAACTGGACACAGTACTCTAGGTGAGGTCTGACCAGTACTCGAGGTGAGGTCTGACCAGAGCAGGTCTGACCATTGTTTTGTAAAGAGCAAATTTGGTAGGTTCATCTTTAAACATGAGCTGAGCTGAATTTTTCCCCAGCTCTATCCCCAGCCCTCACACACTCAAATAACTTCTGAAAGAGCCTACACACATAAAAATGGTACCCTGCGGAACTGTGTTTACTGTGAGCTCTGTTCCTAGATACATAAGCTCCATTTACTTCAGAATATGTGGTTAGCTTGAGTTGTCTATCCCCCACCCCTTTTTTATTTATTATATCTGCAACATTCACTAAAACACCTCATTGTGCCATTCCTCTTTTTTATTTCATCCACCCAAGCTATAGATATAGAACATACTTGCAAACACAGTGAAGAATATAACCACATTTCCTGAAAAGACCTAAGGTCTTGTTTGGCATTTGGGGAATTTGCCTCACATCTTCCCTGTTTCCTTCTATCTTTTAAATGTTGCCCCTAGAAGATTTGCTTTACTCAAGAATGGTAAACAAAGAAAATAATTTGCATGGCTGTTTGGAGCTGCACCTCCAGCTATTCAGTTATGAGACGTTTCCTTGTAGCTGTTATGTTGTAAATCCTTTACAACCATTCATTCTTAAGTGCTTTCCAACTGGTATTCTTCAGAGGATCATCATTGGTCGATAGGAGATTTGGAGCATGAAAGGGAAGGTTATCTGCTGATATTTTACAACTGTGTTCCCAGCTATAATTGCACCTTTTAGAGCTTCCCTCAACCCAAACAAGCCTTACAGTATTTCTGACACACACACAAAACACACTGGAAAAAGTCACTTACAAAAAAAGACAATCTAGAGCAAAAGAATGTACTGAAAGGAAACAAAAATATGATTAAAGGTGCTTCTATCTAGTGCTAGTGCTTCTGTCTCATTTTCTAATGTTCCTTTCACACAGCAGTACCTGTTGTATTATGGAATTGTGGCTTTTTTACAGGCATACCAGTATATCAAGCAAAATTTCATGCACACCAGTGAGCATAGTCTGACACAATAATGGACATCATTGGACAATGTTGCTACTTCCCCACATTTTCTGCATGTGTGTGCTCCTCTTCCCCCATGATTCCCCCATGAAAACAGCAGGGGAGAACTGGTGTCAGTATACCACCCCAAAACTCCTCACTTTACTGCCATGATTTTCTGGGTTAAGGGGGCTGCAGATAGGGTTGTTTTTTTTCTTCCTGGAATCAAAGCACATAGAAATAAGTGCTAAAAAGAAGCTACATCCTTAGTTTCCCAGAAGTGTATTTTACTTCATGTGAAAGCTCAAAAAAATGTGGAAATTAACTGTCAGGAAAGTGGAGTAAACTGCAGTGTGAATGCAACCTAAGGGTGGAATCCTTCTGCAACGACTCACCAGCTGAGGGGCTGGTAGTTACTGAACCTTTGTCACAGGGAGGGCTGGGTGCTCTCTATGGTTCCCTTCCCAAGGTGGGTGCTGTGTATGGGTGCTGTGTTTTGAGTTGTTTCCTTCCTCCCCTTTGTTTGTGTTGTGATTTTAAAACAGTGGTAGTTATTTAAATCCGTCTGGAAGGAAGCCTGGGGAGTGGAAGTAGTGAGGTTGCTATGCCATTGAGGCTGAGGGTACGGGGATCCTCTGGCGTGTAACTGAGTGTGTTATGATGCCAAGGAATATGTGCTAGTGCTGTGTCACCACCATATTGAGTTCATTGTTTCCTGCCATGCGTGGATGGCATGTGGGGACTCTATCCTACAAGTTTTCACTGCCTTCACCTCCACCTGGTAGCACCTAAACTACGCATATCAGATATAGCAAAGGGTTATAATAGAATAGCACCTGGAATGCAAACTCATAGGGACATATTTCTCTATAATAGAACCATCTATCCATTTGGAAATACGTATCAGAATTCACCTTGTACAAGAATATAAGCAAATATTTGATATGGCAGCAATACATTTACACATAATCTCTTACAAGAATTAGAACTACCTCATCATTAGCAGCTGCCAAAGAAGTAGAATAATGGAAGAAAAATCCTTGAGTCACATCGGAAAAAAGTAATAGGTACCATTCTTTTCTGTCTCAAAATTCGGCAGCATTGTGAGTCCTCTTTACTGGCAGAAATATTATTGTGCTGATGCAGTGATTTACTAACCAGGAAAGGCGGATCCTGTATTTGCCCTGTATAAAGTGATATTATAGCGTGTAAAGTGTGGCTGGCATGTAAGAGTCCTGCTGGATCAGATCAAAAGGTCCCTCTAGCCCAGCTTTCACAGTGACCACTAGATAACACTGGAAAGTCTACAAGTCTACATAATAACCTTCCCCAACTGTTGTCCCCAACAACTAGTGCTTGAATGCCTCAGAACACCAAGTTCCAGGTGTCTTTAAATACCTGGTCCCAACTTTTCAGACACACATTTATAGAGCTATACTTTATGGCTTTGCTGCAGGAAACAGTGGTATAATCAGCAGCGGTTAGTGGAGTGGTGAAGAAGAGGAGGAGCAGGAGGAGGAGGAGGAGGAGGAGTTTGGACTTGATATCCCGCCTTTCACTACCTTTAAGGAGTCTCAAAGCAGCTAACTATCTCCTTTCCCTTCCTCCCCCACAACAAACACTCTGTGAGCTGAGTGACTAGCCCAAGGTCAGCAGCTGCATGTGGAGGAGTAGGGAAGCGAACCCAGTTCACCAGATTACGAGTTCACCGCTCTTAACCACTACACCACGCTGGTGAAGGCAGGATAGTTCTGCTCACCGGGCTTCCAATGCTGAGCGTCACTGCTGATTATCAAGAGGAGGAGAAGGGAGGCATGGGGAGCTCAGAGTGGTGAAGGCATGGCAGCGGAGCCAATCCAATGCTTCTGCTGCCACGTCCACACAATGCTGAGCTCCCCTGGCTTCCCCACTCTCCTTCAGCTGCATTCACATGACAGGTCATTCCATTTCCCTCACTTTCCCCTAACTCTTACTTTCCACATTATATTTGAGCTTTCACACAACAGAAAACCCACTTCTGGAAAGCTAATAGAATACAGCACATGTTTAGCACTCATGTCTGTGTTATCTGATTCCAGAAAAAATCCATTTGCCCTTAACCCAGAAAATCATGGAAGTGCTGAAATTTAGGGTGGTTTGCCAACATACAGGGGTTTTCCCCCCCCCAGCTTTTTTCAAGAGGGAATCACGAGAGAACAGAAGCATGCCTGTATGGAAAGGGTGAGGAAGGAGCAACATTGCCAAATAACTTTTTTTGTTGTGTCACACCACGCATAATGGTGTGAATGGAATTTAGCATGACATGCCACCATATTGGTCTAAAAGAAACAGGTACTTCAGTATGAAGGAAACATTGGGGAAAAAAGGATATAAGTGCTAGCATTGTCACCAAGCACTGTAGCACAATATTCATTATGTCTGAATCCACGATTGGTAACCAGTAGTAACGTTTGGCATTGGGAAGGCAAGTGGGCAACAGTGCCCTGCCTGCACCACCCTGCTGATCTCTGCTGTGTACAATGTAAGTCTACATGCAACAAAGAGGATGTTAACTGGCATAACAAATGAATCATAGCTATGAAGGGTCCATTTCCTTTCCTGCCTTCCCCCACCCATTGCAAGAAAAGTCCACACTTGCAAAAACACTAATGAAGTTCCAAAGTGATATAGGACAAGTCTTCAGAAACCAGGAAATCTCTGAACACATCATATTGTGAAGAGGAGGGGGCGGAAATCAGAAAGTTATAAATAGAGCAAAAAGCCATCAAAATCACCCAAGAGACTCCCGCTGAAGTTGCTTTACAAATATGAACTATTATCATAGAGCAAGACAGACAGGCAGCCTGGCCCCCAGAGTTCAGGCATGATTCCTGCTTCACTGACACATTTCCTTCACACCGTCTTGACAGAAGGTGAAGAGCATTCAACCTGATCAGAAAGAATACGGCAATTGATACAGTTCTGTGGTGAACACTTAACTCCGAGACCAAAAGTCATCAAAGTACTTCCTGCTGCCATTTGCTATGAAATCAACAAGGCAATGATGGAAAGTGAGTTGAATACCAAACTGTATGGAGGCATCTCCAAAAGTTGGATACATTGGCATAATCTGCTTTTTGCTTCAACAAAGATTGCAGCACCTCCGGTAGTTGACAAGTTCATTATTAGGCTATCGCCTCTGGAAAGGCTAGGGGCAAGAAATAGCACACAGCATATCTGTTCAGTTGAGCAAGAGTATCTTTCCTGCATGTCATAATGGTGCACATAGTTTGGAGGGAGAATGATTTTGGACTGACAGTAGGTGATGAACTGCTGTCTATGGGTGTGGAAACTTTCATTGAAATGTTTAGTCCTTCGACTTCTCTCCAAAAAACTGTAAACATGAACCCATTGTTCAAATGCACTAGTGTACAGAAATGATTGCCAGTTTGAGAAGATGCCACCATTTTGTTCTGCTTTGCTCCCAGGATAGTCTGTTAGCAGTAACAAATCATAGTAAAAGGTCTACCTGAGCTGGACCCAGGTGGCGCTGTGGGCTAAACCACTGAGCCTAGGGCTTGCTGATCAGAAGGTCGGCGGTTCGAATCCATGTGATGGGGTGAGCTCCCATTGCTTGGTCCCAGCTCCTGCCAACCTAGCAGTTCGAAAGCACATCAAAATGCAAGTAGATAAATAGGAACCGCTATAGCGGGAAGGTAAACGGCATTTCCATGTGTTGCTCTGGTTTGCCAGAAGCGGCTTTGTCATGCTGGCCACATGACCTGGAAGCTGTACGCCAGCTCCCTCAGCCAATAACACGAGATGAGTGCGCAACCCCAGAGTCGGTCACGACTGGACCTAATGGTCAGGGATCCACCATGGCAAGCTGCTTCTATGTGGCAATTCTTCCCCACCTTCAGTAACATCTAGCATATTTTTCTATGTAGATTCTCTAGATCACATTGAGTGTTTCTATGTAATGAAGCTAGAAGAGGGTTTACACTGCTTTTTATTAGGAATGAGGAAGCTGTGGCGCTCTAGATATTGTTGAACCCATCAACTTTGACCATCTGGATCCAATGGTGTCCAACAATATCTGAAGGGTCAGAGGACCCTAACTTGGCTTTTTAACAGATCTATTGAACCAAGTGTGTTTTGGATATCAGCCTTTAATTATTCTATTGAAATATTTTCAACCCTCCCCCTGCGTGTCTATACATTTGCACACATTCACACTTTCTTAATCAAAAGATTCACAAATGATCCACAGCTTTAAGATCTGTACTTATTACCAGCTGTATCTCCTGACATTCTTTCTGGGGGTTTTCACATTTTGATCTTGTATTCTACTTGTTCATGAAGCAATCCATCCCCCCACCCTGCTAGTTCTTCAAGCTAACTATCTTTATCTTGACGGTCCCTTAGGAATACAGATTTTTTTTAAAAAAATGTCCTTGTCTATAATGAAATCATAAATATAAACTTTATAATTTCACTTTGAATGTGGGAAAAAGTTAAGTTATTTAAAGGCAAGTGATGGTTTTTTATCTACTCTCCCTGTACTTTGATCCATCCTTTGAAGATGACTCCAAGAGCATATTCCAGGCATATATTCAGGTAACTTTATTTGCATGTGAGACCCACAGCCACCTATTGAAACATTTGTCATTTTCATACTGACAGAGACAAATGTTTTAAACTGATTCACATTTTCGGAGAAAATGATGGCAATCAAAAGCTTTAGAGTCCCTCCTGGCCGACTGAAGTTTTCATCTGTTATATAATCCATTATGTCTGACAATTCATTAGGTTTCAAAAAATATATATTTTTGAGAGATGAATAAAGCATCAATGGCGATATGGAAGCACAAGCTTTCAGTCCTCCATACTAATAGCATCTTTTTGAGCCATTTGCGCATACCAACTAAGAGCATAGATTTTAATGTGTCAGTTTGGATTTTCCCTGGTGCCTGAATCCAGCTGAAAGAGCTTACTTGCATGTTTTGATTTGCTTTCTTCCCAAAAAGTATCACTCACTAGGCTGTGTCCTTTGAATCTCAAAGATTAGTTTTAAAGAACAGCCAAACAAGTTTGGCCTTTAAAGTGTGGGAACTATTTCATCATAGGAAAAGCTCTGACTAATTACATAACTACTTTATTTTTCCATTTTTTAAAAGGCTTAGATCTCAAGTACTTTCCATCTTTCTAGACATTTGCATGCAAGCACATGCAAAGTGAGCTCACATGTAATTGTGATGGAGGGTGCTGTTTAGTACATAAGAGGTATACAAAATGTATACCTCAAACAAAATAACAGGGAAACTGTCCAGACAGGATTTCACAAAGGTAAGAATCATATAATGGTAGTGGACTAAGTTCTGCTTAATAGACACAAATGTAGCCTCTGTTAATCTAAATACATAATTGCCAGGACCCTATGAATGGAACCAGTAGACACTTGATCTGTGATCCACTGTACCCTGGACTCAGCTACATTTGTCAAAAAACAGTGTTTAAAATGTGTTCTAAACATGCAACACCAGATGGCGTTGTAGAACACAAAACTTTTATATACAATTTTACATAGCGGATTTTTTCCTTTGGTTGTAATGATTGAATATATTACCTAACTGACCAATCACATCAGTTCTGGGGCCCCCAACAAAAATCTCCCCCCCCCAACAAAAACCCTGCCTACGCCCATGTCCTTATGTTATTGTAAATTTGAGTGCAACAAGAGCTTTTGTGCAGAAACTTACCAATGTGTTCTACCTATAGCTAAACCAAAAGAGCGATATTAGGTCCAAACTAGAGGACAGGGGGCATTAATCATGTAATGGGGCCATGTGTGTTTGCTATTTCTTCACCAGGTGGCAGTCACGTGGAAAGAACTCGATTAGGGCCACATTGTGCAGGATGCGGGGACGTCTTTAACAGAATTTACTTACACTTTTAAATAACTCCAGTTTAGTGTTACATGCAAACCAAATTTACCAGGGTTTATTTTAAATTAGCTTCCCTGGTTAGAGTGTACCGCTCTGGCGGGAAGGTAAATGGCATTTCCGTGCGCTGCTCTGGTTCGCCAGAAGTGGCTTAGTCATGTTGGCCACATGACCCGGAAGCTGTCTGTGGACAAACACTGGCTCCCTCGGCCTATAGAGTGAGATGAGCACCACAACCCCAGAGTAGTCCGCGACTGGACCTAACGGTCAGGGGTCCCTTTACCTTTAAGCTTTGCTGAAACCTTCCCCCTGGCTTTGTGGGACAGGAGAGGAACAAGAAAGTCCAAACCTTGCTCACACTCACTCACAAACCATGGTTTAGCAGTATACAGTGGTACCTCACAAGACGAATTTAATTCGTTCCATGAGTCAATTCATTTTGCAAAAAATTCATCTTACGAATCACGGTTTCCCATAGGAATGCATTGAAATTTCTTTCTTTTTTTTCTTTTTTTTGCCCATAGGAACACATTAATTAAATTTCAATGCATTCCTATGGGAAGCCGCGATTCGCAAGACGAATTTTTCACAACATGAATTCGTCTTGCGAGTCATCATTAGATCGCAAGGCGCATTTGTCTTGCAAAAAATTCGTCTTGCAGGGCATTCATCTTGTGAGATACCACTGTATGTGAACCAGCCCCAGTCTTAACTGTTTGCATTTGATTATGTGGGCATCATCCCTAGTATTTTTTGTAAACAAAAGTTTAGCTCCATGTGTCATCCGATCTTGGAATAGTGGCTAAGCTCTTTCCTCCTTAACCATGAGCTGTAGACAGATTTAAAGCTTTTACCATGTGCCACAGCAAATTTAAAGAACATGGAAGAAGCAAAGTTGATATAATTTTCTTTACAGGCACCAACATGCATGCATGGTCCTAATAAACCATCACTTGGTTACTAGGATGAGCGAACCAAGTCAGTGCATGGCATACCTGCCTTATCTTTCATATCTGTGGACATTCGTAACAACCTATTTTTATGGCCTTAGTACCAGCAGCAGTATAGTTTCACTAATAGAAAATAAATTGCCCACTCTAATCAAAACCAGCTGTGAGGAAAAACTGGATGCACATGTTGTTAATATTTCATGGAATGCTAACTGGATCCAGCTCTATCCACAGCTCTTTCTGTGTGTTTACCAGATTTTGGACGAAATAACTGTATGAAAAATCTATCCATTCCAAGCAGCAGACAACCCATGACACAAGATGAGATTATGTACACCAAAGGTTTGGGCACTGGAAAATGTCTGAGGAGGCCCAGCAGAGTATAAGGAACCACTTATATTAAGATACTGGACTGAAATCCTGTTCATAGGATTTTTTCAAAGGTTTACTTCATATATTTGTTGTGTTTAAGGACATCCAGCTTTGAAGTGGTGTGGGATGAACATCTAGCAATTTCTGAGGCTTCAGATTGCCTTTCTCTCCAATTTCACTGAGAACATTCCAGAATAAACTGTTTGAAAATGTGCCCTGGAGCTTTTTGTTGTTGCTGTTTCACTGGGGCTTATTTTCAACAATTAACAGAGGTGTCAAGAATAAAGGGAATGAGAAGCCCCCTGTTGACACCTGGGTTCTGATAACAGGCTTGGATAAATGTGCATGTCTCTATCTAGCACCTGATATAGATGTATCTGCCAATTCTCAGGAATGGACATGAGAACATGGGCCAGAAAAAGTAGTACTAGTGCCGATCATCTTTTAGCATCCCCTCAGAACACTCTTACTTAGAGCAAACGTTTGATCGTCTGACAATTAGCAATGTCCCATCTTTGATTTGACTTTTAACTTTGTTTTCTAACAGAAGGAAAAGGAAAGGATTGTGATGAATATTCACGCATTTAACTTTACAGCAAGTCAACTATTCCCAACAGGAGAGGTTCCCACCCAAGCTAGAGTATGGGTGGGAAGCTGTAGTTCTCTAGATATTAGATCAGAACTCACATTGGCTAAGCTGGTTAGGGCTTACAGGAGTTGGGAAGACAGCGGCATCTGAAGGGCCACAGGACTCCCAACCGTGGTCTAGAGCTAAGGGAAGACTGGAGTCATGCGTTAGAAAGGCAGGTGTTATATAACATTCTATCTTAAGGAAATCTTCCATCTCTGCTCTGTTGATAACAGAGCAAGCCGCATAAAACCACCCATTCATCAGGTTCAGACAAGCCTTGGATCTACAACAGGCCTGCACCACTTGTAACCTACAAGCTAAATATATCTCACAAGCCATCTATGGTGGTGACCCATCAAAGGTTTGATAAAGCATGTTTTGACAGCCTGCTTGGGACTGCTACAGGAAGCAATCACTAGACAGACCACAATGCATGGCTAGTGGGCTGTGTCTGAACTGATAAGCCACACATTCCGCTGGCTTGAACAGTGTTTGAGAATATAATTCCATCTAGAAACTCTTTATGGTTGGGGGTGCTATAATATATCAAAGCCATAACAGCATCTTTGTACAAACTCTAGAGCAAGCCATGGGGCACTTTGTGGTGAAGAACAAATAACTTGCTAGAGATGAAGTAAACAAGCAAAGTTCTTTAGAACCATGTATAAAGTCTCCAAGCTATTGAAAACACCTGCTTCTCAAGAACACTTGGTTTTGAATGACATATTTAGACATATGTCAGTGATGTGATAAGCCTAAACCAAGATGATGGGTTCTGTTTGCCTGGGGGAGCAGCACAAGTTTCATAGCTAGTTGGGGTCAATGTCAATTAGAAAAACAGTGCTGAGCTTTTGTTTGTATGGTTCAGTATTTGCCAGCGAAACACATAGCTTCATAAGAAACATGCACCAAACCACAAATATTGATTACCCATATATTTTCACCATTCGTATTCATTATCATTGACACCCTTCCTTAAGCTTTGTCAATTTTATCTGTATTTTATCTAAGGCTCTGTAATGTTGGTTTTAAGAAATATCCAAGCTTTCTGAAGGTATTTGGCTTTACTGATTCCCTTTTTCAAATCCCTTTTGACAAAATGCCTCTACTGAGACAAATCAAAAGATGCTACTTACCCTGTTTCTCATATTTTAAGACATACCCATAAAATAATCCATAGCAGGATTTTTAAGCATTCAAGGAATATAAGCCATACCCCGAAAATAAGACATAGTGATAGGCACAGCAGCAATGCCGGCCGCGGCAGGAGGAGGAGGAAAAAAATAAGACATCCCTTGAAAATAAGCCATAGTGTGTTTTTTTGAGGAAAAAATAAATATAAGACATGTCTTATAATATGAGAAACACGGTACAGTGCAAACTACAATTGTCTACATCAGAGCTTTCCAAACTGTGTGTTGCAACACATTAGTATGTTAGCTGCAGTGTATAGGTATGTCACGCAAACGCTTCCCATGCTCCTCCCAGGGCTGGAAAGGGGTTAGTTTAACCTCCAGTTTGCTAGTAAAAACTGAATTACACTGTCACAAAAAGTCACTAAAAAGTGTGTCACCAACATGAAAAGTTTGGAAAGCTCTGGTCTACATTATCCCAGTCTGCATCTGCATTGAAACTATTTCTAACTGTTTTTGTATGTGAAATTGTTTTTAATTGTTTGTACACTTGTTTTATGGTTGCAACTCTTTTATTTGTTCAATAGTTGTATAGTTTACTGTGGTAATTCTCACTGGGACATTCTGATGAAAGGCAGGTAAGAAAGCTAAATAATAAAATGAATCCAATGGGATTTACTCAATGGAAAGCACCCTTTTACCATGGGGGTGTCCCGTCCCACCCCTATCCAGGTAAGATGCAGCAATGCTAGTGTCAGAAGGGCAGCTCCACACTAACACACTAGCCGCTGTTGTTCTACAAATGAGTATGGGTGCTAGGGCTAACTGGGCCACTCTTGGTCTGTGATACTTTGCATTGATAGATCATTATTGTGTTCCCTTCCGTCTTGTTTTTAAGATAATACATAATTTTTGAAAATGATGTACTATATATCACATGTACAAACACAACTATATATGTGTATATAAGTATGAAAATGACTTCCCAACTCAAAGAATGCTTCCATTCTATACAACTGGACAAATATTTGGCCATTGAAGCTGAGAGAAAGTCAAGACTCACAAGGGATACTACAACCAGAGGTGGATGAAGGTTATTTATTACTCTATAGAAACCTTCGGAAACTGAACTTTCAAACTCGATTCCACAGTGACTAGTTAACAAGCAGGACAAGTGAGAGCAATTTAAGAAAGAGGACTCCAGGAGATAAAAGATAATTGGAAAGTGTCACCATTTCCTTGCCCTCATGGGAAGCGTTAAACACAAGAAACAATCCGAAAATGTCACCCTTTTCTTGTATCCAGTGAGGTAAACATGGAAATTAGTGTTTCCAGCACAACAGATTAGAAGAGCAAATAAAACGTATTTAACTGAAAGAAAGAGTAGCTCTTGGAAGGCTGCATTTACCTCTCCTTCAATGTCCTCACCAAACAATTCACCAAGCAAAGCAATTCCTTCTCCTATTTCCTGAAGGAAGTCCTATTGTTTGTTTGGAAAAGCTGAGATACAATGCTTCACAATGCACGGACTGCTCCCTATAAGGTCTAGCTATCAGAAACAGCAGATTAGGTGGTAAACATGTTTCTGGCTTACACCATTATGTCTGCAGAGGAAGAACCACAGAACAAAATAGGTTTCCCACAAAATAGTATTAAATACTGCCATGCTGGGAGGAAGGCCTATTTAGAATCTTGACACCTAATTTCCTACGTGCAAGGATTTATGTGGCCATCTCTTTATTTGTAGGGAGCACAGGAGATGGTCCAAGACGTTTTGCCACCAAGATGAAGCACAAAATGGCACCTACACCTTTCCATATACAGAAGGTGGGTGAACTGGAATTTGAATCTTAATACCAGAACCAGGACAGTGTCCTCCACTGTACCTGAGGCAGTAGGTTAGCTATGGGGATAAAGGGCAGGCCATGTGGCACGTATAGCTCTGTCTACCAACAGGAGGATATAGCAAGGGGGTTGCTGCCCCACAGAGAGAGTATCTGCTACTTTGGGCAGTTTGTCTCACTCTGTCTAATGGTAGGGCTTTCCCTGATGGAGAAACCCAAACTGCTCTAATAGCGTTTTTAGAATCGGGTTCCCCAGCATGGCACCCATAGGCACAGCTGCACCTTCAGACACCCCCCATCCAAGGCCCTTCCTTTCATCCTATTTGTTTGCCTATTTGTTGTTGCTTAAAAATAATAATATTTAATTAATTATAACCTGCCCATCTGGCCGGGTCTCCCCCGCCATTCTGGGTGGCTTCCAACACACATCGAATAGGTTGTCTATTTGGGCAGAGGCATTGCCTGTTTCTTTGACCTGTGTTTCATTTGGGTTGGGGGAGACATGTTTTTGGAGGAGGGGTGTCAGAACATCACCAGTTTTTCTTCTGTAAAGTGGGTATTTTGTGTTGTCCATAATGTTTCTTAGATTTCCAAATGTGCCTTCGGATTTCTTTTTTTAAAAAAAAAAAAAATCTCACTCACTCCTACAGGTGAAACTCGGAAAATTAGAATATTGTTGAAAAGTGCATTTATTTCAGTAACACAACTTAAAAGGTGAAACCAATATATGAGATAGATGCATGACATGCAAAACAAGATATGTCAAGCCTTTATTTGTTGCAATTGTAATTATTTGTCGTTAGGCGGGTCAATTATAAATGGAATGTATTTAATGAAATGTAATAGTGATGTTTATTTTTGATTATTTTTGTAATATTGTAACTATTTGTTTTATTAATGTGGAATTTCCAAAAGAAAGCATTTGTAAAAATTAAAAGAAAAAAAAAATAAGTTGCATTAATGAAATAAATGCACTTTTCGACGATATTCTAATTTTCCGAGTTTGTGCTGATAGGTGCTTGACTTCATGGACTTTCAGAAAACATGACCTTCTATATGCAGATGTTCCTTCTGATTTGAAGGGAAGCATTTGCGAAAGACACATTTGGTGGTTGCTTGACACATTTTCCTTTATTCTTTAGAAAGAAAATTGGCAGACCTGTGATCTATAAGAACTGTTTTATTTTATTTATTTATTAAATTTCTATACCAATTTCTATCATCTGAAAATCTCAGGGTGGTTTACAATATAAATACACAAAAATACATAACATTGTAACAAACAAAAAGATACCCCAGCCCACAGAACTAGTCATACATATGGAGACAGATGTTGGACCAGATACTGAAGATGCAAACCTAGACTTACTTCTGAGTGGACTTGTCTCTTGCACCGTCTCATGCCTACTCCAACACACATATTGGCAGGAAACAACCCTCTCAAGTCAGTCAGTATGGTATGCCAATAAAAGTGGAACTCGTGTATTAAAAATGGATAACGTGCATAAATTGCAAGCTATAGAAAATTAAAGTTAGAGTATGCAATTTATTTCACAGCATGTCTTCTGTTCAAAGTATACATAGTAGAATTTAATTTACAAAATGTTGCTCAGTGCAGCACAATACATAAGTAGTATGCAAAAAAAGTGATTGTTGTTTTTCTGCCTTAAGGGTACTTAACACTGCTTTTAATTTCATCTCTGTCTTTTCATATTATCATCTGGAAAAGCTCATGGCTAAGAGTTTGCCCTGGTAATAGCTGACTGTTCTCTTTGATATCATCACTTCTTGTTCTTTATGGACAGGCCAATATTCATTGTGATTAGCAAGGGACAGCCCTGTCTATCCAGATTATTCATAAATACTTAGCAGTTTGGTACATGTATCATCACTAATTGCTGGAGAGAAAAGGTCTGCATTTTTAAATTGTGTGTGTATTTGTGTGTGTGTTCTCACAGATAGCAGCATAATACTGAAAGTTGTTTACGGCCTTTCTTTAAAGAGATAATATAGTGCTAGCTAGTAGTGTTTCTTGTAATGGCCATTTCTTTCCAGTGTTTTGAAACCTTATTTTCACCCATGAGCTAATACTCTACTGCAGAGATTAGTTTAGCAACCTGTATTAGGTTCCCAGTCCTTGTGCAACCTCCCCAGTGACTTTGTCTTGCTAGATATGTGTGTAAGGAGAGAGGGGAAAGGGAGAGGGAGAGGTATTTTAATGAAATAGTTTTGTTAGTTCTTGTCAGGCATCACATTGCCTTTGTAGTTCCAACATTTTGGAGCATTTCTTATTACCAAGTAACTCAGTAGAAATGAGTAACTGCATGATTTCCTTTTGTCATGCAAAAGAGCAAGGCTGTTGCTACGTAGGTGCTTGAAGGATGAGGGCCACAGGCCCATGGCACAAATTTGCAGTGTGTGTGTGTGTGTGTGTGTGTGTGTGTGTGTGTGTGTGTGTAATTCACAAGGAACACCCAAAGCCACTGTAGGGCAATGCCTTTATTAAGACCAACCTAAATGTCACAAATACAGGCAACTCCCCATTTACGCGGGGGTTACATTCCAAGGCACCACACATTTAAGTTAAATCATCATTGGGAATACCATTGA
Source organism: Zootoca vivipara (assembly GCF_963506605.1). Lineage (NCBI taxonomy): Eukaryota > Metazoa > Chordata > Lepidosauria > Squamata > Lacertidae > Zootoca > Zootoca vivipara. Next base: position 31,540,996 of record NC_083284.1, on the reverse strand, counting down.
AAAAGCCTGCAAATAAAAAAAAGGAGAGAGTCTGTCATGGGGGTGCCTGGTTGCACACCCTCAAAAAAATGCACCCAGGGCTTGCCCCCCCCCAAACTATGCCACTGAGACCAAAGGTGTCTGAACTACCCCAGAGGGAGCACAATGTGTCCCCCACCAGAAGTACTGCCCCTTTTCTAACACCCCATACACCCATTCCTCACTGTACTTGGATGCTATTTGTAAAGAACATTGTTTGGATTCCGCAGTTCAAATTGCAGGTTGATAAGTTACAATAGTACTCTAGTAGGTTGCTAAATCAAGAAGCATCTCTCGTATTGTTAGAACGTAATTTGAAACCGTCACAGAGAAATGTTTTATTATGAAAAGGCAAGCAATCTTTTAATAAGACTCTAAGAAAACAAAGTTTTAATGATGCTTGGCATAGTGCTTTCAGCTATACCCAGCATCAATATGTGATTTGCTTTTAAAAGCCTGCTATTTAGTAGCAGGTTCACATACAGATTGCCAGCTAAGTGTTATTCGGGTTAGCCATTACAATCTGACAGTGTGCAAAGGTGAATAAAGTATAAGAGCAATCTTTGTTCTTAATATATTTTGTCCTGACACTTTTCTTTCTTCGTTACTGATGTGTTGGAAAATATTAGTAAACACACTTAGAAGCTATATAAGAAGGGTCAAAGATGAACAAAGTGTATAATTTAGTGCTCAGGAAAACAGATCAACATTTTTCAAAAGAATTGTATTTATCGTTAGGAATGTTTTTGTCTTCAGTGCTACATATATAAAGCCCATTTTGAATCCACAAGAGGAAACAGCAATACTTCAGATAAGACACAAAAGAAAATTTCAAAATTAAATCTCAAAATTCAACTTCAATTGCCTCCCATAATGTAGTAATAACTGATTTATAGATAATGGAAATAAAAAATGCCCAGTAATAATTTATTGGCTCTTAATTCACACAAAAACATAATAAACTATTATTGTGTGAGAGTTGTGGACTATTTCATTGTAAGATAACACTGGGAACTGCAAACAGGTTGTTGAGCTGGATTGGTTATTAATACAGGTTCAGAAAATGCAGCAGGAACAGAATACTTCTGCACAGCGGCTTGCAGGGAGAAGCTGTTTGGAGCATATTACTCTGCTATGTTTCCAGGCCTAGTTCAAAGTGCTTGTGGTAACCTTCAAAGCCCTAAAGAGTTTAATGGACCACTTAAACGTAATTCTGCATGCCTCCTAAGATTTTCTAAAGTGTCTCCACTCCCCAACCCTCCCCAATGGACAGCGCCTTCTCAGTCTCAAGGCTGTGGGATTCTCTGTGCTGGAAGGCTAGTCTGCTGCCTTTTCTCTTTCTTAAACTTTAAGAAATCTATGGTTGTGAACACATCAGACCTTTAAAGCGCATTCACTGTAGGTCTGAAGGTGATAAACTACAATTCCCAGAATTATTTGATCAGGAAGTGTACTTTAAAGCTCTGGTGTGTGTGAAGGCTATGACTCTATATAAACAGTTTTCTGAACTCTTTCTTGAAAGGTTTTTTTTCCAAACTTATGCTGTCTTTCATAACTAGGTTGCTTGCTGATTTTATTTTTGTACATGAAATTTTTAATACCAACTGTTAGCAACTTTCAGTTTGGTTGAAAAAAAATGTTTGAAAAAAAGAACCAGCCTATAAATGCTGAATATTCCTATGCATGTACTGTTCAAGAACACATTTTTGTAGAATAAACAACAGACAATGCCATAAGGCTCGTTTGTTCGAATCAATTAGATGATTTGTTGTTACTAAATATTTCCTATGGGTGCTTTATCATCTTTTCTCTCTTCTTCTTCCTACACATTATAATTTAATTGATAAAGGATCATCTATGAGAAAAATACACCTAGTTAATTGGATTGAGATTACATGACCTTCAGAGCCATGATAATATGTGCTTTTCATCATAGGCAGAAAGAGAGGAGCAAGGCAGCGAGAGAGGCTTGACTTAATCAAAAACATTGAAACCTGCTATGATTCTATGTCAGACTGAAACCTTTTTATTTATTTTTATATAGTTTCTCAGCTAGAGAAATTTATTCTACTGTTCATTAATTCTGTTCATAATTCAGCTATTAAGCACATACACGTCTACACACCCAACCTTAACCTTATGGGGTCTCCAAGTAATTTATCCATGCTGATTTGTACTACCCTGACATTGTGTCGTGGATTTAGGTTAACCTTTTATGCTTTTATAACAGATGCTTCATACTTTCCAGTTAGGGATTTGGTTAATTGCTTCTCCAATGGGCGAGACTATCTTCACAGCATGAGATTAAGAAAGACTGTGGAAGTCAACAACAGGTAAATTAGAAGTGGATCAGGCACTTCCATTTTGGGGGGGAAATGTAAATGTTAAAAACTAGGTTTGATCCTTATGTGCATGCATGGTTTCAAAATAGGATTTGTCAATTGCAAATGCAAAGCAGCTCCAGTTTGGTATTAGGGGCTCTGTTCGTTTTCATATTCTGAAGCATTAAAGCTGCTGAAATGACCTGCCAAGTATTGATGTAAGCTTATTGACAAAACAGAATGCCTCACAGTAAGGACATCATCTCACAAGGCTCCATACGGTGACTCGGTAATTACTGTTTCAATCTCTGCATATCACATCTGTGGCATACTGTGCTTGATTCACCAAAAATATAAAAAGAATTAGCTGATACAACTATGAATAAATTACCTGAAACAAATAATCCCTCAGGGCTGAAAAATAAAACCAAGAGGGATTTTCAAAAGCTAGGCAGTTACTCTTTCACCCAGGGTTTAGGAGCAGGAGACAAGAGATAATGAACTTTCTGGTTTTATTGGGGTTTTCGTTCGCATTCCTCCATGGGAGCCAATCTTGCACAGCAGCTTCCCATTCTTACAAGGCAATATCAGAAACTGCAGGGCCATGGAGGGGACAGCATACACAGCAGCTTCTCCTAGATCCCACGTTGTTCCAGTTTCAGGAAAGTATAACGCTGATGTGGGAGTAAAACAAAGCATGGACTGTTCACACATGACCTGCATCTCCTGCTGTTACTCTTGTGTACAGGAAAAAGCTGTACACTCCAGGTCTCTCTACCCAGTCCTCAAGACCTTCCCTAGGCAATCCCCCTTCTTCCCAGGCTGCATGTCCCACCAGCTGTGTCCAAGTAGCTGTTGATACAGGGACATAGGAAGGGGGTGCAGCCGGTGTGGTCTGCCCCGGGTGACATCCTGGAGGGGGGTGACAAAATGGCACACCGCGGGGGGCGGCACTTACTGCGGGACCTGGCCTGCAGCGCACCCGAGCCACGCCTTTCTCCTGAGAGTGACGTGGTGGTTCAGGGCCCCACGGTGTCTGAAACGGCAACATGCCACCCCCATGCGTGGATCACCATGCCGCCGCCCCCCTGGGCAGATCGGCGTGCCCCTGCCACTCTGGGTGTCAGAGCAGCTAGCCACACCCCTGTGTTGATAGTCTTGTCCTCTTTGTATTTGTTTTCTAAAGCCATCCAAGTTGGTGGCCATCACTGCCTTCTGCAGGAGTGAGATCCATTGTTTAACTATGCATAAATGCCTTTGCAATGCAGCAGAAGGTGATCAGAGATATGGGCCTCCTGTAACACAGGGTTCCAGAGCCTAGCTCCAGCCACAGAGAAGTTCATATAAACTTCCAGCAGTGCATACAGCTTTCAAGGGGCGTACCTTTCATGTAGCTTGACCTTTCCTCCCGCACCATGGCAGATGAAGGAGAAATTTTGGATGAATTGCAGGGAGGGGCTTTCACAAGAAAATGGGGGATGAACTCAAACTATTTCTTTCTTTGCCACCACCACCACCTGGTTCTGATGCCACCTCCTGTTTCATGGTGGAGGCAGCAGCACTGTTCCCGAGAGATAATCATTTTTCACCAGAATTTTCCTTGGAAAGTTGTATCATGATGTATCATCATTTCAAGTCATTTAGGGGAAGAATGCTAGTGAGTCCTTCCTCACAAAAATATTGCCTCCATCCCAGAAGTAGCTGAAATCCCACTGGCACCGCCTTACTTTATTAACCTAAAACTTGGGAGGGACAACTTGATAGGAATCAGCTTTGACAGCAACTTGATTCACTAACATCTCATTGACATGCAGCATGCACAAACCTACTGCCTACCTGTTACCTAGCAACACTTCCCCTTATAAACAGGCAGCAAGTAAGAATAGTAGGTGCTTAGCTCCCATTCCTCTTGGGACAAAAGCTAAGCCTATGCCACCTCTGGTATGCACTTGTATATGTATAGGCTTCCCCCTATTTGCATGATCATTAGGGACATCACTTTGACCCTCATTGACTATATTAGTTAAAAGCACAAGAGGCATTAGATATGTCTCTAGGTGTAGCATGTCAAAAAAAATGTTCTCTTCTGTGAAGGAAGATGCTCACTGTGAATATGAGGATATCACCCTGAAGAAATGGAAAATGCATACTGAGTATTGACCTGCTTTTGGATAAGAACAGGGAGCCACTTTCTTGTGCATCAGAGCTGTTGGACAGAGGGTAGATCAAGCCCTTTATTACTGGTGCTGTAGAATCACCCTCCTTGGGCTTAAATCAGGGGTCAGCAAACTTTTTCAGCAGGGGGCGATTGCAGTGGTACATATAATTAATTGATCACAGTCAGTTACAGGTTTCTTTGTTCTTTCTCCACTCCCACTGCTTCACTTGACCAGTCTTTTGCCACTGTCCCTCAGACCTTGTGGGGGGCCGGACTATATTTTGGGGGAGGGGGAATTGAACGAATTCCTATGCCCCACAAATAACCCAGAGATGCATTTTAAATAAAAGGACACATTCTACTTATGTAAAAACATGCTGATTCCCAGACCGTCCGCGGGCCGGATTTAGAAGGTGATTGGGCCAAATCTGGCCCCCGGGCCTTAGTTTGGGGATGCCTGGCTTAAATAATAACTTCTCTTTATGTTGCAAATATCACACGAAAGCTCCTTGGCACTGCACCAAGCAGTGGCCACACTGCAGCTGTGGATCACCTGTATTGCATGGAGTTTATGTGATACCCCCACATATTTATGGGAGATGATGATGCAGAAATTATTAGCAGCCCTGTAAGGAAGAATGGGGACAAGGTCTACTCACCTCACCCTCCATGGGTTGGAAGGAAAACTTCTGAAGTGGAGAGCCCTTTCTACTCCTGTTGGCTCCCTGTGCAATTCAGAGGACTGATCTTGCTATACAAGGTACTAAATCACATAAGGAGCCTGAGTAGGGCAGACTCATCACCGTAGAAGTTAATTTCTAAGAGATGGCGGTGGACCCAGCACACTTACCACAGCTCTCACTCATGTGATTCTAATTGCATGAAGGATTAAAATACCCAACCAGGATAAATGGGATTGGGGTTATATTCACGACAAGATGCTCTGCATTTAATAGTACTGGTAGAGAACTTCACTGAGTACCAAAAAGCCTCTAGGCCCCCTCCATCTTGTCTTCAGGTTTGGGACACACTAGCCGTTCTTCACACCCTCCTTCCAAACTTTTGACTGGTAAAAATATGTCATTGAGCTCTCATCATGCCTCTTGCTTGCCTGGATGAAGGACAGAGCACATGAGTGTGTGTATAAACTGAACTACTGTACAAAGGTAAAGTCATTGGTTTGCCCACTTTTGCCTCTGGCCCTGCCAACTCTAGCGTATGGCTCCAGGAAGGTTGCCAAGAAGGGACTGCAGCCCTCAGTCTAAAGGAGGTCCTCCCTCCGCAGGTGGAAGCTGTTTCAAGCCTTCTCCATGTGTCAGTCCTTACATTAGGAGAGACAAAGCATGAGGTCAAGATTGTGAATTGTACCTCACTGCTGGGTCAAGCATAGCCGTCAAGGTTGGTTCTGTGTTTGTAATGTTCTTGGTTTTGAACTGTGCCATTCTTTAACTCCCCCGCTCTTTAACAAATTTCCATCAGGATTCTGTTTAGTAATCAAGCAATGCAAGGTCCTAAATACCGGTGACTGTGGTTCTTCATCCATAATTTATGAACATCTTCTTAACTCAGATCCCGCTGGTATCACCGTTGCCCCTTAACTCAAGAAACTAAAGGTATTCCACAGTGACACTGGTATGCAACTGTCACTTTTTTCTATTGTAAAAGAAAAAAAGAAAAAAGAACCCTGCAGTTTAGGCAAGTTTGTATGAGCTTCACGTCTGAAAGGAAAAGCTATTAGAGGCACCCCGTGGCTTTAAAATCCATTTTATTTATTTTATTTACATTTTAACAATGTTTGATGGGATAAACCTCTTAAGAATTACTGTATCATTTGTGAGGAGAGCAACTGAATCTTAAGAAGGCAAATACACTCAGCCATAACAAATGTTTGACTCAAAATGGGGTTTCAGAAAATTGCTGTTGTCAATCACAAATATGACTTTATACCCTAAATACAATAATAGAAATTATTGTTATTGTTAAAATTATTATCATCATCTATGAATCTACAGCACAACCCTCAAGAGAGGTATCATTGAGAGATACCCCAGAAGGCCCACACTGTTATCATTTTTCAAAGATGCCAGAGTGATACGGCAGTTCAACTGTTGGACTTGGATGAGAAAATCCCAGATTTAAGATTCTGCTTTGCTGTGATCTTGATCATGTCACTGTCCCACAGACTAAATTACCTTTCAGGGTTGGTGTGAGCTTTAAAAGACTGCTTGTCTGAGCTTTCTTCATGAAAAAAATAGCCCATGCATACTCACCCTGACTTCCTACTATCATTCAACTTCCTCACTGCTTTAAGCACAGACCAAATGTAGCATGTCTTTTGAAGTGTGAAACAGTATGGAGCAGAGGTGCCAAATTACGCCCAACATGGGAGGAGGGTGCCACACATGTGTGATGTCACGTGCATTGCATGAGCTGCAAGGCCCACCGCTGCCACTGCAAGGCCCTGCAAGGTCCATCACCGCGAGGCCTGGCCCCTCAAGATTGGAGGCACTTGAACAGACTTGGGCGGGGGGCTGAAGACACCTTAGCCCTATGGAGTTGGCACCTATGGTATGGAGGCATACCTAGCACTCAATACATTTCTATAACATGTCCTTCCTGATGACCAAATGCTTCTAAGTTTTTCTGATTCAGAAAAGTTTCAGATCTTGTTCCTACAGGTTTAAAGAGCATTCCTATTTACATTTACATTTACGCACAAAAGTGCAGCGACAAATTTCAGCTGAACCACAGTCCAGTTTGGTACAAAGTCTGAGAGCTGAGTAATAAAGGACCAGCAAAAGAAATGCTTATTGCACTCAGGTTCTGTTGGCGGGCTTCTAATGAGCATCTAGTAGGCCACTGTGTGAACAGGATGCTGGACTAGATAGACCCTTCGCCTGATCTCACAGGTTCTTCTTATGTTCTTTCTGCTGCAGTGTCGGCAAAAACCTTTTAGGGATTTATAGCTCACCAGTACCTTGCAGTGGACCATAAGAAACTAGAGCACTGAAGCATTTATGTGAGGTTGTCTTAGCTAACCTTCCAGGAAGCTGGGCATGATCATCTGCACCAGCCAGACATTTTCAACCATCAAGGATAGCTCAGCTCATCACAGTATATTGTAACCATCTACTAAGACATGAATGACTACTGCCAGCTCTGTATGTAAATAAATTATTTCAGTCATCTTATCAGATGAAGCTGTTGAAAAATGTTCCTGGTTCCCACTGCAAGTTGAGCTTCCAGGCACAGATCACTTTTATTTCTTCTAGATAATTTAGTCTGGTGGTATACAAAATTTGTAACTGATTTCTTCCCAAATTCCAAAATGGTGAAGAGATCTGATAATATAGGCCAGAATTTTTATTCTCTTTGTTATAAACAAAATAAAAAAGTCATCTGAGACATTCTAGAGAACACAAAAGGCAATTTAGGCTGACAAATAAAGTGCAAATTAGGCTGACAAATAAATTAGAAGTCTTAACAGGAAGTCATATTTTTTGCAGGTGAAAATGTCAGTTCTCCAAATAGATCTGACCTGTTCAACCTATTGCATGTTACATTACATCATTTTTGGCAAAGGGTAAGCATTATATTAAGGCTTCTGTGCTGAAGCAAATGTGTATTTCCTTTTTAAAAAAACTGATGTGAGGAGGATTTAATCTTCAATCACCTTTCTTGATAAAAACACTTAAAACTGTGCAAACCATAACTACACTTAAAACTGTGCAAACCATAAAACACTTAAAACTGTGCAAACCATAACTATTATTATTTAGGGTGGAATTAAACAAGGTAAAGGGACCCCTGACAATTAGGTCCAGTCGTGACCGACTCTGGGGTTGCGGCGCTCATCTCGCATTATTGGCCAAGGGAGCCGGCATACAGCTTCCAGGTCATGTGGCCAGCATGACAAAGCCGCTTCTGGCGAACCAGAGCAGCACACAGAAACGCCATTTACCTTCGTGCTGTAGCGGTACCTATTTATCTACTTGCACTTTAGCGTGTTTTCGAACTGCTACGGTAGGTTGGCAGGAGCTGGGACCGAGCAACGGGAGCTCACCCCGTTGTGGGGTTTTATTCTCTTTTATTCTGCTTAGAGTTCTTTCAAGAAATAATAACAGGAATTGGGAGTTGACTGGTGCCTTGAATGGTTTTGTCCATACTTTCCATTGAACCTTGATTATGAGATTCAGATTCGACACATTTCCTGGTAATTTAACTGGTTTTATTAACAGGGTTCTATACAACTCTCTGATGGGGGTCTTACCACAGCTTTATAGCAGGTTTTCTTGTTGATCAGAAGGTTGGCGGTTTGAATCAGGGCCGTAGCCAGGGGGTGGTGAGGTGGGCCCCCACCAGGGGCGCAGGTGACGGGGGGGCACAAAATCAGCTAAAAATATGTCCATAAATATAAATATTGATTATTGCCTCATAAGAAATGTTTTTAAATAGAGGGTGAATTGAATGGGTAGAAGGGGGGGTGGAGAAGAGGTGGAAGGAAGAGCTAATTTGTCCATGGCTTGGGGGTGCAATCTGGACGGTTCTGCCAGGGGTGCAAGATCACCTAGCTATGGTTCTGGTTTGAATCCACACAACGGGGTGAGCTCTCATTGCTCTGTCCCAGTTTCTACCAACCTAGCAGTTTGAAAGCACACAAGTGCAAGTAGATAAATAGGTACTGCTGTGGCAGGAAGCTAAACGCCGTTTCTGTGCGTTCTGGCTTCCTTCACAGTGTCCCGTTATGCCAGAAGCAGTTTAGTCATGCTGGCCACATGACCTGGAAAGCTGCTGGGGACAAATGCTAGCTTGCCCGGCCTGAAAAATGAGATGAGCGCCACAAGCCAAGTGTTCCTCTTTTTTCTACTAATGACTATGGTAAATTAATTTTTACTTAGTATGAGCTGTGTACTGTTTCCTACTATAGATGTAGAGGAACAGTAACATCTTCAAACTGAGCAAAAATCAATTTACTCCATGTGGTGAATGAAAATGTATCTCATGCCTACTGTGCAGTAAGATGTCTCAAACCATATCCAAGTACATTTCTTTGAAGAAGAAGAAAAGGATAGCTAAAGAGGGCAAATCTAGATGAAATGCCTGATTTAACATTTTAGAACATGTTCTGGCAAGAGTCCTCTTTAAAAGTTACAGGATGTTTTATGTTCTGTAGATTACAGTTTGCTCCATTCCCTTCCCTCTTATTTGTTCAGCTGTTATCAAGGGTGGGTGCAAAAAGTCTCTCTATATGAGACATTTGATACACGCTACACAATTGTCTCCCCTGCTAGTGTTGAAGAGCACTCATGAAAAAAAAGGGTTACATTAAACATTCCACTCTGCATTTGAGCAGTACAGAAAGCCAGCTGTTCATAGTCGGTTACAGATTGCAGCAAAATTATCTTATTTGAAAAGGCTGGTATGTGGTGATGCAGAGAAATGAGATCACCATAAAGTCACACATTTAAAAAAACACCCAAAAAAGTATTGCACACATTCTTGGATCTATTGCTATCTAGCACACCATCCAAGCTCCCAGTGCAGGAGGCAGTTAATACAGTAAATTCTCTATTAAGCAAGTAGATGAGAAAGAAACAATTTATTTAATATCTCTGTGGAACAAAATAAAAAGGATTTATACTTGCCATGATGCCTTCCTCTGTCAGTCATGCAATGCACGCTGTATTGAAAATCAGTGGTAAGGTTGCTTTAGAGATTAAGAGGCCAGTGGTATAGACAAAATCAAATTAGGTTTAATTGGCAAACAGAATATCTGGTTGCATAGTTGCAAAATGAAATGGTCCGCAGGAGCTGCGCACTGGAACCTGACTGGCAGGCAGAACTCCAAATGGCTCGCATATATGTGATGCCTAGTTGTGATAAATAGGCAGCCGCTGAATATTTCCCACTTACAGGATCATCAAAGTGAAGGGAATCTTATCAAGGACATCTAGTCTAGCCACCTGTTTGATGCAAAACCAGAATTGGACATCCCTAACATATGGCTGTTAAGCCTCTGTTGGAAGGACCAGCCCTCACTGGAGGTCACCATCCCTCTGGGTAATTTCCTTGGCTGTCAAGCTGCTGTTAACATTGCACAAATTCTCCTGTTTAGTGGATAAAGAGAAGTTTTTCTCCCTCTCTCCTCTCCTAATATTAGAGGCCAGGGCAATCTAATACCGCTGAACATCACACAAGAGGTAGTGATGGCTACCACTATGGATGGCCATTGATCCATCTTGTTAAATATTGTCTACGCAGACTGGCAGTGGCTCCCAGAATTTTAGGCAAGATTGTAACCTCACCACCTTGATGGTTTTTTGGAGGACTTGCTGGATGCCTCTTTTCTGGTCTGCCCTTTGTTCTTGCTGGTTAATTCCACAATTTTTTTTAGAGGGGACTATTTGATTGCAAAACATTTGAGCTGCAGCCATTTACCCAATATATGCCATCAAATTGCCTAAGAATTATATGGAACCTCTCACCCCTTGAAGCCATGAGCTTAGCAGGTTGGCACAAGAAGGGCATCTGGGTAAGAAAGAACATTCTAGCCTTTGTGCCATGCCCAAGAAAAGGTAGGCTGGTGTAAGACAGCAAACCTAGGAATCTTGATATCGGTCAGTGGCAACAAACTAATCTTCCAGTATCAAGGGGAAGGGTTGTCACACAGTGGCAGAGCATCTGTTTTGTATTCAGAAGGTCCCAGAGTCAGTCTCTAGGCAGGACTGACAAAGACCCCTGCCTGGAACCCTGGAGAGCCACTGCCAGACCATACTCAGCTAAGACGGACCAATGGTCTGATTTGGTACAAGGCAGCTTCCGATGTTCGATGTTCTACCTGACTTCTGGGGCCAAAGAGGATTATTGGTTATTGTATGAATGCCCCAGTTATCTGATATTCCTGAAACTGCAGGAATGCACTCTGTTTGTGTCCTGTGGCACGTCACACATGGAAAGTGGGATTTGAAGCATTTGCATCCCTGAGCATGTGTCCCGAACTTTCTTTATTCATTAAAAGAATGCCTAGACTGCTTTTCGATTTCCTTTGTAAACTGCTTACAATCAAGTGCTATATAAATTATACAAAATAAATAAATAAATAAATCTTCAGAAATAAACCATAGCAGTTCACGTTATAAAGTCCCATAAAATAATGTCTGTAAAAAAAACATCACAGCAACTGAAGGCAACAGAAACTGACAACAGGGAAAGCCTGGATAAACAAATGGATCAGTGGTGAGAAAACAGCTCCCAATAGATGGGTACGTGACCTTGTGGGTTCACTTACCAAGGCAACAACAATTATAAACAAGAGCCAGCCAGAGACATACCAGTATCCGCAGTCAAAATGATGACAAGCAGGAAGTCCCAATGGGAACGCCATCATATTCCTGGATCTCTCATGCTATTTTGCAACACAAAGTACTTACCTTAGCAAAGCATTTTTAGGTCGTCAGCCAGGGAGAGGCTGCCTACACAATCGCACCTTTAAGAAGATAAGTTGAACTGGTTCTGCAGTGAAGAATTCTGGGGCTCTGTGCTTGCTGATCTGGAATACCTTCTCACTGCTAAAAAGATATGTAACATTTTAATTCCCCTTGAGAGAAAGCTTAAAAACACACACAACCCACCGAGACTATTCTAAATGGTGGCACGATCCCTGGAAGAAAGCATGCCTTAATGCAGTATTGGTGCAGTCAAGCACATTTTCTTTCTGGGAAAAGTGGGGGAAATAATAACCACTTGAAGGCATGTCAGAAATAACTATTGCTTTTCTCTCCTCCCGCCCCACCCTAGCCTTCTTACAAGGGCAGAGATTGGTGAGCCACTCAAGAAATTAAAGGCAACATTTCACAAATGGATAGCCATGTGATTCTGTTTATAGTACTGCTGCTCCTCCACCCCCGGCTTTTTTAAGCTACCATATGCAAACATTGAAGACAGTAACCTCAGAGGTTTCTGAATAAGAAACCCTTCAGAGAATTACTGCAATGCACTCACTCCCCTAACTGTTCAAATAAGCTATTGCAATTCCATACTCTCCTCTTTTTCCATGCTAGAGCAGTGGTTTTCAGTTGTTCTACCTTTCAGTGCCCTGCTCAGCAATTCGATCACATGATGGGAAAAGAAGTGCCACACTCACTGGCCCTGAACTCTTTGCCACAGTGGTGACTGTTGATGTTAGTTGAGACTCTTAGGGCAGTTGCCAAGGAGACTGAAAGTAGGTGGAGCCAGAGCCAATGGCAGGGCTAATTAATTTCATTGCTGAGAGGCAACAGGACAAGGATAAGGATAAGAATACACCACCATGTATTGGAAGGGAAGGTCTGATTCAGGGCTCCTTTAACAAGTAGGCTTCCTTTGTAATTCAGAACAGTTCAAACAAAAAAAACCCTTACACACATACACACAAACTATCATTCTCTATCAGTAAATGGGGAGAGAAACTGCATTAAAATGATCTAGTGAGGTGAAAATTCTCATGGGATGGGGGACTAAGGAGTGAAGTTGTGTCAAATTGAATTCTTACTGCAAAGGGCTTTTGTTGCACCCACCTTTCTTTGGAGAGGGCCCAAGAGGATTTTTGAGTGTCCATTCTATTTTTTTGTAATACCTCTGCTTCATTCCACATCTAAATTCTAGACTGTAAGGTCCTCGGGAAGAGATGTGTGTACTCTGTAAAGCATCATGTAGCCAATATGGTGCTCTCTAGACTCCAGCTCCCTTCAGCCCCAGCCAACATGGTCAATCATTTGGGATGATGGGTTCAAGTCTGCAGCTTCTGGAGGACACCGTGTTGCCTACTTCTGATAATGAATGAATGAATGAATGAATGAAGTTAATAGCCTTCATCTGGGGGTGAGTGCTGGGAGAATAAAACCTCAGAACACTATAGCCTTGCATTATTGGACCAAGTGATGTTTTCTGCATAGAAAAACTTTTCTCCATAGAAAAATTGGGCTTCAGCTTTTTTTAATAAAAAAAACAACAACATATTTTTTATTGATTTTCTATTTACCCCTCCCCCCAAAAAAGCCATTTACAACATTTAATATTCAACAGTCTCAACAGATTTTACAATACTGTACAGCTTTCCTCCTTCATTTATACAGTTCAAGTTTCAAATCTTTGTTGACTTCCCTCCTTTCTTTGCAGTCTTTTAGATTCCAAAATAATTTTGCGCAGTTGTTTGGCCATTATACATCATATTGTCAATCATGTCTTTTCCTTGTTATTCATGTGTTTGTATACTACATTATTGTGAAAACATTCTCTTTTATATAATCTTTTATATAATTATATATTTATCCATAATAGGCCAGTGTAAAATTGCTCATGGTGTGCCTTCTGTGTTAATGACACCCATTTCACTGAGAGTTTCCTAGCTGATGGTGGGGCATTTCTTTTGTGTGTGTTTTGATCCAATAAATCTATTTCAGAATAATGATGTTTTCAAAAACAAGTTAAATTATTTAAGAGACTACAATGTCTCCATGTGAAAAGGTTCTCATGAACCATGAAATTTTCTTTGTTGCATTATTTAGTATAGTTATAAATGTCAGGTTACTGCTTACAGAGTTATGGGTGCTAAGAGTGGCATTTGCAGAATAATATTTGCCAGAGTTCATGTCAGGATTGCTGTCAGTGCTTTGGGCAAAGACTTATTTGCATCAATGTGACAAGTCTTTGTAATAGAGAATGCAGTGTTTTTGCTCAGTTTTAAATAGCAAGATGGAGGAGGGAGCATTGTCTCACCAATCAGTCAAGAGAATTGTTTTAGGAATAGTGGGCAGACTCAAGGGCGTACCCACCATGCGGCAAGTTAGGGCAGCTGCCCTACTCTAGAAGCAGGGCTGGTGGGCAGAGGCGGAGCACAGCCCGGCGGAGTGCGAGTTCGCCATTCCCGCCGCACCGCGCCGCACCCTCCCTCCAGCTCCCCGGCGCGCCCTCAGGCAAGGCCAAGCGCGGCGCGGTGGGCGGAAACGCCGAACTCGCGCTCCGCTGGGCTGGGCTCCGGCTCCGCCCACCAGCCCTGCTGCTAGGGAGGGGCACAGCCCGGCGGAGCGTGAGTTCGCCGTTCCCGCCCACTTTGTGGCCCCTCCCCTTCCGTGCCTTGGCCCCTCCCCTTGCCCCCCCCCCTAGTTTTGATCCTGGGTACGCCCATGGGCAGACTCAATACAATCTCTTATTAAACATATCAAAAGTGCCATGAGAGGGGGAAGAGTTTTAATTCTTCCTTTTCATTCATACTAATCTCCAATACAGAGTTAAGCATACTGACAGTGCAATCCTACAGTTCAATGGGGCTTACTCCCAGGTAACTGTGTCTAGGAAGCCCAGTAATACAAATGGGTTTAAAAATGCATTCTCTTTGTTTTGGATTATGGCTTCTATTAGCATTTAGGAGAAAATAAATTAATGATTAATAAAATTTAAACTTCCTCGTTTAATCTACTACTTATTCATTTATTATTTATATTTATATTTATAAACTGTTATTCAAGGTTCCAGGGAACTGAACATGTGTAACAAAAGCCATAGAACAATTAATTTAAACATAATTAAAATTGCATTAGATCAGCAAAAAAGAATTCATAACAATTCATTTACAGAGTTCCCCTTAAAGTCTCATTGAATAACTAGGTATCTGGTGAAGAAAAATTATGAGAAACTGGTAGATACGTTTCACCACAGCAATAATCTAAATGGAGACGGATTGGGCTGCAGGACTCGGGTAGGCAACTAAATATTTTGAACTTCAATATCTATGGTAGGACTCTGGAATAATTATAAAACTGTAACACCAATTTTCAAAACAGGATCCAGGGGAAACCCTGGAAATTACAGGCCAGTTAGATTAATTCCTGCCCCAGGAAAACTGGTGGAAAGTATTGTTAAGGATAAAATAGCAAAGCATATAGAAGAAGCCATGCTGAAGCAGAGCCAACATGGCTTCTGCAAGAGCAAGTTGTGTCTTCATTTCACATATACACTCATGGGGTCTGAAGTGGTGGTGACTTACCAGAAATGAGACCTAGTGGACAGTTCAATGAAGTTGTCAATGCAGTATGTGGCAGCTGTGAAAAAAGCGCATTCCATCTTAGGGATCATTAGAAAAACTGCTGATATCATAAGATCTTTAATATATCCATGGTTCAATTGCATTTGGAATGTGTACAATTCCTAGTTGCCACAGCAAACAAGATACTGTTCAAAAAGTAACTCTCCTCTGAGAAAAGGTTGCCGCATTTGAGACATTTTAGTTTAGAGAAAAGGTGAGTCAGAGGTAACATGATAGAAAATAATGAAATAATACATGGCATGGGGAAAGTAGAACTCAGGGACATTCAATGAAGCTGAATGCAGGATGATTCAGGATAGATAAAAGAAAATACGTCTTTGTACATTCTTCACTATGGAACTCATCCTCACAGGAGGTCATGATGGCCACTAACTTGGATGGTGGTAAAAGAGGGTTGCATGAATTCATGGACGGTAAGGCTGCCAGTGGCTACCAGCCACTCCAAATACTGCATCATGCTTTGAGAGGAAGTTAATCCAGCATCTATGGAGGCAACGGCTCAACCTGAAAGAGCAGGAGTACTTTCTGGTGTTCTTTAAAAAAAAAAGTGTGGCTTGTCTGTAATACCTCCCGCCATGTAATCTCAGCAAGTGTCTTTCGGTATCTTGTACCTTAAAACAAAGCAAAAACAAAATACTTGGTCCTCTTTGAATTGGTTTCTTTTGGTCATGCAAAAAAGGGTGCGCATGTTTTCTTCCCAATTTCTAGATCTAAAGGCTTGCAGTCTCTAGATGTGAAGGCTTCCCCTCTCATGGTGGAAGAGTCCTTACACAAAGTTGGTGCCCTTATGTATATGGGATACAGTGGAGGTGAAAATTGTATACTGACTTGAAATAACTTAAATAACTGTTTCATTAAAGTTTCATATGATAGACTGTTTATTTTAAAAAAAAACAGGAAGGGAGGGTGGTCTTGTGCCCATGTCCTACTTATCGGTTTTCTATGGTCATCTGGTTGACCACTGTGAGAAGACTAGATGGGCCATTGGCCTGATCCAACTGTCTCTTCTTAGTATGTTCTTAACTCTCTCTCTCTCTCTCTTCAAATATCCATTCTGTTTAAAGAATTCTATGATTAAAATCAATCTGAATGGGTGATGATTTGTATTTTAGTTCAAGGGCAACTACAGACTATTTAACTAAGATATGAGAAAACAACAGATCAGATCAAATTAGGTTGGGTGGGGGTGGAACAGGCTTCCAGGCTGATTCCACACCAAGCTAGTTCATGCCTACAAGAAATTTATTAAGGAGCTAAATGATTCTGAAAACAAATCACTTGTTGACATGCATTTCTTTTCTGACTTCACTAAGATGTAGGCTTATACATCCTCATTACCCAGAGGACTAGTTTTGCAATAATGTAGATGTGGATGCACCTTAAAATGTTCAAGCAAATTTGCAACCATCTGGAAGCAATGTAGCAGATGTAGCACCCACACTCTGAAGCACATCCTGATGCACATTAAGGTCAATAGATATGCCCTGTTGTTTCTGATCAGTGAGTGTACTTGCTTAGCATGTGGATTTGCTTAGCTGGAACCTGTATAGTTTGCCACTTCATTGTCTTCTATTGATTGTGTATAAACTCACTGGAAGCTGAGTTAATGATGACTCAAATTTTATTTTTGTTGAAGTCTTGGGGGGGGGCTGCACAGAGCAGGAACTAACTTCTCCAGCCAGGCCACACCTCTGAGTCCGCTTTCCAGAAGCTGGCCTATTGCATCATAGCCATTTCTCTTAAAGGGTCCAGGTGCTAGATATTTAGTTGATAATGCACACATAGAGCCCGACAATAGATAACATAGAGCCCAACAATAGATAGAGTCAGATCCAATGACAGGCAGAGCCAATTCGTTCTAGCTTGGTCCCCATCGTCTTCCTCCTCTATTCAGAGTTCTGCAAGGGCAACACTGAGACTACAAAGCTGGCAGGAAGTACCATCCCCTAGACTGGTTGTTAGAAAGTGCCCAAACAGTGTCAATAGTATCCAACCTTTTCATTACTGTGAAAAAGTTGTGTTTTTCAAGACACGGCATATTTAGTCAATGACTTAAATCTAGGATTTATAGCGTGATTTCTTCTTCTTCTTGAAATTTACAAGAGAAATGAGATGAGATTAAATGAGCTATTTTCATTTTTCATCACTTTTTTTTAAAATAAGAAAACTGTCATAAAATATATAGGGCAGGCAGCCAACGCTTCCTCTGTTCACATAAGGAAAGTTTCACTCATGGATGGAGCACTTCTGTAAGCACAACCCACATTCTGTGAAAGGAAGCTGCTTTCATGCAAAGTGCCAGAATACTGAATGATACCCACCACTAATAAAATTAATTAAGTAAAAAATAAAATTGGACAAAAATAAAGAAAATAATTACAAATCTCACTTCTGCAAACCTATTAACACCACAAAAAAACCTCACCATCCTCTAGAATAGTAAGAATTTACATAGCATATGGCAGGCGTAGAATATCATGTTTAAACTGTGAGATGTAGGAAGGGCCGTTCACCTGCACTGATATCAAGGCACTTTGCCATAAACTGTTGTAATGTAATGGCAGTATTGTATGATTTTCAGAGGGATAGCCATGTGAGTCTCTTGCAACAAAAACAATCCAAGTGTCTTGTCTGATCATTGGAGATTGTTGATTTGTTCAAGATTGTCAGATTTATCATAGCCATAAGCCTTCATGGACTCAAGCCCACTTCATCAGATGCACAAGGCAAAATCTGAGTTGGCAGATACAGAAAAGAGGAAGAAAAAACAACAACGGTAAAGTGAGATTTAAATAGTAATGAGCTGCAAAAATTACAGTGAGTGATAATTAGAGCTTAAATATATGTAAAATAGGCAAAACCATAACCTTTTACAGTAGCAAAAGGTGATAATTGCTGCGATTATTGTATCAATGCCTGTATATGGGCAGTGATCCTTTTCAAGAGACAATCATACATATTCTCAGTATCTGGGTAAGCTAATGGAGAAGTGTAGTGAGATAAAAATCCTTTGTATCGATTAAACCCACAAGTGATGGCATTGAACTTCTTGTTTTCATGATTCTGATGACACTTATATTTGTCATAAAATAAAATAAAAAACAATTTACAGAGGACTCCTACACACAAGTTCTTCTGAGTTCAATGGGACTTACTCCTGGGTAAGTGAATATAAAACTGTAGTTTCAAAGTGGTGCCTTTCAACAAGCCCCTGGCTTTAACCAACTTGCACTAATATCTATAGTTATATAAAGATATATATATATTACTGAAAAATTCTTAATGAGTACATTCCTGATCACTTATACAAGCAGTTGCCCTGCATTGGAGATCTTTTGAATGATGTGTCAGCTTGAGAGATCCTGGGGTTTGATTTTCATTGGAGACATTAAAAATACAATCCTAGTTGATCTGAACTCAGGTTTTCATGTATCCAACTCTGTGTTCAGCCTGATTGAAGAAAAAGTAAGCGGATAGAGAGATCAAAAAGATCTAAGAGAAAATAATATATTATTCAACCATGCCCTAAGATGGTTAGTATACTATAAATTAAGAAAAATACATTTTAATATCCCTTGGTTCCTTTCAATGCAGAAATCTTGAAGAAGAACTTTTTCCCCCTTGCCCTCATTTTCCATTTCCATTTCTCCTGTGGTTTTAATTAAGTTTCCATTTGTGAATATGTCTTGCTTTTATTTTTTTTAAATGTTTTTCAGTGATAAGAGCTCGTAGCCATCTTTCCCAGAATCCTCTTTTCTAGGTTTTTGATGCTGGCAGTACCACCAAAGATACACACACACACACACACATACACACACACACAGACAAATGACTGATTTCTAAATCCAAGAAAGAGAGTAATCTTTCTAATTAAAATCAAACTAATGATGATTATGTAACCAGCAAGATTTTTTTCACCCACTGGAGAAGTTTTGAGAGTGGTTTGAACCTGTCAGCTTTCGCTCAACCCTTAAACATAAAAACACCTTTTGTGCACCACAGCACCTTGAGTTGTTGACAAATAGCGACAGAAGCAAACTTTAGGGGCATGTATGAGCTAAATTATCTCATATTAATTGCAACTTTAGTAGAATTATTCATAGACATATTTAGTAATATATGTAAAATTCTTTCCTTTTAAAGGTAATTATCTTTTGCAGCATGATTTCAGACCATATTTCAACACTTGACAGGTTTTGTTAAATCACTTGCTGATAACTTGACAAAAGGACTTGCTTATGGCCATTTGGATGAAACTATTATATTTTTGCAGAGTTTTTGAATACCATCACTCTTGAGGTGCATCACTCAGACTACTGAGGCAGTTTGACAGTTTGGACAGGCCATTACAGTGGTTTAAATTTTATTTCTGGAAGATTCTTAAAGACGTGGACAAGTTATGCTACCTTAGAAGCTCAAATTCCACTGAGCTCAGCTTTTGATCTCGGGTCATCATTAGTTAATGCAAATAACCCATGGCAAGCTCTTTCATATTAACATTAAACAAGAAACTTTTGAAGTGTTTCTTTTTCATGCCCTCCGTTATGTATAACAATATTGGACACTTCCAACAGACATGAAGTGAATTATTGAAAATAGTTTCTCAATAACTCAGTCAATAATTAAGTTATACGATAATTAATGTATACACGATATTTGTTTGATTAAAAGTGAGCCAGTGGTAGCCTGCTGGAAAATAAAGTTGTTTGTGAGTGTGTGTGCATCTGTGTGTGTAGAAAAGAAAGTGGAGGAAGAAGGAGGTATTGTAAATTTTCTCTGTTCTTTTCTCCTTTGAAATGTTAATAAGAATGCAAGAAAGAAGAAAGTGGGAATGAGCTGGAGCAAATAGGGCAAGAAATTATTCACAACTCTATCAGCAGGTTTGCAACCAAATTGGGAGTCTAGGTATACACCAAATTTGCTTCATAAATATTTATAGTACTGACACTCCCATAATGGTAGTCAGTGTTGGGTGGGGGGGGGGGAGAGAGAATTTCCACCATAAGCTGACATCAACTATGAAATTTTTATCACTGACTACAGTAGGGACAGCATTTGGATCATTATGAATAACTTTGACAAAAATCAGATTCGGAATATGAAATGAACTTTCTGGTGAATTCTGAAGCACCCTATTAACTATTCAAACTGAGCTTCATAAAACATAACATAAGAGTAGCCCTGCTGAATCAGGTGAAGAACCCATTTAGTTCTCAAAGTGGCCAACAGGATGCCCCCAGCAGAAACCTGAGTGCAACAATGCCTACCCCTCCAGTGATTCCCGGCAACTGATACTTGGAGACAGAACATAGTCATTGTGACTAGCGGCCGCTGATAACCTTATCCTCCATGAATTTGTCTTAACACTGTCTTCAAGCCATCCAAGTTGGTAGCCTACATATTGTGTGATTAAATTTCATAGTTTAACTATGCCTTGTGTGAAGTACTTATTTTGTATGTCCCAGACCTATCGACATTCATTTTCAGTGGAGCTCCCCAAGTTTTATTCTTAATAGAGGGAGACAATGCATAATTTTATACACTTTATCATATCCCTTCTTACTCACCTTTTCTCAAAATAAAAGGTCACATATGAGAGTTGCCTTTAATGAGGGTAGGTGATGGGAGAAGAATCAAAAGCATGCTAATGGAATCACCACAGACATTTAGATAACGCAAACATTTACCCAACATGGAAGACAAAGTGGGACTATGGCAACCAACCAAATATTTAAGGTCTGTACACCTCTTGCCCCTTCCCTCAGATGTTTTCCTTTTCATTGCAAGATCAGAAAGGGGAGAACGTTCTTGACAGTGCTCAGATATTTGTGCATGTAGAGGTTCACCCACAAGCCAGCTCTTTCTGGTGTTGTGTTAAATGCAAGGACATCAGGATCAGGCCAGAAGATATGCTTGCACTCCCACCACCACTGGGTATATACATGGAACAGGTACATCTGAACACCCTTATTATGGTCAGAAATCCAAAGTTCCGGTTTCCGCCGGCAGGAATGGCGGACCTGTTTTCCATCCCTCTGACCTTCGTAAGGAATTTGGCGGTTGCTAGGGGAGTAAATGGCAACCCCCTACCCTCTCCGGGGGTTACGGAGAGGGGCCGCTGGCCCGCGATGCCCCCAGACCCACTCCGACTGTTTATGGAGTGGGGGGAGCTTGGGCTGAAAAGCACTTACGAGGGCCAGGACTCCCGGACGCTAATCTGCATGGCGGGGATTTCCATGGTTAAAGAAGATAATTAGGCTTAAATCTATGGACATACTTCAGAAGGAGGGGAAGAAGCGCTGTTTACTGCTGAGAAATCTATGCTGCTGAGGGAGAGGAGTTAAAGGCTGTATATCATCTGGAAGAAGGATTGATGGGGACAGAGCGATAAGGGAATGGAGTTTTATTTTTCTTCATATGAGTTACTTCGTACCTTCCCAGACGCGATGTCCTGGCTTGTTTGGAGTGAAAGAGAAGCAAAAGACTGTGTGAGTTGAACTTTATAAACTGTTGTTACTGAGCATATTTTTTAAAGATGTGGAGTTGCCGATGAGAAAAGCCCCCCCCCCCTAGTCGGACGGAAGGAGTCCTGGACGCGTTCGGAGGATTTATGAGCTGTGACGCACTTTGAATTGGAGCAGCGACCTGAAGCTAAGTTCAGCTATAGGGCAAGGAGATCCATTAATTTACCAAGAGTTTATGGTTTGATGTTTGGGTCTTCTGCCTGGAAAAGCTGTAAATTTTATAAAGATCGTTAATCTTCATGGCTATGAGAGAAAACGAAAGTGATTTGAGCTTTTTAAGATGGCGCTGCTTCGACGCAACAGGGAGCTCCAGACTAAGAAGATTTATGGGGAGGCTGGACTGATTAACCCACACAGGAGAAAGAACATTTGTGAAACCTCGTTTGATATTTATCTCAGCAGCTGGGAAACAATCGGTTGAAAGTGGAAAACATCTATGTGACTGTAAGGGGAAGATCTGGATTATTATGAACTTGGAGGACGATTTGAACTTTAGAAAAAAGACGGCAGTGGACGGTTGCGAGGAATCCCCAATTTCTTGAAGCATGGGAACCCAAATAAAAAATTCTTTAGACGATTTGGCATAACATTCGGTTTGATTGATATATATGTGTGTATAATTTGAAATAATGAATGTGATATAATTGGTTTTAATTGGAAAATTAATAAAATATATTTTTTAAAAAAAAAAAAGAAATCCAAAGCACTTCTCAGATATTTCCATACACCCAAAGGAACTTTGGAGCTGTGCTTCTTGAACATCTTCCCCATACACGGTAAAAGACTTGAAATTGGATGAAGTTACAAAGAGCGATTTGTGGTCAGGCATAAGAATGTGCTGTTCAAAGAAGCCCCATGGCTAGTCTAAAATGGATATTTGGATGAAGGCCTGTCTCTGTGTACGGTAGTAATTACTTATTCTTCCTCATCTCCATTCATGATGGAGTTATTTCTTCACTCATAATGCAGATTTCTTAATCCTTTGAAATATACTCCAAGATTCTGAATCATACAATCATACAACTGTAGAGTTGGAAGGGACCCTGAGGATCATCTAGTCCAACCCCCTGCAATGCAGGAATATGCAGCTGTCCCATATGGGAATCGAACCTGCAACCTTGGTACTATGTATCCTAGACCTATGAATCTCTAGAGCCTGCTTTGAAACGTGCATGTTGTGCTTTGAAGCCCACACATGTTGTAAGACTGACATCACTCACTCACGCAGTCTCATACGAGGATTGAACCTGCAACCTTGGCACCACACTCTAGTGAGCTGAGCTACCCAGGCACAGAATTAGAGTCAACCACAGTCAACAAATATATTCCTATTGATTTCAGGCACTTGTTCTCTTTATATACTTTTTCCAAGACAGAAGGCAAAATGGTCAGCTGGTGAAAGGCTTTTGCCTGAGGCACTGGTCATGTGTCCGCAGCAGAATGAGGGAGGAACAACATGAGCACTATGTTAGCCTCATGCCCCAGAATGCTGCCCATTACTGCTTAGCAATGGTTAAGTGCAAACCAGACTACAGAATCTTCCCTGGAAGCTGATAATATGTGCAGGTTCTAGATTTGAACCCTAGCAATGCCTATAGCAAGTATTAACCTAGTTCTGCTTCTATGTGACACTCAATATAAAATAGTGCTATGGCTAATTATGAAACTATATTTAGTTTATGTGTGAATGGTCTCTTTTAACATTTAGAGATCAGAAAATTAGAGGAAAGTATTGTAGCAGTCACATTTAAAAGGCCTCCCACATAATTTTAGCTGTAATTACATTAGGTAAATGATTTAAATGACAATATGAAAAGATTCATGTCTAGAAATGAGTAAACTTCAGAAAAGTTTTATACACGAACAATTATGCAAAGTTCAAGATAATTATACTTGCCTATCCGTAATTAAATAAAAAAGTGAACATTTCAAAAAGACAATTAAAGCAGAAGTTAAATGATGAACTTGAAAATAACTTTGCCCTAATTATTAGTACAATCATTTTTTAATTGATAGCACTTATAATGCAATAGATTTTACTTATCAAGTTTTATTAACATAATAAAGAACTATATCCCTATGCATAGCCGGGAAACTAAATTGCTGCCATTACATTTAAGCTTTACATTGACAAATAGGATGGGCTATGTATTACACTAAGCCGTATATTAAATATTCTGGCTATTACCTGGAATTAGAGGTCTGTGTATTATCAGATCTAAATTTATTTTTGAAAGCCCTATTCAAGGGGAAAAGGTTGCGCAAGAGAGAAAAGGGGTGGGAAGAAGACACTGAATATCAGAGAAAAGCCAATCAGAATAGCATTCATCAGCAGCCACACTAAATATATTCATTTCAGGAAAGTCGCTCAAAGTATTGTTAAGGGAAGCTAATAAATAAGGTGTTGGATATTTAGCTCCTAGAACACATTAGCACAAGTGTATGTGTGCATGTATATATATGCATGTATAAATGCTATTGCTATAGTGTTGTTGTTTTTAATTCCATTTTTCAGACATCAATTTAAAAAGGAGAGGGAGAAGGAGGGAGAAGTCCAACTTCCATCAGGCAAACAAATGAAAGGGACAAGGCACAAATAAATCTATAGTGCTCTAAAGAGGAGTGAAAATCTGGATTTCATTGTACTGAAAATGGAAATATTTGGCAGTGCCTTTCATCTTGATATAGGATAAACTATTTTGGCAGTTCCTTTCATCCTGATATTGGGGAAGAGGGGAATCAAGATATGAAAACACTACACTCTCTCTCACACGCAAATCTTACAGCTGTAAAAAGTGTCCAAATAATCATATTTATGAAGTTGTCAGTATTTGTGTATCCAAGCAGAAAGGTTGTAGTCATTTCCACATTAATGGCAGGATCCTTCCCAAATGCACACGCAGGAGGTAATCCACACAGGGCCCTTTAATGCTTTCTTCCCATACCAGCCCACAGCTGAACATGAATGTTGAGCATTGGATCACTCCAAGTGATATGAACACAGCCCTCAGAACATTGCAGGGTTTGCAAAAGTATGGGTTCAGTCCAAAGATTCCTATGTGTAAGCAGAAAGCATTTCCTCACATGCATGTGGAAGTAACCAATTTTTGCGTGTTCAGACCTTTTAACCTCCCCCTTAAATAAATTCAGACAAGACTCAAATTTTGGTTTGGTTTTTGGCAGAATTTAGGCCACAACTTTATTGATTACAGCAAGTGAGTGGTTGCATAGGCTCTGGTTCGACTAGCTCCCTGCACTGTTGCAGGTAGTGCTGACCCAGGGTTCCAGCATAGGTCAGCCTAGGGTGAACACCTGGCTGGGCGGAAAGCCGGGAACAGGCTATGTCCACCACCCAGATGACCAAACCATTGACCAAACCATTGAGTCCCTAGATTCCTTTAACAAAATACCCTTCACATAGGGATGGCAAGAGCGTTCTCCCATCCCTATCACCTGAACCAGAGCCTATCCGCCACACGAGCACCGCGCTCACCGCCAACCACTCACACCTGTAACCAATCCCTTTACCCACTGACAGAGGTCAGCCATAAATCATTCCCAACCACAGGCAGATGAACCCCATCAACCCTGTAAAGGGACGCATCACGAAAGGTAATGTATATTTACTTCGTATTTAATTGAACACCTAGAAGTGTATTATGTTGATTCTAATAAGATTCCATTTGGATTATTATCAGTTAGCACTAGTAGATGCATTAATGGCACGAGACTTCTGAAGAAGCCCAGAAAACCGTGCTCAGGGAGTGTGCTATCCGCCAAACCCAACAAATTGGCCCCATGGGGGTGAAACAGCAGGCTCTCAACTGTATGGACTGCTAGGGCAAAACGGGGTAGAACACTGTCTTCTTTATAACCTTATACGCAGGTTCATCTGCACCTCACAGCTACCGAGAACATCGTTGAACTTACCTTCTTCTTGAATCTTCTTGAACTTATTTAAAAAACAAGAAAAAATGAAAAACTGAGTCAAGAATTTATAAGAACCTAGTAAAATCTGACATTGCAAGCTCACTTTATTTTAGGTAGTTTGTAAGTTTTCGTGGCACTTTGTAAGTAATTGTCTCTTTCTCACAAATTTGATAAATGGTGTAAAATTATTTTTGAACAACTGTGAATATTTGTGGCCAATGTGCTGTACGAGTTCTATAATGGGGCAGAGAGTGGGGAGAACAGAGATGAAAGAGGAGGAAGGTGACAACCATTAGTGTCACATCCGGGCCTGGATGTAAGAAAGAAGGCAGGCAGGTAGTAGCCATCTGAGAGTACACTGAGGTTGATGGGGCAGTGCTCAATTCGCCCTAATGGACAAATGAGCAACTGGTGCCCACCCACATATAGGAGCAAATCGGACACCAGCAAATCATTTTGGCGTCCGAGGCAGAAAATCCCGTAAGTACCTCTCCCTCTCCCTGGCCTTAAAAAGCAGCAATCTTAAATTAAATAAACAACAATTTTCTGCCCTTACTGTACATGACTTCCAATATGAGCAAGGTACAGTAGTTGCCAGTTGGTCTGGAAAATGGCTTTGGTGAATTTAGAACACTTGATAGTGGTAGTAGAGCAATGGGGACTTTTTCCGGAATGTTCTCAATTCTATTCCTCATTTCTGCTGGCCTGAGGGGATGATCAAACCCAGGACCTTCCTTTTGGGTGCCAGAAAACTGACTTCAGATATATATATTTTATGGCATCTTGCTTGGCACACACTCATAATTATCAATATTCTTCGCAAGTGAAAATGACAGAATCCCCACAGAAGTGCAATGCCATAAAAACAAACACCTGCAATATACTGTACAAAAGTATTGGGTGTAAATCCTCTTCCATTGTGCAGTTAAAAGAAAATTTTATTGTTCCTGAGTCTTGTATATTTCTGGCAAAGGTTTTGATTACTAATACATCAAAGACACTTTGTAAAACTGAGAACCGTTATATTCTGATAAAGTTGCTGGCTGTGGCTGGAGAGTGATGCATGTGTAACCTTAAAGCAGTCAACATTTTGGTGAGGCTCAGTGTCACTGAAATGAAAAATAATTGCTCACTGCTGGCTATAAATTAAATAAGTTTATTTTGCCAAGGGCAACACTTACCAGAATCTGTAAATAGCTAGCGAGTTAGAAATCACGTAAATTGTGACCCTAGCTAATTAAATTCTGCATCTAATGGAGTGAAATTTATTGACAGCTCACTAAAATGAATTAAGAGACGCAATAACTGCACTTTGTTGCATGTAATAAAATGTTGGGTGGGGGAGCAAAAGCCGTTAGAAGGTTATTATAAAATTGCTCTGGGCCAAGCCGTTACCATATAACACCCAATTACTATTCTTTAATCAGTGAAGACATTTCTGTTTATTGGAAAATAGCTTACTTTGGTTATTGTTTCTAATTTTTATCCCAATTTAAGAAATTGGACACTTATTAAATATTGAGACTGAGGAAGGCAGTGGATTGGTGTCAAATTAATGGCATCCTTGTACCAATTCACATGGAATTACCTTGGCTTTCCATCAGCCTGGCATTTCCAGGTTATAATTTTACTCACAGTAGGGATGAATATATGTCATTTACATTAAACTTAGCTAATGATGACCCTGAATGTTAGGTCTCACTTCTACATAGAGGTGTCTGAGTTTGGTTTTATGATCAGCCATATTTATTTCTTAAATTATATCTTAAGAGTTATGGCTCTTTAAAATATACATTACACAGAAAAACAGGATTTGTAAGCTTAGGCTTCTACCCTACCTGTGTCATACGAGGAGTAAAGATTTTTGACAGTTTCACATATTATTCTCAGTTAAAAATGGACATGTACCAACACCTTTATCCTGGTCTTTCAGTCCTAATTCTGTTCCTCCCCAGGCAATCCTCTCCCTCAGAAGCTTGGATGCGTGTCAGCACTTAAGGGCCAAACTACACACCATTAGCAACAATGTCACTATAGCAAGTGTGGGGGACTCCCTGGTCCTGAATGGTGTAACTGTGCCCCCACCTCCAAGGACCAGGTGTGCAGGTGTCATTTTGGACTCACAGCTGTCTTTGGAGGCACATTCTGTGTCCAGGGCAGCTATCTACCAACTCCATCTGGTACATCGGCTGAAACCCTACCTACCTGTGCACTGTCCTGCCAGAGTGGTACATGCTCTGATTAGCTCCCGCTTGGACTACTGCCATGCGCTTTCCATAGGGCTTCCTTTGAAGGTGACCCGGAAACTACAGCTAATCCATAATGCAGCTGCTAGACTGGTGACTGGGAGTGGCCGCCAGGAACATATAACACCAGTCCTAAAGGAGTCACACTGTCTCCCAGTACGTTTCTGAGTGCAATTCAAAGTGCTGGTGCTGACCTTTAAAGACCTAAATGGCGTTTGTCTTTTATATCTTAAAGAACATCTTAAAAACATCTGTTTAGGCAGCCCTATTTAGGGAACTTTTTAATGACTGATGTTTTAATGTCTTTTTAATCTTTTGTTGGAAGCCGCCCAGAGTGGCTGGGGAAACCCAGCCAGATGGGCAGGGTAGAAATAATAATAATAATAATAATAATAATTATTATTATTATTCACCAGTTCCAATGTCTAGTTCTGAGAGCCTTATAGCAGTTCCCTCACTGTGAGAAGTTACAGGCATAGGGCCTTCTTGGTAGTAACATCTACCCTGTATAATGCCCTCCCACCAGATGTCAAACAGATAAACAACTACACCACTTTCGAAAGACATCTGAAGGCAGCCCTGTACCTCAAAGTTTTTAATGTTGGCAAGATGTACAGACCAATGGTTGATAAACCCCACACTGACATATCAAGTTTGCCCTAGATGAATATCTTCCATACCAAATCTTCCATAGCCAAACACATTTCCACCCAGCAGTTTTCCTCAGTGGCATATGAACAAAATTTAACAAACAGGTTAAAAATGAATCTTCTGGCTAAAGGATAATTTGGCCATTAATCTGAAGGGGCAAATATATGTCCAAGACACTGGCAGGGGAAGGTTTTGAATTTTTGTACTTCTTATGGATCAAAATTACAGTGCAAAATTGCATTGTAAGCACTATTGCAGTAATAAACCCAAAAGCTTCTCAATATTGCTTCCTTTCTGAGTTTTCTACATTATGATTTCAAACAGGAAGTTGAGCACACACATTCTTGGCCTTTGCAAATATTATTTATCCCTCAATGTGCAGAAATGAAGTGATTAACTTGGGTCAGAGGCAATACACATTTCTTCTTCTTTTGCTTGAATGCATCTTCCAACACTCATATTTACACAGAAGTCTTTGAAACTTTTATTTTTTCCCACATAGAGATATTTCTTTGGTTGGAAATTTTGCTGCAGGTCTAATAAACTCTAATGTGTTTGTTTGTTTGTTTGTTTGTTTGTTTGTTTGTTTAAAAAACCCTACTGATAATTAAAGCCACAGTACCACATGCCAACTAGGGGAATGTGTGTGAATATTTCTCAAGGTTTTTCATGGCATTTAAGGAAATAATTTCCCCTTTGAATGATGTGTTCTGCCTTCCTTCACAGAGCATAGAAAGCAGTGCATAGGGAAATATGTAAAGGTAAAGGTAAAGGGACCCCTGACCATTAGGTCCAGTCGTGACCGACTCTGGGGTTGCGGTCCTTATCTCGCGTTATTGGCCGAGGGAGCCGGCGTACAGCTTCCAGGTCATGTGGCCAGCATGACAAAGTCGCTTCTGGCGAACCAGAGCAGCACATAGAAACGCCGTTTACCTTCCCGCTGTAGCGGTACCAATTTATCTACTTGCACTTTGACGTGCTTTCTAACTGCTAGGTTGGCAGGAGCTGGGACTGAGAAACGGGAGCTTACCCTGTCGCAGGGTTTCGAACCGCTGACCTTCTGATTGGTGAGCCCTAGGCTCAGTGGCTTAACCCACAGCACCACCCACGCCCCTATGTAAAGTATATGTAAAGATTCTTATTTTTACAAAGGTATCTTCTTATTCAAGGATGCTTTCCTTTCTGATTTTTCCTTGAAAGGGAAAACAAAGAACATACAAACAGATTGATCAAGGTCAGACTGCACAATCTCCTCTATGGCACATATTCATGTCAATGGGACTTGCACAGAACTTCCCAATGGCCTGTGTCCTATAAGGAACACTGCTTTTTAAACAGTAGCTATTAAGCTTTAATGTAAAATATATATATCAGAATGTTATATAAAAATGACTCCCAGTTTCGCCCATTGCCTTAAGAAGTTGCACATGGCTGACAGAAAAATGTCAGTAACTGGCAGATCCACTGGGAAATGTGTGGTCACTTTCAGTTGGAAATCATTCTTACACCCTTCTAAAGTTGGACACTTTCTTTTTTGTTCATCCAAAAGAAAGGAAGCTCTGCTAATTGAAGGTGACAGTTTGGAAGACCCAAGCTCAGGATGGCAGACCTAATAACTGGCAACAGAAAAAAACGATCTTCAGCACACATCTCAATGGGGAAGAAATTATGTCCACAAGAACAATTTATACAGCCTTGAATTAAGGGCCTAATTCCAATGATATGACAGCAGTTTTACTCAAATAAAGATTCTTTGGCTTTAATGGAGCAGTTTTAATGCTCCCTTCTCATATTACATGTAAGAGACACAGGTGCACTTTTCAAGAGTTTTACTTCCTTAAAAAGACCTGAGAAAACATAATGTTGAAACTGCAATACACTTGTCTATTTCTAAGATTTATGTATACATTATGGATCCATCATTATATTTTTCACATATCTCTGTGCACAGATGCAACTCCTACAAGTGCACCTGTGTGATTTAAACTTTTACATCAATATGCATTACTTTCTTCAGCTACAGGGCTATGCAAAGTGATACATTCTGCCGCTGAATGATTCACTGCCCATAATGCAGGCAGATAAAAGTGTTTAATTAATGTTCAAAAGTATAGTGGGAACCTGATGTTGCTTAACCCAGCCAAAAACACTTGATTATCTCACTGGGCAGAACACAAAGCTCGCATGTGTCATTGATAATAAAGCATGAAAAGTTCAGAAATCTGCTAGCCACCAAAACAGGAAGTTGGGGAAGAAGGAATGATATTTAGCCTATGGAAGAGATCTACCAATCAATCAAGGCTGCAGAGAAAAACAAGACTGGTGATCTCTGGCAACACAATGGTTTCCAATAGTGATTTAATGTGGAATCAACACAGTCTAGGAAGTGGGCATAACTGCACGAAATGGGTATTCACAGAAAAAGCAAGTTTGTGACAGCATTGTCTTGCTTATTGGACCATTATTACAACGTTCTCTCTAGTTAGGAACTCCCAGGTTTCAAACCATGCTCCTAATCACATGTTACATGAACTCATGAATCACACATGTGACCATGTAAGTATCATTTTTGGAGTCTTTATTCTGGAGCAACCTTTTTTCAGCCCAATGACCACATTTTCTTGTGGGCCACAACACAATGGTGAGTTGGGTCAGAAGCAAAAATTGATGAAGCAACCGATGTGTCTATTTCCTATTTGCTATGGACCACATTCTAGCCACATGCACATTTGCCCCCCCCCTCCAAGCCTGAGGTTCCCCATCCTGATCTAAAGCTTGTTGCATGTCATGGAAGAAATTTCACCGTACTTTAATTACTTGGAGTAGTGAGTAGAAACCACCGAGTCTCAACTGGCAGTTAAGAATAGAAAAAACATTGTTTAGTTGAAGTCAGCATGTAGAACAGTGTTTTGCTTTAGAGCACCAAATGTAATGTTTACAAAACAGTAAAATATTTAGCTGAAATAGATATTAACACATGCTACCCACACCCACATTGCAACATATACCTCTAGAGGACACCTTCAGGATAACATGTTACAATGACTTAAAAGCAGTAGCCCCCTTCATATGTAACATGCTGTTTATGCTGTCAAGTAGGGTTCCAAATCATGCAGAGCCTAAGCACACAGGCTTCCCTGCTCAGACTTATAATGGACACTGAATACAAGACTGGGAAAACTCCATGGGACCCAAACATGATTGAGTTGCCTTCATGCAGGAAACGTGTGGTCTTATATCCTAGCAATTTGCTCATTCCAGTGCTTTGGACCACAATCTAACAATACAACTTTCACTTGACTTGTGCCTAGATGCAAATCTCATTAGCTCCTCTTCTCAATCACATTTTTCTTAAATTTGCCTGCCGGAAATTTCCTTTTACAAAACATTGCACCGTATACCCAACAACTCTTTTTATGGATTTTATAACACTGAGATTATCAAATAATGTGCTAATTACATGTGAGTTTGCCTCCCTATCAACATGTATTTGTTGTTGATACTATGTGACCTGATGCAACACTTTGTCACTGACAGCTGATAAATGATGAAAGTGCAATAGTTGAAATGACTGGAGGGTGGGTGGGTGGGAAACCTGGTTATCTTAAACTAATTACAAGCTGTTATGCTTCCCTCAGGGCTACAAATGTTAGTCCTATAAATATTATGTTAAATGTCAATATGTCAAGTGCAAGGTAGGCATGCTGATAGCATTAGTAGATAAAACAGGTGAATATGTCAGATTTTCCAATAAGAGATTAAAATTTAGCACCTAAAGAGATGATAAAAATAAATGACGATTCTTGCATAGCATAGTTGGTAGGTAGTTTTCAAAATGGTATGAGCTTTTTTTTGATGAATTTGTTTTCCACCCTTTTCTAAATATATGTGGCAGCCATGAACTGTACATTTTAAGAATAAATTATGTATACTGTGGTGGGTGAGACTTTGTAGGCTAATCATGTTAGTCCTGGCTCCAAATTTACTTTGTTCTTGGGCACCACTTGATAATTCTGAGAGATAAACTCCTTCATTTGCTGAACAGTTTTTCCACTTTACAGAAGCCTAAAGGACGCAGGTGGCGCTGTGGGTTAAACCACAGAGCCTAGGGCTTGCTGATCAGAATGTCGGCAGTTCGAATCCCTGCGACGGGCTGAGCTCCCGTTGCTCGGTCCCAGCTCCTGCCAACCTAGCAGTTTGAAAGCACATCAAAGTGCAAGTAGATAAATAGGTACCGCTCCAAGCGGGAAGGTAAACGGCGTTTCCATGTGCTGCTCTGGTTCGCCAGAAGCGGCTTTGTCATGCTGGCCACATGACCTGGAAGCTGTACGCCGGCTCCCTCGGCCAATAACGCGAGATGAGCGCCGCAACCCCAAAGTCGGTCACGACTGGACCTAATGGTCAGGGGTCCCTTTACCTTTAGCTTTAAAGGATCATAGCATGTGATTTTCCTGAATATGTAGATTGCCCTCAATCAGCAAGAGTGCCAACATCACTCACTAGGTGCCCTTGCCTAATGGGCAATGAGGGACACATACCCAGCTCCTAGAATACTTCTCTACTTAAAAATATCACTCTCATCACGTTACTCGTATAAAGGGGGGGTCACAACATGACTGGGGGAAGTGGCACTGCACCACATGCCTGTGCATCAATCACAGGCATCTGAAGAGAGGACCCTATTCACAAGTAGCTGTTCACACACAGGGCTCCTCTTCAGATGTTCAGGTTCAATGTATGAACATTGGGGTATCAGATAGTTGGGGCCTACCATCCTTGGTGGCACGATGCCACTCCCTGGTCATCACACTTCATGCTAGTTTATCTATATCTATTTTTCCTACTATAATTGCACACTCAGTCATATAATTCCCCATCAGCATCATACTGGCAATTACAATCAACATTCTCGGCTAAGTGAATGATCACCTGCTCCTCCGAGACCAAGAAGGGAAGAACTTCTCTTTTCAAAGCACTCTATGAAGCACTGCGACTCATTTCTAGACTGCTGTTTCTTTACCCGCCTTGCCCCAATCTTCCACTGTGTGTTGCACTGAGCCATGCCCTTTCTGCATGTGTTATTTTGTGCTTCGCTCTGCTGTTGCCATTGCAAGATACACAGTCTTTGATGCTGCTCTAGCCATTACTTTTATGATGAGATTTTTTGCCCTGGTGACTGAGGCGCATGGGATAAAGTGTCCTTGGACCTGCTAGTATCCGAATGAGACTGTATCAAAGTCTCATTTAAGCACCATGGTGTTACTATTGTTGTTATTTTTGTACTGTTTTGTTTCCACTCATGCATCCTAAATTTGGCACATGAAATATGAATTCCCCACTTCAGTTGTCTCCAGCTGCTCTTTTATTTCTTGAAAGGAACAATCTTTTTCTTTGGAAATACTCAAAAACACTGAAAATGCTTCATGCCACATCTTGCTGCTTTTTCTCTGCAGTAGCATAAGCATTTCGTTCTCATTTTTTAAATGGCAAAGATCATTTCCTGTGGTCTTTCAGTGCCTACTTGTTGAGTATAATAGCACAAAACTATGAAATTTACAGATCTCTAATAAGGCAAAGATAAGGACATTTAAAAAAATCTCTTTCAGGACTACTGGTTCTTCTGCAGTAGTACCTTTCATGTTTTGATTATCAAAAGATAGCTGGAGAAGAAATTTGAAACCATGGTGCAGATTTAGAGATCTGAGAGTCAAGGGTAGCTCAGAGATCATTAGTTTGACATCCTGCGAATCAGAATATTCCCCATTTTCCCCAGACTATTAAACTGTGTTGACAAAACCCTCAGTACTGAAAAGAAATGAGCTTCCTTATAGTAGAATAAACACTTGCAAGGTTTCATTACAAGACAAAATTAGCAATCAGTCAAAGCAATGCATTTAGAAGTTAGCACAACACTACAGCAGTGCCATCACAAAGGATAATCAAATACAGAGAAGATCATCAAATGAGTTGGGGTATGGGATTCTTATCACATGAAAAAATGATGATTATGAGCCATCGGCATACAAAAGTAAGACTTGTCCTGTTCTATTGATCTTAAAGGATTTATTTCAAGCTTAAGAGTTTTGCTTATATTAACTGTACTGGGGTAGGGGGACTGATGGAATAGAAGTACAGTGGTACCTTGGTTTATGAACTTAATCCGTTCCGGAAGTCTGTTCTTAAACCAAGGCGTGCTTTCCCACGGCAGCGGAGGACTCAATTTACACTCAATAGGAAACGGAACATGTTCTTCTTCCAAGGCAATGTTCACAAACCAAAACACCTACTTCTGGGTTTGCAGCATTCTTAATCCAAGTTGTTCATAAACTAAGCTGTTCTTTAAAAAGGTACCACTGTATGGGGATAGTACGGGGATAGTTGTTTTCCTCTGTTTTTCCATGTTGGTGACTTTGAAGCATGTAAACAGGAAAGCTATGCACCAGGAAGGGAGCACAGTTCAGTGGTAGAGTGCATGCTTTCCGCATAGAAGAATCCAAGTCCCAATATCTCAAAAGAAAAGCAGCTCACTTTGCGAGGCTGGGAAACATCATTCCCTGAGATTTTGGAGGACTGCTGCCAGTCAGAGTACTAGAGGAACCAACCATCTGTCTCATTACCAGCTTCATGTGTACACTGGACCAGTTTAACATTCATGACTTCCCCTGACGCATCCAGATAACTCCACACATGTGAAGTTGACAACCATCTCTAAAAACAACTCTCAGCTCCTTTGCAAGGCTCTGTTGAAAAAGCCAGTGGTTTACCATCAATTTTCTTTCACGCAAGTCTTTAAACTTATCCAACACTATTAATTGCATCTGGGTGGATCAGACAGCCTTCAGATGTCTGCTAGCTAGCTTTGCAGTCCTATGGTTCCACAATTGCTGGTAGTAGCCATCGTGCTTCATCTTAAAAAGGGCTTTTTCCCATCTTTGACTTGACATGAATGATAGTTCCATAAATAAAATTAGATCATGCTGGTAAGGTCAGTTATCAGAGGGGAAAATGCCAGCCTCTCTCTCAGCCTCCATGATAACCTTTCTTGATAATGAAAGGATTAAAGAGCTGTGCACTCATTTAGCTATACTGTACATGTTCTATTCTTAGTACACTATCAATGCGCTACAAACCTTTACACTCAAAAGAACAGATCTGTGATACTCTGAACAGCAGCTGTTAGTGTTCTATTACATTAAATACAAGACATAAAAGAAGAGGAATCAGCATTTATATCTTATAATATGAGTACTGATCACCGGCATCTGTTTAGCTTGCTTGCTTGGATCAAAACAACATTTTAGAAGACCTTCTAAGGAGAGCAAATTCACTTCTTGCCCTTAACAGAGGCACATAACAAGTGGTGTATCTATGCATGTGTAACTGTACAGCGTAAGTCATGAAAGATGAAGTCATTGGCTACTGGGGCACTTCAAAATATACCAGCCAAGAATTTACAAATCAATGCTACTGAATAAACCAAGCCCTCCATGGCAACAAGATAAAAGAGTTTGATGAGATGGACAGCTGGCAGCATATTAAAATACATGCCACTTGCTCCCAGAATGCCTTTCGGGAATGACACTATACAGTATAGCATTGTTCCAGGAAGGTTTTCTGGAAGAAAGTAAGGGTGGTTGGCAGACAGCTGCCCAATGTGCTCTCTTGTTGCAACAGAGAGAGGGGGCTTTGTAAAAGTTAAGGCAAACATCATAATAGTGAAAGGTAGGGATGGGGAATAAATTGAGTCCAGCAGCCTAATTCACACTTTTCAAAACAGTATGTGAACCAAAGCACAGCCATCCTTAAAAAAATCACATGTCTCCAGATTCCTAGCTAGACCTCCAGATTCCTAGCTAGTTCCACAGCTGGACCACCGTAGCCCCCTTCTCATATATTCTAACAGGCTACCCTTGCCCAGGCGTCAATTTACTGCCATCTTGAGGAAGGTCATGCGGTGGTGCCCCTGTTTACTTCTTTGGAGGTCTATAAGCGGAGGCTTGACGGCCATATGTCAGGAATGCTTTGATGGTGTTTCCTGCTTGGCAGGGGGTTGGACTGGATGGCCCTTGTGGTCTCTTCCAACTCTATGATTCTATACTTCTCTGGCCACTCATTCTTTATTGGGGCTGTGACTTCTGCGGCAGCCAGGGGCCTGGATCCTGATCGCATTAAGGCCATG
Organism: Zootoca vivipara; assembly: GCF_963506605.1. Lineage (NCBI taxonomy): Eukaryota > Metazoa > Chordata > Lepidosauria > Squamata > Lacertidae > Zootoca > Zootoca vivipara. Next base: position 31,503,886 of record NC_083284.1, on the reverse strand, counting down.
GGCAACTGGCGTTCCACAATGTACAGAGCATACGTATGTCTGCCTAGGTAGGATATCAGTCCCTTACATAGTCCTCTTAACTTTCTTTCAGGTACTACTCTCAGACAGGTTTGGGTCCTTGGCCACAATATTGTCCACTGGGCAAGAGTGCACACTACCTCTACCAGCTGGGGAGCACATCTGGGCCTTTCTATGCCAAGGCTTCCTACATCTGAAATCAATAAAGTTGTGGCCATTTTAAATCCCAGACAGTTGTTGCGTCCATTCGTTTACTCATTTAGCTGTCAGGCGCACTGAGCAGGGCAACTCTGCAGCTGGGCACACAATGCACTGAAATACAATTTGCCCTTAAAGGGTAAAGGAAGATGGGGTAATTTCTGCATGTACTGTCTTGTCATTATTTCACCTTTAAAAGTTCAGATGCAAATCCCACCTCGCAGCCCCTAAATCAGAAAATGAAAACAGGCTGAGTCTATCTCTGTATAAATGTGGTTCAGAACCTTACCATATCTATTTTGGCATTTAAAAATGTATTCTTTGCATTTCTCTATAAATAAACTCACATTAGCTTACAAAAATACATACCGTACACTCGATAAAAGCAGTTCAATGTATTAAAATCAATGCTACTTCAGTGTATTATAGTCAAGAGCAGGACAAAGCAATTCAGCATGAAAAAACCTCTCCTCCTTCCAGAGGGAAGGAGTTGTGAGTGGGAGTCGGTTCCCGCGCTGGCAGGGGGGCGTTTCGGCCCCCTGCCCCAGCTGTCCCCACTGCCGCGCCTGACACAACCTTGTTTTGGTCATCTCTTCTGAAGAAGAGGGCCTGGGAGGGCAGTCATTCCCCGATGGCCATCGACAAAACAGGAAACTCATTAAGCGTGTGGTCGCTCACAAATTACGTTTTCAAAATGGCCTTGTGATTGAGCATGCTGACATCAGATGCAGTGACTTGGTTCCGTTTCAAGACGATGGCGTCCACTTTTCGGATCTTGGAAATGATATTTGGTTGGCTGATATTATCAAAAGTCTTAGGGATTGGTTGCAGCTGTGAGGGTATTTGGTGGCAAGCCCTTTGACTCGGGTGGCAGTTAGGCATTGGAATACATATGGTGTATTGGAAGGCAGGTTCGGGCCATCGCCTACCCCTCCACTTATTGGGTATTCCGTTAAAGGAATCTGGCGGTTGTGGATCCTGTCCGACGCCCTGCTGGTGGCTGGGGCCATGGCACGACCCCTGGTGACATCAGGGGGAGCTTCCAGTTGTATTTGCATCAACAAGCTCCACCTTCTGGTTGTTAACCCTCGAATGACTCCCCGCTGTGTGGGGTGGAGTCATGTATCGTTTGTGTGATCCAATACCTAAGCCAATACCATTCACATGCTGTAACCCAGGCATACCCAAACTTCGGCCCTCCAGATGTTTTGGACTACAATTCCCATCATCCCTGACCACTGGTCCTGTTAGCTAGGGATCATGGGAGTTGTAGGCCAAAACATCTGGAGGGCCACAGTTTGGGGATGCCTGCTGTAACCAATAAAAGTTGTGGCCTTTTTTCGCCCATTAACCTGAATATGTGTCCTTGTGTCTTTCTTTCTTCAAGCAGGTGGTGGGTCCTCGACTCACAACAGGGAGACAATAATCTTAACCCATATTTAAAACTCAGCCTTAGCTAGAGAGAAGGCCAGATGTATTTCTCCAGGGAATTCCACAAGCTGGATGCCACAACAGAATAATATAAAGCCCATCTGTATCCATATTACCATCCCAATCCTTTGAATATTTCACATGCTTTACACATGTAAGTTAAACAAAAAACCAGTAGATTAAAGCACATAAAACAGGTTTCAAGCTTATAGTTTGGGCCAGGGAAAGCCATGACTTTACAACTTAGCTCTGGGTAGTAAAGTAGTAGCAGCAGGCGAAGAACAAAGTGGCCAGTTTCTGCTGTGAGTACCTCACACATTCATGTTTAGCCATGGTTTGGCTTAACATTTCACACAAGTTGGGCTACTGGCAGAATTAATTGTAATTCCCAAGTCTGGATTTGTACGGCAGCGCTTGGAACCGAGAACACCTAAAGTTTACTTGTGAAATTAACATGGAATATAGATTTCATCACAGTGTCTGGCAGAAGAACAAAGTTATTCTTTCCTGCTAAACCTGAATGAATAAAACCCCAAAAGAACACCCAGGTAATAAAATCTGACAAATTGACAATGGGAGAAAATTTATCATAAAAAAAAATCTAATAATGCCTGCTAGCACTTTTTAATCACAGCTACTGAACTGTTGCATCCTGAGGAACACCGCTTGTTTTAATTATTTATTGGGAAGTGATGGTTTATTTGGAAGAAAATGCAATTACATCGTGACACTTTAATCACTATCAGTTTGTTTTGTTCCCTTGCCACTGCTAAGAGGAAGGTTACCTTCCTATGGAAATTCTGACATTTCTATAATTGGTTTTGTGAATCTTCCCAGAGACTGTAAAATATCCATATTATTAAATTTGTGCACAAAGTGGAGTTAAGATATTATTAAGATTGATGGCTAATAATGCTGAAATTCTGCACCCCAAGCTTTGATTAAGTTTTCTTTTCTCTTTAAAGGGCTGCACTGTTGACCAGATAATAAACACAGTATATTCTTCCAGTCAGCAACTCACATTCTGTGGAGTCTGCACACTCAATCTGTCTCTTCTTCCCCTTTCTGCCCAAGGGGCCACAAACCAAGAGTCCAAACAATTCTATGAACCTTTTCGAGGATTTTCAGCACCTAATCACACTCACAAGCTACCTTAGATGTGACTTTGCATTTAATATGCTTTTTTAAAAAATGCTATTTGCCACAACAAATGGAAGTTTCCTAATTAATGGGGTCAGATGAAGCATTGGGAGTAGAACTCCAGGAAATACATTTTATGAAGCTGACATTTGGTTTTTATTCCATTGGCACTCTTATGGGAGGGGTTCCCCCCTAAACCAAAGGCTAGTTTGCGAAGAAGGATTTTCCTCAGACCACAGCATCAGCAGGTGAACGAAAAAGAGAACAATCTGAGGCAAGGAGGAAATAGTAAGGATTAAAAAAACCTTTGTCTAAGTTTCCTGCTGCAGACATTTGAAGGATATGGCATCACAGAGGTGTTTTCTCTAGGAATTCAGCTCTCTGTGTGTCTTAACCTCTTTATGCACTTGTACAGTAAATGCAAATTGTTGTTTTGGTTGCAGATTTCCCCCACAATTTGGGTCTTCCTTCAAAGGAGCCACTCAGCCAAGTGCCTTCTGGTTGGCTTCCCTGCCTCAGTGCCTTCCCAGGGCAGGTTTGCCTAGTGGCAGCACCAGCCAATAACAGCTGATCTCTGATGAGCCTGAGAAGTCAACATTCAAAAGTTTTCCCAAGCCCACTCACTCAGTGTTCATTGGGACACCATAAAAAGAAACACATTTCTGTTAGTGTGCCAGGCATCTCACATTACTGATGCAGTCTAACCCACTATTGCCAAATTCCAACTTATGACAGTGGAATTCCTCCCTCTACATAATTAGCAAAGAAGTCATTGCCCTTCATCCCAAGGCTTTTGTATTCAGCAGCTAGACATCAGAAGCCAGGACTGAGCAACTGGATATAATCTCGCCCCTCCATTTCCCCTTGTATCTTAGTTAAATAAAGGGTTGGCTTATTTTCGCAATCTTCAGTCCAGTTAGAAGGCTTCTAACCAGCAGCAAAACAACATACCAAGTAAAATATTGTCTTTCTTGTTTCAAAATGAAAGCTGAGAATTAAAATTTAGAAAAGAGGTCTGGGTGTGTGCGCCTTTCAGGCAGAAAGACAATGGATTAAGCGTGTTCTTGCTCCAACCAACTGTTCCGCTCAAAATCCACTCTTTGTTCCATGAAAATTCACAGCTTTGCTTTGTAATACACAACTGAGCTGACTTAGATATTCAAGAACAGTCCAGTGTTCTCAAAAGCACAGTTGTGCTGCTTTTGACTGTAGGCCATTGCTATACAACTATGCCTCTATATTAAATCCTTTGAAATCAGAAGGTAACAGTTTGCATCTTGGATTTCAGCCATTTGGTTCGCAAACCAACAATACAAAAATGCTGAGCCCCCTAAAAAGCCACCCAAAGTTGGGCTGTTGAAATAATTTACATAAATTACCTTCCACCATTATTAAAATGGCAATAATTTGAAGTGAAAGATGTTCTTGACCAAATTATCCTCTGAACCTCATAAACAACTAGCTTTTTGCCCTTGGAGTTTATCAGTGCTGTGGGAGACATTTATTGCCTCTTATTTGCTGTCCTTCTGCCAAAGCATACCAAGGTTAATGCAGTTATTCAACACCTTTAATGCAGCCAAGACTGCATTACACTGGGGTGAGGGGGACTGGAAATATTAGACTAGGGAGAAATGGGTGGCCCTGCTTTTTTTCCTTTTTAAAACAAGCAGCCAACTGCTACAAGAAAGACATTTTGCTGCTGGAGAAGGAGCAGCAAATGGCACACCAGCTCCCCTCGCCCAAGTCAAGGTACACGATACCCAAACTAGTCAAGTTATTTCAGCACCTCAGGCAGAAAATCCAACAAGCACTTTTCTCATGCACTAGCCGTAAAAACAACAGCAATAATTTAGATAACTAACCATTTGCTATCCTTTTGTGAGAGCCCCAAACAGCTTTTCAGACTATCTCACTGTAGCTAATGGTAGGGTTAGCCCTGGCAAGAGCAAATTCTTTTCAGATATTCTTGCTCATAATAGTTATTCACAGTGCTATTTTTCTAGAAAAAGAGGGCCCAGAACTCACCATGAAGGCCTCACTTGTTCTCTTACAATGACAATGGTGCCCACATGAGATATGCTGGAACTGACTTCCAGTGAGTTCCAGCTGGAAAAAGCGCTGGTTATTCATAGGTAAACTCTCTTAATTCAACGTGGGAAAAGTTTAGCAATTACGGTTATAGAAAATTCATGTAAAAATACTTCATCCCAGAGGCACTGAACACCAAGGTATCTAGAAAACAAGTCTTTTTGTCACTTTTCTTTGTAAGAGGTGAATAGATACTGCGCAAGAGTTACACTCATGAATTGCACTCTGTATGGTTCGCTCTCTCTCTTTTCACATTGTGAAATCAGTCACATGAAAATGCTTTTTATGTACTTCTCTATCCACCAAACAGCTTTTTCTTCTTCTTTTTACACTCTGCCATCATTTTTACATGCGATTATCCAGATCACTGTCTCACCGGATGAATTTAGTTACATAAGATTGTACAGCTGACTATTGCTTCGCTGCAGTTTATAAAGACATATATTTTGCCCTTTACTCACCGGTCTACGTGTTGCCTCTTTTGGATCATTTTTACATGTAGCAATGCAGATTTGAAAGTAATGCAGACTTTCAAATCTGCATTTCTGCTAATTTCTCTCATTAGGAAAAAAAAAAGGATTCATTATACTATTGAACGCTTGTGGAACCAATTACAGCGGCATAGTTTTTGTTATGTCTAAGCCAGCAGCTTAATGGAGTGACGTAGCAATGCTTGCAAAACTGACATCCTGCATAATAAAAGGAAAACAAATCTTTTGCCGGATGTAAATCGCTAGATCTAATTCTAGCAAATAGTGATACACATCTATTTCACTCATTTCCATGAAAATCTCAAGCACTAATTCTAGCAAATAGTGATACACATCTATTTCACTCATTTCCATGAAAATCTCAAGCACGATTATTACAAATGCCTACAGCATAAGAAATAAGAATTAAAGAAGAACTCTGCTGGATCAGACCAAAGGCCCATCTACTCCAAAATCCTGTTATCACAGTGGCCAGCCAGACGCATCTGGGAAGCAAACAGAACATGAGAACAGCATCACTTTCCCCTGATGTATCACCTCAAAGCCTTTAGAGGTCACAATGGTAAAATGAATATATAAAATATTAAATATTTGTATTAAACAGTGTTGCAATAGTAATATTATGCACTTTATTTACTACAAATGTATATTAGCTATGTTGACTATACAGTGGTACAGTACCTCGGGTAACAAATGCTTCAGGTTACAAACGCTTCAGGTTACAGACTCCGCTAACCCAGAAATAGTACCTCAGGTTAAGAACTTTGCTTCAGGATGAGAACAGAAATTGTGCTCTGGTGGTGCGGCGGTGGGGGCAGCAGCAGCAGCAGGAGGCCCCATTAGCTAAAGTGGTACCTCAGGTTAAGAACAGTTTCAGGTTAAGAACAGACGTCCGGAACAAATTAAGTTCTTAACCAAAGGTACCACTGTAATTATACATAAACTTCCATTCAATAAACTTTAATGTGTCTGCATTTATAACCACCATTTGAGATAAGCTGCTACTATTCCCATTTAATATTTGGGAGACGAGAGGCCAAGGGCCAATTCACCCAAGCTCAGGAAAAAGCATTTGTGCAACTTGGCGCCATCCAACAGCAGTTTTAACATTTGACAGGTAGAAAACACAAGATTGCTGCAGTATCCTGTGTGTGCCAGGAAAAAACTGATTTTAATAGAATCGGGGTCAAAAGGTTGGCTTTGTTGGCAAGCAGTTCACTGGTTTGTCGCCATTCTCACAATGCATTTTACTGTGAATAATCACATTGTGCCATGCCGGAGGAAGGATGGTTTCAACCTGAAAAATTAATCTTTTGCTATGGCGGCTCCAGCATGAGGCAGGGGGTGGCTGGACTTCAGTTAAGAGCAAACTTTAATACATATAGAAACAAATACGGTATACTTTTTGTAATAACGTCCACAGGGCTCATTCACACTTTATGAGGGGTTTTTCCAGCACAGGATTACTTGCACTGTAAACGATTGTCAGAATTTGACAAGTTGTCACCTACAACCCAGCACTCTTAAGCACATAAAATCCATGTGGTAATGTGATAGTGTGGTCAATCATATGGTCAACAGTGTAATAAATGTTCGGTTTCTGATAATTGGTTCTCATGGGAAACTTACAGATTCTTGCTTCACACAATTAACTCAAGGCAGTGTCAATTTACTCTTGGCAGAAAGCCAAGGTCTGCCTGGCCTGGCAACAACTCTCTCATTGGTTAATGACCAGCACTGAACTCTGTTATCTAGGAATGCTAGCACAGTTGTTTCTTGTGGGTGTTAGGAGTAGGAGTGCTGCATATGGTTGGAGAGAGAGAGAGTAAGGATTTATTTTGCTTTGCTTTGTATGCAGAAACTCTGCTGGTTTTATTTTCTTTTAATAAATCATGTAAATGGTTATTCTGCATCTAGCCGACTAGTCATTTCCACCTCAACTAACTTCTGCGCTGTGCAGGAAAACTCTGCTACGTTTGGGCTAAAGCCACTAGAGCTATGCCTGACACTTCAAAATTCTAAGAATAAAGACATGTTTATGTGACATCAAATGCAAGTTTCTTTTCTTTTGATTTAGGCTGCAACATGAAAACAATCACATTGATCCCAGACAGGGACTTACTTCCAGACAAATTTATATATGGTTGCCCTCCATGCGTTGCTTTTTTCTTATTATTATTTTTGCATTTATTTATTGGTTTTCAAAATTATAAGTAAAACAATCTTTTTAAAAATTAGATTGTTGGCCTGAAGTGCTTTTTTCTGCTCCATTTACATAAAAGTCTCTGTAGGAATCAATCCATACCAGAAAGATCATGCTGTGACAATGGCCTCTTAATAGATACATTCAGCATGTTGCACATTAAAGTTTCTCCACCTCGCCATGAATGTACACACACACACACACACACACACACACACACACACACAACACAGACTGTTGATGAATTTCACGTAGCAAAGCTGTTATCCATGCAAGATTGGTTTCATTGACAAATTAATAAGGTAATACTGCCTATATTTATCCTTATTAGAATACTATCCGACTAAGGATCATAGTAGTTCAGCTTAACTCTTATATTTTAATTAATTATAGCATCATAATTGATTGTACACTTTTATGCTCAGAATTCCATCACCATGTTGGTGCTACAGAATGTGGAAATGACTTGAAACAAATCTGTTTTTATCTCATAAAGGCATTAATAAAGGTAATACGTGCTCTAGCTATCCTGTTTTCAATTATTAAAGAATATAATCTTTTCCAAGGAGGATCCCTGGAAAAGCTATTTAGAAATAGCAGGACAAGTGCCATTGGCTACTTCATTTATATTATTCACACAGCTCATTATAAATTCTCAATTGCATCTGCAGTCAATCTCATTAAATGTGGAATGAGGTAGCTAGGCGAGAATAGCTGGACAGCAGTATGTCTTAAGTCATAGGCAAGGGACATGTTATTAAACAACACTACAGGAGAGGCGTAAGTAAAACATCCCATAGCAGGCATCGGTGCACAATGCAGATGTCATTGTTTACCTACAGAGGTTTGAGGAGTTCAAGGTTTCCAAATCTGGATACAACCTGGCTTGACTGATCTGCATCGCTCAACTTAAAAGTGCAAACTGAAAGATAGCTTGAACTTCTCCAAATGTCGCAATGCATTTCTCAGCAGTTTGATCTTATCAAGGTGCTTCTAAAATGCATGTTTTGAGAGAAAATGAATGCAGAAATGTGCATTTATATACACATTATATACACATGAAAAAATGCAATTAATGCAGAAACTGAACAGAACAACATTATGAACGGCATGGTCCATTCCTATGTTCACCCAGACAGATAACAAGTTGCTTTTCAGGTATACAGTATTCTGAAAGAATACTGGTGAATACATTACATACTTCTTTTTCTAGAAAAATGACACTGGAAATTGAGATTCTTTTTGACCTTTGGATAGTAAGTGACTAACAAGTTTAATTAATAATAGACATGGCATTTTGCACCAGATGCATATTCTGAACTAGCCTTAACAGCAGTTCTACTTCCATAGTCCTACTCCTATTATATTATTATTAATTAAACTTGTTATAATTCTACCACATGTTATCATTCTACCACCTGCATATAGCAGCTGTTAAAGGAAAAGCACTAGCCACTCCTATGCTGTCAAGCCAAGTTTAAGGTTTTGTTGTTAACTTATAACTTATAACCTAAACAACTTAGGACCAGATTGTCTAAAAGAACACCTTCTCCTGTTATAGACTTGCCCACCAGTTAAGGTATTTGCAGACAGTCCTATCAGTTATATTGCAACTTGGGGGAGGATCTTGTACACAGTGGCCCCCAGCCAGGGGGATGATATGGCAAGCACTGAGATTCAAGAGGTACCTACTGGAGTTAGAAACTGTTACAAATATAACTGTTTACTCATGGTTACCTTGGCATCTAATATTAGTTGAATATAACAGAATCGTAGAATCATAGAGTTGGAAGAGACCACAAGGGCCATCCAGTCCAACCCCCTGCCGAGCAGGAAACACCATCAAAGCATTCCTGACATATGCCTGTCAAGCCTCTGCTTAAAGACCTCCAAAGAAGGAGACTCCACCACACTCCTTGGTAGCAAATTTCACTGCCGAACAGCTCTTACAGTCAGGAAGTTCTTCCTAATGTTTAGGTGGAATCTTCTTTCTTGTAGTTTGAATCCATTGCTCCGTGTCCGCTTCTCTGAAGCAGCAGAAAACAACCTTTCTCCCTCCTCTATATGACATCCTTTTATATATTTGAACATGGCTATCATATCACCCCTTAACCTTCTCTTCTCCAGGCTAAACATCCCCAGCTCCCTAAGCCGTTCCTCATAAGGCATCGTTTCCTTTGACCATTTTGGTTGCCGTCTTCTGGACATGTTCCAGCTTGTCAGTATCCTTCTTGATACTTGTTTTGATACTTGATATTATTCTTGTTTTGTTTTGAATTAGTTTTTGAACCTTTGAGATTAATCTTATAATGTCTGGGACAAATGCAGCTGCAAAAAAGAAAAGAAAAAATCATAAGACAAATTCAGCACCGTAAACAATCCAGCAGTCCCAAATCCAATAGGGAACTCTACAATTCAATCATCCAAAGGAACTGCAAAGGCTAGAATGTCATTCAGAAGGCAGCGGGGGTCAACTAAAATAATCTCTTGTTTCCTTAGAATTTAACTACAGGACATTTTCAAGTGCCTGAAACTGGACATCAAGCAGACACCTGATGAAAGCAGAAATTGCTTCCCTGGGGTCACCTAAGACAGAAAAATAAACCTGAACACCATCATTCCTACTGGCAATAGTGCATTTATGTCTCTTCATGATGACATCTCAGAGAAACACATAAGCAGAACAGCTTGAGAACAAAAATTTAGTCCAGTAGAAATCCTTAGAGCATTGAAAATACCGTCCTTATCAATGGATTGTACGAGTCATGCTGTGTGAAGTGACCACTTCAGGCCTTGTGCAAGTCATTAAAATTTACCTTCCCATGAAATGTAGTGCCTAACTGCCTAGATCTCAATTAGATGAAAAGAGTTTTCTGCTTGTACTCCTGCTTAAGAAATGTTATTGTAGAAAGACACTGGTATGGCAGCAAATCTTGGCCTAGGCCCTGGACTATTACACAGCACACTCATAAAATATTAAACCCATGCCTTTTCTGTAAAGTGTTGTTAGAAGAACAACAACAAAGAGCAAGAAGAGTTGACCTAACCCTGTTAACAATTTCCCTGGGACCTACACACTCCAGAATAATAATTCTTCCAAATATCTGAAAACTTCAAAATCTCTGCCATAAAGTAGGGTTCTTGACATCTTGGCATGTTGGAAGAATTAAAAGTACCCTTTAATTTTCTAGTACAATAATCCAAAATCATTAAGGTTCCAAAGGTAGCATTTTACACAGTTGTCAGTACACATATGGTTCTTAGACACCTTCTCTTAAAAGAATGTTACCCGTTATCCTGTCCCAAAAGCGCTCTATACCTTTAAAAGCAGTGTGGTGATTTTGTTTCATTTGTTTACTTCTGGAAGTTATTCTTTCTAAGTATCTCCAAGGAGCTTAACTGTTAAGAGGCTACAACTGGTCATCCACCATTCATTATAGCTACTCCCTCATGTCTGAAACACCTATGAATTCTTACAGGACAGGGGTGGTCTCTTCTTTAGTTTTCAGGTGTTCCTAGAGCCATGGAAATTCATACATCAAGGCAGCACAAGGGAATGCTTCCTATGCTTAGTACCTCTGGAGTAAAAGCACTGCCCGCCCCCTCAAAGTACTAGAGCCTAGGACTGGAACTGATTGTGTCTGCAATACTTTCAATTTAAGACGGAGGAAAAGTGGCAGACTGACTACAGGCAATCAACTACTGAAGAAATACCTGTCCCTCAAGGTAAGACATTTGGGATCTTTGCACAACAAGTAAAAGAATACTGTGTTTTGTTCCTGTAGAATGTTTTTACTTTGCCCTAATCCACTGTAGTTGGTTTCTTTCTTGTGGCTTATCTCAAACACTCTGCCGTTAATTTTGCTACATATTTCAATGATTAAGGCTGGAGTCGCAGTGGTGCTTCTTTAGTTTGCTGAATGCCAAAGAGCCTTTGGCACTTGTTCAGCACCAATACTATTAGATTAGCCAGAAGCTTAATAGTCAAAAACATCTTCTAAAGGAGTCGTGGGACTTAATACAATGAACGATTTTTAAGAAGCAAACCTCTCTCAGTCCTGATTTATTACAAACAGCAATTATAAAACCATAAAGATGAAGCATCCTGTTTAGATTAGTATTCGTCATATCTGAATGCATGACTTTTTTATATACATAAAAGGAGAACAAAATCAATGGCCGGTTTTTGCTTTATTTATTCGCTTAGCCTTGGAAGCTATTCCTCCTGCGTGTGTCTCCAAGAAACTTTTCAATCAACTTCAAGATCCATATCTCTCTTTCACAGAGTTTGTTATCTTAACGGGCCTGGCCTACATCTTCCCCTGTTAAAGTCTTTAGCACAGCAAGCATTGCATTGTAGAAAGAAATCAGAGGGGGGAAGCAAATACACTGTGACCAATTGCTCCATCTCTAGTAGTCTGACTAATGGTGATGAAACCCATTAATTAAAAAAAAGAAAGGAAGAAAGCCGAATTTATAATTGAGGAAGAGCATACAAAAAAAAAATTCTCAGTTAAGTGAGATTGCATATAAATGAGCTGAAAACCATCATTAGGGTAGCTCCTCTTTCTAAGCTAAAATGTGGACAAATGAAAATACAAAGATATACAGGTGCCAGCAAACATATTATCATGCCTAACGCACATCTCCCCAATGGTGTATTTTAGCAAAATTAAAGGGAATTACGGTAAGCTGTCTACCAGTCATTAAGGATATAAAGTTAGAGTTTCTTCCGCATTGCTGATTCCATACTCTACCACCAGTTTCAAAAAAGGAGGTGGTACCCTAAGGTACAGGGTCTATAATTTTAAACTTTAAACAAAAATTTATTGTAATTTGTAATGGAAATTCTAAAATGCACTTCTGCTTGAAAGATGGCACAGCCAATGTCTACTTCTATAAATATTATCCTAGTGACGGAAAATTATTTTAAAAGTCTTTCCTTCTGGCAGCTTCCTCAGCCACCAAGCAGATTCTATGTGGGAATCAGCCTAGAACTATGAGGCCTTGGGGGATGGGGAGCAGGCCTTCCCATTCACCTTTATTATGATTATTATTATTATGAATAAGATGTCGTCTCCAGCTTGGCCTCCGGTTCCTGCAGGCAGGGCTTTGGGTCACCCTAGAGGCTGCAGTTGCTTCAGCCAAAAAATTTCTCCCACACCAATAGTGTTTCCCTCTGCAAGGGGTTGTTGTGGGTTTCATCTGAAATAAAGTGCCCCTAGTTCAACCTGGACTCTGTGTCTATCTGTTTATTTGGCCGCTTAACATTCTGAACTGCCTTTGGCAGTAGATTATTCTGCAGCAACTGTAAAGCCACTGATTATGAACTATTAAAGATATTCACTTGTCCTCATCAGATGGAATACATTTAAGGCAAAAAGGCTAACCCAAAGTAATGACTTCAGCTTTCATCACTGAGGCAAAGAATTTCTTCATAGGCTGAAGAAATAATTGCATTATCTGTGACTATTTTTGCACACTTCTTTATTAGGTCCACTAATTTGCTGGTCCTATTGTTTACCTTTATGTATAATTTAACGTTTTAAACAAAGCTGGAGAATAATAGAACAGTATCTATTTCGTAGTTTAAACCTATACCGACCGTATATTGTACTTGTTTTACACATTAGAAAACAGCAGAATTATTGCCATGCATTTATTACATTTAACCACTTTCCCTTAACCTTTGCTCCACATCTAGTATTAAATGCATAGGGGGGAAACACGGTCTGCCCTGAGCCTATCATCTGTGGAAGGACTCATTAAGGATGGGGTAGCATTTAACAAAATTGATGATAAACTTTTTTTTTAAGATGTCACAACCTGATTTTTTCGAAGGAAGAGTCTCAACTTCTGTAAAAAACAAAAAGTAAAGTTACTATGAAACTCAGATTAATTCCTTCAGTAGCACCTTAAAGACCAACTAAGTTTATATTTTGGTATGAGCTTTCGTGTGCATGCACACTTCTTCAGATACACTAGAAACAGAAGTGTCAGACCCTATATATATACAGAGGGTGGGGGGGGTGGGTGGGAATGGGTGGTGGGCTGATGGGAGTGGTAAACCTGGAGATGGCTGTTAATGGCTGCTGATGGCTGCAATTAGTCCTGGGCTGAGGTGCTAAAGAGAGCTTGATCATGCATAATGAGATAAGAATCCGATGTCTCTATTCATCCCAGGTGCTTCCATGGTTTTAAGCTTGGTAATGATTTCCAATTCAGCAACTTCTCTTTCCAGTCTGTTCCTGAAATTTCTCTGTAATAAAACAGCTGCTTTGAGATCTTGTATAGAATGTCCTGGGAGATTGAAGTGTTCTCCTACTGGTTTTTCAGTCTTATGGTTCCTGATGTCAGATTTATGTCCATTTATCCTTTGGCGTAGGGTTTGGCCTGTTTGTCCAATATAGAGAGCTAAAGGGCACCGTTGGCATTTGATGGCATACACAATGTTAGAAGATGAGCAATTAAATAGTCCTGAGATGGTGTGTTGGATGTTGTTGGGGCCAGTAATGATGTTGTCCGGGTGTATGTGGCAGCAAAGTTGGCATCTGGGTTTATTGCAGGCTCTGGTACCAGTGTCCATGTTAAGTCTGGTGGTTGTATTATTGTGGGTGAGGAGTTGTTTAAGATTGGGTGGCTGTCTGTAGGCAATGAAAGGTCTTCCTCCCAGAGCTTGAGAAAGGGAGCTGTCATTGTCCAGGAGAGGCTGTAGATCTCTGATGATGCGTTGTACTGTTTTAACTTAGGGGCTGTATGTGATGACTAGTGGTGTTCTGTTATTTTCTTTTTTGGGTCTGTCTTGCAGCAGGTTCTCCCTAGGTATCAGTCTGGCTCTGTTGATCTGTTGTTTAACTTCATCAGGTGGATATTTTAGTTCTAAAAAGGTTTGCTGTAGATCTCTTAGGTGAGATTCTCTGTCTGTAGAGTTGGAACAGATACGGTTGTAACGTAGGGCCTGGCTGTATACGATGGATTGTTTGGTATGTTTGGGATGGTAGCTAGAAGCATGTAGATATGTTTGTCGGTCAGTTGGTTTTCTGTATAAGGTGGTGTCTATACGTCCATCCTGTATTTTTATAGTAGTGTCCAAAAAATGTATTTCTTGCATGGATTGGTTCATTGTTAGGTTGATGGTGGGGTGAAAGTCATTGAATGTCTGGTGGAAGGTTTCCAGGGTCTGTTGTCCATGTGTCCAGATAATAAAAATATTGTCAATGTATCGTAGGTACAAGAGAGGTTTGAGTGGGTAGGAGTCTAGGAAACGATGTTCTAAATCTGCCATGAAGATGTTGGCATACTGTGGGGCCATGCGGGTGCCCATGGCTGTGCCACTGATCTGGAGGAACAGGTCATCACCAAATTTGAAGTGGTTGTGGGTAAGGACAAAGTGGCAGAGTTTGGTAGCAAAGTCCGCTGTGGTTTTATCTGAAATGGTGTTCCTTATGGCTTGTAAACCATCATTGTGTGGGATGTTGGTGTATAGAGATTCCACATCCATAGTGGCTAGTATAGTATTGTTAGGAAGATTGTTCAAAGATTGTATTTTCCTCAGAAAATCTGTGGTGTCACGTACGTAGCTGGGAGCACTGATAGCATATGGTTTCAGAACAGAGTCCATATAGCCGGAAACACCCACTGTAATGGTGCCAATACCTGAGATGATGGGGCGTCCTGGATTTCCTGGTTTGTGTATTTTAGGTAGAAGGTAGAAAGTTCCTGGTCGAGGTTCCGCTGGTGTGTTTGTGAGGATCTGTTCTTGGATGTGTAGGGGTAGCTCCTTGACAATCTTGTTCAGTTCTTTTTTGTATGCTTGTGTGGGGTCTGAGTCCAATTTCATGTAAAAGGCAGTATTGGAAAGTTGTCTGTGGGCCTCTTGGATGTAATCAGTTTTGTTCATGATGACGACAGCTCCACCCTTGTCTGCCTCTTTAATTATAATGTCTGGGTTGTTCCTGAGATTTTCTATGGCTCTCCTTTCAGCATGGTTTAGATTTTGTTGTAAGTGATGGTGTTTTCTGGTCACATCCGTTTGGATTCTGTGGCGGAAGCAGTCGATGTACAGATCTAGTGTGGTATTGCGTCCATCAGGAGGGGTCCACGTGGAGTCCCTTTTTGTGTAACATCTTTTCGGTGGTGGTTGGTGGTCGATGTTCTGTTCATTAATGCGTTTGGAGGGTGATGATTGTCTGCTGCAAGACAGACCCAAAAAAGAAAATAACAGAACACCACTAGTCATCACATACAGCTCCCAAGTTAAAACAGTACAACGCATCATCAGAGATCTACAGCCTCTCCTGGACAATGACAGCTCCCTTTCTCAAGCTCTGGGAGGAAGACCTTTCATTGCCTACAGACAGCCACCCAATCTTAAACAACTCCTCACCCACAATAATACAACCACCAGACTTAACATGGACACTGGTACCAGAGCCTGCAATAAACCCAGATGCCAACTTTGCTGCCACATACACCCGGACAACATCATTACTGGCCCCAGCAACATCCAACACACCATCTCAGGACTATTTAATTGCTCATCTTCTAACATTGTGTATGCCATCAAATGCCAACGGTGCCCTTCAGCTCTCTATATTGGACAAACAGGCCAAACCCTACGCCAAAGGATAAATGGACATAAATCTGACATCAGGAACCATAAGACTGAAAAACCAGTAGGAGAACACTTCAATCTCCCAGGACATTCTATACAAGATCTCAAAGCAGCTGTTTTATTACAGAGAAATTTCAGGAACAGACTGGAAAGAGAAGTTGCTGAATTGGAAATCATTACCAAGCTTAAAACCATGGAAGCACCTGGGATGAATAGAGACATCGGATTCTTATCTCATTATGCATGATCAAGCTCTCTTTAGCACCTCAGCCCAGGACTAATTGCAGCCATCAGCAGCCATTAACAGCCATCTCCAGGTTTACCACTCCCATCAGCCCACCACCCATTCCCACCCACCCCCCCCCACCCTCTGTATATATATAGGGTCTGACACTTCTGTTTCTAGTGTATCTGAAGAAGTGTGCATGCACACGAAAGCTCATACCAAAATATAAACTTAGTTGGTCTTTAAGGTGCTACTGAAGGAATTTTTTTATTTTGCTTCGACTCAGACCAACACGGCTACCTACCTGTAACTAGAACTCAGATTAATATCAGTTTTACCATCTGTTATGACTGCAGACAGGAAGTTTCCATCTATATAGAAATAACCGATTCAAGCCTTGCAAGTGGCTAAGCTTATGCAGTCAAAACCACACTACCTATAAACAAGAGGGACATACCAGCAAACTGCAATTTATGTGTAAGGTTTTTTGTTTGTTTGTTTTTTAAAAGCAGACATCCCCCATAACAATATTGTGCTGTTCTTATTCTACCCCAACACCGGAATCTTTGTTGCCGAATGTATATAGTTTACACATTTATCCCTAAATAAATAAAGTACATTGGTAATGCCTATTGAAATAACAAAATCCAGTGGATGACTGAATAACATTTCTAGTGCTTGAATAACATTTCTAGAGATTGAATAATCTGTCAGGTTCACTTCTTTTAGTTTCTCAGGACTCTCATCTTCAGTTCTTCACATTTCTCCAGCAAGCTACAATATATAAGAAAACCTCGTGAAAATTTGTCAACTTTTTAGGGTATTTTAGCCAAAAATATATTTGTATGCAGTCTGTTTACTCCTGCCAAAACACATTCTTGGGCTGTACTTCTGTGGCTGACTGATAATTGCCAGGTAGGAAAATGTCCCCTAAGAAGTGGCTTTCAGCCACTGGGCCCAACACAGATGAAAAAAGGAAGGGACTGGCAGGGCTCCAAAGAGTGTGGGGTGGAGACAGGAAACCAGGGGAATGACCCACAAGAAGTGATTTATGGGGTTTAGTGCTGCCTGCAAGGTAGGAGCCAGGGCAGGGAGAGCAGGAAACCACAGGACAATCTGAGGAGGAGGAAGGCAAACAGGATGTGGCATGAGAAGAGGCCAGTTTGAGAATTGTTACAAAGCAGGCAAGAGACATGTATGTAGATTGTCTAAATGCCTGGAACACAGGTTTAGCTCTGCTTTCAAGATCAATGTTGATGAGCCAAGAGTTTCAGTTCTTAAAAATCCTTCAATCAGGTAAGTGAAAAGACTTTTAAAAAAACCATAGAAGCACAACCACATCCACTCTTAATTTGTCTTTAGTGGCCTGATGCGTGTAAAAACTGGCATTTGCTGCATTAGGATTCATTATTATGTACACAGCGCATCTTACACAATGATATTGCCATTTGCTACCTCAAAGAAAGCTAATAGCATTTTCAAAATGCAATTATAACTTTTCAGTAGAAAGCTCAAACTGTGTTTGGATAATCTGAAGCAACTCGCTACTACATTCACAGACAGCACACCAAAGCTAATAAATTCTTCTCATGTCTTCATATTATTAACACACCTACCGGCAATGTCAAGATGTTAGTTTAAAGAATTTCAAATATGAAACAGTTCAATAATCTGGTTGGTGAGAACTGACTGACAAAGCTAATTAACTGCCTGGAGAAGATTCTTTATAAATGAAGCAGCTTCTGTCTGAACACATTTTCAGGAAGAACAAAATGTTCTTTTTGTCTCTTGTTACTCCCTCACAAGCTCTATCCCTCTCTTCCTCTAGTCTCCCCATCCCACCTAAACTCTGGAAAAAAACGGAGTTCTCCGGATAATCTTTACCTGTTGCTCCTATGATACTTGAAGTCACATATCTTCCACACCTTGTGCTGTTTACAGTTTTCAATTGGATAATTCATCTCCCTTGTAGCTTTCATTAATTCTACCAGGGGATGATTCTTATATTATTTACCTAAGGGTACTTTACACATTCGATTTCACATCTGGCATTCTGTCCTGGCAGGCAGAAAAACTGTCTAAACCATTCAAGGCTTCAAAGTTTTGATTTCCCTCTACTTACAAGCAGTCCCCTTTATCATCAAAACCATCCCACTCAACAGTGATAAGTTGTTGCCTTGTTTGTTTTCAGCATCATTTATGGGATTACTAATGACTTTTTTTGCAGGCAGGGGAGGGGAAAATCTGAGAGAAATAATCCGCCTGAGAAAGTTGGCTGCAGTGTGAAAGTGTCACTGCCAAACATCGTTGTGTGGAATGCTATGGAAGGATCCACAGTTGCTTTTTTTCTCCATTATTTTCTCATTCTATATCCACATGATGCAATAGCCAACTTGTTTTTTTATTCATTTATTTAAAACATTATTATGTTGTCCTTTGTTCCATGTAGAATTTCAAGAAGGCACACAATCAATTAGATCAATCATTAAATGAAACAGGAGAGAGAAAAACTCATTAATTCTGAAAACATATACAGATTCAAATGCCTCATTGAAAATATTGCAAGAGGTTGCCAGGGGAGCTTCTATAGGAGAGCATTTTATCAACAGGGTGGTACTGTTGAAAATACTCTTTCATTTTTTGTCACATATTATAGAATCATAGAGTTGGAAGAGACCACAAGGGCCATCCAGTCCAACCCCCTGCCAAGCAGGAAACACCATCAAAGCATTCCTGACAGATGGCTGTCAAGCCTCCGCTTAAAGACCTCCGAAGAAGGAGACCCCACCACACTCCTTGGTAGCAAATTCCACTGCCGAACAGCTCTTACTGTCAGGAAGTTCTTTCTAATGTTTAGGTGGAATCTTCTTTCTTTTAGTTTGAATCCATTGCTCTGTGTCCGCTTCTCTGGAGCAGCGGAAAACAAGCTTTCTCCCTCCTCTATATGACATCCTTTTATATATTTGAACATGGCTATCATATCACCCCTTAACCTTCTCTTCTCCAGGCTAAACATACCCAGCTCCCTAAGCCGTTTCTCATAAGGCATTGCTTCCAGGCCTTTGACCATTTTGGTTGCCCTCTTCTGGACACGTTCCAGCTTGTCAAGTATCCTTCTTGAACTGTGGTACCCAGAACTGGACACAGTATTCCAGGTGAGGTCTGACCAGAGCGGAATACAGTGGCACTACTACTTCCCTTGATCTAGATGCTATAACTCCTATTGTTGCAGCCCAGAATTGCATTGGCTTTTTTAGCTGCTGCATCACACTGTTGACTCATGTCAAGTTTGTGGTCTACCAAGACTCCTAGATCCTTTTCACATGTACTGCTCTCAAGCCAGGTGTCACCCATCCTGTATTTGTGCCTTTCATTTTTTTTGCCCAAGTGTAGTACCTTACATTTCTCCCTGTTAAAATTCATCTTGTTTGCTTTGGCCCAGTTGTCTAATCTGTTAAAGTCATTTTGAAGTGTGATCCTGTCCTCTGGGGTATTAGCCACCCCTCCCAATTTGGTGTCATCTGCAAACTTGCTCAGGATGCCCTCAAGCCCATCATCCAAGTCATTGCTAAAGATGTTGAATAAGACTGGGCCCAGGACAGAACCCTGTGGCACCCACTAGTCACTTCTCTCCAGGATGAAGAGGAGCCTCAGCATACTTGAAAAGTGGCCTCAGCACCAGGAGGCACTCTTCCAGGTATTTGGGTTGCAGGCCATTTGTGACTTTTAAGGTAAATCCTACCATTTTGAAGTGGGCCTGGAAGCAGACAGGTAGCTGGTGCTTTTAAAACTGCCCATGATGTGCATAAATCTGGCAATATCAGTCAAAGTTCTGGCAGCCACATTCCACAGCAATTGAAACTTCAGTCATTTTCAAGGGCAGGCTCACATATATGCATTGTGGTAATCCAAGAGGAATTGTTGTTCACAAATCAGCCTTTTTCTCAGTAAATTTAACGCAATCCCCCCTGCTAGCCAATATCCCATCTGTAGCCATGGAGGTTCCTTACAATCATGTGCATTGTGTATAGGCTTCACACAGGGAATTTCAAGAGGTGATCTGAAGCTAGCTTTAATCAAGAATCAAAGGATATGTAAAGCAGCAGAATGAAAAACACACCAAGGCAAGCCTAAAAGCTCTCTCTCAGCTGCAGCAGATGTATGTAGCCCATAGTGCACGCATTTGTAAAGTTTCAGCAATAGAATTTTTATTTTAACAGAACTGTTCCATACACCACCATATGAAGAACACAATTTTCTTGACCCTAGTGGGCCACATTTGTCAATTTCAGTTTCTGTCTTTTTACTCATAGTCCACTTAGCAGCACTTAGAGTTCAGGTGGGGGGGGGGGAATAATCCCAATTAAATGTATAAATCAATAACAATCAGTTTGGTGCAGTAAAGCTAAAGAGCCACCCTCTTAATACTGGGATTGGGCAGACATTGGTGGGCTGGTGGAGCAGAAGACCATAGGTGGAAGTAGATCAGGCATCCCCAAACTTCGGCCCTCCAGATGTTTTGGACTACAATTCCCATCATCCCTGACCACTGCTCCTGTTAGCTAGGGATCATGGGAGTTGTAGGCCAAAACATCTGGGGGGCCGCAGTTTGGGGATGCCTGAAGTAGATCCTCGTCAGGCAGAGGCAATTCTAGTTTTGCGACATCCTCCTCTCTGCTGACAACAGAAACACTGAGACTACAGAAGAGGAACCTGACAGCCAATGCTGCCAACTGCTGGACCAGTTGCAAGAAATAAGGTGGGCAGGTGGACTCCCCTCATGTGTTTACTTTGCAGTCATCTTAATGACTTCCACAACATCTAGTTTGATTCATAGACCTCCTGATGTTGAACTACAATCAGCTGCAGTCAACATTGGGAATGACCAGGAATGATAGGAGTTGTAGTCCAATGACATCTGGAGGGCATCATATTGACTGCTCTTGATCTAGTGGAAAAGTGGTTGAATTTGAATTTTAAAAGCTTTCCTCTGTTCTGATTATTGATTTTAATTCTTAATCACCCTGCCTCCAAAGCATCTGAGGGTGTTATGCAACAGCAAATAAAGATCAAGATATATCAATGAATAAAATATATACAACACTAAAAAAAAAAATAAACAACAGAATAATAAAAACAAGACACTCATGTATGATTATATTTCTGCTAGGGATTAAGCATCCCATTACCAAATTTAGTGGTGTTATTTTTTTATTGCATTTGAATATCTAAAATGTATACACATTTGTCATATCAAAAGCTTTCCGAAGATATTGGTTAATAATTCAGAGAATGCTTCAAACATGGACTCTCCTTTTCCTTCAAAATTCTGCCAAAGAATGAAATCTCTTCTTTCCACTTTTGCTTTGAATCATTTTTCCAATTCAGAAACCTCATATTGATCCACGGCAATACCAGCATTCATTAGTCAGATTGGATGCTTCCTTTTCCATTTTAAGGTCTCTGCTAGCTGATTAGAGAGTTTATTTATGCATTCTTCTGTTCTTTCTAGTTCTCCCTTAAGAAAGACTTTTATCTTTACAGCTAGGCACAGATCATCAAGAAATTCAAGTTCTGTGTTACATGACTACCTATAATGAGCCTTAATGAAGCCTGCAAAGAGCTGTTGAAAATTCCACTTGAATGGGCTTTCTGGCTTATCAGTAGCTCAGGACATTCTTTCAGCCTTCAACTGTTGAATCATTTGCTCACCATACTATCATGTGAAAAGGGAAATGAAACACTAAAGCAGCTTAATCCTTTTTCATTAGATATTTTATTTTAATCAGAATTTTAATATGTTCTTATTGAATAAGTACATTATGAACCATCATATCTAAGCCTCTCACCTTTTTTAATAATGCTCCTGTGCTGAACAGAGAGGCAAGCAAATGTTACTATGCAAATTTCCACAGAATTAATGTCCTCAGCAAAAGCAGAGTTCAAATCACGTTTGTTTGTTTTTTTTATGCAAAGGTCTCCAAATTGCAAGGAATTAAGCCAAACCAGTGAGGGTCTCCCTTCTGCCATCAATTCATAGAAGTTGGTCAAAAGATGTATAGGTGGGGATGAGGAAAATATGGTGGCTTAAAGCTTCTTTTGTTTTGCTGCCAGCTCCACACACACCTCACCAGCCTCCACTGAAAGTACACTCAACAAATGTGGTGGCAACCCATACCATTTTCATGGCTTAACTCACACTCAGACATAGATGTCTTAACCCAGTCTTAAGCCAGTGTTCACCATAACCACAGCTGTGGCTCAATTTCATGCAACCCTTGCCCTGTTTTTAAGTGTCTGGCAAGGAAAGGATAGGGAGGAGGTACCAAAAGGAGAGGCAGAAAGAGAGAAATGGGTGCCCCCCCCCCCACCTTGGGTTCTGGGCTCATCCCATTTTTGGCTTCATCCCAGCACACTTTTTACTCTGGCACCACCCATGTGTGACCCATGAATAAGGTCCTCAAAAGAGGTGTTCCTAGGCTTGCCATATGTCAGGAAAACTCCTATAAAAATGGCATCAAGGGGGAATTTTGCTAAATTGGCAAAATGTCAGGGGAAACCCTGAGGTATGGCAGTGAAAACAGCTTCAGAAACTTAAAAGCTTTAAAAAAGCTCAACAAATTTGGGGTCTTCCTAAAAAAATCCCAACTCAACAACTTTGCGGGTGTCCGGAATTTTACTTTTAGAAATATGGCAGCCCTAGGTTTTCCTCCCTTTCTACCATAATTAACCCTAAGTACATAAAAGAGAAATGATTGAAATTCTTCTCTTGTCTATCCTGACTCCATAATTAATAATAATAATAATAATAATAATAATAATAATAATAATAATATATTTATACCTCACCCATCTGGCTGGGTTTCCTTAGCCACTCTGGGCAGCTTCCAACAAATATTAAAAATACATTAAAACATCAGTCATTAAAAACTTCCCTAAACAGCGCTGCCTTCAGATGTCTTCTAAACATTATCCGTCCCTCACCCTATTCTCTGTTATCTCTGCTGTGTCTGTTTTCCAGATTTTAAACCCCCACTGGGGGTAGGAACTTTTTCTCTCATTCTTTGTAAAAGTCCATGTACACAGATGGTGCTATACAAATAATAAAATAATCATAGTCACATTTAATACTTGTCAAATGTATTCAAAGCTCTGATACGTGAATATATTGAATAAAACTTGGACAGCTAACAGAGTTCTGTTAACCAAGGGAAATTGGAAAGATAGCATAAAAGACCGCATACCTTGCCACAGACAAAGGCAACTTAATAGAATCAGCAATTTAAATCTTATTAATGAGATCATAAGTCCGAGTCCTTATCAAGTTCTTCAGTTATTCTTCACACATACCGGTAGCCAATATCAGCAAAGAACTCTTAGTTCACATTATAGCAGCACGATCTAATGAGGAAAGAAACGACAATGAGCTTTTTTGGTAACAGTAAACGCCCTACCAATTGTAGGATTTTTTCCCCGAGGTTTTCCCAGCATTTAGCTGCTTCTGGACTTTATACACTGTTGCAGATTGTGCAGGTCACATTAATAAAAGAGAAGCAGTGACTCTTCACGTGTTTAAGGGCACTTCATAATGGATGCGAACAGCACTACCACGGTGTCTGAGGGCAGCAAGCAACAAAGCTGAGCAGGTTTGACTCCCGAGGTTCAAAACCTCATTTGCTTTGTCTGTAAATGCTTCTAACTTTTCAGGTTTGGACATTTCTGTTTGTCACAGTATCCTTTGGGGAGAGAGAGAGAGAGAGACTATGCTACTGCTGTCAACGTCAAGTCAGCAAACAGATCAGGAGCTAAGTTACATACTGGCATCTGTCCAGAGCTGTAGCTTTCAACGTTTCTCATCTTTCCAATTTTAAGCCCTTACCAAAATTATCAGCTTTTTAGTGCAAATTTCTCCTGATGGGTGCATTTTTGCAAGCTATTTTCCCTAACGTAATGTATTTGAGCGTGTTATTTTCACTAATATGGGTATTTTTTATTCATGTGTTCCCCTAATCTATGCATTTTTGTGCACATAATTTGGTTGGAGAACTGCATCGCAAGCCTTATGAGGAACGATTGAGGGAACTGGGTATGTATAGCCTGGAAAGGAGGAGACTGAGATGAGATATGGTAGTCATCTTCAAATATCTAAAGGCTGTCACATGGTGAATGGAGCAAGCTTTTTTTCTCTTGCTCTGAGGCTACCAAAATACATAGCAGGAAAACATTACTGTCCCTAAAGTTGCCAAGGTGGTAGCTGTGTCTGTTTTTGTGTGTTATCGTTGTTTTTGTCCTACAACTGATTATTAACACCTCAGCAGCTACAAAAGGAGACATCTTTTGTTATCATTATTAGCCTTATTGACCACTTGTTCCCTAAAAGGTATCCAAGCAGCTTACATTTAAAAATGTAAACATATTTTATATGACATATAAAAAGAAAAAATTATATAAAACACTAGCTGTACCCGGCCACGCGTTGCTGTGGCTCAGTCAGGGTCCCTGGCCTAGCTCTCGTGGTGTTGGCGTGGGAGGTGAAGAGCAGCATGGCTCGGCCTGGCTCCCAGGCTGCCTGCCAGCCTCCCTCTCCTCCTGGCGGCGGAGGTGAGGAAAGGCGAGGCCCGGCCTGACCTGGCTCTCGCAGCGTCGGCGTGGGAGGTGAGGAGCGGTGAGGCCCGGCCTGCCTCCCGGGCTGTCTGCCGGCCTCCCTCTCCACCCGGCAGCAGAGGAGAGGAGAGGCCCGGTCTGGCTCTCGTGGTGGTGGCGGCGGCGGGCCCGGCCTGACTCTCGCAGCGGCAGCGGTATTGGCTGCGGGTGGTGGGTAGTGAGGAGCAGCGAGGCCCAGCCTGCCTCCCGGGCTCCCTGCCACCCTCCCTCTCCCCCCGGTGGCTATCGATGGCAAGATAGGAGGAGGTGGGAGTGTGGAAATGTTTTTTTTTTCCAGATTCCCCAAGGCGTCTTTGACGTCCAACAGATGGCACTATTGCTACACAAAAGGATATGCCGTCTGTTCCCTTGACGTACAATGGAGGACGCTATTTTTTACACAAAATCGTGTTTTTACCTGTGACAGGTGTGACATATATATAATGTAAGTTTATGCAAATACTCGTGTATTGGAATGGAAAGTTGTGCCAAAATTTCAACGCAATCAGTCAAGCAGTTTTGGAGAAAAGTGGATGCACACAAACATGGCTAATTTACATTTATATATATATAGATTAAAAACAACCCCACCATAACAGCAATCAGAAACTTTAGCAGAATACAGACAGTAAAGCAATAGAAAATAGTGTATTCATGTTTATACACATGCACATAGATGGATGTGTGCTGAAGAAAGGAGACATCCTTTGTAAAAAATTATTTCTAGAAACTCAGTGGAGGGCAGTGAACCCTGAAGCATGATAATGTCAGAAGCTCACATGTTGGATCCAAACTTAGTCATGTTTAGAGCAGACCTAGTGAAATCGATGAGACTAACTAATTTAAGGACCAATGGTTTTAATGGGCCTTCTGGAGGCAAGACTAAGTCCGGATGCAGCCAAAGATTTTACAAGGGATATTCAAAAGGCAAAGAATGGAGCAATAATTTACATGAGATCAGTTTTAGAAAATAGGGACAGATAGAGTATATCATGTGTCTTGTCTAGTCTGATGCTATGAAAACAGTCCCTTGCTTGGGACTGTGGTAACAGGATAGTTTTCTAGTATCTACCAAACAACAACAAACAGTTAATGGACTGTAATGAACTCGACACAACACAAGTTGTACAGGTTAGATGTAGTAACTGTCCATTTGTTCTAGAGAGCTGTACTTCTGCAAAGCACACAAGATTGGTTCAAAATTCAGCAGTGTAATTTCATAGGAATAACCTTTGACACATATTTGGGCACCTAAGAAATCACCACAGCTACTGCATCAATCACAAGCTGCGAACGGATGGTATAAAAAGCACTATTTTCACTTTATTTTTTATAGATCTCCACATGCCGAATCTGAATTTTCATTAAAAGCTGCCACATATACTTGAAGAACGCAAAGGCTCTTAACTAGCAGTAAAAGTTGTATAAAGGAAATGGTTCCCCATTGAAATTTGAAATTGCCTTCCTTTTTTAAAAAAAAGCACAGGGAATTCTAGCAGCAATATATTCAGGCAACTGTATCATAACTGAAGTATTCTGAGAAGGATGTTAACATCTGTTGTACAGTATACTTCCTGTAACAATTAGGTGCATTTGTACAGTACATCCAGAGACCATTCAGTGATGATTATTACTATAACCAAAATGAATTAAGGGCAATGTGCCACAGCTCCATGCTGAAGAGAACACATCCAAATTTCCTTCCTGCTTCTCCGCCTCTAAAGTGAACCAAGACAAGGATTTTACTGTATCATTGATTCCTCTGATGGATTAGATAGATAAAGGATACAGGATCAACTTCCACAGAAGGAAAAGAGCAAATCAGGTTCTGAGCTTCAGGATTCTGCACTGTTTTGGGACTAGATTATGGATGGTGGCCAGGCCAATGACCCTCAGGATCAGAAATGGCCTCATTCTACCCTCAGGATCCCTCACCACTGCTGCTGCTTCCTGCCACTGCTACCAGCTACCCTACCCCATCCCTGATAGGCAGTGGTGGTGGTAATTTTGCAGGGGAGGCATGGGTTTCTGCAGAAGAAGTAAATACCCCATGAAAATAAACATAGTGATGGCATCAGAGAATGCCCAGTGGTAATGAGTCCTAGGTAGACCTCAAACAGCAGGTGCACTCTTCCATTGTTTCCTCAGTTGTAAGACCTGTCCATTGATGAGTAGACCTGGCATTCAGACAACACCTTTCCACTTATCAGTGAAACCATTAATTCTTTCCATGGCTCCATTCACCCACTCCAGCCCTTAATTAATTGCACTGCTACTACAATCAACTGTACAGCACCTCCCCATACCACATTTCCCCTTTAAAAGACCTAACACACCAGCATAACAGTACTGGGCTGCTGTCAGGACCCCCAATCTAGCAGTGCTCCAGGCAAAGAGTTGGAGGCTGCAGTGTACCTGATGGGAAGTCAGGTTAGGTTCAGAGATTAGACCTGACTGCTGAAGATAGGAAGATCTTTGCACCTGAGGCTGTTTAACAGGCACACCAGGAGCACATACCAGACTACAAGCGCCTATAGAGTCAAATATTATCTTATAATGCTGAAGTATTATTTAATAGCTTCAACATAATTATAACAAGAAGGAGTGTGATTTAATCATCACAAGGTTTAATATCGCCCGTTATTGTGAAACAATTAAAAGGTTGCTTTTTTATTTTTTAAAAATATAATGAATCATTATACATTTTAACAATGTAAAAGATTTCTATAATTGTGCACTATTCATTGAGCATTCCTTTTCTTTGGCCTTTATACTGGGATACAAAGGTCATCCTACACATGCAATTTGTTAAATTAAAAACATGAAATTTAAACAAAAATAAGGCCACTGTGGAAAAAACAAAAAAGCAGTTTCTAAAAGCAGGTATAGGGCCATTATTTTAACTACAATCCACATGCCAATCTGAATATAAGAATGTTTGTTAGATGCACTCTGACTGTTCCCATGTATATAACAGGGAAAACAACTTAATTACTGGAGGAGGAGAAAATTAACATTTGATCAACTAAAAAGCAAACAAAATTAACAAAGCCCTTATATTATTTTTCATCTGAAAAGTGCCAACATCTATCATATTCAAATACACTAGGTTCCCCCAGGAAAATTCTTTTCTCAGTTCATTAAATTTTGAAGATTCAGATTTCATAATATATCTTCCACTTATGTAATTCTTTGAATTGTTAATCATTCACTGTCAGGGACTGAGCTGAGGAGGAATGGTGGAAGACCGCTTCCCCATCCTGACCCTTCCAGGGAGGAGGAAGAGGAAGACAGTATAGATTTACAACGGGTTTGCGGGAGGTCACAACTCGGAGGCAGATGAGGGGAAAAGTTGTGAAATAATGGGAGAGGAGGAGCAGGCAGAGTCGGAGCAGCAGCTGGCTGACACGTTGTCACTAGAAAGCATTCCAGACCCACCATCTCCCAGAACCTGGCAAACCTTAAAAGTAGGAGAGCAAGGAGCTCAAAGACAGAGGGCACTTTAGCAGCACCCGTAGAAGTGATGAATGAGGAAGTGGGAGAGACAAGGGGTGGAGATTCAATCGGGACAACGCCATTATCCAAGAGGTTCAGTTCTATAGCCTCTCTCTGTAAAGTTTGAAATAAAAAAAATTGTAAGGAACTTTCCCATGTCTGTATACTTTCCTAGGCAACCAGCCGGGAGCCACTGACAGCATCCTAACATTCACAGTACTGAAGAGTAGACCCACATTTTCCCACACCCAACCTTTCAGAAAGACCAGATGTATGAAAAAATAACCAGAACTCAACTCTGTAAAGGGCTGCTGATAAGACCTAGAATTAGTGGAGTCAGGAGGACAAGTTTGCATTCCTGGCCCCTGCACACATTGGCGGAACATGCATAGGCCCGTTCTGCCATGCCCCATTCCTTTTCTGCCCTCTTCTATGTCCAAAGCAACCTGCATATTGGCAGTCACACATCAATTGAATGTGTGAAAAATGGTTGCTGCTTATATGCACATACATCAACTCGAACGCAAATATTAGTATTATTTAATCTATTTCAGATGGCTATTTCCTTAATTGTATCTGACAGCATTTATTTGCTTATTTATGTGTGTAATACTTCAGCCAAATTTTAATCAAGAAATGCTGACTGGTCTTTTAATTTCACAAACTCAAAATCAGCATCAGACTGTTGAAATAAACCTCCATTTATTTATTTATTTATTAAATAAATAGAGGTTCATTTAAACAGGCATTATGTGTCAGTCTGACGTTGATTTTGAGTTTGTGAAATATTATTTTAAATGTTTGTTTTGCTTTGGGGATTGTAGTTCCATTTGTGTTTCACAAGCTGGTCTCTGACCGTAATAAATTTCATGTGTTTGTTTGTTTGTTTGCCATCCTTTCTTTCACGCTAAGGTCCCAGGACAGGTTATACCAGGGGTCAGCAAACTTTTTCAGCAGGGGGCCGGTCTACTGTCCCTCGGACCTTGTGGGGGGGGCGGATTATATTTTGGGGGGGAAATGAACAAATTCCTATGCCCCACAAATAACCCAGGGATGCATTTTAAATAAAAGGACACATTCTACTCATGTAAAAACATGCTGGTTCCTGGACCATCGGGGGCCGGATTTAGAAGGCAATTGGGCCACATCTGGCCCCCAGGCCTTAGTTTGGGGACCCCTGGGTTATACCATTAAAAACACAATATTAAAATCAATTCAAAACAACTTATTTTAAAACAACCATTAAAATAAGGTGGGTCTTAAAAGCATACACTTCAAGTGTCAAAAACCAGGGTAAAGAGTATGTTCAAAGAATGTGTGAGCCGCAACTAAGATCAAGCCTCACCATGTCCCAGAAAACAGCTGCTGGTCACCCCCACATGTTGATCCCTTTGCAGTAGGAGCCTATGCACATACATTTGTAAATGCAAGGGGCCCCTTTCACATTAATGCTATATTGCTGGGGTAGGGTGGATCCAAATGTAGGGACCTGGGTGGCACTGTGGTCTAAACCACTGAGCCTCTTGGATCGGCTGTTTGAATCCGTGTCAAATAGCACTCAAACATTGGGGAGGGTCTCCAATATGTTCCCTGAATATGGTGATTTGTCCAAAGATACATAATAGTTAAATGTGGGTTTCCTCTGTCAAAACCCTCCATAGCTAAAGCAATAAATTCTCCCCCTTTCGTTTTCAAGATAAAAACAAAAACCTCTCCTTTCTCATATATGATTATTGAATTGCTCTCAAATCATGAAGAATTGCCTGGATTTCTTCCAACAGCTTCTTCTATTACACTAGCATTCGATACGCATTCCATGGGTCACCTGCTAAAAACCTCTCAGCTGCCCCTAAAGCAGGTTAACATTTTCAGTTCTGTGAACAAGAGAAAAGAGTTCTGATAATGATTGAATCCAAGCATGTAATGGATCAAGAAGCACTTTTTATCTACAGCACAAACTCCCATCCTTCTTCAGACATAATTCTCTCTTTCACTTAGTTCTCGTTCCTTCTGTTACAGTGCCAAATCTCCTCCTGTCCTATCTGTGGTGTTCAAGGCACCATGGGGTAAATTGTATGAACAGTGAACGTGGAACAACAGTTACATATCTCCTTAGCCATAATGAAACCGAAATGAATCACACACACCCATTCATGTCTCCAACAATACTGGAACAAATTTTTCCATGGTATTATTAGAAGATCTGTCAGTACAAGTGAGTCCATGTGATACAATTAACCGTATGAAAATTTTTGTCAGAAAATAGAAATGTTGTAGCATCATTACCAATCAATTTAATTGTGCATCAGGAGTAGCCAGCCAGCTGCCCTCCATATGTTTTGGAATACAATTACCATCATCCCTGGCAAACTGGGGCTAATGGGAGTTATAGTCCAAAACATTTGGAGAGCAGAATGTTGGAGATCCCTGATCTAGATTATGTATGCTACAAAAAAGAAAAGGGAGATGGAGTGGCTTCAGACATATCCAGGAGCCTCTACAACAGGCATCCCCAAACGTTGGCCCTCCAGATGTTTTGGACTACAATTCCCATCATCCCTGACTACTAGTCCTCTTAGCTAGGGATCATGGGAGTTGTAGGCCAAAACATCTGGAGGGCCGCAGTTTGGGGGTGCCTGCTCTACAACATGCCTAGCACCACTCACCTCATCAACCATCATCAGTGTTACTGTTCTTATACACTTTCGATTCTTCCCACTGGTTTGCAAGAATAGTCCCAACCCAAGTCAGTCCATGTCCCACACAATGCTTCATTCTGCTTATTTACAATGGCCACATCTGCACCATACATTGAATGCACTGTTATATCACTGTATAGCCTGGGAACTGTACTTTATTATAAAGGGTAAAGGGACCCCTGACCATTAGGTCCAGTCGTGACCGACTCTGGGGTTGCGCGCTCATCTCGCATTATTGGCCGAGGGAGCCAGCGTATAGCTTCCAGGTCATGTGGCCAGCATGACAAAGCCGCTTCTGGCAAACCAGAGCAGCACATGGAAACACCGTTTACCTTCCCGCTGTAGCGGTTCCTATTTATCTACTTGCATTTTGACATGCTTTCGAACTGCTAGGTTGGCAGGAGCTGGGACCAAGCAACGGGAGCTCACCCCGTCACAGGGATTCGAACCGCCGACCTTCTGATCGGCAAGCCCTAGGCTCAGTGGTTTAACCACAGCGCCACCTGGGTCCGGTGTACTTTATTAAGGGTGTTGGAAAAACCTATCTCCCTACAATTACCAAAGTGGTTTACCAATCAGTCCCTCTTCCCAGAGAACTCTGGGAACTGTACCTCTGTGAGACCAAGGATGGCTTAACAAATTGCAAGATCCATCAGAAATGAAGGGTGACATAGGTCTGAACTCTAAGTGTTTTTGCTTTCCTCTCATAGAAGTCATGTGGGAGAAAGTAAATACAAATTGCGCCAAGTTACATGTACAATTTAAATTGTGGGCACAATCAAGACCCCTAGTCCCACACGGGAAGGACAAGATGTGATGGTTTCACATATTCAGACTAAATGTGCAATATTTAAGAATGTTAAATTTCTAGTAGTATCTTCAGGCTCCAATCATATTCCGAGTTTAAACAAACATTTTTGTTCCTGCTCAGATTGCATGGTTGGTCTGGTCAAAATAAAATAATTCCTTCCAGTAGCACCTTAGAGACCAACTAAGTGTGTTATTGGTATGAGCTTTTGTGTGCATGCACACTTCTTCAGATATGGAAGGATTTTTTTTTTAATTTTGTTTCGACTACCTGTAACTAGGTCTGGTCAAAGTTAGATGAACTTGATACAGGTGGCGACCATTTTTGGCATGTCCAATTGATGTGTGATCACTGACGCACAGGTCATTTTGGACCTGGAAGATCGAGGAATGGAGGTTGGGGGTGGGGGCTTATGCACACTCTGCCAATGCATGCTTTGACTCAGAACACAACCCCTGCCAAAATGCGAAGTTCCCTATACAGTATATGTGGAATTCCCAGCAATGGATGTCTGAGACTTACGAGACAAGATATTAGGGTTTATATTGATTGTTTGATCCAGGAGCACTACTGAGCCTTTGTTTACCTTGCTCCTCAATTCTCTCCTCAGATCTCGGGTATGTGCTTGATGTATTTGTCTTCATATGTTCCTATGTCTTAGAATACTTCAAAGGATATTTTAGACAACATCACACTTTCTGAGACATACAACTGCAAATACCCATACAGAAAGGGTAGTAGTTTTCCTTAATAAAAAGATGGAAGGGAGGGAGAAAAGGAAACAAGGGGCCTTAGCAGTGGGGAGCACCCCTAAATCTGCCTGCGCTTACCCACTGACCAGATTGCTAGTGTTGCTCACGTCCTGGATAGGTGGGTCAGAGATGCATTTATTCATAACAACCCCATCTTTGATCAGCGCCATCAAAGATCCTAATACTAGGCATTTGACACAGATTGCTAGAGTTGCTCACGTCCTGGATAGGTGGGTCAGAGATGCATTTATTCATAACAACCCCATCTTTGATCAGCGCCATCAAAGATCCTAATACTAGGCATTTGACACAGCACACACAGTTCCAATCCAAAAAGGTAAGTGTGCATGCAGAGTCAGTTGCTGGATCCAGCCTTGGGGGAACACAGCACCCAGTTGAACTCACGGCTCTTGATCAAGAGAACAGAACTGCATTGAGAATCCAGTTTCCAAGTACAGAACATCCTACTGGTTCAAGGCATCTCAAAATACAACATAGTGTAAAAAGAATTTTGTTCAGGTGTAAATATGGTTTAAGTGCCCTGTCATCTGTGGGTATTCTCTGCTGGGTGAACAGAACAGAACAGATCAGAACAGATCAGAACAGAACAGAATTAGATTGTGAAAGGGATAGTATAGTTCTTGTTCAATTAAGCAATATTGAAATGAAGCTAGGGTTTTATAGTAAAATTAATGATCCTACTCACTCCACTTGGCCCAAAGCTATCACATGAAAGAAGAGCTAGATTAAGCTAAATACAGTTCTTAATCCTCAGATATAATGAGCAGCCCTGTCTGTTACACAAAAGAAAAGGTGCTGCCCACTGATACCACATTAATTACAACAATAAAGAAGAGCTTAGATTCATATTACTTCAAGTGTTATAAGCTTTCATTTCTACAGGGCTATTTCAAATCGTTTCCTTCAATAGGCTGCAATGAAGGAAAGGCTGTTATTGGGATGCTCACAGATTTGTTTTACACAATAGAGTAAAATGTCTGTTAAATACTGTAATCAGTTTCTAACACACTGAATAGGACAATGAAAAGGAATACTGCATGTGCTAGAAAAAAATTTTTTATAATAAATATTGTAAAAAGAGAAAATGAAAAAGGCAAAGTGTCTGACATTATTTATTTATTTATTTATTTATTTATACATACCCCGCCCATCTGGCTGGGTTTCCCTAGCCACTCTGGGCGGCTTCCAACAGAAGTTTAAAAGTACATTAAAACATCAGTCATTAAAAACTTCAGATGTCTTCTAAACATCAGATAGTTGTTTATTTCCTTGACATCTGTTGGGAGGGCATTCCACAGGGCGGGCGCCACTACTGAGCAAGCCCTCTGCCTGGTTCCCTGTAACTTCACTTCTCACAGTGAGGGAACTGCTAGAAGGCCCTTGGTGCTGGACCTCAGTGTCCGGGGAAAACGATGGGGGTGGAGACGGTCCTTCAGGTATACTGGATTGAGGCAGTTTAGGGCTTTAAAGGTCAGCACCAACACTTTGAATTGTGCTCAGAAATGTACTGGGAGCCAATGTAGGTATTTCAAGATTTAAAGTGTTGCATGTGCAGGTAGGCAGAAACAAGTGAGTAATCATTTGTTTTCATTTAATTATTCCATTCATTTTCCTTATTAAAACCTTCTTCTCTTTATCCACAGTTGGGCAATACATGCATTAGGACCAACTGAAATGTCACAAAATTGTAGCGTTGATGCGCAGTAACAAAAAAAAAGTGTCTTTATCCTTTCTTTGGTTTTCACTTTCAAGAAGTCTGTTTTCAAAAGAGATATTAACCTCCCCAAACTGAAGAGAGCGGGGGGGGGGGCAGCTGACAAAAGAAGTCACAAGCAGGCATGACAGCCACATTCTTTATACTTGAGGCTTGGCTGGTTTCCAAACTTCCTATAGGATTACTGCAGGGTATAAAGGGCCTTAAACAGCCAAGCAGTCAACAGCTGTCAGGCTGCCAACAAACTGTCTTTTTAGGCAGACGTCATGCATGCTGTCACCAGCTACTTTCACACAAATGTAGTAAGCCAATGGCAAGCGTGTGTTTTGATTCAGTTATTAACAGATCACTGTAGGGGACAGATGAATCGGAGCCAGCGCTTTGCTGTTTGACAAGTGGCAGGGGAGGGGGAGCCAGGACAGGCATAAAATAATAAAGGTCTGTGGCCTGGTTTCTGGCGCGAAGATAAATGTCACAGCACCATTTGCTGCAAACCTAGAGAAAAGATGCAAAAGGTGTGGATTCAACTAAGGCCACAATTTTATTTAGAACAGTGTTATATAACCAACTGATTTTATCAGTGAACTGAACTCTCCCCCCAATCCCATACAGCTGTCTTGAGCTAGCATGGGGCAAGATATAGTCTTTGATGTACTCCCAGGGCACTAATACCTTTCCCAATACACCCAGCCCATGAAGTGATGTTAATGAGGATTATTGATTGGGCTGCACAAACATACAGGCTATCCCAAACTCGATTACTCTTTTATGACAGCCCAGCAAAAGTAACAGCTACTTTGACAAAATGTCATAGGGTCATAGGCTGGACCTCTCAATTGTTCTTAATTCCCTTGTTGTCTTACATCATGTTCAGCCTCACCCTAAAACAATTAGGTGAATAGCTTCCCGTGATTACTATATGTAGCCAGTGAATGTAGGATCAAAGGCAGAAGCCTGTGTGGCATAGGCATTTAAACAAAATTAAACCAATGGCCTAATCATGGGCCAAAAAGAAAATTTACATCAGTGATCAGCTCCTCTGCCATGAACACTTAGGGAATGCCAAGAAGAATGCACTACACTGGACTAAGTTGAAGCCACAGATACCTACTCTGTCTATAGGACTGAAATACATCTGTGGAAGTGGAGAGTATCAAAACTTTGACTCTCAGGCTCCAATCCTGTGCATGTTTACCTGGCTGTAAAGTTGAAATCAGCCTGGAATGTAGGGGCAGTTTAGAAGCGGAGCATGTATCTAAAACCCAGTCTTAAGGCTAGAGAAACATCAGAATAAATAATACTGGACTTGCATAAGGGAACTCCATCAGTTCACATTATTGATTGGCTTCATTCATCTGAGGTTAAACAAGTAGAGAGTTCAGATAGTCTCCTGGAGAACATTTTGTTCCAAAAACCTGTTGCCTTTGGGCTACCTGAAATTCCAGGGGCCAGGGATTTTTTTTTTAAAAAAAAAAGCGGATGCTTTTGGGCACCCTCCGATTTAACAGCTGTGACTTCTTCTGGAATAAGCCTACATCACAACAATCTTTCATGCTTTTGTAACCTCAGTGGCTGCCAAGGAGCTCTATATTGGGGGTGTACTTTGGGAGTCTTTGAACACTGCAGTGGAATTCCACACCCACAGCCCTCCTGTGCACAGGGGGAAATAGCCAGTGTGAATAGAAAAGACCTGCGACAATTAGATCAGTATCATCATCGTCCTAATAAATGAAATGATGTGTATGCACATGCATGTGGCAAAACCACATGGAGAATAAAACAAAGGACACAGAGATTCAACCAGCAAATCTCTGGGAGGGAAAGTGCGTCTCTCTTTCCCTTCGCCAGATCTTTTTATTACAATATCAAAAGGTTACAAAGATTCAAATCATCCAATAGAATTCATCCTAAGTTCTAAAACCCCTCCCAGGTTTCCTCCCACCTTGAATCTGATACTGTTGGGAAGATCTGGAACTAACACCTAAATGCTAAAAAGACTTCCTGGACTTCAAAAGACTACTTCTAAGGACAGGAAAAGGGGCCGGAATTCTTGTAGAGATTAGCACTGTCGTGGTAAAAAACAGGTTTCACAGGTTTCCAAAGGCAAGCAGGAAGGAAGATTTGCAATTGACCTTTTGTCCCTTACAAACACCAAATGGCAATGGCAGCTAGAAAACAAACAGGCACAGATGCCTGATCTTTTGAACTCAGCTTGGAAACATGATTCCAGCACCAAGAGTAATGGAATTTAGCAAGGAATTTAATTCTCAGAAATCAGAATCCCTCAACCCAGGCAGAAAAAGTCTGTCCGAAGAACCCTTGGTTCTAGACCTCCTTCTCAACCACCACTTGGTTAAGTTTTCCTGATTTCCTACATTAAATTCCTAAAAGAGAACACTACACATGCACACACTTAGCCTTGTCCAAATATTCTCTCAGCAGGTTTCTGCCTCCCACTCTCCTTTTCTTAACAAGAAGAAACCATGCATGGTAGCTCAGAAGTGGTGGGCACATCACCTCATAGCTGCCAAGTTTTCCCTTTTCTCATGAGGAAGCCTATTCAGCATAAGGGAATTTCCCTTAAAAAAAGGGATAACTTGGCAGCTATGCATCACCTTGAAACTTGAAAAAGCAAAGGAAATCTCTAGGAAGTTTGAAATGCTTGCATTATACCAAATTCCTCTCGGTCACAATAAAAGTTAAAACATATACAAATTTCATAAACGCAACATTTTTCTAAGAGTGCTCACATTGTTTATAACAAATGGAAAGCAAGATACTTGAAAATTAAAGAAATATTTTGCATTTTTCTTCGTATCAAAGCTTTCTGTTCAAGAGGCAGCATCTATTTACACAGCAAATGGTTGGCTTTGCAACATTTATATACATATATTTCTGTCTAAAGGCTGCGGCCCTGGGCTTCTCCATGGTTCATTCTTGGCAGACTAGCTTAGGTCAGTGATGCAGGGCAGGATGTGTCGGTATGAGGAAAACTGTTCCACAATATCCATCTTTTAAAAGGCAAGAACAATGATGCCTCCTCAGCTAGATTTCCATGCATCCTAAAAGCAAATCCATAGTTTGCTAATGCCACTCACACCCACCCTTAGGGGAGGCCATAGCTCTACTCCCCTCTAAAGGAGCCTCGAGTGGCTTCTCCCAGGTGATGAATGTGGGTAGGCATTTGGGCTCTCTAGCTCAATAGGAAAGAGGTGAAGACCAAGCTATGTAAGCTGGCTCTGCCCCCATCATCTTCCCTCTTCTCCTTGAGGCACTCAGCCTCCCTTTAGAGTGTGTGCTTTGTTAGTTGCCCTGCTTTTTCTGTGGGAGCCCCTGGTTGGCCTTGGGGCTCTTTTTTTCACCTATTTCATCCACATGGGTGAATGGGGAGACTTCTCTTGAATTTGGATTATTGGCTTTTAGTTGGAACAGCTGAGAGAATTTAAGAAAGGGTTGATCAAATGCCTTGGGTATTTCGGGGATAATAGCAAAATCTGGTGCTTCTGCAGGCCTTGGTGAACATTGGCTTGCGGGCCATGGTATAAATGCCAAGAATTTCCTTTCATTCTTTTTGTGTAGTCACACAGAGTGGGTGTAAACATGCCAGGGGGAGAGATATAAGGGCAATGATGGCTGTATTAGAGCCTCTACTTATCTATTATAATCCTACAAACATGCTGAAGGCATTATTTAGGCTTAAATAATACAATGAAAATTTAAGTATTAAAAACTTGTACTGGGATCAATCTCATTAATATGAGCATTCTATTTTAATCATTATCATATGAACTTTTTTTCCTGAACTTAAACCAGAAAAGAAGAGAAAGTGATGCCATTGACATTATTTTATTTTTTCTCACAGTATTTAATTCCTCTTTAATATATAAAGGCTATCTTAAAGAGGGAAGGCAGTATTCAGAAAACCTCGTTGAAAACAATGACAACTCTTCAGAACAGGGTAAAATAGTGCTACATATACTCAGAGCATTTGAGATTCTTATTGATAATAGCCATAAAATAACATATTTGTGAGATGACCTTCAAGCTACAAGACTTTTAGAGAAAGAACAGTGGGGAAGAATGTAAGAGCTGACACACAGGTTATTGACTTTTATGTACTTGGACTTTCAAAAAGCTTTCAACAAGGTACCTCACCAAAGACTTATCAGTCATGGAATGAGAGGAGAGGTCCTCTTGTGGAACAGGAATTGGTTATGTAGCAGAAAACAGAGAGTAGGAATAAATTGGCAGTTATGTGAACAGAGGGTTGTAGAAAGTGGAGTTCCCCAAGGATTGTTATTGGCACCTGTCCTTTTTAACTTGTTTATAAATGATCTAGTGTTAGGAGGGAGCAGTGAGGTGGCCAAGCTTGCTGATGATACTAAATTGTTCAAGAATGCAAAAACAAAAAGAGATTGTGAAGATCTCAAAAAGGACCTCTTCAAACTGAGTGAAAGGGAAGTAAAATATAAACTGTAAAGTGTAAAGTGTTCCATGTCAGGGCAAAATAATAATAATAATAATTCCACACATACACTCATGGGGTCTGAACAGATGGTATCAGGCAAGGAACAATACATTGAGGCCATAGTGGATAGCTTGATGAAGATGTCCACCCAGTTATGACAGCTGTGAAAATCATAGAATCATAGAATCATAGAGTTGGAAGAGACCACAAGGGCCATCCAGTCCAACCCCCTGCCAAGCAGGAAACACCATCAAAGCATTCTTGACATATGGCTGTCAAGCCTCTGCTTAAAGACCTCCAAAGAAGGAGACTCCACCACACTCCTTGGTAGCAAATTCCACTGCCAAACAGCTCTTACTGTCAGGAAGTTCTTTCTAATGTTTAGGTGGAATCTTCTTTCTTGAAGTTTGAATCCATTGCTCCGTGTCCGCTTCTCTGGAGCAGCAGAAAACAACCTTTCTCCCTCCTCTATATGACATCCTTTTATATATTTGAACATGGCTATCATATCACCCCTTAACCTTCTCTTCTCCAGGCTAAACATACCCAGCTCCCTAAGCCTTTCCTCATAAGGCATCGTTTCCAGGCCTTTGACCATTTTGGTTGCCCTCTTCTGGACACGTTCCAGCTTGTCAGTATCCTTCTTGAACTGTGGTGCCCAGAATATTCTTCATGCAAGACACAGTGAAACTCAGTCGCGCAAGAGGCACTGATGGCCACCAACTTGGATGGCTTTAAAAGATGATTAGACAAATTCATGAAGGATCGTGTTATCAATGGCTGCTAGCCACAATGATCATTTTTACCTCCACATGCAGTGGCATTGATGCTTCTGGATAGTAATTGCTGGTAACCATAGGAGGGGAGAGTGCTCTTGTGTTTAGGTGTTGCTTGCTAGTTTCCCAAAGGCATCTGGGTGGCTACTGTGAAAACTGGATGCTGAACTGGATGGGTCATAGGATGCTGGACTAGATATTTCATTGGCCTGATCCAGCAGGCTCTTATGTTCTTATGAGACTTCACAATCTACAGAATGAGCTACATTTTCCCTTGATAAGCACGAGTCACTAATTGTAGCTCTGAACACTTACATGCAGAGAACACTGACAAATAGACATGTTTGCCAATCCCTCGATCACATGTTATCATATAGCCACAGCATAGTTAAGGAAATGCATAACATATAATCAATCCCGATTCCTTGGGCAATGTTGTGGGACTAAGTTCAGTTCCATGATACATTGCTGAGAGGGACTTGAAGCATCTGAGGCAGCTTAATAACAACCATCCACTTTGCTGCAAGACTTTATGTGCTTCCAATACTGCTGGCTTGTTCATATTTCTTTGAAACTGCTGCATTATTTGTCATTACCATGTTACCTAGAGAGTGAAGTATCTTCCAGCAGAAAGAGAAAACTGCTAATGGAAGGACGCTTCACAGATGGTCCAACACATTCAATGATATTTGTCCAAAAATCAACAATTGTGTTGTGAATAGGGGTTTTTTGTTGTTGTTTGCCTTAAAACATGTTTTAGGAGTCCTGGGCAGCAAAACACACACACACACACACACACACACACTGAAATGCTGGAAGAACAATTCCAATACAGATGCAGACTGGAAAGATCCCTACTTAACGATCTTTGAACTATTCAGCTAAGAGCTGTTGATTAGAGAAAGAATAGTCTTACATCTACCTTTTGAGATATTCAGGGTACATACTAATTCAATATCATCTAACATGGATTTCAGTTTAACACACTTTACACAATCCTACACTAACTCATAGTGACTTAGGCATACTGAATTCAATTGGGTACATAGGTGCCAAGTTCTCCCTTATGCTGAATAGGCTTCCTCATGAGAAAAGGGAAAACTTGGCAGCTATGATTGGGTATGACTACAAAAGTAGTCATAAACAATAAATAAAATGTCAAAAATACACAATCAAACTGAAACAGTTTCCTCATAAATCATAATAAGATCTTTTTAACAAGATACAAAAGATTACTATCAATAACAGCAACAACAAGCCACCGAAAAACCTCCAAAGAATACTGCATCCCAAGTGTTTGTTTGGGTCCTGCCTTCTCAGGCCAGGTGGGAAAAGGTCTACAAAACAGGAAGCAGGTCTTATAGGTTTGACAGCCAAGAAATATCCCTACTGGTCTGTGTCTCAGAATGCATTGCTTTTCCTCCTTCCTCCTTCTAATAAGCTTTAAAAATGTTTGTAATTTACTAAAGCACTAATAATGATGCTTGATTAAGAATTACAATTTTCTCATATGAGCTGATTGCAGTTAACACAGTGACAGGAGGTAGAATCTGAATTCTTTGCTGATAGTTCTGCTGGACACTTCAATGTAGTAAAAACCAAAAATAGTGCTTTACTTTAAAAGGCTTCTGAGTTCATTGTGCATCAGAAGAAACAATAATGCATTAAGCTAGTCACATCATGGAATGTTAACCAAATGTTATTATTCTAGAATTCATTGTTGTCAGAGACCTCTCTGTGTGATATCTGCCATCCTTTCAGTTTATCAAACTGCCTTCTAAATATTACTGTAAATATAAAAATAAAAACTTCTAATACGTAACAAAAATACGCCATGACACTCTTTCTTCCAAAGAAACAAAATTATTAGGCAAGATTACATAAGAGAGAGAAGTACCTTAAAGGACTCACTTTGAATTTCATCACTCCAGATAAGTGGAAGTATTATTGTCTGCTGTTATATGGCAAAAAAAAAACAACCTGTTGTAAGCTATTACTGTATCTGTCTAAGGGTGTGATGAAATGAAGTGCTTTACACAACAGCAGCTTTTTTTGGTGAATTGATTTTTTTATATAGAGAGAAATGAGAATTTAAAATTTTGACATTTTAAAAATAAGTGACACAAAACCACACGGCAGGCAGAAACATTTCACAATTGGATCTTTCCATATCCCATGAAGCATCCTGCTTTTACATTACTCCACAACATAAGGCATGATCACTTTGCTTGTCTTAATGAGTCCTAAAGGATTACTATATTTGGCTGAAAGATCAATTTGTAGCTAACTAAAAAATAAATATATTTGCTGTCTTTCCCCCCACTTTTCAAGAAAGAGCCAGCAGGATGGAGACCGTAGCATAGAAAAACGCCATTATATGTAGCATTCTGAACATTATGGGATCTCTTTCACCCCCCTTCCCCCTAAGTTAGTTGCATAATATTAATTCAAAAGCTGCACATGCAAGACAGTTGGTATATTCCAATATTCCTGAGCTTTCCAACTTCAGACAAAGGTTATGCTGTGAA
Organism: Zootoca vivipara; assembly: GCF_963506605.1. Classification (NCBI taxonomy): domain Eukaryota; kingdom Metazoa; phylum Chordata; class Lepidosauria; order Squamata; family Lacertidae; genus Zootoca; species Zootoca vivipara. Next base: position 31,461,573 of record NC_083284.1, on the reverse strand, counting down.
ACACATGTTCTTACAAGCACAGACAAAGCCCCCTGAAGCCCTGTCCCATGCAACATGAGAAAGTCTGGGGGAGAAGCATGATACATGTGAAGATATTAAGGCAGGGCTTGTGTGCATACTCCTGCACTAGTCCGTGGTTTGAACATTCAGGTGTTTGGTGAATGTTTGAACATGCCTTACACTGCCCCTGTATGGCACAACCCAAGCCATTCTGGTGATTAAATAAGCAGTAGTGCTGTATTTACAATGCATTGCCAAAATGGATTATCCTTATTAAATTTGAATATGCATGTGTATAGAAACATTGGCATTCATATATATTTAAAAGAATCTGTAGATAAAATTCAAGCAACCAATGCTCATATTATTTTTGGTTATCCCATAATGAGATCTACATAGAAGACTATGTTACAACCAAAAAAATGCATTACATCCAACACATCTGTTTTTTAAAATTAAAAAAAAATCCTAATGGTGCATTGTATGTTGTGACTGGGGAAGTAACCTGTATTTTAACCCGTTACAACCTTCTTCCAAAGTTGCATATGGTTACATATGGATCTCACCTTTCCACACAAAATGTCATCTCACAGAGGACAGGGAAATCCAGTCAGGATTCAGGCCTCATCATGGGACTGAAACTGCCTTGGTCGCACTGGTCGATGATCTCCGGCGAGCTAGGGACAAAGGTAAGAGCTGTTTCCTTGATCTGCTGGATCTCTCAGCGGCTTTTGACACCATCGACCATAACATCCTTCTGGACCGTCTAGAGGGTTTGGGAGCTGGGGGCACTGTCATGCAGTGGTTCCGCGCTTTCCTCCTGGGCCGTGTTCAGAAAGTGGTGGTGGGGGATGAGTGTTCAGACCCCTGGGCTCTCACTTGTGGGGTGCCTCAGGGTTCTGTCCTCTCCCCCATGCTTTTTAACATCTATATGCAGCCGCTGGGAGAGATCATCAGGAGGTTTGGGCTGGGTGTCCATCAGTATGCTGATGATACCCAGCTCTACCTCTCTTTTAAATCGGAACCAGTGAAGGCGGTGAAGGTCCTGTGTGAGTGCTTGGAGGCGGTTGGAGGATGGATGGCGGCTAACAGATTGAGATTGAATCCTGACAAGACAGAAGTACTGTTTGTGGGGGACAGGAGGCGGACGGGTGTGGAGGACTCCCTGGTCCTGAATGGGGTAACTGTGCCCCTGAAAGACCAGGTGCGCAGCCTGGGAGTCATTTTAGACTCACAGCTGTCCATGGAGGCACAGGTCAACTCGGTGTCCAAGGCAGCTGTTTATCAGCTCCATCTGGTACGCAGGCTGAGTCCCTACCTGCCCACTGACTGTCTCTCCAGAGTGGTGCATGCTCTAGTTATCTCCCGCTTGGACTACTGCAATGCGCTCTACGTGGGGCTACCTTTGAAGGTGACCCGGAAACTACAACTAATCCAGAATGTGGCAGCTAGACTGGTGACTGGGAGCGGCCGCCGAGACCACATAACACCGGTCCTGAAAGACCTACATTGGCTCCCAGTACGTTTCCGAGCACAATTCAAAGTGTTGGTGTTGACCTTTAAAGCCCTAAACGGCCTCGGTCCGGTATACCTGAAGGAGCGTCTCCACCCCCATCGTTCTGCCCGGACACTGAGGTCCAGCTCCGGGGGCCTTCTGGCGGTTCCCTCACTACGAGAAGCCAAGTTACAGGGAACCAGGCAGAGGGCCTTCTCGGTAGTGGCTCCCACCCTGTGGAATGCCCTTCCACTAGAGGTCAAAGAGAACAACAACTACCAGACCTTTAGAAGGCATCTCAAGGCAGCCCTGTTTAGGGAAGCTTTTAATGTTTGATGGATCTCTGTATTTTAATGTTTGATGGATTTCTGTGTTTTAGAATCTCTGTTTTGTTGGAAGCCGCCCAGAGTGGCTGGGGGAACCCGGCCAGATGGGCGGGGTATAAATAATAAATTATTATTATTATTATTATTATATTGACCCTGGTTATTCATTCCTGTGCTTGAGGGCATCAGGAAACAAGGAGCAGCAATAAACAAAACTATTAACCTTTTTATACATTAAAATAAACCTGAAACAATTTCCTTCACTATTCTCCCACAGAGAAAAAACAACTTTATCCTCAAAAAGGCATTCTTTCAATATTCTGAAAATCTAGTCTAATGATATATTAAGTACTTTCCACCTAGCAATGGGATAACTATCATCAATCATGCCAATAATGTATAATTGCATCTAATTTGCAACATCTGTCAATTTTAGATGCATTGCCCCACTTAAGTCATTAAGGTAAGAGAGTAACTCCCACCTTCCATTGACTATCTTCAACTTAAAGCAGTATTCTCCATCTGCATCCAAAATGCCTGTAATGAATATGTTTGGAACTGGGAAACGTGAAAATACATGCATGTTAATAAGCTTTTAGTTATTAAATTTATATCCCATTCTTCCTCCCAAAGGAGCTTTTGAGATGTAACATAAACCACGAAACATATCCTGTTGCTGCTTCAATGGAAGATCTGGTGGATAACAGAGCTTAATCTCTGCCCTATAAAATGGACACTAAGAACACTCTTTGTTTCTTCTTTCAGTAGCAAAAGATTCTTCCCACAGTGTGTGCTGCCTGTATACTGGAACTTTTAGAAACAAAAGAACAAGCAGCGATACTCTGCTCAGAGAGCTACAGTTCCATGAGTTTTGGGGAGGAGAGATTGATTGCTCTGCCAATTGTAGCTCTGTGAGAGGAATGGGAATCTCCTAATATCTCACAGTACTAAACTAAACTTCCCAGCATTCTTTGGGGGAAGCTATGACTGTTGGAAGTGGTATGAAACTGCTTTAAATGCATAGTGCAGAAGGGGCCATAGTTTACATGGAGAATCTGAATTGAATCAGTGTGCTGGTACAGCAGGAGTAATCCTTTTGCCCTGCATAATTTCCCCCATCTAAACACTGCTGCCTTGGAGATAGTATTAATTTACCGGGGGTGTTGGTGGGAATATAGGTATAAATTGCTATTGGATCTGCTGGGGGAGAAAATGCAGGTGCAGAACTTAACAACTGTTTCTCACCCCATTGCTGTATGGATAACAGGGTGTTATCTATACTGAGGGAAATGATTGTGGCATGAAACAGATCAATCCATTCCCCAGTGCCACTCCAATCCCAAGCCCCCACAGCTATTTTTAAGTAAAAGTCTAAATCATCGGAAGACCCCCATCACAATTTTCTCACTTCATATGTAGTTTGGTCCCTGACAACCCTTGTACTTTTCATAGCTTACCCATTCCACAGTCACATTTTGACCGCAATAAAGATGGATTTGATTTATATTTTTTAAAAAGCAAGATTCAAACCAGAAGAGATGATGCTGTTTGTTAACACCACATTCTAAGGGCCATACGTTTTTGGCTTTCATAGGATTTTGAATCTTTCACACTCCTCCTTTGAGCAAGAACAGTTGCTTGAATAAAAGGCATCACCTTAGCAGCCTTGTCTTTCATTCTCTGAGATGAAGATGACTACAACTATTTTAAGTGTCAAAAAGCAGGACTGCAAGGCAGAAGAGGTCATTCCCAAATCATCAGAGCACTCAATTACATTAAGAGCTATTTATTGGAAGTGCCTTCATAAAGTACCTATTACTTTGAGAACCAATTAACCTTTGATTAGAGCCCTTCACATACCCAGCATTGCACTTTATACGTCAATCTCTTTCTCCAGGAGGAAAACCACCTGTCTTGTACTCACTTGCCCTTTGATTCAGTATCCTGGATTGTCAGTAACTGTGCCCATTTATTCCTCTGGGCAGGAATAATTCTCCTTGAGTTCGTCATTTAATTCAAATAATGCCATCACTATCCAGAGGGAGAACAATTTATACAGGTATAAGGTGACCAGATACTAAAGGAGGGCAGGGCTTTTTGTACCTTTAACAGTTTTGTAAACATTTGGCAACTGTGGTTCAGGGTTGGGGAAAATCTACATCCATGAAAAAATTATCCTGCCTTCATTTGGAAATACAGTCTTATCGCTCTATTCAGAAAGGTACATGGATGCCACTTCCAAGATGGTCATGAATTCAGCAACAATCCAGAGTCGGATGTTGCAAAACTGCTCAGGAACCAGTTCAAGTTTAGGGCTTTGACCCAGCTGCTGCAAAGATCGGTATCCAAGTATCCCAGAAGAACCAGTATCCAAGGACCCTCATGGCTGCTGCCTCTGATCGATCATGAGGAGCCAAAATGTCTCTCACACAGGGCATGTCTAGTGGCACAGGGCATGTAATGTGTCTCCTTGCCAAAGGTCATGGTGAGATGACCAAATGAATCCAGTGTGCAATTAAAACATCTTTGCTGGAGGGTGTGCTCCCTGGTGTCTTCAAATACATAATTTCTAGCCACTTCTGAAAAAGCTCACCCTGGACATATTGGTATGTGACATCTACCACCCAGTCACAAATACCCCACTTTTAGGAATGTATTTAAGGGGCTTGTGGCGCAGCAACTGCAAGTACTCTCGGATGAAACAGATTACACTGGCCCATTTCAATCTGGGTTTAGGCCTGGTTATGAGCCTGAACTGGCTTTGATTCCCCAGATGAATGACCTTTATTGGGAGAAGGATAGTGGGAGTGTGAACCTCTTATTCTTACTTGACTTCTCTGTGGATTTTATACCATTAGCCATGGTATTCTTCTGAGCCTTCTTGATGGGATAGGTATTTAAGGCACCCTTTTACAGTGATTCCAAAGCTTTCTCCAGGGTTGGTTTCAGAAAATAGCAGTGGGATGCTACAGGGTACCATTTTGTCCCCAAATGGTGTTTCATATCTATATGAAGCCAAGGGAAGCTTTGGGGCAAGGTGCGAGTATGATGATATTCAGCTCTACTTCTCTGTAACAACTGAATCAGGAGATGCTGTGCAAGCTCTGGACTAATGCCTAGACTCATGGTGAGTTGGATAAGGGCCAATGAACTGACACAGAATCCTGGCAAGACCGAGGCACTGCAGGTGGGTGGCTCCCCACACCAAATAATAGGTGAATTGCCTGCTTTGGATGGGGCTGTACTCCCTTCTCTAACCTTCTCAATTTCAGCCACAGCATGAAGCATCATTTTAAAAAAAAGATTTAGATGTTTTTATTTTTAGTTTGAAGGCTGGCAAAAGGCAGGAAACACCAACCCTCTTCTGAAACCTTGTTCTCAATAACCTTTCTGCCACAGTTTGGCCCTAAGAGGGTTGAGCCTTGTAGATATTTACACTGACATTTCATCAGTCAAAAATAGCAGGAAGAATTCTCAAGAACACCAGTTCAGTATTTACAATTTCAATCACATAGCACTCACGCCGAAGAATTTTTCCAGGTTGTCATTGACCTAAAGATCCTTTTTCACAGTTTTTGTAACAGGAGCATCTGCAGAGGGGAACACCAGCCACTTGAAACTCATTAAAACATACTTGAGATTGACAATGAGTTGGGAACATCTGTCAGAGTTGGCCAAGATTTCAATCAAGTGTGATGTGGCTGTGTTACTCTGCTACATTGACTTAATAAATGAGTTGGCTGCTGTCAGCGCAAGGAAAGGTTGGTTCTAATTACTACATTGCCCTTATTTGGGGGTACGTTTACTGTAAATGTTCACACTTTATATGAATTGCAGTTTCATGTGATAAATTTCCTGGCATTAGAAGCCTAAGTACAAAGCATTGCAAGTTCCCTTTTCACTAGATCAGATCAGGCAAGTGCAATTGAACTTTATGACATTAAAAATACGAATTTCCAGCTATATGGGAGCATACACACCTTGTTCTAGGTTTGAGGGAGGCCTTGGCAATGCATCCTCTGTGTGAGGGCTTACCTGAAATGTGGTACCAGCAACAGTACACTGAACCATGCAGTATCTAACTGCCATTTGAATTTCCCACAACGGCCTGAAACTATTCAACACTGAAAGAATTGTGTGAAATTTAAAATGGTAAAACATGTTGAAGCAGACAGGGCAGTGGGGTCCACTGCCGGGATCCTGGGGTTTTTACTTCTACCCAAGTATGTTGGGCACTGACGTGTACAGAATTTACATACTTGTACAACTTCTGTTTCCTGTAAGGTTAACCATGAACCGAAAGAATGGAAACACATTTTCTTCAGGTTGATAAATTATCCACAGTCTATTAGAGACTGTTTGTGGAATCGTTTCCCATGGAGACATATTTGGCACCATCACTATTTCTTTTTAGGTGCCCAGCAAGAACATTCTTATTCACCTTGGCTTTGAATCTTCATTTTCTGCTTACCTTTTAGTGGGATGGGGATGGAATTGGAACTCCCTCCCCAACGTAATGTATTTTACGTTGTTGTATCTATGTTTATTTTTATAAGTTGCTTTCAGTTTCATTTTATATTAAAGCAAATAATAAATATAACAAATTAATAAATAAATAAAATAAAAACTGATGTGCTAAAAGTTACAAACAACGTATTACCAATCTACAGCATGACATTGCAAATGTGTATACAGTTTGCTTACCTGTCCACGAGCTCCTGGAAACAGGTAGTTTACTTGCATGGGCTCCTATTACCAAAAGAATGCAGCTCCTGATTCTTAATGGCACTTAGACATCAAAAGCAATCAGAATGCAAAAAATAAATGGGCAGAGGAGTTTTGTTTGTTTGTATCATCTGGTTATGTTTTACAATGGGTGTTCTTGTCACATATTCTATAACCTGCTTGGCTTGAGTAGAATAAAGGAAGAAGATTGTTTCTGTTATGTATTATTATTTAATGAGAAATTAAGAACATTTATTCAGTTGGCAGGAGTGCATTGAAACAATTTTTCACTTCACTGGGAGAACCACTTCACCTCACACTGGTATGATAAAATATTAAGCTATTTAAATTTCATGACAATAACTTCAAATGCCTTTATTAAAAAGTAGCCTATCAGCTTTTTTCTAATCCCCGCAACGGGGTGAGCTCCTGCCAACCTAGCAGTTTGAAAGCACGTCAAAGTGGAAGTAGATACCTCCAGCAGGAAGGTAAACGGTGTTTCTTTGCGCTGCTCTGGTTCGCCAGAAGCAGCTTTGTCATGCTGGCCACATGACCTAGAAGCTGTACGCCGGCTCCCTCGGCCAATAACACGAGATGAGCACCACAACCCCAGAGCCGGTCATGACTGGACCTAATGGTCAGGGGTCCCTTTCCCTTTACCTAGCCTATCAGCAGTATAGCACTGCTGAAGCTTTTAAACCTTTCAGACAAACACAAGCAATTTCTTTGGGCTGTAACATCAAAGCAGGGTGGAGTCACCAGTGACTCAAGAGAGGGTGGAGATGCCCGGCAGGTCAGCCGGGAGTGCCTGCATCAGCTGGGACCAGCCTGTAGCCCTGGTGTATCCCATGGTGTAAGACAACAAGGCCAACTTCATATAAAGCATCTATTTGTGAATGCTTATTTTAAACTTGGGTGGCAGTGATGTGTTCTTGGGCTACATCTCCCTGATAGAAACCTCTAAACATCACTCATGTCCCACCTACACTGGACTCTGCGTAACTTGCCCATTATGAAGATTTTGTCATATTTATTGTAACCAATCAGTTAGCCAGTTTATTTAAAAGCAAGACAGTTGTTTGACGAAAAAAAGGTCTTAATCAATTCACAATCCACCACAAAAGATGAGATATTACAAACCCAACTGTGATTGATTACATAAGGATTTTGCCTTTGAAGACAATGCTTAGCTAGCGACTATGCTCTGTAGATTCATGTAACTGTCGTTGCTGCAGTGGCAAAGGGAACACTTCTGTCAGCATAGATCCAATCTGAATCTGTGATGCACAGAGAATAACCGTCCTTGTTGTCTGAATGCTGATATCTTAATAAGCACTTGTTCGTCTGTTCATAGCAGAGCTCCATTGCTATTGATAGTCTGACACGGTGCACTAACTCATGCGAAAAAACAATAAGAGTTATTGACTCAGTAGCCATGTTTATATATGCACACACGCATACTGTACATATACATATACATATGTGTGTGTGTGTGTGTGAGAGAGAGAGAGAGAAAGTGAGAGAGGGAGAAATTTATACTGTATAAACAAAGTCACACATTTCCTTAGAATAAATCAGGAATAACAAGCAACCTGTGGTTCTGCATTCAGTTCCTTATTTTCACATTGTGAGCAAGCATGCAGAAAGTATTTGCTACCTGCCCATTGTTTAATCACTCCTACTGTGAATAAAATAAAATAAAAAGATTTAATGTACTAAGGGACAACTTATTAATGTTAAGAGATCTTCAGTATGGAACCATGACACAGCAGAGATCTCTATTATGTAACCTTGTTGATTCTCCTGGACGTTTCTTTAGCTTCTAATACCACTGTCAATGCTATCAATCTTGGTGTTTATTGGTATATACCTTCTCATTCTTTAAGATCCACACAAACAATTTTGTGGTAGTTGCAACTTTGGTGCAAGAAGATCAAACCTATCCATTCTGAAGGAAATCAGCCCTGAGTGCTCACTGGAAGGACAGATCGTGAAGCTGAGGCTCCAATACTTTGGCCACCTCATGAGAAGAGAAGACTTCCTGGATGAGACCCTGATGTTGGGAAAGATTGAGGGCACTAGGAGAAGGGGACGACAGAGGACGAGATGGTTGGACAGTGTTCTCAAAGCTACCAACATGAGTTTGACCAAACTGCAGGAGGCAATGGAAGACAGGAGTGCCTGGCGTGCTCTGGTCCATGGGGTCATGAAGAGTTGGACATGACTAAACGACTAAACAACAACAAGATAGACCTTGCAATGACAGGCAAAATTTAATGCAAATTCAGGCTCTTTTAAAATGGGCTTTAAATATATATTGTATATTTATAGCACAATCCAATGGATATTTACTCACAAGCAAGTCTGCTCAACAAGTTTTACTCCTAGCTTAGTGTGCAATGCAGTGTGTAAGTTCAGCATCATATACCATTAACAAACCATCTTAGTAGGAGCCAAAGAATCACACTTGGGGCAAAGAAAACATCATTTTTATTTCTTTGTATTATGTCAAAGATGATCACTGTCATTTCAGTAATATCTAAAAACTGCAGAGCTGCAATTAGGTATGTTAAAAAAATCCATCTGTGTACAATTTAAATGCTACAATTGATACTTTTCTAATGAAAACTAATTATATCCTGGCCCAACACCATCATTTCAAGGTAGCCCTATTACTAAATACATAATATTCAATATAGAAAAATACCACTTTGATGGGGTAATGAGTTGGTTTCTAAATCACAGTATTCTGCCACATTTATATGGAACAACTGACATTTTTGATGAAATATTGACAGTGGGTATATATTGTGGGACCCAGGTGGCGCTGTGGTTAAACCACAGAGCCTAGGGCTTGCCGATCATAAGGTCGACGGTTTGAATCCCCGTGATGGGGTGAGCTCCCATTGCTCGGTCCCAGCTCCTGCCAACCTAGCAGTTTGAAAGCACGTCAAAGTGCAAGTAGATAAATAGGTACTGCTCCAAGCAGGAAGGTAAACGTAGTTGCCATGTGGTGCTCTGGTTTGCCAGAAGCGGCTTCGTCATGCTGGCCACATGACCTGGAAGCTGTACGCTGGCTCTCTCGGCCAATAACGTGAGATGAGCGGCGCAACCCCAGAGTGGGTCACGACTGGACCTAATGGTCAGGGGTCCCTTTACCTTTACCTTTACTGACAGACTAAAAACATTGTGCTCTTGTGTTGCACACCATCTTGTACTCGGTGTAGTGCTAAGTTAGTGTCCCTTCAGTGTCAGAGTTACTGCTAATGCAATGGGTATTTTCCCCTCTCCTTTCCCGGAGCACCCCTAAATCTGTTCTTGGGGTTCCCCTAAATCCTCCAGACCAGAATTTGTGAGGGAACAGGCCATGTGCATCAGGAAGAGAAAGGGGAAGTCTCATGATATTAGCGGTAACCCTTGTGTTGATAGGATAAGTTGGTAGAATACTGTCATATATTTCTTAGGAAAGTAACTATTTATTTGAATAAATGAAAAGTGGGACATCCTGGGATCAGATCAGAAACCAGGACAGCTTCCATAAAATCTGGGGCTGTACCTGGAAAATAGGGACATTTGCAGGGTCTGGAATACAACATTCTGAGAGATCCAAATAACATTCAGAAGCCACCTTAAGAACCTTAAGAACAAAGGCTAGACTTTAATACTACTTTGTCCTCCTGCAAATGGAGAAATGAATGAGCATGCCAGATGAAAACACAACTCAATGGCATGTTTCATGGATGAAATTTTGACCAGAAAGACACTAGTGAGGAAATGTAGGCCAAAGGCTCAGGCACTGGAAGAACATCAAAGACAGACTCCAGGTTACAGCTGTAAGTTTGACAGATGGGGAGAAAATGTGTACAACTGGATGCCAGTCAACTGGAAAGTGAAACACAGAAATTGCAGGCATGGCAAGGAAATGGCAAGGCCCGAAGGTTGTAAATGCAGAATATAGCCTAGGAAACTGAACTGAAGTTGTAAGTAGGTGAAACCTATGCTGCTTAACAAAAGGAACAAAACTGTGTTGCACTCCAGTTGGTCTATTTTTTTTAATAATAATTTTATTGATTTTTTCTTTATAAAGACAAAACATACACAACATATACAATAAACTCTGTCCCTTCATTTTCCCTCCACCCACAAGACCACTTCTGCCACCAGTGATACCCATGGGCATTGAGAAACAAAGGGGTCCATTTTTAAGCTGGGTTTGACCTCCCCCCTCCCCCCTCATCCCCCCCCCCTGCCACTGAGAGGACAGAGGCGGAGGAGCTCTGAGGTTTGGCTTATCCCCCAGCTAATTCTTCATTATAATTCAACAACAAAACCACAAATAGAAAAAAGGAAGAAAAAAACATGAAAAAAGGAAAAAAGAAGAAAAAGAAAAAACAAGAACATCTAAATTCCAAATCTTATTTTCTTAACAGTTTGTTTGCGGCTTCCACGATTCTCTTCCTCCTGGATTTCCTAACTTCTTTAATTAATTTTGGCGAATTTTCTAATCTAATTCAAAATCTTATTCTTATTATATTAACTTAATCCTCCTCCTTCTTCATGCTGCCCCCCTCCGAGTCCCCTCCTGCCACTAGGGTAACCCGAGGGGTTCAGCAGTCAAAAGGTTCCATTTTTGTGTCTGGGTTTCCTTCCACCCCTCCCTCTCCCCTCCAGACACCCCCTGCCACTGGATGCCAAGAGTAAAGAGAGGGAGACAGGCAGTTCTCTACCAAAACACCTCTCTAGTCACCAAAAACATTAAAAACAAATTTTAACATGTTTCCTTAGCCATTCTTCTGCCCCTCCAGAAAACTCTTAACCCTAAACTTTTAAAAATCTCTCCCTCCCCCCTCCCAATGTCCCTTCCCCCCATTGGATCAGCATATCCTTTAGCAGGCCAAGATTCAGACACCATTATTCATCAAGCAAAAAAAAAACCTTAAACTAAAATTTTCACCCCACACCAGTCCTTTCCCACATCCACTTCCAGACCTTTGCACCCCCCTCTTCCTGCCTATCCCTCCCTTCACTAACACCACTCCACATTTCAGTCTTTCCAGGATTTCCATTTCCATCAATCTTCTCTTCACTTTGCTTCTCCTTGTCGGCCTCATCTCCTTGCTCAGATTTTTGTTTTTCATCATCCAACACATATTTTTTTTGGTCCAAATCAGTCTCCAAGTTATCCTCAAATTGTTGCTCCTCACACACAGTCTCAGCATCAAAATTTTCCTCTAAATCTTGATCTTGCACCTCATTCTCCATTTCTGTTGGATTCAAACATTGCCGTTCCTTGTAAATATCTTCCCATGTTTGTAGATAGTTCAACACAGCCTCCTGGAAGGCTCGAGAAAACTTTGTTTTCATAGTTCACTTAACCGCAGGCAGACCCAGAGATAAGGGCCAAAGAGTGCTGGAAAATTCCTCTCTACCACGTTGTCGGCTCCATCTTGGCTGATCTTATCCTTTGTCTTTAACTTCATTACATTTCAAATTTAAATTCCGCTTAAATTACTTCTGAATCCTCTTCAATCAGTTTTTACAGTCCACAACAGTAAAATCAATTTTCTTAATCCTGTAGCAATTTGACAGCTTTTGACAGCTGTCAAAACGTCCTCCCCCTTGTTGCTGCTGAACCTCAAGGGGTATCGACACCGGGGGCTGGGAAGGTTTGGAAAAGTCTTTCTTTCTCTCGGGTCCACAATCTGGAAAAGAACTTTTCCCCTTTCGGCTTAGGAATATTTAATACGCCTCCCGATTAACCATTTGGAAGAGATCGGCTTCTGTTGCTTTAGAATCTCTTCCTATCTTCAAATTTAAAAAATTTTGAAGTCCGAATAGAGATTTGACTTACTTTGTACAAGTCTTTTATTTTCTTGGAAGAATCCGCCGCTTGCAGGCTGAGGACTCGGAGCTTCACTTCAAGGAGGTAAGATGAAACCCAAAAATGGCTCCCGCGACTCCACTCCGCTGGCTCTCGATCGCTCTACGGAGCTCTCGGGCAGCGGAGGAATCGCGTCTGGAGCAGGCAGCTGGGCGCTATGTCACCGGGACTCTCTACCCGGTATTTTTTCGGGGAGTCCGCTCGCTCTGCGGACTTCCCCCCCCCCCACGAAGCCAGGGACTTCAGAGCGCGAAGTCCCTGCGTCCTACTCCACCAGCGCGACGGACCGGAAGCCTCCAGTTGGTCTATTTTATGTAACTTTACGTTTCTCTTAGGCAATTTTTGCATGTGTTTTGTATTATTTGCCATATGATTTTTTTATTAATTTTTTTAAAAAAACTAGTGACTGAAAAGCAAAAACTCCCCAAAAGGGATGGGAAAATAAAATAACTCACATTGATTAAAAGCCTGTTTAAGATGTGATAGGCCCTGGCAGTATAAAAGTAGGGACTGCTTCTATTTCTGTGTACCGAAAGCATTCAAAAGTACCTAATGTGGTATATGTAGTGTAGGAACGCCTAATTCAGGTTGATGCAACTGGGTTTCGACTGTTGCTGATAGAAAGGTATTTGCATGATCAAGGCATAACTTTCCATTCCTGTCCAAGAAAAATTGTATGAATGGAAACAAAACAAAAATCTAACCACTATCCCATTACTACTCAATTCCATAGTCATCAAAATATCAAAAACTCCATAAAAGGAAAAAAAATGTTGCCAATAAAGTCTGGGCTCTCTTAATTTCATGCACTGTGACTTCAACAATTTCTTCATTTCTCATTTATTTCTCTAAAAGTAGCTTCATTTAAAAACAGGGAAACCACATTTCATGCTCCTCAGTTTCATTAACATTATACAAATGCTTCTACCAAAAGGAGACTCCTCTAATTAAACCATTGTAGCAGATAAAAACATTTAAAATGATGAATCTGAACAGAATCCGACATTCCATATATTATCTTGAATTTCTTTTCATTATAGGATGTTAAAAATCTAAAATTGCATGCTGAAACATCTAAGGTCTGTCTTATAAATAACAGAAATGGAATATCTCATCCATTTTTTAAAGTGTTATCAGCAAGGCTGGAGAACGTTGATCAATATTGCGAAAACCAAACGCTGTGACCAATGAAAATCTTATATCTTGTTGACTAAGTGAAAGATACAGCCCTGGCTCCAGATGCATTTTGCAGGAAATTTAGTATCCATATTAAATGAATTACGCAAGTCAGACTCATCATAATTCAAGAGGAGCTACAGTACATGCTGCTTAATGGGCACTTGAAATCAAGTGTTTCCAAAAATGAGAGTAAAAGTTAATGTAACTCATTCCCTTTGGGGACAGGAAAATAAGCTTGTTTGACTGACACCTTTCAAGAAGTGAAAGCAGTGATAATGACTGCTCAGAGACTGACAGCATGAAAAGTGGGAAGGATTGTACTCAACCCATTTTTACCTTGTTTTTGAAGCAATGTAATGCCATATTATACAAGAAGCACCCAACTTTCTTGCTTTGCTATATATCTAATGTCTTCCCCCCAGCACATTCTCAGGAAAAAAGCAAAACCCTTTCCATACATGTTGGGCCCAGCCAACAACCCAGCCATCTGCAGATACCATCAAATGGACTTATTTATTTATATAGTACACATATACCACCATTCTTCCAACAGGGTACTCAAGAGTGTCATGTGGGTCTATCTAGGCAGTGACCAGATCTAGATCTTCTTAGATTCACAAAGGGGATGCATCATCTGTCATTAGATTGTAATAATAATAATAATAATAATAATAATAATAATAATAATAATTCACATTAGTATTGTGTTTTCAAGTGCTCAAAGCACTTCACATGCATTATGTAGTCAACCTGTAAGATTCTCTTATACTGCATTTCATTTTTAGATTGAGTATTGGTTTGAAGGTTTGATATTTTATTTCTGTTTTGATAATAGCTTTGATATAGAGTCATAGAATCATAGAATTGTAGAGTTGGAAGGCAACCTAAGGGTTTTTTTTTTTTTTGAACATACTTTTTATTAATTTTACAAAATACAAAAAAGCAAAAAAAAAAAAGGTACATACTTAAACCCCTTTTCCACCTCCTTCCTACCCACCCACATGGGTCCTCCCCTGCCACAGAAGTATCCCATGTATGTGAACAGTCAGAGATGGTCCATTTTATGCTTGGGTTTCTGTCCTCCCCCCCCTCCCCCGGCCCCAAAGCCCCCCCCTGCCACCAGGGAGCTCCAGCAAACCAGGGCAGTACGCAGGAGGACATCCATCCAACCATCTATTGTCATACCAAAAACAAAAAAAAAAAAGAAAAAGAGAAAAATAGAAATAGGAAAAAAGGGGAAAAAAAAGAAAGGGCGAAAAAAGAAAAAAGAAAAAACAATACAAAACAAAAAAAAATTTTTCTTTCATTCATAGTTGTAAAACCATATTTTGTGGGCTTCCCCTCCCCCCCCCTTCCCCGGTTTTCATCCCTTTTTTATCATCTGCAACAGTTTCTTACTTTATAAAAATACACCTTTGCATCTTATACAACTTATAAATCAATTGTTAACATTTTCATCTAATATTCAAATCACTGAGAAATCAAACTCCCATTTTCTCTTCCCGTGCCTAATTTTTTGTTTTTTCTCCCTCTATAAGCCTCCATATTTTCACATTTTCCAAAATCCATTCACTTTTAAAACTATAACTATTCTCAATTTAACCTTACATCCCCGATTGCCGGCTTCCCCCCCCAATCCAGCAAATTCCAAAATCAGCAGACCAGTTATAAACCTGTTAATCCATCCTTAATCACAACATCACTTTCCCTTCACCCCACCCCCTGTTTACAGTCTTTTGTCATCCAGGCCACCATACAGGACCCCTGAATTTCTTCTCTTCTCTGCATATTTTTTCCTTCTTCCCTGTGTGCGTTCTGGAGTTCCAATGATACCAATCGTGCCCCCCTCAAAAGCAGGGCACTCCATCCAACTTTTTGTAGAGTAAAGTCATCATTTTTTTCGTGGTGTGCTTCATTTTGTGTTGAATCATCACAATCCTCATCTTCTTCTTTTCCTTCCCCATCATTGTCATTCTCACATTCATCTTTTTCAGCGTCAAAAGCTTCATCTCCTAAATAATCATATTCCGCCATCACCTCCTGGAATTTGTCCTGTAACTCTTGCCGTCGTGTCTCCTCTTGACATAACTCTATTCTTGTTTCCCACATTAAGGTCAAAACAGACCGCTGGAACTCAGGGGAACACTTTTTTGTTGACATATTTCAGTCCTGCCAAGGTCAAAACTTGTCACGTGGGGTGGAATATGATCACAGTTTATTTTTCGACTCCATTTTAACAAACTGGCTGCATTCTTCAAGTCTTATTGACAATAAAGTTCGAACTCACATTTCACAAACACTTAAGCCAAAAAAGAAATTCCACAAAGTCCAGAAATACAAAGTGAAGTAAAATTTGACTTATAAAACCTGACAACTCACTGGGTTGTCTGGGCTGCCGGCTCCCGAGTGGAAAGGTTTTTTTCTTAGGCTGTGCCTCTTATTGCAGGGCAATCATAAACCGCAGTCTCTCTCCCCTTTTCACCCTGCATCAAAGGGGAGATTCTCTTTGATGCCTTTGAGGGATCCTTTGAATTGTAAATCTTCTGTTTATGGCTTCGGGTTTCTATTTACTGTCTCTTTTGTTGCCGTGGGGGGGGGGTGGCTTCCTCTTTTCTCCCCTCTCTCCCAGATCCAAATTGTTTTATAGTAATCCAAATCATGAGGTTACTTACAGTCTTTTCCAATCGTTTTATTTTCGGAAGAATCCAGCGCTCTCCGCCTTCGGCTTGAAGCTTCTCCCTGCTAGAATAACGTTGCCGCTCAAAATGGCCCCCGCGACTTCTACCCTCCTCGCTCCGGAGCTCTTATTAGAGCTAGCCGAAGAGTTGGGGAGTCCGGATTGGGTCTGTGCCGAGCAAATTGCCCTCGGGACGCCCTTCCCGAGGTTCTAAGGGGCGCAGCGTCGCTCTCGCTGCCCTCCCCACTCCTAGCAGAGACGGGCCGTCTCGGAGACGAGACAAAGCCCCGCCGATCGACGCTGGCGCTGAACCCGGAAGGGTTATCTAGTCCAACTGAACCTAAGGGTTATCTAGTCCAACACCTGCAATGCAGCAATAACAGCTAAAGTTTCTCTTCCTCCAGCCTTGGAATATGAAAAACATGAATGCAACCCAAAGTTGTGTTGTCTGTTCTTAAATCTAGATTTAACCTAAAGACTCAGAATCAACACCAGGATATTCTTTGGAATTATACCAGACCTCAGCTTCATATAATATTTTGAAACTCTTGTTATAGTGTATTTGATTTTCTGTGCATTGCTTTGAGATTCTATTTAATATGAAGTAACTGAGAAATTTTCTAAATGAATAAAGGTAGGTCAGTAATATCTTTCATACTGCAGAGTCAGTAATATTGAAGTAATTATTTTATTATTATTTATTATTTATTCAACTTATACACCACCCTATGCCCGGAGGTCTCAGGGTGGTTCACAACAAGATGACAATATATAAAAACAAACCAAAAAGCAATACCCCGCCCCCCCAAAAGCCACATTCTAAAAGGGTGTTGGGTGTCAATAAGATCAACCAAAGGCCTGGTTATAAAGGAACATTTTTGCCTGGTGCCTAAAGGTGTATAATGAAGGCGCCAGGTGAACTTCCCTGGGGATAGCATTCCACAGACAGGGAGCCACTGCAGAGAAGTAAGTAATAATTAAAATAAGTCAGTAATATCTTTCATATTGCAGGGTAGGTGCTGAAGCTGACTGACATTGGCTTGCCTAAGGCCACATGGTGAATTTATGGGGGAGGTATGCAAGTAGATAAACAGGTACTGCTGTGGTGGGAAGGTAAACAGGGTTTCCGTGCACTATGGCTTCCATTGCGGTGTTCCGTTGCACCAGAAGCAGTTTAGTCATGCTGGCCACATGACCCAGAAAGCTGTCTGTGGACAAATGCCAGCTCCCTGGACCTGAAAGCGAGATGAGCGCCACAACCCCATAGTCGCCTTTGACTGGACTTAACCGTCCGGGGGTCCTTTTTTTTAATTACTTACAACAGAAAGAGTGAAGCAGGAAGCTCCATCATTCCACAATATTTATTCATTCATTCATTCATTAAATTTATATAGATTCATATGGAATAAAGCTGAAGTTCTAAAGCAATTTCATAGGGGTATATCTGGTGAAATTAGTCCCATTCAGGCAAGGACTTCTGCTTGCACAAAGGAATTTACCCTCCATCTCCTCTCCATGCATGCACCCACACATCCCAAATCTGCTCCAGAGGGTTGAGGGACCCCCAGAACAGATTTGAAGGGGGCAGAATGAAGAGAGGGAGACTAAGTTCTGCTGCACAAGTAGAAGTCCTTTCCTGAGCAGTATGACTTTGTTAGATACAACCCATAATAACCCTCCCTAAATCAAGAACGTGAACAGTTCCTTCAGTGGTATCTAACAACTGTCACGGTGGCTCCTATTTTAAAGTCCATCTGGCCCAGAACTCCAATCTAGAATCTCAGAATTCACATGATGGAGAGCAAGATTCAAATAGCCAGCTTCCCTCTAGATATCACTGAACGACAACTCCCATCAGCCCCAGAGAGTATGGCCAGGTATGAGAAGAGCACCATCTGCAAGGCCACAAGTTGGCCACCTCCCATTGGCTGTTTTGTCTCTTGTACCTAATATATTGTGGGACCCAGGTGGCGCTGTGGTTAAACCACTGAGCCTAGGGCTTGCTGATCAGAAGGTTGGCGGTTTGAATCCCTGTGACGGGGTGAGCTCCCGTTGCTTGGTCCCAGCTCCTGCCAACCTAGCAGTTTGAAAGCACGTCAAAATGCAAGTAGATAAATAGGAACCGCTACAGCGGGAAGGTAAACGGCGTTTCCATGTGCTGCTCTGGTTTGCCAGAAGTGGCTTTGTCATGCTGGCCACATGACCTGGAAGCTATACGCCGGCTCCCTCGGCCAATAATGCGAGATGAGCGCGCAACCCCAGAGTCGGTCACGACTGGACCTGATGGTCAGGGGTCCCTTTACCTTTACCTTTACCTAATATATAGTCTTAAACATTGATGATACACTCCTGGTTTATTGAGGTTAGCAGCCTTTGGTGGACTAATTCTCCCTGTAGTTATCTAATCCCTTTGAAGGGATTATAAATGGTCATTTTGTAGTAAAGAATATACCAATAATAATCCAATGGCTAAATTACTTTATTTTGTCCATTTTATACTACCGTGAAGGATGATGAGAAGTTCTAGCATTTTCAGAGTAGGTGAATAATTTCTCTGTATTCATGCTGAGCAATCCTTTAATTATTCTGTAATCCTCCATCACATCCACCCAGTCAATTTTTTTCTAAGCCAGAAGGCTTTCAAAGTTTAAGCCTTTTTTCCCCATAAGGATTTTTTTCTCTCTCCACCTCTCTTGATTTAACTTGCCTTCCCCCAAAAAACCAAATGCCATTGCATGGAGTTTAACCGGAACATATGCCAGTTGCCTGATGAATCTGAATTTAGTATGCATTGGGTTCAAATCTAGACCATATTATTATCCTGTACAGGCAGAGGGCAAAGGACCCCTGACCATTAGGTCTCGCCATGACCGACTCTGGGGTTGCGGCGCTCATCTCGCTCTATTGGCCGAGGGAGCTGGCGTACACATATCAAATAGAAGGGAGGAGAATCACACTATTTGGTGGCCAATGGGCGGGAGGGCAGCTGCTTCCTTTATAAGAGAAGTATTCTGCCTCTATCTTTTGGGGCTTCTCACAGTGATTGCAGGATTTCTAACCATGGACTGTGTTTAGTGAAGGATTACCCGATTAGCAAGTCACATTTGTGGGTATCCCTGTTTGGCTTTACATTGCCTTTTTTCCTGCATCCTTTGCCCTGTTCAGGTGCATGTGAATTATTTGGTTATAATTTCCTTTTTCTTACTGTCACAACATGGCATTTAAGAGGACAAGGGAACTAATTTAGATGTCAGGTAAACACTCTGAGGCACCCTTGGGTGAAGGCTGTCTGACCAACCACATTGCATTGCCATCTAGCTAAAGGTGATGCTTAATCTGATGTTTTTGGGCCCAGAAGGAAGCACCCTGCTGAATCCTAGGCAGGAAAACAGAGTCCCCCTCCAGCTTATGGAGTTGACAATCAGAATCTCACCTATGTTGGGTGGGTTTGAGTCAAGTGCTGTTCCCAAGAGCAGGGGTTAGGGCATCGGTAGGCAAACTAAGGCATGGGGGCCAAATCCGTCCCAATCACCTTCTAAATCCGGCCCGTAGACAGTCCAGGAATCAGCATGTTTTTACATTAGTAGAATGTGTCCTTTTATTTAAAATGCATCTCTGGGTTATTTGTGGGGCATAGGAATTCATTCTTCTTCTTCTTTTCAAAATATAGTCCAGTCTCCCACAAGGTCTGAGGGACAGTAGAGTGGCCTCCTGCTGAAAAAGTTTGAGCCCTGGGTTAGGGTACTTGCATTCCCTTCATTCACTGTGCAAATTCCTGGCCTGAGGTTATTTGCCTTGCTGCAGATCTTTAAGCATCTTTGAGAAAGGTGTGTTCTTTACACTAAATGCATATCTTGTGGGTCTCCACTCCAGGGGTGTGCAGGCAGATAAGCCTCCTGCCAATGCAGGGCAGATGCAGAAGACATTTATATAAGCAAATATAAAATGAGATACTTCAAGCATAATTGTAGCATCTGCACTTACCTTGGGGTAAGGAGAGGGGGTTTGTTTTGACCTCATTTGCACCTCCCATGGATGGGGAAATAATTATATTTCAGATTTCGCACTGAATTTTGCAACACAGTTCTCAGTCCCAAAGAGGTACCAAAAATTTGTTTTAAAATGTGTATTTGGGGGTTAAAATTAGATGAGAACTGTGCTCAATGCAATAAAAATGTATTTTTTAAATGTTTTTGGTGATGAATACATGCTAAGTACATATTTAAATAACACTGAAGCATGGTTTTCTTTTAGAACAGTTTTTCTTTTTTAAAAGTAGGAATAGACAAACATGACATTAACACAGACTGAAAAGAAACAGATCTGTCCATCTCTACCTGCCCCATTGAACACAGCAGAATTTACTCCTGAGTAATCATGCATAGGAAAGCACAGTCAATGGACCAATTTAAAGAAAGCTGCTGAAATGTGCAGAGAGTTGCACAAGCTAGAAAGACTTTGTGACATGTTGCTTTAGACTAAGCTGTGGACTGAAATATAAGGGAGGGGCGGGGACACGTACATAGAGTTTAACAACAATTTAAATGAAATGCTCTGTTCTGACTCCTGCCTGACATACCAATTTTCACGCCAATCTCCTGCTGCCCCAATATCTGCAGGATACCTTGAAATGGCTACTTCATGGGAAGGTCGCTGCTAGCACAACTCGTGGTGTTTTTTGGAATGATAAAACAAAAGCCAGTGATCTGAAACCATCTTTTTTTTCGAGTCACCAAGAAATCAAAAACATGCTAATTATGATTTTCTTTTTCTGCAGCAATCTCTAATCCCTGGATGTACTCTGCATAAACCAGCAAGGTTTCTGTGGCCACCCTGCTGTAATTGACCTTTTGCTCTTCCCATTTCATTTGCCCTAAGTGTTAATTGACTTTGAAAAAGCAGTATATTATCCTTTTAGAGTTGCAGCTGGGGGGGGGGTGGAGGGAGAGAGAAAAACTGATTTGTGCATGCCAACATCCTATAGCATCAAAGCCCTGTTAAATCATAGTGCAGCAGAGCTGGAAATGAGTCTCTGAGAGAAGCCGGGGAAGGGGGTGGGGAAGACAAAAGGAGGCACTGATATGACAGAGCTCCGGTGACATCTACAGGCAGCCTACACCCAGTCACTTGCCTAAGAGAGGTAATCAAAACGTCAATCCTCAGTACATTTATATGCACATTTTCTGATTTACAGAACCTAGATCAGTAACACTGCCATCACCCAAATTGAAACTGATATAGAATATCTTGAAATGTAATCTAATGCAGAGCCTGGAGGAATCTTATGATACTATCTCCTGGGCTTTCATATCATTTTAGGCTTTTCCAGAAAATATGTTTGCCACTCCTGGTGTTGTCTGGAATCTCTCCAGGCTAAATCTGGCAACTGGCTTTATCTTGTGCAACGCATATACCAGCTGTAAGAGGCTCCATATTCAGGCATTGACATATTCACAGCTATGTGTTTAACCAAATTCAGACTCACAGGGGTGCATGATGTTTGACTGCTATTAACCAAGACCAGAGTATGAAAGACTGGTGCATCAACAAACTTTAGACCCACCAAGTGATCTGGTCAGTAAAGGTGATGCTCAAAACATGCTGAATTTGCACCTCTCAAGGGATATGACTTTTATTATAGTACTACTTCACTAATTAATGTTCATTAATCACTTGCTGACTGCCGTATCAAGTGGCAGAGAACCATCATATAGCAAATACCTAGAGTTTTGTAGCACTAAAGGCATAATACATTTGAATGGCGTCAGTTCATACATTCAGCCATCAGTTACGAGGTGCTGAATAGTGCTGAAAAATCAAGTGTACTGTAACAGTTCAATCCTATGCATATCTACTCAGAAGTAAGTTCCATTGATTTCAAGGGGACTAACATGATTAGGATTGCAGCTTATGCCTGGCATTTGACCCATGAGATCAGTGCCTACAAAAAGGGGGGAAGAATACATCAATACAACATGCAGCCATTAGAAATGCATGGCTGATAATTCTTCAGACACAGTTGTTTAATTTATAATGCAGTACAATCAAACAGCATTCCTGAAGAAATTGTTTCTCCCCTTATACAAGACAAGAGAGTGTACTCTTGGGAGAGTACTTGCTGTGAACTGTAAAGGCGGTTATTTAGCTTTTATCGTCTCATTATTTAGTTGTTAATTAAAGTCTAATTTGTGACTTGTAACAACCAGCAGAGGCAGGCCCCTGCATCTCTGCCTTTGTGGAGCAAAGACCAAAGAATGGCCAGATGCTTGCATTACTTGAAGAGTTGTATAGAAGGAGGAACATCAGCCCAGACATCTTCCACTTGCATGATAATGTAAAGCTTCAGAAATGCTTCTTCTACATAACTCTTAAAGCACAAGTGGCAACCTGTTTTACATTGAGGGCTGCATTCCCTCAGGGATAATCTGTTTGGGGCTATGTGTTTTTGGCTGGCAGGGCCTGGGGCCAATGGTGACCAGGGCTAGAGACAAAGGTGGGCAAGACATCCCTTTTTCTTCTCTCTTTCTGCCACCCTGTTCCCCAGGTGGTGGTGGTGTTTTGCCACCCATATGAAATTGGGCCAAGGAACCTGAGGTGGAAGTTTCCCATTTGTGTCTGAAAGGTGTAAGAACCCTGATCTCTTTTGCATCTGCTGATCTCTTTTGCATATCTGCTTACACTCACGCAAACTAGCCAATTTCTGTGCAACTGGTATTTGTTAAAGATGTCTTCCTCTGTTCTTTCTTTCTTTCTTTTCTTCCTTCCTTCCTTCTTTCATTTAATTTCTTATTGATTATTGTAAGACTTTTCACTCTAGTGTATACTCTCTTTTTAAAAAATCCCATAAAACCAATGATAATAATAGAATAAAGTCCTAGAACACTTAAATGACACAGATGGAGTCCAGAGAGAAAAGAGATCTTGATAACACTTTACTGAGCAAAATTGAACAAAAACCATATGTAATTTCAGGAGAAAAGAACAGAGAGGTTTTGTCTATCTTACTTCAGGCCATGTACAAGGAAACATTCAACAACATACAGAGAAAAAAACATTCAAACATACAGAGAAAAAACTGCCTCAGAACTGCACAGCCAATCTGATAATGCCACCCAGCATGTAGACCACCACCTCCTCTCAGCTAGCTGGCTTCTTGGCTTATTAGAATTAACTCTACAGTTATGCCCTGAATGGTCTCTGCTATTGCACTTCTAACACCCTTTATACCAGGAAGACTCGCCTCAAAGAGACAACAAAGGAAAGGAGAGAGATATAGGAGAGTATCACATAAACAATTAGGAGCAGTGAGACAGCAAGAATGAGGTGCTGAGCCGTAGGGAAGATTCAAGATGGATGAACTGGGAGAGGCCTACAGAGAAGCAAGCTTTCAGAGACACAAACATTTCACAGATTCAAACTGCCATTCTTAAGAGATTTGTGATTCTTAAGATTTACTATGGGTTTTGCAAAGCTAAGCAGAAGAAGAGCAATATCTCACCATGAGCCTCACAGATCAACTCAGTGCACCTGCGAACAAAGATCAATGGGTGAAACAAATGTATTTTTTATTTCCATTCGAAATGCTTTATGTATTCTAGAGGATGGTGTGTAAAATACATTAGGCCTGGAAGTAGTTCTCCCCTCTGTGCATAATATAATGGACTAATGTGAACATACGTATAAGTTTGGATTTCAGAATTACTTACATTTCTGACTGGCTATATAACCAAACATGGAGACACAAGTTTCACCTTCAAGAACAATTTTTAGAGAACAACTCCTGCTTCCTTGAGTATATAAGGCAAGTACTTCTTCAGAACTCAACCTCGGCAAGTGACCTCAATGTAAAACAGTTCCCTTCTCTTGTTCAACTTTGGAAAGAGCATAAATACCTACAGTCAGTGTTCTGTCGGCATGTACCAGGCCTCTGCTGAAGATGTGTTGTTCTGGTTTTAGTGAAGTGCACTTAAGGTGCATCAACAAGGAACAACGCGTTATGATTTAGGCACATGGTGTAGGTGTCAAGTTATTCTGAGTGGATAAAATCCTCACCAGGACATTGCAGGCAGAAAATACTTACAATCATGAACCGTTCCAAATGGAAGGAGTTGACTTGTAGTGTGCCATGATATTAGTATTGATCCTGTTTGCTTAAAGACCTGAAAGAAGGAAAATGCAGCACGGCGAGGAAAATGTGCTGATGATACAAAATGGAGGGAGCTTTGCAAGTACAGAGCAGAAAAGCAATAAAACTTGCAATAACTCAGAGAGACTAGAATCATGGACAGATAAGTGGCTTATGTAATTCAATTTGGCGAAAAGTAAGATAATGAATCTCAGGACAAAATAACTAGGAAGAGGGCTATATCTTGAATGGCAGAATGGCGGCAGCTGAAATGACTGGTATTTTAACATTCTGTTCCAGGAAGTAGTTCATTGTAAATTCAGATTTTTAAGAAGTGATATAGCAGCACCAAAATAAAATAAAATAAAGGATTGTTCCATTGTTGTTTCTCAATGTCAAAAGCACAACGCGCTGTCGGGGTGGGGGGGCAGGAGAGGAGATGGAGAAAGGAGAACATAGAACTAATATTTTGTATCGGGGGAAAACAGCAAACTGGGTGCTGAGCTGGAATTGTCTTTCTTGAGTTCTCTTGTGACACTTCAGTAGGTATGGGTTTTATGTTCCCAGCTCAAAATAGGAGGCAAACACATTGCAAAGAAAGGGTGGCTCAGAGAGTGCTTTACTCCATTCTGCAATCTCGCATATAATACAGCGGTACCTCTGGTTACGAACTTAATTCATTCTGGAGGTCCATTCTTAACCTGAAACTGCTCTTAACCTGAAGTACCACTTTAGCTAATGGGGCCTCCTGTTGCCGCCCCGCCGCCGGTGTGCAATTTCTGTTCTCATCCTGAGGTAAAGTTCTTAACCTCCGGGTTAGCGGGGTCTGTAACCTGAAGTGTTTGTAACCCGAGGTGTCTGTAACCCGAGGTACCGCTGTGCTTCCAAGGCACCAACCATTACCAAAGCACTGACAGGGTACTTATAAAAAGAAAAGTTCAAAAAAGAGTTTTACAATAGCAGTACTAGCAGTAATGACAATGGATGATATTTAGCTGAGCTCAAGTCAGAGTAGACCCACTGAAATGAATGAACATGACTAAATTGGGTCCATTAATTTCTGTGCTGTATCCACAGAACCTCCTGAATTTGTCTCCTAGTGCTGATTGTGGTAGAGAATCTGCTTTAGAACAGATCTGCTGTGTCACGTTTGTCTAGTAGAAGTTGAAAAGCAGTAACCTCCATTTTGAGTATCGGACTTGGGTACAATTAGGTGCAATTCCTCCTATCAGTTTTATTGGTTTTGCTATATACGCCTTTCACACAGTGTATGTTTTCAGCTTTCAATATATATCAGCCATCCTAATCGTGTCCTCTGATTCAACATGACACAGACCTGCAAGATATTTCTACAGTTAGAAAGGCAAAAAGCCACAGATACCCCCAGGCATAACCTTCAGGTAACATATGTACCTATCAGAGATTCTGGAAAATAGCCGTGTGTGTTATGCTTGCAAGAGTGCCTTCCCCCCCTCTCAGTTTGAAGGTGGAGGGTACAGAAAAGATGTGGAAGATAGAGAACATCTGTTATTTGGCTTCTATTTTCGTTCTTACAGAGGTAGTCTTTCCCCTTTGACAATGGTATCGGCGGTACAATTCAAAGTTAAAAGAAATGCATACTCATGGGAATCCTGTTAATCACTCACAGCTGTTAATTTTGACAGCCAATCTTTCCTGTTATCCTGGGAAGGTTTTCAAAAGTGCTGTTGGTATGAGCTTTCAGGTTTATAGTTTAAAATTTATAGATTGCAAGATTTCAAAGAAACCTTCAAAGCATTACTAGAATTTGTGCTCTAAAAGTTCAGAAAGTAAATGATCAAAGAAAATAATCTAGCTTTTAAGGAGTGTCATGATTTGAAGTGCCTTGTTCATTACATTTAAGCACTTTTGTTAGCAATTCCTGGATGACACCTCAGAAAGAGCAGGGATGACTGGAAAAGGCCATGGTATTAGCCTAAACAAATAACTAATTTTGACTCCAAATTCATTTTCTGTATGTCCAACAAATATTTAAATTTATGAATCCAAGCCAGCAAGAGGTTTTGTGCATCCAAACTCTTCTTGTGCATCCCTATTTTATACCAGTAGGGATCAACACTACTGCAACAGCACTTTTAATAACAAATCTAAGAATGGCTAAACACAGAGACACACAAAGACAACTAAAAGTTATGCCTAATCATTCCTCTATCTTACAAATACAAAGTAGATGTACAAAGAAATCAAGAACAAGAGGACTAAACTACTTTGTGCTTCACTTCCTATTTCTTTATGTTGTTTATTCATCATGGGTCATTAGCTATATTTAATCACTCTTTTGAAATAACTGTATATTACAATCTAGACTATTCATGCCTAGCAGCCTCCCCCAATTTAATGACTTAATTAAGTAATTATTACATGTTTACATGAGCAGGCCCTGTTAGCATCAATGGAACAGCTCACATGAGTGCTGTGTTCTCACGGGAGCAAACATTTGTTAGGGTTTCTTTTCAAATTCCTTTCAGTATCGGGGTCATCAGTATATACACAATCCTTTTTTTATATAAGAACATTTTGTAAGAGCACGGTTAGGGTTTAAAATTAATATCCTGCCTTTGATTCTGAACATTTGGCAGTCAGCGCTATGACTTGATTATTCATCTGGTCTCTGGAGATTTCTAAGAAAGTTGGAGATATTAGTTATTACACACCGTGCTAGTCATAGAGGAATGCATCAGGTGAAGTGACCTACTCTACGTAGTACCATGAGGAAAGGGGTGGGGAATTGGTGAAGGCATGAACTGGTGCAAAAACACTAAGAAGTAGGGTGGGAACAACATTTGTCCTCCACTCCAAAATGTCTTGGGTTGGCACTGGGTGGTTGTCAAAAGGTAGGTGGACATATCCTTACCTCTCTGCTTTGCAATGTAGTCATTTTGGTCTTCAAGAGGCAGAACACATTTCAAGCCCTTGAGATCACCCAGTCCCTCAGTCAAGACATTTGGAAGCACGGGGTATCCCTACACAAGAATACCCGATCCACAGGAAATCAGATTTGCATGCAATTCCTCTCCTCTGTCCTCGAGGAGTCACTTTGGCATGCTTTGTGTTGGAATGCAGTTGCAATAACTCCCTGTGGCATAAAACTCAGCCCATGGGCCACATTCTCCGGCATAAGTAAAATGGGAAGCACAGTTTTGGCTGCACTGGGATCACTCTCCACGGATACTAAAGTACAGAAGATCACTGCTATTAGCTGTTCAGAGACAGTGAACATGCTTTAACCTGCCTTCTCCTCCCCAGTGGTCCTGGGATCTTGGATGTGTTGGGAGCTGGCAGGGGGTGTAAAAGTGTGAGAGGCAATGAGTGAATGAATAAGAGTGTGTAGAGAAAGGAAATGCCAACCCTAGCCCAACCCACCTCACCTGGTTCCTCACCTGGGATAGCTCAGTCAGCAGAGCATGAGACTCTTAATGTCAGAGCTGTGGGTTCAAGTCCTGTATTGGGCAAAAGATTTCTCCGCTGCAGGGAGTTGGACTAGATGACCCTCATGGTTCCTTCCAGCTCTATTATTCTATGAAGGCTTTCTTCAGACCAACCCAAAAAGCTCCCAACTGGCAACCACTGCCGTATGTGGCCCTCAGACACAAAAGAGCTGCCCGTCGTTCATGGCTTGTATAACTGGTAGAGTGTGATATATGTGCATTTGTATATAAACTAGAAAATACTGGTGGTGCTATAGAGGAAAATAATAAAACACACAAGACAACCAAAGTGAAATATATAGCTTAAACCAAGCAGTGTGATTTGTCTCCCCTGTTTAAAATCACTACATCTTGGTGGCAGGTATGAGTAAACATTACTAGTAATGGGGGATATTTGTGAAGCTGGAAATAATAATGACTGGCATTTCTATAGCTTTTTTCATTCAAAGCCTTCTAACAAGCTCCACATAATATTGATTTACAAATGCTGAACCCAACCCTGCAAACATTTCAGCACATAAGTAGTCTGACATGCCCGGCTAGTGCAGTCACAGTCAATAAGAAGACTAGTTGTGCCAATAGTTACTCACATGCTGGCGCTGATAGGGATGTAAAACGGAAGAGCCATACATCTGAGATAGCGCAGCAGCAAGCCTCCACAGCAGATCTCAAATGAAGCTAACGAATCTTACACTCCAGGGATCATACGGAGGGTGACTTTATAATTACCCAAATTGAATGAGCCTTAAAATATGGCACCATTTAATTATACAGCCCTATCAGCACCTCCAGTGTATGACCTTACGCACATCCGTGGAGTCAGACAGTGCAAAGCAATTTAATACTCTAGCTGATCGCATTTGTGGGTAAAGTTTGAGCCACTCTCGAGAAGAGAGAGAAGATGGACCATATATAATTCCACAGCCTTGTATGGAATGAGATAAGACAGTTTGGACAAATGAACCTATTACCACTTCTCCTATTAATAACATTAATTTTATTAAAATGGTAATCATCATTTAAAATTGCACCACTGGGAGATTAGAAGCAAAGTGCTGCAGTGCCATCTGCTGGTCGTATAGCATAAGGACACCATGCCAATGGAATCACAACTTGCCCATTGTCAGTATCTCAGGCTATGGCTGTGGGTTGCAAACAGATGCAAAATTTTTGCATTGCTAAGAGTTCTTGCAGCCCAGCCTCGCTCTGTAATGAAATGTGGATTTTTGTTAGGAGGAATAGATTTATTCCCACTGATGCCTGCTATGGGATGCGAGAACTGCTATACACGTATGTCTTTCCAAAAACAATGTTAGTCTATTTAACAAGGAAGAGAAAATGATTAAGTGCAGAGTTTGGTGTCTTTATGATACCTCAATAGGATAGGGCAGGTTTTATGAATGCCTTATTTGAACTTTTAAATTACATTTGAATAAAAGAATTAAAAGCAAAATGAATTCCCATAATTTAAGACAAAGGCACTTTTTAAGTAAAGGGCAGTATCAGATTATATAATGACTGTTCTTCAGGAGCATCTCTATTCAGTTCACTAATTCAAATCATTGACAATACAATCATATATACATGTGTTTCTGTGGCCAGAAGCGGTTTAGTCATGATGGCCACATGACCTGGAAAGCAGTCTGCAGACAAATGCTGGTTCCCTCGGACTGAAAGCAGAGATGAGTGCTGCACCCCATAGAATTCGATTGGACTTAACCTTCCAGGAGTCCTTTACCTTTACTTTTACCTTGCATGCATAAGATCCACTGTGTTCAATGGGACTTATTGCCAGCCAGGTGAGAGAGTACAGGGTTGTAGCCTGTACTGTACTGTTGTACTGTGTTGTTCCATTAAACAGGCCTATTTTCTAAATTCCAAAGTCCCCAACCCCTTTGCTTTTTGAAAAAGAAGGCAGATGAATGTTTCCTCCCTACTTATAGTATTGAAAGTATGGCAAAAATCAATAGGTTTGTGTGTGTTTGTGTGTGTGTGTGTGTGTATTCCGGGCCTTTCTTGGTTTTCAAAAAGAAAACTTTGCCTGGCTATTGGAACCTGCACCACGGGATCAGTTTTTGTTGGAAAATGTTTATTGCAGCATATTGTATCGGAGTAAAAAGGGGGGGAGCAGTTATTATAAGATTTGGAACATTGTGTCTTCAGTATGCTGATGACACTCAGCTCTATTTCTCTGTAACACCTGAATCAGGACTGGGTGTGTAAATCCTGAGGCAATGTCTGGATGTGGGCCAATAAGCTGAGTCTGAATCCTAGCAAAATGGAGGTTCTTTGGTTAGGTGTTTCCTGGGTCTGGAAAACTGTCCAGCTGCCTGTTCTGGATGGGGTTGCACTCCCTTTGTAAGAGCAGGTTCATATTCTGAAGGTGATTGTAGATTTATCTTTAGCATGAGATGCTCAAGGGGATTCCTTCTACCAGCTTTGGCTACACTAACTGCAGCCATTCCTGGAGGATGATAATCTGGACACAGTAATCCATGCATTAGTTTCCTTAAAATCTTATTGTCGCAGTGTGCTCTATTTGGGGCTGTCCGTAAGGAAATTTTTGTCAGATGGTTTCCTCAATACGCGGCAGGAATGTAAAATGCTGGACCTGCCAAAATCTACCGGATGTACACAATTTTACAGTGATAGCCCAAGGGACTATGCTGACTAATACAGAGCTCAGTTGATCCCCCTTCTCACGTTATAAAGTTTTTGTGCAGAATTCAGTTAGCAGTTCCTGCCTTTGTCTGTCTTGTTTCTGTCTGAAGCATGTCATCTTCATCACTACCATCACCACCACCACCACCACCACCACCACCATTTATTATTAACCTTTTTGCACAGCAGAACCAGACCTGCAAGAACTTTGCCCTTTATCACATCTGGCCACTTGTCTTTTTGACTCCAAACATTAGTCAGTCAGCAGCACAAAATTATTTCAATTGTCATTTTAAAAAACTGATCTGAGAGTTTAAGAACAACAATATTATATATGTTTTCTTCTAACGCCTTTTGAGGTTTCTCTGTGGCCATAACAACATTCCTCCTTCAATGAAACTCTCCAGTTACTCCATTATTACCTTCTTTTCATTATCTCCTGGGCTATCCATTCAGGATCCCCCCCCCAACCCTTATTTCTAGGGAAAGAGTGATTCATCTGCTCAAGGAGATTTATAGCATGGGTTTTTCCCCCTGTGTTGTTGTGCTTTTTGCAGTAGGTCTTTATTATCTAATAATGATGGCTTGCAAATTAAATTAGTTTTTAATGGCATAGTTAAATTCTAATTTATGTTTTGGAGCTTTGTTTAATTCATTTAGTTGTAATGCAATTGCTTTCTTGCTATTACCGGTACCTTGCATTACACAGAGTTTGGTGCCTGAGAGAAGCAAATAGAACTGCTATAATTCTTTGGAATTTGTTAGACATCCTAGATACTCATAATCATTAGAACATGATTCATCGTTAATTATTATTATTATTAATTGAATGTATATACTGCCCTATACCCAGAGGTCTCAGGGCAGTTCCATCCCGAAATATGGCCGTATCACATGTGAACGCCCCCACCCCCAACCTTGACAATTTGATTGCCTGATCAGAATGCCGCAATGAAATAGCATTACTTAAAAATCAGGGGTGAGTTTCAACCCTTGAGAAAACCTGAACAGGCTGTTACAATCATGTGAGAAAATGCTTTTCAGAGAAGCTTTATAGCTTAATTTGAGACAGGGTTTGCCAAGTGCTAGAGGGTCAGCTTTGAAAGATGTGAAGGAACAACAACATAGAACAAGACATCCATAGGCTGCCATCAAATTTTGCCGAAACCACCATTCAAGATGGATTTTCAAGGTTCCTGCTTAGGTAAAATTTGAGGAGTTTTGAGGGACAGTGAGAAATGACCTTGTTTCAGTGACATGGCCTCTGGTTTGCAGGCAGAAGGCTCCTTTTTCAGTCCGTGGCATCTTTAGTCAAAAGGACCCAGGAGCAGGTTCTCATAAGGCGGAGCTCTTTCACACTATCTGCTCCCTGGAAAAGCCAGGCATCAAACCACAGAATTCTCTGTACAATGTGCTCTACCGCTGAGTTATGGTTCCTCTCTTATGAACACCTCCCAATGGCAAACAGAGATGCTTTGGGTTCTCAAGGCACTCACATGTAGGCCATTACCTAGTGTGAACCAATCCTATGAGTCCTATCTCAGATCTTACTGCAAAAATGGACATTGGGGGAAAAATATTGATATGCACCACGTAAAATCATAGGGGTGAAAAGATTTCCAAAGAGTTCCATCTATTCCAAAGCATTCTATAGAACAGCACTTACCATTTATTCTTGGATCTGAGATGATTTTAGTCATCAAAATGCACATGTATTTCTAAAAATAGTTTTGTCTCAGTAATGCACATTGTCAAAACTGCTAAAGATTCTCTGAAAGGGCACTGGCAACCACACTGCAGTCAGTCATATTTGTATTATAAAAGTTTTGTATTCATCTAAAAGTTCTGTATTTCCATTCCTAGAATATATGTGTTCCACAGGCCACGGCTATTACATGCTGTACTCCAAAGACTGTTAACAGCTTGAGTGGGAGATTGCTATCTATCCTGGCAACAGACAGCCACCTATCAAAGAAAATGTATAGCATCTGAAGAAGTGTGGTAGAAAAAAGAAATGAATACCAAATTGCCATGAAGTTCTGAGCTAAAATAAAAAAAACAAAGATAGGCCATAGATCAAAGCAATATTCTGCCTATCAAACCTGTCTTTGAAAGGTTTAGCTTTCCTTTTCATTTGAAGTGTCATTGAAATCAGCAATATTTACTTCCAAGTAAATGTGTCTGGGATAAAGGCTCCATGTTCTGTTCATGCCACTAGACTTCCTTGGGGAAAATAGCTGAGGAACACCTGCAAAATAAACATAAGGAGTTGGATGGCCATCTGTCATGGATGCTTTAGCCGAGATTCCTGTATTGCAGGGTGGGTGGACTAGATGCCCCTCATGGGCCCTTCCAACTCTATGAACCTATGACTTCAGGCAATTTTTTTTAAACCCACAACATTACTTTAATCTCCAGTGTTTGTTTCTGTAATGACCCTTAGCCCTGGTTAATAGGGTGAGATGATCTGTTCAATTTGTCATCTTACCGGGTAGGCTACCTGGAACACCGAGCTCTTTCTTCTGAGTAAGGATAGGCAAATCTGTCGATTTCCATTCCCATTCCTCGCTTTTTCCAGACTTAAGTTCCGTTCTCCACATCTCCACATCAGTTTGCACTTAAAAATAAGTCTCAATGAACATTCATCAGCATCTTGGTGCAATTTGTCCTACTACGGTATAAGCATTTCCATATGAAATTTTGGCTAATGTTTACAAACAAGTGCTCCCATATGCAATGCATTTTTCCATGCTGTTTTTACCGATAGATGCCTCATGCACACTTTCCCCTAGTATATGCATTTTCTTTACACATTACTTGGCTGGAGAACTGCATCGCAAAAGGATGGCTGCATTTGAGTTGCTTTTTATCTCTTGGGGGTATTAAAGCAGTCCTTGCCACTTCTCAGTCCTCCACTGAATCCAAAGCCATCCACAGAGTTTATATCTGAGTTCTCAAGGGTCATGGAAAAACAAGCAAGGAATGTGTGGCTCCACTTTAAAAGCACAGATTCCTGGGTCAGTGTTTGAAACCTGTCTTTTATATAAGAATATTAATTTCCGAATACTATGCATCCAGTTTCTCGGACTAGGATTTGGTGCTCAAGCCTTAAAGAAATAACACAAGATCTGAGCTATCACTAAACTTCTGTTGGGGAGCAAACCTTTACAGGGTTTTTTCTTCTATCAAAGAGAAAAAGAAAGCACCTAAGAAACTGGTTCTACATTAGTTTTTCTTCCACTATAAAAAACAAGGTGGTTGAAAGTATTAATAAAATAAATTCTCAGAAGTTCTCACAAGCACTGACTGTTCTCTTGCCCAGCTAGTTCTATAAAAATAGAAAGAGTTAATGCTCTCCTGAAAACCCTGAGCACTAAATATGGTCCAAAGGAATGAGTCACACTCCTTGCTGAAGCTAAGGAGGTCAGGGTCTGATCAGTGCCTGGACAGCAGACCACCTGGGAAACTAAGTACGCTACCTTGGTGGGAGATCTCATATACACAGCTTAGAGCTCAGTGATGGAAGAAAGGTGGGATAAATGTAATGAACAAATAAATAAATGTACAGGTTTGCATTCAACACTGCTGTTCTGTATGCACAGCAGACTTCCACTTGTGCAATAGAACCTGCCCCCCTCTCCTTTCCTCTCCTACCCCCTAAACACCCTCAAAATCTGCTCCAGAAGGTTTGGAGACTCTCTGGAGCAGATTCAGAGGCACATTGAGAGAGGAGAGGAAAGGCAAGTCCCATTGCATAAGCATACTCCATTTGTGCAGTACAGTGGTACCTTGGTTCTCAAACACCTTGGTACTCAAACAACTTGGAACCCAAACTCTGCAAACCTGGAAGTAAGTGTTCTGGTTTGCAAACTTTTTTTGGAAGCCAACGTGCTCCGTTTTGAGTGTTACACTTCCGATTTGAGTGTTACGCTTCCGTTTTGAGTGAAACACTTCCGTTTTGAGTGTTACGCTGAGGTCGGTCTGTTTTTGCTATTTATTTTGCGTTTTTGTTTTTGCGGCTCTTTTTTTGTGACTGTGTGGAACCCAATTCAGCTACTGATTGATTGATTGATTGATTGATTGTGTGACTGCAGTACATGGTTTATTGCTTTCATTTTATGGATCAATGGTCTCATTAGACAGTAAAATTCATGTTAAATTGCTGTTTTAGGGGTTGTTTTTAAAAGTCTAGAACGGTTTAATCCATTTTGCATTATTCTCTATGGGAGAGCGTGCCTTTGTTTTGAAATGCTTTGGTTTTGAAATGGACTTCCGGAACAGATTAAGTTTCAGAACCAAGGTACCACTGTACAGTCGTACCTTGGTTCTCGAACAGAATCTGTTCCAGAAGTCCATTCGACTTCCAAAACATTCGAAAACCAAGGTACAACTGTACTGGATAGTCCCTTCTTAAGAAGCTGCAGTGAGTTCAGTAGGATTTCCTCCTTTAGACTTGATTAGGTTTGCAGCTTTAAGCTGCTACATTGCTGGTATTTTACAGCAATTAAGCTACATTTGAGCTACATAACAACATTAAGCATGTGGGTGGAAATATAAAGACTTAGCCACTATTTACCATATGTAACAGTCATGAGGCAACATTTCTCCCTAATAATAATAATAATAATAATTTATTTGTACCCTGCCCATCTGGTTGGGTTTCCCCAGCCACTCTGGGCGGCTTCCAACAGAAATTTAAAATACATTAAAATGTCACACATTAAAAACTTCCCTGAACAGGGCTGCCTTCAGATGTCTTCTAAATGTTAGGTAATTATTTATCTCTTTGACATCTGATGGGAGGGCATTCCACAGGGTGTGTGCCACTACCGAGAAGGCCCTCTGCCTGGTTCCCTATAGCTTTGCTTCTCACAGTGAGGGAACCACCAGAAGGCCCTCAGCGCTGGACCTCAGTGTCCGGTCAGAACGATGGGGGAGGAGACGCTCCTTCAGGTATACTGAGCCGAGGCCATTTAGGGCTTTAAAGGTCAACACCAACACTTTGAATAGTGCTCGGAAATGTACTGGGAGCCAATGTAGCTATTTCAGGACCGGTGTTATATGGTGTTTCAGTCTCTTCAGCCTGATTTGTAACTACCCTTACTGAACATTGTTCCAAAGCTATTCCTGGTGGTGGTCTGGTTAACCATTATCAAGCTTTAGCTAAGCCTAAAAACCCTCCAACTATTGGACTATTGCTAGGATGTTCGGGAGGGAGCCATCATGGATAAACTGACCCACCAAGTTATGGGACACCTTTTTTTCATAAATGGATCTGATCTGCTTTATAATATCCCTGTGTGCCCCACCCCCAGAAAAAAGCACTGGGTCTGATATATAAGTTGATATTGTTTTGAAGTGCTTGACTTTGTCATAATGATGCTTTCTTTTTATACCAAATTTTCAGTTAGCCAAAATGAAAATTTAGTAGAAAGGAGTCTTCATTTTCAGTAACATCAATGAAAAGATGGGACGGTGGACAGGCTCACTTTTGTACCAAAGTTTAATCGTATATTTCAGCCAATGAGAATTCACTATGGTACTCCAAGCCATAGCTCACAACCTTTTTTGTTTTGATATAGTTGCTGGAATAACTTCAGATAAAAGCTTTCTGTTGCTTTGCATTTCTGCCAACAAATGTGGCCAAGTAAAGATGCCGTTTAGCCTGAACTAGAACATTGCTGCCCACAAAACGAAACACTTGAAACTGGGTGGCAAAAGGTGTGCCATCTTTTTGAATATTAGAATAAGCAACCGCTTCTTCGTTGTGAACTCACCAGTGTTGCACATTTGGAGGGTGGGGGATTTAACATACAATTCTAGAAATAGATTCAGCCGGAAGGCTGAAGCAAGCAGACCAAAATACTTTTAGGCCTAATTGTTACCTGTACAGCATCACAGGCAGAGATTGCTTATTACGAGACACAGCTGTACAACTAGCACAGTAACCCTCTACAGACTCAAGTACTGTGCGATCATCAGCGCATAGAACAAAGCGGCAATTTTTGCTGAAGGAAACCACAGGGGGAATACACTGGACTGGCAACTGACTGGAATTCAATTTACTGAAGTGATATTGAAATATGGAGGAGAGGTAGCAGCAGACTGATTACGGTTCGAAAGCTGCATTGCTAATACTGTCTCATGAACCTTTTGTCACCATGGCAACATGGTCATCAGAGCTATCCAGGAAAACTGGCAACACTACCCGACTGTTCATTTACATTTTTGTGCTAGATACTTAAAAGACGTATGATTTTATAAGGTGCGAGAGGGGGGAACAAAATATAAAATGATGCCCAGAGTAGAGCAACAACCCATCACCACTGCCATTTCTAGATACATATATACATAAAAAGACAGACAGACAGACAGAAATTTATTTGACTTTATGGGATATGAATATTATTGTATTTCAGGGAGTGACCAGAATTTTACAAGCACTAGCAACAATATTTGATGCCTCTCTGTTTTACAATCCCTTAAACCAATATGGTTTAATTGTGGGACGCAGGTGGCGCTGTGGGTTAAACCACAAAGCCTAGGGTTTGCCGATCAGAAGGTTGGTGGTTCAAATCCCCGTGATGGGGTGAACTCCCGTCGCTCGGTCCCTGCTCCTGCCAACCTTTCGAAAAGCACGTCAAAGTGCAAGTAGATAAATAGATACCACTCCGGCAGGAAGGTAAATGGTGTTTCCGTGCGCTGCTCTGGTTCGCCAGAAGCGGCTAAGTCATGACCCAGAAGCTGTACGCCGGCTCCCTTGGCCAGTAAAGCGAGATGAGCACCACAACCCCAGAGTCGTCCGCAACTGGACCTAACGGTCAGGGGTCCTTTTATCTTTACCTTTAAATGAATATGATCAGATTTAAGGTGGTTTGGTTCCACAAATGCAGTGGAATTAAACTGGTTTAAACCTAAGTACCCTGGCTTCATTGGTCTGTGGATCAGACTGGAAGCTTAGGTGTTTATTTTAAGCCCTCTTAGTGTTCCCGCATGTGGACTTTATTTAGTTCAGATGCATCTAAACGCCCACTAACAAATGCTTTCTGGCAAGGCAGAGTTCCCATGCAGAACACAAACAAAATTGTGAGTCTTCTCTCCTCCACCTGTCCCTAATCCCCTTACTTTTGTGGGTAGTATTATGGCAAAAGTGGCAGGGGAATTGTTACCCTGTTCCATCATGGAGCTCCAAGGATACTAGACTGAGATATGTCATCTCTTGCTTTGCTTTTCATATTGATATTTTAATTTTGTTACCTGTACAACTAGTGCCTGGCGTGCTATGGTCCATGGGGTCACGAAGAGTCGGACACGACTAAACGACTAAACAACAACAATACCTATACAACATGAGCCATAAACTTCCAAGTAAGAAGTATGCCTGAGTCCTGGACACAGAAAAAGTATAAATCTACAGACAGATAAATAAGAGTCATCCAGAAGGTTCTCTCTTTGCTTAGAGGTCTCATCTACACCCAGGGGTGGACTTGGGTACAATGATGCCCTGTGCGAGGTCAACATTTGGCATCCCGCCTTGCCCCAGTCCTTGTGCTGTCTTCCCAAAGGTGGGTAAGGAGGAACCTGGCATGAGGTGTGAGGGCTCTGGCAAGGTCCTAGAGGTCTCCCACCTCCTTCCCCAAATTGGGAAAGCACTAACTAGGCTTTCAGAAGGAGGCAAGAGGACTCTAGGACCTTGTCAGAGCCCCACAGCTCCTTTCCAAAGCCTTGTTTACTAGGCTTTGAGATGGTGCCCCCTTGGTTCAGCGTCCAGTGCATGAATCCACACCTGCTACACCATGTTTGCCCAATAAATAAAGCTTCAAAAAAAGTACAGTTTTTAGGCAATTAATTCAACTCATTTCTCTTGTTCTTGCACCAAAGAAAACATATAACTTAACATTACATTATGGCTGCAATTCTATGCTACTGGGGAGTAAATGCACATTCTTCACACAAAGGATTGGTCTGTGAGTTGATCCTGCTTCTCTTCCACACCCCAGACGTTCATTTTGACTTACTGTTTTGTTAATATCATCCCTTGAAAACTGGGACATTTAAGCTTTCTAAAGCCTCTGTCTTTTCCTTTATGGCGTACAAGCTGGGCTCCTGTAACTTTACAGACTGAGGGATATGAAAAATAGTATCAATAAACTTTTCAATGCCTCTCTAAAAATTCATAAAGCAGTTCTCCGGTAACATATGAGGACTACACAGTGCAGTGACATATATAATTTTTTTTATTTTTTTTTACACAGGCACTTGTTTGAGAGGACCTGCTTATCTCACTCAGGGCCTCTATGTTTATGAGTAATGTTGCCATCAGAAACACATGCTGATAAAACATGCATTTCACCTTTCCCTCGCAGCAATGGTTTACTCTTTCCCTATTTTTTGGGCCAAAAAGTGTGCTTTACCTCAGAAGCAAAGGTAATTTTGAAGTGGCAAAGAAAATTGTATCTTTGAAGAAAAATGAGGAACCATTCCTTTGTCTGCTAAAGTGAACTTCCCTGCATGTTCCCCCTCCCTATTTCCCAGTGGGTGTTTGAAACCACTGTGAAGCTGAAATGCCAGGCACAACTTCAGTAATGTACAAAGTAAGCGTATTTATTTGCACACAAACATTTATATGCACGAGAACCACTAGATTATCATCACCACATGTTCACAGGCAGTGTGGGCGTAAGTGAGGGACAGCTTACCTCACTCACCAACGTACAAATTAGAGGCGGATGCTGCTGCCTGCCTGCCTGCCTGCCCTCCTTTCTCCATTTCCATTTCAGAGCAACAGGCATACTATTCAAGGTAAGTGAGATAGCTGGGGAAGGGCCATAGCTCAGTGGTAGAGAATCAGCCTTGCATACAGAAGGTTCCAAGTTCAATCCCTGCAGCTCCAGGTAAGGCTAGGAGTGGTCTGAAACCCTGAAGAGCCACTGTGAGAGCATGGACAGGTAAGGTAAAAGGTAAAGGACCCCTGGACAGTTAAGTCCAGTCAAAGGTGACTATGCGGTTGCGATGCTCATCTTGCTTTCAGGCCCAGGGAGCCGGCGTTTGTCCACAAGCAGCTTTCTGGGTCATGTCGCCAGCATGACTAAATTGCTTCTGGCACAACAGAACACTGTGATGGAAACCAGAGTGCACAGAAATGCTGTTTACCTTCCCACCGCAGTGGTACCTATTTATTTACTTGCGCTAGTATGCTTTCGAACTGCTAGGTTGGCAGGAGCTGGGACAGAGCAACGGGAGTTCACCCCATCGCAGGGATTCGAACTGCCGACCTTCTGATCAGCAAACCCAAGTGGCTCAGTGGTTTGGACCACAGCGCCACCCGCATCAGCATGGACAATACTGAGCTGTAGCATTTTATCCTGGCAGTTTTATCCCAAGGAAAAATACATAATGGATGCATGCAGAAGTACGCAATGTGACTTCTGACTGAACCCATGGGGTAAGTGCACTTTCCAAGCTTTGTACAGATGTTCAATTGTCACTTTGGGACTGAGCTCAGGGGAAACCCATTCTAAATGTTCACAGCAGAAGCTGGCTTTGCAGAGCCTTGATTTGAAGCAGAGTCCCAGTGAAATTCTGTAGTCATTCCTTCCCCTCTCCCTGGAGGCGAAGGAGGGCAGGAACCAAGACCAGCGCAATGAGCAATGAGCATGCTCAGTGGGTGCAGAATGTTCCCCGAATGCTGGGAGAGGAGGAAATGGAAAAACGGGAGGGAGGAGGATTGGAAAGAAGTATCTTGAACAGCAACACTACAACATTGTGTGGCAAGTCCTGCCAGTTAAGAATAATTGTCATTGACTAATAGATACTTTAGGGATGTCTATAATTTCTTTCAGGGAATGCTATATTGTAACCTGCATGTATCTCAAAAGTGTGCAAAGTGGTATTAGGGAAATTAAGTCGAAACCAAACTAATAACCTCTAGTGAAATAAATAGCTGAGACACAATCCTCACAGTGAAGCTTAAGGAGTTTCAGTGAAGAATTTTCAAAAAGAAAAAAGAAAAAGGCGGCAGTTCAGCTTTGCAGAGAACTGAATATTTTGGTGCCTATTAGTAACACTTGTCAGTACAATGGTAATGTCAAGTATCAAGTCTATCTTTCAGGGCATGAAATATTACTAAGAGCTCAAATACATGATGAGAAAATCATAAGGCACAGTTTTTACTGAGTTATCCCATTATTCCACAAGGAATTTCATTTAAAAAAAAATATTTCCAGCATATTAGAAAGCAAATAAACAAGCACCTAGTATATGAGGGAGGAGAATTCTAGGCTAGTCTTCTCTGTGGCATGCTAATTTTGTATGTACAGGAAGGGATCAAATATACACGCACAATTACCTGGAAACTGAAATGGAGAAGGTCAGCAAAAAAATTGTCACCATCCGAGCAATTAAGTTTTTTGTTGGAATAGTGTATGGTTTGGAACATATCCATTGGGACTTCTCATTTATTTGGCTGCTGTGATACAGTATTTGACAATTTCAATGTCAAAATATACATTTTAGAGGATATGTATATGTAGTTGACTATGTGTTTAAATAAATATTTTGGGAGTTGTTTTTTTTAATGCTGATTAATGTGGAAATCGAATGGAACAAAATTATGGTCCATTAATTTCAATGGGTCTAATCTGAGGAAAACTTAGTTGAATTCCACCCTATGTCATTTTAATAGGAGCTTGTGGTGGAGGTTGTTGTGTTCAAGTTTCTCATATAATTCAACTCCTAGTGAAAATAATCTCCTGAAACAGCACAAATTCTCAAGCAAGGCAGCAGAGCAACCATCTGTGAACAAGTGCCTCTAAAAACTACTTTAGCATCACCTCACAAATGAAAAAAGCAACTGTTCTCCTTCATTTTGCAAAATTTAGTGTCCCCTCTGTATACAGTCCTTCTGGGTACATCAATACCAACATTTTACTGGGCGTGGGGCATTGAAAGACCAGAGAACAATGGTACTGATGAAAAGGTGGGGAGTAGTTGGAAGAAAAGATTAAAGCAGCTGCATGATGAAAACACTTGAAAGATGTGAATATCAAGGAGGAAGATTAATTTTCTCACATACAACAAGTCAGATTATCTAGGAGTAATAAGATTAAGCTTGTCAAAGGAAAATTTATGATGAGTATCAGGAACATATCAAAGTAGAGTCAATAGGCAAAAATAATTGTCTTGCAAAGTGGTACCCCTATTAATTTGTTTAAATTTGAGGTAGATGATACATTTAGGATTACCTGACAGAAATCAACACTGACTGGGAATGAAATTGAAATAAGGTTCTTGTTTTTTAGGATGTATTATGGCAAAATTCTGCATATACTGATAGAGTCCCTTCATATCAATAGAACTACAGAAAGAGTTCTATACTTATTCTCTGATTTGTATAACGCCCCCCCCTACATTGGGCCAGTTTATACAAGCATGTTGATCAATTGATGATTACACCATCAAGTGATGACTTGTAGATAAAACCCAACAGATTTTTCCTGTCATATTACACTCTAAAGTAAATCCATATGGAGAGGGGTAATTTAAAGTGGAGATTTGTGTTTTCCCACCCATCAATTCTCTACCCCCAACACTAAACATAAACCTATGTGGGCTTTTCCTCCCACATGATGGCTTCACATAGGCATGTCAATGGCCACTGTGAGTACTGGATGGTTGACTAGTCTTTGCCAGCAGGAGAGCTCTGCAGTTCTGGAGGTTCCATGCTACTGCTGCCAATGTGTCCATGGTAGTAACTGTCACGAGGCTCTTGAAACAGAGCTGCTGATGGACCACTGGCTCTAAAGATGGCCCGTTTCTTGAAGAGGTTCCCAACCAGAACTTATGGTTCCCATACACATGCACACTCCCTGCCCTGGCCCACATGAAATGACAGGGCTGTGGATGCAGCAGAGAATCCTCTACTCAGTGTCTCCCCAACCCCAGTTAGGATTGCTCCCTAACCTGACAATCTCAAACATGCTGTTGTGTTCCATAGGGCTTAACTCCTAGAAAGTGTGTTTGGAATTACAGTCAGATTGAAGCTGCAGGCTGTTCAAGCAAGTGCAACAATTTTATCTTCCTTTGTACAACCCATCCCAGTTTCAAATATACCGGCTGTGCTGTAAAATAATTTCAGATGTTTTTGGCACCACAGCCTTCCTGTTTCCTGAGCACGGTGCCAAATGGTTGTTCCACTGACCATATATTCTCTGGATCGGCTCCTGATATAAACTTCAATTATTTTACATTTCCTTATCATGAACCATCCTTGCCACCGGCTTAAACAACCCTTTTCCGGAATTGCATTGCACTGTTTGCTAGCTTTGCAGCTTCAGTGTCATCTTTTAAGAGAACATATATGAGTCGGAGCATTGAGCAATTCAACTCTAAATTCAGCCTTATGTGAGCAAATGCAGGCATAATACAGCAAGTGCTCGTTGGGGGATTCTAGCCTGAGAACAAAGTTTTCTTCTGTGCTTCATTCCGTTCAGCAATAGCATTGATTTTATTTTTACCTTTTATATCTATATAAAAGCCCTATCAAATCCTAAACTTGTTTTGTGTAAGATGGTATTTTCTTAATCCTCTTCTATCTCTATCACCCACTACTCTAAGTGCCAATTTCCCCCACGCACACACAAAAGGCTAGTGTTTACACTGAAGCATTGACATTTTAGCATTTTTGTTTTTGAACAAATGGAAGCCTTAATAAAGGAAACAAAGATGAGCATCCTTTTGATTGCCCCTTTGTATGGGCTGCCTGCGATGTGTGATTCAGTAAAGTACAGCCCTGCGGTGGCCCTTTGATGCTGGCTTTTATCTACCTGTCCTCTTCACCCATTCACTGAATGCAGGCAGCCAAGTGGGATTTAACACTTTTTTAAAAAGCGGCAGTTAACTCCTGGCCACTTTAAGCCTTAAAAGCCACCAGACCAGCAGGGAAATAAGTCACCTTTTTCTCATCTTTGAATTGTAACCTCTATTTCACCCCACTTCACAGCTGAATACCTTGTAAAGCAAAGGAATCAAAGGGCACTTGAACAGTCTCCACATATATATAAGTGCACACAAAGCCTTCCACTTTGGGGGCCGCCAGGGCAAATGCCTGGCCTCACAACCAGATGTGGCTGCAAACCAAACAATAGAGAAAGAGACATGTATGGATAAATATTGGCAACAACTTTATTGAGTAACAGACATAGCTGGGGTTGGCATGCAATAGGGTCAGGATCCGTTGACTGAAGGACTTCCTCCCAACATGCCTGCTGGCG
This sequence comes from Zootoca vivipara, assembly GCF_963506605.1. Lineage (NCBI taxonomy): Eukaryota > Metazoa > Chordata > Lepidosauria > Squamata > Lacertidae > Zootoca > Zootoca vivipara. Next base: position 31,417,766 of record NC_083284.1, on the reverse strand, counting down.
CATCCAAGGGGAGTTATCCAGCTTCAACAATCTAGCATGGTGCGAAACCATGTGACTAGGGCTGCTGATAGCCTGAGATGGCTACTGGCCAACCCAGCCCACTTGAACTAGGGCCAGGGACGGTTCACCTCTCAGGCCTCTTAAGGGTGTCCCCCTTTAGACTTGGACCCTACCCAATGCCATTTCCTTCTCAAAGTCTTGTGATACCATTGGCTAAGCCAGTTCCTTGTGCTTTGACACACACCTGTCCCAAAACTCTGGCTTGGCCAACTCCCCACTGGGCAAGTGAAAAGGGAAGAGAGCTGCCTGTTGTGCAGTTTACCAAGTGCTGCTCACATCACAAAGGATATGCTCCCTTGTCATTTCTTGTAGTGGATTTCACAGTGCTTCCCACAAAGACACACAGTTCTTTTCCAAATCGATACCACCATGTGCTCAGCAAATGACGACAAAAAAAGACACTCCTTGAACAGTAAATATTTAAACTTTGCTTAGAAACAGGAAAGTAATATTTCAGTACTTCTTTCTCTACTTTTCGATGCTTCTTTCTTTTCTACTTTTGACAGTTTCTCCTACTGTTCAGGAAGATGGGGGAGATTAAAAGAGCCCATCCCATCAAGCCATTTAACGTAAGTTGAAAACCATCGTGTTTACCAACAATATCTTCTGCAGTCTTTTTGTGTGCTTGACAGGAAATGCTTGGAATAGCTATTGCCTTGCAAACTTTTTCATATCTGCCCTGTCCTAGGGAGAGAACAGCAATTTCTCACTTGCGTTAGTATGACAAGATGGAACTAACATCTACAAGTGATATCAGCATAAATGATCATCAGCACTTGCTGTGCATCTATCTCCTACAATATGCACTTCCCAACGCATTTTGAGATACATTGGTAATTGTGGAAGAAAGTGAGGCTGTCTACAGCTGGCTCTCTACATGTCCCCAATCTTTATTTATAAGTTGTGTAAGAAAAAAAACAGGCAAAAAGACAGAAGTCTCTCGGTTCTTTGGCTTGAAATAGAGATGTCACTGTTTTGTTTGCAGCAACTCCACAGCCACTGAATGTTTACTGCCACTGATCCATAAAAGATGCCCACAAGAATACTACATATCAACCTGTTCCCTAATATTTTAATATAAGTCGTGCCTACCTACAAGTCATATTCCCTGACCTGGATCTGTTTTTCTCCCAACTAAAGATGGGGTAGGTAGGGTGGGGTAGGTGTCCTAGGCATTTTCTTCATGTTATTCTCATGCTGTGTGCGAGGACCAATTTTGGGGTTTTACCCTTGGGGTAAAATCATGTAATGTCATGCCATCTGCACTGTGTAAAGCATTCTTTAGAAGAGTGCACACACATGCACATACCCACATCCTTAGTTGATGCATGCAAATCAGATGAGGAGAGAGAAATACTGCTTCCTTCCTGCACATCAAATGATTGAACTGATGACAGGAAGAGGCATATTTGCAATCCTCATCAGGGTTGGATTGAGAGGGTTGAACCTCTCCACCACATGCACACCCACACTGTGCCTATGTACATTCATTCATTCATTCATTCATTCATTCTGCTACCATCAACACTGTTGTGGTCTTTTAGTTCTTACTTGAGGTCTTGGAGAAAGAGGTAGTAGTGGCTTCACTGACTGGGTACTTAATTCAAGCAATATTACCACTTATACTGGATTATATTAACACTTGAATTCTGTCATGTTTGTGCTGAATTCCTATGCTTTATGACAAAGAGTGTGTAGGAAGTCTGATGGAGGAATGCCAGCCAGAGAGTGTTCTTAACTGGAGGTTAGAGAAACATCTTAACATCTGGCAGGGACCCATTGGCTGCCTCTGCTGCTCTTTTGGAATGTCGTCAGTGGGCAGATTATGCAACTGTCTCAGTGGGTGTTACCTATAGTTTAATAAGTATTTGCCTTGAATACTTCTACCCTGTGTTTTAGGAAGACCTCACCAAATGGGTCCCATAAAAATCACTTAAAACAATGATGACCAATGGAAATATGACAGTGGGGAAACAGAGCAGGAGCAAAAACATCAGTAAGATGAAAACATCAGTCAACTCTGAAAATACTGTTTCATGCACCCCAGTCTCTGAGCCGTGACAAACTTCAAGGCTGCTAGTGTTTATCTTGGGTTTGGTTTCATTAGAATAAAGGTTACTGGATATGGTGTTTTTTAAAAAAATATAGGGCTTTATTTGTGTATACAGTGGTACCTCTGGTTAAGAACTTAATTCGTTCTGGAGGTCCGTTCTTAACCTGAAACTGTTCTTAACCTGAGACACCACTTTAGCTAATGGGGGCTCCTGCTGCCGCCGTGCTGCCAAAGCACAATTTCTGTTCTCATCCTGAAGCAAAGTTCTTAACCCGAGGCACTATTTCTGGGTTAGAGGAGTCTGTAACTTGAAGCGTTTGTAACCTGAAGCGTTTGTAACCCGAGGTACCTCTGTATATATATACAACCTGAGCATAAAACGAAAGGGCTCACAGCATTACCAGCCCAACAGATCTTGGTCCCCTGTTATGTTTCCAAGACTCTCACTTCCCAATGTTTGCACTGCAGGCTCTATAGTTCAGTGGTAGAAAGCCCTAGGTTCAAACCTCAGCATCTCCTGGTAGTTACCCTGTCTAAAATCCTGGAAAGCTGCTGCCAGTCAGTGTAGACAATATTGAGCTAGATAGACCAATTTGTCTCATTTGTATAAAGCAGCTTCCTGTGTTCCTCCTGTGACACCTGATAATTTACCGCTCTTTTCACACTGTATTCCACCACTCCTCTTCAAAGCAGGTTTGCTGGCTTTAAGCCTAATTACTGCCTACATGTACTGGAAATATTTTCCTGGGGAGAGACAACATATGATGGGCTGTCAAGGAACAATAGCTCGCAGCATGTGAAAAACATGCTGGTGTAGAACCACCATCATTTCTATAGCATTTTCAACACAGAGAAAATAAAGTGAACAGCGCTTGGCTCCTGGCTTTGCTAGACAATACAATCCTCAAAGCAGCACTCTATCGAAAACACAGTTTATCACATTAGGCTGGTTCCTACATCCACACTCATCACTGGATGATTTCAGCATCCAGTAATCATAGTAATGACTTGATTGTGATCTTAGTATATCAAACAACACAGAGGAAAAAAGACAATGTATTCAGCGGGAATCAGCTCCCACATGTACAGTAGCTATGAATCAGCACACAAACAAGTAATCAAGAGATGCATGTGTGTATATATGAAATGACCCGTTTATTTTCTCACCTTGTCTTTCAGGATTGGTGCAGCTTTGGAGCTCACTGAAAAACAAGATTACCTGGAGGATGGAATGTCTCTGCAATATTCAGCTGCCATGAGAGTGCTGATTTAGTCTTAGATCAATTAAACTACAAAACCTGTACATACTTGTATGGAACTCAGAGGAACTTACTTCTTATTAGGGATGTAGAAGGTTGTGCCGTTAGTCATACTAGAATTCAGTGTAAAACCAGCTCAGATTGTAGTTTAGGATGAAATAAGAAATTATAGTGAGATAACTTTAAAACAATTCAGCATTTTAAAACAATTGTAAATATATCTTGTAACAACCACGAAATCCTATTTTTTCTTTATTGCATTTCTATATCTTCACAGGTGTTTGGGTTTGTAGCCACAGTGCCATGAGCAGAGGGACTGCCAGAGGGCAGCTGAACTTGTTTGCCCCTCTCCCAGATCATTGTGGGGCCAAATCCTATGCCAGGCCATTAAGGAGAAAGAGAGGACTAGGGATCATTTTCCATATTTCTATCACCCCACCTCTTCCAGTCAAAGAATGAACTTTTGTTTTCCCCCCCACCATGCAGAGCAAGCAGGCTGGGTGAGAATGTGGGAGGAGAGAATAGGCCTTCTGTTCCCATGACAGGAATAGGGAATCTTTGACCTGCTGGATGCTGTGGGACTTCCACTTCCATCAACCTCAGCTAGCATGGTGGGGGTGATGGGAGATAACACCTAACAACTTCTGATGGGGCACAGGTTCCTCATCCCTGTGTTATTCTCCCTCTATACCAGGCATCCCCAAACTTCGGCCCTCCAGATGTTTTGGACTACAATTCCCATCTTCCCTGACCACTGGTCTTGTTATCTAGGCATCATGGGAGTTGTAGGGCAAAACATCTGGAGGGCCGCAGTTTGGGGATGCCTACTCTATACACAAACATGGTACTCACAGTTGCTTGGATCAAACCATTTAAAAATATGTTCGGTTCATTTTCAAAATGGTTGAAACTAACACTTGCTTCAAAATACAGAAGTATATCGTGTCACAGGCAAGTTCAGACTAAGCATATTGAACGTCAACTGGAGGGCGAAAGACACCATTTTAGGTTCTGCTAAATGGTTTTTCATGGGAAAGCATGACACATGGTTGGGACATGAGATATATCTGCCCACAATAGGCATGGGCAGCACATCTCATTAGGGTGTGTGCACCAAAGGAAATTTGTTTTAAAGGGGAACATTTTTTTAAATACTGTACGTGCTCATGCTCAATCATAAAGGACATTATTTTTACCCATCAAACTAAAGAAACAAAAACTTAGCTTTTAAAAAATTAACAACTGGACGTTATTTACAAAATAAAAACTTAAAAAATGAGGCACAAAATAGTTTTCTTTCTTTCTTTTTACTGTAATGATAACCAGACTTTTACGAAGATAAAGTCAATTTTCATGCTCTCTATCTTTAACACAAGTTGACCAAAACAGATTAAGGCAGGCATCCCGAAACTTCGGCCCTCCAGGTGTTTTGGACTACAATTCCCATCATCCCTGACCACTGGTCCTGTTAGCTAGGGATCATGGGAGTTGTACGCCAAAACATCTGGAGGGCCACAGTTTGGGGGTGCCTGGATTAAGGCTCCTTCATCTTCCCTCCTCCTTCCTTACTGCCAACACAGGAGCCAATCACACACACCCTGCTGCTTCTAGAAACAGATGCAGGCAGGAGCTGCAAATCCATTCCATCCTTTTTATTCTGCCTACATCTCTCTCTCTCTCTCTCTCTCTCCCTCCCTCCCTCCCTCTCTCTTCTTCCTTCCTCCTCCCTTCCAATGATATTGACAGCTGAGGGAGTCAAATTGCCCTTTATACTCTCTCCTCTTCACCATGATCCCCATTATTTTAAATCACTAGGGTGTGCCTGAATACACCCGGCACACCCTGTGTACATGCCTTTGGTACCTGCCTATCTGCAGTAGGGGCAGTCTTGGATGCAGTCATTCAGTGGGAAGGTTCCTATAAGATCCACAGTGCCTGAGCACAGTCTCACAGATCCCCTGTCTGTCCTTGTGGTAGGTATGATAGATTTGTAGCCTGTGCATAGACTCAAGACCAAGCAATGTGCTTGTGCCAAATCTGGCAGCACAACACACTGGTGCATTTTGTGCTCTCATCAGGAGCACATGTTGTTCCCATGTGGCCACGCTCTTAGAACATTTTGGGTTTTCTCAGCACGCACAATGAACTCCCTCTTTTAACTTTCTTGCTTGTTCCTTTACAGCTTCTTCTTTGTGCTTTCTCCTCCAAAGCATTTTAATGCATTAAATATAATAATAAAGGAGGCTCAAAAAAGAAATGAAACGCCAATATGACAATATAATTAAATTACTTTAGTACCCCGCTTATCTTCTGGTTTTCAGATCTGTGAGTTAAATACGGCACCAATTCAATTTCCTTAAACACTTGACAGGACCTATTTTCTCTGAGATTTCTTCCTAACAGGCTTTCAGTCACATTAAGTGCTCAGAAAGTGTACTGAAGTTGTATTTTATCACATAGCCCTAATTGAGCTGTCTGGACTAAAGTAGCTGAATGTTACAGAAATGTTTATTATACAAACCCACTTCATCTGAAGCTAGAAAAAGAGCATTTTTGTAATTTATCCCTGCAAAGGGCTAGGAAAAGGGCCTTTAATCACCTTTCTCATTTCCGTGAATTATGTTTATACCTCCGTGAATCTGGTTTTGCTCCAACCAATAGACAAGAGATACCTCCAACATTTCATGGCTGACTCTCATTATGCTGGTTGGCTCTTGTTTCAGATCAAGAAATATGTCTTAATTCCATATCATAGGCAGTAAAACCAACCATGTCTCTTTTATTTACAACCAGTTTCTATTCTGGTCCCTATGATTGGAGCCAAATCATGATCTTGGTGCTAATGAAATGTGCCTGACTATAACCCTCTAATTTCATCTCCATTTTACCTCGTGCTCTTTTTTGTGACTTATTTATCTCTTTTAAAGCCCTAGTTCAAATCATAGCTGCCAAGTTTTCCCTTTTCTCGCGAGGAAGCCTATTCAGCATAAGGGAAAATCCCTTAAAAAAGGGATAACTTGGCAGCTATGGTTCAAATCCTCTTGGCACCAGTAGTATCAATTGCTCTCTTTGCAACAAATTGGCCTTGGGGGACAATGCTAACTGCTTTTGCAGCTGGCTTCAAGCTGACTTCAAACTAGAAAAGTCAAATAATCAAGCCAGGACCACCCCTCATCCTGCATCTCTCTATTATTCCAACTAATGTGCCTGGCCAGAGGTGTCAGGGAGTACCTGGCAAAACAGCAGCAATCCCTAATGCCTTGGAATAATAATGGGGTGTGTCCATTCGAAACCATAGGGGGGGAAAGTGGTGGTAACACTTCCTGATCTTAGTAAGGTAAGACACCTGAATAAACATTTTAAAATGTCAACGGTATATTCAGGCATATAACCCTTATAGCAGGCCTTAAGGAGGTCCCCGGAACAAAGAGGCTCGAGAATAAAGAGATTTCTGTGTTGAGGATGTCTCAAAACAACATTCTTCCATAAGTTCCTTCCTCCTCCATTAACAGGAGAGTTAAAGTGATACTCTATGTCAGGGGTAGGCAACCTAAGGCCCGTGGACCGGATGCAGCCCAATCGCCTTCTCAATCCGGCCCACAGATGGTCCGGGAATCAGCGTGTTTTTACATGAGTAGAATGCGTGCTTTTATTTAAAATGCATCTCTGAGTTATTTGTGGGGCATAGGAATTCGTTCATCCCCCCCCCCCGCCAAAAAAAAAATAGTCCGGCCCACCACATGGTCTGAGGGGCGGTGGACCGGCCCACAGCTGAAAAAGGTTGCTGACCCCTGCTCTATGTTATGAGAGGCAGAGACTTTCTAAATAGTCTTTCCCAACCTTTCCCCCGTTTACATGTCTGCAGTACAGAGCCTGTTCATTCGATAAGATTCTGGGCTGTGTTCTGATGGGCACACTGGGTTCAAGCAGAGATCTGTTTGGGTATCATCATTGCCCTGGACTGAGGCTGCATCCTGGAACACATGCTATGCCCCTGTTGTTTTAAAAGCTGTTGCAGCACCATAAGGATGCAACATCACAAATTAAAAAGTGATCAGTGCAATCAGTAAGAGGCACCCTTGTTTAGTTAGCAAGACCCCTTTCTGCTTTCCATGTACTTCCTTCCTTTCATGAACTACTCCTCCTCTTATACTCAACTCAACTTGTCTTGTTTCACCTCCTTCTCGCAAATGCCGTCTCATTAAAATTCAGCACCCACACTAGACTTGCACTTTGATTGACTGACTGAATTCCCTCCCCCCCTCCGTCCACACTTGGCAGGCATTTAATAGTAATTAAAGATTTCTCAAATCCGTTCAAAGGGTACTCAGATAATCAACAGGCAATGACTTTGATTGATAGTCACTGTCAGGAATGCAAGAAGATGAGACCTTTGAACAAATTTCCTTGAAGAAGCCTTTCTTGTGGAGAAAATATGCTCTGGACTGAAGCACAGAGACAAATTTTCCCCATATGCCAACGATGCCAAAAAGAAGGACAGACTAGGGAAGATTTGCTGCAGCCTTCAACATTTCTTTATGATCCCATTTTGCCCTGGGGTGTCTCTCCTTTTCTGTGTTAGCCTTGGCTCCTGAGTGGTATGACATTTCAACTAGATATCCACAGCAATAAAAACTAGCACTGAAGCAGCCTTGGCTGCTTAGGAATCAAGACAGAAAGTGAATCCTGTGGGTTTTAAAATAATGAGAAGAGATGGCAAAACCAACAGCAGTGGTAAAAGGGCAAGAACAGTTAAAGAGTCTCCATGGGTCATCTTCGGAAAACATATTATTTCTGTATACATTCTCTTGATTTAGTGCCGGCTACATAAGGGCTGTACTACCACAAAAACTAATAAATCATTGCTCGGGATGACAGTTTTAGCACCTGTGCTTTATCATACAGCAGGGAACCTTGTAAATTACCCAGAGAAGCAACTGGTGGCCATACAGCATGTCTGGGAGAATCATTCAACACCCATCCTGACACACAGATTAACTTCATTCCATTGTCAGTAGCATATAAAACAAAACAAAAAATGGCAGGGAGGTGTACCCCCCCTGCCCCAATTCTCCTATTAGTGCATAGGACCAAATTCTGGTCCGTATACTCACTCAGCATCAATCCTGTTTGTGTGGTGGAAAAGCGGGGGTGTTCTAGGGGCCACCTCCACTATTCACATATTATCACAATGCTATCCTAGGCCTCCAAAGATACTGCTGTATGCAAATAGGCGCCTTTTAACATGTGATCTTCCTTCCTTGGAATGGCCCATATCTGCAATAGCATAATGAAGATAGCTGGCAAATGGATGCTAGAAAGCAGCAATTGTCAACAGGGCTATTCTGCCTCAAGCATTGCTTCCTCTACATGACTGCTTCTATAGGGCCACTGTGCAAGGAGGATCTTCCAATAAATGAACCAGACCATTTTTTGATGGATGGGAAATTGTATGAATTGGGCCTAGGTGTGGAATTTATACTTTACTTTGGGCCACAGGGCAGGTGCAATAAATGCCAAGTTCTTCACCATGAAAATAGTAGTAATAATTGCCTATATGCTCAGTATAGTCCTTTAACACTTAGGCTTCAGTAACCGGGATGACTTCTAAATGAAACTGGTTCATCTTTGGCAGTATATTTGGGTAGGGGGAAAACCATCCATGTCATTCCTTGTTAAATGAAAAGATGCTTAGACACCCTGGATTTTCACACTATATTGAAATAACTGGATCTTATTCCAAAACGTGTATACAGGCCACTGTCATCCTTGTGCTGCTGTGCAGTTTTCAAATACTGTAGTATTTAAAGTTCTCTCTTATTAGAAGCATGACATTGAAGTATGCAAATTGTCGGTCCAACCAATAGAAATATGGAAATACAGGTTTGCAAAAAGAGAATAACTATATACAGTTTCAGAGTCCTGTCAATGGGGCCAAATTAATGCAGGCATAATGGGTTTTTCCCTCAAGGGGGAAGATGTGTGCCGCTCCTTAGTTCAAGCACATGAGAAGTTGTGTACACCTTCAGTCAGTGACGGATATACTGTATAAAGCCTAGCATTGCGTGGCAATAGCTGTCAAGTTGAATTGAAAGTCTGTGGATTCCAACAAATGCTGTGATAATGGAAGGTAGCATAATCCGGAAAGCATAGATTCCTTTACCTGATTTCAGGTGATTCCTCCTCCCCACTCCAGTCCGTAAGACAGAATCTGAAACATCTGGTGAGTCTCCCCAGCCCCAGAAACAGGGGTTGTCTGAGCATGCAAGGGGTTGCATCAGGGAGGAAGTGAAGGGGGCAATTGATTGCTTAAACTACCTTACACTTGCGCAAGGATAGATACAATGTATAACACAGACAAGCTCAAACTTGTCACTTGTTTGCAGGGGAAAGCAATTTAATAGAAATGTGGAAAATTGGAATGTGCATTTGCAAATACGGAAGATATGTATAAATGAGTTTCAGCAGACAGAATCTAATAGAAATTGGTTATTATCCAAAGAGAATGAAGATTGTGTTACAGGCTCGAGTGTAAGAACAACTCATAAAAAGATTGTTCATCCTTATTTCAGACTCAGTATTTTCTTCTCGCTTAAAAAAAGTTTAACGTTTTCATCTTGTTACAATCTTTGTGGCAGGAATGAGGTTCAGAAGATTAGTGCTTCAGCTTTCTGAAAATTGCAAGTAATTTCAAGAGAAGCCAGAACACTTTCATTTTAGAGCATTTTAGTGCCCTATAGTTTAATTGGCAGACCATTCTATGTGCTTTCACGCTTTCTGCTCGCTGCTAGACTCACTAAATTGTTGGTCACAGGTGAACTAGAGAGCCAAACGCAGGCTTGTTGAGAGAACTGGTGCTCGTAACATTATCTCACACAATCTTGCCACGCTATCCTCACAAGACATATTCCAGATGCATATATTCAAGCAACAAGAGCTCGAAGGCCAACTACTCCAGATGCAATATTATTTTCCTTACATATTTCCCCATATAATTAAAAAGTTTTTTAAAGGAGATCACCACACCCTTACCAGACAAGTGTTCATGTTCCTATCATTAGGAATCTTTAGTTAATATTTTACAATTGAGCAACCATGCTACGTAGGGGAGGGGACTTAGTTTAGTTTAGTACAGCGCAGGCTCTGCATGCAGAAGGTTCCATGTTCAATCCCCAACAGCTCCAGTTAGAGCTAGGAAAGACACCTGCTTAATACTCTTGAGAGCTTCTGCCAGTACATAACCAGATGTGTTAATTGTGTAGCTCCGTATAAGGCAGCTTCTACAGAAGAACATAGGATAAGCCTGATGGGTCAGGCCAATGGCCCATCTCATCTAGCATCCTGTTCTCACAGTGGCCAATCAGGAAACCTGCAAGCTGGACAGGAGCACAACAATACTCGGCCCACCTGCTGTTCCCAGCAACTGGTATTCCGAGACATACTACCTCTGACACCAGAGGCAGAGCACGCCCATCATGGCCAGCAACCATGGATGGCCTTGTCCTCCATCAATTTGAGTAATCTTTTGAAGCCTTCTTAGTTGGTGGCCATCACTGCCACCTATGGGAATGAGTGCCAGAGCTTAACCATGTGCTGCATGAAAAAGCAAAGCAATGCATGCATGAAACGTGGCTAATGAGCTCTGTCCAGCTTGGTGGGTCAGAGGTTTTGTAGGCCTGCCTTAATCTCATGCCTCATTAGCAATGCTTGGCCTTTTGCAGGAAAGCCTTCAAGAGTTATGTTCTATTTGAAGAGTTATCTTCTCTCCTAATTCTCTTTTCTTTTTTCTTTTTCTTTAAAAATGCCCCCAGTCATGTGCAGTTTCAGCTAAATATACAGTCTTGATTTGAAATTAAAAGATTGTCCAGTAGCATCTGAAGAAGTGTGCATGCACACGAAAGCTTATACCTAGAACAAACTTAGTTGGTCTCTAAGGTGCTACTGGACTATTTTTTAATTCTTTATTTTGGCTGTGTCAGACCAACATGGCTACCTACCTGAGTCTTGATTTGAGTTAGGATTAGGAATAATTGTGTACAGCATTTGCTATCTTGTATTCTAAGCCCTTTGTCATCATTCCTCTTCACTTCTTTATCTGTATTTCTCTCTCTTTTTTTAAATTCACATGCCTGCATGGCATTCCATGGCGCCTTCATTATTCACCTTTAGGCATCAGGCAAATCATTCCTTTTTAACCAGGCCTTTGGTTGACCCATACCCTTTTAAAATGTGGGTCTTTGGGGGGTATTATTAGGTATTATTATTGGGTTATTGCTTTTATTTTTATTTTATATACTGTGATCTTTTTATGTGAACCGCCCTGAGATCCCCGGGTATAGGGGGGTATATAAATTTAATTAACAACAACAACAACAACAACAACAACAACAACAATACTGTGCCCTCATAGGTGTGCTTTTTGAATACCTGAAGAGGGCTTGTGAAATGCAAAGATGAAGAGGTATACAACATTTTTGGGCCTGTCGAAAGTGTGTGGAAATCTAAGGAACTGTTGTGGGCACCACAAAATACCTATTTTAACCTTGATGCTTAAACTCTGTCTGTCCCCCCCCCCCCAAAAAAAAACAGACAAAGTACCACAGACACACATCTGGAAACGACACAAACAAAACTGCAGATGACACCTCACCCAAATATGCAAAACCTCCCCCCGAAAAACAATTTGAAATGTCAAACCCTCCTCTTTAGAAAATTGGAAGGGACAAGTAATCACGGTAGACTTCTGGGTGTACTATGCCATAATGGGTACCCCTGGATTTATGTTTCAGGTTTATAGTTGTACCTATGCCTAGATGCTAACAGTAAGCCACTTTGAGCCAAAATGGGCTAAAATGTGAGTAGAAATATAATAATAGAAGCAAGCCCAACATCTGTCTTCTTAGAAGCCTCAAGCACTGCCCTCTAAAAATGCCATCTATTTAAACTGAAACTTAAAAAAAAACACCCTCACACACACACACCATGTTGCTAACTTGAAAACCATCATGGATAGAAGCTGTACTGATTCCTCCCAATGAGCATATTGACAAACAAGTTCCACACTGAAAGCAGCAGTTACAATTTGGCAATGAGGGGTCCCCCCCCCCCCGATTTTAATAATGTTGCCATTGGCATTCCCAGGTGATACGATAGCTGTTATTCAAGGTGCCGCATCCATAACTCATGTCTGCCAGACTGTTATTGTATGTACACTTTGGAATAAAGGAGCCTCGCTGGCTGTCTAATATGATCTCCTTTGCAATCTGTTATTAGAACATGCATTGCCCATCTCGTTAATCACACCTTTATGGGTAGTGAAGACATTAGAAGAAGAGAAAAGAAGGAGAGTGGGGGGATTTCAAGATCATGAAAAAAGCAGTTGAAAATAAAAACAGGGAGGAACAACAGACAGGCAATGACAGAAAGCTATAAGCACACATTTTTTTACTAAACATTTGTGCTAATCATAGCTGCCAAGTTATCCCTTTTTTACAGGGATTTCCCCTTATGCTGAATAGGCTTCCTCACGAGAAAAGTGAAAACTTGGCAGCTATGGTGCTAATGGGAGGAGGGGATAAGAGACGTTTCCTGTCCAACGGCTGCCCAACAATTAGAAGCAATTATGTTAAGAATTTTTGGACATAGCACAGTACAATTAAAACCCAGAGGATAAATATATCACACATTCCCCATCCCACCCCTTTATCCATACTATCTTTTGGAACCAGGAAAGTCTGGTGGATTTAGTCAGAGTCATCATGACTTTTGCACGGCATCATTAATCTCTTTGCTTGTTTATGAGCTCTGGGCTTTGGCTGCTTATGTGTACTTTGCTGCCACCACCAGGATACTGTGGTTTATTTTTTGGTGGGGGTGGCGGCGGCAGAAATGAGTACAGTACAAGACTGCATACAACTGCACTGGGTGCGTTAGAGACAACCCTTTTCCCTTGACATACGTTTGCATGCAAAAGAGCCGCAGCCATTGAGATGAAGACAGTTCACAGATGCAGAAGCTGCAGGCTGCTTGTTAATCTAGGGGGGAAAATGGTACTTTTACAATAATAGGCTATAATTTTACTCAATTCATTATGGTGGGAATTCAATAAAAATATTTACAGCACACATGCATACCACATGATTAACGCTGATGCAGTAAACACCAAGGGGATGAATAAAGACTAAATTGTCATTATTTAGAGCTTTGCTGAGTGTTCTTTTGTCTTTAAGTACAAATGGCTTAAAGGACTGAAGAAGCATTGCTAAAAGCACCGCACACTCACTACCAGTAGTAGAAAGTGCAAGCAAAGAGCCTCAGTCCTTGGCAATATTTAACAAACATGGGTAAGCACAATATTTTTTTTTTTATTGTGGACCCTTCAGTTCAAGTAGCATCTAGCAGGGCCAGGGGAAGAGGAATAATGTGGATTTTGTCACAAACTTTGCAACAAAATACCAATTGTCACTTTTTTTTAAAATATATTTTTATTAATTTTCCAATTAAAACCAATTATATCACATTCATTATTTCAAATTATACACATATATATATCAATCAAACCGAATGTTATGCCAAATCGTCTAAAGAATTTTTTATTTGGGTTCCCATGCTTCAAGAAATTGGGGATTCCTCGCAACCGTCCACTGCCGTCTTTTTTCTAAAGTTCAAATCGTCCTCCAAGTTCATAATAATCCAGATCTTCCCCTTACAGTCACATAGATGTTTTCCACTTTCAACCGATTGTTTCCCAGCTGCTGAGATAAATATCAAACAAGGTTTCACAAATGTTCTTTCTCCTGTGTGAGTTAATCAGTCCAGCCTCCCCATAAATCTTCTTAGTCTGGAGCTCCCTGTTGCGTCGAAGCAGCGCCATCTTAAAAAGCTCAAATCACTTTCGTTTTCTCTCATAGCCATGAAGATTAACGATCTTTATAAAATTTACAGCTTTTCCAGGCAGAAGACCCAAACATCAAACCATAAACTCTTGGTAAATTAATGGATCTCCTTGCCCTATAGCTGAACTTAGCTTCAGGTCGCTGCTCCAATTCAAAGTGCGTCACAGCTCATAAATCCTCCGAACGCGTCCAGGACTCCTTCTGTCCGACTAGGGGGGGGGCTTTTCTCATCGGCAACTCCACATCTTTAAAAAATATGCTCAGTAACAACAGTTTATAAAGTTCAACTCACACAGTCTTTTGCTTCTCTTTACTCCAAACAAGCCAGGACATCGCGTCTGGGAAGGTACGAAGTAACTCATATGAAGAAAAATAAAAAAAAACTCCATTCCCATATCGCTCCGTCCCCATCAATCCTTCTTCCAGATGATATACAGCCTTTGACTCCTCTCCCTCAGCAGCATAAATTTCTCAGCAGTAAACAGCGCTTCTTCCCCTCCTTCTGAAGTATGTCCATAGATTTAAGCCTAATTATCTTCTTTAACCATGGAAATCCCCGCCATGCAGATTAGCGTCCGGGAGTCCTGGCCCTCGTAAGTGCTTTTCAGCCCAAGCTCCCCCCACTCCATAAACAGTCGGAGTGGGTCTGGGGGCATCGCGGGCCAGCGGCCCCTCTCCGTAACCCCCGGAGAGGGTAGGGGGTTGCCATTTACTCCCCTAGCAACCGCCAAATTCCTTACGAAGGTCAGAGGGATGGAAAACAGGTCCGCCATTCCTGCCGGCGGAAACCGGAACCAATTGTCAGTTTTTATCACATTGCAAAATATGCCGATAGTGAATATTGGTCCATTGGAGTGAATAGGGCACTGCCCCACCTATTTCAGACCGCCTTTAGTCAGCTCTCACCTACCTGCCTTCTTTCTTACAACTAGCCCAGCACTGACTGCCAGTTTTGTCCTCCTTAGGCTGTGTACACACTCCTTCATGCAGCTGCTAAAATGGACACTACCATAAGCTTTCCTTTAAAAGGGACCCCTGACCATTAAGTCCAGTCGTGACCGACTGGGGTTGCGGCACTCATCTTGCGTTATTGGCTGAGGGAGCCGGCGCACAGCTTCCAGGTCATGTGGCAGCACTACTTGCACTTGGACGTGCTTTCGAACTGTTAGGTTGGCAGGAGCTGGGACCGTGCAACGGGAGCTCACCCCATTGCAGGGATTTGAATCGCCGACCTTCTGATTGGCAAGCCCTAGGCTCCACAGCGCCACCTGCTTTCCTTTAGGAGACAAGTAAAAATGCCAACACACCTTTGGTGGAGAGGAAGTGTTATATGGAATATAGGTATTGAGCAATTATGTAATTGTTAAAACTGCTGCTGAGTTTCCGATATTGTTGCTTTTGTTTCCCTTTGAAAATCATTTTATAGTATGTATTCATGTTCGCAAACCTACAACCATTTGGTAAAAGGAGGTATAGGAATCCCTGAATAAACAATCAATACATTAGTCTAGCACATCTGGAGTACCACAATCTGGTTTTTTATCCATAGCTTTTAAAGTAAGAGACCCTGGTTAATTCCCTTTGCCTTAGATTACTAGGGGCATGTCACTGTATCCTCTCAATCTGATCAAATCTTTCTGAAGTTCTTGAGATGAGGCATCCAGGGCTGTCTCAAGCCAGTCGGGCACCCAGGCGCCGTGGTGCGGAGATTGCTCCTGCGCCCCCGCCTTGGTGGGCGGGCGCAGCGCGCTGCGCAGCACCCTCCTGCTGGCCCGGTGCCCTGCGCCACCAAGGCTACCCCTAGAGCCGGGCCTGGAGGCATCACTAATTTAAACTCTGAGACCTGACCCACGTGTGTTAGTGGAAGGAGGCTGTCCCGAAGCAGAAGAGAACACCATGTTGCCTCCCAGGAGGACTGCATGTATGTGGCTGCATGTACATGTTGGTTGTACATGCAGAAAGATAAATGCTCATCTTTTTAATGCATTGCATTTTAAATTTGGTTTGCATTACATGAAAATTTACATTTATGTGCATAAAGGTGAGGAGAATTATTACAAGCACATCAGATTGGGAGCCCATTTTATACCCTGAGCAGCAGCTCACTCTGCAGAGTGCTCTTTTAGGAATCACTTCACCAACAATATTTGTGAATGCCATTATGAGAATTTGGTCTTATTGTGTGATCAATTTTCCTTTCATCTGTCACATCCTGCAACTTTTGCTTCGTAATCTTATAGGAAAATAATTCCAATTTGGCTGTTGCCTGCAGAGATACTGAACAGTTTCTTTCAAGGTATCTCACTTTGAAATGTAAATATTGGTTATTTCTCACATCTCCAGAACCGAGCCAATCAAGCTGCCCACTCAAAAATTATTCTTGGCTGAAAGTGCTTCAAAATATATTTATAGTCAACAGTTTAAGATTTGTCAGAGATTCTGCCTGGTTTCAGTTATCTTTCTCACGGTAGTCTCAACAAAGTCTTTATTATTCTGTGTGATGACATTCTACAATATCTTCAAGTATCCTGTGCAAGTAGAAAATAGCGTTAGACATCCCTGCTCTAAAAGACAAGGAGATGGGGCCTGCAACAAAATGGTGCAGTGCAGGGTGCTGCTTTTCAAAATTCCAGCAAAAATTCATTCCCCCCTCTCTTTAGTCAGTCAACTTTTTGTACCAAGTGCACAGAGTCCTCATTACTCTGTTCTGAGAGTTCCCCCTGTTGACATTTCCCCCCTATTTTTTTGTACCTCTGCAAATCCAGGATCCCCCCCCAGCCATGCCTCATCATACATCTCTTTTGAATGGATTCAATGGCATTCAAAACTCCAGGCTCTCCACATCAGGCGAGCTAGGTCTGCAACACATCATCTTGGTTTTTGCAATGCTGTGGACTGACAATACATTGAGTGCTTCAAGACATTGTGGGAAATGAAAATGTCAGCTCCTATTCAGCTGTGAAGTACTTCTGCCATTGACAAGCAAGCACAGGCCTCCCTCATCAATGTACTCCCCTGAAACCTGGAGTTGGGCCTGCCTCAGACTATTATGCTCACCATAAAACCAACTAGTACACAAGGAAGCTTTTTCTGAGTTTTTAAGACACAACATTGCTACACATAGAAGTAGGTCCTAAACATCTTTTGCCATTGTTTTCCACAAGGAACTTTTAGCATGGTAGTTCTGTGAAGGTGTCAAGAATCTTCTGTTAGAAAGTGCCATCTCCTCCCTGGACTACATTTCCGAGGGTCCCTTGAGAAAAAGGCATGGCAATTAAAGCATCTCAAAGCTTGAGCGAAGCCTGGCTTCTCTCTCACTAACTCACTAGCCATAATGTGCACTATAGGCAAGGTTAGAAAAAATAAGCAACTATTCTGCTCTAATCTTCAGTTGTATATATAATCTTAGTCTCACTGATAGGAAATGATTCAGTATTCTATTATCTTCAGTGACATGATTTATAGGGATTCTCTCTCTTCAACTGATCTAACTTGCTGCATGTGCAATAGTTATGAAAACAATTCAGTGGGTGATTTCCAGCCAAGTCATGCTCAGGGTAGGCTCAGTGACATTAATGGGAAGTCTATTAGGTCTACTTTTGAGTATGACTAACATTGGCTCTCATTTAAAGTTTTGCAGTGCATCAATTTATTCTTCAATGGGCTTTTAAAAACTTTGTTTATGGGGGAAGATTGGGTTCAATTAAACAGAATTAAGTGGCGTCAATGTTTGGGCTCGTGTTGAATTCATGGAATGTGAACAAGCAAGAATTTAGTCATTAGGAGATTTTTGGCCAGGATTGTTGGCTCACTGGAGTGATTTGCATGGCGATACCCAGATCCCTCCAGGAGTAAATAAAGACACAGGACACGTTGAATAAGGTTAATGGGCATAAAAAGGCCACAACTTTATTGATTATGGGTGTAGAGAGGTATTGGCTTAGGCATTGGATCTAACCAACTATATCTGACTCCAGCCCGTTGTGCTGGCAGTCTGTGAAGGGTTAACCACCACTGGGCAATCCCTGCGATGCAGATCAGCTAGGAACTCACCCTGGGGCCACCGATAGGGGGCGTGCCTTAGGCCCTCACCTTCCACGGCTTCAGACATGGCCACGCCCCCAGACTCCTTAAGGGAGTACCCTTAAGCATTTTGGGGGAGGTGATGGCAGCAACCTCTCTTCCCCCCCCCCCCCGTAACCTTTCAGAGATAATCCAATGCCTAACCGCCAGAACAAAGTTGTGACAAGTTGCTTTGAGGTAGTCGAAAACCACCCGGCCAGCGCCAATTTGCCAAGTAGAAAAAATTCCTACCAGGCCCCTCAACGGCGACCAACCGAGGTCCACAGCAATGTCAAAAGGATAGCCCTGCCTAAAGGGAGGGTGGGCAGGAAAACCGAAGAGGCTGGGGGCAGGAACCAAGAGACAGAGCCCCGGCCGCATGCTCATTTAACTCAGTGAGCCACGCCCCCCTGGGATGTCCAGATTGGACGCACGGTGGAGCGCTGCACCCGGGGCACAGCCAATGGCCGGGGGGATGGCATCCATCCCCCCAGCACGTGAAGGGCTCGTGGGTGCCCGCAACCTCCCCTCCTGCTATGCCGGAAGGGACTTTATTGCATTGCTCTTCAACTGGTGGGTTGAGACCCACTAGTGGGTCACAACCTCATTCAATGTGGTTTGCATCAGTAGCGCTACTACGGTACTTTGCATTCACATGGTAAAAGATTAATAAATCAGTTCCCAAATGCATGTTTGGGTTAAAAGTGAGTCCTAGGTCTGAAAACATTGCCAGACAAAATTCCTTTTTTTTTCTTTTTTCTTTTTGCCAAAAACCAACCAAAGAGCACAGGTGAGAAATGGTACTGTCACAGGCGCGGTAGCGGCTACTCTAGAGTAACGACTCCTCAAAGCGTTGTCTTTTCATGCTTTTATTCAGTGCTGATTATTTACAGTGCAGAACAGTGCTATGTACATGTTGTCAGTCAGGGGTCAGAACCTCCGAATGGAGGTTCGCGCGTTTTCTTCCAGCAAAGTAGTCTAGGGATACTGAATCTCCGCCCCCGTCGTTTCCTGCGCAATTCCGGGGTCGGCGGTATCGGCCTTCTTCCCTTGCCTCCCGCTTCCCTTCCCACACTAGGCATGGGCTCCGCTACCTTGCCTGAGCCTCGGTCACCACTTCCTGAGTCGCCGCTGGAGGTATCCCCCTCCCCACTTGCACTAGCGCTGGGCGACGAGCTGGTACTTAAGATGGGAGGGACCTGCCTGTAACTTCTGTCCCTCACAGGTACCAATCAATATTTTTTCCAAACATAAATGACTGTGTATATATTTTCCAAATGAGGCTTATATGTTTAAAATAATACGAGAGGAAAATGCCATATCTCTGTTGCTTCTTTCCAAAAAGAAGGAAAATCTGAATCCATAGCATTCCACTGAACTAGGTGGATGACTTTAGAACAGGTTTTTAAAATCATTTCATAACTCTGTGTACGTGTGTGTTCATATATGCACATGTCCGCATAAATGTGTAACTCATGAAGCAAAAAGCTTAAAATGAAACCGTGAAGTTAAGAAGAAACATATTAAAGGAAAAGCTCAGCTCGTATTTAGCAGTGCCAAAACTAGTTCACTTTATACAGATTCAGTTATCTCAACAACTTAAAGCTTAAATGATTAAGGAAATAAGTTGTATTTAGGAAGGTACATATTAAGAGAAAATGCCATACTCACATTTGACCATGTTAAAATATACAAAAAATTGTAATGAGCCCATGCTTAGGAAAGAGCATTGTTCGACTTAATGTAAGTAATGAACCTTTCATGTGAAATGATGTAGTGTCACAACTCATTTGCATCCCACTTAAAGTGTAATTAGGTTTCCCTGAGAAGCATGGCTTATGGCTGAAAGAGCAGACCTGGCTGCTAAATTAATCCAGAATCCTCCTAGTTAATAACACTCTGCAAAGCAAACTTTGCACACTTTAAAGTTCCTGAAATCACACTTTACATGACAAATTAAAAAGGGATGCTAGTGAAGGCTTAAGGGATGATGGACCAAATTAATCCCCGGAGCTCATTTTACTTGAATTGCAACCATTTTTTTAAGAATAGCATTTGATCTCAGGCAATTGCATTCAACACCGTGTTGCCATTTTACCACATTGATAGATGACCAGCATGTTAACTACAATATCCTTGGGCATCAGGGTTGCAGAGGGCCCAATATACATAAATGATGGAGAGCAAAATGATCGCCACTAATTTCATTAATTGTAGTATGCAATCAAGATGTCAATTAGGTAAACAGCACAAAGTAACATTGCAAAATGCCCTTTTTAAAGCCAGTAACTGCTTCCAACTGTCAAAAGGGGTATTAAAAAAGGAACCTGAAAGAAGGGTAAATATTGAATAGCTTAATTCAGGCAAATTCATATGACTGTTCATTTGTTACCAAATGGAATTATTAACCTCACTCAGAAGTGTGATCCCTGATGGCAATCAGTACTGTCAAGGTCTCCTGGTAACTAATGAAGGTGGCCATGTTTTATCTCCATTGTCAGAGACAATATGTTTCTGAATACCAGTTTCTGGAATCCACAAGTATGAGATATTGCTTGTGGCCTTCCTATAGACATCTGGTTGGTCTCTGCAAGAACAGGATGCTATTCTACAAGGGCCTTTGGCCTGATCCTACAGAGCTCCTTTTACATTTTTGGGACACCATGTGAATGACAGAATTCAAAAACTATGCTTAGCCAATAGTGCTACAACAGAATTCAAAAAGGTTTCCAGGAAGAGATAGAAAATAAAACTTGACTTAGTGTTGGAAGAAAGCATGTTAAGATCCTCCCAACTTTATGGCTGACATAATGCTAACCTTTTAGGCTTTCATTACCTGAGATCAGGATATCTATTGGAAAATCTTTCTCCATATGAAAACACTGAAAGGCCCAATCAATTCATTTATTTTAATTGGCTGACCTACTAACACCATGAGACGACACAACTAATTAAATATTTGACATCTCATATTGAAGCACAACACATTGTTACGTGTTTTGTAATTATTTTTCTCAATGATTGACTTGACTTCAGAGGTTGATGAAGTTATGACCACAGATCTGATGGAGGCTGGTTCCAGTCTTCTCCCATTATGTCCTTCAGACTGAAATCTTTGAAATATTCTAGACGATGGCTATCAACAAAACATAAGTATATCAGCACAAGTAGTTAAGGTCCTAAATATATAGAGGGGTGTTTTTTAAAAAAATCATATGCAATTTTAAAATGATAGCTTTAGGGCATGGGTAGGCAAACTAAGGCCTGGGGGCCAGATGCAGCCCAATCACCTTCTAAATCTGACCCGCAGATGATACTTGAGTAGAATGTGCCCTTTTATTTAATATGCATCTCTGGGTTATTTATGGGGCATAGGAATTTGTTCATCCCCCCCCCCCCGAAAAAATATATAGTCCGCCCCCCCCCCAAGGTCTGAGGGACAGTGGACCAGCTCCCTGCTGAAAAAGTTTGCTGACCCCTGCTTTAGGGCAATACTGCTTTGAATAGGAGCATCACATGACAATATTATACTTTAATAATTAATAGAATTCAATAATTGGATGATTTAACACCCCAAAGGAAGAAACGTTAGCTCTTCCAACAAGGTTTCTACCATATTGATCAAAATATAACTGTCCAGTTAGTTGGTTCACAGGACTAATCTACACTAGTGAGTTATAACATTCAAATACATTATAAAAACAGGACACGAGGCGGCACTGTAGAACAGCAATCTGTTGCCAATGGGAAATTGCATTGAGATAGGTAGATGATAGATAGATAGACAGACAGACAGACAGACAGACAGACAGATATAATGTTTCTAATAGCATTTTCCAGATCAGTGTAGATCCAGCCTTTGATTGTTTTTGTGAAAGTTTGGTTCTTGAACATCCAAGGCAAAAGGGATGAAAGTCAGCAGGAAGGAATGGGGAGGAATCTGACAATGTGAATTCCAAAGCAGATTCACCTGATCTGCACCTCCTGGGCTGAAGTGCAGATCAGAAGCAGGCCAACTTCAGAATCCAAATTTGCTTGGTATTCCACTCATTGAGCACGGGGTTACTTCTTTGTGTTCATTTTATCCTTGTACAATCTCAGGAGATTATATGGAGAGAGAAATGGCTGTCCGTCCGTCCCATTCAACCCAATGGTGTAACAATGCCTTTTTCTGCAGTTTTCCCTAGAATGGAACATCATCAGTGCCTGTCATTCCCAAAGGGGAATTGCAGGCTGTTTTTAGCAGTGCCAGTTGTGATTACTCCACAATGACAAGAACTAGGATGGTAGATTGGTTAGACTAGGATAAGGGAGGTCCCCACTCAACCAAGAAGCTTACTGGGTGACCTTGGCCCAGTCACAGTCTCTCGGCCAAACCTGTCTCACAGGGTTATGGCGATATTAAAATGGGTTCCTTGGAGGCAAGGTGGAATATAAATGTAACAACCACAACAACTTATGCAACTGGTAGCCATATGTGCTAAATAAAGGACTGAACAAGCTTTATAGGATCCACAAGAAGACATAATGGATGTTGGCTGATAATATATAGTTATCCTTCACCACAAAACCTTTTCCAGAGTTAGCTGAGGGAAAGGTATGTTCACTGCACTGTGGAAAAATGAGGACTGGCCTATCCTCCCATGATTCAGTCACCAGTTTTCCTGTATGTACTGCTTTTACACTTCATAAAATAGGTCCTATGAAATTGTCAATATGAAGAGTAAACAGCATAAATACTCAAGTATATCCCAGTAAAGAATGAAGGATTTTCTAAATGTGTTATATAAGCAGTTACTGTCAAGAATAAAAAGAAGCTTCAGGAAACAGTTGGAAAGCAATTTGAGAGAGACGTGGGTGTTTTGTACTCACAAATTAGGGCCCTGCCCTTCTTTGATCTCTTCTTGTGGTATTGGATAAAGTGCCTCATACATTCTCCCAACCCCAGACCCATGGATTGCATATGAATTCATCTTGTCCACACCAGGGGGGAAGTAGTCCCAAGGAATAATTGCTGTACCATTCCAGATGCCCCCATTTATATCAGCTTTAAATGTCAATGGAAGTCCTTTCTGCACAATGGAACACAAAATGCACTCTAAGAACATTGTCACTATTTTCACATAAAGTTAGTATCAGTACAAGATATTAAGCCATATAACCATTTTAAAATAAACTTTAGCACAATGCTTATTAAGATAACACTGAATTGCTGCACGTGAAGCTCCTGTTAGCGCTTCTGTGAAAATGTCAGCTGATGTTTTAAGCATTTATAATACCATTCTATCTATTCAAAAATTTAATATAGAAGTTCAATTAAGAGAAGTGCAACTTTTGAGTTTTAGAAAGTGCTTTAAAGAAAGATATTCATGTCATTGGAAGACATTCAGGTAGTATACAAAAAAGTAAGTGGACTTCTTATTCAGTTTCAATTTCAATATGTCCTCTGAGTAACCATCTGACAGAACGGATTAAAAAGGAAGCATAAATCCCTGAAGCCAACATTAATTCAAATAAATAGCAGGAATTACAGGATTTCATTTGTGAAGAGGCAACCACCAGCTGCTTGCAAAAGCAATTACACTAGCTCTTTACAGAGCTGCCCTAATTGAAACTATTGGTATTGAAGTTGTAACATTAACATCAAAGGAGACGGGTAATAATTTAGATATAGGAATGTGCCAAAGGCAGCATTTGCATTAAATCTGTGCCACTCTAGGAGCCAGCTAGATCCCTCAGAGATCCATTCCTTCCTTTTCCAGCAGGCCATATCTTGGTAGACTGACATTGGCTATGTACACGCTAATCTGCTTGTACCACAAAAATGTACCGTAGTTTCTCTCAATACAGTATTATTAATGTTTGTCCTCAACATGCTGCCTTCATTGTACATTGCTTCTAGATCCTGCTGTCCACAAGGGTGGGTGCAGTTAAAGTTTAAGAAACATTCCCTTGATTTGGTTATCTACATCTTTTCCTCCCTCCACATACCCAGGTGAATAAAAGAGGAAGTGAATGAATGAATAAATGAATGAATGAATGAATGAATGTTGTAATATACCTGTGTGCATGAAAGGGTTAACTGGAGCTCAGTCGCCATTGACCAGCTCAAGCTACCAATTCACCAGCAAAAACAAACAAACCAACAGCCCAACCTGTGTGCTTTTAAAGCAACTTAATCTGCATAAATCAACAGATGAAGCTTTTGACTCCATCAAGGTCAACGTTATCACCTGCTCATGTTTGTATGCTAAGCAACCCTTACAAGGCACAGGAGCAGGGTAGGGCCCACTGAAAATAATTTGAAACCCTAAATGGAGGTTGATCTAGGTCAGGGCCTCTGGGCACAGCTGTGGAGATCTGCAGTCAAATCATCATCTGCCATGGACACACAGTGTGACATCAGACATGTCTCTGTGTCTCCTGTAAGCAGGGAATAATAGTAACTGGTCTTTTAAGTGTGTAGGGATAGGGGAGAGAAAATATAAATGTTAAAACACAGTGCACATAGGATATAAAACCATCCCTAGAACTCTCACACCAGATCTCGGTGATTATCTTTCAATAATCATTGTGTTTAATACAGATTCCTTCTCTCCATTCCATTGCTTCCCTGATTTCTTCTTTTCTTGACTCACATTTCTCCCTTTTTAAAGCCCTCTTCAGGCATTCAGAAGAACATTGTGGGTTTAGAGCAGGCATCCCCAAACCTCGGCCCTCCAGATGTTTTGGACTACATTTGCCATCTTCCCTAATCACTGGTCCTGTTAGCTAGGGATCATGGGAGTTGTAGGCCAAAACATCTGGAGGGCCGCAGTTTGGGGGTGCCTGATTTAGAGTAAGGAATGAGCATGTACATGAGCCCTATGACTGTCATACAATTCAGCACCCAGGGGGATTCTAACCAGCTAAATATAGCTAGAATCCTCCCTACAATCAGGAAACCAGGCCCACCCAGGATTCCAATTACGTTCAGCTGAATGTGCTTAGATTCCCTTTGCACTGAACACACAAAGTTCAGGGGAAGAGGGGGTGGGATGAGTGTGCATGGGGACAGTGGGGGCTGGGCCAATATGTCTGCCTCAGTCTCCATGCAGTCTCTCACAGACTTTTGATTAACTGAAGAGGGCTCTTGTCTCCATTTTTCTCTCCCCCCAAACCTGTTTCTCCCTTCTGCTTCCGTATATAAACTTAAGCAGCAAAGTAGAAGTTGCTGCTCCCCTCTTTGCAAACAGCAAGGAAGGTAACCTGAAGCACAATGCCAGCTGCAGGCAAAACTGAACATTATAGTCAACTAAGCCCTATTCAGAGGAGACCCACTGAAATTTATGAACTAAAGTTTGTCATGCCTACTCTGAATAGGACTAACATTCAATACCATCCTAACACCTACAGTTTAATTTTGTTTATGAAGCTGGGAAGGAGAACATCACTCTTCTCTCCAGCAACTGACAGATCTAATAATAACTTTGCTCCTGGTGACAAAGCAACTGGAATTTTGGGGCTGTAGTCAGAACCCTTTGTTTAAGGATCACAATTAAATACTGCTGGTGGCAAAGCAAACAAACCACCCTCCACCTGTTAGCTCTGTCTGTACTGGTTTTAAACATAGAAATTATTTGTTCAGCTCCAATAGTAAATAGGTTATTCAATAAATATGCTGTCAGTTGTGGATTTCTGCTGTGAATTGCTTTCAGTATTCTTCACCTCAAGTATATTGCTGGATAGAACCCAGAGGGTGTTGGCATTACAGGTAGCTTATTTCATTTTCTGGGAACAATGATACAGCCACATTTTCATCGGTGTTTCAGATGTTGCATCGTATGCTGTATATTAAAGTCCTTTAATGCAATCAAAACTTTTGTTCAGAAGATAGATTCACACCAGAATTATGTGTGCTTTGAAGCAGAATTCACAAGTCACCTTGAACCAGGCTGGGGTGAATTAAATGAAAATTACCATAAAGGACAGTCTTAAGCCCTATTAGTTAAGTGGGACTTTCCTTGGTAAGTGTATATAAGATTGCAGCCTTAAATCATGAATAAACCACAAAAAGAAAGTTTGATTTAAGTTGCTGATTCTAAATCAGACTTCCCATTTCCACTTCAATTGTTTCCTAAACAAAATATCATAATAATTGTTTGCTATAACTCTTACAATTTGTTGCTATAACACTAAATAGTAGTATACTACATAATAAGGAAATTTGTGTGTGTGAATTCACTCTATCCTACATATACTTTGCTTAACATCCCAGGTGTAACACTGATTTAAGAAAGTACAAGGAAACTGAGACCCCACCCTCACATACCTTTCACATCTGTACAAACATTGTTATCTGAACATATTTCTTGATAACAAATGAGAAATATAAAGCCATGCTTGATTCCACAAAATTATTATTTTTCTTATTTAATTTCAGTGCAATTACTGCGCATTTACCTGACATAAAATCACTGAAAACACACCCAGGTGAGCTTTTGGATATCATGTTCTAATCTGGAAACCTATAGTCTTGAGTGCTGATTCCTTGGTTTTCTCTTTCCAACATTTGCTGAAATGCCCCAAACTGGTACTATAGTACTAACTTCTAATACATGGTTTGAAGTAGGTTTGCAAACCAGACTTTGGGGATTACTAACCTTAGTTTGCCCAATTTGGACACAGCAAACTGTAGCTAGAGCAACATGAAAATGGAGAAGAGAATCAGGAGATGAGAAGGGAGGCGGAAATGCATGAGCTTGCAAGCACATCCCCATTTATGATCTCCATTTATGATCCTCCAAATTATGGATCCTTAATGAATTGGACTTGATGACTATCCAGCTTCATGACTGAGAAGGGAATATCAATCCAGATTTCCCCATTCCAAGTCCAACACTCTATTCCCCATAACACACCTGCTCTCGTATTATATGATACTGCTTGTCGTAGAAGTAAATAATGTGTTCCCCAGTTCCATTCTTGTAGCATGAATTTTTTAGAATAAGATGTTCTTACTTATCTAAGATCTTCTGTGAACGTATATCAAAAACTGAAAAAAATAAATCATTATAATATATGCCATATAATTCCTATTCTGTTCACATTGCACAGATATAAACTGACTCATGATAAACAGTAAAAAAAAAAACTATTGAAACAGTAACATATTGATGCTGTACAAAATTCTAAAATATGATGGTATGCAAATAATTTATTATGAATCTCCATAGCATAACCCATGATTATTAGCTTCTAAATGTAAAATGCCTTTCTATGGGAATATATATGCATTGCTTATAATGGTTTTAAGGAATGCTGAATTGCTCAGCACTAAATAGGAAGGGAAATGGTCTCAGATAAATTTATAGCATAATAAAAACTTTGATGTAAATGCAGGATGTGCCAACAGGTGAGAGTTTTTTTTAAATTAATTTGATTGAATAAGCTCCATGGAACCAATTTGCAAATGATTTGCAGATGTGTTGGCATTGCTTAACTATATTGCCATGATTTATGTTACTTAACACTAACGCAGATGATGAAATGAATTTATTGTCTGTAATTACCACAACAGGGGTGGGGAAAGCGATCAGAAAGGAAAATGAGATTTAAAACAATACCAAAAAACCTTGAACACAGAGAATGGCTATTTAAACTCTGCTCATAAAGCAAACTGTGGAAAACCATTGATTTAATTATACTGCAGCAACCAATTGTACCATTATTTGCAATTGCTTGCAAAATTCTTTAGCAAAATGACCTTATCTGATCTGGAGAATCTAGGTCCCATTATTTCATACACTCATTTATGAGTAATGTCTGCTGAACATCCATTGAAAATTATTCATGAATGCATTTTAGATGATGCCATGGCCAGGACCTCCATTAAGTTAAATAGCGGACATATCGTAATCAAATAACTTAGTGCAAAAATATTAGTATAAAAGGAGTTGCAATTTTACATAGTTTTACTCATCGTCTTAATCCCTGTGGTGAACTAAAGATGGTCACATTAGGCGGCAATCCTAAACTCACTTACCTGGGAGTAAGCCCCATTAAACTCAGCAGGCTTACTTTTAAATAGGCATGCATAGAATTCCACACAGCTGTTTGCAACACTGAAGAAGAACACATGGTGTTCTTTTGCTTCATTTTACACAGTAATAGAAGACTGGGTGCACAATGTGCATATAATAATATTCACAGGTTTTATGTACTCAGGATGATGAAAAAAGGTAGAGATTGGCACCCCCTAGCATCTGCTGCCTAAGGCAACTGACTCACTCTACCTAATGGCACAGTCAGCCTTGAAGCCACCCACAAAGATGCAGAGGAGTCATGTTAACAATTTATACATGCATTCTATAATGTCAGCATACACAAATGTGAGAATCATGGTGTTCATAAAACAGGAAATATACAGAGAGCATTCTAATAAAACCTTACTTGGTTAAATGCTTGATTTGTTTAATTTAACAACAGAAAAATTTCATGCGGAATTCTACTTACCTCAATACAATCTCCTGCAGAAAGAAGTAATACAAAATGTTGGCCATGCCTAGCAAAACAAAATCATGAGGATGAGGGGTGGGTGGGAACCAATGGCATTGTCAAAACAGGTTTCATAGGAATACAAAACAGTCAACATAACAATTTAATGAATTCCATAGCAGATTATAGAAAAGAACAAAATGTTGTGAGTGCTGCCATAAAATGGAGTATGTTGCCTTCACTTTGGGCAGACTTAGTCATTGTTCTCTGGAGCTAGGAAAGCTCAGGCTGTGTATGCATTGCTGTTTACTCTGGCTCCAGTGTGCTCCCACTGCTGGTGTTTGAAGCCATGTAAACATGACGTTAGCTAACCTTGTTTCTTGAGAAATACAGTGGTACCTTGGGTTAAGAACTTAATTCGTTCTGGAGGTCCATTCTTAACCTGAAACTGTTCTTAACCTGAGGTACCACTTTAGCTAATGGGGCTTCCCACTGCCGCCATGCTGCTGGCGTGCGATTTCTGTTCTCATCCTGGTAAAGTTCTTAACCCAAGGTACTATTTCTGGGTTAGCAGCGTCTGTAACCTGAAGCGTCTGTAACCTGAGGTACCACTGTACTGCTGTTTGATGTGTGAAAACAGAAGCCACGTTCACTTCACAGTTAAGCTGAGGTGTGTACATTTGAGATAGTTACTGCACATGCTCAGATGACAACTTCATTGATAGGCGTTTCAGAGAATGTGACAGTGTGAGACCTTCACCTATAAACCAAAGTCTAAAGTAATAAACACAATGCATTGTTTACATGGCAAAACTTACGGGCAGACTTCCACTTCCAGATAGTTTCTTGTTGCACTATTCAAAAAGAAGGATTCAGCCACTGTGAAAGAAATAATACCAGAATGCTAGTGTGTGCAGTTTGGAAGGAAGGGGAAAGAGAATCAACCAAGGAATTTTATTATTATTTCAGAAAGGCAAAAAATTATTCATCTTTATCATAGTTCAGTCTCATATCCATCCATAGTTCAGTCTCACATCCATCCGTATGTTTCACATACGGTTTTACTCAAAAGCGCATGGGTTCTTGTTTCAGATAAGATCTTACTATGGATTCTGTAATGATTTAACAAACTGGTTCATGTCTGGATGAATCTGGTTCACCTCCATGTAATCCATACACTGTGATTCAAAAAACACCTCGACTTAGTCATGTCCAAAACCTTGTGCAAACGTAGTGAGTAAGATTGTTGACTCCCCCCACCCTTTGAACAACAAACCATCTTTTAAAACCCTCAATTTCAAAAGTGGTTTGCCATGTTACATGTGTGTGACCCTGCTAAGCGTATGAGATTCCCGACGATTTCGATCACAAGGGTCATAGGAACATTCAAGCCCACTCACCAGCGAGTAGATAGTTTGTGGAAACTATTGAGACATCTCTTTATTACCTGTGGCTGGCAAAATTCTTGCAAGGAACTTAGCAAACTGTCTCGTAACAATATCCGAGGTGACCCTTCCTGAATCCCAAAATGGTTTTCGGCCTTCTAGGGGGACAGTGGACATGATTTTCACCGCTCGGCAGCTTCAAGAAAAATGCAGAGAGCAAAACCAACCCTTGTACTGTATATGGCGTTTATTGACCTGACTAAGGCTTTTGACACTGTAAATCATAATGCCCTGTGGACTGTCCTTCTGAAAATTGGCTGCCCAGATGAATTTGTAAACATCATTCGGCTCCTCCATGATAATGTGACAGCAACAATCGCATATAACAATGGCTCTCAAAGTGAACCATTCACAGTGGGATCAGGTGTTAAACGGGGTTGTGTTATTGCCTCAACTCTATACATTATCTTCATTGCCATGATCCTACGCTTTGTCGAAGGGAAACTCCCCACCTGAGTAGAAATCATATATCGAACACATGGAAAGCTCTTCAATCTGAGCAGGCTGATAGCAAAGAGTAAGGTTACCATACCTTCCGTCATAGAGCTTCCGTATGCTGATGACAATGTAGTGTGCGCATGCTCAGAGGATGACCTCCAAACCATCCTAAATATCTTTGCAGCTTACGAAAAGCTTGGCCTATTACTCAACATCCAAAAAAACCAAAGTACTGCACCAACAAGTACAAAATAGCCACTCTGCAGCACCACAAATCCAACTCAATGGTGTAACGTTGGAGAATGTCGATCACTTCTCCTACCTAGGCAGTTCTCTTTCCACAAGGGCCATCATTGATGCCAAAATCCAGCATCACCTGAGCTCTGCAAGTGCAGCTTTCTCCCGATTGAAGTGCAGAGTGTTTGAGGACCGGGATATTTGCAGGGAAACCAAAATGCTTGTTTACAAAGCTATTGTACTACCAACTTTGTGAAACATGGACTACTTATAAACACCATCTCCAACTCCTCGAAAGATTCCATCAACGGTGTCTCCGAATAAATTTACACATCACTTGGGAAGACAGGCAAACTAATATCAGTGTACTGGGAGAAGCAAAGATCACCAGTGTTGAAGCAATGATTCTTCACATCAACTTCGTTGGACTGGTCATGTTGTGCGGATGCCTGATGATCGTCTTCCAAAGCAACCACTCTAATCCGAATTTAAAAATGGAAAGCGTAATGCTGGTGGTCAACACAAGAGGTTTAAAGACTGTCTCAAGGCAAATCTTTTAAAAATGTAGTATAAACACTGGCACTGGGAAACACTGGCCTGAGAGCACTCCAGTTGGAGAACAGCCTTAACCAAAGGTGTCATGGGCTTTGAAGACACTCGAACTCAGGACACAAGGGAGAAATGTGCTAGGAGGAAGGCACGCTTGCCAAATCCACACCGTGATCAATTCCCGCCCGAAAACCAATGTCCCCACTGTGAAAGGACATGTGGATCCAGAATTGGCCTCCACAGTCACTTACAGACTCATTATTAAAACCATGTTTATGGAAGACAATCTTACTCGGCTATGAAGGGCTCACCTTCAAAGCTCTTTGGGGTTCATGGGACTAATTATTTTGTTCTTTGGGTCCTGTCATATCTATGGGTGCTCTGTGATGACTGTAGATACTTTAGTTACAGGTAGGTAGCCGTGTTGGTCTGACGAAACAAAAAATAAAGAAATTCCTTCCAGTAGCACCTTAGAGACCAACTACCTATGACAAACCTAGTTGGTCTCTAAGGTGCTACTGGAAGGGATTTTTTTGTGTGTGTGTAGACACTTTAGGTTTCTGTATCTCGAACACTAAAGTTCATGCCAGGAGTTGCTGTATTTTTATAGACCAGTATCTGCTTTTATTCACATCCATGGCATATTTCATGCTTTGTTTATTACTTCATCCTGTGAACAGCAGACCTTCATAGCATACCACAAACTGCTTTGAGAATTCCCATCAATTTTAGAAAAGGTTAGTTGTGTTTCATGTGGAACTGCTGTTTGGAATGCCCAAAGTCCAAACTTTCCTTCAGCATGCTGAACCAGCTGAGTTGGCTATTAAAATGTTATCATGTTATTACAAAAAGTTAAAATCCTACTACGTTTAGTAGGAGCTTTTGGGGGTTGAAGTGAGTGAAGAATAAAGCTCTGTGTACAGGGCAAATGTAAATAGTGACCAGGATTAAACAATGATCTGACTGTGCAACCCTAAGTGAAAGAGGCATGAGGTACAGACTCCCACATTGGTTTCAAAGGGACTGGCTTTGCCAACTCTAGGCTGAAATAGGTGGAGTGGGACCATGATCCTGGGGTCTCTGCAATGAATGAAGGGACCTTAGATCCAGTTTGCCCAAGCCACCTTTTGGGCTACTGTGAGAGAAAGAGCCACCATCTCTAAATATATACCCGTTGAACTACTTACAGCATAGCAAGTCCCCATACACAACCTCAACAGGCATGGCCCTTTGCCAGCAGAGATCCATCTCTACAACATCCCACCTATTCCAGTTAGTGCTCGTGCCACTTTTAAAAAGACATACACAATGTTCCTTCATTTTGAAGTTGTTTGGCAATACAATGAACAGGAAATACTTCATCTCAAGAAGCACTGAACACATGAGCCCTTAATACACATTAATACTGCTAGGGGGGGAAATCTGCTAGTTGAATCAATATTCGTTTTCTAGGCCTGAAACGTTACCACTTTTTGTGTTGTAAACCTTTAATAAAACCTCACCTTCATAGTCCCAAAGGCCATCAAAAGGCTTTCCAGGTTCACCAGGTGGAGCTGGAGGATCATCGAAGAATAAGGAGTTCACTTCCATTACTAAGCCTTGAACACCAGGTTTAAATGTGATCGTCACTGGAGCATGCAAAACCGGTATGCTGTCCCAGGTATTTACAATTTTATATTCTACCTACATAAACACATTAAAAGTGATAAAGATTTATATTATCTGGTTCCAACAGAGTTAGTCTTAGGCTGTTACTGCTACATTTCCATAGTACATTAAGGGCGTTTTCCCCATATTGTGCTATTTGGGCAACCTAGATATTGCAGTGAATGTAGTCTTCTGGGAACAAACTTCCCCCCGCAAAGGTTTCCAATGTGCTGAATCAGATCCAAATCAATTAAGCATGCTAATTAGAAAACAAAATTTTAAAAGAAGTACATGCATGTTAGCTGCCTAAGTGGCTAATAAAAAATACTAATAAAATTTTCTAATAAATAAACTATCATTAGCAAATGTAGTTGAAGAGAAATAATAGATTAGGAACAAAAATAAAAAATGCACATTATGTGATTTAAATCTCACAAAGTTTTAGCTGTTGTTGTTTACTGGAATACTTGCAAACATTTTAAGACCATGACAACTCAATAACATATATTTTCCTAACATTTCTGGAATATTTTGTGTATGTGGGGTGAGTGGGTGAACTGGGTAGAATTAAGGCACTGAAAATTATTAATATGGAATATTTACATTTTAAAACAACATAGGCTTTGAAACTCCCTAGTCTAGCGGGTACTGTTCTCACTCATTCATTTAATATTAAATCAATCCTAAGTGGGGTGGGACAAGTGATGTGGAGGAATATACTGCCACATCCCAAGTCCTCTGAGCCTGGCCACAACAGAAGGTGAGCAGGTGATTTACGGTATTGTTCTTTTTCACTAGGCCAGCTCCAGACCAGTACAGCCCAGGGGCCTGCAGACTGGGCCCCTCCAAGGGCTCTGGATTCAACAGCCTGCAACATCCTATTTCAGAGATTCTGATTGCTTTTGCTGATAGAACAGATGCCAGTAATAGTAGCTTTCCGCACTGGTGAAGGAAGAGGAGTGCGGGGGGGGGAGCGCACTGCCCCTGGCAGCACGATCCCAGTGGGGCGCCATCGTGGCTGCCCCCCCATGCGCCGGGCGCCATGCCCCTGCAGGCAGTGTGCCACGCCCCCAGGATGCGCACCACGCCTCTGCAGGCAGCATGCCCCACCCCCAGGACACACGCCATGCCCCTCCAGGTGGTGCACCCCGCCCCAGGATGCGCGCCAGCCCTGCCCAGCCTGCTCTCTGCTCCCCAGCAAAGCTGGCTTCCTACAGCAAAGGGCACCTGGCCCCAGTGGCAGCCTTCCTCTCTGCTGCCAAAGGAGCACCAATGCACCATACAGCCTGTCATCTCAGTAGAAAGTGCAATCTATTTTATTTTATTTTATTTTACTATACACAAAGAGAATGCAGAAGTTTATGGGAGTTGGAATCCCAACAACATCTACAGAGCCACAGGTTGGCCAGTCCTGTGCTAAATGAATAGTCTTCGGGAAAGTAAGGAGCAAATCTATTTCCACCTGTAACCAAAAGGTGGTTTGCCAAAATGGGCAGTCTTAGGGATACAGGACAGCTAAACTTTAGCTGCTGAAATGAGCCAAAACAGAACGCTTTTGAGAAGTGAGAGAACACAGCTAACATGCCAAATCAGTACAAGATTACAGCTCCTTTAAAATGTGCATAGGAGATTTGATGAGAAATGCAGCACTTAACATTTTAATGCAATCGAGAAAACAAAATATAAAAGGTAACAACAGGTGAGACTTCACCATTGAATTGTATTTAATCTCAGTAACTGCTATGAAAATTTATTAAAATACTTTTCACAATGTTCTCATTCTCTTGTGTTTCCCATATATAAATTCTCACCTGTCTTGTTTCATCCCTCGGAAATTTTGCCTCATGATGACTGAACACAGCACTTTCACTTGGGAATAAAAGATAGATAACAATAGGTGAACGGAATTTGCCTGCATTAATCTATACTGTTGCACTACATTGTTTTATTCTCGAAATGCAAAACATCAGTTTAGAAACTGCAATCTCATTAGGGTTATATGGAACCAATGTGAGCTTCTATTTTGAAAAAAACAAAAACACAACTTCTAGAAGAAAACTTAGTAGGGATTTCCCAAGCATAACATTGTTAACTTTAGCCTCCCATCTAGTGGCAAAAAGCAGTAAGAGTCAAAGTTTCTGTGATAAGCTTATTAACACAATAATTATGGGGGGGGAGCAAGACACCTTAATTTTATATATACGACATTAAGAGTGATTAAAATTTCATAGAAAGTGCAACAACACAAAATTCTTATTTTCAAAACCTTGGAAACATTTCAGGAAGTATTGGGCAAGATAAATCATCATTTGGATTGATCTGGAAGACTTAAAACAAAGGCTGTAGGTCTTATCACAATGTTTGCCCACCTTTGGTCCCCACGCAGCTCTCAGATGTCATCCGTCGTTCCTAAAAGCTGTCAGCATGTGACAGTGACCACACCCCAGGAACACCTCCGACTTTCCGACTAAACTGGGTGAGGGTAGCTGATGAGTTTCAAACCCTTGGTGAGTTAGGGATTTTCTCTGCGTTTGAAGACAGGCTCCAGCAGATTGAGTGGATGAGCCCAATAGTGGGTCCAGCAGTAAAGAAGGCGGTTTCTGCATGTGCTATAGAGGGAAGTGAGGAGCATGTGGGGCTTGTCAACCTGGGAAGGTAGTCTATCTAGGTGAAGGAAAATTCTGACCCTAAACCTCTGCTGCCTTGCTGGATACCTTCAGGAAAAGAAAAGGCTAAGGAGTAAACCCTATACAAATCCGGAGTAGAGTCTGTAAGATGGTTGGATGGTGTCTTGTACACTTCCTTCCAGCAACTCCTGCAGTCAAGCTGGTACCAAATATAATGCTCTGCTTTCCTTTGGTCCACACATCGGTGAGGCCAAGAGGGGGGTCATGTCGTCTAGGGAGCCCAGGGCCGCCATATAACACTGCCCAGTGTGCTCTGGGGAGGTCACTTTGGTGCTGCAAACACAGAGGTCTGACTTCACCCCCGGAGGTACACTCCATTCTCTCAAGATAGACGGATGCCAACAAAGATTTTATCATGTAGATGGATGACTCTTGGCATTTGTGAACAAAAATCACAAAATATTGCACTGGTTTGTGTTATATTGGTGAGGTTTTATTAAAGGTTTACAACACAAAAAGTGGTAACGTTTCAGGCTGTTGGGAAAAGATGTATTTAAAAGAATGATGAAGTGGGGAGGGGGGGAGTCCTAGCAGATACAGTGGAACCTCGGTTTATGAACACCTCGGTTTACGAATTTTTGGTTTACAAACGCCACGGACCCATCTGGAACGGATTAATTCACATTCCATTACTTTCAATGGGAAAGTTCACTTCAGTTTATGAACGCTTCAGTTTATGAACAGACTTCCGGAACCAATTACACCCATGCTTCGGGTTAAGTACCTTTCAGGTTGAGTACTCTGTGGACCCGTCTGGAACGGATTAATCAACTTTCCATTACTTTCAATGGGAAAGTTCGCTTCAGTTTATGAACAGACTTCTGGAACCAATTGTGTTCATAAACCGAGGTACCACTGTAAATGCATACATACACCTTCCTGCATATGCAATAATAACACTGCAGGGGGGGTACTGGGTTTTGTTTTTTGTTTCTATGTTAAACATTTTTGTGTTTTTATAATCTAATCTGATCCTCAGATGAAGGGCAGATATAGAAAATAAATAAATAATGCAATAGTGTGTTTAAGCAGAAAAGTACAGTAAGTAAAAAAACCTTGCTTTTAATAAGAAAAAGAAAAAAAGAGAGCCATGACATTTCCAGGACTCAAATAATACTCATTCACAACATCTGCATATGGTGTACACTGAAGCAGTACAGTAGTGCTGAGGGTTTGCTTTTCCCCAAACCAATTACCGTAGATCACTCCTACAGAGCCTATAACTTAAACTGGGCTCCTTAGTGAAGAACTTTTCATCCACTCTGCACTGTAACCATCTCTGTGTTGGAAGAACAGATTTGTTCTGCTATTCTCAGTTTCCTCCCTTTTATTGTAATGGCTCCAAACTATCCCTTCTTACAACAATAGGGAATAAAGATTCTGCTTTATCACCATGCAATCCACTTTATATATATATATATATATATATATATATATATATATATATATATATATATGGGCTGGAGAAAGGAAAAATCAACCATATGTATTAAACAAGGCTTTCTTTTTCAGTGTGGTAAACAGAGAACTGAAACAAATGATATAGAAATAAAGTTAACTAGTACCTGCTTAGCACAAAGTGGTGGGCAAAGTCAGGAAAGCAGGCAGCAATAAAAGCCACAGCAAATAAAGTATTCATT
This sequence comes from Zootoca vivipara, assembly GCF_963506605.1. NCBI lineage: Eukaryota > Metazoa > Chordata > Lepidosauria > Squamata > Lacertidae > Zootoca > Zootoca vivipara. The sequence continues at coordinate 31,380,318 of NC_083284.1, read as the reverse complement.
TTTAAAAGCTATCGGGCAGAACAAAAAATTACCTTTTATATACCAGCTAGATTAACAAAGCTGAATAGCCAGTGGCTTTGGAGGGTGTTTGCTATATAAAGAAGAGGTAATCGATAACACATCCTGGCCTTGGCAGTGTTTTAATAATTGACTAAGACTTTAGTTTGTTACCTGTTACAGTATGTTAAAGGGAAGCATTTTGGTCTGATACTTCATGAGCAGAATTCAGCATCCTAATCCCTGTCAATCATTCCAGCAGGATACCATGGGTCAATGATCCTGAAAGATGACAAGAGATCCAGAATGATGATCAGGATCACACTCTCCCTGCCTTTTTCTTGGTTACACTGTCTGGTTAACAGAATATCCAGTAATATATACAGTACAGAAGAACACCCGGTACATTTTTTAAAAAGAAAAAACTTGACTGAAGACTTTTGCAATATTTGAAGTCCAGTGCTAATTCTAGTACACGTTTTCAAATCTACCTGACTTAATAGGGAATCACAAGTTTCACTCAATTTTAATATAAACAAACCCAGATGAAGGTGTTCTGGACCAACACCTGCAGATTAGTTAGGATTAATATTTAAATCGCATCAGGTCTAAGAACTTGAATCCTAGAATGCTCTAAAACATCAGCCTCTTCTTCTTCGTTGGTGATCACTCGTAGCCGAGTAAGACTGTCTTCCATAAACACGGTTTTAACAGTGAGTCCGTAAGTGACCGTGGAGGCCAATTCTGGATCCACACGTTCTTCCACAGTGGGGACATTGGTTTCCGGGCAGGAGTTGATCACAGTGTGGATTTGCCAAGCGTGTCTTCCTCCTAGCACATTTCTCCCTTGCGTCCTGAGTTTGAGTATCTTCAAAGCCCATGACACCTTTGGTAAAGGCTGTTCTCCAACTGGGGCACTCGCAGGCCAGTGTTTCCCAGTTGTCAGTGTTTATACTACATTTTTTAAGATTTGCCTTGAGACAGTCATTAAACCTCTTTTGTTGACCACCAGCATTACGCTTTCCATTTTTAAGGAATAGAGTAGTTGCTTTGGAAGACAATCATCAGGCATCTGCACAACATGACCAGTCCAACGAAGTTGATGTTGAAGAATCATTGCTTCGACACTGGTGATCTTTGCTGCTTCCAGTACACTGATATTAGTTCGCCTGTCTTCCCAAGTGATGTGTAAAAATTTTCGGAGGCACCGTTGATGGAATCTTTCAAGGTGTTGGAGATGGCGTTTATAAGTGGTCCATGTTTCACAAGCAAGGTTGGTAAGTACAATAGCTTTGTAAACAAGCATTTTGGTTTCCCTGCGAATGTCCCGGGCCTCAAACACTCTGCACTTCAATCGGGAGAAAGCTGCACTCACAGAGCTCAGGCAATGCTGGATTTCCGCATCAATGTTGGCCCTTGTGGAAAGATAACTGCCTAGGTAGGAGACGTGATCAACATTTTCCAACGTTACACCATTGAGTTGGATTTGTGGCACTGCAGAGAGGTCATTTTGTACTTGTTGGTGCAGCACTTTGGTTTTTTGGATGTTGAGTGATAGGCCAAGCTTTTTGTAAGCTTCTGCAAAGATACTCTGAGCGTGCACACACTATGTTGTCATCAGCATACTGAAGCCTAAACCTATAAAAGCAATTGTAAGTCAAACCCTAAAGTCTACTGTTTCATTATCTGTCAAATTACTTAGCTGAAACGGTTTCCTGTTTCAGTGGAACGAAACATTCTAAGATCATACTTCAAAGGGAATTTTCACAAAAGCAGAAGTGGCAAACCAGTTCAAATTTGCCATCTGCAATAACCTGAAGAGCTCAATAGCTTATTGAAGCTCAAGCCATCTCCATTCTTGTTAGCAAAACTGTAAACAGTATTTCAGAGTGTCTATACTGAACTGGCAAAATGACTTTGAATCAGTAAGTGTTAGCACACATAATAAGGAACAGCCACTTAAACTTCACCTTTACAAACTTTTAAGAGAGAACAGATTCCTAAAGCCGACTGAAGAGCGTAGGCCCAACATGTTCTGCAGCTAATGCAGCATGAAACTGGAACAAAATGTTCTTTCCCCCCACTCAATTCTCCTAGATTTTGTGCTTAACAAAATGGGGGGGGGGACTACACTGCCACCCACAAGCACAACTTAATCCCAAATAAAAGTACGACAACAAAGACAAAGGAGCCAATCATGGGTGTATATAGAAAGGGGCTTAATATTTCAAAGGGCAATAAGGTGGTTTTTGTTTTTTAAAGTATAGGATTTTCAGCGGAAATGGTAAAGCTGGATTAAAAAAATACAGGTTGAAATTTTGATGCCAACAGTATGCTACATAAGCAACTTTGCTTCTTGCATTCAACTATGGAAAGGTCTTGGCTTCACTCTAACTAGACATTATGAGACTTTAATCAAATCTGATTTGATTCTGTCCAGTTTGGATATTAAGAACACTGAATATCCAAGGCAGAGGTTGTGAATGAGTCCTTCTAATTCATGTAAATAGCAATATTCTCACAAAAGGGTAATTCCATAGAGACCAACATAATATTTGTAATCTTCTACACATAATATTTTGTGTATTGGCTGGTATTATTAATTGTGTGTTAACTTGATTGATGTTCCCTTCAAAAATAAAGAAATATGCCAGATTGTTTAAATGATTTCTTTTTATTGTATTTTAAAAGTCGTGACTAGCAAAACAGTTTTACAACCACAAGAATTTATCTGGACCTTAAAAGAATTATATTCTCTAAAATTTTGAATTAAAAAAATCAATCAGTAAGCAATATACACAGTTACTGTTATTGGCAAGTGTGAAAACGTTTTCCAGCATATGACCTGTGACCAACATAACACATAAAATTCAGTGACAAACACAAAAAAATAAATGCCTTCAGAGCAAGACACTGTGTGATATGACACTTCACTTTGCATTCACAAACTGCAGGTGTGCACCACCAAATCCATTTAAGAAGTTGCAATGCCCAAAGGAATTTTTGACTTGGCTCAGTCAATACCCTAATGATTTGTTCCTTTTCAACCCATTGTGTTTATTAGGAGAAAGTCACAGTAAGATGCTGGTGAATTTCATGAATATTTTAGAATTTGCAAACTGCTGGAGCAATTTAATATTTGAAAAATAAGAAGCTGAGAGAACAAAAACTGACTTTACATCCCTACCTGGTCCACAACTTTTCTCCATGTCTCAAATTCAACAATAACAAAGTTGCCAACTGACAGCAGTACTTCAGTGACTGTTTCTGCTTTCTTTCAGAATAACCACATTTCCCATATAGGCATCATCCCCTGTGTTTCTTCTCATTTTTCTAAATGAGAAAGCCAACTTTTCAATACAATGAAGGATCATTAACCTATTGTCTATTTTCTTGGAGAGGTCTTTAACTGAAGATGAGGAAAAGAGAAATTCCAAGTCACCTTGAATGTCATGCTGCTGGTTGCTTGCTCACACATAAAATGCCATTTTGAAAAAAATGCTGGATTATGAAACTTTGGAAAACATATTTAAAATGATACAGAACGCGTTAACTATTATACATGTAAAAATGGCAAATGGGTTTGTAGGTTGACATTTTCATGTAATTCCCCAAAACCATTTTTAGATCAAGCATATGACCCAAAACACCAGTCTAGAGCAGATGTCAAACCGATGTATAAAATGGTTCTTTTGTTTATACCCAACTGCACCAAACTTTTTCTGCATTATCCTTCCTTGTTAACTACCGTGTGCTTATGTTATTAGCATCACATCATTTCTTGATTCTGCAATATTCTGTTAGGCACTATGCTTTCAAACACATTCTGAAATCTTATTTTGATCTCTTGTTTGCATAGCTGCTTTTAACAGATTTTAGTCTGCAGAAACTCCAGTTCCAATACATATTTGTGAGTTATCACTAGTAACCTCAATCTTAGCACCTGTTCTTTCATGCATTAGGAAAATCCTATTCTTTCTACCTAGAGTTAATACGCCCTGCAAGCGGCAAGAGAAGCATGAAGTGTCCGCCAATATGCTGTGGTACCGTGTTTCCCCCTTTTTAAGACACCGTCTTATAACTTTTCCCCCCTCAAAAAACACAGGGTGGCTTACTTTCGGTGGGATGTCTTATTTTTTTATTACCGGTACGGTTTTTACGGTTCAGGGCACTGGCTCAGGGCGCTGCTGGGCTGTCTTGAGTGCTCGGCGCTGCAGCAGCCCCCAGTTCCGGGTGGCGGGGTGGCAGGCGTCTTTGGCCGGGCCAGGCAGAGGCCGCTGGCTCATGCGCTCCGCCCGCCGCTGCAGGGCGCTCCAAGCTCCTTGGTCGGGCCAGGCAAGGAAGAAGCAGTGAGCCCAGCAGTGGCGGCAAGCACGGAAGTGGCAGGGATGGCGGTGGACGAGAAGGCAGAGCGCGGGGATGCAGCCAGCAAGGCGGGAGCACGATCAGCTGTTAAGCGGAGCTCTTGGAGCGCCTCATCATAGCTGATCGCGCTCCTGCAGTGCTGGCTGCATGGAGTGACTCTGTGAGTGGAGGTGCCTGTGGAGGTTGGTTTCCGCGGCGCGGAAGTATGGCTTATTTTCGGGGTATGTCTTATATTTCTCAAATACTTAAAAACCCTGCCATGGCTTACTTTATGACTACGTATTAAAAAAGGGGAAACAGGGTAATTGTGCTATTTATTTGTGGCCTTGTCTCAATTTGGGATGGTTAAAACACGGTTCACTCCTGGTATTTTAAGAGTAGCTAGGAAAAGTGTGGAGTCATTACTGCCATAGCCGCTTGTCTTCTTTGATAGCATTTCACTTATTTTAGCAGCATGCACAGATGCAATGACTTGCCTGCTAGCAATTGTACCTTCCACAGCAGTGAGGGAGTGGGGTTATGTTTGTATGCCATAGTGCTACACACTTTACTTTGAGTGCTACCTGTGTAGCAGTTGTTTTCCTGGAGCCCTATTCAGCTCGTCTACCAGACATCAAACAATATTCAGCTAAGTTTTATTCAGAATACATCCGGTGAAATGAACACGTTTGTTAGGTCCTATTAATTTCAATTTCTTCTGAGTAAAACTAAGTTGAATACCACCCAGAACATACCTTCAAAAGACACACATAAAACATGAACAGATCTGTGCTGATCAAGGTGGGTGCAACATTTTAGCCAGCATCATGTAGAGATACATACACAACATACCCAGAGATACTATATTTTTTCTGTATTTAATCAAATGTCTTCTGTAATAACTTGCAGTTCAGATTATATTACATTGCGTTGGATGAAAAAACAATAATTTTCTTTCATCAAAAGTGAGCATCTAGCTACTTTCATTTTAATTTCATGTATAATGGGAAAAGATGATAAAAAGCACCTGGATCAATATTGTTCCATTCATTGTTCCTTTATACTTAAGTCATAATCAGTTTGGTGTGAGAAATGAAAACCTGCTTGATATACACAATGAACAGGTACGTCATTTACTTTTATCTTGCGTTAATCAATAATTAAAGATTAAATACATTGAGACAATACCCATTTCTGGTTAAACAGAACATGTTTTTAGTGGAATTACAATGTTTGCCTGCTCATGCCAAGTGGATAGTTCCACAGATCTTCCATGACCGCAAGTTGTCAACACCCCAAAAAGTGTCCATTTATCAGAGGGGCATTGAAAAAAATGCAGGTGGCAAACAGAGCAACAAAATAATTTTGCAGCTATCTCAATGGAGGTCATTGTAAATAAAATAAGCACATGCTTGTGTTGGGAAAAGTGAAATGTTTAATGTCCAATTATGCTCTAGCACAGGCATCCCCAAACTGCGGCCCTCCAGATGTTTTGGCCTACAATTCCCATGATCCCTAGCTAACAGGACCAGTGGTCAGGGATGATGGGAATTGTAGTCCAAAACATCTGGAGGGCCGAAGTTTGGGGATGCCTGCTCTAGCAGGTATAGCAGAGTGTGATTGGCTTAGTTTCTAAATTCATTATTGCAAGCAGCATCAATCATGGATTTTGTTTGAAAACAGCTTGATTACATCGCCACTTCTTATCCATTAGGATACACATGTGTGGCTTCAGGGGGGAAAGTTCCCATTTTCTTTACTGCAGAAGTAATGTCAGCTATCAGACAGCATCTATAATTGACTTAGGAAGAAATTCGCAAGAAGGGAGGAGAGGATAAATTAGATTGGAATTAGAAGGATTCTTCTCATCTCATCTCTTTTCTTTTCTTGGTATCCTTTCATCTTTTGCATTCCAGTCAGGTAATCTTTGAAGCGGTTGGGTATTTAAGACCCCCAGAACATGAAATACTTTACTACAGAGACAATCTGTGTGAGGGAATGTGAGAAACAGAACCAATAAAAGAGCAATACTCAAGTGACCTGTAAAGAAAGTAGATCAATATGGGGATTTGAATAAGATTAGATGCTTGACAGCTGAAGATCACAAAGCTGATAAAATGACTAAACGAGGAAGTAAAGACACAGTCAATTACTCATTAGCAACAACTTGTGGGGTGAGTTGAGGCTGGACTAGACACATAAGGTGCAAGGACTTTTGGGGTGCATTGTTACTATTTGCAAAGGCCTGGACTCTCTGTATCCAGAACAAATTCTGGCCCAACATTAATAATTAGTAAACAGTCTCCAATATCATCCATAGGACTCATAATAATATTGGTATATAATGCCTTAATGGCCAGGGACCAGTTTGCTTAAGGGGTTCCCTTGCCCAATATGTGCCAACTTGATCACTTCAATCTGCAAAACTCACACTTCTGTAAGTGCCATGCAATGTCTATACTGTATTCATCAGGAGTCATGTCTTTAGCGCCTGTATTTTGAAACTCCCCGACTATTGACATTATTGATGGCTGCTGAAAATGTTTCTGTTTCAGGAGGTCTATTCAGATACATGACACGTTACATGTTTTGTTGTGTTTCAGTGTTTCTAGATTATTTTAACAGTTTCTACATGTTTTAGAAGTGTTTCAAATATGTTTTATTTTCCTGTTAATTGTATTTTTATTACAGAGCAAGAGAAAACAAGCATGCTCTCACTTCCATGTGACAGCCCTTAAGATATTTGAAGATGGCTATCGTATCTGCTCTCAGTCTCCTCTTTTGCAGGCTAAACCTACCCAGATCCTTATTGATAACTAAATAAAAGTATATGATCAGGATGCAAATGAGCAACTGTGAAAGGCCCAGTTGAGAGGAAACAAAACCTTTTCTCCAACCTAGACATTGGTGACAGATATTTTCATACATGCAGATATATAATGCAACTATGGCAGCGGACTTCAGCAAACTGAAGTCAACACTCTTCGATTTGATCCACTGAATGCTTATAAGTACTACAGTTAGGCAGTGGTCATCAGTGTCTAACCACCTACTTTAAGCTATCTGGTAGCCTACCTTTTGTCTTTTTTATTTAGTTGCATTTATATAGTGCCCACAAGTCAGATTCTGGTTGCTTCCAATCTTCTCCCATTAACAGTTTCAGGTTCAGGCATTTAAAATATTCTAGGCGATGGCTGCAAAAGAAAGGAGCAAAAGAGTCAGATAGGTTGGAAACATTTACACTTACCCCTTTCCACATCTGCTAAATTGATATGAAAAAAAGTTATTGCATTACAAAACTACAGTACAGTAACTATGTATTACAGAACTAGTGTAAGTGTGTTGTTCTTCACCACCCCAAGAATTTACACTGTAATTTATATATGTGTGTGTGTGTGTGTGTGTCACATTCATATTGTGAAACTGATTCAAATAATTACATTCTGTGCCATGTTGCCTTCTGAGTTTTCATGCAAGAAAAAGTATGAAAGTAAGGAGTGCAGATAACACACTGTCAAATAAAGAATAAAAAGTAGCCACCAAGATAAACAGATGGGTAGTAGATAGGATTGGAGGTTTTATGGTGCAACTACCCAGAGAGCACATTACACTGTATGCAAGGTTATGTTTCAAGTGGACATCTCACAAAGTCTCATTTCAGTTCAGGCATAAAGCATTTTTTTATCAGAAGTGCACATTTTGCAGATTGAAATGTTGTAATGCACACATACTACCAGATATTTCCTTTCAGTAAATACTAATGAATATGGAGCACAGCAAGCTACCCCAGACCCAAGAAACCATTCAAAAGAACACAGGGGGAAGAAAAGTAAGCATTGTTCTAATATTTTACACCATCATTCATACATTCACATTTCCCAATGCACCTCTTGATCCAATTCAATAAGTGTACAGGTATTATATTATATCCCAAAGGATAAGCTTAGCAAAGCAGTGTATGTGTGAGAATGATCTTTAAAGGTTATTTTGTTTGAATTCCTTTAATGTGTTAACGTTTTCAATAGTAAAATTGCTACACGCCGAATAAAAAGCATCCTTGACCAGCAGAAGCAACATCACTGCATTTAAGTTCTTGTCTAGATTCTGCAGTTTGGGTCCTAATATAACTTGCCCTTCTAACTTGAAGGGCAATAAAATATTCTCCCACTCACACCAGTCTCTTAGAACCGCCGCTCCCCCCCCCCCAAAAAAAGCACCACAGATGTACTTACAAATCAGGTTTCTGTTTTGCCACAATGTCATGTTGAGGTACAGGGAAGAGGGCTTCATATGTTCTGTTAACTCCTGACCCATGAATTGCAAATGCATTAAATTTGTTGGTAGCTGGTGGGAAATAACTCCAAGGAAGATGAGCTTTTCCATTCCATTTGACACACGTTCTCGACACTTCAAACATTAAAGGAAGTTCTTGCTGTGTTAAAAGAAGATATGCAGATTTACCCCAGTCCCGTGAGTGTTGAAGTAATTGTGTGTTTGGGGAAGGTGGTGGTGGAATCCTATGGTTCACTTACTTTGCACACTTTTCGTCTGCCAGAAAGCAGTAACACCAGATACTGCCCATGCCTACAAAACATAATATAGTCATACCAGAAATATATCAATTAGCATGTCTCTAAACCAGAGGCAGCTTATAGTTGTCAGAAGAAAATTGTGTAACCTGACAAAATGCAAATAACTCCTAAGCAACTTGCTACATAAGTCAACAGCCATTAAATTGCACAACTGTATTTGCTTCATTCTGAACTACTTCTACAAATAAGGTAAAGGTAATATAAAGGACCCCTGGATGGTTAGGGTTAGGGCTAGTCCAGTCAAAGGCAACTATGGGGTGCAGTGCTCATCTTGCTTTCAGCCTGAGGGAGCCAGCATTTGTCCACGGACAGCTTTCCGGGTCATGTGGCCAGCATGACTAAACTGCTTCTGCACAATGGAACACTGTGATGGAAGTCAGAGCACACAGAAACACCGTTTACCTTCCCACCACAGCCGTACCTATTTATCTACTTGCAATGGTATGCTTTTGAACTGCTGGATTGGCAGAAACTGGGACAGAGCAACAGGAGTTCACTCAGTCACGTGGATTCAAACCTAGGGATGCGGGTGGCACTGTGGTCTAAACAACTGAGCTTCTTGGGCTTGGGGATCAGAAGGTCAGCAGGTTGAATCGGTGTGACAGTGGTGAGCTACCATTGCTCTGTCCCAGCTCTTGCCAACCTAGCAGTTCAAAAGCACACCACTGCAAGTAGATAAATGGGTGCCACTGGAGTGCCATGGTGTTCCGTTGTGCCAGCCATGCTGGCCACATGACCTGGAAAGCTGCTTGTGGACAAACACTGGCTCCCTTGGCCTGAATCAAGATGAGCAATGCACCCCATAGTCGTCTTTGACTAGACTTAACCGTTCAGGGGTCCTTTACCTTTACCTTTCTTTACAAAGAAGGCATTTGCTGAAGTAAGTCTTTACCAATCCACAGCCACATACACACACATCTTTATGGGCCGCTTTTAAATTTGCTCATAATTGTCCATCATTTTCACTGGTCCCCCACCCTAGCTACAGCACCACTCAAATCCCCAATTTTATATATTTTTCAGAGCTTGCCTCCCTGAATGGACTCAATAAAAACGTACACTGCCTTTATCCTATCTTGGACTCTTTATCCTATCTTGGATTCTTCTCACTCTGATTCTGTAAGAATACAGAAATTCATTCATTGGTTAATGTTATAATACTGCAGCTGCAAATTAAAGATTCCTACAGAGCTTTACATGTAGAGTATTGGCAACCGCATAGAAAAACATGCAGGTGATTTTGCTCTTAAGGACTCTGTCCCTGTGCATCACCTTACCATCTCACTGTATAATAATATTAATATTAGTAATTAATTTATTAAGATTAATATCCTGCCCATCTGGCTGGGTTTCCCCAGCCACTCTGGGCAGCTTACAACATATATAATATTGCATTGCACGTCAATATACATTAACTTTACAGCTCTGCTCCTTAGCTTACTGCCAAAATATACAGACTGAGAGAAACCATCTTATTTTTTCTAGCCACATTGTAGAATCACCAGCTACCTTCCAAAGCCACAGAACAACTCCAAGCAGAAAGACAATTCTGATACTGGACAAGGTCTGGATGGGATTCCCTAGTGGCAAATCTTGTTCTTCACCTCCATAAAGCTGAAAGCACTCTTAGAATTCTAGCAATCTCCCAAATACAAGCTTACACATCATAATTGCATAAGAAATTAAAGGATTTTGAAATGTTTACTTACGGACAAAACTCCACTTCTAAGTACTGCTCAGTTTGGTGATTCAAGAAGAAAGCTTCTACAACTAAAAACCAAAAAAGCATTGCTGTTTCATTTTAAATCATTTTTATATTTACAGTGCAAACCTACACACAGTTACATGAACTCAATCCCAATTGCTCAATATAACTTATTCCCTACTGCATTTAGGAGTGCAGACTTAGGCTACAATCCTATATCCATTTACCTAGGAGTACAGCCCAATTGAACTCAGTGGGACTTACCTCTGAGTGGATACGATAGTGCGGCAGCCCACTAACTGTATATATTTTTCATAATGCGCTTTGAAAACTCTTTTCAAATAGCTTATAATTACCATAATCAAGAATAGTATTGCTTTTAAAACTACTACAAAAAAGTGTTTTACAAACTCTCTGTGTGTATATACGTAGGGAGAAGAAACAAAAGATTGATTCTTCCATCTTGATAAGGATGGAAACAGCTGTGGAAAATAACAGTTTTTCTACCTGATATTAGCTGTCAATCAGGTAAGTGATGCTTAGGGATTCTTACGGGATGTGTGTGTAGGTAAAATTGAACAGAACTGAGCAATCACTCATTGCACTGCCCCTAAGGAAAAGCCTTAAGTGCAAGAAACTGATGCAATATACTCCTAAAGCAATGGAATGAATGTGAAACAATTGAGAGAGCAGGGAAAGAATTTCATTCATATGTATGAAAAAGCTACTCAGGAATCCTGCTGCTACTTTCCAATGCAGTACTGATCAACGGAAACAGCTGCAAGAAATAATAATAAAATACAAATGGCTCCCAGAAAAAGATTTCTCCTCCACCTAGGGAAGTATAAATTATGAATTCTTCATACCTTCAAAAGCAGAAAATAAAAAGAATGGGGGAAATTGTTCCAACTGATGCTCATACAGCACATTTAAGTTTTTTTAAATACAAAATTGGTGTTATTATAGCAGGTAGCAGCATACTCAACTATTACTCCAGATTCTCCTCTAGAATGCTATGTGAACATAGCCAATTAGTGAATATTTTGAACACTGTACATATTTATTGCACTGCCAATTTGAATGCATTATGCTGTGAATGTTATTTTGGCAACAATGCTGCAATACTAACATTTAGAAACCTGCGGAGCTTGAATGCAAGATAAAGCCATATAAGCTTGATGGCATAAGAAAGAAGTTTAAAATGTGAAGATCACATAGCCAAGGAAACTTGCCAGATGACTTCACACTGATATATCGTCCTGTTTAAGAAAAATAGATTCAAAGTAGTGTTGGTAACATTGAAACTCCAACTATCAAGAACCGGTAGTCATCTCCATAGTGATGGAAATCAGGGAAGTCAAAGCGAAAGCCCAGCTGAGATGGGGAGAGATTACTTAGACTTGGAGAAATATAGTGGCTATGTCAAACAAGACCACAGAAGTTGTTGGTCCATCAAAAAATGTTTTAAGAACTTAAGAAGAGCCTACTGGATCAGGACAATGGCCCATCTAGCCCAGTATCCTGTTCCCATAGATGCCTATGTTAAACTGAAAGCAGGATCTGAGTTCAACAGTGAAGGTAGTTTTTAGTCGTGTTATCCAGATATTCCTGCGTCAGTAGTATGGTATGTGGCCTACAAAATGAGAGAACCAAGTTTTATAAGTTTTATGACTGATGATAGGTAGGTAGCCGTGTTGGTCTGAGTCGAAGCAAAATAAAAAAATTCCTTCAGTAGCACCTTAAAGACCAACTAAGTTTTTATTTTGGTATGAGCTTTCGTGTGCATGCACACTTCGTCAGATACACTGAAACAGAATCAACCAGACCCTTATTTATATTCAGAGGGTGGGGGTGGGGGGTGGGAATGGGTGATGGGCTGATAGGAGTGGTGAACTGATGATATGACTGATGATATTAGGTACTTTGGATGTCACCCAAGCTAAATCACACTCAAAGTAGATACACTGCAATTAATGGGTCTACACTGAGCATGTCTCTTACAGTGAACATCACTCTTACTTTAAACAGGCTACAAAGTGGGTGGCTATTTGAAAATCTGTATTATGGTATTAGTTTTAAGCAGTTGATTTATCTTTTTTTTTTAAACATACTTTTTATTAATTTTACAAAAAAAAAAAAACGGTACATACATAAACACCTTTTCCACCTCCTTCCTACCCACCCACATGGGTCCTCCCCTGCCACAGAAGTATCCCATGTATGTGAACAGTCAGAGATGGTCCATTTTATGCTTGGATTTCTGTCCTCCTCCCCCTCCCCTGACCCCAAAGCCCCCCCCTGCCACCAGGGAGCTCCAGCAAACCAGGGCAGTACGCAGGAGGTCATCCATCCAACCATCTATTGTCATACCAAAAAAAGAGAAAAAGAGAAATAGGAAAAAAGAGAAAAAAGAAAGGGCAAAAAAAGATAAAAAAACAATACAAAACAGAAAATTTTTTCTTACATTCATAATTGTAAAACCATATTTTGTGGGCTTCCCCTCCCCCCCCTTCCCCGGTTTTCATCCCTTTTTTATCATCTGCAACAGTTTCTTACTTTATAAAAATACACCTTTGTATCTTATACAACTTATAAATCAATTGTTAACATTTTCATCTAATATTCAAATCACTGAAAAATCCAACTCCCATTTTATCTTCCCGTGCCTAATTTTTACTCCCTCTATAAGCCTCCATATTTTCACATTTTTCCAAAATCCATTCACTTTTAAAACTATAACTATTCTCAATTTAACCTTACATCCCCGATTACCGGCTCCACCCCCCCAATCCAGCAAATTCCATAATCCGCAGACCAGTTATAAACCTGTTAATCCATCCTTATAATCACAACATCACTTCCCCTTCACCCCACCCCCTGTTTACAGTCTTTTGCCATCCAGGCCACCATACAGGACCCCTGAATTTCTTCTCTTCTCTGCATATTTTTTCCTTCTTCCCTGTGGGCGTTCTGGAGTTCCAGTAATACCAATCGTGCCCCCCTCAAAGGCAGGGCACTCCATCCAACTTTTTGTAGAGTAAAGTCATCATTTTTTTCGTGGTGTGCTTCATTTTGTGTTGAATCATCACAGTCCTCATCTTCATCTTTTCCTTCCAAATCACAGTCATCATCATTGTCATTCTCACATTCATCTTTTTCAGCGTCAAAAGCTTCATCTTCTAAAAAATCATATTCTGCCATCACCATCTGAAATTGTTGCTGTAACTCTTGCCGTCGTGTCTCCTCTTGACATAGTTCTATTCTTGTTTCCCACATTAAGGTCAAAACAGACCGCTGGAACTCAGGGGAACACTTTTTTGTTGACATAGTTCAATCCTGCCAAGGTCAAAACTTGTCACGTGGGGTGGAATATGATCACAGTTTATTTTCTCGACTCCATTTTAACAAACTGGCTGCATTCTTCAAGTCTTATTAACAATAAAGTTCGAACTCACATTTCACAAACATTTAAACCAAAAAAGAAATTCCACAAAGTCCAGAAATACAAAGTGAAATAAAAATTGACTTATAAATCCTGATCAACTCACTGGGTTGTCTGGGCTGCCGGCTCCTGAGGAAAAGAAAGGTTTTTCTTAGTCTTTACCTCTTGCTGCAGGGAACTCACAACCACAGTCTCTCTCCCCTTTCACCCTGCATCAAAGGGGAGATTCTCTTTGATGCCTTTGAGGGATCCTTTTGAATTGCAAATCTTCTGTTTACGGCTTCGGGTTTCTATTTACTGTCTCTTTTGTTGCCGTGGGGGGGGTGGCTTCCTCTTTTCTCCCCTCTCTCCCAGATCCAAATTGTTTTATAATCCAAATCGTGAGGTTACTTACAGTCTTGTTTCCAATCGTTTTATTTTCAGAAGAATCCAGCGCTCTCCGCCTTCGGCTTGAAGCTTCTCCCTGCTAGAATAACGTTGCCGCTCAAAATGGCCCCCGCGACTTCTACCCTCCTCGCTCCGGAGCTCTTATTAGAGCTAGCCGAAGGGTTGGGGAGTCCGGATTGGGGCTGTGCCGAGCAAATTTGCCCCCGGGACGCCCTTCCCGAGGTTCTAAGGGGCGCAGCGTCGCTCTCGCTGCCCTCCCCACTCCTAGCAGGGACGGGCCGTCTCGGAGACGAGACGAAACCCCGCCGATCAGCGCTGGCGCTGAACCCGAACTCTGGTTTCTCTTCAGATCGTATAAATCTTTCGCCTTTTAAGCAGTTGATTTATCAACAGATCCCTTAAAGAAACAGTTGCCAGTAAGAAAACCAGTGAGCTTAAGTGGCAACTGTACTGAAGTGTTGGAATTTGTATTATAAGACAAAAGTTCTTTTGACTACTCATTTAGTGAAAATTAATTTATCCAGCATAAAAGATGAGAGATTCTGATGCTACACTTCCAAGATGTACATAAGAGTCTTTATCACACAGGAAAGTTAAAAACCTTGAAGCTAATGCACCAAGATTAGGGTTGCCATGTTTCAAAAAGTAAAAATTAGGACACCCCGAAAGCTGTTGAGATTTTTTTTTTCAAAAACTGTGATTTTTTGATTGACTAAGATCCAGGACAAAGCACCGCCTTTTGGAAATCCCTCTGCCCTGGACATCAATTCCGCCTTTGAAATCCCAGTAATGTCCGGGAAAATCTGGACATATGGCACATAACTGCCAAGTCTCCCGTTTTTCACGGGAAACCCCCATATTTTAATCCGTTTCCCGCTGTTATCCTGAATAGAAAGAAATCCCGGAAATCCCCCAGATTTCCTACCTGCCAGGGAGGCTCCATTTCGGCTGCCGCTCTGCCCATGCCTGGGCACCGGAAATCGGGCAGAGTGGCACCGGAAGTCGCTTCTACGCATGTCCAGACATGCGTAGAAGCGACTTCTGGTGCCACACCGCTGCTGATCCCGCATTTTTCAGCGGGAGACTTGGCAGCTATGATATGGCAGCCCAAAACCAATATACAGTTACCAAACTTTATTGATGGGATAAATATGGATTTGCATTCATTTTGTAATTGACTATGGTATTTGGGAATACCATATGGGAAGATCATTCAGAGGCAGTCCTTAATCACTGTCATGCATAGTAACGGATTACTACCATTTTGTCCACTGTAACACTGTATATGGAATAAGCAGCTTGTGCTATAAATAGCCTATTGCTAGCATTTACACACTTGCAAATGAACATATGTTGTAGCATATCCCCCTAACAATTTGCAAAACCATTTTCCCCTTTGAGGCAGGGGCCTGTCCTTTTGTACTGTTTGCACCATATAAACTGGCAACAACAACAACAACAACAACAACAACAATAATAATAATAATAATAATAATGCCCCTGTAGGTTTCATAGCATTGTATTTCTTTAGGTTTTCACAAGCTGTGTGACAATTTCTACAAGGAACCTGGCATTAATAACATTAGTTTTGATTCAGATCTGGATAATTAGATGATAGTTTACCAAAAAATTCCAAGACAAGGATAGTAATATATTTCTTTACCTAGGAGGCAGAATTGCAGAGAGGGATGCTCAAAAAAGGACACAGATTTCATGAAAATTGCCTGCCTTTTGAGATAACCTAAAATATATTACTTGATATATAAATGGTAATTGATGTTTACAACACAGTTATAATATTTATTCAGCTTTCATAAATCCTAATAATTTGCAATAAGTAGCCTTCCCATTAAAAATTAAATGACCCTTCTGCCCCACTATATTACATTACATCCCAGCTAGAAGAGGACAGAGAGTGAGGAAACAGATGTTGGTGGAAGGGGAGCCTCTCCTCATCCTTTGGACCCCTGGGAAAGCTGCTGCACCTGGAACTGGTTGTTCCAGGTGCAACTGAATGGGACACAGCTGTGGGAGGTCTCAGGCAGTGCCTTGGGTCTACACATAAAGAGCAAGTCTAGAGCGAGAGACTAGGCTGATGTTTGCTGCTTCGAGTAGCTCTTTTTATTGTGAAACCTTTGTGGATGAGCTCAGAGTTTGCTGGACTCTGGGTGAGAAACCCAGAGGATGATAGGATGTGCCAGAAGGAAAAGGAATATATTTTATTTTATTTATATACACAATAACAACCCTATGTATTCATGCAGTGCTTATATGTAACTGTGTATTTTTGTAATATTATGTTTAAGTTGTTTGCTGTTGCTTCAGTCTTTTGTACCCTTATCTCTAAGAATATATATTTAATATATTAAGCAGTATAGAAATTAGAGATTAAATAATCAATCAATACTGGAAAGAAAACTGAATGTTTAGGGCACTTGGAGCTCCTAACTAGGCTTCATGCATTTCTCTGTTTTGAATCAGCTTCTCTGATAGTCACAGGATTCTGGATACTACTAATGGAAAGCTCATTCTCTCAATGTAGATCTTACATAACCAAAACAGCACCATCTAGCCCAGGCATCCCCAAACTGCGGCCCTCCAGATGTTTTGGTCTACAACTCCCATGGTCCCTAGCTAACAGGACCAGTGGTCAGAGAAGATGGGAATTGTAGTCCAAAACATCTGGAGGGCCGAAGTTTGGGGATGCCTGATCTAGCCACATCAGCAGATTCAGGGGAACCCAAAACTTTACAGAAGTAGAGGATGGGCAAAGGAGAGGCGGTGGGAGGGGGAATAGGGGACCTACACCCCCTCACAGCATAATTAGTATTGAGCATATTCAGTGGGCACAAAATGATGAATCTGTTGGGGGTGAAAAATGGAAAGCTGAGGTAGAATGGAATACTCTGAAAAATGGCAGAGTTATCTGTCTGCAAGCTTGAACAAGAGCACTCCACATAACCTGTTGTTGCATTTCTTTAAACAAAGTCCAGCATTTCTCTTTACAGGAATGCCAGCCTATACACAGGAGATGCTGCCAGAATATACATGATAGAACCTTGCAATAAGATTGAATCACTTACCCTCATAGTCCCACAGTCCATTGAATGGTTTTCCAGGTTCACCAGGAGGCGGAGGATCGTTAAAAAATGGAGCACACACTTCTATCATCATTCCAGCATCTTCACCTGTCAACTTGATTGTAACTGGATCATGACTGACTGGTAAGCTGTTCCATGTATCTTCAATTTTAAACTCCATCTGAATATTATATTGTAAACTTAAAATGATTAATTTTTTGCTTAATAATAAGAAGTTTGCCACTAAAAATTATTTGTAATTTGTTCCATTAAAAAACAAACCAAACTGCAGTGTCACTTTATCCCTCCTTCATTCAACCCTCTGCTGTTGTTTGAACTCACAACATTCATCTATGTCCCCCCCACACCCCCTATCTTTTTTTCCTTTATTTTAATAATTTCAATGGGGGGGTTGGCAAATTTTCCGCACCAGGTACCACCTGACCTTGCTACGCCACTGCACCCCCCCCCCCTGCTTTACTCAAACTTCTGCCATTGTGGGAGTGAAAAGGGGAAACACTGAAATGGGCAGAAATGCTGTTCTGAAGTTTTCAGCTGCCTCACATGAGAGATGAGGTGCATTCAAACATCCCATAGTACTTTCTCACAATGTATTTTGCTCCCGGTACCATGTGTTTTCAACAAAGTTCCAGATTCAATGTAGTAATTTAGCAGAAATATTTTACTGACAAGCAGACACACATATATGTACAACATCCATCAACTGAACTTAATATTATCTAACTGAACAAACTGATGGGCTTGCTCTTAAGATACAGTAATATATATCAGCATGGGTTATGCATACAAAAGGGGCTGCAGAATAGAAGAAAGGAGGCATGGAAATGGGAGGGGAGGGAGATAATGTGTGTATGGAAAGGGAGATGAACAATAAGGAGAAGAGGGTAAGGGTGTGGAAATAAGGATGGTCTTTGTGCAGTGGTGGAGCTAGCGGCTCCGGCATCTGGAGCGGTGCAGCCCTCCGGGGGGGGGGGTCCAATTACAGCGCGGCAGCGTGATCCTCCCAGGGGGGACTGATTGCAGCATGGCGCCATGATCCTCCTGGTGGGTGGCCAGTTGTGGCACAGTGACGCGATCCTCCTGATGGTGGGCCAATCACGGCATGGCAGCGCAATCCTCCCAGTGGGGGTTTGATCATGGCGCAGCAGTGCACGCCACCCAGGGGGGATTTTGTTTCCCCCCCCCCGGGATGACACCTGGGGCGGGCTGCCTGCCCCCACCGCACCGCCCTTTCTATGCCCTTGTCTGTGTGCAAGGAGAGTTGAGAAAAGGGGTGAGGAAAAAATAGAATGAAGGTGCAAAGCGGGTTGCAAAATAAGACAGAGTAGGTGGCATGGGAATGGGGTTGAAGATGAAAGCAGGAGTGTGAAAGAGTCTGAATAGGCCAGGTTGGTAGCTTCATAACTGGGCAAAGGGCAGAAAGGGTGCTTATTAATTGCAATGTGTGGTAGGAGGATGCAAGAGGTTATAATGAGGGTGGACAAAAGTAAGTGAGGAGGCATGGACATGGGGGTGAAAGTGAAAACAGGGATGCAAAGTGTGTTTGCACAACAGAGTAGAAGAGACTAGTAGCTTCTGAAATAAGGTTGGGAAGGTGAAAAGTGAGCTTAGTAGGGGTGGGAAGTGGAAGCTCTAGACCCATGGTTCCCAATGTGGGGCTCACGCACCACAGGGCGGCAATTTGATTTTTAAGGGGGGCAATGAGTTATTAACAGTGAATGGCCTTTTAGGCTTCCTCCACGTGAATAGGAGTTCATTTTTTGAATAATAAGAATTATATGTCACAGGAGGGGAGGGCAATCAGGATTTTAGAGATGCTTGGGTGGGGCATGGCCAAAACAGTTTGGGAACCACTGCTCTAGGGGGTTAATGTGGGAAGAATAGTGGGGGGCAGTGAATGGAGCAGACAGGGGCACAGCTGCTAGTAACATTAATAGCATTCTATAATCTCCCACCTTCTACCCATTATTGCAAGTGACAGAACATTATTGCAACAGAGATATGCAAGTCGACCAATTGCATGTGTTACTGGAAGTTCCATTAAGATCTTGGTACAGAGTTATTACAGACGCAGGAGAACTAAATGACTTGCTGCAACACCATACCTTTTTCAGTACCTGACTGTTCATGCCTATTTTCACCACAGGGTGTCCACAGTGATCTCAACTTTAACTTGTATAAATATGCAAATCCACTATCACCCTCCAAATAAAGTTCTATTTCCACAGCAGTATTGGTGCTGAACAAATGGCCTACCTATGGATAAAGCAGAACATGTTAAAGTTGAAATACAGCTATATATCCTCTGCAATCTTATGATAAAAATAAATTTTCCTTATAAATAGTCTTGGAAATCGACTCATGCAATATCTTCTAAGAACTTAAGAGTGAGCTGAATCAGACCAGTGACCAATTTATTCCAGCATTCTGGCCAGTCAGGTGCTTTGGGGAAGCCTGCAAGCAGGTCCTGAGGGCAACAGCATGTTCCTCTTCTGTGGTTTCCAGCAACATGTATTCAGAAGCTTACTGCCTCCAACAATGGAGGAAGAACACATCCATCAGGGAAAGTAGCCACTGATAGCCTTGTCCTCAGTCTAAGAATTTGTTGAATCTTCTTTAAAAGCCTTCCAAGTTGGTGGCCATCACTGCCTCTCATGGAAACAAATGTCATAGTTTCACTATACATTATAAGTACTGTCTTTTGTCTGTCCTGAAGCTTCCAATGTTCAGCTTCAATGGATGTCCCTAAGTGCCAATGTTGTGAAAGAGAGAAAAACTTCACTCTCTCTGCTTTCTCCATACCATGCATAATTTCATACACTTCTGTTACAGAACCTACTACTGTATTTTCTTTGAACTAAAAAGCCCCCAATGTTGTAATATTTCCTTCTGCATGGCTGCCTCCAACTGGTACAAAACATAGCAGTCTCCCTTGATTGGCATTCTGTGGTCCATCAGCTTATCCTTGTGCCCTACAACTTGCACTTGTTACCTGTAGCCTTCCAGGTACCATCACCCTAAGCAGTTTTAAGTACATACTTTAACACCACTTTCTTACCTATACACCAAGTCCACACAATGAGGATATGGTATGTGAAAGTGTTTTCCCAACATTGTGGCACTCCCCTCTCAAACCATCTTCGAAACCCAGGACACATCAAGTAGGAACATTGTTAGCCTACTATTAGGCTACTTTGGGTAAAACTGAAGTTGGAGCATGCATTAAAAAAGCATATTTTAATGTTGGAACCCTACACAAAACAAGGTATTGTAAATACCGTAATGTGCAGTCCATACTTCAGTATCAATCCACCCACAAAGCAATCAAAAGACAATAGTTTAGACCAGTGGTCCCCAGACTTACCGGGCTTCGGGCCGGTGCCCGCTGCGCCGACCGCGTGGCGGGCTGGAGGGCAGGGGAGTGCGCGCGCAGCGGGCCGGAGGGCGGGGGAGTGCGCACCCGTGCGCATGCGCACACGCACAGAAAAAAATCGCCGAAAATCGCTTGTGCGCATGCGTATGGGCCTCCCCCGACCCGGAAGTGCATCGGAAATGACCTCTTCTGGGTCGGGAGAGGCCCATACGCATGCGCACAAAGGATTTTCGGTTTTGAAGGTCGCCGCCGCGCCGCAAGAGCGGGCGGCGGCAGCGGGCGGCGGGGGGCGTCGCGGGCCGGATTGGGAGGCCAATTGGGCCGTGTGACTAATATAAAAGTCAAAACTTTTTTCTCAATATGAGAAAATAGTTTAAAGGAGTTAAGCTGAGTGGCAAGTTGAGTTGAGCATATCAAGAAAGGAGGTGTCATGCAATTTATCCAGGAACCAGTTTCCCCACTTGTCTACATTATACATCTTCCTGCCCATACCTGCAGAGATAGTGCACTATTTAACTCTTTCCCTCCATTGCCTGTGGTAAAAAGAAACTTCGAATGCAGGACTGGGAAAATGTGAGCTAATTACAAATTGACTGAGGGATAGCTCTAGCATTAAAATTGCCTGCAATTGATGGGTCAATGATAGGGAATTTGGTCTCCAGTTTTTCCAAAAAGTATGTGAGTTGGTTCCAATATCCTGTCAATGTCTGCTTGTTGGGGCAAGGGGGGGCTATATACGTTAATTATGATTAGAACTAAGTTTGAAGAGCTCAGGAGGAATGCCTGGGCAATATTATTACATGCCTGGAGACTGTTGGGCACAAAGAAAATTAGTCCTGCTTTATATCGACCCATGATGTTGGATTTGTGGGCTAGGAGAGAATACGAGTTGTATCCCAACTGAGGGATAGCCATAACTGTCAGCTTACGGATTGGAAAATAAGGGATTAGCAGCCTCACCCAGCGGTGCGGCACCGGAAATCGGTTCTGTGCATGTTCAGAAATGCGCAGAAACAACTTTCAGCGGCGGCATCTGGACATGCGCAGAAACGATTTCCGCTGCCCAGACAGGGGCAGAGCGGCACCAGAAATCGGTTCTGCGCATGCCCGGGCATGCGCAGAGGCGATTTCTGGCAGCAATTGGAAAGTGAGCGAGCAGCCAGCCGCCGAGGTAGAGGTTTTACTGGGCGGCGGCTGGCTGCTCGCTCGCGGGGGGCGAGTGGAGCCTCCATTGCCAGCAGGGAGGGAGAGGAGCTGCTTTGAAACCCAGGAAATTTATGGGATATCTACAATCCGGGATAGCGGCGGGAAACGGATTGAAATAAGGGGGTTTCCCGCGAAAAACGGGAGGGTTAACAGCTATGGGGATAGCTCTGTCAGTTGAGCATGACACTCTCAACACGGGGTTCAAGCTCCACATTGGGTGAAAGATTCTTGCATTGCAGGGGTTTGGACTAGATGACCCTTGGGATCTTGTCCAACCCTACAATTTTACAATTCTATGCTGTTGTAGTGTTTGTATGCCCACAAAGGACATCAGGTTTCCAGAACTTGGGGAGGAACTTGGGAACTACTAAGGGGAAACACAAAGTGTTAATACATCCCATTAATTACCATCCAGTATTGTGGGTATGTGACGTCATACTGTGATAAGCGTTCAATATAAAGTGTGTATGTGTGGATGGAAAAAATCCGATCCGCACGACCCATATGTGCAAAAACTATGGAATATACACACCCTCTAACACAATATTGTGTGCGTGCAAGTGGAAGAATCACTCTTTCCCCAGGATGCCGACATACTGATGAAGAGGACAGTGAGACACATCCCAAGAGTCCCTTATCTCATCCTCTCTGTAGAGTAGAAATCTACAGTACAGTATTGCAATGACTGTTCTGGACAGTCTATGCGGGCAGCCCTCTTCGATTTAAACCAGGTCCTTCTCCCCTCTCCCCGCCCCCGTTCGGTTGCCAACTTTTCCCGCCGGAGAGGACCCTCTGCCTCTGGAAACCGCCGGAGACGGAAAAGTTTCAGCTGCCACCATTTCAGCTCACCGCGCTACCCTTTCAATAACACCGAGGAGCGTTGGGGAGGCAAGTTGCTTCGAAACCAGGAAGCGAGGGAAGGAAATCCAGCCCTGCGACCGGGCATAGGGCAGCTGCCAGCCAAGTCCCCCATGCTACTTTGCTCAGGAGGAGGCCCTGTTGGATTTAATGGGGCTCCCTCCCAGCATAGCTGCCAAGTTATCCCTTTTTTTAAGGGATTTTCCCTTATGCTGAATAGGCTTCCTCGCGAGAAAAGGGAAAACTTGGCAGCTATGCCTCCCAGCTAGGACTGCAGCCTAACAGGTCTACTCGGAAGTAATTGGTCCCTGGGAGATGTAGATACTAACTTCCGCGTAACCGCGCACACAAACTCACAGCGGTTGCCCACTCACCGCTCAGTTTTGTTCCTCTGCCGCTTCCTCGCACAGCCTGAAGTAAGAGGCGGGCACGTGATGCTTTTTTTCTTTCCCCCTTTTAAACCAATGGAAAAAGTCATCTCCTTCGCCTAGATTCCGATTGGCGGGCTGAGTCAGGCGCGTCATATGCGGACCCGTTTCCTCCTCCTCCTTCGTTTTCTTCTACTCCTCTTGTGTTTTTTGCTTCTTTTCCTGTCCGTCGGTCGTTATGGTAATCGGCGGCGTTGAGGTGGCGGGTTAACCAGGTGTCTCGCGCCGGTCTCTTACGGGGGAGGTGGGAGGGCCTGTGATTGGTCCAGAGAGGAGGATTAGGGCAGGCGGGGAGCAGCTGCCGCTTCACGCGCGCGGCGGGGTTCCAACCGTCAGTCCCAGTCCGTGTGTGGGAAGAGAGTGAGTGAGAGGGTCGCGTGTTCCCTCCCCACCCCCCACCCCGCTCCGCATTTCTTCCAAGAGAGCAATGTGACACGCAACAGGCGACCTCGTCTGAAAAGAAACGTGTGTATTACATACACTTGTCGGCAGGTATGGGGAGGCATTTTTCTTCAGTTAACGCTTCCTCTTAAATAATAATTTCTCCTATGGGTTTATACCTTCCAGCAGTCATTTTTCTCGCTGGCATAATCCATGTCTACTTTAGAGGTCCTTTCAGACGGGGGTTTTCATTGCAATATGCTCTTTTGTTCAATAATGATGCGTTATGGGGTGGGTTTGTTCTTTTTTAATATTAGTGGTTCTGAGATGCTTTCCCCCAGTGTTTCCATATAATTGCTGTTGGGAGAGACTATAACACAACAAAAACTAGATTAAAAAAAGCCCCTCGCTTCATAACATTTGTTGTAACTTTCTGCTGATATCCCATAACTTTCTATACAACTTATGTACTGGCTGGAAATGAAGCAGTATGACAATCCCAAAACTTTTGCAGGGACAAATGGTTGTGGGTTTTTGTGTGTAAATAGTGTTGAACGAAGGAGCATGTATGACCCTTCTGATTGCAGCATGGACACAAATCATGAACATGCAATAAAAAGGATGTGTTGAAGGACTGTTCTTATTTTTATCTTTTTAAACTTTATAATGGTACACTGATGAGCTGCTGTAGGCTGGGGAAGTTTTATATTTGATATCCAAGGGATCATGGGCATAGCCAAGAATTTTGTGAGGGAAGGAAGACCTTTTGTTAGGGAAGGCAGAACCTCAGTTTGCTGTGCATTTTTATTGGATGGGGGGGGGGCTGCACCCATGCATGGGACTACAGCTTTGAAAACTGAGTTTCCATTGCGATGTTTGATAGAGCAGTTTTTATTTCAGAATTATTTCCACATGCCGTATCTTTCTGTAAATAGGACACTTGTAGATTCTGAGGAGAATTCAGTTAGAAACTAAAGTTAGAAACGAATGGAAGTGAATTACTGTAGGTTTTGCTGCTTACATTTATCTGACTTTTACAGGTTTTGTATTTACCTTGATGAGAGGGAGTTCATTTGGTCAGAAACCTTATTGTGCGACCTTCCAGGTTAAAATATGGAAAGAGCAACTGATTTTCCGAGAGATCAAAGTAAGTTCTGCATACGAGTTCATTCAGACCTATACTGTTAGTTGATGTATTTCATTGAAAAGCTTAAACAGAAGTTTTCTGTTTTATAAAAGAGAAGTGGGGGCCAATAACAGCTTAGGTCAGGCATCCCCAAACTTCGGCCCTCCAGATGTTTTGGACTACAATTCACATCTTCCCCGACTACTGGTCCTGTTAGCTAGGGATCACAGGAGTTGTAGGCCAAAACATCTGGAGGGCCGCAGTTTGGGGATGTCTGGCTTAGGTGTTCTTTTGGATCTGTTGCTGTATATTAAAGTGCAGATAACATCAAAGACCACAAGTGCCTGTTACCTCCTTTTGCTGGTATTCTGTGCACTCCTATCTGGAGAGAGCAGACCTGGTATCTGTTATTTTAACATTCTGTCCAAATTAGACTATTGTAAGAGTGTCTACATAGGGCTGTCTATAAAGAGAGTACGAAATTGGTACGAAATACGGTTATTTGTTTGCTAGCAGGAGTTAAACAACTCAAATTATACCAACCCTGTATCACTTGCATTGCTTACCAGTTCGTTTCTGGGCTTAGTTTATGCTGGTTTTGCCCTTTAAGACCTACATTGTTTTGGACTAGCGAGATGAGTGCCGCAACCCCAGAGTCGGACACGACTGGACCTGATGGTCAGGGGCCCCTTTACCTTTTTATCTGAAGTATCGCCTACTGTCACGAACCTCCCAACGTCTTAAGATCAGCCTCAGAGTCAGGTTTATGGCCCTAGCGGAAATACCACTAGCAACGAGAGACTGACACTTTAATGTGGTGCCCTACATCTGTGGAATTTGCTTCTCAGACATCTTTGTCAGGCCCCTATTTGGTTGTTTTTCACTGAACTCTAAATATTTGTTTCACTTAGCTTTTCCTGAGTTATTTGTTAGGTTTGTCTCGCTCAGGGGTCCCCAGACTACGACCCGCGGGCCAGATGCGGCCCCATTGGACTCCCAATCCAGCCCACAACAACCCGCGCCGCCCGCTCTTACGGCGTGCAGTGCGGCGGCGCTCTTCCAGGTCGGAAAAAAGCGCCGAAAATCGTTTGTGTGCATGCGTATGGGCCTCTCCCAACCCAGAAGAGATCATTTCCAGTGCACTTCCGGGTCGGGGGAGGCCCATAAGCATGCGCACAAACGATGTCCGGCGCTTTTTCCGACCTGGAAGCGCGCCACTGCGCCAGTAAGTGTGCGCATGCGCAAGGGCGCGCACTCTCCTGCCCTCCGGCTCGCCACGCAATCGGCTTGCTGGCCACTGGTCATGGAGCAGAGTCAGTAGAACCCCCTATATGAGCAAGCAGGCAGGTAGAAAACCTCAAAATGGAGTGTTCTGAGGAGGGCCTTAGCTAGCCTGGGTTTCATTGGCTCCCATTTGATGGTAATGGGCCTGATCACTACACCAGCGCTAGGTTGGACCAGCACTTTGCCTACCTTATGCCTTCCACCTATCACCTTCTGCCCAGGCTATTGTGAGCAGCAGGGCTACTGATGCAGCAGTGACGCCTCCACTCTCTTAAACCTCAGTGCTCCCCAGCCAGGATTTGACTTGCAGTGTTGTATATTGAAGCTGTACTCAAGGTCATAGACCTAATATTAGTGAATCTGGTAAAACTTGTGTGCATACGATTATTATTCCTATTCATTATTATCCTGCTTTTGTACCTGTAGGTAAAGGTAAGGTAAAGGACCCCTGGACAGTTGTCCAGTCAAAGGAAACTGGTACCTATGCAGCACAAGCACTACCCTCAATAAGTAAGAATGCAATCATAAACTCACTACTGTAGTCCCATTGAACTTGGGGATTTAACATAAGAGGAGCCCTTCTAGAGCAGAACAGAGGTCTGACTGGTCCAGTGTCCTATTCTCGCAGTGACCAACAAAATTCCTATTGGAAACCTTCACGAGGGACTTGGGTGCAATAGCATTTTCCCAACTTGTCATCCCATCCCCATACAGAGGCATACTGTCTCACACTGTGGAGGTAGAACATATCCATCATGGTTAGTAGCTATAGCCTTATTCTCCATAAAATTCTCTAATCCTGTTTTAAAACTATCAAAATTAGTGTCTGCTTTTACATCTTGTGGGAGTGAGTTCCATGGTTTAACTCTGTGCTGAGTGAAGTACTTCCCTGTTCAGACTCTTCCAGCATTGAGCTTCATTGGACAGCCCCCCCCCCCAACTTTCTAGTAACATGCAAGGGATTGTGCTTCAGATTCTGGAGAATTTCCATTACATTTTTCTTATGCTTTGCAAATCTTTCACCCTTTCAAATTCATGTTCATTTCCATCAAATGAAACAGTAATAATGTATATAAAACAGAAATATAAAAAGAGGCAAAAGTGTTACTTCAACATCAAGATAAACATTCCTCCTTTTATAGAGCAAACACAGTGGCTGTTTCGTAAAGACTAGCACTGTAGATCTGGTGAATATGCTGCATATGACAGCTTAATCAAATTGGTGCTGAAATATTAGCATCACAAAGTGAAACACTAAGCATTTGTTTTCAGGGAGTTTCAAAGGTGCTCTTGTTACATCATTGAAAAAGCTGTGATACACTTCTGTTCTGTTTAAATTTCATTTATCTAACATGCTCAGAAAATGTTAATAGCTACCACTGGGAGCCAGGTGTTAACATATGAAAACACATTTATTCTTGGTCTACTGCAGCTTCTTAATATAGTTGCCTACTAGTGTTTTGCAACTCCAAAGCATGCCTAATCAACTCAATACAGACAGCCAATGAATGGGTTACAATAAATGAAAAACAGTTTGTTTAAACTGCCATCCATTACTACATCACTTTAACTTCTTGTCCTGCATAACTGTTGCCCCAGACACTCCTTAAAAATTTCCAACTTGGCAAATCTAGAAAGATACAGTTTTCAGACCCAAATGAGTATCTACTTTTACTGTAATTTTAGGTTCAATATATTTTATATTTTTATGAAACTCTCCCTGGCATGTTTGGGAGAGGCAGTAAATAAGCAGTTTTACTGTAATTCTGAATTGACAAATACCTGACAAAATGTTCCCCAAAATGATACCGGTAACTCTCATCTCAGTGACTTATCAATTACACCCTTAAGTGAGAGATAACTAGGGCAGAAGAATGATAATATTCAGATTTTGGGAATACTTCTGGAGCCAGTATTGCTCCTTAAGGTTTAGGATACTGCTGTTGCCAGATGTGCTTTTACTCATCTTCAGCTAGTGCAGCAAATGCAGTCTTCCCAGAATAAGACAGTTCTTGTCACTGCTGCACATGCTTTGGCACATGCTTTGCACATCATTGTTGAATTATTGAAATCCCCTCAGTGTGGAGCTGCTTCCAAAGCATGTTTGGATACTGCAGCCAGTCAAGAATACTGCTGTCAGTAATTCTGAGGATGTTATTCAGTATTATTCAATCTCCATTTTCTTCCAATATGTTGGTGCAGGTAGTGACCTTGAGAGCCGTAAATGCATTGGCCTAGGGTAGAACTCCTTGCTGCCGTGAGCTCTTGCCTGCTTGTTAAGATCATCTGGAGAGTCTCTGCTCTGCCTCCCACCTGTATCAGAAGCCTAAGTTGATGGGTTTCCTAGAGTAACACCTGGGTTCTAGGGTACCCTTCCCCAGGTGGCACTGCTGGTTGTATAGCCTTTTGAAAAATTGTTAAAACTGTCCTCCTTAAAAGTTTTATATATTTTATAAATGACTTAGAAGGCGCCAGTCTAACAGGAAAGGAGCATATACATGTTGAAATAAATTAAACATTTACAAATATTATTATTTAAATGACTGAATTAATATCACGTGAAGGATAATGTACAAGAGTCAACATACATCAAAATCTACTTCCAGGATAATCAGTAGAACCCCAGTTTAACAAAAGTCCAACCAATTTGAAATCTGTCAAGTGAACTCTTATTTTAGGTAAATTGGTAGCAAAGATGAATAAGGTGACTCCAAATAATGTTTTACTATCTTCTTAGATTTTGGGTGGTGGAATTCAACAAAGATGTTGGTAAATAAAATTTGGTGAACAAAACTACTTACCCTGCAAGCCAATGCATTATTAGTTGGAAGTGGTCCACTGTGTTTGATGAAACTTGCTCTCAAATAAGTATGTATGGATTGCAATAAACTTTTTTTTGTTGAATTCCTGTCTAAAGGTTATTTTTTGAAAAGGTGCATTCTTTTATAACAGTAAAGGAAAGGGGATTCACAGTGAAAAGTGATTAAAACTGATCTATAAACTATATTGCATTTTAAGTTATATGTTGCCAAAATAAATGTCGTCTTCATAAGGTCAGGAAGCAAATGTATTAGGAGACAATATTTCTAGTTGAATTTCATAATGTAAACTATCAGTCCTGCAAATTAAGGGATTAATTTGTTTCAGATCAAAGGCTAAATGATGTGCCCCAGCAACTTCAGACAGAGAATCTAACAAGAACTACCTTTGAACAGGTAAATTTATTTTCTGGTGTTTACATTGCAGTAAGCCACCAAAATGATGCACTGTAGAAAGATGTTGGAAAGGTTACTATTTTTTAGACGTCTCTACAAATTCAAGTTTTCATATATTTGTGCATAAATTATTGACACTAGAGCATGGAGGAGCTTAAAAGTTTGTTTGCAGTTAGAAGCTATCCAGGTCTTTTTATTTAGGAACTTTTTATACCAGAGGTTTTCAACCTTTTTGAGCACATGGCTCCCTTGACCAACTACCTTCTTTCTGCAGCACCCCTGTGTGGCTCAGGAGCCCAGTTATGTCATCCCTTGCCTGCAGAACTGGCAGCCTCTCACCCTTTTTCGGACACACTCCCTTGTGAAGTGTTCATTCAGCCTCCTTTCCTTTCCCCTCTCCTTGGGAATCCTCTGGGCAACCAATGCTGCCTCTCCTGGTATCTGAGCCGCCACCCCCCACCCCAAAGAGAGATGTTTCCTTACAGTGCCCTACAGGGGTCTGGAAAGAGGATCCCCCCAACCTTAGTGACCCAACTGAGACTGGCCAAAGTTGAGGCCAGCATCTTACCTTGGGAGGCAGCAGTGGGTGCTGCCGGGCCTGCATGGCGGAAAGGCTCTTCTTCAGCACCGGGCACTCAGCTCCCAGGCAGGCATTGCACACAGCAAGCACAAGAAAGGTGCCTGCCTGGCCTCCCACTTGTCTGCCCGTTCCCAACAGCAAGGGGCTGGCAGACTGGCTGGCTGGGCTCCATTGGCCGCTTGTTTGCTTGGTTACTCTAAGGCTGCCTAAACTCCCTTGCCAGCCCCAAAGGTACTATTTGCCTGCATAGCATGTAGCCAGACATGCCACAACAAACAGCCATTCAAGACACTTGGAGGCAGAGATGTGAGAGGGCATCCGAGTAGGGAGGGAAGGAATGAGGGACGAAGGCCAGGGTTGCCCGCTGCACCCCTGACCATCATTCAAGGCACCCCAGGGTGCCATGCCACACTGGTTGAAAACCACTGTTTTATACAGTACTAATTTTTTAGAATAGGGACCCAGGTGGCGCTGTGGGCTAAACCACTGAGCCTAGGGCTTGCTGATCAGAAGGTCGGCGGTTCGAATCCCTGTGACGAGGTGAACTCCCGTTGCTTGGTCCCAGCTCCTGCCAACCTAGCAGTTCGAAAGCACATCAAAATGCAAGTAGATAAATAGGAACCACTATAGCGGGAAGGTAAACGGTGTTTCCATGTGCTGCTCTGGTTTGCCAGAAGCGGCTTTGTCATGCTGGCCACATGACCTGGAAGCTATACGCCGGCTCCCTCGGCCAATAATGCGAGATGAGCGTGCAACCCCAGAGTCGGTCACGACTGGACCTAATGGTCAGGGGTCCCTTTACCTTACCTTTACCTTTAATTTTTAGAATATTGCCCATAAATACATATCTGCAGAACTGTGGATTAAAATAACAAGAATCCATACAATAGAAATGAATGGGCTTTGGATTCATACACTTGCTTCTCTTAGCCTTTTATTCCCCTCAACCACCCTGATTCCTTCCTTATTGTCTTAGTTGTACCAAATCATACCTTGTCATGATCTCTGAATTGTAGTTTCTCTGTTGTTGTGCAAGCCTCCTTTAATGATTTTTATTCATAAAGGTAGCTTATAAATATTTTACGTAATACAAAATTGCTGTATGACTTTATTTATGAACTGCCTTGAGATGTGTGTATATTATAATACATATCATATCATATTTCTAAAATCTAAAAGGCCTTTTCGTAATTGTTCTGAGGTTGACTGGGGAAATACTGTATATTGATCAGATGCTGCTACAAATTTAAATGCTTTACTGATGCTTCCAGGTTATAACTTTATAGATCAACAATAATTGCTAATCCACAGTTTTTCTAAAACAAAAAACAGAAATTCATAGTACAACAAGAGTCTGGCTCTCACTTATAGTGAGTGGTGTGCCACAAATTTGTAATACTGTACTGTACTATAGAAACTAATATGTTTACATGGGCTTAGATGAGAACATTTCACTCTGTTCTAGTTTCTAATCATAAGGTGGTATGTGAATCATCATTTGGAACACTACTAGTCATTATAGATGGAGACTTTCTTTCTGCTGTGGAAAAAGATTGTGTTTATCTCCAGAAGAACTGAAATGACATATATCATTTTAATGTAAAAGCAGAATATGGAATTAAACATCATTGCGTATGGAATGGATTGGCCAAAACATGAAGATTTTAGAAAATTAAATATGCTTCACTTTTTAAAAATATGTGGTAATATGTAACAGTATTAAAAGGAAATAGTTTCATTTCAGAAGAATCCCTTAGGAGGTAACAATGAAGTGGAGCCTGAACTGATGAATCAAAGGTAAAGCGGTTTGTTTTGTGTGTGTGTTATAATTAAATTTAAAGTACTACCGTGTTTTGAATGTGATTTGATTATTTGGTTTGTTTTCTGTCAGCCACTTTTTAAATGTTATTTTCAAGCTTGGAAATATAGAATTAGAAAAGGAAACAATAATGTATTTTTTCCTTTCTCAACTTGATCTGTATTTGAAAGGAAGTCTCTGTGTATACTGATAGTGCTCTATGGTGCTTTACCTTTTTTAAAAACAACAACTGTTATGCCTCATTAATATTTGGTGCTGACTTCCATTTTAGCATTGGTTCAAAAGGGGGGAAATGGTATATAGAAATGAGGGAATTATTGGATGCCAGGATCCAGGTTTGGGGCAAGTACTCTTTGGTGAGAGAAGCCCAGCAGAGATTTAAAGTCACAAAATATGCAGCAAAGTAAAGCATGGAAATTTAGGTAGTTAGACCTTTAAAATATGTCCTTGTGAGTTCCTTCCAAAGTTCCCCTCTTCCCCCAGCATAGGAAAAAGCCATGTGTTTGGTAAGTTAAAAAATTACTTACAAACCCTCCAAATGTCAGGCTCATGTGCTTTTCAATAAATCAGTCAGAAAAGTTGCAGAAGCAGTAAAACATGGCTTAGTTATTATGGTGAAAGTCCTAAATTAATGGTTTGAAACTCAAAAGTGGCTTTGAGCTTCTCTGATTGACTGGGGTACAACAGTAGGCTTTATTAGCTTCCTTCCAAGGTTAGCTTCCTCTAGCTAAACCTGGCAGGATAGCATATAGTATTAACCCATTTGTGACTTAAGCATGTTGGTTATAGGAGGCTGGTTGTCCCCACAATATCAAGAAGCAAGTCCAGTTGAACTTGGTAAAATATACTCATGAATAAACATGTTTAGGAGCATGCTGTGCAACTTGAGGTTAATTGGCGTTCCTTGATGGCAGTGATGCCATTAGCTGTGTTTGGAGAACCCATGGCTCTTAAACAGGGTCAAAATGCCGCAAGTGCCCCATGCCTTAGGAATTACAATGTGGGAAACCATAGCAAGTCTGAGTACCCAAGCTCTTGGACATCATCAGGTACTAGACTAGTCCTTTCACTCCTATATCTATTTGCACAATTATGTGAATGTTGCATGGAATTTTCACTGGATATAATTTTTTCTAAGGTTACCATTTTGGATGCAGTAGAGCTTCCACTGAAAGGCAGGCCATTCCTTTATGAAAATAGATTTTTATTTACACCAAACAAGGCGCAGTGTGACTCATCCCCCTCTATTGACAAGCACTTTGCTGAGGAAATGGGAAGGATTGTGTTGTATCAAGCCACAGATCACCTCCTTTAAACTAATTGAATGTTCAGTCAGTGTTACCAATGTCTTTATTTTGTATATTTTTACTTCTACGTTAGACTATCTCCTCTAGCTGCTGATTATGATGGACATCTGAAGGAAATGAATGAACAGCTGAGGTTCTGTCAGGTATGAATCACACACACGAGTGTTTTCCTGTTGCTCTTCACACAAGCTTATTAAGATCAAATTTTAAGAGATAGTAGCATGTGCCGTTGAAATCTACCGTAATGCTTATCATACTCGGAGTAGACCAGTTGAATAGTGAGTAAATTTGAGTATGTCTGTCATTGAACACCCGTTATGAATAATATTGTCAACACTAAAAAACAGTTTTTGTTCTAAGTTATAAAGTGTTATAATTCTTTTTTTCCTGGAGCTGAACTAGGAAAAAGTATTTTGTATCTACATGTTTGTGTATCTACATGGTGTGCGTGAGATTTAATTTTAGTGTGTCTAACAGTTTAGTGACACCTATTCAAAAATAAATGCTTACAGTTATTTATTGCTTTTTTTTTTAGGTGCAGATGAGGGAATTGCGACTAAAACTTGAACAAGTTACCAAGGAAAATGAAAGGTCGATTCACCGAGTGGCATTATTTTTTGTTTCTTTGTTTCTTTATTTATTTTTAGATTTCTATACTGTCCTTCATCCGAAGATCACAGGGCAGTTTACAATATAGAGACACAAAAATACATAACATAATAGCAAACCAAAATAGTAATCCCTCCACAGTTTAAAAGGCCATAGATTGTTTAATCAGCCAAAGGCCCGGCATAAGAGAAAGTGGGGTAAAAAGATATGTAATGAGGGTGCCAGGCGAGCCTCCCTAGGGAGAGCATTCTGCAAGTGGGAAGTCACCATGTCGCTCAGATTTTGAGCGCAGGGTCCAGGTTGGTTCATATGGGGAGAAGCAGTCCTTGAGGTACTGCAGTCCTGAGCACTTTGCATTGGGCCTGGAAACTAATTGGCAGCCAGTGCAGTCAGGCCAGGTTTAGCGTTGTATATATGTCTTGTCCCAATGAGCAATCTCACTGCCGAATTCTGCACCAGCTGAAGCTTTCAACCCGTCTTCAGAAGCAGTCCCATGTATAATGCATTGCAGTAATCTAACCTAGAGGTTAGATGGTGTTGGAGGAGACTCTTGAGAGTCCCATGGACTGCAAGAAGATCAAACCTATCCATTCTGAAGGAAATCAGCCCTGAGTGCTCACTGGAAGGACAGATCGTGAAGCTGAGGCTCCAATACTTTGGCCACCGGGACGACAGAGGACGAGATGGTTGGACAGTGTTCTCGAAGCTACGAACACGAGTTTGACCAAACTGCAGGAGGTAGTGAAAGACAGGAGTGCCTGGCATGCTATGGTACATCCATGGGGTCACGAAGAGTCGGACACGACTAAACGACTAAACAACAACAAACAACAGAGGTTACTAGAGCATAGATAACAGAAGTTAGATAACTATCCCTGTCCAGATGGGGTGCAACTGGTGCCTATGAGGGGAATGTGGTGGTGACTGGATGTGAGCCAGGCCCTTCCTGTGAGTCATCCCAGCTGTGGCGGATGTTACCTGGCCCTCCTCATGGGGCAGGAGCAGGCAGGCTTACGCTTAATGCCTCGACCAGTGCCTAGCAGCTGACTTAGATCTACTTACTTTAATCAAACTTGCTCTCAAGTATGTGTGTATAGGATTACAATCTGAACACACCTCATCTCTCCTCTCCTCTCCTCATTTTGCCATCAATGTCTCTTCCCACCCACTTTCATGCTGCCAGATGCATTTTCAGAGTGAGCATTACTATTGCTAGCATCATTTTCAACCACCAAGCCTAATATTTAGAAATACTTAAATGCAAGCAATTAGTATATTTCTAACCCTTGTCACATATCTGTAATACTGCTCATATAAAACTGTTTACTCTTTTCTTTCATAACAAAAATATATGTCTTTACCTAGGGAACCTGGAGTACTTGATTTATGTTAACTTAGTAACATTTACTTATTATTAAAGTTGTATCCTGCCGTTCTTCCCAAAGTACCCCAGGCCTCCAAATTTTTAAGTAACAATTCCATGCTGAATTTTAGGTGCAGTGTACTTTCTTTTTCTATAGGAGTCGGTGGGTTTTCCGATTCTTGTCCCTCCAGCAACAACAGAGAGCCAGGCTTTTGGAGGCCACAGCAGAGCCCAGTATTGTCTTGATGAAAGCTCAGATCTGGCAGGGAAGGGGAAAGGGTCTCCTTTTTTGAAGTAGATACATCCCTAAAGGACAGACCAAGAACAAGGAGAGACATCACTGGGATGATACAGTACTGCATTTCTTCACAATGTTTAATTCCTCCCACTATTTCCCACAAGAAACTTAAATTGTGTCTTATGGCTATAGGATATGTTTCTAATCTAACGTCCTCTTTGCAGAATTTTTCACAGCAGCAGCCACTTGTTTTTAGCTTCTCAGTTTCTTTATTGCACAGCAAGAACTATTAAATTCCTCAGAAAATTCCTGCTGTTCACTTTGGTACTGTGCCAGGATATGGTCATAAGGGATCTACAGATACCGCTCTTAGTGTTTGTTTCTCTTGTGTATATCCTGTAGAAAGACTTCAGTGTGCTTATAGCTTCCAGAATAATTCAATACATTGTTATAAACTTGAGAAGTGTTTATTTTCCTGCTGATGGTTCATTTCCATCAAATTGGCTTTGATTACTATTTTAAAATAAATTGCTTGTCTATATATTTGTAACCTAGATTGCATGAAGAATTGAAAGAGGCTGTTGAAAAGCAGTTGGAGGCTCTGCAAGCTGGTCCTACCTCAGGGGATGGTACATTCATGGATGAAAATATAATAAGAAACCTTCAAGACCAGTTACAACTAGCAAATAAAGTGAGTGGATTCAAACATCCAGCCTGCCTTGGTTCCTTTACTCTTTTGTATGTAGTTTTAAAGCATATTTCCTCAGAATTTGCCCTTCCCCTCCTTTTACAGTGGTATCTTGGGTTACAGACGCTTCAGGTTATAGACTCTGCTAACCCAGAAATAGTACCTCGGGTTAAGAACTTTGTTTCAGGATGAGAACAGAAATTGTGTGGTGGCAGCGGGAGGCCCCATTAGCTAATGTGGTACCTCAGGTTAAGAACAGTTTCAGGTTAAGAACGGATCTATGGAACGAATTAAGTTCTTAACCCGAGGCACCACTGTATTTCTCAAGAAACTGTAGTTTAGCTATAGATTGTGGCTAACTATATGCTTGTGAAACATGGACCACTTATAAGCGCCATCTCCAAATCCTCGAAAGATTACATCAACGGTGATTCCGGAAAATTTTACACATCACTTGTGAAGACAGGCGAACTAATATCAGTGTATGCACTTCTCAAAAGTAAAATTTTGTCAGGATTTTTAAGCTTGCTTTTAATTTCAGGATTTTATCTTATTGGTAATCTGTGAACCTCTAAGTTCTGTTGAAGATGATGTAATAAGTTCTGGTGTAGTGAATGAAATGTTGGACTAGGACCTGCAGAACCAGGGATCAAATCCCCACTTAGCTGTGAAGCTTACTGGGTGACCTTGGGGCAGTCACTCACTCTCAGCCTAACCCACTTCAGTGTTGTTATGAGGGTAAAATAGGAAAGAATAGGACTGTGTATACCACCTTGAATCCCTTGGAGGAAAGGTGGGAAATAAATGTAATTAATTAATCTTCACATTTGAATTCCATTTTTGGCAGCTAGGTTGCTGTTGAATAGAATTGCCTACTGTTTAAATATATAGCATATAGGAAACAGGTAAGTAATAAGTACCATCGCTTTGGGAGGCAAGTGGGAATATATTGCCGTATCTGCATAATGCAGAGTGGCTTTGTAGAAAAATAACAACCTCTGCTTTCAGTTTTCTGAATCTTAAGCACTAAACAGAAACAAAGTTTCTCATATACTATATTTGCATTTATTTTTGTAGGAAAAGGAACATGCAGTAGAACTTTGGCAGACAGTATCACAGGAATTGGAGCGTCTTCAGCAGATATATCATGCACACATGACAGAAGCACAGATTCATATTGCTGAAAGTCAAAAACAAAAAGTAATCCAGTTTATTGTAATAGCTATGTATTAAAATTCGATTAAGGCTTCAGTCCTCTTTTATGGTGGGGGTGAGACTCCATGGTACTTGCTCTTCCACAACCAAGGCCATACTGGGTCCTTCTGGCTGGGATGGGTAGTGGGGGAGATGGAATTTTGTTCTCTTTGTCCCAGTGGGATGGACATGCCAGCTATGTGGCTGGTGCATATTCAGACTCAATCCATTGACGTGCCGGGGAACAAGGAGGCTTTGGTTCCTTGTTCATGGTCTGTCCCCATCATGCCCATCCCATGTAACATCCTGTTTCAGACCATCCACTGAATGGTGCATCTATTCCAGCAGACTTTTCTGTCAGGATTTGGGGGGCATAAGTGCTGTCCTGAGGGCAGAGCTTCTGTCCTTTGGCAAAGCAGCTCTTAAATTGTTTCTATAAGCTCTTCATCTGGTACTTATCTGACTTTTGGATTGCTTTTGTAAAAGCAAAAACATGATTGTTTCTCATTTCCTTGAGATTTCAGAGATTGTCTTCAGAATGTGACATTGGTGCATTCTGAAGGTCTAAAAACTAAAAGGCATATTAGAAAAGGAGCACACTTACTATGACTTCAAAGCTCCTTATTTTGAAACCCATCTATGGATTTTCAGGGGTTAATTGCAGGGTTACCTCTCTTTAACTTGCATAGCTGTTATACATAGAACCCATTACTACTACACACATGTGCAACTATTGGTTCTGGTGGAAATGCCTCACATCTGGTTGCAGAATGTTCAACCACAGCTTGGCATTGGCTGAGTCCTTTGTGTGTACATTTTTCCATTTCTTTCACACACGGAAAAAACAGTAGGGACTGAAATATACCATTATTGCTTTTTCTGCTGCTGTGTATTTCTTTTGAAATATCTGGCTAACTGTCAAAGAGAGAATTCTGGACGACAGCCAGTGGTAATGTATACAATATAGTA
The DNA here is from genome assembly GCF_963506605.1 of Zootoca vivipara. Classification (NCBI taxonomy): domain Eukaryota; kingdom Metazoa; phylum Chordata; class Lepidosauria; order Squamata; family Lacertidae; genus Zootoca; species Zootoca vivipara. The sequence goes on along the minus strand of NC_083284.1, from coordinate 31,342,112 downwards.
ATAGTACTTAAATGTTTAAAATGTTAAGCTTGAGCATTTATTTTTATGTTGATGTTAAATCCTTTAAATTATAATTACATGCTCTGCATCTTCTTTTTAGGATCAATTGACAAGCTTTCAGCAACTAACAAAGCAACTGCATTTCAACAACGAAAAAACAGAGTCAGTAAGTGAAACACTGAACATTATAATAACATCTTGAAACTGTTGTAGCCTATCTCATATGAATGTCCACTAAAAAGGGGAAAATAAATAAAACAAATGCAAATAGCTCCAAAGCAGATCCTAGGCACTTCTTAACTGTGTATATTACAAACCCCACCTTATTTTTTAACGCCTATGCCATATTTTCTACTTCATTTTTAATCTGTTTTAATTTATTTGTTGGATAACATAATTGGCCCTTGCTCTGGAAAATTAGGTCAGATTTGCGTCACCATGAAGAAGCAAGCCTCTGTCTGTGAAACCACACTTATTTACTTTTATTCCTTAGGGGTTTTTTTATCATTCAAAATAATGATATACAATTTTCTGTTTCCTCCACTTCTCTTCTTCACTTTTTGTGTCAATTCTGTTAGAGGGTAGTGAAAATGATTATAGTAGTGGTTGTAAAAGGGAGCATGAACACTGCATAGGGTACAAAAATTGTTTTATATTATATATGAAAATGCAGTACGACATAAGTTGACAATAATACTATGAAAAAACAAAGGCAAATGATGTAAATAGCTACATTTAAGAGAGGATTAAGAGGAAGTGGAGAACCTGTGAAGAAGATAGTCAAGTTGGGAAATTATGAAAGACTTAAACATTTTGGAGTCAACTGTTAGCAAAGAAAAAAAAATTGAAAAGCAAATTCTTACTACTTGAGGTAAATATGTGTAATCAGAACTTTTAGAACTTTCTGCTACAGGTCTTGGCATCAAATAAAAATATATCTGCCATACTATATTTACTGATTTTTTATATTTTTTATTTAATTTAATTTTTTTTCTTTGGAATGTATTAAAAGACTTTTCCATTATTGTAGCTTAATCAGGTATTTAAGAAGACTGTAACGGAACAGAATGTAGAACTGGACCAGCTACGCAAGGAACAGAGGTATAAATGAGATTTCTGAAACCTCATTTTATTTCATGAGCCCTAGTAGCTTGTTCTACCTTGTTTATTAAACCCATCTAACATCACAGAAACAGCAAACTATGTGACAGTGGTTCATATCCAGAGGTGACTTTTGAATGAGCAAAAAGTTTTTGTGCAATGAAAGTTTCATTAATTCTAGTCCACTGCACTCCATGCACTACGCATCCCTTCTTGTCCCTAACTCTTTTGAAGGGTTGCAGTGGGGAATCTATGAAAATAAAGACCTTGCCTGGTAATAGTGAAAGTGCCTTCTGCTCATGCGAACACAGATTCTAGGTATCATTCCACTATGGTTAAACTGTGGTGGTTGTGTGTATTTTTTGATTCTTAATCCAAATTGAAATTGATTTAGAGCAGCTTTTGCTAACCTGGAGCCCTCTAGAGGTTTTGAGCTGCACCCCACCCCAGCCTCAGCTTACCTGGCTGTGCTCACTAAGGCTGATGGGAACATGCATGTGAACACATACATTGGATATGTGGCATGTGTGTTTGTAAGAGCTTACATTTGTGAGAAGGTGGTTTGTGGTGTGTGATGAGTGCAGGTTGGTCATCCCTATGTCCCCTTTCCTTAATAGTACAGATTGTCAAGGATTCACACTTGTTTCTCCAAATGGGAATGAAAAAGGACGTCTCAAATAGTACATGTTTAAAATCATAATGTTTGCATGATTTTCTAACTTTCCGTGGCTCAAACCCAATGCTGCTATTCTGCTCACAGAATAAAAACTGGCTACAGGGTTGAAGGACTTTCCAGAATAGCACCAAGGCTGGAACTGTAGGAGAAAGTGAAATCAGTAAAAATCATGGCCACTTCTCTTACATTATTAGCATGTACCTTTCCTGAACCAAAAGCCATTTGATGAGCAGAATGGCAGCGCTGGATTGTGCACAATGGGATTATTACTTTTTTATCTCTGTTTTGCCTTGTACACATTAGAGATTCAAATAACATTATTTAATGTTAAGGAAATGAAAAAATAGCTAAAAGCAGCCCTTTTGCTTAAAAAAAAAATCTAGTCATTTGGTGTTAAAGTTGGCTTTAGGTATGTTCTAAAACTATATTTGAAGTTGAAAATGTAATTATAGAGGTCTCCTGTATCATTGCAGGGTGTGTGTGTGTGTGTGTGTGTGTGTGTGTGTGTGTGTGGTGTTAGTAAATACTTGCATAAATAATTGATTGTCACAGCCTGTGGGGTTTCTTTTTGTATAAGTAGCAGTAATGAGAGTGAATAAATATTTTAATGTAATGGTCCTGTCCCTGCAACAGAACTAAGCACAGAAACATAGCAGTTTAGTGCATATCAGGTTAAAGTTTTTAGTTATAAGTGGAAGTGTAGCTATGTAAGCAAACCTAGTGGATTGGTTGAGTGGATGTTTTCCCTATTGCTGCATTGCGGTGTCCTGCTATTCTGTTCTGTTTCCCCCCTCATATTTCTGTGGTTGTTGTTTTTTAAGGTTTTCTTGGTTTACAAAGATATGTGCAATGTTTCATAACATTTTTACAAATCAGTTTCATTTGTTGAGACATTGGGAAGAAAAGGGGAAGAGAGGTAGATAGGGGAGGGTGGGTGGGGTCAGGTGACGATGTTTATATTTTGCTTAATATGTGTGTGGGGTTTTGTCAGCATCGCTTGTGTAGGTTCTCTGCTGTTCGCTTGTGTTCCTTTGGTATATTGCTGTTTTTTGTGATTTTATTTTATTATTATTTTTAACCTGCCCTGGGACCATTTGGTGAGGGATCTCTTCTGAGGAAAATACCTACCTACCTACCAGATTCTGTTAAGGCCTGTGTAGATATGAAGATGCTTGCCTAATAGCAATGGGCAGGGAGTTCCAGAGAGTAGGTGCTGCCACAGTAAAAGAACAGTTCCTTACAAGTGAGGAATACTTTTAAAAGTGCCAGTTCCACAGATCAAAGGAGTCAAATGGGTATATATCAGGCATCCCCAAACTGCGGCCCTCCAGATGTTTTGGCCTACAACTCCCATGATCCCTAGCTAACAGGACCAGTGGTCGGGGAAGATGGGAATTGTAGTCCAAAACATCTGGAGGGCCGAAGTTTGGGGATGCCTGGTATATATGGACAATATGATACTTGAAGTAAGCTGGCCCAGAGCTGTTAAAGACTTTTTATGCTAATAGGAACACCTAAAAATTTGTCCCAGTAATGAATCAGCCCAGGTCTTGAAAGCCACAAAGATCATGTCTAAAGCCTCCAACAGAGAAGCAGGAACACAGCTGCAGTACCGTTCTCTTGCTCTTAAAAAAGGATGTTTATCAGGGTGATCAGTCTCAGGGCTGGGCTTGAACGCAGAGTAAAATATATAGAGAAAATATTTTAATTATTCAAGTGTGAACAATAAATATCTGCTGAAAGCCACAGATTGCAGTAGCACCTGCTGATGGAAACTTCTACTTCACTTCGTAATTCCCTGTATATACAGTTTTGTTAGAGAGTATTCCTATTTCATATAGAGATGGTGGTGTTATTGCTGAAAAGTGCTTCACAGAAGTTTCATAAGAACATAAGAAGGGCCCTGTTGGATCAGATCAAAGCTTTATCTGGTCTATCTGGCCCATTTCCCACAGTGACCAGTCAGATGGTTTTTTGGAAGCCCACAAGCTTCCAAAACGGCAGTAATTCTTTTTTGCTGCTGTTCCTAAATGACCCTTAAAAGAGGCATAAGATTTTTGGTCCTGGGGTGGTATACAGCTCTCATGACTAGCTTTCACTGATAGATTTATCCTAAATTAATTTGTCTAATCCCCTTGTAGAGCCATCAGAGTTGGTGGCCACATTTGTGAAAGTGAATGCCATAGTTTGAGTACGTTCTGTGCCCTGTGGCTGTTAGAACGTGTATGGGCTCAGTATCTGAAAAATCTCCATACGCATACCACATTATCTTAGGATCCATGTTGCTTTTGTTAAGACACTGAGGTCAGCTCCTTTCAGACAGTTTGGTACCCACATAGAGACCTGGCTGCATAGAAGCAGTTTTAGCAGTAATCTTGCCACTGATTCACAGATAAAACAGATGGAGGAGATACAAAATATACAAATATGGTTTTTTATTGGTCCAATGTAAGTGGACCAATGTATGGGAAAATATTATTTGATTATACAATTTAGTTAAGATGAAATAAGTAATGTGATTAGTAACTCTAATCTGCTTTTTTACAATAAAGTAAATAAAATTAAGAGTGTTTATTTTTACGTGTAGACAATCCAAGTTGGACTTGAGAACAGCAGCTGCTAAGGTTGATGAAATGACCAGACTGATTGAGAATCTTCAGGCCCAGGTAGAGAGAAAGGTATGTCATGTTACTTCTGATTTCAAACACAAGGCATTAATCAGACTTTGGTTGGTTGGCTCCTGTTTTTTTTTTTTTTTTAAATTGAAGCGAAGCTCTGATAATTTCTGAATGACTTCTGTGGCTTCCAGGAAGAAGAGGTGCTTGCTGCTCAGGAAAGAGAGGAAGCATCAGACAAACGCTTGCATCAATTGCAATCTAGCATAAAAGAACTGGAGAAAAGGTAGAACATTAATTGATATAAGGAGTGTGTGTTTTTGATTCTCTGGCACCATAAGAAGGAGCATTGAGAAATTTGAATTCCTTTTTTTTTTGCTTAAGCCATTACAGATATGTTCTTTAATTAAATATAGCTTATTAGACTTATAACTAGACTTGTTACTAACTGTAATTTTCTATGTATTGGATCTAAAAGTACACTTCCATTGGTAGACAGCGTCTTCTCACAGAAGGGTTATCTTCTCACAGAAGGTTTGTTTACTCCTTTCCTAACCAGTGCCTTCTGGTGTTCTGGACTTCAATTTCCATCGTCCCTCAGTGCTGACTTGGGCTGATAGGAGGTGTAGTCCAAAACAACTGGGAGGCCACAAGATTTAGGAAGGCTGTGTGCAAGTATTAGAGTAAAGGTAAAGGGGCCCCTGACCATCAGGTCCAGTCGTGTCCGACTCTGGGGTTGCGGCACTCATCTCGCTCTATATAGCAAAATTGCCTATCTGGCTGTTTCTGCAGCCCTAACTTGTTATGCACAATAAACCTTTGAGAACACTCTTATCCAAAGACATAGAGTGGAAATGGCTTTCTGGATATGTTGAAGGCAAGTAGTCTGGGCCTTCATTATACATTGGCATCATCATGAAATGCATTTGGAAGATGAGCAGATGCTGAAGACCCTGTGTAATGTGTTAGATCACTGGGCCCTTTGAAATAATTATCAAGGGCAGTTCCACATGGTGTTATAGCAATAGTTAAGGTTGCACAGATATACATATCAGTCATGAGATCTGAATTTGAAAGAGCTTGTCCCTTTGCCAGGAAAAATTGCTGAACTTCTGAAAACTAACCTTCAAAATCACTTCAAGATAGTGAACTGTGGCAAATGAAAATTCATATAACCTTGCCCTCTCTAGATTACAAGAGCTGACAATTGAATGTAATTTCAATCCTAGATTTAGCTTCAATCAGTTAAGTGGTCCTTGTTCTGATATGCAGGCTTTGTGTAGCTGCCGAAGATTTGAAAGAGCTAAGAACAGAAAAAACAAACCTAGAAAAACAAATCCAAGAACTGAATGTGAAGTGCACTGTTATGGAAAGGGAGAAGAATGATGCTATGGAAGAGGCTTGTAAGAGCATTCAACTCTTAGAAGAAGCTAATCTGCAAAAGAGTCAGGTAAACAAAGCACCAAGGGACCAATTCTGCATATCTGTATATTCACTCTGGTTCTTTTTCTGAAATAGCTGGAATAATCCAGAACTTGAGTGAGAGGCTACAATTTTGAACAGCCACCTGTTCAAAAAGGGGCCTTTTTAAAGCCACCTCACACTTTCAATTATGTATAAATAATGTAAGTATTTCTGACAAGTAGTCACACACTTTAAGGATTATAATGCAAATTGTGTATTGTGTATAATTGTCATTTTTTACATTCTTCCTTCATCATGCACTTTCAGGAAAAGTGACTTCCACCAGACACAGTTCACATTTCAGAAGTGCCTGCATTCTCTTGGAGCAATGGTCTTAATTGAACATTAAATAAAACTTGGGATGTTTCATTGGGGCTCCCATTTTAAGGATCATCGTTTGGGTCATTCATTCCAAGGCTATGACATCACAAGTTAGCATTTAAAAAATTTGAATCTTAGGGCATATATGTTTGCAGTAAGGCAGTTCAGGTAGCATAATCTGTATAGAGCTAGTGTAAATTTTTCTGTCAATTCTGAACCATCTTGCTACTATGATGTACAGTAGTAAATAGAACTCTAAAGTGTAGCACTCTAGAGACAAACTGTGCTAGAGGCATAAAAATCCGAGCTGACCTAGTTAGTAGTGCCCAAAAAATTCATGGAGAAAGCTAGAGAGTTCCAGAAAAACGTCTACTTCTGCTTCATTGACTATGCAAAAGCCTTTGACTGTGTCGACCACAGCAAACTATGGCAAGTTCTTAAAGAAATGGGAGTGCCTGATCACCTCATCTGTCTCCTGAGAAATCTCTATGTGGGACGAGAAGCTACAGTTAGAACTGGATATGGAACAACTGAGTGGTTCAAAATTGGGAAAGGAGTACGACAAGGTTGTATATTGTCTCCCTGCTTATTTAACTTATATGCAGAATTCATCATGTGAAAGGCTGGACTAGATGAATCCCAAGACGGAATTAAGATTGCCGGAAGAAATATCAACAACCTCAGATATGCAGATGACACAACCTTGATGGCAGAAAGCGAGGAGGAATTAAAGAACCTTTTAATGAGGGTGAAAGAGGAGAGCGCAAAATATGGTCTGAAGCTCAAAATCAAAAAAACCAAGATCATGGCCACTGGTCCCATCACCTCCTGGCAAATAGAAGGGGAAGAAATGGAGGCAGTGAGAGATTTCACCTTCTTGGGCTCCTTGATCACTGCAGATGGTGACAGCAGTCACGAAATTAAAAGACGCCTGCTTCTTGGGAGAAAAGCAATGACAAACCTAGACAGCATCTTAAAAAGCAGAGACATCACCTTGCCGACAAAGGTCCGTATAGTTAAAGCTATGGTTTTCCCAGTAGTGATGTATGGAAGTGAGAGCTGGACCATAAAGAAGGCTGATCGCCGAAGAATTGATGCTTTTGAATTGTGGTGCTGGAGGAGACTCTTGAGAGTCCCATGGACTGCAAGAAGATCAAACCTATCCATTCTTAAGGAAATCAGCCCTGAGTGCTCCCTGGAAGGACAGATTGTGAAGCTGAGGCTCCAATACTTTGGCCACCTCATGAGAAGAGAAGAATCCTTGGAAAAGACCCTGATGTTGGGAAAGATTGAGGGCAATAGGAGAAGGGTACGTCAGAGGACAAGATGGTTGGACAGTGTTCTCGAAGCTACGAACATGAGTTTGACCAAACTGCGGGAGGCAGTGCAAGACAGGAGTGCCTGGCGTGCTATGGTCCATGGGGTCACGAAGAGTCGGACACAACTAAACGACTAAACAACAACAACAACAACAAAAATTCAGGACAGAGCCAAAGATGATCCATTGCTACCATTTGCTGTACCCTCCCAAGTAGTGATACCTTCTTTTATCTAATAATTTTTATAATGGTTAAAGTTTATATTTATTGCTTATATTTTAGATTGTATTTTGGATTGTTTTATGTATATATGTGTATGCTGGTCGAGAACCGTAACAATAACTAACTAACTAACTCTAGAGACAAACAACTTTTAAAATATAGTCCGTAATACTTTTTTTAAAATAGTTTTTAAAAAATTGATACCAGTCCATTTCGTTTTGGGGGGGAAACCAATTTCTTATAACTTTGAAGTACTATACTTGTATTTTGACAATAAAAACTAAACATAATGTTCTCTGATATGGAAAAAGGGGATGATCCAGTCTGTCCTCTGCATGCAAGAGGAAGGCTAGCAGAAGGAGGGAGCTGTCAGTGGGAGAATTATGCACAAAGAAAGGGCATGGAGGACAAGGGGAAATGTGATGAAGAACTGGATCATATACATATTGCTATTGTACTCCAATGGAAGGAAGGACATTCAGATTGGATCTCTCAGCTGTGGGAAAGTTAAAACAAAAGGTCTCGAGAATGCAGTTGTTTAAACTCAGAAGAAGGTTGGTTGAGGAAACAGATATCTAGATTCAGGTAGGTAGCCATGTTGGTCTGACGCAGTCGAAATAAATAAAAAAATTGTCCAGTAGCACCTTAGAGACCAAGTAAGTATGTTCTGGGTATAAGCTTTCATGTGCATGCACATGAAAGCTTATACCCAGAACATACTTAAATGGTACCCCTGACCATTAGGTCGAGTTGCGGATGACTCTGGGGTTGCACACTCATCTCGCTCTATAGGCCAAGGGAGCCAGCGTTTGTCTGCAGACAGCTTGCGGGTATTGTGGCCAGCATGACTAAGCCGCTTCTGGCGAACCAGAGCAGTGCACGGAAACGCCATTTACCTTCCCGCTATTTATCTGCTTGCACTTGATGTGCTTTCAAACTGCTAGGTGGGCAGAAGCTGGGACCAAATAACAGCTCACTCTGTCGTGGGGATTCGAACCGCTGACCTTCTGATCGGCAAGCCCTAGGCTCTGTGGTTTAGAAAAAGTGCGTTTTAGAGTTTGTTAATTTTCTGTTCACTAGAATATGGTCTTGTAACTTTTTAATTTTTAGAATTGTTACCTGTTTTGTCCTCAACAGGAGTACACTTAGTTTTTTAAGGACTATTCATTTCATTTCCCATTTAGGCAATGATATGTGCAAAACAAAAAGAAGAGGAGATTGAAAATATGAAGGAAGCATTTTCTCATCTGCTTCAAGATGCTGCTTCAAGTACTAGAAAGGAAGTGAGTTGTTGTGATTAAAACTTTATTTATTGGAGAAAACATTTATAGAAAGTCTTCCATATAAAACAGCAAAGCAATTTACGAGAAGAATTTATGTAATTAAATTTAATTTATATACCGTCCTTCATCTGAAGATCACATAGCATTTTATAAAAATACATAGCATAACAACAAACAAAACAATAACCCTCCCAAAAACAGTAATCAATACAATAAAACAACAAAAGACAAACAATTAAATGCTAAAATACACAAACAAGCCCAGTATTCAAAATCAGTGCTCAGACATACCCCCACAAATTGGTGTGTTCTAACCAAACAGTGGAACACCAATACTCCAGATGGCTGCCTGCAGTAATCTCTAGGGGAATGTTGTTCCACATCATGGTGGCAAGTGCAGAGGACTTTCCTTGAGTTGGCAGTAAATAGGTGGGAGCATGCTCTCAGATTTGCTCTCAGATAGGAATGGACCTAAGCTTTTCAGGGCCTATCTTGCATGTTAATTATGATATATATATATTTTTCTGGATGTTTTATTAACTGTATTGTTCTAGCTTGTTTATATTTTTATGTTTTTGTAATCAGGCCAGGGATCAGTTGACAAGATGAGCAAGCAGCAATTTAATTAAATTTAATTCTTATTGTTTATTCTAATAGTGCATTGCATGACTGGAAAAACTAACCATTGCACACTAAACAATACATATATATATATATTTTAAAAGGTAGAAAATGAAAAGAAAAGGTGCAATATTCAGATATCTCGATTAGCAGAAGAAATTGATGCACTCCAGAAGGTATGCCTTAGTTGTATTGGAATTGCTTGTTCTTTGTCTTTAAACTTTTTGGGGGGAAATGTAAATTGTATCATGAATTCAATCTTTCTGCTGTGTCACATACATTGGAAGAATGAAAATTCTAAAAGCAAATTCAGCCACAGTTGTGCATAGCATATGTCCTATGGATTTCATCAATAGTGATGGGAAAGAAGCTCTGATCCCATTGAAAAAAAATAAGCTTAAAGGTGCTTTTGCTTTTGACTGGAATGCTGTCAAATTATTGTGTGGCGATACCCCGAGCCCTCCCGGAATAAATAAAGACACAGGACACATTGCATAAGGTTAATGGGCATAAAAGGCCACAACTTTATTGATTACGGGTGTAGAGAGGTATTGGCTTAGGCATTGGATCTAACCGTCTATATCCGACTCCAGCCCGCTCTGCTGGCAGTCTGTGAAGGGTTAACCACCGTTGGATTAGCCCTGCGATGCAGATCAACTAGGAACTCACCCTGGGGCCACCACTAGGGGGCGTGTCTTAGGCCTTCACCTACCATGGCTTCGGACATGGCCACGCCCCCGGACTCCTTAAGGGAATACCCTTCCGCATTTTGGGGGAGGTGATGACAGCAACCTCCCCCCCCACCTGTAACCTTTCAGAGATAATCCAATGCCTACCGCCAAAAACCAAAGTTGTGACGAGTTGCTACGAGGTAAGCATCAGAATCTTCATTTTAAAAAATTCAGCAATGGCTGTTGCTGGGTGGTAGTAGTTGATCACCATTTATGCTTTTGTTTCTGAATCTGACAAAATGGTGGAGAACTTTTATCTTTTTCAAAATTCTGGAACAAGTCTTAAAGTCTGTCAACAATATTTGAGGATTTTGGTGTATGTGGACATTTTATTTTGTTAACAAGTTTTCATGCAAGCTCTCTTTATTCACATAGTAGTAAAGGTTTTTGAGCAAAAAGCTAAAAATGAAGGTTCTCTCTGCTCATCAGACTTTCTACCTGTGCTTTTGAGGAGGTTCAGCAGAAGATGAAAAAGATAAAAGTTTTGTTTGTGGCGGGGGTGGAGAAACTGTATCTGCACTTGGATGCAAGGTCATGGTAAAATATAGGTGTCTCCCTGGCAGGGGATTCTGAGGTAAACAGGGATTAGGGGTTCAACAGGGGAACAGGACAGAAAGAGTCATTTAAAGGATAAAAAGAGATAAAGGAGTGAGGAGAAATGCTTAATTCTCCCTTTGCCCCCATCCTCCCTCCAACTTTGCAATTTTTTGTGGAATATCCCCCCCATCCCTTTCATTTTTTTTGTTCTAGCATTGTATTTTTATTTTGCTTATTTTCTTACCTACCCGTATATACTCGAGTTTAAGCCGACCCGAATATAAGCCCAAGGCACCTAATTTTACCCCCCAAAACTCTGAAAACTTATTGACTCGAGTATAAGCCAGTTCACCACACCACAAACCGGCGGAGGAGGAAGGAGCAGCCCGGAAGGGCTGCTTTCAGGCTGCTTGTTCCTCCGCAGCTTTCAGGCTGCTCGTTCCTCCGCCGCCGACAGCGAGAGGCGGGCAGCAGCGAGACCAGCAGCGAGAAAGGGCTCCTTTTGGGCTGCTTGTCCCTCCGCCGCTACCTCTGCCGCAGCGCCTCTCCCCTCTCCCAACAGTAGCTCCTGTGCCTGCCCTTACACGAGGCGGGCGGCGCCGGTGGGACCAGCAGCGAGAAAGGGCTCCTTTCGGGCCACTCATCCCTCCTGAGTGTGTGTTAGAGAAAACAAAATCATGTGCATAATCAATTATATGACAAGCTACTTGTATGTTAATTTGCTACAAGTGCTATAAATATTTCAAAAACTATTGTCCCAACAGAACAACCTAAATTAAGATTAAATTACTAGTATATATGTGACTTGTTTTATATGTAGAGAAAATGCAAGACAGAGAAGACTTAAAGGAAGCTTAAAATGAGTGACATTTGTGCTTACTCCACATACCAGGTGGTAGATGACTCAACCCTGGCATTGTTTGTTTGCCAAGTAGAGTTTGCTCCTTTTTCTTCCTAATGCTTGCCTTTTGCTTCTTTGGTAGGAATGTGAAGAGAAGCAGATCCAAATTGAGCGGAGTGCTAGAGAAAGGCAAACTGTGGAAGAAGAGCTAGAGAAGGTGAAAAATGGTTACCATAGTAGTTTTCATGTATTAGTATGTACTATGCTTATCTGTATGCCAATACCTAAGATTACCACATTTTTCGCTCCATAGGACGCACCTGACCATAGGAAACACCCCATTAAATATTTGAGGAAGCTTATTTTGCAAAGGGGGAAAGCTCCAATTTTTTTAGGATCAGCTCAAAGTTGTGCAGCTTTTTTTTGCAAATGGGAAAAGCCCCGTTTTTTGGGGGGGGGGGGAGGTCAGCTCAGAGTTGTGCAGCTTTTTTGCAAAGGGGGAAAGCTCCATTTTTTAGGAACAGCTCAAAGTTGCTGAGTTTCCTTGCAAAGGGAAAAATCCTGTTTTTATGGGGTTCAACTCACAGTTCTGCAGCTTCTCTAGGAAAGGGACCCATTTCTACAGTTTCCAGACAGATAATCTAATCACCCCGTCAGTCACATGTCTCCCTCTGCAGACAACAATTGAGGCCTAGGCAAGGGGCTGGGGAGGGAGCTAACTTTCTTATCTCCCTTCCCGATCTCTTGCAATCAGCTGCTGAGTGGGTTCCTTTCTCTTTCCCTCTTGTTAGCCTTTAGCTCTTTATTTTTTTTTTAAAAAAAGCACGATCTGCCTTTAGCCCCTGGGCAATTCGGCTCCAGGGACCACGCATTCGCTCCATAAGACGCACAGAATCTCCTCTTATTTCTTAGGGGGAAAGTGTGTCTTATGGAACGAAAAATACGGTATATGTCTTGAAAATTCTAATATTTGCATGTGCGATACAATAGACAGAGGACAAAACATTGGAACCTTTTTGAGGTAAATACAAAGTTATTGTTGAGGTATTTTTGAGGTAAATACAAAGTTCTTGTCGAGGTCTGCTTCCTCTACAATGGCTGACCCATAGCATAGTTCTTTGGTTAGCTTATAAAGATATAGGTCAGCTGTCTCTGGAGATAATAAGTTAATGTGTAGGCCATTGTCTGTCAGAAAAGGATTCTCCAGATATCCCTGAGAAATTGGGAGGAGATGTAAGTTGTGCCAGTCCAGAGATTGGAAACAGATTTTCTCCAGAATTTGGATTGTTTCATGTTATGAGGCTGCACAATATAGAATGTGTATCTCAAGAATGCAGAGCAAATTTGATCAAGGTTGCATCATGGAATTTATTGTGTGCCTGGAATGCATAACAGTATTAGGGAAGATAATTGGTGGTAGGATGGGGTTAAAGTATGAGAAGAATGCATTCTGGAGAGAATACAGAACATGTGTCTTAGTATCAAGCATTATCCCCACCCCCAGTTACTGTCATGCTTATAGTGGATTTCATTTAAACTGCAGAAATGTTCTGTATTGGGGAAGTGAGTTAGATCCATGGAAATAAGTGTTGAGATTCAGTCACAATGAACCATGGTTTAAAATGACAGAATCAAGCCATAGCAAGCTTTGGGCTCTTCTTCTTTTCTGTTCTTCTGGCATTTCTATGAGGATATCAGAAGCATGTTTATAAGGAAGTTTCATTTCGTCCATACGCTACAAACTGTGATGAATCATAACTGATTTGTTAATCTAACCAACTTGAAATCATGGGTTAAGAAGCTGATTTGTTTTCAAAAAGAATATTTAAGATTCATTACAGATTAGAAGTGTTGTTAGTCGATAATGGAAGTGAAAACTTACCTCCTTCTCAAAGTGGAGGAGGAAAGGGAAGGGTGGAATGCATAGAGGCTTAATGTGGCTCATTCCCATCATGATAAACCATGTTTTACGATGTCTGAACTGGCCCATTATCATAGAATCCTTACAACAACCCAGAGCACAATCCTTACCCTTTGTATCTGAAGTCAGCCCCATTGAGTTCAATAAGAATTGCTCCACTTAAGTGTTGTTGCTTTAGTATGCTATATTATTCCTATATCACAGATATGAAGTAGGGTGCTGAGGCTTAGAAATTGTGAATTCAAGGCAGAGCTCAGTTGTGAATTGGGAACGTTCAACCTCACATTAGCCTCAGCAGTATACCATCACTTGGAAACTCAGACTAGAGTTGATGAGCAAATAGATGAGATACCAGTAGCTTTTATGTAAGTCATTACTCATAGTAAAACAACAGTTCCATGAACCATCCAGTGACAGTATCCTTTGTTTAACTAAAAACCCAATGAAATGGTGAAAAAAGTATTGAAGAATTAGAAGATGGGTGTAATCTGTTACCAAAAATCACTTTTATGCAAGCTCTGTTTTTCTTGCTGCAACTTTCATAAAGCATTTTCGAGATTAACTTAACAATGAATTACAAAAATAAAAATGACCACAGTCCAGAGAGCAGTGAATGAAAGAAAAATGCCACATGAATTTCCATGTGCAAGGCCTAAGTGCAAGATTTAACTATGTGATATAAGATTTTTATATGCAGAGCAGATTCCATGGATTCATCATCCTGCTTCTTGCAATAAGCTGTTTCTGTAAGGAAAGTAATTACTCTGACTACAGAAGCTGTTTTCTGTGAAAGAGCATTTCTCTATAATTTGTCTTCTAGAAAACCCCCATTTAAAAGACTAGGTGAAAAATGCAACTAACATTAAAGGAGTATGAGCAAAAAAATATACAGATTGATGAGATGAGGGTTACAGGTAAGCAGTTCACACAATTTCTTTAAAGTCTGTTATGCTGCCTTTCTGCCGCACAGTAGTATTCAAGGCAGATCACAAGAAGGTAAAATCCACTTTAACAAAAATATAATTCCAGGAGAGAGATGGATGCAGGAAACCACCTCAGTCTGTTCCAGCTGAGGTATCTACTCTCCACCAGGTCCTACCACCAGCTTCCCTGGGCGAAGGATCCTCAAGTCTTTCAGTAATAATAAAAATAATAATATCCTGCCCATCTGGCTGGCTTTCCCCAGCCAAAATATAATATATATATTATATATTTATATTTGCTGGAGAGCTTTATTTGTTTTAATGTTTCTTGTAAGCCATCTTGAAAGGATTTGTATCCTAAAAGGTGGGATATACAGTAATAAATTGTAAGAAATAAATATCAGTATCAAACAAACAGCAGCAAATAATACCGTGTCTCAAAAATGGGCTAAAAGCAATCAAAAGCAGCAAAAGTAGTTCACATATCCTAACCGAGTCAACCATACTATTAATTATAAACATGTTAATACAACATTAAATAGTCTATGAAAAGCTTTGGGTAAAGTAATCCTCTTGTCTGAAGCCAGAAGGATAAGAGAATAGGTACTGGGATGATTTTCATTGGAAAGAGATAGTCGTCGTAGAAATGAAATTCCATTATCTTGAAATTTAAACTATGAACTATAAAGTGGTTGATTGTGTAACACCAGTAGCGTGGTTATTGTTACAAGGATCTAAGTGAATTTTCTTTTTTAAACACTTCAATCAGGTGTATCGTGAAGGTAGAGGAAATGAAGGTGATTCTAGAAAATTAGAAGAGCTTTACCAAAGGTGTCTCATTGCTGAACTAGCCAAAGATGATTTGCAGCGAAGTCTACAAACAGCACAAAACAAAATTAAGCAACTTGAAATGAAGTAAGTAATCACTATTTACTTATAAACAAGTACTGACGTTCATTCAGTAATAGTTCACTGGAAAGTCCCTTGAATTGAAACTTTTGTCATTTGTTTTTATATCCATTGTCCATATTTTTATGTTGTGGTACGTGCACAAGCATGAATGAGCTGCTGGGAATCTTGGGGTTGCATGCTCTACCCTTTCTCTCAGGCAGCCAGGAAGAGGATTTTGGCACAGTTTCACTTTCCATGAAACCTGGCTTATGTGCAAACCAGAAATTGTGGTTTCAAGCAAGGTTTGGCCAGTTTCTAAACAAACCAGCTGCAAACCATGGGTTATGAAACTGAACTAGAGTTCATTTTAAACTATGATCTCTCTGTCATGCATAACAAGTCAGGTTTTGCTGAAAGTGAAACTAATATCTGTCATATTGGAGGGGAAGGAGTGAGAGCAGAAACTTAGATAGGGTTGCCATATCTTGAAGAGCAAAAAAGAGGACAGCCTAAGAAGTGCACAGGACCACCGCCACCACTCCCATGCATCTCTTTCCCCACCTTGGGCTGGCAGTGACTGGAGCATACAGAGCAGTCTTACGCCCTCAAACCCAGGTATTTCCTTTAAAATGTAAAAATCCACACTGATGGGCATATTGCCACCCCCCCCCCAAAGGACAGGTCTGGGATTTCCCTAAGAAACATTGGTTTCTTTCTACTCATCAGTGCCAAATTTACATACGGGCTGGGCAGACTGCAGCCCAGGGTCTCATAGTCTGTGGGCGCTCAGTCTCTTTCCAATTTTTAAAATAAAAACAGGCAAATTTTAGTATTAGGCCCAGTTGCTTAGTAACATGGCACACGTAACTTATGAGTCTGACTGCATAACAGTTACACAAGTGCATACTTACTGTTAGTAAAGTTAATGGAGGTGTTAAAGTCAGCTATGAAGCAATACAAGAGTTCAGATCACTGTCTATCATTATAGCGTGTGCTTTTCGAACAATAAAGGATTCTTTTAATTTTTAATTTTGACTTTTTTCTGAAAACCATAATGAGTAAGCAATATAAAAGTGGTACTAGTAAATGAAAGCAACAAAAGAAAATACTCAAAAGTTTGAAGCCAGTCATGTTGTATGGCATCATACAGCAGGTAGAACCAGCCCTATATAATCTCTCAGAAACAGGAGCCTTAGATAAACTTTCTCCAAGACACAAATTTACGGAAATTCATATATTGCTGTCATGGATGTTGTTGAAGCCAACCTATTTCTGACCACACAGAACCTGCCACAGTGTGTGTGTACAAGTGTTGAATGCTTATAAGAAGAGTACATTTCTCTTAGAATGTTACTGCTGCTGACAGCATCATGCTTCAGATCATCTAAGAAGGAAGGAATTGCAAAGCATTTCCCCCCATTGCAACTGAATAGAAAAGAGTCACATGGTTACAGGGGTTTCACTATAACTTATGCTCTGTGAGGGAGGCCCTGCAGCAATGTGACTATAGAAAACAGAAGCTCCTTCTTTTACTTGTAACTTGGTAAAGGCTTTTTTCGGGGTAATATATTCATATCCCTTAGGCTAGGCTTGAAGCTAACTAGGGTAACTTTTGCTGTAGCTGCAAAACTGCAGGAATAATTTTATTTGCCTACACAGTTGAGTTTCTTCTACTAATACCAAGTTTAATCAGATTATCCTCCCTATATCATAGCACAGCACATCCATTCAAAAAATACTATCACTTACTGTAATAGTATTCAAAAGACATATCACAGTGAAGATGAAAAGGCTCATATTTAAATAGTATATGAAGTTCAATACCCTCCCATAGTCTTCTGAAATGTTATTAAGTTAAATAATGTGCAGTGCAACCCTCTGAATGTTTACACAGAAGTAAGTCATATTGTGCTCAGTACGAGTTATTCAGGTAACCTGCTCCAAAATTGTCTAGCTGTGTTTCATTTTTGCTCTTATTCAAAGCCCTGAGAATGTTTCAAGGCATGTCCAGAGCTTTCCATATAATAACTGAAATAAACAGGGAAGTCTTTCTAAGCAGAGAGGCTCCATACAAAAAAAAATGAAACTTAGTGGGGAATACTTCGCTTTTTAGTTGCCAAGCCTTTTGATCATTCAAATTCCACACTACTGAACATTGTATGTATTATGCATTCACCTTAATTGAAGACTGATATATTAATCTCTCTGCATTCGTTTAACATATTTGTATCCTACCTTTCCATTCAATAATGGATTACCAAATATTGTTTGTGAATTTCTCCTCCCTTCCTCAACTTCAAGCTATGAGGAACAGAGAAACAGTGGTCAGGAAATGATTTACAAGTTGCAAAGTATTCTGGAATCTGAAAGAAAGAACTGTGGCTCTGTCAGTGAAGAGCGCTTAAAACTCCAGCAAGAGAACGAGCAGTTTCAAAAAGAAATGGAAGAATTGAGAAAGCTGGCTGTGGAGGCACAACAAGCTGCAAAATTAAAGGTATTCACATTTATATGGTATTTTATTTTTGATGCCACATCTTCAAAGATTCAATGAAAGAAGAAATCTGTGTACAGGGAGACAGACAGGGTGTCAAATTTCTCACCACAGCAATATTGCCATAGTTTAATATTCCTTAATTTTGTATTCCATTCTTCTCCTTTGGTGTTTTTCAAAATATACTAAAATTACCTTTTGCCATTATAATAATGTTTCTTATCCACATATCAACCCAGCTATGTAAGCAATGGACACAACTGACTTTTCCATTAATGTTCCAGTGTCTGGAGGCAGTAGTTAGGAGGACTGGATAACTACGTGCCACTTGGTTCTTTTCCCAATCAAGTAATTTACTTCCAGACAGCAAAAACTTTTTTAAAAATCATACATAATGCAAACAGTCTAACATGTTAG
Organism: Zootoca vivipara; assembly: GCF_963506605.1. NCBI lineage: Eukaryota > Metazoa > Chordata > Lepidosauria > Squamata > Lacertidae > Zootoca > Zootoca vivipara. The sequence continues at coordinate 31,323,738 of NC_083284.1, read as the reverse complement.
TCTTTTTCTATAACAAGAGATATACAACCTAAATGTCTAGAAAATGCACAACACAATATAGTGCAAGGGGATTTTCGGCCCAATGACTATTGACATCACCTTTAAAAAAGGGATAAGGAGCATTTTGTACATGCAACTCTACCAACCTCAATTTTGATATGATTCAGATCCACTATTGCTTATCCCTTTCATTTTCTTCCTACTTCTCTTATATGCTGTGCTTGTAAGAGAAGATTCCTGTTTTTTGTTTTTTTATCATCTGCCTCTTAATTCCTTAACTTTCTCTTCTGTTCCCCCGCAAGAGCTGTTTTCTCTTCTTTGCAGCAAAGTTACACATTAACTTGTCTTCTTCCTTCCATAGTTGGTTAACGCCCTTCAGTTGCTCACTTCGGCACTTTACACTTGGAGTTTGCATAATAGTTGGCTGAACTAATTAGCTGTTGTTGGATGGAGACTTGGGGACAGCCTCAAGTTTTTGCTCTGATACCTAAAAGATAAATCAGGGCTTCATACAGAATTTTTACTGCAGGGATTCAAGCATTCAGTGATAAAATGAATAAAGGATGAAAGATTTGCACACCTAGAAACAATTATTACTCATCATGTGTGATCCAAGTGTGACAATCTGCAATCTCTTTTCAATCAAATTAGTTACTGTATTCATTCAGAAATGAATTCTTTCAGCTTATATCCACAATTAAAAGTCCAGTAATCTTTTGCAGATAGATATAGCCTGATTGTCAGTATGTGCACACAAACAAACAAACAAACTTCAGTCCTTTAGTCAAAATACAAAAGCTACCGTGAACTGATGTGAGGCTTTAAACTTATTTTACTTTTTTATACTATAGATAAGCATAATGGAGAATGAGCATATAATAAAAGAGCATGGGTCTGAAGTTCGTTTGAAAGAGATGGAAGATGTGCATCGAAAGTCTACTGCTGAGCTGAGACGCCTCTTGATAGCTCAACAGAAAGCAACAAATCGGTGGAAGGAGGAAACAAAGAAACTAACAGAAGCTACAGAAAGCAGAATAAATAGTTTAAAGTAAGTAATATAATTTTGTTTGGCATTTTTAACAAATGCAGGCAGCTGGGTATGGATCCACTGGGACCATAATTCAAACAGGAAATGTAGATGTGATACTGTTCTTGTTTAGATTTTAATAAACATTCCTCTGTTTTGTGATTGTCCAGAAATAATAGCTGTTAGAGCAAAAATTTGAGAAGGTAGATTTAAAGCTTCCAATAGATAAGCATTGCTGCGGGGAAAACTGTTTCCCTACTGCAGTTCAGAAAGGTTTATTAATGGAGCCTGGTCCTCTGAATAAGCTTAAGATGCAGCAGGGCCTTAGAAAGCACTGGGCCTTAGAAAGCACTGCTAAAAACAAGGCCAGTGGAAGTGATGCTATTCCAGCTGAACTATTTAAAATTTTAAAAGATGATGCTGTTAAGGTGCTACACCCAATATGCCAGCAAGTTTGGAAAACTCAGCAATGGCCAGAGGATTGGAGAAGATCAGTCTACATCCCAATTCCAAAGAAGGGCAGTGCCAAAGAATGCTCCAACTACCGCACAATTGCGCTCATTTCACACACTAGCAAGGTTATGCTTAAAATTCTACAAGGCAGGCTTAGGCAGTATGTGGACCGAGAACTCCCAGAAGTGCAAGCTGGATTTCGAAAGAGCAGAGGAACCAGAGACCAAATAGCAAACATGCGCTGGATTATGGAGAAAGCTAGAGAGTTCCAGAAAAACGTCTACTTCTGCTTCATTGACTATGCAAAAGCCTTTGACTGTGTCGACCACAGCAAACTTTGGCAAGTTCTTAAAGAAATGGGAGTGCCTGATCACCTCATCTGTCTCCTGAGAAATCTCTATGTGGGACAAGAAGCTACAGTTAGAACTGGATATGGAACAACTGATTGGTTCAAAATTGGGAAAGGAGTACGACAAGGTTGTATATTGTCTCCCTGCTTATTTAACTTATATGCAGAATTCATCATGCGAAAGGCTGGACTAGATGAATCCCAAACCGGAATTAAGATTGCCGGAAGAAATATCAACAACCTCAGATATGCAGATGACACAACCTTGATCGCAGAAAGTGAGGAGGAATTAAAGAACCTTTTAATGAGGGTGACAGAGGAGAGCGCAAAATATGGTCTGAAGCTCAACATCAAAAAAACCAAGATCATGGCCACTGGTCCCATCACCTCCTGGCAAATAGAAGGGGAAGAAATGGAGGCAGTGAGAGATTTTACTTTCTTGGGCTCCTTGATCACTGCAGATGGTGACAGCAGTCACGAAATTAAAAGACGCCTGCTTCTTGGGAGAAAAGCAATGACAAACCTAGACAGCATCTTAAAAAGCAGAGACATCACCTTGCCGACAAAGGTTAAAGCTATGGTTTTCCCAGTAGTGATGTATGGAAGTGAGAGCTGGACCATAAAGAAGGCTGATCGCCGAAGAATTGATGCTTTTGAATTATGGTGCTGGAGGAGACTCTTGAGAGTCCCATGGACTGCAAGAAGATCAAACCTATCCAATCAGCCCTGAGTGCTCCCTGGAAGGACAGATCGTGAAGCTGAGGCTCCAATACTTTGGCCACCTCATGAGAAGAGAAGAATCCTTGGAAAAGACCCTGATGTTGGGAAAGATTGAGGGCACTAGGAGAAGGGGACGACAGAGGACAAGATGGTTGGACAGTGTTCTCGATGCTACGAACATGAGTTTGACCAAACTGCGGGAGGCAGTGCAAGACAGGAGTGCCTGGCGTGCTATGGTCCATGGGGTCACGAAGAGTCGGACACGACTAAACGACTAAACAACAACAACAAGCAGCAGGATAAACTATAAAGTCTATCCTATTCTTGGAAAGTGAGGCTATTGTTCAACCCTGCTCTGCTTCTGGAAGGAAAGGAACCCTGCCTTATTGCCTCTTCTCAACAGTGGCTAGAACATGGCATGTTCTCATTAACTTTTGAAGTGATTCCAAAAATCAACAGTGCTGCTCAAGGAGGTGGTAGAGCAGTGGAATAGCAATGTCAGTGCCTCATGCAGTCAAGCTGCAGGAGATGGGTAAAGGTAAAGGCGCCCCTGACCATCAGGTCCAGTCGTGTCCGACTCTGGGGTTGCGGCGCTCATCTCGCGTTATTGGCCGAGGGAGCCGGAATTTGTCCGCAGACAGCTTCCGGGTCATGTGGCCAGCATGACAAAGCTGCTTCTGGTGAACCAGAGCAGCGCACGGAAACGCCGTTTACCTTCCCGCCGGAGCGGTCCCTATTTATCTACTTGTACTTTGATGTGCTTTCGAACTGCTAGGTGGACAGGAGCTGGGACCGAGCAACAGGAACTCACCCTGTTGCAGGGATTCGAACCGCCAACCTTCTGATCAGCAAGCCCTAGGCTCTGTGGTTTAACCCACAGCGCCACCTGGGTCCCTCAGGAGATGGGTATTAGCACTCAAAGTGGTCACTGAGGTCAGGAAATAGCAACCGAGTCAGTATTTGCTGAATCTGAATAAGTGTTTAGCTGTGAAAACCCCAGATTCTGTTGCAACACGGAGCTCTGATCATTGTATGCAGGTATTTCTAAATCTTCAACTCAAAAGGGGGGGGGGGGAACGTGTGGACAAAAAAATCAGTAAGTTGTTCATAATAACTTTAATTGGCTTCTTTCTGAAACAGTGCCGGTGGGAGTCAAAGGTGGTTTAGAAGAAGCTTATTGAATATTCTTTTTGTTAGCGCTTCAAACTAGGAAATCCCATTTGCAGTCAGGACCTGGAAATTGTAGCATAGTCTGATTTAACAAGAAAAGATGTACCTGCGCCTTCTATCCTCCCTAGGCAGTTATTTTTCTCAACTGAATTCCCATACCACAACTCATGGGAAGGACTATGGGGAGGTAAGCAGCAGATGCAAGGATAGTTGTGCACCTGTCCTCTTACAGGATGGACTTTGGTAATCTTTTGTAATAGGGCACTCTGTGTGACGTCAAAATGTGGTGCTACCAAATGAATCTTCTTAATTTTGTGCCCCCTCGGCTCAGGGCCCTGTGCAGGAGAACCTTCCACACCACCCTAAATCTGGCACTGCCTCTTACTATTACAGTCAGAGGTACATACCACTCTGGCCCTGCCTCTGTCACACCTTCATTGGCTCTAAACTTTTAAGGAAATAAAAAGTCATAAGTGTTTACCAAGCAGTAGCAATAGTGGCTATATGTTATATACTATTTGGTTACTGCATTTGGCATTGTTGTCACAGGTACATGAAGTGGGGGTAGTTTGGCCAGTAAGGAGCCCCATCTGCACTGCCACCCTGTGGTGCCTATTTGAGATCATTTGGAGTTTCTGTGGGCTCCTATGGGGGTAGATATTTGCTTTTATAGTTCCCAGTGGAGAATAAAATTCTAACCAAGATAGCAACTTCATCATTTTTTTTCTCCACCACACCCTGAACTCCACCTGTTTCTTGGACACCCTTACATCAGGGCAGTTATACTTACATCATCACTTAAGGTTACATAGGTTTAAAGGATTGAGTAGCAATCCTATTCTTGTTCAGGATAGGACAGAGAGATATTGTGTGTGTGTGTGTGTGTGTGTGTGTGTGCATGTGTGCGCGTGTTCGCACGCATGCCATTTTGCAGCACCAATTCCCAAACTTTGAGATACTTGAAACAAACAGATAAATCCTATATGAAATACCCATTAAAGTACATAGAGTCAGGTGGCCCCAGGCATTATGGGAATGTATTTTAGAATTTCCAGGTTCAGTTTTAACAAGTCTCCAAGGGAGTTCCTTGAAGTGTCTTAAGATACTCAGATCTCGATAATGCAGATTCAGCGTATGCTAATTGTGCATGCTCCTAATGTTGAAGTGACCTCAGTGCCTTTCATTTATTAAAATCCTTTCACCTTACTAAGGAGCCCCATCATGTTGAGAGCCACTCTGGGAGTTAATTGGCTGAAAAGCAGGCTATAAAAATCAGGGATAAATGAAAATGGGTCACTTAAATTGTTTGTGTTGCTCTTCAAAGATCCCCCAGTATCTTCAGTGGCATTATTTCTATCATAATGACCTATAATCCTACAGTCCTTTTTGCTCATTACTGCTGTTACAAACTGTACTGTGAAATCAGAGAGGAGTTTGGGGTTGTGGTGGTATGAGCCAACCTATTATTAATCGTAATAATATTATCACCAGCATTTCTATACTACCCTTCCTCTCTCAAAATCAAGTAAGAATAGCTGTTAATCTTACACATTCGTTGTAAACATTCCTTCAGCTGGGGAAATGTAATTCCTATTGAATCCACTGAGACTTAGGTGTTTGATGCTAGGCACAGGCTAACAAGTTAAGGTCAGGATGCTAGTTACCTTGTGCACACTGGAGTGCCTGCAGTTTCCTCCTCTTTCAGGAGCTCATTGTACCACATCAGATGTTTCCGGGCAGCATTCTCCAGCTTCTCAGAGTAGTATTTCAGGCAGTGAATGATGCAGCATGGGAGAGGGGGCAAACAAAAGCTTCCTGTGCAGCTGTTTGGATCCCCTTAAATTAACACTATTTTGAATAAATCAGTTTTGAGTTTCATAGGCGTTCTTTCTGAATCATGGTTGTATCTTTATATCTTTAAGCTTTTGGTCGTACTGCTTTCTCATGATTTCCAAGACTGATCCTTCTGGGATAGTATAGTTGTTCATTATTAGGTATTAGCTAGAGCAGTGTTCTTTTGACATACCATCTAGTCTATTAAATAAATTACATCATATTTAGGGACCTTTGAGTCCCCCCCCCCTTCATTTCTACCCTGTTATTTTTGGCTGGAATTCTGTAATACTTGGCAACCATAACTGTTTATTTTAAGATATTGATTAAAAATGTTAACAGGATGAGAAACAGCTGCAGGTACTGGCAGTCTACAAAATATATAATTACTAAGAATAACTGAAGCATAATACGGCATAAGTCAATAGAAAAACATCTGGAATGTGCTGTATGTGTCACATGAGAATTTTGCATGAAACACTTCCCACAGCTGGCAGATTTATTATCTTTTCTGCTCTACTACTAAACAGCTCACCTTTGTTTTCCACACATAAGCCTTTGTGGTAGACACTTGAGCAATTTTCTGCAAACTTCATTTACCTATTTTAATAAGGCAAATTCTCTGGAATATGTAGGAACAATTGGGACTGATTATCGCTCTGATAGTTTTATACTATGTCACCTTTCTTCTGGGGGACAACTGCTTTTCACTATCTTGGTATTTTAGAATTACCAAACGCAAAAGGGTAGCCATGTTAAAGGTAAAGGTACCCCTGACCGTTAGGTCCAGTCGCGAATGACTCTGGGGTTGCACGCTCATCTCACTCTATAGGCCGAGGGAGCTGGCGTTTGTCCACATGTGGCCAGCATGACTAAGCCACTTCTGGCGAACCAGAGCAACGCACGGAAACACCGTTTACCTTCCCGCCAGAGCGGTACCTATTTATCTACTTGCACTTGACGTGCTTTGACACTGCTAGGTGGGCAGGAACTGGGACTGAACAACAGGAGCTCACCCCGTCGTGGAGATTCGAACCGACCTTTCAATCAGCAAGCCCTAGGCTCAGTGGTTTAGACCACAGCGCCACCCGCATCTAAGAAATGTACCGTGGCATAGGGTTTTGTGTGCAAGAGTTCAATTGTTAGATGCATGAATTGTTTGACATATATACAGATGGTTACAAGGTGGGGGTGTTGTTGTAGAGTGGGGTTAGGAAATTGAACAATCAATGCAAATAATAGGTGTTTTAATTTACTGGGGGAAGAGTAATGCAAAATAGTGTTTAGTGCAAAACAGATTTAGTGAAAAAGGTTAATGTTTCAGTCTGGTTGTGTGTGGTGAACTGCCAACTGTTGATTAATTGGCAAAGAAGATAAAGCGTAGAAGGTGTGAAGATGAACAAGCTTTTGGTAACATTACTGCTGTTTGTTGCAGAAGCTTGTATGTGTACAGGGTGTCCCAGTTTTTGAGCCACTGGAAGATGAGTAGTGGACTATAGTTTTCCTCCTAGTCCTTCAGATTACACAAACTAACTACTTGGGGGTAGGGGAGCTGATTCTCATTGTAAAGACAACATGTGAGAACCTGAGGCTCCTCTCTCCACTTCCCCAGAGAGATCAGAATGGCTTTTGGAGCCTTAGGAAATGGTACCAATGGGTCTCATTTCCCTTAGGTTCCTAGCACTGCAGAGAGGTGGCAGTGATCTCCATTCTGATCTTGGTGGGAGATTGGAGAGCTATAATGTGCAGCCTTCACAATGAGAATTATTTAAGAAAAGCCTGCTATGTAATGTGAACATCTAGTTTGGCCCTAAGAACATGAGAGGAAAGAGTTCTCATAGCCAGACAACAATGCTATGAGTCCTAGAGCCCAAGGCAGTGTGGTTTCTAGGATTCCCCAGTTTGTGGATCTTGGAAACAAATAAAAAATAACTTGCTCTGATCACTTGAGGTGTGCCTGCGTAGATTTTTCCTGCCCTCCTATGATACATTTTTGCACACATTGTTCCTTTCAGTATTCCATGGGTGTGAAAAATGCATTGTTCATCAAAATCTGCACATCCTCCTGTTCGTAGGGCAGTTGAAACCCTGGGTCAGACAAACCAGAGTTTGGGACAAGATCCATTGCAGGAGAAGGGATTGGGGTGCCCCAGCCTCAAGCTTGCAAACCTGTTCACAGAGATAGGATGTTCTATTTCTACAAGCTTCATTAATAAATTTGAGGTAGTAGGCAGGACTTTTGGCATTTGCTCAGTGGTACAAGACGCCAGGGCGAGGTAAAGATTTCCTGTACACAGTGTGCATCTTGTTGCAGGAGCTACTTTGCTCAATACAAATAAGACAACCAACCATAGCTATTTATGAAAATAAAATGCCTCCAAACTAGCTGTACAACAACTGAGTTGCTACTCAGACTTCAATGAGAAGAAAACTGAGTGGGAAGGCATGTGCACTCAACAGACCTCTTCCTTGAGTTTAGTGGAGTGTTTGCTCCCACTTTTTAGCTCTGGAAGGTCCAGCTTTGCCCAGGATCCCATGTGTCCCTGTAGGGAGACCATGACATAAGTGGTATCTAGGTTAATACTTGATGGACACTGTCCATAGGATTATATTGCTTATTTTGTCACATTAAGCAGGGATGTGGCATTCCAGATGTTGGATTCCAATACCCATTAGCCCAGCCAGCATGGCGAGTAGTCAGGGATGATTAGAGCTATAGTCCCAACTCCTGGAAATCCACAAGTCCCCTGTCCTTAATAAAAAAAGTTTGTATTTTTGTGAATCTGTCCTATAACAGTACTGTCACAATACTAAATATGGCCATTATTGGTATCTCTTAAAGTACTATCCTTTTCATACTTCATTGGAAGGAAGGAATTTGAAAGAGGGAAGAATATATGATTGTCCCATATTCCTCTGGAAATGAGTTAGGTCAACATATATGTTGATTTTCATTAATGAGTTTCTTTGATCTTGTTTCATAGAAGTGAGCTGAGCCGTCAGAAAATTCACACCCAGGAGATACTTTGTCAGCTGGAAAGAGCAAATGAAAAGGTTATTGAGGTAAGAGAATGATCCTCATCCAAATGCTGTGTTTTAACTAGATGTACATCTTGTGAACTCATAATTGGTTTATTAGAGTTCTTAGAGCAATTCTCAACTGGAAAACTCTGTCCTATTTGTGATCATACACTGGGAAAAAAGTGCTAGAAACATTTATTTTACTATTATTAAAACATACAGCTTTGTTCATAGCTAATTTTGCGCTGTTAATTTTTTTTTTTACTAGGTGATGGTTCCTTTCTGTGATCTTTAGCTTGTCATTTTTTTTCTGCAATGGCTGGTTCAATTTTTGTAACAACTAAAAAAAATTCTGTCACAATTAGCCCTCCTAAGCACTGATCTTTATAGTTCTGCCTCTCTGGACAGCCCATCATCTGTCCTTACTTTCCTTTAAAGGCCAACTGATTGAAGCATCTCAGGAGTCCAGCACCACCCCTTCCCTGTTGAAATTTGTACTTGTAACTTCCTTAATATTATGTTTTTTATATATAAAAGTTGTGTCATGAGATTCCGAAGACTGGAAATCCCTGTCAAGGGTAGACACAATGCATAGGAGCAACCTGCCTTGTTTGCCTGTTAGTCGGTTCCTGGCTTTGCCATTTACCAAGTTTCTCTTCCTTAAACCTTGTTTCCTGAAATATGTATGATCTGATAACATAAACTTAAATTTGTAATGAGCTATTTCATTTATACAGAATGAAAAATTAATGATGGAACATCAAGAGAAAGTCAACAGACTTCAAAGGCGACTAAGCCAGGCAGAAGAGAGGGCAACCACAGCATCTCAGCAGGTATCTAGAAATAAATCAGATCAGCACCCTTATTACAGCTGCATAACCAAAAATCTTTAATCATAACATTATTAATATGCCGCCCATCTGATTGGTTTGCCCCAGCCCCTCTGGGCAGTTCCCAGCAAAATATTTAAAACACAATAAAATATCAACCATTAAAAACTTCAATGTCTTCTAAAAGTCAGATAGTTGTTTATCTCCTTGACATCTGATGGGTGGGTGTTCCACAGGGTGGGCACTACTACCGAGAAGACTCTTTGCCTGGTTCCCTATAACTTTACTTTTCGCAGTGAGGGAACTGCCCGAGGGCCCTCGGAGCTGGACCATGTCTGGGCTGAACGATGGGGGTGGAGACACTCCTTCAGGTATAATGGGGCAAGGCAGCTTAGGGCTTTAAAGGTCAGCACCAACACTTTGAACTGGGCAGCCTTCAAATTGGATCATTTAATGAAGAGCTGAATCAGGGTCTTAACAACTCTTAAAACTGGCAACTGTGCAATTCTTCTATGTATTCATAATGAAGGTGGCTTTCACTCAGTAAACCTTTCAGAAAAAAACTTCGGAATCATTTGAATATATATATATATATATATATATATATATATATATATATATACCTTAAGTATATTCTAGAAGCAAAATAAAATAATTTCCTCACTCTATCTGTACTTCAGCTTGCATTATAATCCAATTAGTTTAAAGATTCCTACTGAAGAAACAAATTATTGTTTTGTTTTGTTTTAATTACAGCTCAGTGTGATTACAATGCAGAGGAAAAAGGCTGCCTCCTTGATAGAGTTGGAAAATACTTGAAAGTAATATATTGTTCTTCCACACAACATGTAAGTTGGGGCTTCTTAAGAGCAGCATTGGAGCATTAGGACATATCATGCACAGAGTGACTTCTATAAAAATGTGCATCACTGTTGCCCGAGAAAATAATCACTGTGGCTTCTCCACAATAAACATTAAGCAGGTAACTGCAAATACATATTGAAGTGAATTAAAGCTAGATGGAAAGGTGGTTTTCCATATAACGTTTTGTTTTATGGAAGAAAACTTTGCCACAAAGTTTGAAATACACAATTGCTGAATTTTAAGGTGTGTTTTTTTTTTACAACTGACAGTACCTAGTGCTGTGTTAATAAACTCAACATTTTAAAACTATTTTTTCCCATGTAAGGTGCTCAATTTGAAAACAAATTGGCCCTTGTAAAATTGCTATTGTGTTTATTATTTTACTTTATTTATTCCTTAATGTTAATTGAAACCAGTAATACTACTCTTTTCTGGTCCCCCACATTCTTGTGGATATACAAACAGTTCCTATTACAGATGGATACTTCAAAGATGTTGTTTACAGGATTCAGAATACTATTGCATTTCCATGTTGTATAATGTAGGAACTACCAAAGAATCAAAAGGGCTTTTAGCATTATGGCTTGAGACATGTGTTTCCAATGCACACACACCTGAGTAACTTGGCTGGGAATTAGCCTCTCAGAAATAAGTGGATGGGAAGGAATTTAGCATCATGGCAGGGAAACCTTGGCCTTCTGCAACCCTGGGTACTATTTCTGCTGGAGTGCAGGCTGTTATCTGGTAGAGCTGCCTCAGAAAACTGGCACCTTAGCCAAATTGGCAAGTGCAGCACAAGACTTTGGGTCTATATAGTAGAGTACCATGGTGGGTACTTAGAGGAGGGACGAAGAATGTTTAAATTTCACAATTTCAATACAATAAAAGGGGAGAGATTGCCTTGTAAAATGTATGGAGTAAGCATGAGTCACTGAAGTGAGAGTAGGAAGGAATGTGAGAGGAGAGCAAAGAGGTGGCAGTGAGCCAAGGCCAGCTTCACTGAGATGGGTTGGAGAAAAAATAACTATAGGAAGAAGACTGCAATGGGCTGAAAGACAAGGAATGAGATGAGTTATTGTCATTTTTAAGTCTACTGAGATGAACAGAGAAGGGGGAATCCTCAGTAGCAGATTATATCCAAGAGCAAGGAGAAAATCCAGACTCCTAGCATTTCCACCAAGTAGGGATGGAAAGTGATGGGCCACCTAGGCAGAAGTTGCAAAGGTAAGTCTAGCTGAAAAGCTTTTCTGCTTCTGGAATCTTGTGGAAGTAGCAGCATAGATGTCAAATCATAACACTTGACGTGTATTGCAAAATGTACAGCATTTATTCACATACAGACAAAGGCACAATTCTACTAAATATTTTAACAAAAAAATACAGCCATCTTCAACTAGGTCTTTATAAATACTTCAAAAAGGGAGGAAAATAAATACAGGATTGGGCCATGTAATATAAAATAGTCATCTCTACATATACTTTATTTCTGATTCTTTTTTGTCATCATGCACCTGTTTTCAAATTTGAGCAAAATGGACACCAAAGCTAGGCACATAGTGAAAAATCATCTGTACAGGGTTTTACAAATGTAGTAATGAAAGTTTTTAAAAGTTTTTTTAAATAATATTTGTACACATGAGACATGTATAACATTCCATTCATTTAGGGAGTGTGTGTGTGTGTCCATCCGTCCATCCCCAAAACCTAACAGATAGCATTCCAGGTCATTACAGAAGGGTTTATTAAGCCTACATTTCAATGTAGTACACCAATCAAAATCAAGAAATGTCTTGGGCATTCTGCATAAGGAAAACGGTGAAACCTAACAAGAAATAACAGCTGTTTCCATATTAACAAAATGAATGCAGTAGTAGGTAAGGATCACTGCTCTTTTTCCTCTCAGAGTAGCATGTAACTTGTACAGTTGCAGCTATGGGGGAAAGCACAATTTATTTTTCTCTTTTGTTTTTCTTAATTTTTGGTTCAGCATTATTCAAAAATCAGAAAGCTTATTAACCTAAACATGGTGGGGAGCAAAACAGGTAAGGCATTGCTCTGCACAAATGCTATCATTCCTAATAGTGCAAATGTTATGATATTTCTTTCAAAATAAGTCATAACATTGAATAATGTTTACTTATAATCAAATTTATTTTATTCCTTCTATGGCTTGATGAACAACACCCTTACAGGGCAGGCTAACTGATAATATTTCACTCAACCCTCACCCAAAATACTTACTGTATTGAAAAGTAAATTAATCACGTCCCTCTTTTCCCATATTTTAACAAGAACATATCTGCTTTTAAAGCAGCAAACCTGGTCAACATACCTATAAGATATGAGTAGTTTAATCAGAAGCAATAAAGCCTTATAAAACTACATCTTTCATATCACTATTTTTTTCATTTCCAGTATCCTAAACTGTTGTCACTATCTTGATCATGTTAAGATTCAAGGCCTCAGTGTCTTAATCTTATTCTGATCCAAAGCTAGGCATGGATTGGAGTACACTGAGAATAGAGGTGTGCAGGAGGGACTTGTTCTATTTACTTCACTTCTGGAGAATTCCTCTGGTTAAGCACTTGCAACAGCCTCTATCTGTGTGAAGTTCTGTGCATGCGCTAAAACTCCAGTGTGCTAACAGCACCTGCTAGTTTAGGGCTCTTAAATATACATTAAGGTTCACTTCAGATGCGCCTCCAAACATTTGTTTGAGAAAACATGTACAAACCACAAAGTTGCACATTTCCCTTCCCCTCCCACATGGATCCCCTTTCAGCTGCCTGTTTAAGCACAAACCAGTTTGCTGTAACATCTGCCCTCCAAACTAGATTTGGAAGCTCCACTTGCAAGTGTGGTTTCTGATTCTAGTACAAGCAATATTGTAAATATGGGCAGTGCCAAACAAGAAACTGAGAGGAACCAAGAGTAAATGGAGATGATGTGATCCCACAACTAATTTCTAAATCTTGAGTTTGTTTTCATTTGTTTTAGGATTGTGACCTCTGTTCCAGAAGCAAATAGGAATGAATTCTGAGAGCTGGTTCCCAAAATACATCATCATGCAAACTCCTACTAAATATATTTGATTCACAGGTACACACATTACATTTTTCCAAGTGGAGAAGGCCAGGGCTGCTTGCATGTAAGGAACATGTACTGTGTCAACCTCCCCAAGCAGTTTTTTGATCATTCAGTGACTTGCATAGCAAGATGGAACAGCAGCAATCCAGTTCTCAGTTGAAACCCCTGGAAGACTCAAGTCAAATTGCAAGGCTTCAACATTTCTTTCATAGCTGTAAACCCACTTCTTGCGAGTGAAGTAGCTGTTGATGGACTGGGGGAGGGCTGCCCATTTTTATTTTTATTTTAAACACCTACAGCTGCTTAAACTTTCTTAAAACTAGGTTATATCTGATTTTACATCAAAGTTCTGTCCCCAAAGTTACTGCAGCCTAAAACTACGTTATGTGCATTATAGATGCACTCGCGATAGAGACACACACTCTATGGGTGCAAAAAAGAAAGAAAAAGACTCTGAACGATCTGTTCATCTTATTGCTGATGGCTTATTCTCATTAGTTATTGCAATTCTTAAAATGATGTAATCAGAACACAAGCCCCTCCTTGGTCAAATCTAATCCTTATCATAAAATCATGTTGTTAAATTGGCTTGAATGTAAAACGCTACTCACATCTTATTGCCTTTCCATTGTATTCAAAATATATATATATTTATTACATCCTTCTCTTTTTATTTAAAGTAACCCTTGTGTGTCAGAAAATTGCATATCCCAACACATACCGTTAGTGCATATTGGGAAAGGCTGCTGACTAGAGCCTTTAGAAACATGGGCATATCTTCAAAGCAAATTTCAGCCTGTTTACCTGTCATGGCTTCTCCCCAAAAACCTGGGAATTGTGTGATGAGATGCTGAGAATGCGTTATTGAAAAATCTGTTGCCCATCAGAGTTACAGTTCTCAGGTTGGAGAGTAGACAAGGAAGGAGGGGAACCATGACAGCAAAAACTATTTACTATTTGCAGTGTAGACGCACTGAGTCTTTCCCACTTGAATTGTCATCATATTTCGGATGGGCATTGTCAGCAGAATATAGCAGGCTACAAGTCTGCCTTCCTTCTCAGAACAAGATAAAAAGTACTTTTAAGACATACTCTCCAAATTTGAGGAGCTGAGTAGTTTTCATACTCTTAGTCTGAGTCCCTTCAGAATAGCACTATGCTGCTACTGTTTTCACAATTGGTCAGCTTGGTTCTATCCCTTCAGGTATCTTAGTAGTCATGGTAAATTCCTCTTACCTGCTTGATGGGCTTTTATGAAAACTCTTCTGGGGTTCATAAAGCTGCCAGGGAAAAAACACCACCACCACCACCCTAAAACAACAAAAAATGCAGACTACTAGGGCTTAGTCCTAGCACAGCATCACCAAAGTGACAATTTAGAGTGGACGATGCAGTGCAGGGTGATTATAACCACCATTGTAAATCCTTGTGTACTAACAGCTTGTGCTTTTCAGAGACAGAGGAAAATCCTTAGTGCTATCCACCTAAATCAGGGTTTCCCCATCCAAATCTACCCCCATTAAGTGTTTGATTTTGATTTTATCTTTTAATTTGTATTCATCTTATTGATCAATTGGCATAGCAAGATCATCTTCTCATGTGATTTCTTCAGAAAAGTTGCAATTAAAAAAGGTTGTAATCTCACGGACATGACGGGTGGAGGACAAACTCTTAGTCAAGTGCACGTAAACATATTTCTACAGCCCGGAGAAAACAGGCTCACTCTTGGCTTATATTGTAGCCATGTGTAAGGACCCCCCCACCCTTCTTGTCACACCAATAAATAACGCAGAGTGGATAATTTTTCCAGGCTGGGGCTTCACTGATTCCAGTGCTGCTATTGTGTCCCACTCTCTAGTCAGGAGGCAAGGATGCTTCTCCTAATGATGTCTGTCCTCCTAGGAATAGTGCTATTTGAACTGAGCCTTTGTTGCCTGCATTTCTTCTCGGCCATCTCAGTTTCTGAATCGCTCATCTCAGCATCAGGGGCGTACCCATCATTCTCGCTGTCCACTTTTAAGTTGCTTTTGGCCCTCTCTTTAGGGGAAACTCGACCCAGGCCCGAGTAAGGATAGTTAGAGTTTTGGCGGCACATCTCTTCCTGCCCTTCTCCCTGCTGTTGTCTTTCTCCTTTCTTTGGAATTCGGAATCCTCCCCAGTTTTTCACAGGGCTTCTGGGTGTCGTAGGCACTTTAACCGGAGTTGGATTATAGTTCATTTTGAAAAAAGATCCATTGCATTTAGGCACTATATCCCTCCGGGTTCCAGGTGCTGACCTGCCACTCGGGTGGTTCACGGCCCTTTTGTTTTCTAACTGCCTCTGAGACAGTTCGTTGGGTCTCAGGGGTTTGTGGTTGTGTTTAGAAGGTTTCTCCTTCAGTCCTACCTTCATCACATCACAATGGGAATGATTGTCTCTTCTCTTCCTGTGGTCTGCTATAACAACCCCATTCTTCTGTTGTGCTGATCCAATTTGTGCTTCTGCAAATGTCTTTTCAAAACTGAAAAAGCTACTGGGAGTTGCAAAGCCTTCCCTTTGGCTGGGCTGCTTGAGTAAAGATTTGTCATCATGCCCAGAGCTCCTCCTCATCCGCTCTCTCTTCTGTGTTTTTTTCAAAGAATGACTCAATGACATGCCCATTTGCTTTCTGAAGAAAGCTGAGTGCCATTTCAAATCCTCTATCTGAGGTGCATCTGGGCCCAGTGGTGAACTGTTGAAGAGCATTATATTTTCCATAGAGGAGGAGGAGGAAGGCATGCCTGCAAAGACACAAATGGGTTAATGTTTATCTGAAGCAGCTTTCAAGCATTTTTGAGTTTCATAGCCAAGAATGTCCTTTAGGTGGATCCAGACTTAAGTAATGTGCTTGGTTCCCAGTGAAATCAATGGGCCTTTAAGTCATGACTAAGGTGTCACAATTATTTCAATAGTACTTAGGTTCAATTAGCTAGTCTTGATCCAACCTGCTGGTTTTTTTTTAAAGGGTTTTCTCTAAACAGCTAAAACACGGAGCACCAGTTTCACAACACTGAACATGTGGCAATAAGCTATCTGTGTCAAACTTTTTTTTAATTAATGGCAAGATTTTAATAGGGCTTTACTGCTCTGAAAAAACCCCACTTCTCCCTGATTAAATACATGTCCCTTTACATCAGAGGCTGACTTCTCTATTTCTGCTTAGTTACATGGGGCAATAATTGTAGAGTTTTAATAAATATCACCAGAATAACTAAAAATTAAGGCAAGATGTTGCTTGCCTTTGTACGGATATATGGTGTGTCAGAATATTGGCGAGAGAGTCAAACTGGAACAAATAAGCAGTACTGGAATAGACAGTAATATTTTTCTACTTGACCCAGGGGACCAGATTCAGTGAAAGGTAGGTGTACATAAAGGTAAAGGGACCCCTGACCATTAGGTCCAGTCGTGACCAACTCTGGGGTTGCGCGCTCATCTCGCGTTATTGGCCGAACCAGAGCAGCGCACGGAAAAACGTTTACCTTCCCGCTTGGAGCGGTACCTATTTATCTACTTGCACTTTGACGTGCTTTCGAACTGCTAGGTTGGCAGGAGCTGAGGCCGAGCAATGGGAGCTCACCTCGCCTCAGGCATTTGAACTGCCGAACTTCTGATCAGAAAGCCTTAGGCTCTGGTTTAACCCACAGTGCCACCTGCATCCCATTTAAATCAAAGATTCATCACAAGTGTGGTTACTTGAATGCAGCTTCCACTGATATGAACTGGATTTCTGAGGGTCATAGGCCTATCGGTATTCCATTGATTTCAGTTGGGTAGGGATAATGTGCTTAACCCTCCCACTGAAATCTACAGGACATTCCAGTGCTGAACTCCCAAATATACTGTGTTCATCATGTGGAAGTTCCAGTGAAATCAATGAGACACTTTGCATGTTTGGAAACAAATTAATACTGAAATGTCCAAATCTGTGAGTACACTTTGCTGAATGTCAAAGTTTGTATGTTCATTGGTCGTTTAATTAGGTAGCATAAGCATAGGAAACTACAGATGTCAGAGCTTGATCTCATTTTGCTTTGTCCCCAGATTTTAACGAAAACACACTTGCCCTGAGAATAGGTGCTTTAAAGCTTACAGTTCACCAAAGTGAACACATCTCCATTAGCCAGGGGTGGCAACCCAACAGAGGCCCAGCTTTGCTGCCTGCCTTAGGAATGCAAGAACAAGGGGACTGGGGAAGGAATTTGTCGAGCCACAACAGAAGTGGCAAACTGGCCACTTCATTCTATTACTTGCTGCACTAGCAGCTAGATCATATTGCACCAAACCAGAAAACTCCTCAGGGTTGGGTTATGTTAGCAGCCATGTTAGCATAAGCCAGGGTTGCATGGATGTTGTAATAAACCTACATATTAAAAACACCAACATCCAATGCTTTAACACTGGATTTTAAGGCAGCTAAACTGGTGCTGCTGATTGAAATGGGAAGGTCATTCAGCTGCAGCAGTTTCTTGCTCAACGGGTACTAGCGTCTTTGAAGAATATATAGTTAAAAGCTAGCTATTTCTTCTGGGTTCATGCTTTTAAAGCACTTTCTGACTGGCAAGCCACATTAAAGAAAGGTCGTTGTTCCACTTAGTTTCTGACTGTCTCCAAAGCACTTTGCTTGTCAGAGTAAGACACTTAGGTTTAAAGAATGTGATAAAAAGGCAGACTTTTCTAGCTCAATTCATTTTTAACATAATAGACTCTTGGAGCTCTGTTCTCCTGGCAGTATTTTCCTCCTTGAGCATTTGATAAATTTCAATTGTGGTTGAAGAGAGTCAAGTTGTCAACCATTTGTAAAAGAAAGTTAAGTGTAGCAACTAGGATGCATTGTTCATCTTATGACATTCATGCCCCTGATGTTATAAAGAAGGAATAAAAATATGTTCCAGATGAATACAAGCAGGGGGAACGATACTCCTGGTTTCATAATCCAGACCATAAAGTTATCTATTGCACATAACGGAACAGCAAATATATATATTTTGTCAAACAATACTGATTTTAATTAAAATTAATAATCAGTTTTGCACAATGAGATAATTCAGAATTTGGAACATTGCTTTCATTGTCAGCTGTGGGTGGGGGAACACAAGGACTTATGTAATCCTTTTCTCATGTTCCCCTGCGTCTTAGTTGCAAAGCATCAACAAAACAATGTAAATGAAAAAAACTGAATAGACCACTAAACTCACTGCACAAAAATTGAGTCAGTTTTCAAAGTAAGACAACATAAACAAATATTAACTGTGCTTTAGAATTTGTCTGCGGGTGCTAATATACTATTGAAATTGCCACTCAATTTCAATACAAGTGGAAATAAATATGCTTTAATAAATTGCTAGATTATAGATAAGAACAAAATTAAATTGTTCACATGTACCCAGGTTGTGATTGTGAATAATCTGATTTAGATGGAGGGCAAGCAAAAATAAGAATTTTAATTAAGAAGCTGTAAGAATTAAGTAAAGGAAATTTTGAGGAGTAGGATCTAAGGAAATCTACATAATGGCAGCTAAATAATGTTGGAGGAAAATAACTGCCAGGTAAGATTCAGACTTGCACGAATATAAACATAAATAGCAAGTGATTTTATATTTATATAAAGAAAATACTTTTGAGTGGGACCTGTATACACTTCACTGATTGAATAATACTATATTGGGAAGTACAGGCTGGTGGGTAAGGAGTTATGAAACTGAATACATCTGAAATGTAAAAACATAAAGCGCAAACCTATTCAACTTTCAGGAGGGAAAGCAGATCATCTCCATCGCAAAATATAAAAAGAGCCAGCAAGTGGCAAAACACATACAGAGGCCTACTAGCAATGGTTTTTAATAGCTATCTACTATAGCAACCCACAAGTCCCTCAGTAAGTCAGAGAAATTATCAGTCTTTCAAATATTTAAACGTGGTTGGTGGTTTTTTCTCAGTGTGCAGGGTTATGGTGAAATGCAAGCCAATACATTTCATTACAGTGCACGAAAACATTACAGCAATAATTTTCATTCCAGACCAGTATGCCAACACATTTGCCATGCCATACTCCAACACAAAAAGACAAACGGAACTCACCTGAAACTCTTTCATGCTCCACAAGATTTGTATAGAGATTGAATATCTGTTCCTGGACTTTGCAAACAGATCTTTTAATTTTTTCCCGTCGGGTCACCATATATGTTAGGTTTCGTACCTGAAAACACAATGTGCAGCACTATGTTGATTCACGTAAGAGAAACATATTTTGAAGTTGATATTTGAATTTTAAAAACCACCTAAAAAGAGGAGCTTTTCCAAGCTAGAAGACATTTTGCAACCCAATCTGGCATGTGTTACTAGTGCTGAAGGAGAGGTATGTTACACCAGCACAGAGGACCACTTTTCTTTATTCCTACTTCCCACATTAAGAACCTACAAAGAGGTCCTCCAATGGTCTTCTGCTGGTTCCCTCACTGTGAAAAGTTACAGGGAACCAGGCAGAGGGCCTTCTCGGTAGTGGCACCCACCCTGTGGAATTTCCACCTTCCTCACTTTGGGTTGCCCTGTTCTAGCTCTACAAGCCCTTATTGAGGTGAGGCAACCAAAGCTGTACAAAATATTCCATTGCGCCACAGATTTGTATAATGACATATTGTTGGTTATATTTTAAATTTCGTTCCTAATGATCGCAAGCATGGAATTTGCCTTTTTCACTGCTCCTGTACACTGAGTCAATATCTTCACAGAGTTATCCGCTACAGCCCCAAGGTCTTCCTAGTCAATCACTGCCAGTTAAGACCCCACAAGCACATATGTGAAATTTAGGTGGTTTGCTCCAATGTACACCATGTTACACTTGCATCGCATTTGCCATTTTACTGCCCATTCACTCAGTTTGGAGAGATTCTTTAGAAGCTCTTCCCAAACCCTTTCATTTTAAGAGATTCTGGAGCTAAATGTTGTTGTTGTTTAGTCGTTTAGTCGTGTCCGACTCTTCGTGACCCCATGGACCATAGCACGCCAGGCACTCCTGTCTTCCACTGCCTCCCACAGTTTGGTCAAACTCATGTTCGTAACTTCGAGAACACTGTCCAACCATCTCGTCCTCTGTCGTCCCCTTCTCCTAGTGCCCTCAATCTTTCCCAACATCAGGGTCTTTTCCAAGGATTCTTCTCTTCTCATGAGGTGGCCAAAGTATTGGAGCCTCAGCTTCACGATCTGTCCTTCCAGGGAGCACTCAGGGCTGATTTCCTTCAGAATGGATAGGTTTGATCTTCTTGCAGTCCATGGGACTCTCAAGAGTCTTCTCCAGCACCATAATTCAAAAGCATCAATTCTTCGGCGATCAGCCTTCTTTATGGTCCAGCTCTCACTTCCATACATCACTACTGGGAAAACCATAGCTTTAACTATACGGACCTTTGTAGGCAAGGTGATGTCTCTGCTTTTTAAGATGCTGCCTAGGTTCGTCATTGCTTTTCTCCCAAGAAATACTGGAGCTAAATACTGGAGTTGAGAACAAGTTCAGAATGGCCACATTGTTCAAAGCATCAATCAAAGGCAGGTAGCTTTCAAAACGGCTTCACATTCTCCCAGAGGGGTGTTCATGCCACACTAAACTGAAAATCTCCAAGAATCTACATTACTTATCAAACAGAATAGATGAAAGTTTATTACTTTCTATCACAGCCACACACACACTCCAGTGGCTTTTTGTGAGCACAGGAGCTCTATAGTGCACAGAAAGCTGTTCTGCCCACAGGGGGTTTTCCTACTCACTTTAATGAAGGGAAGACCCCTGCAACTACAAAGGGATGTATTTATAAAGAATTCGCAATGTTGAGAGAACCTGGGAAGTCTACTCATGCAGAACAAATATGGTTTCAGAGTCCATAGCAAGGCCCACAAATTTACCGTTTGCAACTGCTTCTCCCATCCTCACCTTGCAAGTCAGAAGCAGGCCTTGAAGCATAGGATCTGGGAAATAGCAAGCACAAAGGATGTAGAAGGAAATCCCTACTGATTGCCTGAACATGTCATAACACACCACTACGCTCAAAGAAGTGCCAGCAAAAGGACGGGCAGAGGTGGAACTGCAGGTTCACCTCTTCTCTAATCATTCTGAGAGAACCTTCATAGGATGAGATCCAAGGCCACATGCATTGACCATTGTGCACCTTTCAGCTGCATTGAGCAGGATTTTTATGTCTGATCCAACAGCATTCAAACATCAGGATTGGTAAGACAACTGAGACAAAATTAGTCTTTCAGACCTACTGAACAACACAACAACTTACCCTCTCCAAATCCTGCCGGAGGTGGGTGAAAAGCTGTAGCCGCCTGAACAGAACATCCTGCTCCCGTTTGGCCAGATTGTCCTCTTCATCTTTCTTTGGGGTGATCAAAGGTTTGTTGAAGTTTGATTTCCGCTTCAACTTCCAGTACTGGTACAAAAATTCTACAGAGTCCTCGGGAAGCTGCAGCGCCTTGGCCACTTCTGAGGCGTTGACAAAGGCATAGAACTCATCTTCCAGTTGTTGAAGCTTCTGCTTGCGAACGCTGACCCTGTGGGCCTCCTCCTGGTTTTGATCCATGCTGTCAAAAGGCTCTAGGTGAGCAGGAGGGGAACTGTCCTGTGCCCCATTCTCATTTTCCTGGCTGGTGAATTCACTGAGGTTTTCCTCATCTGACTTCTTGGTGGAACTGTGCTTGGGGCAGTAAGACTTGAACTTGACTTCATCATTGTCGGCCAGAATAGTCTTCATCTCCAAGCCACGGTCAAATGCACAAGTGACATGGAAGGCTGTGCGGCAGTTTTTCACTGAACACTGTAGGTGTGGGAAGAGGAGGGGATGGAAGAGCAGATCTTAAAACATTTACATTTTATGTTTGTAGCTAACAGGTTGTGTAAAAACAATCACATGGTTTTGCAAGGCCTATGTATCTTAAATTTCATTATGAGCTCCCTTGAGCCCAACACAAGGTGGGATACAAAAATATTCACAGTGGCTCAAATCTCAAGAACCACAAGTGGACTCAGGCTCAGGTTTGCAGGGAGTGGAGGTGTGGACTCACCTGCGTTGGGTATGGGGGCAGGACGGGATTGGGATGGGTCATGGGTCAGGACGGGTTGGGGTGGGGTGGGGTGAATCACAGGGATGAGCCACAGCAACACGTGGCTGGGTACAGCTAGTAACAAATAAAAAGTGCTTCAGAACTTCTTCTGTGGGTCTCAAACAAGCAGCTTGTGTTCCTCTCTCCATTCCTTACCAAAGAGCCACAGCAAAGCTCTATGAAGCAAATAGCTTATGTTTCAGGATGTGCTTCGATAGGCATTAACATAGAGAGAAAAATCCCTTTACATGCTACCTCTCCTCTCCCCCCCCTTCAGGGCTCTCCTCCAACTCCAATGAGGATGGAATAAATGAGTGTCACTGACATTTATGATGACAGGAAAATGCCAGACTTAACCCAAACGTATCTCACGTGAGAAATATGTGTGCGGCAGAAGGATATTTATACAGTCCTTTTGTGAAAAGGAGCCAATTATCCTCCTCCTCAGTGTTTTCCCACTCAGGTTGACTCAGCAGCCAGATGTCATTTAAAAGTGCACAGCAGGGTTCAAACTGTAGAAGCTTCAGATAAATCTACTTGAATAAAGTCAACACTGAGGCACAATATGAAAGGCGGTGAGATGTACATTGCCCTCTGGCCTTCCCCAATAAACCTTCACTGACAAACAGGCCGACAGTGACCTAAAGGCGCACTGAACAGTTTCTCCATGCAGTAAAACTGAATTTTAATTTGGGCTCTATGCTGCTGTCATTTCACACCTCTAGGTTAAAGAGTATGAGAAATCCACATTTAGCATTCAGTTGCACTAGTTGCCCATATGCTTCCATGTGTTCAAAGTTCTTGTATTAATTTACAAGGCCCTTAACAACTTGGGTCCAGGTTATCTCAAAGACTGCCTTATCTCTTATATTTCTGCTTTGTCACTTAAGTCTTTGGGGGTGTCACTTGTCTCCCATGCACAGCTTATAGCCACCAGGGGTTGTGCATTCATTATTGTGGACCCAGTTTTATAGAACTCCTGTCCAGCTACGGTCAGGCAAGCCTGCCCCCCAAAACTTATTGTGCTTACTAAATACTATTTTTTTATTCCAGCAGGCTTTTTAATTGAATTCTAATTTTACAGTTTTAATTCATTTTTAGTTTCCTTGCATAAAGTCCCCTGTACACTGCTTAGATACAATTGTAATTAAGTGGTATATAAAGTGTCAAAATAAATAAGTAAATCCTTACTGCTGTGCAGCTATGCAGTGATTTCAATTCTCCTGTTCAAATGTACACATAAAAAAGACACACTGTCACCTTGCTCCCAAAGGAAGCTGTCAACGTGGCTATTGCTAGGGTTGACAATGGCTAAAAGGACCTGGCTTTTAAGTGGTCACTCAACTGGAAACAATTAATTATAACAACATTTATATATCATGAAGCCATAACTTCAATTTCCTAAAGGAAGAGGACAATTTCTCTTAAGCATGAAACTTCTTACAGTTTTGAACTATCTACCAGCTATGCACAGACAGGAAAGGGAAGTCATCTTTAAGTTTCTTTTATATCACACGTGGCACAAGGAGGATGAAGCTAGAACAACTGAATGATCTGTGCCGTGGAAGGTTGTTAAAGAGTCCCAAAGCTTACATCTTACTTGCCATCAGAAGCAAATTAATCAAGCAGCAAAATGTTAATCTGCGATGGAAACTTACATTAAGAGCATTAAATATATTAGATTGCAGTCCTACAGTTCCCTTCTCTGAGACCGTGTGATATTCTGTACATTCTTTACAAGAATGTACAGATCTCCTAAATTAAATCTGCAGCCATATAATTACAGATATTCTATCATCATTTCAGTGGTGATATTGCTCTGTGTGCTTGTGATGCAGGCCTGCACCCAGAACCCTTCTGAGGCATCTCTTGCTGATGTAAGTTTGTCACCCACCACCCACTAATTCGTAATGGCGAAATTCCCTAGATCCATCAATGAACCAGCCCACCCTTCTTACCCCAGACATAGTCAATAAAAGGAAGCAAGTTACGCCTGCATTCAGGCCTATACTAGGCTGAATATTATGTAAGACTGCCTAAGCGTAGGATTATTTAGAACAAACTTTTATTTTCACTCTTTCACTAAACTCCCTATTTTGCCCACTATCTTGTATTTTCCATAAATATTTTAATTTTAATCCTGGGGTTGACCAGGGTTGAACATTCAATTTGAATCCTAGGATCACTTAGCTAACAGGTGTCATATATAGATGCACCAGTTGGTTTTCCATGCTACTTGCTTAGCATGGAGGTAGCAGGAACCACACATTGGATTCCAGCTGCCTTTAGGCAGGAGGGAATTTCCTAACACTGTTCTCCTCTCAGATTAAAAAAAAAAGTTGTGTGTTTATTTCTCACCCCAAACCTAGGTGGTTTTGAAGAAAGAAGTGGTGGCAGTCTATGTATGAACAACCTGCATTAAGTGCACTAGCCTGATCCTGCACTTCAGGATAGATGGGGTGGTTTCACCAAAGCGCTCTTGGATCTTAAGAGACTAAAAATCAGAATGAAAGCCCATCGGTGTATTTCAAGGATGTGGAAGGAGTCAATCCAACAATCTGATCAAGTGCCACCTAATCAGAGCATGCCCAAACACATTCACTTGCAGGGGGAAACCAAAATACCACCCATGTCATACATACATACATCAATGCCTTTCCTTGTTATAGCAATGGGTAATACTGGAAAGTAACCCAATGTGCAAAAGTAATACCAGAAAACCACGAGCGAGATCCTTCCCTCAAGCATGTGGGTGGGTGTTTTTGTAAAAGGCATGCTCCCCAAAGCAACAGCAATGCCCTTTTTGGATGTTTGCATTATGAACTCTGCAGGACCTTCATAAGGAAGAACAGGACGCACCCACTAGTATCTATATTCAGGGCAAAGATTCAAGCAAACAGATGAAGGTCTGCAAAGGACTTTTAGTATTTATTTATTTATTTTTTAAAGCACTGGGCACCAATTAGATTTCTATGATTCATATTCTGTGCTTTTGTTTTACACTTTGTTTGGAAAGGGAGCAGTAAACAAAGCCTCTGGCAAAGGGCTTGAAAGGCTGTCTGGCTGCACTACTGAATCTCTGG
The DNA here is from genome assembly GCF_963506605.1 of Zootoca vivipara. Taxonomy (NCBI): domain Eukaryota; kingdom Metazoa; phylum Chordata; class Lepidosauria; order Squamata; family Lacertidae; genus Zootoca; species Zootoca vivipara. The sequence continues at coordinate 31,298,183 of NC_083284.1, read as the reverse complement.
CGTATCAATGATTCAGAGTAGAGAGTGAAGCCAGGGAGGGGCTAGTGCAACTGAATGATCTACACACAGAGCAATCCCCTAACACATGCCCTTGCCCCACAGCCAAGTTCAGTTTCCTCGAAAGCCCTGCATGGGCAAGTCAATGAAAAGAATTCCCCCAAGTTCCCTTCTACAGAGGGGAGGACATTGCTTGCTATATGCTTGCATCTTTCTCCATATTAAACAATTGCTTCTTTTGTAGTTAAAACACGCACCCACACATACAGGATACATTCAGGTTAGTTCCCTATTCAGGTAGCAATTCATGTTTATGAAAGCCGCCGACCTTCTGATCGGCAAGCCCTAGGCTCTGTGGTTTAACCCACAGCACCACCCACGTTGTGATACTGGCCCTAAAGAACATCTCTTCGTTCGCTTGCCCATCCGCCTGCACCAATCACCACTGCCCGCAGCTTCGTTACTCAACTGCGCAGCCCGCAACCTTTGGCACACAGCCCCAAATGCCGTGCCACAATGCTGCAGAGGTGCCAGAACGGACCAATGAGGTGCCAGAACTCAGTTCTGGTGAGTTCCGGTTGAAAAACAGTCCTGGGTACAGGCAATTTCCTATTTACACGAGTTTCCTATTTACACATCGCAGCAAACCTGGAAGTGGCACAAAAGAGCAGGAAGTAGGAAATGAAACTCTTTTTTAAACATACCTATACCAAAATAGATTTTAGAGACTGTGGATCTTAGGAAACTATCAGGAGAAACAAAATATGAGGATGTTGCATATCTGTGTAGCTAACCAACTAAAGTGGGAGTGGTAGGGAACAGAAGCCCTCTAGACATTGCTGGACTACAACTCCAATCGTCCCTGACCACTGGCCATGCTGACTGGGGCTGATAAAGAGTTGGGGGCCTGACAACATTTATCTGGCTACAAGTTCACTACCTCAGATTTCAAGTAAGGGTCCTTGCTTTTAGCAATCATTGAGTAATATGACAACAAGGCCTAAATATCTTCAGTCCAAAGCAGACCCCAAATTAAAATCCTAAATTGATGGAAGTTAAAAATGAAAGCCTCATTACAGTAGCGAGATTTTTGTAGCAAATGCATGTTCATAATACCCAGTCGGAGTGATTTACCTGTATGGATGCCCCAACCTTCTCGTTACAAAGACTGCACACCAGGGCCCATCTGCTGCTGGGAATATGGGAGACCTTTGTGATGGGCTCCATCTTTTCTGGGCTGCCAATGCTCACCTAAGAATCATTAGATAAATAAAGAAGGAGTGGTGGGAATCAAGTAGTGAACAAAGAACAGGAAGCATGGCTATCCTGGAGTGATCTTGCTATGGACAAAAAGGTAAGCTAACTATTTAAGTGTCCAACCATTTATTAAACCTATATTTTAAGGATAGAAAATTATTACATTTTTATCACACCCTTCTTCTAAGGACCTCAGAGCAGCATGTACAATTCCCTCAGCACCACCACCCAAAGCTGTATTCATAACAACATTCAGAGGTAGTAGGATATGCAGTGAGTAAGTGACTGGTCTGTGGTCACTGACAAACAGGAATTTGAACCCAGATCTCCATAGCTAGCTGTGTTGTTTGTATCCTCACATTCTTGCAAATCCTCTTGGTCACCACTGACAGGTGGCACTACTCCAGGGTCCATGATGATGGGTGCTATTGCACCTTGTCTTCCTGCAAATTCTATTTTCAGATGCAGCTGAGGCAAGACTCTCTCCAACTGGCTGCAGTACCTGACACTCCTTGTTGACACCCACCACCAAGGCTGTCTGCTCTCACTATAAAACATACAATACTCTGTACTCTCCATTCTGAGCGTGTGCAGAGGAATCAGTTGCCTGAAACACCCACCTCAGGAATCCAGAGGGCACAGCTAACATGGACCCACTTAGTCCCACTACGAGTTGGCTTCATGGCTCCGCCTTTCTTGGGACACAACAAACACTTGGGCTGAACACCAAGAGCACAGGTTCGGCACAGCCAGCTGCCTTCTGGAACTTTTAGGATGCCATAGCATGCCTGCCACAATGACACAGAAGTGAAATGAAGAATGAAATAAGAAGAATAAGAATAAGTTTATTATTTATACCCTGCTCATCTGGCTGGGTTTCCCCAGCCACTCCCAGCAGAATAGTAAAAACATAATAAAACATCAAACATTAAAAACTTCCCTAAACAGGGCTGCCTTCAGGTGTCTTCTAAAAGTCAGAGAGTTGTTTATTTCCTTAACATCTGGTGAAGAGCGTTCCACAGGATGGGTGCCACTACCAAGAAGGCCCTCTGCCTGGATCACTGCAGCTTCACTTCTCGCAGTGAGGGAACCTCCAGAAGGCCCTCGGAGCTGGACCTCAGTGTCCGGGCTGAATGATGGGGGTGGAGACGCTCCAGATATACTGGGCCACGGCAGTTTAGGGCTTTAAAGGTCAGCACCAACACTTTGTATTGTGCTCGGGAATGTACTGGGAACCAATGAAGATCCTTTAGGACCTGTGTTATATGGTCCCGGTGGCCACTCCCTGTCACTAGTCTAGTTGCCGCATTATGGATTATAGTTTCTGAGTCACTTTCAAAAGTATCCCTATGTAGAGTGCATTGCAGTAGTCCAAGTGGGAGATAACCACAGCATGTACCAATCTGGTGAGACAGTACACAGGCAGGAAGGGTCTCAGCTGGTCTCTCTACCAGGTGGAGTTGGTAGACAGCTTCCCTGGATGCAGAACTGACCTGTGCCTCCATGGACAGCTGTGAGTCCAAAATGACTCTGGGTCTGGGAATGCTCCCTCAAAGAGGGAAGGATTCACCACCCGCAGAACCCATCGCCCAGCCCTTCCTGGCTAGCTCTTAATGAGCAGAATGGGCAAGGATCAAAGAGACAGGTGGTCATTTCACTTGTCCAAGCAGCCTGTCCACATCCTCAGAGGTAACAGATTGGAATTGATCCCATGCAACTTGACTAGACAGGACTCTAGCACTCTCCCAGAAAAATGCAGCAATGATTAAAATGCTAACAAATAATAAAAAGGACACTTCATTGTATGGTCTTGTTGCTAATATTTCTATAGCACGTTTGGTGGACATAACATTTGTTATAATACTCCCCTTGTTCAGCCTCACAGCAAATGTGTGAACCACAGCACAAGCAGCTTTGACATCCCGGTTTGGAAGAGCACCAAGCACAGGGTTAGCAAAGCTGCTTTCTACAGGGATTGGTTGCGCAGCCAAGTTTCCCACAGGGAACTTAGTTGCGCAGCCAACCCAGCTACACCTGTAACTGTCCCACACCTGAAATTACATATGAGGAGGAAAACAGTTTTGTGGGCCACACTGAGACCTGTACCGGTATCAAATTTGGCCTGAGGAACAGAGGTTCCCCAACCCTGCTGTAAAGGATGAATTCTAACTTCTTCTGTATGATTTGTCACTAAAACAGCTTCCAATTGGTCAGGACTCCACATGACTGTGGTATCTCAGGAACTGGCTTCCCCAAAATATCAACTGGATCATGTAGAAAGCACACCAGTACATGAGCTACCGTGATTTGTGACCAGGCTGCATGTGAAGTTAGTTCCAGATCCCCAAACATGCAGAACCATATTAGTAGTAGTAGTACTCGTGACACCAAGTTCATATTTGCACCTGCCTTAGGTTGCCCTAGATATGAGAGGTCTTACACTGCAATAGTAAGGAAATTGGAACAGGAAATAAAGAGAACTATCATAACCAGCTGTGACAGCAAAGGGAAGGCTGATTCCTGCCTGGGTTAATAATTATCTCAATTGGAGTTAAGCCAGGACTTTGAGACTAAAATAAGAGCATGACATATAAATAAGAGCATTAACTTCTATGTCCATCTGAAAGATGAGAAGGTGAAAAAAATAGGGGAGGTCTTCCAATGGCACAAGTGCTACTGCTTTGGGCACTGGCTCAACCTTTGCCCCAAGGAAAGGTTGACCACAGCTGTGTCACTAACATTTCTTCTTGTCACAAACACAGGACCCCTTCAGAGGCATTTTTCTTGGCTCTGTTTCTAACTTTGTATAGTTCACTGAACTCAAAATGCAATAAGAACATCTGCCAACGTATTAAAAGGAAAAGATGAAAAATAATTAGAAGAAACTCTAAAGTAATTTTGCAAGGCAAACCATGCTCAAAAGGCAGTTTTTTCCTATTGGATATGAAAACACATGTACCGTTTATGTTTTCATCCATTGCAGGACCCAAGAGACAAAATTACCCTTCTCTTGCTTATCAGGTATCATGTATGAATGGGCATAGTTAAAACACTGGTGGGGGAACACATGACAGACTTTTCCCTCAACAGGAAGTAGCCAACCAGAAAATCTGATAGATTCAAAAACTGCCATATAAATTATCTTCTGCACCAAAAAGTATTTGTCATTTCTGCTGTGTTGCATGGGATGCCTTATTCACTTCCAACCATGTTCATTATGAATGAAAGTGCCCCACATTCCACATATACTGAACACGCTTGTTATTGGCATGGCTATATATGCCAGACAAAAAGATGGTGATCTTTATCAAAAAGTAGACTATGACAGCAAATAAGAGCAGATCCAATGATCTGTCTGTGGGTCTGGGACATTTTTGAATAGATTAAATTGAAAGATGAATAAAATGAGGATGACAGCTCCACATTCCCCTATGCAAACAGACTGTCTGCCTACTTGCGTGATACATTTTATTTATTGATCATCTCAAGAAATGAGCTGCCTACAGAAGCTTTCCCATATATGTATTTGGATGGTGCAACATTACTACTGGGAGCTGCTAGCTGTTGATACATGACTAGCACTGGACTGAGCCCTTATGTTACTTTGGCTATGGTTACCCCCCTCCCCCCAAAAAGAGCAACAAACTAAGTGGCAGATTTTCCAAAGAACAGGAATATGTGGGAACCAAATCGATAGGTAATGTCAGAAACATGAGAGATGCTGGAAAATACATATGCTTATTGTTACATGAACCCAATGTGTTTTGGCCTAAGAGCTTATCTGTATAAAGTAGAACACTTACAAAAGTAGAAGACTTGCTAAACGACAAATGAAAAGCCTTGCAAGAGCATTTAAAATACAGTTATGCATAATTGTATAAACCTCGTTTTCAAGACAAATTAAGAGGTCAAAAACCATCCATTTCAAAGATCTTGAAGGGCAAAAGCTCTTAAGAAGCCCACCTCAAACTGCAGAACTAAATGCTTGCAAGCAAACCCAGGTTTGTGAGAAATGAAAGCAAGCAGAAATCATCCACAAATTACCAATCACTTGATGCACTCCAATGATGTTTTTGAGCAGTTAGGAAAGGATGTTTGTATGAGCTATAAGATATGGCTGGTTCTACTTAAAATAGGTTTTCTTTCTGTTAATTTGACTTGAAAATGAGGTTTCAATGACATATTGTATTTTAAAAGCTTTTTAAAGGCTTTTTATGTGTGGTTTAGCAACAGATAAGCCCTTGAAGAAAGCACTGAAGCTGAAACATGTCAGGCTAATTTAACAACAAACATGCATTCTTTACAGTATCTTTAAGGTTCATTTCTCTTTTCTGTTTACACTATTGGATGCATCCTGTTTTTTTCTGTACAAAGAAGAAGAAGAAGAAGAAGAAGAAGAAGAAGAAGAAGAAGAAGAAGAAGAAGAAGAAGAAGAAGAAGAAGAAGAAGAAGAAGAAGAAGAAGAACAACAACAACAACAACAACAACAACAACAACAACACTGGTTGGTTACAACAACAACAACAACAACAACAACAACAACAACAACACTGGTTGGTTCCCAGCATAAAAATACAAAATGAAAACTAAAAATACATAATAAAACAAAAACAAACCAATAACCCCCCCTCCCACAAAGACATTTAAAGGCCCTTAGAATGTTAATCAGCCAAAGGCTTGGTTACAGAGAAAGGTTTTTGCCAGGCACCTAAAGATATGTAATGAAGGTGCCAGGCAAGCCTCCCTCGGGTGCACATTCCACAAATGGGAAACCACCACAGAAAAAGCCCGTGCTCCAGTTGTCGTCCTTCAGACCTCTCATGGAGAAGGCACACAAAGAAACATGAGATATCTAGGGCAGTGTTTCTCAACCTTTTTTGGGCCACGGCACACTTGTTCTGTGAAAAAAATCACGAGGCACACCACCATTAAAAAAGTTTAAAAAATTAACTCTGTGCCGCCCTATATTATAATTATGACTGTCAGGAACACTTGCCAAATATTGCTTTCCGGCGGGTCAGTGCTGTGTATTGGCGGCCGCCAGGCTCGTTTGCACTGAGCTTTGGAAAGAGGAGGAGAAATATTGCTTTCCGGCGGGTCAGTGTTGTTTATTGGCGACCGCCAGGCACGTGACAATGCAAATCGCCCTTCTCGTCGCGGCACACCAGCCAGCGTCTCGCGGCACACTAGTGTGCCGCGGAACAGCGGTTGAGAAACGCTGATCTAGGGTTCAGATGTATGCAAAGAAGCAAAATGTCACTTAGACATGCAAGAAACCAAAGCTAATGATTTTAAAATCCAGAAACCCATTAAAATGGGGCAACTTAACCATCCTATCTGAATTTTCTGTGATCTTATGACATCACCTCTCTACGGATCCCTGTTCCTTTGCCTCAATATATGCTTCCACCTACTATTAACCATACATCCTAAAAAAGCACCCAAGGCTTATGAAATCCTCATCACCTCCTTCTTACCACGGTGAAAACTAAACAAACTACTCTCAATTCCAATTATTATTGCATCTGGCTGCTGTACCTGATGAACGCAAATATTGCATTTGTCACAGAACACCATCTCATTGCCATCTTCACCATCTGGAGACTGGCAAACGTCACAGACAACATCCTCATCATACTCAATTCCAAGCCCTTCCTCAGTCTCGATAGCATGATTCATGTTGTCATAGCATCGCTGTTCAAATTCTTCCATAACTCTCTCCATGGTGTATTCATCCAGTTCAGGCATCCCTGGGAAATCAATCCAATGATGTTTGCTTTTAATATAACAGAGACATTGAGGGACACAGCTTCTTCTATCAATCTACAAATAACCAGATCACTCTATTAACATTGAATGACTGACCTTATTTACAATTTCACATACTGTACCTTCAAAATAATCTGCTGAAAGGCATCCATTAGATAACAATAACAAAAGCCAAGAAAAAGTGTGCATCAATACAATGCAGTTCTTGTTTATTGCCAGTAATCCAAACCACACATACTGGACAAAACAAAACTTTAAAACCAAGCGTAGCATATTGATTTGGTCAAAGGCCTGGAAACAATGCCTTATGAGGAACGGCTTAGGGAGCTGGGTATGTTTAGCCTGGAGAAGAGAAGGTTAAGGGGTGATATGATAGCCATGTTCAAATATATATAATGATGTCATATAGAGGAGGGAGAGAGATTGTTTTCTGCTGCTCCAAAGAAGCGGACACGGAGCAATGGATTCAAACTACAAGAAAGAAGATTCCACCTGAACATTAGGAAGAACTTTCTGACAGTAAGAGCTGTTCGGCAGTGGAATTTGCTACCAAGGAGTGTGGTGGAGTCTACTTCTTCGGAGGTCTTTAAGCAGAGGCTTGACAGGCATATGTCTAGAATGCTTTGATGGTGTTTCCTGCTTGGCAGGTGGTTGGACTGGATGGCCCTTGTGGTCTCTTCCAACTCTATGATTCTATGATTTTGCAGTGGATGGTTGAAAATCTCATACAAATGTTTTATTTCAATGTATTCAGCTTTTTAAAGAGCCAACTGCTCCTGGGGCTATTTTGCCAACTATTACTACGTTTTTATAAGGCTCTCTGCAGAACTGCACACCTTTATAAGGGGTAAAATATTCATTTTGTAAGGGAACATACTGCTCTTCACTTTAGACCATTTGTCTAATTTTAGCCATTTCACAGTTGACTCTTAAGCCTTCTTAATTTAAATGTCTTTAAAACAATTCCAGATGCTTTTTGAAAGACTATTTGGTTTCAACAATGAATTGCTACTACAGAATAAAATGTAACAGACATTAAAATAAAATAAATGGATGAAACAATTGTCTGAAGTCCAAGACAGTGTTGCCATTAGTTAGCAGGGCCAAGAGCTGAATGTCACTATAGCGGTTCCAAGTTTTTCCCCGTCAGTTCTAGGGAAACCTGAAGGGTTTGGAAGCTAACGAAGTCCCTGAACAACAACGGACAGTTTCAAAAATATCGTTCACTTTTCTATTAATACATTTAAAGATAAGGTGGAATTGGCTTTCCTGACACATTTCCTTTTTCCACTTCCTTCACATTAATCTAGGAATTAGAGCTTTGAGATGACTGTTGCCACCCAACAAAAATAGTGTTGACATTTGTGCTGTTTTTCTCTCCCCTCAGTTCTCCACACCCCTCTCCTCCACATGCAGGAATATACAACTTGCTTCTGAGCATTCCTAGCCTTCTCCTTTTCTCTCTGGAAGCTTCAACGTGTACCATATGAATTGGCAGCTGCACTACAACCACCCCAGACTGCTCCCTGTCACTTGTCTCACAGCTCAGCCAAAAGTTGGGCGTAACTGGATGTTGCACTCACCCATATCTTTGAATTCTTCATTAGCCAGTTCCAACCATGCTACATCCATGAAATTAAGGTCATAGCGACAGACGCTCTCTGCCAAGGTCCGAATGTCGACGTAGCCAAGCTCAGGGGGCTCAGAACCTGAAGAAAGGATGTACTTCCGAGGTCTTGTAAATATGACTGCTTTTGTCTCAGATACAACCCTGCAAGTGTAGCGAACAGGAGGTGTTAATTACACCAGGTTGCAATCCTCCTTAAAGTGGTGAAACCTTCATTCTCCGATGCAATTACTGCCAGAAGCTTCAAATTGCTATGCAGCAAAATAACGGTAATAATAAAATAACAACAACAGAAAAAGATCATCTGCCAATATTGTAGCACCAGAGGGATGCACGTCTGCAGAAATAAAAATACATAAATTTTATTATTTATTGAAAGCATCTATATCCTATTTTTTCCATTTAAAATTACCCTCGTTACCTTACAACATACCATATTTATGATAATCTAATGCGCCATCGAATCTAATGCACACCTCAATTTTCAAAATCTTGAAACCAAAAGGATATTTGCTGGCCCTAATTTTTGTGATATAATTTGGCCCCAAAAGGTGTGCATTACATTAGAATAAATACGGTATTTAAATTGACACCAGAGTCTGAATAATAAATACATACACAAGAAAAATTAACACAAAAATGATGCTCGTTTAAAAAACAACAACTAATTGCAGCACACAAATATGGAGGAAGAAACATCACTCAAACAGCACACCAGTTCATGTAAATTACAACCGAGTTATTCTATTATTCTAGAAACTACAAAGATAGTATTGTAATCCATGTACTGAGAGAGTGCATGGTCAGTAGATGATAGATGTTCTGGGCGTGTAAAAAAACAGTCAATGTTTCTCCATCTTCTGCTGTCAACACTGAAGCAGCACAGAGTGACAAAAGGTGTAAAAATGCAAGTCATAGTACAACAGACTTCTCACACAAGGATTCCCATGAAATCAATAGATTTCCTCCTTCCCACCCTGACCAAATTGCACCCAATGGAGAGGAAAAGTTGGGTGAGGAATTGGAAGGTGTGAGTTGACCTCCCATTTCTTCCAGCAGTCTGTTGTACTGTTTATGCCAGTGATGGCGAACCTATGACATGCGTGTCAGATGTGACACGCAGCGCCTTCACTGCTGGCACGCGCCCCATCGGCCCATTCACGCTGTTGTTGTTGCCCCCCCCCATTTGTTCTCCCGCTCCTCCTCACGCTACAGATTTGTCTCTGCTGTTAAAACCTGGATCCTTTTTGTTGCTGTTGTTGTTAGCTAGAGATTGGTTTTTTAACCCTTTCTGTGCTGTTTTTTCTGGCGCTTTGGCAGACCATGATTGGGTGTAACAGCGTTCATTTTTTAACCTGTTCTGTGCTGGTGTTTTTGGCGCTTTAGCAGACTATGACGGTGCTGCGTGTTACTTCCAGCGAAGGTATTATTTGTCATTTATTTCTGTTCTCTTCCCCCCCCCCCAAAAAAGAGCAGCAGCTTTAGGGCATCCCTTCCAAAAAAAGCAAAGCAACTTTTGCCCCCCCCCCTAAAAAACCTCCAAAACTTTGGTCAGCAGCTCCCCCCAAACTCAACAACTCTGGGCACTTTGTAATAAATAAGGGTTTTTTGGTTTGGTTAAATAATTAGTTTTTGGTTTATTAAATACAGTTATATATTACAATTATACATTTTTGTTATTTAAACTATAAATATCGTGAAATTATGGGTTTTTTTCTCGAAGTGACACACCACCAGAGTTATGCTCAGTTTTTCCAGCGAAATTTGACACACCAAGCTCAAAAGGTTGCCCATCACTGGTTTATGCACTGTGCCAGGTGAGAGAAGAACAAGATTATATTCAGCCTGTAGGAATTATCCATATGTGGATGCCTATACATGGAACTGTATAGGCATCTACATATTCTGTATGTTGACTTTATGGATCTGCCACAAGCCCCAAAGTTCAACAAAAGGTAAGAACACTAAATAACCTGTGTCCTGTCCTGGAAATTTAGGAATTGTCTTCTGTAGTTATACTATTGTGACAGGAAGAAGATGTCATGCAAAGATGAAAGTGTAAAAATAGGCAAATGGGGGATACAACACAGTCAAAACAGCAATGGGTTCTTAAATGTACTGCTGCGGTTAAAATGAATATTTTAATGAATGTTTATAAGCCACTCTCTTTCTGCATGAATCTAAACTGGGGGTGGGGAACCTGTGCCCTTCAGGTGTGGCTAGACTACAACTCCCACCATTCCTGCCCACTGGCAATGCTGGCTGATGGGAGATAAGAATCACAGGTTCTCCACCTCTGACCTAAATTAAAAGCATCAGATTTACACTGCTTGGGAAAAGATGTTGATATGACCAAAACTGGGTTTAGAATACAGGCCATGCTGCATTTTTAGCATTAATTATGCAATCACAGATCTACTTCGTAACACAAGACTGCATTTCGAAGTTGGAGGCTAACGGAGGCTGAAGTCACATGAAAGAATCATGGGGCAATACTCATGACAGGAACAAGGGCTAGAGGTTATAGACAAAAAATTCCATAGTCATCTGGAATTTTTCACAAAGAAACTTTCAGAAAGAAACCCAGTGCCTGCTCTGAGTTAAGGCCAGGTTGGAGCAACTGTGACCCCCCCCCCTCAACATGTTTTTCGTCTACCATCAGCCCCAGCCAACATAGTCAGGGATGGTGGGAATTTAACAATGGGAGGATGCTTCCAAATTCTTTATGTCTAGGTTCAGTGGTGAAACATTTAGCCCTCTGGACTTTGAATGCAGAAATCTGAACTGGGGCTTTGTGTGTGGGTCTTCAAATACAGAAGGTCCCAGGTTCAATTTCCAGCATCTCCAGTTAAAAGAAATCAGATAAAATGTGGTGGGAAAGACCTCTTCCTAAGACCTTGGAGAACTGCTGTCAGTCAAGAGTGACAATACTGGGTGAGAGAGACAGAAGGGCAAGGAGTCTCATTTGGTATAAGCCAGCTTTGTTCACTCGCTACTTAAACAAATTGTACAAAGCAGGCAAATCTGTACCAATGTACGCACTTTCTAATGTGACTTCATTTGGGCTAGACATTCAAGAATTTAGAATTTTGCATAGCATCTGTTGTTGCTGTAATTGGTTCAAATGACTAGATCACAGGGAGTTCTGAAAATTAGACTTAGTGCAGGTCACCCATCATGATCACCAGAAGTAAAATCTAGCCTTGTAAACATGCCATAAAAAAATTATCAACATTTTACCGGTGCTTGCTGGCATTCCTTAGCAACAATGAGAGCTAAAACCCTGCTGCATTTTAAAGAAAGCCAAAATCGCAATGATTCTCAAAAAGGATGTATTAACAAAAATATATCCATGGAACTGTTTGTGCAGTTCATACCACATCCTAGCCAGAGTCACTGATGACTGCTCCACTTCCAGATTTTTCTTGGGGGAGGGGGGATAGGTGACACAAGAGAAGCAAGTAACTCATTAAAGTGTTGTGATTTCTTTTCTGGAATGTCTGAGTAGGCAGTGCACACAACATTGGATCTGCTCACAAGGAAGGGCTACAACAAATGTTCTATGAGGAAGAACTCATTTTCAAATAGGAAACAGGAGTCCTGCTTCTGCCAGCATGTATTGTTGCAAGTAAGCACTCAGTCTGGCTTGTGATGTCCTTAATTCACGAGTACAGCCGCTGGTGGGAAAGGCTTGACTTTCATCTACAGCAATTTGCTGGGGCAAAATCAGTTGGCTAGGAAGGGTAACAAGGGACCCAGGTGGCGCTGTGGTTAAACCACTCAGCCTAGGGCTTGCTGATCAGAAGGTCGGCGGTTTGAATCCCTGTGACGGGGTGAGCTCCCGTTGCTTGGTCCCAGCTCCTGCCAACCTAGCAGTTCGAAAGCACGTCAAAATGCAAGTAGATAAATAGGAACCGCTACAGCGGGAAGGTAAACGGCGTTTCCATGTGCTGCTCTGGTTTGCCAGAAGCGGCTTTGTCATGCTGGCCACATGACCTGGAAGCTATACGCCAGCTCCCTCGGCCAATAATGCGAGATGAGCGCGCAACCCCAGAGTCGGTCACGACTGGACCTAATGGTCAGGGTTCCCTTTACCTTCCCTTTACCTAGGAAGGGTAACGTTTTGATCAGCAGAATGGAACCCAAGTTATCAGGTGATCTGCTTTTCAGTAAGCAACCCAACAGGCTGCTGAAAGGTGATGCTGATAGGACAGCTGTTTTGTTTCCTAATGGGTTCACTAAGCTATACCTGGCTACTGGCTCTGGAATGGTCCCCGGACTGACTGGCACCTGAACGCCTTTCTCCCATTCCTGTCTCCAAGGGTCTGCCAGCACATAGTACTCATCAGGGTCCAGCTGGTAGGAATCAGGCAGCTTCATGGCAGTGATCAGGTCTGTTCTAAATACCTGCAAAGAAAGGAAGTGAGAATGGGGGAGGGATGAGACAGTGATATTTGATATTTACACTCTATGATTCACAGCTCCTGGGTAACCATGGAGCACAGTGCACAACAAGGTCACCAACATTGCCAATTAAGAGGCCAGAAAGTTAAACCACATCAGCATGCTGAAACAGAGAACTGAAAAATACAGTTTGGACTTGGGGCCCATAGTTCAAGTTGCCTTTTCAAATAAAATCACATGACACAAGCAAATGGGCAAACAGTTCTCGTCAATTTCAACAGGAAGTGCAAAAATTCCAAATATCCCTAAATATAACCCCAACACAAGGAGTTGTATCCCAAGATGAGATAGCCTAATTCTTTCCCTTGTGAAGCTTACTGGTATCTGTACATCTAGTGGCTAAAAAGGGAAAAGAGGGGGAAACAGGTAATTTCAGCACCTCTTGTTTACTGGGATCCTCATTTCAAGAGATGTCCCATTCTTCACATGTTCAGAGCCCAGAGATGATATTTCAATATCCAAGTGTTACAGCATCTTTACACTCTGCATCTTCAATATCCCAGGCCCAATCCCCAACACATGTAGATCAAATAAATCTGCCACAGCTACCAGTCAGGACTAGGGCTATGCAATAAATCACCATATCATACAGTATCGAAATAACATTGTGATAAGTGTTTCAACAAGGCAGAGAATTGACAGCTTCCCAGGGGGTAGCTCAGCCGAACCATACTTTACAGATACTTTGCAGGCACTTTGTCTCCTGCTTGGTTTGGTCTCTCCCTCCTACCAATAAGAAATGATTATAAGTCCTCACACAAACCAGCAAAGTCTTTCAGCTTCAACCATATCTTTCCACTTAAGAGCTCAACTAATTATGCAGAGCTGGCTAACAATCCAGGAGGGAGCAGAGCCAGCAAGGCATTAAACTCTGCTCTCCGTGCGCATGCTCAGTGAGACACATGAGTGGCATTTATGAGTAGAACTCAAGGGGAGGCACCTTCCTACAAAGTACACCCTATCAGATGTTGATTAACATGTAAAAAAAAAGTCACAACCTAAGACCACATCGCCAGTTGCATTTCAATTCACTCCTATGTGGCACAGCTGGTAACAGCAAGACTTGCACCCATTCTAACAGATATAATAAGGCAGAGTCTAAATCTGCACCAATGATCATGAAAGTAGCGTCTCTGCAGAATCTCAGCCACCATGAAAATGAAACTCAGGAGGATACAGGATACGGGCAGGTCACAATGCATGTCAGATGAACAACCATGTACATCCATTTAAGAATCAACACCACAAAAAATGCTGTAGACCCAGGACATGCTACATATGCTGGGTCTCATAGTTTAAACCAAAATATCAGCCAGGAAAGTTCATAGCCAATATATCTCCAATGCTTACCACTAGAAGCAACATCTGTCATCCAGATTTACAACTGTTTGTAGCTATGGTTCAAACTGTGCTTTGAACGTGAATGATTTCTGAAACTAGTAAAACATCTTGGGAAGTTGTAGGAAGTTATCAGCCACAAGCAAGCAGGGAAAGGGTCCCTAACCCAACATGTGTCATGAGTTAGAGCCATACATCTTTGCGGAAAGCACTTGCCTGTGTGCAATGCAATCTGATTTGTCACTGCTCATCAGCAAAATACAAACCATGAAGTGGCAGGCTTCAAAAGAGCAAGGCTTTGCATGCCTAAGCACCTTCCAGATCTCTTATTGCGCTTCTGCTATTACAAAGTAACAAGGATCATTCATGCTTAGCACCTCATCTTCAAATCTCTATATTAACTGCCACATGCCAACAGAAGGGTATTTATCTGGAGTTTTAAAGGTGCTGGGGCAGGATGGAGGAAGAAGTGAGGCCAGATGGTTTTGCTACAAACAGTGACTAAATCAGTCCATGCAGTACCAGCAAGACCTCTAAAATATTCTGTCTGAAGACTCATCAGTTTATGGCCAGTGCAGTCAGCAAGGCACACAGCCAGCATCACTCCACACTCTTATAAAGCGGAAACAGGTTGACCAGGAAGCTCTCTCTCTCTCTCTCTCTCTCTCTCTCTCTCTCTCTCTCTCTCTCTCCCTCTCCCTCTCCCTCTCCCTCTCTCCCTCTCCCTCTCCCTCTTGTTCTTTCTCTCTGTGTGTGTGACACAAAATAATATTGTTTACCTGGCAGAAATCCTCAAACCACTTGTCGTGTATTAATCGCAGTGCTTTACTGGGACTGATGAAGACTACATGCTTTGAGGATTGCTGCATTTTCCAAACACTGCTAGCAGTGATGTAAAATATATTTCACGGGAACCACCCAATTCACCAATTGGGTTTGCTATACTCTATGTAGTGAGCCTTCCCACATTTTGCCCTTTCAGAGTTTTCCACCAGACTAGAGAGTTGCAAATTGTACAGTCTTGCTAAGTATAAAGTTAAACATTGTTCAAATCACCATGGGTGTAACCAAAATGGAAAGGGGGGGGAGGGTGATTTTTTATTTTAAAAAGTAGATTTAGTCAGGAATTTGGACAGATTAAAACAGGGATATAAAAAGGTATCACAGAGTCTGATACAACTCAAATGATGGTGTACAGGCTACTGAGCCACCCACACAGCAGTGATGGGAAATGGTTGACTCTGCCTTCTTGGCTAAATAGAAAGCATATTACATTTAGGTTGAGAAGGCACTCCTGACATACCAACAGCTCCTGTCTGTCCCCTGTGACCCACAACTGCATAGAGAGTGGGAGGGAGATTTCAGAATTTTTAACACCCTTTCTTTACCAAACAATATTTTTTCAAGAACTCAAGAGAAACAAAACCAAAAACAGAATGCTTAGGAAAAGAGGAATGTAAAGAAACGTGGTGTTTTGGGGGGAAATACTGCAGGAACTCTAAAAATGCTGCAAAATATCAAAAGCTACAGAATAATTTTATTCTTGTGTAGGGCTGGGCAATGTTGGGTTTTTAACGTCACAGTGTTTCACCAGTAAAACATCATGGTTGGGCGATATACTGCAATGCTGAAAAAAACTGCATTGGCTCCAGCCAGAGAGATGCTGGGTGAAACTGCCACAGCTCTCATCATGGGAGCTGAGGTGCTTTCACACCAGCACCTCACAGGATATGGCCAATACAGCTGGCCCCAGCCTGCTGCTCACCTGGGGGGCGGTAAGGCACCGGCCCCCAGCTGAGCGAGCCCTAAGCCCCTTGGTCAGACTCCACTGGCTCCTGCCCCCAGTGGAGTCAGCCCTGAGTCCCCTGCCGCTCATGCTGCGCCAGTGCTGTCAACTTTCCCTTTTTTTGCGGGAAATTCCCTTATTCAGCACCCTTACTTTCATATCCAGGAGTTGACAGCCTCATAGGATTCCTTACCTTCCAATCCGGGGGTTGACAGCAGCTGAGCAGCCCGGATCCCGCTCCTACTCATGTAGAAGCAGGAGCAGGAGCAGGGATCTCTCAGCTGGGGAGGGGGAGCACCATCCCACCACTGACTTGTGCAAGCCAGTGGCGGGTCAGGGGCGCCATAAAACTGCTTGGCTGAGGTGAGGGCAGCAGCACGCTCTTCAAACAGGCAGTTTAAAGAAGTGAAGGAAGGAACAAGCTGCAGCAGCACCTCGCCAATTCAGTTTGATTCTCCCTCTGCCGGGGCAGAGTGTGATGGTGGTTTCATCAGCAGTATATCGCTGGTGAAGGTGAAACCGCCACCGCTTGTCCCACTGCCTCCAGCTCCCAGCTAGTTTGTTTGGCTCTCAAAGCATTGAAGGCAGAGGGACTCATGAGCGGTGGTGGTTTCACCGGCGATAGACCACTGAGTGAAGCGGTCATCACGGTCTCCCCCCACATACCGGTCCTGGGCAATATATTGATATATTGCCCATGCCTACTCTTGTGCCAGGGACAATATTTTAGACTAAAAAAACCCCTTATTTCAACTGCCTAGAGAAAAACAGGGTGTGAACGCCTGAGCTGAACATTTGTGATGAGTTGCTCTGGCCACAAAACAAAGGAGGATTTAATGGAACATCAAGGATATAATTTCCAAGAATCACTGCCTCGCACTGCCATTCCTGCTGCTCTGCAGATGCAAACCGCATGCCTAAATCCAGCATTGCAGAATTACTGACCTCCAACCCAGTGACTGGCACACAGTTCTTCAAATATAACTTTAAGAACTGGTGCTGAGTTTGCCTGCCTTTCCTCTTCCCACCTCATCTCTTACCCCTTTCATTTAGTGTCTTTCGAATTGTAAGCCTATAGACACAGACTGCATTCTTCACTGTTATTGATCTTACGTATGCCACTCTTGGAGCCTTTTTACGCAAAGGTAGGGGTAAAATGCTTTAAATAAATATAGGGAGCTTTGAAAGTGACATATTGCTGTTAGAATATTAAAATATTCATAATAGCATTCAGTACCAATTCAATTAATATAAAAACAGACATGCTACAAGGAGGTAGATGTGGAGAAAGAAAGCTACTTGGAAATGGGAAACATACAGGAACACACACATATCCAATATCTAATTATAAGCATGGGAGGTCCATCAGCAACTGCTTTCCTATTCATTTCAGTGAAAGAAGCAGGCCTGTGCAGGCATTCATTTACATCATGAGTTGGGAATCTCTAGCCCATAGGCACATCTTTAGCCCACAAGGCCATTTTCCCAAAACCATACCCAGCTGCCAACTACTTCCCCTGCATGGAATGTGCTGGTGAAGCAGCCCCCTATGGACAGCAGGAATGAACTCTGCTCACTAGCTGATGAGCAGAGAGTTCATTTCTGATCTCCATAGGGGGCTGCTTCACCAGCACATTCCATGCAACCCTGCTTGGTGCTGCTTTCTAGCATGTTCCTTGTAAGGAATGCACTGGGGAAGCAGACCCCTCCCCACACCCTGCAAGTCAACTCTGAGAGGCAAGCAGGAAAGCCCATCTTTCAGCCACCTGACCTCACCATGATGTAAGATGTTAAGTGGGTGGTTCCACTCACATGTTAAAGTTGGCACATGGGCTGAGGGGGAGGGCAATAAAGATCTGGCACACTGTGTCAAAAAGGTTCCACATCTCCAATCTACATGCATGGAATTGCTTCTACCACCAGAACAAAAGAGGCAACCCATACATATTAATTCACTTGGCCAAAGGATTATACTGTCCACAGTCATGAGCATGAACAAGCGAGGGATAAAGATTTTAGAAACCTGCCAGGGCAAGACCCCGAACATGAACTTATAAGATATCTGGTTATGATGAACCAGACAGTCTTCTTAATAAGTTCAACTTACAAAGAATATCCCTTTTCTTCTAGTTTCATATTTGGCTCAAAGGACATCTGCCAATTTGTAAGGTGTGCAACAGATTGCACTTGATGATCCATCATGAAAAGTTCAAACTGATTTGTATTTCCTCCTTTGATCTGTTCTCAAAGCAATGCAGATGAAGCACTCAAGGAGACAAAGTTTTCTGGTTTGACTGCTTTGTTGAACAAGGACTATTACTCGTAAGTGCCACGTAATGGTTAGGAAACTAAGGAAACACTCCTAGGTACACATTTTTCACTGTTCACCACAAATAAAATAAAAAAACATATTCCCCGATATATTTTTTGAAAAGGAAAAGGGAAAGGACTATTTAAAAAAAACTAGGTTGGGTTGGTGCCAAACTAACCCAATATTCATGGCTAAATAACTAACTTGATGCTGGCAGGGACTGTGGCAGCAGCTGAGCTCCCTGATCTCCTGGCCAGAAGAAAGGTTGCTGGGTGCCAGCTGAGACGGAGCAGAAAAAGGAAAGAAAAAGAAGTATTAGGAAAAGGAGACACATCTGTGTTTCAGCAAGATGCAAGAGCATTTAATCAAGAGAATACCTCTGATGGTTTCCGATCTTCGTGCTTAGAGCATGAACTTCTCCGATGCTGAGACCTAGAATGCTGGGACCAGGTTGACAAGCCTAGAAGAGGAAAAGAAACATGGAACTGAGAACAATGGTTATTTTGGCCCAAAAGGGGTCTCTATCATCACCATCAATTTATTTATACCGTCTTTTTTTCTCTGGCAGGATGCAGGACTCAGGGTAGCCTTTGCTCATCCCTCTTTCACATAAGCTGTCTAAGCCAACTTCAGTGGGAACCAGTGTGGTTAGAGTGTATGAGGTTTACTGAGTAGCCTTGGACCAGTCTCTCTCTCTCTCTCTCTCTCTCTCTCTCTCTCTCTAAGCCTCACATACATCATCAAAGGGTGGTTGGGAGTTTGTTAACGGAAGGAGAACAACTATGGCTGCTGCCTTGAATTCCTTGGAAGAAAGGAGGGAAATAAATGTCATGAAATAAATAAATAAAAATAAATAGTTCACTATGGCAAGCAAGAGCGACACTTTCATTCCACTCCTTGGTCTATATGTCATAATGAACGTGTGGGAGGAAAACTGCTGGCTCAGTTTAAGGTCCCTGTGATCATTCAATATACAGTAATAGTTCCATCTTCATATAAATTAATACAATTAATACAACAGTAGACACCAACTGTAGCAAGTGACTTGCAGCTGTTCTTCAGGTTTTTCTCCACACCCTCATGGAAAACATGCTATTGAAAAGTTAGGTACAGTACTCTATAGATGCAGTTGATCTTACAAAAAGGGTCATATTACATTAAAAAACAGAGTTGTTCAGAAACCATTATCCTGTACCAATCTTTTATATCTTTTCCCTTTGTCAAGATATTATGCCCCAAATTATCTGGACAAATTTATTTTTATTATGTGCATCTCCATATATTTTTTGTTTGTTCTTGGTCTATATTCATGATTGTACCAACTAGAAAAAGTGCTGTCAAAATTGTTACCAGCAGAATCCATGGTTGTTCTGTCTGTCCATGCATGTATGTAAGTATACCATCAAAGTTCCGACTGTGTGCACAGAGAGCCAAACCTTTTGTCCACCAGCCAAGAAATGAAGCAAAATAATGTTCTGTAAGTTACCAGATGCTGGGACAAGTGGTGGGGCATTACCATCTCCAACATGGGAACTACCCAAAGTTATCTGCTGTCTGTGGCAGGGGCTGCACTAGACAGGCCTTTTGAGTAATACGTATGTTTTTTATTAAACAAAATAAAAATTAGAGTAAATAAATGGTGAGGGGGGGAGCTGCTCACTGAGGAGGCTAAATGAAGGAGCTGCTGACTGAGCAGGCTAAAAATTAAAATAGTAATAAATCAAACAGATGTACTGAGGCTATTATTCTGCCTAGTAATGGCTGAATGCAACTAAACTGTATCATTTTTGTAGGATTTGATATTCCACTATCAAAGTAGGAAGAAGATTAGATGATGGTATGCATTTCATTATTTTATTTCAAACAAGTAATGATAAGCATGTGCATATTAGGAGGGGAGAATGGCATGTCTCAAATTGAGTAATGATGTAAACACTGCAATGTGCTTTTTTAAAGCAGAATTAAACCCAGTTCTTATGATTACCAACCTTCTGTCATTTTCTTACTGTGTTAGGAACTGCATTCATTTTAATTTGTTTGCAGTCCTTCCCGACAGTAGATAGAAAAGCAAACAGGAGGAAATAGTTCAGGAAGGGTGACAATATTTGTTGCTTAGTTTAGGCCAGGCACAAGGAACGTCTGGCCCCCAGGCCAATCTTGGGCCTGCCAGGGGTACTAATTTGAACTATGAGGTTGCTTTCATCAGCCATGCCCACCTGCCCTACAGACCTGCTGCTGCAAAGGAACAATTGGCAGGGTTTGAGCACACTCCTGAATGCTCCTATGTAGGCCCCCTTTTACTTTTATTTGGCTCCCTGTGCAAGCCCCCTGGGATCAGCACAACTCAGAAGTTCCCAATCATAGATTCCAAATGGAGTCAATCCCAGTCACAAGCAGGGCTCACATTCTTCATTTGCATCTCCAGATTGAATTCAAGTGCTCTCTAAATGGGCACATCCAATTATTTCCTGTGCAATTGTCACCTGGCATCATGGTGTCCTCAGGTGGGTTCAAGCCTTCCTTCCTCTCAGTGTTTTCAGGAAAGGCTGCTTTATTAAAATGAAATATTTCAACAACAACAAAAAATTCAAACAAGATAGCAGTGCTGATGCCACTCAAAATATTTTTTTTTTAAAAAAGTCCGCTTACGTATTTGCTAACTCTGCTAAGACAAATCATCTCCATAGCACTAAGATTATGCAAACTAGGTCACAAAGTCCAACAGTCACCACATTAAAAGAAAACTCATTATCAGGAAGTCAAAATACTGGGGGGTTGTGTAAAATGGTTAAATACTTGGATAGAATGATATTTCTCAATTCAGCACACATGTCTATTGTTGAGTATCATCACTCTGCCCATTATGTGTTCCAAGTGTTCTGCATATATTGGCGTATACACATTTTCCCCAAGGACAGGTGAGGCGGAAAGAGACAGAGAGACACAGAGAATCTGACATTTTAAAAATGAGTAAGTCCCCATGAGCTGCCAGAGCATATCCGGTGTCCCAGGGAGCACACCCAGCCACCAATATGCTACGCTGCGTGGCATAAGATTAGCTACAGAGTGCATAATGCAGAACAGTGTTGTAAAACCAGCTGCAGAGCACCCAGCTGTGTCCCAGGAGAGCTCCAGGCTGCTATCATTTCATTGACACTTCAAAGCCTGAGCCCCTCTTGGAGGCTGCACAGAGTCTTCCCCACTGTAAATACAATGCTTCTACACTGCAAAATCAGACAGCACAACAGAGTTTCCAACATAGAGAGGCATGCCTAGCTGCTGATCCTGCTCAGTGCTGGTATTTCCATCTGCCGAGACTCACTCTGGGCTCTGTTTGAGCAAGAGTGGGCACAGTTGCCAACAGCACAATTTGTTGGGAAACCATGCAGCTGGAGCAGAAAATGGAAGTGGTTAGAACAGTCTGAGCTGCCAGCCCATCATCATAAAACCTTATTTCAGACTTCCTTCTCAGCCTGCCAAGATCATGGAATCTCAGACAATCTAGCCACCAGTCCCACGCAATGCAGCCGCAGTCAGAGGGCAAACTCTGTGCAGAAAATTGCCTGCAAAACAAGCAATTCTGAACCACCACCCTCTCCCCCCGGGAAAAAAAAAACATGGAATGTATGGCATTAAAGCACCATAAATTACGGTTAGTATTCTACTTTATTACAGCTATAACTGCAGGTGCATTGTCTTCAGATTATATCCAATACACTATTGTATCCAAAGCTGGAACAGTGTGGAAGGTTAAGGGTGATGCAGGAGAATTCACAAAAATCACCTCTCCACTTTCCTTCTGGATCGAAGAGCTTTCTGTAAGGGAAAGGACAGCACTGGATACAACCCGTTGGGTCTAACAAGGCACGGTATCTTCTGACATTATCACTGCTGGTATATCTGCTGGTCAATTAGCTTTCTCTAATGCAGTGTATAGCAACAATACTATTCTTTATCTGATCATTCTGGCAAGAAAAGATAACCCCACCTTGCAACTAATCCATAAATGACACTTACCCAGGAAAAACCCTCTACTAGTCTGCCTGCTAACACATAACTTTATTAGATGTTTGTGGCTCATTGATCACCTTAAAGGAAATGGAACCCACCCTTTTCCGATTTATAAAAACTTCCCTATGTCAGCGTTTCTCAACCGCTGTTCCGTGGCACACTAGTGTGCCGCGAGACGCTGGCTGGTGTGCCGCGACGAGAAGGGTGATTTGCATTGTCACGTGCCTGGCGGCCGCCAATAGCCAACGCTGACCCGCCGGAAAGCGATATTTCTCCTCCTCTTTCCCAAAGCTCAGTGCAAACGAGCCTGGCGGCCACCAATACACAGCGCTGACCCGCCAGAAAGCAATATTTGGCAAGTGTTTCTTACAGTCATAATTATAATATAGGGCGGCACAGAGTTAATTTTTTTAACTTTTTTAATGGTGGTGTGCCTCGTGATTTTTTTCACGGAACAAGTGTGCTGTGGCCCAAAAAAGGTTGAGAAACACTGCCCTATGTGGTTTTCAGGAGGAGATTCTAACTTGCTACAAGCAACCAGGAAAATGGGTCAACATTTTTAAGATCCTAGCAACAACAGAAAAGGTACACACTTCCTATTTTAATTGATCCCTATATACCTTCTTTTGTACTTATCCAACTTATCCAACATGTTAACCATGAATACCAAAAGTGCATGCTAAGAGTTTGTGGCAAGACAGTAGGCAAAGCTTCACTGCTCTACAGCTAATCCAATATGCCAAAGATAGTCAACATCATATGTGGCTGTTCAATAATTATATTGCAGCTCTGGGCAATTCAATAAGAAAGTAATACAGTATTACAGTCACATCTATACAAATTAAAAACAGATATTTGTACTTGTTCCTTTAGGAACATAGGAAACTGATTTATACAGAGTCAGACCCTTGGGCTAGATGACTCTCCAGAATTTTAGGGAAGGCTCTTTTCCGGCTTCACCTGAAGATACCAGGGATTTAACCAGGGACCTTCCACATGCAAAGCAGATGCTCTAGCACTGAGCTACAGCTCTTCCCCTATGGCCTTTCCCTACCCACAGACAGATTCTGGAAGACAAGGTGATTTCACAATTAAGAACTTTTATTTTTAATACATCATTGTTTAATGCTTAAAAAAAATCAAAGGAAGATTGCATCCAATGTGGCACTTCCATCTGTGGGTAGTTTGAAAGACAATTGTGAGACTTCTCAGGAGGAAGAGGAGGTAGCAGGAATGTGATGTGAAAGTGTCTCCAAGGCAGGGCTTCTTTTCAGTTCCAGCACCTCTCAGGTGAGCACCATTGCCATCAAAAGAGAACAAGGGAGGTGTTCATGGTGAGTTCCAGCACCTCTTTTTCTAGAAAAATAGCACTGCTCCAAGGTATGGGATCCCAGAGAAACCAGACGAAGAGAGAGATGAAGAAGCAGAGTCTGGATCTCAGACAAAGGAAGATTTCCACTGCAATTTAAAGGAAGGTAATTTTTGTCCATACTCACTATAGCTGACTGCTCTGGCGCCACCTCCCTACCTTCCACCCTACCAGTCCCAATGGGCACAAGCAACCACTGCAAGCCACACACTGAGAACTTGGGGAAAATATAAGGTACTCTCTCATATGCTGAAGGCATGGAAAGAGTGATAATTCTGCCATATCTTATGTTCTCCAAATCCCAGCACATATCCAAAGAAGTTCCATCTTCAGTTCTGTCAGAAATCAGGAAGGTAATTTTTCTGCTGGGGTTTATGAAGTTTTGAAAAACAGGCCTAGCTTTCTTTCTCCCTCTGGAGCATCTCATGGGATTTTGCCATTATCCTATGCTAAAGCTCAATATTTAACCATTAAGACATGGGTAGGCAAATTAAGGCCCAGGGGCTGGATCCAGCTCAGTCACCTTCTAAATCCAGCCTGTGGACAGTCTAGGAATCAGTGTTTTTACATGAGTAGAATGTGTCCTTTTATTTAAAACTAGTGTCATTGAGCCCATTAAATAAACAGGCGCTAGAACATATGTGTGAGGAGCGGCGGGGCCGCGGCCTTCCCTCCCTCTGTGCGCTCGGCCACGGGGCGCGCCGGGAACGCAAGCAAACAAACTCGCTCTCCTGTCGTGCCCCGCGGCCGAGCGCACAGAGGGAGGGAAGGCCGCGGCCCCGCCGCTCCTCTCATGGGCCAGGGAGGGTTGTGAGGAGGAGGCGGAGGAGGTGGCGGTGGACCAAGATGGAGCTGCCGCTACGAAAAAGCCAGGATTTCGAGGGGTCTGTCGGTGGGAGGAGGAAGAAGAAGAGGACGGGGGAAGTATGGAGGATGGGGGGAGGGAGGACGGACTCTGGTCCCCGAGGCTCCGTTCGCAACCAGGCCCCTTTGTAGGAAGCGGACGTCCCCCTCCACACGCTTCCGTGGCTGTCAGCGCTCTCTCTGCCCTCTCAGGAAAGGTAGCCCTGAGGGCTAGGAAGGGAGGGAGAAGCTCGAGCGGATCCGGCTGCCGCTGCCTGGCGCTTCATTCGGCCGCCGCTGCCATCTTGTCTGTCTCTCTCGTGCCCTCATGCGCTCCAAGTGTCTCTGCGTTCCAAGTCACATCGGCTGCCCGTGGGGTACATGCGCAGTAGCGCAAACCCAGAGACACAGGGACTGGACGCAGAGACACTTGGACTTTATTATATAGGATGCATCTCTGGATTATTTGTGGGGCCTGCCTGGTGTTTTTACATGAGTAGAATGTGTGCTTTTATTTAAAATGAATCTCTGGGTTATTTGTGGGGCATAGGAATTTGTTCATCCCCCCCCCCCAAAAAAGATAGTCTGGCCCCCCACAAGGTCTGAGGGACAGTCTGGCCCCCTGCTGAAAAAGTTTGCTAACCACTGCATTAAGACATGTTGTATGAAAATGAATGCCTTGAAGTTAACAGTTTCCAAACTTCTTAGGGGTGAGGCATTCTGCCAGATTCCTTTTGGAAGCAGCTCACTCACTAACCACACTAGGAGGCACGTGCTTAATTAACTCAACAAGAATACCTAGCTGTTTTCACTTGTCAAATGCTGGAGGGCCCTAAATACAAGGCTGGTTCTATCTTTATAGGAGAGATTACACTATCACAGTCATTAACAAGTTCAAAGCTTATACATCTTTGTACTCTTCAGACCAAACCCCAGACCTATGCAACTTCAGCAACAGTATTGTGATGTGATGTGCTCTCAAACAAGAGGGGATAGGGTCAGAGTAGTGTTGATCCCCACCTTATCCTTGTTGATCCCCACTCCCCCCACCATCACATTTCCTTTTTACTGAACTGCAATGCCTGCTTAGTGCTATTTCTGCTCTGTAATTCTACTGTGGCCTACACACAGACTCCCATTGCAGTAACATGAATATATTTCTAGTTTATTCAATCGTTTTGTATAGAATTTCACTATGTTCTGAACTTGCTTCTTTGTATTAAGCTAAACAAATTCCTTACCTTCTTCCACCAGGTATCACTAAACATGCTGTACTCACTCTCCTTGATCTTCTACGCAACATTTCACTTGATAAAATGCATTTGGGATGGGCTTAGCACATTTTATATCTGAGTGTGGTTAAAATTATGCAGAACTAGACTTTAGCACGATGCAAAAATACCTGGCCACAGAACACACTTTACTGAAAAGCTCCCAACCTCAGTATGAACAGTTTAAAAGCTAGGAGCTCACTCCCATTAAAGCCAATGGGGGTTTGCCAATTAGTTCAGTGAGAGCATTATTATACTCTAAAGCTGCAGGACCACAGAGTTCAGTGTGGCTTAAGAACATGAAGCATGCTAACAGTCAAGGAAGAGGGACGGGGACAAGGATGTATTATCAGGAAAGCAAGATTCATCTCAACTATTAAACTGCTTTCCCTGGTAATGGGATCTCACTTATTCTACCCCCTTGTTTTTCCTCTTTCCTATCTCTTTTGTCTTCTAAGGAATAGTGAGGCAGAAGACTGAAAAGAAAGGGGTGGGGGAGAGAAAAGGGGGTGGAATGAATGTTGCCAAAAAACTGACAAGTGTAGAAACAGAACAAAATAGAATCAGAAATGATACAAGAAAGCTCATACCAAAAAATAAGCCATTCTAGGCTGATCTAACTGACAGTCCTGCTCCCAATATGTTACTTGGCAGGCAGTCTAGTTGAATTTAATAAACTTACTTCTAAGTGCGCATAGGATGGAGACCTGAAAAGCTATGGCTATCAAAAGGATAAAAAGCACAGCAAAACATTTAATTCATATAATCGTAAACATCTCAAGGAACATGGAATAGAGCTCTGAGGCTTTATAAAGCGCTGCAGCTCAGCTGGTGCAAATTTTTCCTGTGTGTTCAATGGGCCTTCCTCTTCTGTCTCCTCCAGTGTTCAGCTGCCCAGCCTCAAAATCAGCTCCAGAGGATTGGGCACTCTCTGGAGTAGACTCTTGAGAGCATGTAGTGGAGGAGGAGAGGAAAATCCCACTGCACCAGCAGAATCCCACCAGCACAGTACTAAACACAACTCCTTAGCTTTGAACATTGAGTAAATTTAAAGCAACAAACCTTTATTCATCACCATGACCTCCTTGGAGGAACCATAAGATACACATTTGATAAAAACAAAGGCAAAAGCAAAGTAGCTTCTTGGTGTTTTCTGACACCACCAAAAAAATAGTTGGCTTTCTTACTTTTTCTTAGCAAGCCTTTGCCCCAAGTTGACAGAATAAAAACTTGAATTCATGCAATTATTTGGAAAATATTTAGACGTTAAAGGTTGTCTGGGATTGTTTTCCAACAGCAAGAGGCCAAGAATCAAAAATTCAGCACAACTTGCAAACCCTCTTCACCAGGCCATAATAATAAAATGTTACATCAGTAGAAAACAAGCAAATCTTCCCAATGCATTTCAATCAAACCACCATAATTCACTACAGAGTTTTACTAGAGGAATCTTTTTCATATTGTAATTTGCCCTTTGAAAGATGTTTAACTTAGGCCTGCATCATATCTGAATTGAAAAATAGCAATACCTTTCTTCAGTGACTCAGTCCATGTTCCCCTATTTACAATTAGGTCATAAAAGACTAATCAAAAGTCAAACTCCACTACATTTTTTTCCCTTTCTGACTTCAACAGCCAGGAGGGCCCCAGAACACTTTGCACTTAAATCTCACCTTCCATCCCAGGAGATGAGCATTCATTTATGCTAAGCCACATCTAATGCCTTTGAGAGCTACATAAATTATACAAATAGAGAATAAGTAATTTACTTGTTTGGAGAAGTAAAACATTTTTGTAAATGCCACTGCTACTACTGATTCATCACAGATACAATTTTTCTATTTTTAAACTAAAAAAAACCTCAGTCCCAAATAATCTAAACTCAAGAGAGAGATTGAATGAAACCAATGTTAGCTGCACAGAGAGCTAAGAAAAAAAACCTATTACTATGGGTAGGGCCCATTTACACAACCAAATTAACATGCTGAGCAATATAGAGGATTTGTTTTGGGGGGTTTTGTGCTTAAAGAGCAGGACAACAATCTGTAGTAAATAGTAAGTCAAGCTGTGATGTTGCCAGTGTAAGTAATGAATAATGGTGTTGTTGTTTTATCCAGTTACATTACTGGGCATTGTGTCATTCACCATTGGCAGTTCTGAAATGTGAGCTACAGAAAAGTTTTTTGTTTTTTTATTTTAAGTTTTAAAAATGCTATTCATTTATTGTGATGAACATTTGAATTTGTATGTATTTCAACTATATGTAATAGCCTTTATTTCTATTTTGGTGTTACCGTATTATTAGCAATTCTATACCCTTGGCCATACAGTGTGATTTTTGATTATTTTTTACAGAAAGTAGCTTTAATGCTTTATACACTTAAAGTACCTAGGCCTATACAATTATGTGTAACAGCATGTGAGGTGGCCTTGATTTAAACAGTTGTTTCTATAGTTTTATTTAGTGCCAGTAACTGGGTTTTGTGCAGGGACGCAGGTGGCGCTGTGGTTAAACCACTGAGCCTAGGGCTTGCTGATCAGAAGGTCGGCGGTTCGAATCCCTGTGACGGGGTGAGCTCCTGTTGCTTGGTCCCAGCTCCTGCCAACCTAGCAGTTCGAAAGCACGTCAAAATGCAAGTAGATAAATAGGAACCGCTACTGCGGGAATCCGGTAAACGGCGTTTCCATGTGCTGCTCTGGTTTGCCAGAAGCGGCTTTGTCATGCTGGCCACATGACCAGGAAGCTATACGCCGGCTCCCTCGGCCAATAATGCGAGATGAGCGCGCAACCCCAGAGTCGGTCACGACTGGACCTAATGGTCAGGGGTCCCTTTACCTTTACCTTTAACTGGTTTTTGCAGTGCCATTCAATGGTACAAGGTACCATTTACCAGATATTGACATACTGAAATATATTATCATATAATGATAATATATTCAATGTTAATGCCTTCTTTTTTATATGTATGTACATAGTTTTGTTTTAGTCACCAAAACAATTATTGCTAGAGCTATTAGAAGCACAAGATACCTATTACTGAATTTACTTGTATCAAACCTTAACATGCCAATTGTATTTTTTGACTTATCCTATAACATGAACATGTTCTAACAGAAGAATAAAATATGATTTAACTACTGAGTTTCCTTATACCAAACCTTAACATGGCAATTACTGGTGCCATCACCAGCGAATATTCTCCAATTTTAAATGGAAGTTCTCTAATATTCTCATTAATCGAGAATATTCTCCAAAAGATTCTCGAGAGTTTAATATCACTACCTGTGACCATGTCACTCAAGCAGGAGAAGGGCTATAAGAAATCTGTAGCACTTTTTCTTTCTGTGGAGAGCTATCTGCAGAGCTGATGCCTAGTGTCTTCCTTACATCTGCCCATCAAACTAAACTAGGAATCTAGAGGGGATATATCCACTTTCTTGTCAGTTTTATTTTCTGCAAATTCTCTCTTGTTCCACACACATCTTCTTTTGAACGTGAGGGAAGATCATGAGGAAGAACATGTTGTTTCTTCAGAGGTGAGAAACACACTCTGTGAGGAAAGCTCTCCCAGCTGTCACCTTTGATCCTTACCCTGTCATTCCAGAGGGATTTGCCACCTATTTCAACAGGTCATTATCCTGTTCCTGATGGGAGAAATATGCACCTAAAAGATCTTGACAGAACTGGGCAGTCAATGATGCAGTCATGTGACTACTTCACCACAGGCCAAACAGAATTCACATTTATCACACTGCTGCAAAGTTACCTGAGGCCTGGACAGTTATTTAATGAAGCACTCATATGATCACTTCCAGAACAGCAGATTCTTATCATGCCATCTTGATGGTGTGAAGAGGTCTGCAATCCATGTAAAGCTTCCAAAATCTATACATGTCTGGCTAGTTCTATTGTAGGTAATCAGACTTTGCACCAGCTCTAGTACATTTCTTGGGCAGAAAGGAAAATGAGTCTCTAACGATAGATTCAGGCAATTCATTTCTCTGGGTGATAAGCTCACCCCAGGCAAAATGTACAACTGATATTTCCCACACATTCTTACAAAGACTTCTCCGAGTGTTTAAACATAAGCTTCAAATTATTATAAGAGCATGCAATAGTTAAACCCAAAACCTACAGTTATGAAAAGCTACCTTAAATTGTCAAACATGACTGTAATGTTTACCCACAAAGTACATTTTTAAAGTTGAAAAAGTGGGCGCTTCCAAATAATACATGTTGAAGTATTAAAGAGATATGTGTTTTTAAGACCACAGCTGTTGAACAGAGATAAAAAGAAGCAAGCCCCTACTCACAGGCTTCCAATCTACACTTGTTTTGCAAATATGGCAATGCAAATGTTCAAAATAATATATTACTTTTTGTATCTCATTTGTTGGCAAACAGCAGCATTTCAGTTTGAACACAGAGTGGGAGTGGGCCTGGTTCTCCAAATAATAAAAAAACTGCAAGGGATTTTGTATTCCAAAATTGTCTCTCTTCCCCACTACTTGGAAAAAGCTACTGTACCCTTTGTATCATGGTCTCATCACTGTCTACTTTATGAACCATTCACAAAAGCTCTCACAAACCACTATTTAGGAAGCAGTTGCTTAAATTACTCCACAGGAGTGGGTATCAAAAAACAACATGCACAATAGGTCAACTTTTCCTAGTTGTCAACTTAAGGGGCCTGCTTACACATAAGCAGTGTATAGAAAAACAGGAGTATTATGAACCCCATTCATGATATGCATAAGAAAATGGTGACATAAGCGTGACAAGCAGCCTCAAATCAAACTTTGATCCCCTTATTACAACCTGAAGACTTGACAACATTTACAACTGATGTAGCAAACATTTACTTCAACACTTTAAACAAAAAAAGAACTTTAATTTGTTTGGGTTTTGGGGTAGAAATGTATTACTGCATGCTGTGTAATCAGCTGTAAAGCCTTGGGATGCCTTACTTCACCTATTGAAATCTGTTTGATTTTAGCAAAGCTTTTTCATATTAGCACTCTACCCAACTGATATGCAAATCACCTTTGTTATTTAAAGTATGATATGCAAAGGGGTGTGTGTGTGTGTGTGTGTGTGTGTGTGTGTGTGTTTAAATAAACTCATAAACCTGGTGTGATACAAGCACAACAAAAAGGAGCACTTACTGCCATTGTCATCAGAATCCTCACTGCTGCTGGGAAGTCGACCTCGTTTCATGATCTTCCCGGGTAACAGCAGGCAGCCTGTGAAGAAATGCAACAGAAACCAGAAGTTATCAAATTCTGAATCAAAGAGCTCACAAATGAAAGCAAGTGCCATTAAGTAGCATAAATAAAAGCAGCAAACATCCTGAATATGCTCAATTTAGAATGCATCCCATGGGACAGCCAAAAAGAATATCTAAGTTGGTTGACAGGAGCCAGCCCTACAATCAGACAGAGTGCAGTAGCGACCCTAAGCAACATGCTGGGGAGTGGTAGCAAAACCTTGGAGGCCAGAGATGGGTGGATTATGTGGCTTGCCCTGTACCGCCACCTAAGCTAGCATCCTGCCTTCAGGTACAGTTGAAGACAATGTCCAATCACCATTTTGAAAAATAAAACTGCTAGCCCAGCTGATTTCTGGGCATGGAATAGGAATGGGGCACCATACTGTCCTTTGCCTCAGGAAGCAGAATGTCCTGGGCCACCAATGTTGATGGAATCCTCAAGCCAAGCTCACCTCAAGAAGATGTAAGATCTTTTTTATGGCTTTGATGTTAGCAAATTTAAAGCAACTGCAACGGAGCATATACTTTGTCCCTATTTAGCCAATATTTATATTGTACAACACATTTATGAAAAGGTTTTACAACCGTAGGAGGCATCAAAACAGCAAGACTAATTACAAAGGTCACTGCATCCCTCAATTGAGCAAGCAGTATGCATAGAAATGTTCCCACACTAGCCAATCACTAAGCTCCTATGACAACACAGAAACAGAGACTGTAACTGAACAGTATACCAAACAGAGACTAGGTTCACAATGAGCTAACATTTCCTGAGTGGGGGTGTGCATGTGAAGATGTGTTGTGGGAGGCTAATTCAAAATGCATTAAGAACATAGATACACAAGTTGAGCAAATCATCAACACTACGTTCATGCTGGCCACAATCCTAATCCATGTTGAGCCTTTCACATAATTTAGTCCCATGTGGCTCCCCATGGCAAGAAGTAATTTCATGGCAGAAAGAACAATGCAAGAATCTACCCCACTGAGACACAGAAAAAAGGATATCAAAACGTCTCTCAGTAATGGTACTGCTGCTGTGCTCCCAAATCCTTAGGTTGTTCTGATTTGCAATTCAGGATTTGTTAAAAAATCAAAGCAGCAAGGCAAGTGGAGAAGTCATCTACATGTTTATTATTTCTTATGGCTGCACTTGCTGTATTTATTCTGACAGCTATCAGGAATTCCCAGTTCCTGTCCTTCACTGAAATAGCCATCAGTGATACAGATAAGGATTTGTAAAGCCAAAGCATGGGTAATTTTAGGGGGGGAAACCATGTAATGTAAGAAAACATTTGGTCTCTGTTTCTCACTTCCACATTTAGGACACTGCTTAAGGATCTTTTCAACACATGTGGTAGCAACATCCCATCCATGAACAACACTTTCAGCATTCAGAAGGAGTCAGAATATAGACAAATTTTTATAAATGTTTATTTGGTTACCAATGAGTTTGGCAAGGGTACTTAAGCAGCCTCTCCCTGATAATGACTGAAAACATCAGCACCTGTGTTGGCTTAGCAGCCTGGCCTTATAAGCGTTCCAAAACATGTCTAGATCATGACTAACCATTTTCTTAAAAATAATTGAAAAGCTAATAGAACCAGACTGTGGCTAGTCTCATCCTGGACATGTGCCGGAACATTCATGAGGCTGGTTAAAATGACAAAAACCCACTAAATCTGTCCAATGTGTGCTGACATCAGCATACTTAAATGACTACATGAATAATCCCCGAGAAGTGAAAAACTATTTATCCTAATAGGTCCCTTCAGCAGAGATGATGCTCCAAAACATTACATTATGCAATAAATGCAGACTCTGTTACAACATAAAAATAGCCAGTGAGTATCCAAGTGCTAAAAGGCCAGGAAAGGAGGGTGACAGGGAGCTAAAAAAGCGGAAACGTGACACAACAAGTGAAGCAAAGCATGTTCAGCGTGAATTAAAGTGACAAGTACTCTAGGACATGCATCAAATCTCATGAGGCTTAGTTTGCCATGTTTCAGTTCCAATCACAATGTGGGCTGGCCAAGCCATTAGCAGCAAAATCCCAAGGCACGCCTTCCAGGTGCAGTTTCAGGAATCAGCTGCCAAGCTGATTTGCTTCTAGTTTGGTGCTCAGACACTGAACTGATTAGATGTCATACGAACAGCAACTTCTAATAAGCCACTCCACTGGCATTTACAACACGGACATCTAGCCAAGTGAAATGTAGAAAGTATGTCTAATTGTAATGGATGTTTAAAAAGAGCAATATGCTTAGATTACAAACCCTCAACAGAGAAGCCGGACTCATAAGACAGAAACCACACTAGAACCCATGAGCCATTTCTCATGGAGCAAACATCACTTTAAGCAATCATAGTCACATTATCTTTAACTCTTAGTTACACTTGTGCTTGCTGCTATGTAATTCCAGGTAAACAGAAATCCCTATTGCCAAAAAGTCTGGATATTCAGATATTTGG
Organism: Zootoca vivipara; assembly: GCF_963506605.1. Lineage (NCBI taxonomy): Eukaryota > Metazoa > Chordata > Lepidosauria > Squamata > Lacertidae > Zootoca > Zootoca vivipara. The sequence continues at coordinate 31,264,398 of NC_083284.1, read as the reverse complement.
ATGCCGCACAAGCTATAGAGGCAGATAAGGTTGAACTGTACAAATTGAATAAAGACCTCACTTTAGACAGCTAATCAGAAGCAGAAAACTGAGCAGATTTTGTCCAAAGTATGCTAGCCATTTCAGTCTCTTGCAATCGAAATAATGCGACTCAATGCTATGGACCTAAAGCGTGAAAAAACAGAAATCTACAACCCTTGTTTTACTCATCCACACATGGTTAAACACAGGATGCAACCAACGATAAAGGCAGACAAAACATTGCAAGCTGTATCAAAAATTTAGGGAGTAGCTATGTCCCACTTCTGGGAAAGATGAAAGCATAACATTCTACTGATGAACAGCTCCCTTTTCAAAAGGATTGTTAAGCCCTTTCAACCAGGTGGTACAAAAAAACAAATACTGCAGCCAGCATTCACAGAACAGCCAGCTACTGTACATATCTGACCTCCAGCTGTTTTGTAAATACTGTATCTAAATTCCAGTAAAAAGTTCTCACGTACAACTTATTAGTAGGTTGCCAACCTTCACAAAGATAATTTACATATGATTATATTAAACAAAAAAACTAAACATCACCTCTCAACTTGCAATATTCAAGGCCCATTCTTTGGTGGCAGAGCACACTCCCTACAAGGAAAAGGTCACAGCTAGGGCTGAGAATGACTTCTCACTGCCAGCCACCAAGGACACTGGACAGTACAGAGCTATAGAGACCAATAGCCTGACTCAATGCAGGGCAGCTTCTTAAGTGCAGGCCTAATAACTACTGTCTCATGGATACTGTGCCTGCTTTGCGTGCAGAAGGTCCCAGGTTCAACTACCGGCATCTCCAGGTAGGGCTAAGAGGATCCCCTGCCTGCAACCTTATAGAGCCTCTGCCAATCAGCACAGCCCATACTGAGCTAGATGGTCCAATGGTCTGAATCAGTATAAGCCAGTTTCCTATAGTAACCACTAATATTTTAGTTTCAACCAAGTGAAGCACTGCATTACTCCAACAGTCTGTAATGTCCTTGTCTGAGATATCATATCTACAGAATGACTTCTGCTTAAGTCAGATGTGTAGAAAGGCATTGGCCAGAAATGCATTCTAGCCACTTGATGACAGAATTTCTTAATATAAATTGCTCTGCTTTGAGCTGGTTTGTCCTAACATAAAAAAGTTTTGTTTGTTTCAGACATATTAAATTCTTATGACAAGAAGAAGCAAACGAATGTCACCCACAAAGAAGGTGGGGATGAATAAACCACTGAAGACTAGTCTCAATGTTTCTTTTAAAAAACTCTCTTCCTATGGAAAGTTAGCATGTCAAGTAGGTTAAAGTCTAGGGTACTCCTTGGTTTATTTGTTCTACACACAGAGATTTTTAAGTTGGAAAATATTTGTTGCGTAGCCAGCAGTCTGAAGTGGTGCAATACAAGGAAGATTTCTGAATGGGTAATTCAGCTCCCACTGAGCATTTTGAAGATGTTAAATTTTGCATTAGTGCCAAGTTACTGAACTAAGTTCAAAGTGCTAGTTTTGGTGTATAAAGCCCTCTACAACTTGGGAGCCAGTTACTTTAAAGACTGCCTTACCCTTTATATATGCACTTGATCACTGCGCTCTGCAGGTGAGGGCTGATTGCAGATACAATTTTATCAGGAGGCTCATTCCGTTCCACACAATATAGGAAGAAGCTTTAGTGCTGTGGCACCTACCCTTTGGAATTTCCTCCCATTAAATATGAGACAGACACAAACTCTATTGTCCCTTAACACCTTCTGAAGACCTTCCTCTTCCAACGAGCCTTTTAAGTAGATATCTTTCCAAGTCTGTATCTGCATTGGAATAGTTTTTAGATGTCTTATGATAGGTTTATTAGATGCCCTCAGCTTCTTTGGGAAGAAGGATGGGATACAAATGTAAGAAATAAATAAAGTATTATTAAATAACTAATAGTGTGCACTGTAAGAATTTGGGAATACTTTGCTGAATCATGTATGATGAGAAGACCAAACTTGGGTTCAAGAAAGACCAACTGAGTAAACATTCAAACAATTCAACAAGAATATTCCAAAATTATTGCAGGACTCTGCTATTAAAATTCTCTAGGCTCCTATTCACAGATTTCCACATTAGATCAAGAGTATTAAGAAAAAAAGGTTTTAACATTTTCTCTGGAGAGTTCCACCTGCTTCCAAGATTCCCAAACATGATGGATAAATAGAAGTGTTTCATATTTTTAAGAAACAAGTAATTGCAAGCTCAAGAACAAGCTACCTAAACATTTTATCTTTATCACTTAAAGAGTCAGCATGAATTTTGCAAAGCAAAACTAGAACTCAGAAATAAGGTAGGTAAGAATGAGCCAGTCTATGCTGTGTATTTGAACTTTCAAAAAATTGCTGACACCTTAGCACAGAAAAATAGTTGAAATCCCTAGGCTCTGGAATCAAGTTTCAGTTACCCCTGCATATGGGCATTTTCCAACTGTGTCTTGCATTAATTCCTAAAGAGTCATGGTGGGAAAGGAAATGTCTTTTTCGTAACTCACTGTTTTAAAAAAATAAGAAGCATGGCCAATTTTCAAAGAGGAGATGAACAGAAGCTTATCCCAGAGACATGTTTATCTTAAAGGAGTTGTGCCTGCAATCACTAGTTGTTTAGGAAATGCTATGATTAATAATGTTGCAACATTTGCAAACTATACTTAGAAGAGGCAGAGAAGAATGATAAGGCTTGTATAACACAGAGGGACTATTTAGCTCAGTGACAGAGCACATGTTTTGCACACAGATTAGTCCTTCCTATGTTCATTCCCTGGCATCTCCTATTAAAGCTGGGACGAAGAACCAGTGGCTGCACTACGTATGTTGCTGTACTACAACTTCCATCATCCCTCACCACTGGTCATGCTGGCTGAAGCTGGCAAGAGTTGTAGTCTAACAAAACCTGAGGATCTCTGATACAAATGCTGGAGAAAATTGCAGCATGAAATTGTAGGTGAGCTGCTGCCAATCAGAGTAGACAATACAGACTCAATGGACAAACAGTATGATCTGTGTAAGGCAGCAGCCTACATTTCTACAAAACAGCAAATGATTAGCACAAAAAAACTCACACAGGGAAACACTCTAATCAGCCTAAGGGAAGGAGCATTTGCCTTTTCCAAGTTGAATATTTCCATATCACATCCATCCAGCGTTTTCACTCCCTCCCCATCTTCCCTGCTCAGATGGCCTGCCCTCCATAGATAAATACAGCCAGTGCACAGTTGATTATTTTTTGGTTGCTATATTCCAAAGCTCCCTTGAATTGGCTTTAAAAACAAAACAAAAACCACCATATAAGCCAACAGGTTTAGGGACAGTAACATGCAACTTACTAGCTCAACCCACATTTTGATTTCCCCCCCCAAGAGGTCAGTATTGGGAGCATTAACATTACATATTTATATCCCTTGGTTGCTAATTAACTTCCCTTGAAAATGACAACTTGCTATGGGTTATTACCTAGCTTCTGAGTTGGTCTGGATGATCATATCTCAGCTTAAGAAGTATTTTCCCTGTGCATGCCACCTTTACAGAAGCCATGGTTAAACCAGGAAGCCTCTAGTTCAGTCATCCCCAAACTTCAGCCCTCCAGATGTTTTGGACTACCGGTACAATCCCCATCATCCCTGACCACTGGTCCTGTTAGCTAGGGATCATGGGAGTTGTAGGCAAAAACATCTGGAGGGCCGCAGTTTGGGGATGCCTGCTCTAGTTCAAATACAAATTAAGAAATCATGGTTGCCAACTTTGGAACAAGCCAGCCTTTGAAAACAGCTTCAACCCACAGGTTAATAACCTGGTTTGTTCCAAAGTTGTTTTTCCTGGTTTGGGTGACACGAGAACCTGTTTTAATTTATAAGACTTCCTTGTTTGGTTGCTCATGCTGCAAAGGGGTTGAGATATGATCATCTGAACACAGCTACACTTTAGAAGATTTTAGGAGGAAAGTAGGGAAAAGCAACCCTAACCACTTCAGTGTAAAAAGACAGTTGAGAAAGTGAATTAAATTACTGTAGGTGTTACTATGGAGGTGCAATGATGTATCTATATAAACAATAACATCAACATAGATTCAATAACGCACCATGTTCATATTGTAAGATTCAGTTAATCTTGCAGTAACATTTTAGACATTGTCCCATTCCCTCATTTTATAGGGGGTTACCTATTTTCCACTAGACAGCAATGTAGGTATTGCTGTGTAAAATTAAACACAACAAAATAAGATATATTCCATTTTTTACTTTCTAGGGATATCAATATTTAGGAAGTCTTTATATATATATTTACAAAGCTTGATATAGGTTGAACAGCAGCATGTGGAGAAAATGTAGTTTCAAAGTGGCTACAATTATTATTTTAATGGCTGAAGAGAAACAGATTTTTATATGGACATTAAATGTGCATCCCCAGGTCAAAGCTTTTATAACCTGTTTTTCCTTCCAGAGTACTTTTAATGACTTCCATAAACCCCTGGGTAAACAGGATTTATAATTCCAGCTCTGACAGATCATTAACTATAACAGTGTTAACGGGTGCAACTATAATAAACTGCACAGAACCACTACAGAGACAGCACAGGGAGAATGCAAATGTACACCCTAAAGACAGACTGAAGAATTAGTTTTCTCCAAAGTAGCCCATGAACGGATATGATACTGGCTGTATCAAGACCTAATTAGAACATCTAAGCTAGAGATCATTTCAAATATTATTTTGCATATTGGTAAAGAAGTGTACCATCTAATCTTGGGATACATTTACGGTAAATGAAACACCTAAAGTCACAGAGTAATTGATACACAGGTGCCTTTCTGTTACGCACAACTGACTTCAGTAGATTTTTCTGCTAACTTTGCACCAATGCAGAACATTGTTTTGTTTAAAATTAGTTCAGCATTATTCTGTATCTCTGTAGCTTCTGAAGCCACCATGAAGGGGCCAACCAACCTATTTTGGTTTTAGTAGCTCTCATGTATTCTGGCAGTGATAAATTAGACAATGCACATCTAGTTTAATCTACCTCTCACCCATCAGATTTATTTAGCAACTTAAGTGTGGAGGAAGGTGTTACCAGAATCCATTTCAAAAGGTTCAACTCTGTACAAGCTACTGGAGGCAGACAGTGATCACTTTCAAAAGCTGCATCATAGCTATGCTGTGGGAAACACAGTTCAATATTTTATTACAGTAACAGGCCTATTGCAGTGTCCATTTATAAATATTTAACCAAATGGATGTGCAATGCAATTCTATGTATGTTTATTGAGAAATAAGCCCCAGAGACCAATGGAGTTTACTCCCACAAAAAGCATTAACAGGACCAAAGTCTTAAGTGGGTATGACTCTGAGCTAGATCGCAGCCATGGTCTCTATTTACGACAGTCACTGACAAATATAATTCATTCAAAGTTGTATTTATCATTATGTGTCAAGATGATGTCCTTTAGTATCTTGACGAACAGATTCAAAAATTTTACAGATAACCTGCCACTTAGGGATTACACACTGTATTTCAAGATTAGCAGTGGTGGTAAAAGATTTAAACACACAGGTCACAAACTCAAGAGCAAACTGTTGCATTCAACAACAATCTGTGATAACCTACACCTATGATCTCAAAACACAGGCAAGAACCCTCACTACATCTATAAGCATGCTCTGAAAGGGGATGCAGGAGCCACCCTTAAACTCTCTTGCTTTGAGTGTTGTGAAGACTGTCAATCGTGATAGAGTATGCATCCTATGATTCATATGACATATTTTTACTTTGTTCTGCATATTAATTTTAGCAGAAATACAACTTGGTGCATCTGACCTCCCAGAACAATTTGTTGTTCTGCCATGAAACTTGCATAAAATCCTGAGCAGCTAACTTTGTACACTTGGTTTATCGCAAGGATTCACCTCCAGCACAGATTTGGACAGAAAGGACCCCATGGGGGAGAGAATAGGGGCTTGAACTTTCAACTTGTGCTTTTAAGCTTCTTTTTCCTCATGACAACTATCCCAACGAAGGCTTGATCTTAGTATCTCCCCCTCTCACGCACACACTTTTATTTCCATCCCATTCTTTCAAGTGCTGCCGTTTTCAGTTTGAGGGCAACAGCTGCTCCGAAGGTACAGCCGCGTCTCCTGAACCCGCCCACTCGCTTCCCCAACCCGTTCAAGGCAGCAGTTCTTTGCCGGCCGCCTTCGCAATCCACCCGGCAAAGGAGGGGCCGCCGGCTCCCGATGGTAGCGGGTCCCACTGCGGACGGCGAGGCGGGGGCAGAAATACCGGGACGGCGCTCGGAAAGGGTGAGAAGCGGAGGCACCGGCGGAACCTTCCTGCGCACCAGCCACATCCCCACCGCTCGTCTCTCCACTTGCAACTGACCGGCCCTCCTCGTCGCATCCTCCAGCCTGGCTCCTTCCGCTCCGCCCTCTCCTCCCGGCTGCACCAATCCGCTCAACCCCGGCTGCAAATCAAACTTGGTGCTCCCGGCGCAGCTCTCTCGCTCTCCCTCCCAAATCCACCTCTCGTCGCGCTCAAAGCGGCCACGCAACCCTCCCGGTTGCCTGATTTCCCTCCCCCCTGATCTCCATGTTGTAATGTCTGGGGAAGGAGGGAGGGGGGAGGTTGAGTGAATCGAGCATAGAGCCGCCTTGGAGGAGCTGCCTGCCTGCCTGCCTCTCCCCTCCCTCTCTCCTCCCACTCCTCGACAGTTCTGGAAACTGTATCACCTCTTGTCACAGGAAACCATCCAGCAGGCGGTTGCAAACAAACAAACGCCCTCTGGCCCCCACCCGCTGGAGAGAAGGGGAGGGAAAGACACAATACCAATCCCCACCACAAAGGGTGCATTGGAGGAAAGGGCGGGGGGGGGGTCCGAGGCGAAAACCCTCCAACGATTTGAGCAGCTTGGAAAGATTGAAGATGGGAAGTAACACCCCCGCGCACACAAATATATATATATATAACAAGCCTAAGGAGATGGGCGAGCAGAAGAGCACTGTGGCGGCTTTGTCTAATTTCAGCAAGGGGCCACGATCGCATCAGCTGCACTCCTCTCCCTTCCTCCTGCTGGAGGTTGGGAACGGACGACGGGCTGTTAGGTGGCAATGATGCGGTTATTTGAAAACACCACCACCTACACCCATTTTATTTGCTTTGACGCGGAGAGGGGAATGGCTCTCCACATTCCCGGAGCCGATCCATACTTCCGCCATAGCTGCCAAGTTTTCCCTTTTCTCGTGAGGAAGCCTATTCAGCATAAGAGAAAATCCCTTAAAATAAGGGATAACTTGGCAGCTATGACTTCCGCCAGTGTAGGCACCATGTACACACTCCTTACATTTTCCTGTTAGTCTTATCGGCGTTGTTCAATAACCCACATTTAACCTATCTGGCGTGTATTTAGCAGCTACGCGCCCATATTTCCCGAGTACACCTTGTGACGTTTCTCGAATGCATTCTTACATAACCACCAAGACTGCTACCAGGTTTTGTCCGGAGCGGAGGGAGAGATTAAGGCGCCAACGCGCACCCGAGACAGCCTCTGAGAAGCCCAACGGCCCCCGAGCCTCATCAGCCTGCTCCATTTCTGTGCGATTATTGATGCAGAGGGGAATTGAGGGCAGTCTGACCCCTCGATTGCAGAGTGTTTTGAAAAGTTCGCACCCACCACCTGCCAGCGTTTGCGGCTGCACAGCAACCATACATGTATTTAAGCTCCCCGCTGCAAAGGGGGAGGATTGGGTGAGATGTCACTAAAAGAATGGGTAAGTTGAGGCTTTTGCTGACGCCGTGCACCTGCCTGTCCGCCTGGGCTCCTCCGTCTCCACGCACAGCCCAGCGAAAAAGGCCCGCCTCCTTAAGGGGGAGCAGGCGCATGTAGCAAATGAGGCTGTTCTACGAGGATTCGAATCCCAGGGCAACATTCCACATTCCATCCTTTCCCCGCATTAATCATCCACGCCAGCAGCAGCAGCGTTGAGCACCGAGAGAATCTGCTGCCACCCAGCAGAACAGCAGTCTAACAACAAGCCCCGCCACTACTGCACACACCACACACCCCTTGTTTCCCTGATATCCATAAGCTCACACTTCCTAACACGTGCACTTTTGGGGTCTTACAACTTGCTCCCGCGATAGTAGATAAAAGACAGCACGCTTCGGATTGTTGTTTTAACCAATAAAATAAAATAAAAAATATGGTTCGAGGTGCTTCCGCCACCGCAAAAAATAAAAATAAAATGCTCATCTTCAGGTCTACACAATGCCCCTGCTGCACCAAGTTAAGCATCAATACTGCAAAATTAAGCTTTATGTCCTCCCAACCGTTATAAGCTTTCCGTGGAAAGGAAAACCACAATCCGATCTGTGGAGGGAGGATGCATTTATTTGGTAAACTGTGTTTTTGCCCTCTGTATACTCCCTGCCCTTGAATTAATGCAATGGGTATTTTGAACATGTGGGTGACACGGCGACAGATCCTGGTTCCCTGGCTACCCCTCCCCCCTTCCGAGAGATCTATCTAAAAAGGACCTGCGCTCTGCCGCTGCCATCTGTCTCCCAAGTTCTTACAATGCTTTTCACTTTCCGAGTAGGGCTGATCTATCAGCCAGCATGGATGCGCTTTAGGGTAGCCTGCCTTCCACCTCACCGACAAAGAAAACTAAACCAAAAGTCTATGGATGCACGAAGAAACAACACTTAAGGCACGAAGAGGGGGGTGGAAACCCCAACAACTCCACAACCGGGTTCATTCACCTTAAAAAAGCTCCCGGTTTGGCTAAAAGCAAAGTCTGCAGCGACATTAAAAAAATATGCAGCCAGCCCTTAACTCTCTCCTCCCCCCCCCCCCGCCGCGCGCGCAACCCTTTCGGATCTGCTCTCAAAAGCTCCCAAAATAATCGCCGATTTTCCCTCCTCCCCTCGCCCCCACCCGGTTCCTCCCCAGCAATGTACAAGTTGCTTATGGGATAGTGAAGCTGCAACTCAACTGCCTCCCCTTTTTGCTCCCTATCAAGAAGCAAATCTTTTGGCGCCATATTAATGACGTACTATATTATTTCCACTAGGCAGCGACCTTCGGCATTAAATTGCTCTCTAGCTGCTTCTGGAGAACTCCAAAGCTAAGCAACCAAAAAAGAAAAAAGAAACCCCACCACACATCAAATATGGCTGTGCAAGGCGGCTCGTTCTGCGGCGACGGGCGGAGAGGAGGCGAGCGTAAGGCGCTGCCTGGGCACAGTTACCTGCTGCTGTTGCTGCTGCGATGGTTGCCAGTGAGGTTGGAGTTGCTCTGCACGGAGGGGTCTGTGCTGCCTCATGAGTTCAGACAAGCACTGGAGAGTGGGAGCAGATTGTGGCTCCCTTCAGACACACACGCACACACATATACAGGGGAAGAGAGAGAGACTCGCTCTGACTGACGTTTTTACTTGTTATGGAGGAAGGACTCTGTGAATCAAACTCATTTCTGGGTCACTGCTGCCACAGGGGGGAGCTACTTTAATCCCCTGCCAAAACTAGGGGAAAATAGGGGGGGGGAGAAACAGGGTGGGGAGGAGGCAAGGAAAGAGAACGAGAGACACTACCGCACTTGGAAACTGTCTGCTTTAACTCCTTGCAGCCCTGAAAGAGCTGAAGATGTCATGCTCCATTTACACTGTGCAGGGAGGAGACTCCCTCTGTTCCGAAGGTTCGCATCGAGGGACCTGCCTCTTTGGAAAAGAAGGAGCATTTCACGCAGGGACAGCAGCCAGTGGGTGTTGAAGACGGATCTCACGCGTTCCAAAAATTGTCAAGTTCTTTTAAAGGAGAAGTCTCTGTGGCTTATGCATTGCCTGCTACCTGGGCTTTTGCTTGCTTCCTTGCTTTTGCAAAGGACGCACCATGGCGAAATGAATTTTTTTTAAAAAATATATAGGAGAAACACCCGAAGCAGTAATAAGAGAATCAAGAGATGGCTAACAGGCATGCCAATTTCTCTGCTTGGGGCGTACCAGAACCGTATGATGCTGGAGACTTAAAAATATTTGGGAGGGGGGCTCCTATGCCAGGGGGCCAGTTCTGAACTGGACGACATTCACTTGTCATCCAGCCTTTCACTATAATGTTGTGGTTATTTATATTTATAAGGATGTATTGATTTTCCTTTTTGTTTTTAAAAGCAGTAATAATTTTATAAATTATTTCAATTTATCACCCACTCAGCCAAAGAATGCTTTCTGCATCAAATGTTTCACAGGTCTGTCTATAAGTGTTCATTTTACACACACACACACACACACTCCTATTATGCACCAGTATCAGCTCAACATGAGGTATTGTTAAGGCATAGCTGCCAAGTTATCCCTTTTTTAAAGGGATTTTCCCTTATGCTGAATAGGCTTCCTCGCGAGAAAGGGGAAAACTTGGCAGCTATGTATTAAGGGCATGAAGCAAGATCAGCCCTCAAAACAATGTGCCAGATTCCAGTTCTGCATTTGAGTTTGGAACCATCTCCACAGGAAAGCATCCCTCTGGTCATGCCCAAAATGGCTTTTCATACATGGCACCAAATGTATATTTAAGTTTCTCTTTGCTGTTTTTGTACAAGTGAAATATTGTTCATGGTAGGTAGAACATGGAAGAGCATCCTTTTAAATATATGGACATTATAGCCAATATATTCAAATTACAAACAGTGGAAATGCAAAGCATGAGATTCTTTCCATTTTACAGATGGAGAATTTAGATGTATAGTAACACTCAAGAATGCCCATTGCTAAACTAGAAATAGATTTCAGTTCCCCATGATCCAAGTCCAGCACTCTACACATTGGTTACTTCAAGTCTATAGGTAAAGGAAGAGATTAAAAAATATCGGGGGACAGGGGACGGGACATAATGGTAGGAGCAAAAAAACCACCCAGTGAGGGTTGAGCTACAGATCGCTGGCTGATTGAGGTAGGGAACAGAATATCTGTTGTTAGCCACTCTGAGCCCGGCTTTAGCCGGGAAGGGCAGAATACAAACAAAATAGTATTATCATTATTATTATCATTATTGGAGTGAGAGGAGAACAGTAAACAAAGCACACACATGTTGCAGTTCCAACTTGTCATCATGACAAATAGGCTAATACATCTCTGCTCCATGAATTTGCCTAAAGGTAAAGGTAAAGGACCCCTGACAGTTAAGTCCAGTCACGAACGACTCTGGGGTTGCGGCACTCATCTCGCTTTACTAGCCGAGGGAGAAGGTGTTTGTCTGAAGTTTTTCCGGGTCATGTGGCCAGCATGATTAAGCCGCTTCTGGCGAAACCAGAGCAGCGCACGGAAACCTATTTATCTACTTGCTCGAACTGCTAGGTTGGCAGGAGCTGGGACTGTTGGGAGCTCACCCTGTTGCGGGGATTCGAACCGCCAACCTTCTGATCAGCAAGCCCAAGGCTCAGTGGTTTATACCACAGCGCCACCCGCATCCCATGAATTTGCCTAGTCCCCTTCTAAAGCCACCCAAGTGGATGGTCATCACCATATCTTGCAGCAGCAAATAATTTTCATTGTTGTGTTTCATTGGATGGCTACATTAAGTTTTCATGTTATGAAAGAAAGAGAAAAACAGCTGTCAACTTTCTCCAAAGCATGCCTAATTCTAAAAACCACTATCATGTATACCCCTCTTTTGTTGCCTTGTTTATATCCTAAAACAATAGAAGAAGAAATCTTTTAGCCTTTCATTGTAGAGAAAGTACTCCAAGCTTTATGTTATGCAGGGCCTCAGAGGTTTGGTTTTCTTGGAATGACAGTCAACTGAGATGGTAGTGTTTTTAGAATATAGGATGGAATGGCTCATAGTATTAGCACTCAACAAATCTTGCCTCCCCGTTAGGTTCCCAGGGAGATCACCAAGCCATAGCTTTGGGTCCAGCACAGAGCCAGGAAAACCTCTCTATCTCCAGCTTCCAAAATGCAGACACAAACTCTATTGTTTTTCTACCTTAACAAGGTGATGTTGTTTCCAACAAATTGGGAGGTGAGGAGGGCTACCTCCATTTGTCTCTATGACTACTGGGCAGCCTCTTTGCACATGTACATGGTAGCATTTAACCAGACAGCTAAGGAACTGTTCTGACCCATTCAGTGACCCCTTTACTAGATTCAAAACTTCATTGATGCAGAATCATAAGTCTGGAAGGGACCCACAGATATAACCCAGACTGATCCTCCAATCCCATAACAATTAGCCACCATGGCTTGTAGCCATTGATACCTTATTATTCCTGTCCTAGAACTGAGCCCTATGTTGGTTTGTCATCTGATGCAGGAGGGACAGAGAGGAAGCGCCATGCCATTTTATCTCACTTTTAACAGTAGCATGAGATGCAGAAATTAGCAGCTCAAGATTTTCACAGCATAGAGAAAGAAGAATCCAGCTGCTGTTAAAAGACACAGAAGTAGGGGTTGCTCAAAAAGTAGGCAACCTCAACTCCTGAGATATTTGTATTTTGTTGCTACCATCTGCTAACAGCCCACTAATGAGACACAGTCCACCCGGATATCACTACACCAGTATTTCTTGCATTCCAAAATATGGAATGTAAATGCAGAAGTGGCAGGCCTAAGACATGTTTCCTTAATCAATGGATTTACATTTTTCCCTGGGCAAAAGCAGGCATGTGTCTTTTTCAAAGCATCTCTTGCCAAATTAAAGAAGAACGCTTCTCTAGGTTTATCATAATCTCAACATGAAAAAATAAGCTTGCTGGGAGGGAGGAGAGATATTCTAGCATGGTTAATGTGCACTAATTACAGGGTAATGCATCCCCTCTGGCAACCCTTTTACCCATGTGCCAAAAAAGTCACACCTTATTCAGCACTGTGATGCTAGAAGGTCTCCAAACGAAGGAAGTTGGGAGCAGCTACACACCTACACACATACACACGTGGAGAAAGGGAAGTATGAGCTGTTGTTTGCTCTGTCTCATCTGTGATTCAGCAGAAGAATTGCTCTTTATATATTATAATAAGCTAAGTAATTTATCCAAGCATATCATACACCTACACCTTTGCTACACACATTGCAAACTTGTTACACATTCAGAAACCAATTTCATTTTCCCAGTGAAAGCAGGAGCTAGGTCTTATTCATCTTTGTAATGTCTATGACAGTCCTTTAATATGGGTTCAAGTACTGAGATTTCTAGCATTCTATGAGTGTGGCTATTTATGTTAACAAAACACACAAACTACCATGGACAAGAGGGGTGCGTCAGCAGGTGCAGGGAACCCCAAGAAATACAAAAATATTTAGGGGGGAAGGAATTTCAACGAGGACTAAGCATACTGAAGTGGGCATGGAATGCTGAGTGGCTGGGTGGTGGGGAGAGAAAACCAATAGGGAGCAGCAATGGGATGGATTGTTCTGGAAAAGGGCATTACTGGCTGGAATCTTGGAACAGCAACACTCCATGAACCCTTTTTATTGGCGGTCTCATTTATTGTTATTTATTATTGAGATTTATATTCCCGCTTACTATTTTTTAAAATGGTTCAAGGCGGCTGGCTAGTAGATTGAAATTATACTGAGTCTGACAAATGTATAAATGAGATGCAGAAGTCCAAATGATGCATCTCTTTTCCTGAGCTGAATTAGGATGGTGTGAAATAATATTGAACTTTTGTGACTACTGAGGGGGAAGGCTCAGTAATAGAATGGTGATAAAGAGTACATCTCCTGTCAAGGAAGTCAAAGGCCACTTCAGTGATGAACTCTTGCTTGAGTCAGAATCAGTCTCAGCAAAGTAAACTATTTTTCAAACAAATCAGAAAACATCTAACCTCAATTCCAAAACTTGGGCCACTTCATGTTCTTGATGATATTATTGAAAATGCAGTAAGATCCAAATACCACTATGCTAAATGAACATCTTGCAAGCCTCAACTCCTGCTCCACTGCTACCTTCTCTTCATAGACTGAAAACAGCAGCATAGCCAGAACAACAACTCATGCAGGGATGCAAAGGCAGCATCTTATGAAGTCACATAATTCATATCCATAGCATAAATTAAAAGCACATTAAAACTGCATGCTTTCCCCTAGATAATCCTGGGAAATGTAGTTCATTCCTCACAGAGCTACAATTCCAAGCAACTTTAACAAACTACAGTTTCCAGGATTCTTGTTGGGACTATGCACTTTGAAGGTGTTTTCAGTGTATGGTGTGGATGTATCTGAATGAGAAGTGATGGAATGATCCAGACATACACAATGTGGGTACAGAAGAATGGTGTCCCCCCCATCAGAAGTTGAATGGAACGAGGTAAGGCCAGAATAGAAAATCATGCAGAGATGTAGCAAGCCACCACTGTTTAGATGGATACTACTACTCTGGGCTCACAGAAGTCCATGCAACATGCAAGAGTGTTGGCTAAGCCGAGGCAGGGAGACCCAATTTCCAGTCCTTTCTTGACCCTGAAGCTCTTGGTCCAGTCGCTATTTCTCAGCACACCCTACCACAGTCTGGTAATGAGGATAAAACAGTGGAGACCTATATGTTGCCTTGAGCAGGAGGCAGGACAAAAATGTATTATTATTATTTGGTGTTATTTCAATGTATTTGTCATGGCATATTAACAGTTTTCTCATAACACACTCATTTGCATTGGCTCACTGTTAGGCAGTTACTATGATCAGATAACAAAAATGGCACATACTATGGCCGAAAATAAGCCCTGAGCTTCCTGAGTAGAATGCCACTGAGAACCATATGCAGTGTTAGGTTCAGCACTTGGAATTAGCAGTTGACATGTATGGATAATCAACATGTAGTAGGGCCAGTCTGCCACTCCCAACCTTGATATATTGATTAGATATTCTGTGCATCATCTATGCACATGAAAGTTTTGTGACTGCTCTGCTACCCTGCAAAATGCAAGATACCAGATCACTCCTATAGAGCCTATTTGCATGTAGTATTCACAACAGCTCTATACAAAGGACCAATGAATGCATAAAGGTTGAGTGGAAGGCAGCATGTTGAAGCCCCCTTTTCCTTCCACACCTTAATTAGCTACATATTATCTGAAGAGGACCTCTATGCTGGAAATCACCAGCTCTTTTTATTCTGTATATTCTTCCTTCCCCACACAAGTTGAAGTGTGACTGTCTGAAGCAGGGAGCCTCCTGGACTCATAGAGAGTCCTAGTGTGTTTGTTTGCATGCTTGTTTGTTTTTGTTTGTTTGTACCCTGATTTCCCAGGGAGTACATGAGGCTCCGCACTTCAAGTGTTTGCCTTCCAACCTCATGGAGGTGCAGCTGCTGCACTACCTTAGTTCCTGTCTCACATGTTTACTTAAAAATGGGTTTTAAATGCATTAAGAAGGCTATTGTTTTACCATGTTTGTAAGGTCAGCTGGGATGTCTGGTTGGTGAGATATTGAGGAAGATGGACTCTTGGGAAGATCAACCCAGTGTGTTTTGTTTGTAATTAAAGGCAGGATTGCTATTTCAGCTCAGGACCAAATTAACTCTCATGCTGAGTAGGCTAAGGAGCAGCTCCCTGACCAAACCATATACCTGCAGAGTAATTATGTGAGAACAAGAAGAGAATCTCTTCTCTGCTCCCCTGGCACTGGGCTTTAATTTTTCCTCAGCTAAGGGCTTTAATTTTTCCTCAGCTAAGAACATGGTGGCACCTTTCTGAAACAAAAAAGAGTCACCAGCCTGAATGAACATGACCAGACACTGCAGATTTCATGTTCAGAGTGAAGACTGTCTTTCTGCATATATGCTGGGCAAAGAAGAAAATGTGGCTTTTTGATTAGACACAAATACTAGCCAGGATTCATCACATATAGATGATACAGATTATTATTTTTTAAACCCAGCCCTCTGATAAGGACCACCATTAGGAACAGCTGCAAAATTAACCTGTGTAATCTTTAATTATATGCACACCACAGTGCTAGATTTTATAGGTATGCACAGTATGGGCAGAATTAGGGCTCCTTGTGACTGATGCCCCAAGTTATTAGTATGCATTCTTAACTGAGAAAATATCATTGAAACATGACTACAAACAATGAATGGTCATTGTTGAATTCTAATATTTTAGTGTGTTGCATTGTTTCCACTCTTCATTGCTCCTACTCTGCAATTAAAGTCAGTGGAGGCCCAGTTCATTAGAGCAGAAGTCACTAACCCAATGCCCATGAAGACCTTTATAGCACTTGTGGAGGCTGCAGGTGCCATTAAGAACACTGGTCTTCATCAAGTACAGGAGATGCCGTGCTTCAGAAGCTTGCCCTCTAATTTGTGGAAGGTAATTGTGATTGCAATGAGAGGGTGGAGCTTATCAAACTCATCCCTGCTTTCTCTCACTCAATGCTACAGTATTTGCATGAATACTTAATTCACATTTCCCGAAAGTATATGCAAGCAAAAATGCAGCTATCCTTTGAAATTTGAAAGCCCTCTAAATTTTGTGATGCAGTTCTCCAACACAAAAATATGTGCACAGATGCATATATTAGGGGTGTGTGGATAAAAATGCATATACTGGTGAATATAGCACACACAAATGCATTCTATTAGGGCTATTTATATGCAAAAATGTGCATATTAGGAAAAATGAACACTAAAATGCTGGTGAACTTGACAGATTCCTCCATCCTGAATTAGAGGGCAATTCTCTTTCTTTTTTGTGAGTTTGCTTGCTTTTCAGTTGACTGTGCTTTTGGGAATGCAGTTCACACCAGAACCTCTTCCCCTTCCCCTAGTTGCTTCTAGGCCAGAGATGTGTGTAAGCATGACCAGCTTGGAATTCTACCACTCTTTCCTTCATGAAATACATGAACATTGAGAATGTGGCTCATTAGCTAGTACAGAGGCTTGAGTTAAGAAGCAAACAAAACAAAACAGCATTCTCTTGCTGTCAACTAAAGGAATAAAAATAGTTATATCTGCGTGGTGTAGAAACACAAATTGGGAAGCAGAAAAATGGAAGGCTGAGAGTGAAAGTGAAGCAGTCTTGGAAACAATGGTAGTTGAACCATTGACTTGGCTGGCAGCATCATTCTGCTTTGCCAATGCAAACCTCATTCATATTTCAAGCCAGCATAGCTCTTTTGAGAATAGATCTGCTTAGAGTCATTGTACATAACCATCTGAACACAAGGCATGGAGTTTGATGTTGTGGCAAAGATAACCAGCACATAGCGTTTCAACAAGGAGAATTATGACCTAGGCTGCGGCCATGTTGGGAGCAAATGCCAAGGGGAAACATATCTGAGGATCTGTTGCCCCAGCTTTGCCATAATTATAAGTGCAGATACAAAAACCATGCACTCTCTGAGGAATTATAGAATAATGCCTACACATGATTCATGTGACTGCTGGTCAGCTATCCTCATGAGGAAATGCTAAAAGCTAACCTAAGCACAGAAGTTACCAACCTTTTGGGGCCCATGGATATATGTTCTGTGAACCGCCCTAGACCTTCGGGTATAGGGTGTTATATAAATTCAATAAATAACAAACAACAAACAACAACAACATTTGCAAACCAGAGAAACTGCCATGGTCAACACTCAAACTTCAACCAAGCACATACCACAATCTATACTCAGCAGGGGAAGGGGGCTTTTCTGGTGCCAGGGAAGACTTATGCAGGTGAATCTCTGCCCACAGGCACCACACTGACAACTTCTGCCTTAGCAGCAATATCAATAATACTTTACTGCTAGTAGGTGGTTTGAAGTGTTACAAGATTTGCACTTCCTCAATTTGGTATTAGTTACTGGCACTGATAGCTCAGGGATGGGTAACCTGTGGCTCTCCAGATGTTTTAGACTGCAGCTCCCAGCATCCCTGCGCATTGGCCATGCTGGCTGGGCTGCAGTGGCTGCTGCCCACTGGGCAGAAGACAAAGAGACCAACAGCAGCTGGAACCAGAACCACTGACATGTCCCCATCCTCCCTGCTGAATTCTGTAAGGGCAACACTGAGACGAAGGAGGAAGTTGACAGGCAGTGCCATCCCCTGGAATGGTTTTAAGTGGGCAGGTGGGGGTTCCGGTTTCCGCCTGCAGGAATGGCGGACCTGTTTTCCATCCCTCTGACCTTCGTAAGGAATTTGGCGGTTGCTAGGGGAGTAAATGGCAACCCCCTACCCTCTCCGGGGGTTACGGAGAGGGGCCGCTGGCCCGCAATGCCCCCAGACCCACTCCGACTGTTTATGGAGTGGGGGGAGCTTGGGCTGAAGCACTTACGAGGGCCAGGACTCCCGGACGCTAATCTGCATGGCGGGGATTTCCATGATTAAAGAAGATAATTAGGCTTAAATCTATGGACATACTTCAGAAGGAGGGGCAGAAGCGCTGTTTACTGCCGAGAAATCTATGCTGCTGAGGGTGAGGAGTTAAAGGCTATATTTCATCTGGAAGAAGGATTGATGGGGACGGAGCGATAAGGGAAGCGAGTCTTTCTTTTTTAATTTTTTTTCATATGAGTTACTTCGTACCTTCCCAGACGTGATGTCCTGGCTTGTTTGGAGTGAAAGAGAAGCAAAAGACTGTGTGAGTTGAACTTTATAAACTGTTGTTATTGAGTATATTTTTTGAAGATGAGGAGTTGCTGACGAGAAAAGCCCCCCTCTAGTTGGATGGGAGGAGTGCCTGGACGCGTTCGGAGGATTTATGAGTTGTGACGCACTTTGAATTGGAGCAGCGACCTGAAGCTAAGTTCAGCTATAGGGCAAGGAGATCCATTAATTTACCAAGAGTCTATGCATGGTGTGAGGTCTGGTTCTTCTGCCTGGAAAAGCTGTAAATTTTATAAAGATCGTTTATCTATGAGAGAAAACGAAAGTGATTTGAGTTTTTTTAAGATGGCGCTGCTTCGTGTTGAGAGTCGACGCAATAGGGACGCTCCAGACCAAGAAGATTTATGGGGAGGCTGGACTGATTAACTCACACAGGAGAAAGAACATTTGTGAAACTTTGTTTGACATTTATCTCAGCAGCTGGGAAATAATCGGTTGAAAGAGGAAAACATCTATGTGACTGTAAGGGAAAGATCTGGATTATTATGAACTCGGAGAGACGATTTGAACTTTAGAAAAAAGACGGCAGTGGACGGTTGCGAGGAATCCCCAATTTCTTGAAGCATGGGAACCCAAAAAATTTTTCTAGATGATTTGGCATAACATTCGGTTTGATTGATACATATGTGTATAATTTGAAATAATGAATGTGATATAGTTGGTTTTAATTGGAAAATTAATAAAAATATATTTTAAAAAAAAATAAGTGGGCAGGTGGGAACAGACTGGTTGGTGGGGCAGTGTCTCATTTGTCCTAATGGGGCAGTGTCCACTGGAGTTTGAGCTGGTGGTAGTTGTAGTCCAAAACAAACAGGTAGTTGTAGTCCAAAACAAGACATTTTGCCACTTGAGGAAAAACTGAAAATATACCCCCTGCCCATAAATCAAAGTGGGTCACATGCAAGGCTGACCTTTTGGTCCTGGAGACAAATGCTTCTCCCTGGGAGTAGACAACAACAACAACAACAACAACGGGAGGGTGGAAATAACAATTTGCTGCCTGTTCACTACTCCTGGAATCAGTTGCCTGAGGTGACAACCTTTTTGAGTCCACAGCTCCCTTGACCAACTGCATTATTTATGTGGCACCCCTGTGGGGCTCAGGAGCCCAGTTGAGCTGGCAGCCTCTCACCCTTTTTCGAACACCATCCATTGTGAAGTGTTCCCTCAGCCTCCTCTCCTCTCCTTGGGAATCCTCCAGGTAGCTGCCACAGCCTCTCTCTGAGCCGCCTCAGCTCCTGGCAACCAGCACCCCCTGGCCAGCCCAAGACGCACCATTTCCTGGGGAGCTTGTAGCCAGGGCTGCTGCAACAATCAGCTGTGCAAGCCTTTGGGAGGCAGAGACACGAGAGGGTATCAGAGAAAGGAAGGAAGGAAAGAGGGACAGAGGCCAGTGTTGCCCACGACACCCCTGACCTTCATTCAAGGCACCCCAGGGTGCCACGGCACACTGGTTGAAAACCACTGGCCTAAGGACCAACCCTACACAGTAATAACTTACTTGAAGGGTCCTTAGTCTGTGCACTCCATCACATCCTGTAGGGCATGGGTGTCAAACACAAGGCCCGGGGGCCAAATCCGGCCCGCCAGACCTCGTCATGTGGCCCGCCGAGCGCCCCAGCCAGCGGGACCCAGCAGCGGGACCTTGCTGCTGAAGCACCGCGCCGACAAAGCGCCGACAAACAGCTGGGGCCGGGGGGGGTCCCTTCGCGCTCTTTTCTGGCCCTGAATCAAGGCGGCGACCCCCCCTTCCCTTTCTTTCTTCCTCTCTCTCGTTCTTATTCTTTCTTTCCCTCTCCTTCCTTCCTTCTTTATCTCTGTCTTCTCTCCCTCTTTCTTTTTCTTTCCTTCTTTATTCCTTCTTTCCTACTCTTCTTTCTCTCACCTCTTTCCTTCCTCTCTCCCTCCTGCTCCCTCTTTTCTTCCTTCCTTCCTTCCTTCCTTCCTTCCTTCCTTCCTTCCTTCCGTCCTTCCCATCTTTCTTCCTCTCCCTCATTCTTATTCTTTCTTTCCCTCTACTTCCTTCCTTCTTTCTCCCTTTCCCTCTTCTCTCCCTCTTTCTTTTTCTTTCCTTCTTTATTCCCTTCCTTATTTCCTACTCTTCTTTCTCTCCCCTCTTTCCTTCCTTCCTCTCTCCCTCCCACTCCCTCTTTCCTTCCTTCCTTCCTCCCTCCCTCCCCTCCCCTCCTCTTCCTCTCCCTCTCCCTCTCCCTCTCCTCAGAAACATAGGATGCTGCTTTATACTTCTGGCCCTTAAACCCTGGAACCAGGAGAGCAGCTCCAGTGAGTCAACCTCAGCCAGTCCCTTTGGTGAAGGGTGATGGCTCACTGGCAGAACATCTGTCCTGCATGCAGAAGGACCCCAGCATCTCCAGGTACCAGTAGCTCTGCAAAGCTCCTGCATGAAACCCTAGTGAGCCTCCACCACCCAGTGCAGTTACCAAAAATCATTTTTCAATAAATTGTACAATAATTGTACATTTGAATATCTACTATTCTGACTATGTTTCTGCTTTCAGAGCTAGTTATTACTTACATTATTACAAAAAACAGTAATAATTGAATGCAGTGACAATAATTTATGATAATAAAGAGTGGACACATAGTCCTACAGATACAACCGGCCCTTTGAGGGTGACCAAACTGCTGATGCGGCCCCCGATGAATTTGAGTTTGACACCCCTGCTGTAGGGCATATAACATAGCTCTTCACAACATGAAGCACAGAAAAATGAAGAGCAGTGATAATGCAGGCAGCTATCTAGAGACGTCTTTGCTGTGTGAAAATGCACAGCTACCATTGCTCTTCTACACGTTCTTTTTAAATGCAAAGTACAGCCCATGATCAAGACAGAGATACAAAGGAAATGCCTGAAAAAGGGAACTGAAATATAAAGAGAAAGACAATGATGCAGATGTACCTGATTGTGACCTTATAGCATGGCTGGGCTGTGAAAGTTAAACCCCAAGAACTATCATTCAAGCTCCTGTGAAAACTGAGAATGAAACAAATAGAGCATTTGCAAAGCCAATAAATTAAGGTCCTTGTCTCTTTAGGTACTAAGAGATAAGGAGTAGAAATGGATGGAAAATAAACATTTTACTATGCTTACCCCTCTATCTAGCTAATCAAAACTTGATCCTGGCGGACACATCCTACATCTCTAAGTCACATACCACTGAGATAAACCAGAGAAAGGTCATTCCTGATAATGAAATATTTTCCACCCAAATAGATTTAAAGCAGAAATTCTCCTTTATCTCTGTAAAGATACCATTAGCAATTCTCAGTCAAGGCCTAGGCAGAGATCCTGGTTAGACTGGTGCAATACCCAAATTAGTGAGGCTTGGGGCTTGCTGTGAACTGCTCCAAGTATTAACATTATTAAGCTGCTTCTAAATTAGCCTGGTTTTGACAGGAGATAACTACCTCTACCATACAACACTGCAGCTCTGAAAAGCATATGCCTCAAAAGGAAGCCCCATACAGTGAATCCTATGCATGCTTACTGAGAATTAATTCTACAGTATTCAATAGGGCAATACACACTTACTGGAGCTCTGAATTCAATGGGGCTTGCTTCGGTGTAGGATTGCAGAGTTAAGCAAATAAAACAGGTTGAATGTTAAGTGGTTTCATGGTTGCAGCCATCTTGTCATCTCCAGGCAGGAGGGGGAGGGAACCCTAAAGATGTTGTTTGTTTGTTTGTTTGTTTGTTTGTTTGTTGGTGCGCTCTCTCTCTCTCTCTCTCTCTCTCTCTCACACACACACACACACACACCCTACCACACTGACTGCTAATGTGTGTGTGTGTGTGTGTGTGTGTGTGTGCGTGTGTGTGTGTGTACACACACCCAGAGCTGTTACTGGAATATGTAACAGTGAAGAGTCAGGTCTGCTAAATCCTTTTCATTCCTTTATTTCACTGTATATCATTCTTACTTGATAACATTCATTTCGTCTTTTACATCTGAAATATTTCACATTAATCCCTGAAGAATCTCATGCCATGAAAATGAACACCGAGCTAATAAAGTTGACTTTTCCCCTGCTGCTCAACCTCAGTCATGCCCTCCTTTAAGTCTTAGCTATCTCCTCTCTCCACCCACCCAACCTTTTAAGCCAGATTCTTGGAAAATTCCCTCCTCCAGCACTTTCGCCTTCAGGGTTAGAAACATGTTATAAAGCATGTAAAAATGTAAAGAACAAAAAACAACAACAACTCTGCCCTGTCCAACAATGTCAAATTTATAGCCAGAATCTAATCTCTAGTAGTAGGAATTCCCTCAAAGTGTTCATGTTTACCGTTATAAGAAATGGTCATTGTCTATCCTCAGCATTCTGTTGTTTATTTTTAGAAAATGATAGTCACATTTTAATTGGTTTTCTCACATAAAGAAGTTAATGAAGACCTACTCATCTTAGGGAATAAACAAAGCACAGCACACTCTGTGTTATGAAGTTGAATGATAATTATTTCATTTCTTCTCTTCACACTAATAAGAGTTAAATTCTGGGTTTGTTTTTTGTTTTTTAAAAGAAACACCATCTAGCCACTAGTGGAAATTGCCTGGAGCTGCCCAGGAATTAAAAGAAACCAACAAATATTGTGATTTTTTTAAAACTGATAATTTGTGAGTTTTAGTGCTGTACACACATGCACACCAGCTCAGGGCTCCAACCTGACCGGGGGAACACCCCATCCAGTCCCCAAAATCAATTAGTGTGTGGTGGGGGCAATGCTTAATTATGGTTTATTTGGTCCGCCAAATTGATTCAACGTGGCCTCTGACCTCCAAACGTAGACGAAGAAAGCATTCTCCACCTTGGGAACTCTTGTGCCAAATTGATGAAAATATATTCAGAGCCATCCAAATTAGGGCAGGTTGGAAGCATCATGCCAAATTGAGAAACGATGTAATCAGAAACATCTTGATCAGTTCAATTTGGTCACATCACACCAAAAATCAGGTAAAGTCATGCCAAAGTCACAGTTTGGTCCACCAGTGGCCCACTGTTGATGTAAAACACTGCCCCTACTTCGGGAACCCTTGTGCCAAGTTCAAAATTTGTGCAGTTTGGACCTTCCACATCAGAACTACTTACAAAGAGAAAACAAAACACTGCCAGAAGTATACTTCCAGAGTTGGGAGTTGTGGGGCCCACCACAGCCAATGCATCATCAGTGCAGAATGACATATGTGAGATTAAGAGGAGGGACTCAACTGTTCCAAGTACAAGGTCACACCACACATCTAGCAAATAACAAATCAACATGCTGACGTACTGACACAAAAGCAAACTGACATGAACATGAGAATGGAACTGTATATAAGAAGCAAAGCTTGTTAACCCTGGCTCAGAAATTCAGTACTTAACTGCTAGAGAAGACTACACTCTCTTGTCACAAAGCTGTATCTTTTTAAAAAACAAAACAAAACCATATAAAACGCAAACACATGCTAATACTGTATACTTATGATCATAACATGTAATCTTGATGCAATTCACAGTGTGGGTGATTCATCCATGTGTCACTCAGATTCAAGAAAAATAACTTTTTCCAAAACAAAATAATCTATGCTATGATGCAGTCACCTTTCCCGAGTAATCTTGCAATTTAGATGACAAGGTTACTTACAAAGTAAATGGCAACAGGGAGATCTTAGTTACCTTGCCATGGAGATCCACACATGTCCAAGTGTTGCAAAGGGGTAAGCACATATGATTTAAAAAACGTGTCTGCCAATCTTATGGTGGCCGAAAATTTACAGGAAACTGAGGTGCTGATCACTCTTTTTTATTTTTAAATAAAAACAATACATAATTATGTACATGAGTTTGACCAAACTGCGGGAGGCAGTGGAAGACAGGAGTGCCTGGTGTGCTATGGTCCATGGGGTCACAAAGAGTCGGACACGACTAAACGACTAAACAACAACAAAAATTGTGCATATAAGAACACATACCCCCAAAAAAGAAAGCCTCAAAGAAAAAGGAGACGAAGCCTGTGAAAATAAATAATTACATACCTGCTTAGGGGCTAAACAGATGACCCTTGGGTCCCTTCCAACTCTAAGAGTCTATGATTCTAAGTTGTTGTTGTTGTTGCTGCTGCTGCTGCTGCTGCTGCTGTTGTTTTTAATAAATTGGGAGATCAGGTTTACAATCAAGTCTTCCTATTTTTTAAAACAACAGCAACAATTTAAAAGCTGTACAGGATTAAATAAGGGTAAAAGTGCCAGAAAACAGATTAAATATCTATTTAATCCTTTCTCTTCATACCATTTTCAGGAATGGTGCATAAGGAAGGATTAACCCTTTCCCACGGTGCTGCTGCAGCTGGTCCTCCAATCCAGCACTTTATTTCATTTTTAAAGTCAAAAGATCCAATCATGGACCTCTCTCATAACATATGTTTTGGAAGTCCAATAGTTAAACAGTACAGCAAAGCAATTTCAGCTCTACATAAAGATTCTATAAGCCCACACTGCATCACTCAGTAGTGTAACTGGCCAGAACCATTTATAGTAGAAATATATATTAAATACTGATTCAAGTAAACTGAGCTTTGTATTAACATATTCTTTGCCTTTGACCTTACATGTATTCTTGTTTTTAAAGAAAATGCATGATCTGTTTGCACTGGCAGATTTGTGGTAATGGATCAACATCTGTTCCTTCAGATGTAGAGCCTAAAGCCACACCACTTACAAAAGCATCTTCCTTGCTTTCCTACAGTGTGTGACTAACACTTGTGCATTTATTACCTGCATTAGTTACATTTACTAGGGAGCTTGCTACATTTAAAGAGCACTGCAAATGCCAGTTGTCAACTGGAATTAAACTTGCTCAAACTATTGATGTATATTATTGATACTTGACTTCACCATTTATTCTGCCTCAATGGCAATAAAGCATAATTTTATTAAACAGGAGGGAAGTGATATTTCATTTGTATGTTTTAAATGTATAGTGACTGTGAGTTTGATGCTGTCACTGATTTGGCATCTAGAAGCGGGAAACAGTGTATATGGATGCGCCTTTTCATGAATAAAGAAAACAGACTGTATAAACAGCTAGCAGCATCAGCAGGAGCTTTCTCTACCCCACAGAGCAGGTTCAGGGTCAAAGGACCATGCACACCTCCCAATACCTCCATAGGTAATCAAATGGTGATAGTCTCTGAATTATGCTTACTAAGGGCAGAAACAACTAACATTCACCATGAATGGTCTGTAGACCACTTTGGAATTCACTAAGAAAAGAGAAGAACCCAAAGCCACAAAATTGTAATAGGTACAAATCAAGGTATTGCCATCCTGTAACGTTTAGGTGCCACCCCCTCCCTGCAATGAACCAAAATGGCTATCTGCAACAGGAGTAATCACCACTATTGTGAGTGCACCCACCAGTATTTCCTATGGCACCTGCAAAAGGTCTTAATAAATATTCTTTCAAGAATACACACTGCATAAGCCCGTTTGCTCTTCCTGTTCAATTCCTGTTTGCACAGGCTCAGCCTCTCCTACAGTGAACATGCCTCCTTAAACATATCCACATTTTATTGGATGGCAGGACTTGAGAACCTCCCTCGCATTCTGAACACAGGAGACAGGAAAGTAGCTTCTCTCTGTGAGCAAGCACGGTGATGGTTGATGTAGGTACTTTTTTCCACCATTGATGGGGCAGCATGTCACCCATTTTATGGTTCTGTCTCTTTCTGCTGTTGTATTTGTTCATTCATTCATTCATTTTATTACTAAACTTATATCCTTTCTTCTTCCCTTGCTTTGGCAACCACTCGTAGCCGAGTAATATTGTCTTCCATAAACATGGATTTAACAATGAGTCCGTAAGTGACTGTGGAGGCCAATTCTGGACCCACACGTCCTTCCACAGTGGGTACATAGGTTTCCGGGCGGGAGTTGATACGGTGTACGCTTGGCAAATCCTTCATCCCTAAGCCTTATGTGGCAGCCATTTTATATTATGCTCCATCCCCTGTGGCAGCTATTTTGGGTTATGCCACACGTCCACAGCAACTATTTTGTGACTGGTGCGTACAGCACTCTCTCAATATTCCAATTGAGTCCACAGGCCCAAAGACAGCCAAAGCATGATCTACAATTTACCACAGTATCTGGTTGGACACTGTGAGAACAGGATGCTGAACTAGATGAGCCATTGGCTTGATCCATCAGGCTCTTATTACATTCTTATGTTTAGCAAAATTCTTCCTACAGACACATATGATATTTGCAGTGTGTTTTTGGGACTGGAGCACAGTCTGACTTTTTTCTAAACTTGCCTAAGTTAAGGTATTTGGTTACTTACTATAAGGCACAATGAGAAAAAGTGGTTACAATGCTACATTACTGTACTCATGCCTTGTAAATAAAGTGCTGGGTCAAAAAAGCTAATGACATAGGCCTTCATGTAAGAAAGATCTTGCGTCTGCTTTTTACATGACATGGCACGTTCCAGACTAGTGAGAAATAATAGAATCACAGATTGGTAAGGTTGAAAAGGACCCCAAGTGTCATGTAGTCCAATCCCCTGCAATGCAGAATCTCAACTAGATCATACATGCCACCCTGGGTTCCTTTGGAAGAAAGGATGGGATAAAATTCAATAAAAATAAAATAATTTTTTAAAGAGTTGTGTCTGACCTTTCAGACAGGATAAAGACATGTTTGTTTCATTGTTGCTGCTGCTTTTTTCACGTGAAAAGCCTGGAATGTAACACACCAAAACTATCCCTTATGAAGTGTGCTGCATAGAATGGGGGGAGAGGGTCTTGTCAGTTGTGATGCCCCTTTTAGGGAAACCTCTCCCCGGGTATGCTCACCTAGCATTTACATTCATGTATTCAGCAGCGCAATCCCTTCAGAAGTAGGGCTCACTTAATTCAATGAGACTTTCTCCCAAGTCATTGTGCATAGGATTGCAGCCCATTGTTTTTCATTGCCTAGACTTTTTAAACATATGGCATATTAGTTGTTTTTGCCATGATTGTTCTTTTATGCTCTTTTACTGTTTGATAGGTTATGGAAACCTCCCCCCAGTGAAGCAGCAAGAAATCATTGACAGACTGGACTTTGTCAAACAACTTCTTCTGTCCCAAAAGGGTCTCCCCCTGAAGGACGGCCACAGCAATTATCTGCAATACTCAAACGGATACCTGAACAAACATCCCCACCACGAGCCTAACATAAAATCCAGGTCTCCTCCAACGATTGACCTAGCATCCCACCTGGAAAACGCTTCTACACCCTTGAAGAATGACAGCTCATCCCTGCCACCGTTAATAGACCCAATAGACCCAAACTTTCCTGCCACGTTCTCCCCAGACTCCAATAACCAAGAGCCCAACTAAGATCAGGAATCTATCTGCAAGCCCCCTGGGTTCTTTTACCTCAATGCCAGACCTAGAATTTTCCCTTGGCGACAACCAGTCAGAAAACCATTTACTCCCGCCTACTCTCATACATCCCTCTCTGGTAACCTCTCCATTCACAGCTTCACGGCTTAGCCAACAGTCTAACGTCAATGAAGATACAACTCCAAGACCTAGCCCATTCCTTATTGAAGACCCTGCTGGCCATATTAATAAGCTCATTGTATCCCTGATGTGCCCACCCCAAAGAAGCCCTCCATTGCCCGAGGAAGCTCAGGATTCGTCATTCCCCGGTAATAAGGAAAAATGACTACCGTCTTCCGCCAAGATACTCCCTGACTGCCTGAATGTCATGTCATGGAACGTGGCAGGTTGGGGCTCCAAACTAGGAGATAGGGAAGTCTTGGGCTTTCTTACAAAATTTCATATCATTGGCATACAGGAAACCTGGTGTTTGGATCATAACATCTGCCCTTCCCTACCAGGCTATGATGCCTTCGTGACCCCGGCGTCGGAAACTCATCGTAACGGGCGCCCCAGTGGCGGGCTGGTCACCTTCATCTCCCAGGCTTGCTGGCTTTCTGCTTCTTTCCTTCCCTGGCTCAAATCCAACTACATCAAAATTCTCCACATTACCAGCCAATCTCTAGGAGACTTCATATGTATAAATCTTTACAATCCCTCCACCGTCTCTCCCGCCCCCCCCCGACCAACCCACTTATGGACAGACCTAAGTTTCATCTTAGATAAGTCAACGTCAGAATTCCCTAACTCAGAGACCCTTCTTATGAGGGATTTTAATGCAAGAATTGGGCCAGATATAAAGTCATTCATAGCTAACTCGCAATGCTTACCAGACGAGATGGCGTATATTCCATGGAAATCCTATGACAAGGTTGTGACCAAGGATGGCATTGCACTTTTAGAACTCGCCATTAATCATGGCTTATACAGGGTACACGGCACCTTTAAAGACCAGTCCGAGGGCTTCTTTACCTTCATATGCCCCAGAGGAGCAAGCGAAATTGACTACATTTGGCTTTCCTCCACATTGTTCCCCCAAGTACTGTCTTCACTAGGGTGGACAGTGACCACCTCCCAATTGCAATCATACTTCGAATGATATGCCCTAGTTTGTCCACCCAACCTGCCCATCCAGCGTCACAGTCGCTAGTGCCAAAACCTAAGAAATGGAACTCCTTTCTGGTTATGGAAAACCAATCTGGAAGTTTCTGAACTGAAAAGTGGTATATAAATCTTTTTACTCAGCTAGATAAACAAATAGGTACTCAAGGCAGCTTACAGAAATTTAAAAAATCAATCATAATGCAATGAATAAGCCATCTAAAACAATATTAAACAATATTTTTTAAAAAAGCTGTCTAAAATCAGAATAAAACTGCAACAGTGGTAAAAATCACACTGTGTTAAAAGTACAGCTGAACATGACAGACTTCACCTGGTGAATAAAAGATACTGAGAAAGGACAATAAGAACAGCTATCTACTATTAAAGGAGCTATACTTGTCAAACTGCTCATCTCAATAAAAAATCAAATGGAAAAACAAATTTACAAAAGGTTACTGTAGCACAAGCTCTAGATTAGAGCTAGACAATGAGACTTGCTGACTGTTAGGGAACTGAATGCTAGGAATATAAAACCAATAAAGCCATGTAGCAACCAAAACCGTTTCAAGGTTCCCAAAAGAATAAGGTGCCAAGCCAAAACGTATATAAAGGGTTGCTAAAATCAAAGGGCAACCCCCTGAATTACAGGAGGCATTAATCCTCTCACCAAACTTCGCAACTAACTCATACAATGGCAAGGAAGTGATCCAGTGCCGTTATTTGGCCCATGGACACTTTCATTGTTTCTAATAAAATTCTTGTTGAATTAATTACACACAATAAAAAGTGACATAGAAAATAGTGCTTATGCAATGAATTAATGTGCCAAGCTGCGTTTGGCGCTGGCCCTTTCCTCAAGTCTCTTCTCATTTATTTACTTCGGGGACAGGAAGCAGGGGGTGTGGGGAATGTGCTGACAAGTAAAGGATCTTTTTATATATATTAAAAAAAGAACCTCACCCATCTTATTCAGGGAAATTGATGGAATCTTCACACAATGCTATTGTCAATAGGGGATTTTATTCAAGCAGTGCAATTCTGGGTGTCTACTCAAAAGTCAGTCCCATTGAGTTCATTGGAGTATATGTCCAACTTTATGTATGCAGCACACATGCCCAATATTGCAGGACTTACTTCTGAGTAGGCAGGCACAGAACAAATTTGCACATGATTTTAAATATGTTTCAGCTTCTGAAGGCTGCTAAATGCAACAGACTGTTCAGAAACAAAAACTGACACTAGAATCTGATACATGACTGCTCAGAAATAAGCTCCACTGAGTTCAAGGGGCCTCACACATAGACAGGTGAGCATCAGATTGCAGCCTGTCAGTTGCCCTGTAGGTTTCATAATCAGAATAAATATTAGCTCATACAGGGCAATGTGATATATGGACTAGGTATGGGGAGACCCAGCTTCAAATCCCTAATTATCTCAGTGGGGGGCCTTGAGCCAATCACTATTATCCACCTTAGTCTACCTTCTAGGGTTGTTGTGTAGATAATAAAATGGGTAGGGGGAGAACCACATATGTCACCTTAAGCTTTTTGAGATATCAATATAACTAATTGGGTTTTTTCAGAGAAAAGACCTGTGATCTGCTTCCTTCCAGAAGAAGTCAAGTTCCTAAGGAAACCAGTGTGAGTGTTTAACAGTAGCCAAAAGCCTTTTGCTTTGCATTGTCCTGCACTTGCATGCTTTTGTATTCCCCCCTTCCTTTGAAGCAGAAAGAGTGACAGCAAGCTGTTCCTCTTTGAAAATTATGTCTTGTGGCAATTAAAAAAACAACAACAGTATAGAGTACACTTTCAAGTACATTCACTGTGTAGGGCAAACAGGCCTCACTGGGCTTCCAGTGGTCAAGGAGCAGGAGTTCATATGTACTGCCCTCTGGTGGTCCTTTTACTCTTTCCTCTCACCAGCCCAGTTCTTACCCAAATATTGATATAATGTAATGTAATGTAATGTAATGTGATGTAATATTATAATGTAAGGTAAGGTAAAGGTAAAGAGACCCCTGACCATTAGGTCCAGTCATGACCGACTCTGGGGTTGCGCGCTCATCTCGCATTATTGGCCGAGGGAGCCGGCGTATAGCTTCCAGGTCATGTGGCCAGCATGACAAAGCCGCTTCTGGCAAACCAAAGCAGCTCACGGAAACGCCGTTTACTTTCCCGCTGTAGCGGTTCCTATTTATCTACTTGCACTTTGACGTGCTTTCGAACTGCTAGGTTGGCAGGAGCTGGGACCAAGCAACGGGAGCTCACCCCGTCACAGGGATTCGAACCGCTGACCTTCTGATCAGCAAGCCCTAGGCTCAGTGGTTTAACACACAGCGCCACCTGGGTCCTATCATAATGTAATGTAATATAATGTAAACAGTCAGCTGGAATAAACAAAACATTTTGGGTATTCTAAATGTGGTATACCAGTTTGTATATCAGATTTTTAATACAAAATATATGTGCATTCTATCTGTATATGTCTTGTTATATTGACAGAATATTTTGAAACATGAATTTTGGCATGAAAATCTGGAAATACTGAATTTACACTTATTTCCATGCAATTCAGGAACTGTGGTTTGAAACTGCAAGAACTAGACTTAGGAAAACATTTTAAAACCAGCTCTTCATGTGGAATGTTAAAATATTCCTGAAAAGAAAGCCATTTTTAAAAATAAATATTTATAAATATTGATATAGGATTGTGACCAGCATTGTAGGTGGAAAGATATTGCATCACTTATGCAAATACAGGTAACTCACAACTTACACACATTTAACTTGTGCATATTCAGCTTTACATGCTTAGCAAAATAAAATAAAATAAAATGGGAGCAGAAATTGGGTGGGCGTCTGGGGGAAAGGCTTCAGAAATCCCACCTGCTATTGAACCCAAAATGCTCTGACTTTACACAATTTTGGCTCTAGCTTGCACACAACAGCCAATAAACTGGAGCAGGATGGAGAAAAGCTGAATACGATATCACATCATACATTTCTTAAGAAGGCAGATGTGAAAAAAGGTTAGCAGCAGCCACCCATCCAGACTGTAACATCAACTTCAGCACTTAGCATCAGTGGATCTAAATCATTTGGATTTTACATCTTTTAGGCCCACACATGAGCTTCAGGCATCTTGGCTTAATATTCTATTCCAGAATTTTTAATACATGATATTTCCACATTAGCTTGTACATACGCAACCCATTTTTGTTTTCTAATACTGTCAGTACAGAGCTACCTTTATCATCATTTTCTCCAAGGCGAATAAACACTTTCTCTCAAATCCTCAAGGCTGAATGAATGCAAGGCACATGTCTTAAAAAGGGTATGTTCTTGCCACATTGGAGATTACTATTTCTCATTTACTTGTTTTTTTCCTATTTTTAGTTAGTTGTTACTTTAGCACCCCCTCTTTTTTAAGATTAGTACTCTCTTTTAAATAATGTTCACCCCTTCATCTGCTAAGATGTCACCACAGTCACAACTACCATGTCCCCAAACACTCAACCTCTAAAGGTTTTTTGAAATAACAATTTTCCTTGTCCTTCATCTTTCCTTTTTCCTCATCTGGGCTTCCATGGTTCATTGATTTACTACAGGAAGGGAAACCATGGTTGCACTCAGGTCCTGCTTGCCCACTCCCACAGGCATCCGGGTGGCCACTGTGACAATAGGATGCTGGACTAGATGAGCCATTGGCCTGATCTAGCAGGCTCTTTTTTTATGTTCTTACATTTTTGCTTGGTGAAGGATAGCTGAATGTGTGAAAGGGTTCTTTTAAATAAATGTACTTATATATTGGGAGGAATAAGTTTTGATTTAACTGCTGAAGGCTCTGTTGAAGGGATGGAAATGAGGTTGGAAAATTAAAGAGGTATGAAAAACAAACACATGACAACTTTTAAAAAAACTAAATGCTATTGGTTGAGCAGTATGTATTGATTTAAAAATAAACAAACATGGTAATTTGGTTTTAAAAGTGTTCAAAGACCACCAAGATTAGAGCGATATGGCTGTACACCCACAATATATTTAAAGCACATTTCAAATACATTTAAAACAAATGGCTTCCCCCAAAGAATCTTGGGACACATAGTTTACCCCTCATAGAGCTACAATTCCCAAAACCTTTAAAAAACAGCAGTTCCAAGGATTCTTGGGGGAAGTCGTGCACTTTAAATGTGTTTTAAATATATGGAATGTATGCAACCTATACACCACATATCATTTGAGGAAAATAGATACTTTACCTATAAAATTCACCAGTAGCTACTAGTAACTATGGCTACATGCTACCTCAAATATCAGAAGGAATATGCCTCTTGATATTGCTAAAGATCAGGAGAGTGCTATTTCCTTCAATAGTGGGCTTCCCAAGTATCTGGTTGGCCACTGGGAGAACAAAATGAGAGACTGGATAAACCTTTGATTTGATCAAGCAGGGCTCTTTTTATCTTCTTAAGTAGTTGGACAAAATGGCAATCTGCACAATGCCAGCCAAAGGATCCTGGATAACTGTATTGCTCAGATATAAATATTCTATCATCTAAACAATCACTGCTTGGACTGATATTTTACTCTGTTGCCAAAATAATTTTAGCTCAACTGCATGCTATGGTAGTACTTGCCAGTGCTAGATCTGAGGCACAAATGAAAGTTCCTTATTCCCCTTCACCAGTACACTTTCTTAATGAATAACTGATAATCTGCCACTGTGCATTTGCTTCATTATAAACACAATCACAAAGGACAGTTTTAACATTCCTGCAATGAATGGCAAAGCATTTATAATAATTCATTTCTCTGGATATTGGTGAGATGAGCTTTGCAAAGAAGATTTCCAGGATGAAAATGGGCTGATTTCATATATCCCATTCCTGACCTATATGTTTTTACTTGCCTGAAGTAAATGCCAATACTTACAAGAGTGCTGAAAGATAGAAAGTGAGTTATAAAATACTTCGAGTGACCTTCAAACTGCACATTATTCAACAAATTTAGGTGACCCATGGAATGGTCAAGCATATGCTTTGTAAACAAAAATCCAGGTTCAATCCCTGGTATCCCCAAATAGTGTTAGGAAAGACTCGAGACCTACAAGTCAGTGTAGAGCAAGGGAAGCCCTCCAAAATGATGTTGGACTACAACTCTCATAATCCCCAGCAGGGAGTATGATAGTGATATAGTCTCACAATATCTGGAATATATGGATCCCACATTGATTTCGGAATATCTTGTGGCGATTTTTGAATGCAAGTTAGTTGTTCTGGAGGAGAGCTGAGGAATGGAACCATTTGTTAGGCTAGAGGCAGCACACCATCACAATATTAGTTTAATCCTATGCATGTTTACTTGGAAGCAATTCCCTCTGTGTTGAGTGGGGCTTATTCCCCAAGACCTATGTCTAGAATTGAAAGTAATCTCACTGAATTTGATGGCACTTCTGAGTAGGCATGCAAAGGATTGCATTGTTAAAGTGTTGTTACATATTTTTTCTGTTTCATATTTCACTTGGTTTTCAGGCAGAAGTCTAACAAGGTCCCTTTACTGTCAGCGGTGGCACCAGAAAAAGGGGACCCAAAATGGGCAAAATATATTTCTAGGTGGGTGAGTTGCATCCCACATGTTAAGATATCTGAAAGAATATGTTAATGACAAGAGTCCAGCAAGGCACGCACGCACGCACACACACACACACACACACTCCCGGCACCAAAAACAAAGGATCTCCATAATCATACAGAAATCATTAAATCGTGTATGCACAGAAAACCTCCACCACTGATGAACAGGGGGCATCCAGACAGGGACTTAATAATGTAAACAGATCACTGGCAGCACACATTTTTAAAAAATAACTAAATTATCATATTTCTCCCTAAAGTAGTAAATCCAGATTAAAGATCAGGGGGATATGGACTAGCATTTTGAGGCCAATGATGTTATCTGGGTGCTTTTTTTAAAAATGAATGAAAAATACTAGTCCCACAATAAACACCCATCTGGAAGTACCCAAAGTCAAGTATTGCTAGACCACATAGCCAATAAAGATTCGTGACAGTAATACAGTGTCCTTCCAGACTGGTGTTTTATGGCATGTATATTCCAATACATAAATGAATGAATGAATGAATGAATCTTTATTTGCGTCAGCCATCAGCCATAGCAATAAAACAACAATATGATATACAAAGAATAGAAATAAAAAGTCAATTATATAAAATACTTTTTAGGGTTTTGAATTAATAGTCAAATAGTGGATCTTATTCTAATTGCCACAGCTAATTGCCACAGCTAAAAATCTTGCAACCTTTTGCTGGCCCCTGCTCATCTTGATCTGCCAAGAGAAAGGACACTATGGCAGTGGTTGAGTAACCCGGATTGGACAATAAAAGAGGGGTGATAACCTCATTCCTCAAGGAGTGCAAGCCAGAAGGGCATGCGCCAGCGATTCGGTATTGCCATCTCCACAGGGACATAAGCATTTTTCGTGTGGAATCTGTTGGAATTGTCTCTCCAATACAGCCGAGGGCATTCAACCTTGCAAGAGTAATATTTTAGAATTGCTAGGTTATGCAGATAGGGTGCCAGAGAGTTGAAATGGGAAGTTTGGAAAATAGTCATACCATGGGCAAAACTTCCTTATTGTGGCCAAGTTGTTATGACGCTTAATATCATTTAGGTGCTGACAAATCAGACTGTTTGCTTTACTAAAATCCAAAGTGAGTAGCTGTTGTGGTGATAAACCACAAGAGTGAAGTTTTTGATAGACAATTTTAGTCCAGGCGCTCTTGTGACAATCTTGCAGCACTAGGGATATTAGACCAGGGGGATTTGAGTTTAGGTGAAGCCAATAGTTAAGTGTCCTATGCCAGATCCAAAATTCTACCAAGGGAAGATTAGCCTCTAGGCGCAATGATGCATTTGGGACACAGGGTGGTACAGAGAAAATTTGCCTTACGAACTTTGATTGGACAGCTTCCACAGATCCAAGGTGAGTGCCTGTCCAAATCTGAGCCACATATAATAACTGTGCTAAGGGTTTAACTTGGAACACTTCCAGGACTGAGGGTATAATTCCAATACTGTACATGGTTTTAACACAATAACAGTGCATTGGTGGAGGATTTATTCTGCTTTGGTTTGTTCTGTGATGCTTCCCCAATGCAATTACATGGCTGCTGTCCGGAGGAGCTGCAGTGCAGGAAAAGTGTTACAAAAATAAACCAAAACATTTGTTGTATAAGAAGCTATGGGATTTCAGTGTTGCTGTAGGGTGAGGAAAAAATTGTGGTGGTTCAAAAATGAGGTTATGGAGAATTTTTGGCAGGCTTTCATAGACAATTTGAAAGAGGTACAGAGATGATGCTTGGGATGCCTTTGAACGCAATGCTGCATTCCTGCAAAAAGCACGGCCCTCTTGAGTTATGAATGCTGGGAACTCACTCAAGTATGGACTCAGGTGTAAATATGTGATAAATCATATTTCATACTGACACTACAGCCTCAATTGTGCCTTGTTCCTAAAGGAAACACAAACTATGGTTAAGTGCCAAAACCCCTGGAAGTGGCCAGTAACAATTCTAATAGTAACGCCTCTAACCTGGCCCTGTAGCAAATTGGCAACCAGTGCTATCTCTGAGCACAGGTGTTATATGCTAACAAGGCCATACTCCTGTCAAAAATCATGCTGCAGCATTCTGCACTAACTGCAGCTTCTGGATCAAGTGTAAGGGAAGCCCCACACAGAGCGGTAATCCAGTCCCAAAGTAACCAAAGTAAGAACTACTATTATGGGATCTGCACTCATTTGAAATGAAGCAGAGTGACTGTCCCAAACCTTTTGAAAGTGTATTGAAAGCATGATCACATGTGACAGATCTGATAGCATCATGAGCACAAATCATCATGAACCTTCAATAAAAAGGACATCCCAAGGGGGCCCAAGACAATCAGAACCTTCTGGTCAGACTCTGTTTGTGGCAAGTCTAGGCACTGGGTCTCTTTCCTCCCAGTTCAATGAAGTTCTTCTTTAATATAAGGCAGGGGTCAGCAAACTTTTTCAGCCGTGGGCCGGTCCACCGTCCCTCAGACCATATGGTGGGCTGGACTATATTTTTTGGGGAAAATATGAACGAATTCCTATGCCCCACAAATAACCCAGAGATGCATTTTAAATAAAAGCACACATTCCACTCATGTAAAAACACGCTGATTCCTGGACCGTCTGTGGGCCGGATTGAGAAGGCGATTGGGCTGCATCCGGCCTGCGGGCCTTAGGCTGCCTACCCCTGATAAAAGGCACAGAGGTTATATTAGGAACTTTACGCTGTCTTTTTAATTACTTGTGCCTCTGTGATTTCCTTCTAATGCTAAACCTCAAATGTATATAGCTTTTCAGAGTCAATTCTCTCTGCCTTTGAAAAAAAAAGTTAAAACACAACATAAACAAAATAAAAGTGAAAGACTTTTCATCATTCATTAACCAGAGTAGGAAGTGCCAAGAAACAAAGTTCTCCTTGTAATCTGTAACATGAAGTGAACTTGTTTTTACAGAGTGGGATGATACCCATTTAAGACATATCTGTTCTGCCCCTGCATAATCTGAATATAAACTGCAGCTCTCCCCAGTAGCAGAGCCAAAATCTGATAAACTGATTTTGCAGAGAGCAAATCCGTCTGGGCAGCACTAGAAAAGATTTTAAGCAGATGTACTTTCCTATCAATGCTTGCATGAAAAGCAGTTTAAAAAAAAGAAAAGACACTACTTGCTCTTTTTCAGCCTCTCTACTGTTAAGTGTAAATATGCTTGCTTTCGATATGGTGATTATTGCAGAGCCATTTCCTCTGAGCACCTGCTTATTTTAGCACCAAAGATGCTGGCCGCATATTCACTTCAAGTGTTTTTTAACTCACTCCAACAGCCTTGGTTAAGGAGAAATGGGACTTACTCAAGAGATGGGGCTTGCTCTTTGTTAGAAACAGTTGTTGGAAATTTAACTCCCCACCCCATTCATTTCTCTCATATTTAAGTAAATCTAAATAGACACAGATTTTTACACTTCTCAGCGCATCATAGTCCTATGTAACATTTAGCTCATAATGAGAATGAAACGTCCATTTGCATAAAAGGCATTTTGTTTCCCCGCATATGGTATAACATTAGCAGCCAGCATATGTCTCTATCATTACCAACAAAGCAGTTACATTTACAGAACAAACACTGAATAAAGAATACTTATTTTCAATATGTCACTTCTTTCCAGTATGAATAAAAAATATCTAAAATGGATGCTTCCTAATGAGCAGATTCCTAATGAGCAACCAATTGGAGAGGCTAGCAGTGCAATCCTAACCATGTCCCCTCAAAGATAAGCAATACTGAGCACAGTGGGCATAGCCAGGGGCAAACTACCATTAGGCTGAGTGAGACAACCACTTCAGGTGGCAGGTGCGGGAAGGCAGAGAGCAGCAAATGACAGAACTATATGTGTGCCATGCTCTACCTTTTCCCTTCCAAAACAAACCTGCTGCCTTCAGGTGCGGCAGGGGACACTGTCCCATTGCAAGTGATGAAGTAAGATTCACCTGCCAATATACCATATTTTTCCATGTATAACACACCCCCATGTATTTTTTTGGACCGCAACAAAAAAATGGGGGGGGGGTTGCCCAGAGTTGTTGAGCTTCTTTTGGGGGGAGATTGAACAAAGTTGTTGAGCTTTTGGGGGGGGCACCGCCAATCGCTCTACAGCCTGCCCAACAATGCAAATCATACGCATCGCTACAAACACCAATCGTCTGCATCCTCGCCGCCAAAAGCACACCCGTCCCAATCACAGACGATTGCACGCATGCCTCACCACTGCCGTAAATAGCCCGCCCAATTGCCGCAGCCAATTGTCAGCAGGCATTGCCCTATCACCACTGCAAATCTCCTGCTGGCTGCTGCCACCAATCACACACACACACACACACACACACACACACACCCGTTATCCATGTATAAGATGACCCGCTATTTTTAGTATTATTTCTAAGGAACCAATATCGTCTTATACACAGAAAAATACGGTAATCTACTTTTCTATATGGAATGGGCAAGGAGCCATCTTGTCCTTTGCCTTGGGCTGGCCCTGGGTATATGATTGCAGCTCTGGACCCAGTTCTAAATTTATGCATATACATGCCCCATTAAAGTCTCAGTAGAATTTCCATGTAATTATATTTCTGATAGGGGAATTCAACCAAAGAATGCAGTGGCTACTATTGCTGGTTGATTTGATGTATTACTGTATGATTTTTTTTTTAAAAAAAAAAGTCTGAGTGGTTATACATAACCTAAACAGGAAAAAATATATAAAAACTAGCTGGCCCGGCCATGCATTGCTGTGGGTTTTTGTGTTAAATG
Organism: Zootoca vivipara; assembly: GCF_963506605.1. Taxonomy (NCBI): domain Eukaryota; kingdom Metazoa; phylum Chordata; class Lepidosauria; order Squamata; family Lacertidae; genus Zootoca; species Zootoca vivipara. Next base: position 31,224,833 of record NC_083284.1, on the reverse strand, counting down.
GACCCTTTTCTGTTAAATTGACATTCAGAATCTCCCTTCAGAGTTCCTTCATCTGCCCTGTCCCAACCCTGACTTCCCTACTCTAAGTTTCAAAAATAAGACTCCCTCACCCACGCGTGTTCCTGAAAATGTCCCCAAACCCCACTGCTTTGGCTGACTCAGGGTCCTACCTCCCCCTCATGGCCATGTGTTCCCCCCTCCCTTTGTTGTGCCTCATCCCTGTGATTCCCCCACCCTCTGAAAGGCCCATATTCTGTTTGTTTATGCCTGTGGCCTACTGGGCAATGTTGCGGCCTACTCAGTTTTCCCTGTCCCAACCCACCCCCCACTGCTTTGGCTGACTCAGGGTTCTCCCCCCCCCCATGGCTATGTGTTTTCCCCCTCCCTTTGTTGTGCCTCATCCCTGTGACCCCCCCCCCCATTGTGAAAGCCCAATATTCTGTTTGTTTTTGCCTGTGGCCTACTGGGCAATGGTGAGACCTACTCACTTTTCCCTGTCTCAACCCACCCCCCACTGCTTTGGCTTAGGCCACCACATTCTTCTCTAACATAAGTATATAAATATATTCTAACTAAGAATATAAAGAATACAAGAAAACACTGTGGCCTAAGTCTAAATAAGAAACTGTACTTTCACTAAAGAAGATACCACTGAAGAAGCCCAATATTGGGCGAAACAGGTCTTAAACGCCGGCAACCTGTCTGTCGCGTCGTTGCTGATCCACCTTGTATCGTCTGTACTTTGCGTTTACCTTATTTCCTATTAATACATTAAGACTTTGGTTATTTCTGTGCCTTCGTGTTCTGCCTGTGTTGTATCACTGTTAAAATGGCAGTGGCTACCATCTATGGAGGAGTAAACTACATTGACCATAATAGCACTTGCTTCCCAGTAAGCATGTGCTCTACCCAATTGCTAAATATTCAGTCAACATTTGCTTACTGACCCAAAGAACCCAAGAACTAAAGGAATCACTCAGAATTGCATGTTCTCAACAACAGAAAACCAGCTATCATCCAGTAATTGCTATAATAGTGTATTTTATTTGCTTTCCAGGTCTGTGGGGCAAGTCAGATGCACAGTGATTTATAGTGTGATTTTCCATGCTTTTCCAATGCTCTTTTGTCATTACTGGATCTTCAGCAATTACTTTATTATATGAAATGTATCCTCACAGTTATTTAGTCAAGGTCTATGTCCTAATATCCCTTTATAGACGTGATTGAATATAAGCAATGTCAAGACCAGACACTTAACATTGAAGATAGCTGTATAACATGATAATGGATGTTGCATCTTTATGAGACACTTGCAAAATAGTTTTTTGTTTTTTAAGAAGAAAACAGTTTACTCCCTTCTAATATTGCCTGAGATACTTTCTGAAGAAGAACATTAGTTTACATAATTTTACAGTTAAGAGAAACTGAGATTTTCAAAATCCACAGTTGGGAATCATCTTTATTAGGACCAGCCTAAATGCTTCAAAGTCATGTGCACACTTTTGAGTTCTTCAGAACTCACTGAATGAAATAGTATGCAAAAAGGGGGGGAAGGAGGGGGGAATAAATAAAGTGTTTTTTAAAATAAAAATAAAAATACTATTGTAGCTTTGATGGCTGCATTAAGCCCGAAGATGGAGATTGCAGTCTGAATTACAGAGCCATAAGTGTGTGCCTTCTCAAAAGTCAGTTTCACCAAGTCCAATGGACCTTACTCACAGAAAGGATACATTGCAATGGCTAACCTGGCCTGGCCAAGTTGTTTTTTGTTTTGTTTGTACAGTATTGGGGGGGGATAGGACCTCTAATTGTGCTTGCCAGCTTGGAAAAATTTTGCCTACTTACTGGAATTGCCCTTTTATGTTTGAGATTTTAGAAGCCAAGAGTTGAAGCCATGAATGCTGTTATTCAATATATGAAATAAGGGTGCAATTTAGAAAACATGGAAAGATCTTTACTGTATACTATCAAACCCTATAAAATTATAAAACACTTGGATCCAACAAGCCTTATTAGCCCTTATTAGACAGGATATGGTTAATATGGAAGTAGTAATTAAGGGTGGAGTAAATGAACAAATTCATGTTGAGTTACACTTTAATGTAGCTCGCACACCAAAACATACAAAAATGTGTGTCTTGTGGGACACCTTTGTGAAAGTATCATGTAATGATGCATTGTATTAGGAGAAATGGTTTGCAGAAGTGTGTATTAGGCAAAACTGTGTACCAAAATTAGGAAAAATGTACCTGAAAATTCATGTGTGTGTAGCAAACTGATGCAAAAACAGGGCAAACGGAACTTAAGGCTGAAAAAATGAGAAACCGAGAGGAACTAAAATCGGCAGGTTCCTCCATCCCTAGCTGTAACAGTACTATTTAAAATAATCTATATTCAGTGAGAAAAGTAAGGAAGCAAATTAAATTCCCATGGGGCTTTTATGTGACACCACCACCTATGAACAATTCAGAGAAGTGTTAAAACAGAAGCCTCTGAGACCTTCGGTATATCTTAATATTTATTTTTCTGTACTTTCACAGGGATATTTGTTAACATCTCCTGATAACTGTACAAAACTTATAGGATATTGTGGGTAATTCTTTGGATATAGAGTTGAAGAAGTAATATCACAGTATTATGTAAACAACTCTATTTCAAGAGAAGGAATATGTTTGTACTAGCTATTGCTCTCACAAGGAAGATTTCAGATTCTGGAAAGGGAGAAAACCCACCAATAGTTACTATCCTCCTCCTCCTCCTCCTCCTCCTCCTTCTGCATTATTTTCCCCATTATCATAATTCTAGAACTCATCTCATGAAACAGAAAGTTTCAAGATTCAGGATAAAGGGAATTACTTCTCCACACAGAGCATAGCTAAATTAGGGAATTTGCTCCAAGATGATGACAACCAACCTGGATGTATTTTTTAAAAGATTAGACGGATTTATGGGAATAAGGCTATCAGAGGCTAATAGCTATCATGTTCTGTTATACCTCTGCTATCCCTATGCATATCAGCTGTTGGAAATCACAAGTGGGTATTATTTTTATTTTATTTTTATTCATTAAATTTCTATACTGCCATTCACCCGAAGATCACAGGGCAGTTTACAATATAAAAACAAAACTAAGATAGTAATAAACAAACAAAATACCCCCCCCCTCCACACACACACGGTAGAGTGCTGTTGCACTAAAGTCCTGCTTACAGGATTTCTATAGGCATCTTATTAGCCACTGCAAGAACAGGATGCTGAACTAAATGGCCTTTAGCTCGACCCATCTGGGCTGTTCTTATTTTCTGTTCATTCTAAAACTAATTCATCAGGTTAAAAAAAAAATCTTATTACTATATCAGTACACTGGGACAAACTTCACCTAATGAAGTTTGATTTTCTCAAGCTGCCATTAAAGGAATAGGAAAGCTGCTAGAAAACAAGGACACTACAAAAGCCATTGGAATCTGGAATCAAATTTATCTTGCCTTTGAGGGGCATGAGAAAGCTTAGGGGAGCCTCTCCTTTTTTGCATCCAAAGAATATTCCAGCCTGAGTATTTGTCCTCTCTGTTTAGATGGTTAAAATGCTAATTCCCAGCTGCCGGCAGTGTGAAGATCTGTCCAAACAAAACACTCCAGGTGATGCAAGTCTAAAGTTTTCACACCAAGCACTGTTCTTTATCCAGGGGAGAAGGAGCCGCCTGCAACCAGAGTGACAGTGACAAACTTCAGAGTACACAAAAGGGCTCCTTTGCAAGCAACGCCAAGCAATTTCAGAAGGAAAGCCAACAGTCTGAACCAGCAGCTCTCTGCTTCACCCTGTTTTTCCGTACATTCTGTCTGGGGGGGGGGGGGGACCTTTCTGGATAACAACACAGCCACAGTAATCCTGTCATTAGCAGCCACAGAACTGTCACATCAGTAGTAACTCTCAAGTGGGTGTAAGCTACAGCCCTTTACTTCAGCTGCTTGTTTCATTGGGGAGAGTTTTCTTTGACTGCCAGCAAAGGGACCATGTACATTTGTCTGTCATTAATACATACAAGCTCTCCAGAGCACACATAAACAAAACAGTCATGTACACTTTGCTAAATGGGCTGCATTTCTATTTTCCATTTTCTTTTTGTAGCCAGCCCAAACGAAGCCTACGTGAAAAGCCCTGCATACAAAGCAGTGTGGGATAACTTGCTTGTAATCTGTCGTGTACGATAGAGCAATTGCCACTCACTTCACTTACCCTATTCCAACACTGGGAAATAGATTATTTTTAGAAATGCTTTGTACACGACCTAGCATTCAAAGTGGGGACAACCTACACCCCAGCCTCCTGTGGATTATTAAGACATTTATGATGAACATTCTTGAATATAATGGGGAAAGTCCTCCCTTCTTACTTTATCATCTTTTGTGTCAGTATTAGTGCAAAACAAGCAGAACTTGACTGTTCAGCATCACCAAGTGCTTTTTTATTCTCCACTGCACCAACATTTTCAGTTGTGACACTTTTTTGATTGCAAGAAAGGATAAACATGATCCACTGTGAGGTGGTCTCTCACACACCTTGCACCGAGTTTTCTTTTTTATCAGTCATCATTTCTCCGTGACACTAAGATGTGTCCCATATCACATTATTTACCCGTTTCCCCATGAAAATCCTCACTGGAACAAAAAACTATGTAAGTGTACATATGTAATATTATAACTGAAATCTGAAAAATAAATGATTGTTTATCTGACAGGAAGCAGGATAAATGGCAACTCTAGATGAAAGAATTTATAAACATAATGTCTTAAGAAACAGAAGAACAAGCCAAATGATTTATACTACATATGTCCCCATGAAGCAGAGATTTTGAAAGCATCCAAAGTGAACTTCTGCAAACAAAACATAAGCCTCTTAATGGGTTTATTCTACAGAAAATGTTGTTTTCTTCACTGGAATGCTGAGTGACATCTATAGCAATCCCATTTTCTCATCATCCCTGCTTGGCTTCTGCAGTTTCTTTCTGAAACATTTAGGCTGCAATCAGGCACACCTCAAGGCTCCTTAAATGCCATCGGCTTCAATAGGATTTAGGAAGGTTGTATACCAGATTTGCAATGCTAAAAGAACTGAAACCTAATCCTCACATCTGCACACACACTAGTGCTCCCAAGCCTCTCTGTCCAAAGCGACTGCTCACATCATCTGAGAAGGCAACCTCAAAATGTCAGTACTGTAGTAAAAACACAAAGTCCATATGTACATCTGTACATACCCTTGCATACACCAAAATAGGCTATACCGGTAGGATATTGCAGCAAATTGGGGGTTTTAACAGTCCCTTAGTTTTTTAACTAAGGGACTGTCTCCAGCTCTATCCTCTACAAGAGGATATTTTGCACAAGCCCTATTTTAGCCCCAGCAGGGCTGAGGAGATGGCCTGGTTCCTACCCTAGTCTTCCCCATTATCCAGGTCACCAGAATCCAAAACCAGCTACAGTACATGGCATTTTTCAATAGCAGCCTATGGAGGCAGTCCTGTGATCTCATCATTGGTGTATGGCAAGCAGTACTTGTTGTAGAGTTTGTATTTGACCTAAAGGCTTATTTACGGTACACACTAGATCAGGCATCCCCAAACTTCGGCCCTCCAGATGTTTTGGACTACAATTCCCAACTTCCCCGACCACTGGTCCTGTTAGCTAGGGATCATGGGAATTGTAGGACAAAACATCTGGAGGGCCGCAGTTTGGGGATGCCTGCACTAGATGGTCACTTTTGACAAGCTTGGAAAAAAATAAAAATAAAAGTCACAAAAAACCCCAATCTCTATACATCTGTTGTGACTTCTTTCTTTAAGGCTATTTCCCCACCACCACCTTAAATAAAATCTGTTAAACCTACAATAGAGGCTGGAAAGGTTTGTGTTGTGGTGGGACAACAACTTCTATCTACACAGACAAGTGTAGAACATTTCCAAAGTAATATATCTCACTCATTAATAAATACCATTTTTAATGTAGGGATGTGTAGAACCCAATGCTCTCTTGTTAATTTTCTTACAGCAAGTTCACTTTTTAATTGTATGGTAAGATCCACAAATTCCTTCTAGGCCCTCAAATTGTACTACAGTGGTACCTCTGGTTAAGAACTTAATTCGTTCCGGTGGTCCGTTCTTAACCTGAAACTGTTCTTAATCTGAAGCACCACTTTAGCTAATGGGGCCTCCTGCTGCCGCCGCTCCACCAGAGCACGATTTCTGTTCTCATCCTGAAGCAAAGTTCTTAACCTGAGGTACTATTTCTGGGTTAGCGGAGTTTGTAACCTGAAGCGTTTGTAACCCGAGGTACCACTGTACTACTTTATTCAGATGTTACTTTAATTGCAAGAAACCAGGAGCAAGGGAGATTTGAGCACATGCAATATAATAATTAGGGACACAGGTGGCGCTGTGGGTTAAACCACAGAGCCTAGGGCTTGCTGATCAGAAGGTCAGCAGTTCGAATCCCCGCGACGGGGTGAGCTCCCGTTGCTTGGACCCTGCTCCTGTCAACCTAGCAGTTCGAAAGCACGTCAAAGGGCAAGTAGATAAATAGGTACCGCTACAGTGGGAAGATAAATGGCATTTCCGTGTGCTGCTCTGGTTCGCCAGAAGAGGCTTTGTCATGCTGGCCACATGACCTGGAAGCTGTACACCGGCTCCCTCGGCCAATAACGCGAGATAAGCGCTGCAACCCCAGAGTCAGTCACGACTGGACCCAATGGTCAGGGGTCCCTTTACCTTTAATATAATAATTAAGAATAAACAAGCCAAAATAGACATGACTGATAAAGCATTTGCACATATAAATGCCCTATGTGTGCTATACCATATAAAACACATGTACAATTAAAGTCAGCCCATTCACATGAAGGAGTTAGCAGGGAAGCAGGCCACTTTCCTTGGATACTCAATCATCAGCTTGCTAACTGGGCAGCAACTCTTCATCCAGGCTTTTAGCGGAGGCTGAGACACTGTGCCAGCTGTTATTAATTTATCACCTGCCACATATCTAGGTTTCTGGTAACCTTAAAGGTAAAGGGACCCTTGACTGTTAGGTCCAGTCGCGGAAGACTCTGGAGTTGCAGTACTCATCTCATTTTCTGGCCAAGGGAGCTGGTGTACAGCTTCCAGGTCATGTGGCCAGCATGACTAAGCCACCAGAGCAGCACACAGAAACGCTGTTTACCTTCCCGCCGGAGCAGTACCTATTTATCTATTTGCATTTTTACATGGTTTTGAACTGCTAGGTTGGCAGGAGCAGGGTCCAAGCAACGGGAGCTCACCCCGTCACGGGGATTTGACTGCCGACCTTCTGATCGGCAAGCCCTAGGCTCTGTGATTTGGACCACAGCGCCACCCGTGTCCCTTAGTGGATGTTTTATACTATGCATTTATTGATGTTATTGTTTATGAATGTATGGTTTATTGTTCTTTAACCAACCAAGCCTTATGCATACACACACTCGTACTAACACATACACCACAAACCAAAGTATCAGAATAAATACATATAGAATATATTACCATACAAAATGTTCGTAAATATTCCCTCAGAAAAACAGAGCAATAATTTATTATAACCTATACGATCTTCAGATGCAGTTGATAGCTTTTGCATCTCCATAGCCTGTTTAACCAACTTGGTGGTTCCACAGAGTTTTACTTAGAGGAGGGTTCTTACTGAAGACAATTAATATATTTTTATGTGTAACCTGTCCAGGCATCGTTTTGAGGAAGGGTGCCAGGCATGTCAAACCTGCGGCCCTCCAGATGTTTTGGACTACAATTCCCATCTTCCCCAACCACTGGTCCTGCTAGCTAGGGATCATGGGAGTTGTAGGCCAAAACATCTGGAGGGCCGCAGGTTTGACATGCCTGGGTGCACCTATCAGTTTATTAAATAAGTAAGCAAGCAAGCAAGCACACACAAACCAGCTGTGCATTTTATTTGAGATGGAACAACATCAGACTCTTATGCCGGAAAGAGCATTATTTTTGTCCACCTTAGGAGTTTTGGCTTTATGAACTGCCTTTCTAGAACAGATGGTGGTCTAGCCATGCCAGCAAAGTGTCTACAAAAGTGGCCAGGCAGATATCTCTGAATAAAAGTTCCCTAGCAGGACATGACAGTGAGGGCCACCACCAGTTCTGCATCCATCACATCTCATAACACCAAGGTTCTTTTTAGCTCTCATGACTAACAGCTGTTGATACTTACTCCTTGCTATTAAAGTAATGTATGAACCAGTCCATAGTTCAACCTGTGAGCAAGGCTTGCCTCTTCTAGGTACTGACTGGATATTTATTATCTTGAAATCAGGCCTTTTATGAGTTGAAACATTCCAGAGCAAAAGTACTGGGCTGTCTTATTCAAAATACTTTTATTGTGTTCTCTCAGTAACAAACTGAGTGTATACTCTAAGGAATGGAGCCAATAACATGCTGACCCCGTTGAAGTAAATTAGAACTTTGTTATGGCTTCACGAGAGACATGATTTTATCCATTAGTCCGAGTTCACTCTAACCCATTTTCTAAGAGAGGTGTAGCAGTAGATTATTTATGTTCCTTAGGACAACTGAGAAGGAATTTAGCTGTGGATATGAATCATTTGTGGTCATAAAGAATAGATAGCTAATAAGAAGAATGTGGTATAAAGATAAGAAAGCAAATTAGCAATGTAATTAGGAGATAATTAGAAGAGAGCCAGGGTGACCCAATAGATAGAGCTGGACCTGGATTTAATCTCAGCTCTTCCATGTATTCACTGGATAGCTTTGTGTGTTCATTATCTCACAGTTTCAGCTCCCAATGGGCACAATATCAATATCAGCGACCTAACCACACAGGACTGTGAGTGGAAGCAATAAATAACAATGGCACATTGAGGGTCAAACAAGAGGTGAAGTGTCATGTCGTAACCTTCAGCAGAAGCATGTGGCTCAGCAAGGCAGTCCAGGGTTGCAGCACATTAAAGAGTTCCAAGATGGCAGCTTACTCCAATGAAAACTAGAGGCTGTCTGTAAGTTTATATAACTCTTTAGTCCAAACTACCCCTGTGGCTTCTTAAAGGGACAAGCATCTGGCCTGGAGACAAACAGTTTGTGCCTCTCAGTCGCTTCCTGCTCAGCTTTGGGCAGGTATGGAGCAGGAGATCCTTGAATCCTCCAAGGAAATGGGCTTGGGGGTGGTGATGGCTGTGAAGGCCCTGAGTCAGTAGAAACCATAAAAAGTTAAAAACAGACATCAATTAATCAAAGTCACTCTCAGTAACCAAACGGTGGGGAAATAACTTTTTTCCAACTCCCCCACCCCACGCCTCATAGCCATGTGTGTGTGATTTGAGGGAGTTGTGGCAGGAAAGGAGACATAAACCCTCTCATTGCACTGCAATTCTGATAACAATCACACACAGACTCCGATGACTGCAATTAATTTAAGAGAAATGAGAGTTATGGTTGCATGCTACACATTAAACCAGCCTTCCCTCCAGATGTTTCAGACTATGATGCCCATCAGTTTGAGGCAGCTTGACCAAAGGTCAGGGATGATGAGAGCTCTAATCCAAAATGTCTGGAGGCAATGAGTGTAGTTCATGAATAGCTAACCTGTGGCACTCCATATGCTGGACTTGTAGCTCCATCATCCCTGTTCATTGGACTCACTGAATGGCTCCGATGGGAGCTTTCAGGGGGCTGATCAAAATAGTACCATAGTTCAACACCCACATGTTTATGTAGCTGTAATCACTTTTGCCATGCTCAGGAGGGCACTGTAACAACAGTACAACCACTCTTGGTACCACCACCATTACATATTTCAGCTTTTTATGATTGGGGTCTAAATATAGTAACCTTTTGCCTATTTTATTAACTTGAAAGCTGTGATCCTACAGAGACTGAAATGTGTAAAAAGCCTATTGAAGTTTACTGGTAAGAACACAGCCTGATTTCACACAGGCTCTGTGCAGCAAAGCCTTTTTACGTGAAGCATTAGATAACATAAATATTAACATTAATGCACCAAAACAAGGCTTAATTTCTGCCAAAAGCCATAATGTTGTTTTAGCTAATAAGTGAGATATTTATTGTTTGATTGAAACAGTAGGTGGAATAGGTATGCATTAGCATATCACCTAACAATTGACATAATAAGCAAAGAAGTATGTTTTCTGTTCTCCTTCCCAGGCTGCAGAGTTCTCACTAAAGCAAATATTCAACTAGAGTTTAATTTCTCTCTGAAGAAAATAAGAGGTTATAAACACTTAGAAAAAATAGTGGTGATTACTGGCATTAATTTAAATACTTTGCTACTAATATTTATTCCTGTAAATATGCTGCAGATTTACATGATAAGAGGAAAGAAATTACGTTTTTTATTTCTCAGTTGTTTTTATATATGGCTTTGTTTGAGCAATTCACACGGGAGATTAGTCTACTTCAGAGAGAAAGGGCCTAATTCTAGACTCCTTTTTCAAGGAGTGTCTTGCCAAAGAGTCACTTTGCCACATAATCCCTTCCAAGAGCTGCATCTTGAAAACTTTCATGCCATATGCACCAAGGGTGGGATGGAACTCAGGCTTGCAGGATCTATTTTGATTTTCATTAAAACCCCAATATTCACCAACCAGATGCAAAAGTCATGCACTTAAAGAAAATGGATGTGTGAATGATAAAGGTAAAGGTAAAGGGCCCCTGACCATTAGGTCCAGTAGTGACCGACTCTGGGGTTGCGCGCTCATCTTGCATTATTGGCCGAGGGAGCCGACGTATAGCTTCCAGGTCATGTGGCCAGCATGACAAAGCCGCTTCTGGCAAACCAGAGCAGCACATGGAAACACTGTTTACCTTCCTGCTGTAGCGGTTCCTATTTATCTACTTGCATTTTGACGTGCTTTCGAACTGCTAGGTTGGCAGGAGCTGGGACCAAGCAACGGGAGCTCACCCCGTCACAGGGATTCGAACTGCTGACCTTCTGATCAGCAAGCCCTAGGCTCAGTGGTTTAACCACAGCGCCACCTGGGTCCTGTGTGAATGATACTACCTTATAAAAGTGCCTTTGCAGACAAATCCAAATTAGCCAACAGTTCTCAAGAGATTCAGCACTTACTGAGCTCTGCCCACCAAAGGCTGATAAGCTGCTCCATCACCAATATTCTCCACTGCCATTTTGGGACACGTTGCCTGCTGCTTGGATCTTTCTTAGAGCATCAGGTCTTCTTGTCCTTTCTTTACCTCTTCTCTTCCCAACCTCAGAAGCACCTATACTGAGGCAGCACTGGGAAGATAATCACCTGCTGCAGCTAAACTATCACTACTATAAGTAATAACTACCAACAGCTGCCACGTGGCAAGACATATTCTGCCACGAATAGCTCAGCCTCTTTTTTCCTAATGGTAAAGCTAGGCACAGAAAACGATGTCTTTATCACACTGAAACCCCAGAATTTATTACCATCCAAGTACTACGGCCCATGAAATTGCTTTTCAGGTTACACTCATTATGTTCCATTTTCCATCTGTTACTTCATAGATTTGTGTAAAAGGGAACACAAACTATTTCCCAGGACAATTTAACAGGCAAACTGATACCTATCAGCACAAAGTGAGATGGTAATGCTTGATGCCATAGCCACGAAAGCAGAACTAACTTTTAGAGTGGATGCTGTGCTATCAAGGGGAGGGTTCATGTTTTCAAGCTACTGTGACAAGCCAAATTAAGTTGTATTTTAAAAATACTCTGGCCTGGCCAGATATCCATTAATTTAAGAGGTCACAAAAATTGAAACTCCCTTGCTCCAGAATGTCACAAGCAGCAGAATACAATAGATGATAGACAGTAATGCTACTGGTAGCACAACAGAGAACTTTTCATTTCATAATACCATGTTGGGCACCCTTTACACCTGATGCTCAGTATAACTGAAAGGGCAGCACAAACCTTATAAATCCTCATCTTCCTTCTCAATGAAGTGCTATTCTTGCTGTTGCTGGCAATGTCACCAGTTAGCATTATTACAGGAAATGTTGTGTGTCATTTTGTGTGTCATTTATTCTGATACACAATGTACAGTTAAAACACAGTATGTGGCACATTGCTGCATGGCACATACAAAGTGACTGATATTCAACCAGTTAAAGAAAAGCTCAATAGAAATCAGTGTGCAAAACTTCAGTAGCTTCCATTTATTTAAAGCATTAACTTATTGGAATTATAATGGAAAGAGAGCATTGTGCAAATGACAAAACTACTGTCACTAGAAGAAACCGCCCAGACCTTGACAGAATCAAATGGAGGCCTCTTTTTCCAAAAAAAGTGCAATGTACTTTGTGGTAATCTTGACTCCTGAGCACTTGTGAGCTGTGTCAAGTTGCTACTGCTTTGATTGCCAAAATTCTGGCACCAAGATTTAACCATGAAATAGCAGCATAAAGAATTCAGCAGATGCTTAGAGGCAGTAAAATCTTGGTGCCAGAATTTCTACCAGGGAAATCAGCATATAAAACTAAAACTATGGAAAAGCAAAATATAAAAACTCAACTCAACCTACGCACAAAGGAGAAAAAGTATTTACAGTAGAACCTCTACCTACAACCGCCTCCACTTGCGGACGTTCCAAGTTGTGACCATGGCAAACCCGGAAGTAAACGACAGGTTTGCCACCGTTCGCACCTGCGCAGGAGTGACGATCGCCATTCATGCCTGCGCAGAAGCGGGCAATCGCAGCCCACGCACAACGGCGCCTCTCCCAGTGACCTGTTTCACCATAAGGACAGGCCTCCAGAAAGGATTGTGGTTGTGAGCAGAGGTCCCACTGTATAAGAAAAGATCTAAGAACGAAATACATTTGGCTCCACCCACTTTTGTCTCTTGCCCTGCCTCCACACACACCCGGAAAAGATGGTCCCCAAAATGAATGTAGTGGAGAAAAGTTTCCCCACTGATATAAAGTCAAAGTAGTTTGACTGCTTTTTTTTTTTTAAAGCGGGGGGCATTCAAACTACTTTACAATAAGGGTAATGTCATGCTTGCCCATAGTTATGTCATGTTTGCCCAGGGTGTAAATCACACTAAATCCATTGTTAGGACTTACTTATATTACCTGCATAAGGTAGGTTTTGCATGCTTCCAACAATGACCAGGTGTTGTTCCCACATTAGATCCAGATGCTGCATTTTCTGCAACAGCAAGGCTTCAAACTGGAGGAGCCTCCCACCAGCATATAAAGCCTTTGCTGAAGGAGCTGTATGGTTTCGCTGCTGGTATACACTACACCAGGGGTCAGCAACCTTTTTCAGCCGTGGGCTGGTCCACCGTTCCTCAGACCATGTGGTGGGCCGGACTATATTTTGGGGGGGAAATGAACAAATTCCTATGCCCCACAAATAACCCAGAGATGCACTTTAAATAAAAACACACATTCTACTCATGTAAAAACACCATGCAGGCCCCACAAATAACCCAGAGGTGCATTTTAAATAAAAAAGACACATTCTACTCATGTAAAAACATGGATTCCCAGACCGTCCGCGGGCCGGATTGACAAGGCGATTGGGTTGCATCCGGCCCACGGGCCTTAGGTTGTCTACCCCTGCACTACATTTTACTTGATCTTCGCCAAAAGGCTTTACAGCATGGAAGTCTTTCAACACTGCCCATTGCACCACCTACGTCAAACAGGCAGTCGATGCAATCAAGGCTGAAACAGTGAATGCATGCTGGCAGAACTTGTGGGAGGAATGTGTGCACAATTTCAAGGAATTTCCAAGCATTGCCACTGAGGTGGAGGACATTCTGCAAATGGCTAGGTGGATGGTGATGGCTTTGCTGGCCTCATCCAGGAAGAAGTGGAATCGCTAAATGAGGACCCACAGGTATTGACTGTTGAAGAGCTGGAGGAACTAATTAGATCAAGCTCAGAATGTGAGAATGAGGATGGCAAGCATGAGCCAGCAAGCTGGAACCTGCAGAAATTTTCTCAACTCTTCCAAGTAATAAAGAAAGTAAATGATCTGATTGCATAATTTGACCCCTCCATGGAATGCTGCTTCAAGATCATCCATGGGATTCCAGACACTCTTAGACCATGCAAGGAAATTTTTGATAAGCTCAAAAGACAATAGCAACAGTTGACGCAATCACCATGTTCCTCACAAAGGAACCAGCAGCAGTACCAGCAAATGTACCCAGGCAACCCACCTCTGGATCTGGACCACAGTCAAGCACTTCTTTTGGCTACCAATCAAACCCTGTGGTCCTCATATCTTCTGCATCAGCATCCAGTGAGAGAGAGAGAGGAGGAGAAAGACTAAGAGGAAGACAGGAAGCCTCATTTGTCCCTCACTGTGCAGTGATTAAATATATAAAATTCTGGGTTTTTTTCCAGCTTTCTAAATGGTGTTCTGGCTTTACACAGCAAGCCTTGATCCCAGCAATGCATACTGTTGATTTATGTGAATTGCAGGACTGAATGTTAATCATCTTTTATTGTATACTAGCTGGCCCTGCTATGCGTTGCTGTGGCTGAGTCAGTGAAACTGAGAAGGGAAAGTGAAACTTTAAGTCCCGTCCCCCCCCCCGACCGACGCCATGTTTCCCTGCCCTTCCCCCTTCTCCTCCTACCGTGCCTTTTTCCTTGAGTCTGCAGGAACATGCCGGCTGTTCCTTTGACGTCCACTGGAGGGGGCTAGGTTTTTTTTACCTAAAATGACGTTTTTAGGTGTGATAGGTATCATATTTGTGTAATATAAGTTTATACAAACGACCGCACAGTGGCATGGAACGCTGTGTCCAAATTTGACCGCAAGCGGTCAAGCAGTTTCTGAGAACCGTTCGGTGTCACACACATGCACCCTTTACATTTTTTTATATATATAGATTGATTGATGTTTAAAATTACTGTACATAACTTATATTTTCTGGATATAAAGCAATTATTTATTTTATATTCGATATTACTATCCAAAGCTATTATACATTCTCTTCAAATTAGGAGGGCAAGCTTTCTGTGAAGGTCATATTAGAAAACAGCAGCTATGTATAACATGGTCACAGAAAAGGAATGCAACACAGCACGACAAATGATGTGCAGAAGAAAATACAGGAGGGCTAACCATTTTGAGAGAGCAGTGAAGTAGCATACTAATTTTAGAACAAAACTCAAAACCAAAGCCAAGATCCTGTCACTAAGAGAACTGTGTGCGTGTTGCAGAACAGAACATTAAGACATAGAAGAATCAGCTAGCTCAGGGTGCATCCACATATATGTTCAAAAGCCAAGCTACTATAGAAGTGTACTCACTGCCCTTGTACAGATTCAAAAAGTTCTCTGAAGAATTCAGCTCAGTTCCATATGTTTCCACACATTTGGGGAAGAAACTGATTGTGTGCACTACTGATTGGTTGAAACAATGCTGTTTAAAAGGTGGGAAGGGAGAATGGGTATTTACAGGGCAATCCTAACCATGTTTACTTAGAAGTAAGTCCCAATGAATTCAGTATGCAGCCTTGGAGGTTTAGTTTGGAAATATAATGTGAGCTGCATACTGTACTGTGCACATCTTGGGGTGTCAATAGTGCTTCTGAATCAACAAGTTGGCCCTCCATGTGAATCTAACTGGGAGGGCTATAGTAAAATGCAAGGTGAACACTGAGTATTTTCTATTCTTGATGAAGAGGCAATGGTCAAACAGGGAACGATCGTCACTCATGAATAGAGCATCTACTCTACATGTAGGTCGCAGATAGTCCAAAGCATCTCCTGTTAGGGCTGGAAATGTCCTCTGCATGAAAACTTGGAGAGCTGCTATCAGACAGTGCTGACAGTACTGAGGTATGACCCAGTTCGGTATAAAGCAGCTTCCTATGTTCCTAATATATGACAGAAGGGCTCACTCATTTCGCCTGGATGAAATTAGTGATTGAGGAACAGACTTCATATTGTGCCAAGAATCCAGCGATTTCAATTTTTGAATACTTAATGCAGTGCAGTGAGGTTGTTAATTTGCTTCAGAGAGCATCAAGAGTGTGTGAACATATCTAACCATTCCTCTTCTTCCCCATTACCCAATCTCTCTCTCTCAGCACACACACACAAAAAACACACACACAGGTTACTATTTGCTCTGTGTTTTGAAAAATATATTTGCCTGTATTTTCCCCTGGCACAGCAAACAGCACTTGATGAGGTTATCTATATCTGAAAAAAACATGAGTAAATGATTAGAACATCCCCATACCACTCCTCCAAGTGAATTTGCAACACCACCTTGCCATGAGTGTACCAGCTGCTTCACTTTCCCTGTGCATGGAAGCACATATTGTAGCCATCCTCCTTACAAGGCAGGTATACAAGAAGTCTGGAATCCCAGTCAAGTTTTGGAGGTCCATTACTGTGTGCAGTTACTGTCAGTTTGCATTTCTTAGTACAGTACAGAAAGTATTGATCTGTGCAGAGATCTTTCCTATTCTATTTAATTCTATAGGGTTCTGGAAGTTTCTCTGTGTGAAAGAAACAAGCAGAAGGTTCATGATGTTTGGGTTATTCCTTCAGAGAAGCTGAGTACAGCTGGCTTAAACTGGTTTTGTTATCTTTTCTGTCAAGGTCATTCTGACTTTAAAAGGCCAGAAGGAGCCTGGGTTTCACTTTCTCTTTCTATCTCTTTTCCTTCTGATGTGGTATTTTGTACATACCTTGTTTCTCCAAATATAAGACACTGTCTTATATTTATTTTTCCTCAAAAAAACCACAGTGGCTTATTTTCGGGGTATGGCTTATTTTCGGAGAAACACAGTAGTATGCTTAGTGTTAAGGTTTAGACTTATTATAATTTATTTTAAGTTTAAGTTAAGTCTGCTGCAACTGGATTTCTTATGGACAGTGCCAATCCTGAATGTATTGGATTTGTGTCCATTATGTTCATTTGCCTTCAGTAGCAGTAAAGCTCTGCTGGATGAAATATTAATTGCCTCTGATCTATTTTTTGGGAATCCTGCAATGTGTTTAAGTTTTTACTCTGCTAACAATACATTGGAATCTACTCTGGATCAATATTGAGTAGAATTTCATGAAAGTTACAATGGCTAGATAGCCAGTCCATGGTCAGCATTCAAGGAAGTTGTAGCATGAAGCAAGAACAAAGACAAAAAGGAAGAATGGAACTGAAGACAGAGAGAGCTGGGTCAGGGAAAGCTTATAATATGGTTACCAGATATCCCCATTTCCTGGGGACAGTCCCCGGATTTACAAATCTGTCCCTGGACAAAATCCGTCCCCGGAATGTCCCCAGATTCCATTTAACGTCCCGGGGTTTATATTTTAAGTGTTGTAGATTTATTAGTAGAGAATGAATGTTGTGTGATTGGTTCAACGACACAAGACACATCATATGGGGACTTCGGGCGAAAATGGCTGGCAGCAGGCAGCTCCCAGAGCCAAATGCACTACCAGGCTGGCTCTGGGCTGCTGAGACTGCCGCTGCCACTGCCAAGGGGGAACCAGGGATACCCGGCACGTCAACTCGGGGAACAGCTGACACACACACCCCACGACCCAAATCGACCTGGCCAACTGCCCAGCAGCACTCTGGGGCCAGGAAAACCCCGGAGCCGACACAGGGAGAAGGAGGAAAGGAGAAGGAGAAGGAAGAGAGAAAAAGAGGAAGGAGAAAAAAGAGGAGAGCCGCTGCCGCAGCCGTCGCTAATGAGGAGAGGTAGGAGAGCACCGGGAGGGCAAGGACACGTGGCCAAGCCCAGGCCCGAGCCGAGCCTATGCCACGGCAGCTAGCGCTACAAGAGAGAAAGGCCAGAGGAAGGTCATGCAACAGAGGAGACCACAGAAGAGAAGATATTACTTCTTAATTATTATTTTGTAATAACTCCCCCCCTTTTAAAAAAAGTGTCCCTGGATTCTTTGGGGGGGGAATCTGGTAACCTTAGCTTATAAGCACTTTCTGTCCAGTTGGATAAATTCTAATCCAGAAAGCTTTTATAAGGCTATCAAAGCCAACTCTCTGGATACACAGTTACAATAGACAAGGACAGCATTAAAAAGTGCATCTGAAATATGGTTTGCATGCTATTTTTATTATTATTCTGACTACATAACTGCAACACATAGACTCTAACAAAAACTATGCTAGGCTTTAACTTACTGTTAAAAAAATAACTAATGAAAAACATATGCAGAGAAAAATACTGCCAGAACAAAACACCAGAGATGATATAAACCATCATTATAATTCCTTACAATGCCAAGAATAAAAACATTTATTAAATCGCCTCATTGCTTAGAAAATATGTTTATTTTGTTATCTCTCCCTGTGAGAATTTTAGGATGTGTTCATTGCTCAATGGGGGATGTTCAGACCACAATCCTTTATGAATGCACTGAACACAGGACTGAGGAGCAGGATTGCACCTGCTAGTCAAGACACAAGACATCTACTGGTCACACTCCCTGGTGGCCGGATGTTCAGTGTCCTTGTGAAGGGGGGCTTTATGCAGATGTTCATATGTATGACTCCTTCACATATGAAGCAGTTTGCTGTTTGCAAAGGAAGAGATGGGTGTCTGAAAGAGCTTGGACATGAAGGGAACAAACACAGAACACCATAGGCTTAAATTTGATAGAGCCCCAAGGCTAGAGCTTAACTTAGAGGTATGATTTACTGTGGTATTCTGAACTGTGTTAGAGAACAAGCATTTTATTTTAACGAGCAAACTAGATAAACCCCAAATGCTTACCCTGAACTCCTTCATCATCATGGGCTTTGTTCCACTTAAGCTTATGCTTCTTATGTAAGGTGCTCAGCTGGTATACAGCAAGATGACAAGAAGTGTATCAAACTTTGTGGGGAACTAACTTTACACTATAGTATACAAAGTAAGAGAAAGGAGCATTAGCCTTCCCCAAAAGAAAGTCTAGGGCTGCCACGTCTTCTTTTTAACCGACCTCTCACTGCCATGCTTTTCCTTCTCTAAGGCAGAGAAATTTGGAGATACGGTAAGTAGTGGGGAAAGATTTGTTTGCCCAAGGCCAGCTGGCGCAACTACAGTTTTGTTCTATTTAAGAACATCACAAGTCACTTTGCTGAATCAGACCAGGGTCCATCTAGTCCAGCATTCTGTCTGCAACAGGGACACACAAATACAGGCAACAATTCACCAAGTTGCGTATAAGCTTCAGAGGGATTAGCCATCTTGGTCTGTTGCAGCTGAAAAGCAAAAAAATTTCCTTCAGTAGCACCTTAAAGACCAACTAAGTTTTTATTTTGGTATGAGCTTTCGTGTGCATGCACACTTCTTCAGATACAGTGAAATGGAAGTTTCCAGGCACTTATGTAGAGAAGGGGTGGGGAGGGGTGGGGATGGGGAGGGGGGATCACTCAGAAGGGTGGTGGAAATGGGTGATTGACTGACTGATAGCTGTTGATGACCGCAAACGACTGCAAATGGTTTTGCATGAAAAAGCAAGGGTTGAGATGGCATACCCTTGCTTTTTCATGCAAAACCATTTGCAGTCGTTTGCGGTCATCAACAGCTATCAGTCAGTCAATCACCCATTTCCACCACCCTTCTGAGTGATCCCCCCTCCCCATCCCCACCCCTCTCCACCCCTTCTCTACATAAGTGCCTGGAAACTTCCATTTCACTGTATCTGAAGAAGTGTGCATGCACACGAAAGCTCATACCAAAATAAAAACTTAGTTGGTCTTTAAGGTGCTACTGAAGGAATTTTTTTTATTTTACTTCGATCCAGACCAACACGGCTACCTACCTGTAGCTGAAAAGCAATCGTCTTTGCAACAATGTGCAGCTAGCCACATAGCTAAATCACACAATTGACAATATTGTCTACTATCCTGCAAAGTGGTGATGAAAACTTTATCATACCTTTGCATCAGGACATAAATCCAGTGAAAAGATTCTAACACTTGACAAAACAATACAGATTACTAACCTACCAAGTGGGTCTAAGCACACTGTGGTAAGTGACTGCTTGGGAAAAGGTTGCTGGTTTATTGCCTCTGAACATAATTGGAAACCTTTTGTCTATTACAGCCAATGGTGGCTGGTGCCCATTGGAATTGGTAGGGCAGAAGTCAGGTGGTATGATAGACCCTGGCAGGCAGGACAAACTAATTTTGTCACCATCCTCCTTGCTGAATTCTACAAGGACAATGATGAGATTTAGGAGGAGAAAACTGATACGCTGTACCATCCCTTGGACTAGTTTTAAGAAGTCATGTAGGTGAGGGCTGTCAGAGGTCATACTGAGGTTGGTGAGGCAGTGACCTATTTGCCTAAATGGTCCCATTTGCCCTGATATGATTAATAGACATTGATAAGTACCGTAGTAGGGGAGAGGGGCCAATGGATGTTCAGCAAACTACAATACCAGGCAGAAAGCAGGCCAATAAACAAGGAGGTAACCTATATTTCACATGATGAAAAGGAGATCGGAATAGTAGGAACTGATGACTCCTATAACTAACATGGAAATTTAGAGGCCAAGGCAAGGCTCTGGGGCTG
The DNA here is from genome assembly GCF_963506605.1 of Zootoca vivipara. Taxonomy (NCBI): domain Eukaryota; kingdom Metazoa; phylum Chordata; class Lepidosauria; order Squamata; family Lacertidae; genus Zootoca; species Zootoca vivipara. The sequence goes on along the minus strand of NC_083284.1, from coordinate 31,204,278 downwards.
TATCAGACTCTCTGGGGTCCTCAACACAGCCTATGGCATCCCTACTGCATTCCATGGTATTCAATCATTTTAAAGGCCAAGAAGCAACAAATGGCACATCCACTGTTGAAGTGGCCCCAGCCTGCCATTTAAATCACCTCATGTGCCTTAGGCAGGCTTGCAGCAAGCAAACTTTCTAGGCACTGAGGAGGCAAGACAGAGTCAAGTTAGAAGTGATACACAAGAGGATTTACATGAGAAAGGAAAGTCCAAAACAATGTAAACAAAAGACTTAAAGAGGATTCCAAGGCATACCATGCAAGTATTTTCTTCAAAAAAATGTTTAAAGATTAACAACTAAATTAAATTTCCTAGGCATGTGGATTTGTAATTTTAAGTCATTTCCATGGACGAGAGCTTTGTTAGAAAAACACTGGGGTATTTTCAATAAAGCTGTACCATTTGGGACCTTTTCCTGGTTTTATAAGTGAAACAAGGAGACTTTGAAAGAGGATCCTCTTGCAGAACTGCCTATCTTGTTTGCCCAACATGAGATGCAGGCCTTCAGGCTTCACCATCACCTTGGAACATATAACCATTACACAATGTATTCTGATGCTCGAGTGCAAATTATGGGGAGACCTGGGTTCACATTTCAACCTAGTGAAGCTCACTGGGTGTCCTTGAGTATCTCACTGGGTATTTCTCAGCCTAAGGGTGTTGGGACCGGGGCCACCTCTTACATCAGGCAGTGTAAGGTGGCTGTATTGGACAACAGTTGCTGTGAGACACAGATAGTAGCCCCCCCAGCTGTTCATACCCCATACCTGGTCATTCCCCTGTGCTGGAGAACACATACACACTTAACCCATATACACATGATGATGATGATGATGTTGTTCATTAAATTTCTATACTGCCCTTCCTTCAAGGATCACAGGGGAGTTTACACACATACGCACCACATGGTCTGTCCTAGACCCCCTAAAGTAGCCTGCTGCCTCAGGTGCAGTGGAAAATGTTGTCTAAATGCCAGCATTCAAGGAAGGTTCAACAGTTGGCTTTTGTGAATGGAATGGAATGGGAAGGAGAAGGCATTTTGTCCTTTGCCTCAGGCAGCAAAATACCTTAGGCCAACACTGGTCAGGACTCATCAATAGGAAGCAGTCTAAGGTGACTCATGGGACAAACCCAGTGGATGACCAAAGAGTACAGTAATTCCAAAACATGACAAGCCATGATCAACGAGGAAGCCAAAATCAAAGAATATAAGAACTCAGGAAGACCTTACTGTTCAAGTAAGGCTTAACTAACTGCAATGGAAAGCTTTATTAAAGTCCTGCCTGTCCAGGAAGATCCAATCACCAGCCTGTTTGGGTGGAGGGAGTCCAGGTCCAGGACCTGAAGATACTAAGCTGCCTAAGCAGAAGTTGCAACATGCAATTCAGCAGCTCACAATGTGGGGTAGCCAAAGATTCCCATTTTCAGCCCTTGCTGCATTTAACATAGGGGTGTTGTGAGGATAAAGTGGTATGTCTGTGACAATCAGAAACATCACCTTAGGGTCATTGGAGGAAAGATGGGATATAAATGTAACCAATCAGTAAGAAAATAAATAAACTATAACAACACAGCAGGCATTAATTTTAGGGCTAAGCTGAATGAGCATGCTTCTCATGAGCAATTTCTGCTTCAAGAAGTCTCAAAAGTGTTGCTAACTGAGGCAGCACAGACCTCACTGAATTGGCTTCATTTGCCCTTAGTGATATTATTATGTACGGATCTGTCAAATTAACACTTTCTGAACAATATGTGAACTGAAACACAACTATTCTTTGAAATTCACACTTATCCAAATTTTACTTTGCAGTTGCCGACAAAGGAATGTTTACAAAAATGCATATACCGTGTTTCCCCGAAAATAATATACTGTCTTATATTTATTTTTCCTCAAGAAGACACACTATGGCTTATTTTCAAGGGGTGTCTTATTCCAGCGGGAAGGGCTCCGCGCGGAGCGGCATGGCTGAGGGCAGCGAGCTGTTGCCAGGAGATGCTGCGTCCATGTCTTATTTTTGGGTTATGGCTTATATTGCGGAAATGCGTACAAATCCTGCTACGGCTTATTTTATGCGTATGTCTTATTTTGGGGAAACACGGTATTAGGAAAATGTGCATAAAAATGAATATATTGGTGAAAATAACAAACAAACATGCATTATATGTGGGAAAATTGTTTGCAGAAATGTACAAAATAGTATATAAAAATGTGTTTATTTGGATAAATTCACACTAAAAATGCTGATGAATTTTTGTGAGAATTATTATTATTTAATTGTAAATTGCTGCACAATGTAGCGGGCAGAATTTAAGAAAAGAAAAATAAGAAACTGAGAGCCGAAATTAACAGATCCTTCTACCCCTAGCTGTGAAATCATCATGTCCACATGATCCACAGTTGGCAGGGACAAAGCATGTGACTTCAGAAAAAAGAAACTGAATCAGCAGCAGTTCAGGCAAACAGAACTGGGGGAAGGTGAACATTTGCACAATTTACTTTTAAGGGGGGGGGAATCATTTCCCCTCCAGGGACTACTTTCAATTTTGACTTTTCTTCATGTTGGTTAATCAAGAACGCATGGACCATGCTAATGCTGATGGCCAAGGGTCTATTTTGAGAAGCACTCTGTTCTTCCAGAGACAGAAATGCAGTGAATTTGTGTGGTAACACTGATATATATAATGAAAATACACTTGGTTATAAATCTTAAGTATTGAAGAGGTCACTTCAGAAAAACTGCCAGCTACCGGTAATCAACTAAGCAAAGCACCAAGGAAACACGCAGACAAAAATAACCCTTCAGCAGGCTTGAGTTATTGCTAATATGAAGCCCACAGCAATTAGGCACTACAAGCATTTACAGTATTTAGATGGTTAAGTTCATACCCTCCATTCCAAAGATTCAGTGAGAATAACAGAAAAAAGAACATGTAGCAGTGTGTGCCCTCAGCCTCTTGCATACATGGATCTCCACATATGCGAGGGATGCCAATGGGAGCATGTCAGCAATTCTGTATGTGGGGTAGCATGCGTTGGGTGGAGATGGGAAGATGCTGCAGGGGCCAGAGCATCCCCATAAAATAGACATTTACTAATTGGAATTACCAATATTTTAGAACTGTGGGTAAATGCGCTCATAGTAAAAATATGACCTTCTTCGTTCATGCCTCTTTCCCATTAGCTTGCTCAATCCATACAAAACTGTTCTTACCTACAAATTTGTGTCATTATATATTATGAATGCACAATTTGCATTTTCTGACACTGTAATCTGGCAAAGGTGAAACTGATTATAGACAGGTTGCCAGGTTGAAAATCAGGAGCTAGATGCTAGGCCTTCATACTCTTATCTTCTTTCCTTATGGTCCTATTTCTTTCCTCCTTTCTATCCATCCTCAGTCTCTCTCATTCCTTTGTAAAGAACCATAGTTGAGTGGTAAAGCATCTACATTGCATGCAGAAGGTCCCAGGTTCAATCCCTGGCATCTCAAGGTAGGCCAGGGAAAGAATATTGTCTTAAATCCTGGAGAGACTGTTGACAGTCTATAAACAGTACTGGGATACATGGAGCAATAGTATAAAGGCAGCTTCCCATATTCCCTAGGAGACTGGGAAGAAGAATCAAGCTATAATCCCATACCTACTTACCTGGAAGTCAGCCACACTGATCTCAGTGGGACTAACTTTTGAATAGACATACTGTATATAGAAGGGGAAGAAATGGAGGCAGTGAGAGATTTTACTTTCTTGGGCTCCTTGATCACTGCAGATGGTGACAGCAGTCATGAAATTAAAAGACGCCTGCTTCTTGGGAGAAAAGCAATGACAAACCTAGACAGAATCTTAAAAAGCAGAGACATCACCTTGCCGACAAAGGTCCGTATAGTTAAAAGCTATGGTTTTCCCAGTAGTGATGTATGGAAGTGAGAGCTGGACCACAAAGAAGGCTGATTGCCGAAGAATTGATGCTTTTGAATTATGGCGCTGGAGGAGTCTCTTGAGAGTCCCATGGACTGCAAGAAGATCAAACCTATCCATTCTGAAGGAAATCAGCCCTGAGTACTCACTGGACAGATCCTGAAGCTGAGGCTCCAATACTTTAGCCACCTCATGAGAAGAGAAGATTCCCTGGAAAAGACCCTGATGTTGGGAAAGATGGAGGGCACAAGGAGAAGGGGATGACAGAGGACGAGATGGTTGGACAGTGTTCTCGAAGCTACAAACATGAGTTTGACCAAGCTGCGGGAGACAGTGGAAGATAGGAGTGCCTGGCGTGCTCTGGTCCATGGGGTCACAAAGAGTCGGACATGACTAAACAACAACATATCAGATTGTGCTGACAGTACCTTTCTCCTGATAATTCTTCTGGTCTTTTTGTCCATATCTATCTGCCACCTTATATGTGCCACTATCTAGTGCAAGGATGAGGAATTAATACTAAGACCCAAGGTGGAGTGCAACCAACCACTCCAACCCATCAAAAGCAGCCTATACCTGGAAACAGATTATTCTGTATTTATGTGCACAGTGCTCCAATACCATGCTACATCATCAAATACACACTAAGGTCAATGAGCATTTAGTTGTGTAATACTGTATTAGGAAAACCTACCTTTTCTCATAGAATCAGCTGATCTATTTGCAGTGCTAAAAAAAGAAAATCATAGCAGATTGGCCAGGGCAGAATAAAAGTCATACTCCTTTTTATCCCCTGTATGGCCAAATATCCTACTTGGCAATATGTTTAATTAGTCCATATAACAAGGTATGCTAATGTACTCTTGAATGCACTTCATCCCTGCATTAGCTGGTTACAGTCAACAAAATTTTGTGCTTTATCTACCATTAAATGTAATTTTTGCAGACATTGTTCATCTTTGTCAAAGTGCTTGCAGGAAGAAATACCAGCCATATGAAAAGATTTATTCTATTCCCTATAAATGTATATCCTACATCCAGGTGCACAATATATTATGACTCCTAGGTCATCCATTTGTCTCCCTCGCATTATAATTAAAAAAACTTGGCTCAGAGCTCCTCATTGCCATTTGCTCTTTTAGAATGAGACTTTGTAGAAAATGCTTGTATTTCCTTTCAGGTGCTGGCAGTGAAGACTCCACTCTTTCTTGGTGGCTGGCCAAATCTTCTCTGGGGGCTCTTTGAACTTGAAGCTGCTTTTGCTCTCAAATGTCTGGAAAGCGTTTTTCTTGGGAAACCTTTATTAATAATATCCTTGTTTCTTGCTTGGGGGGGGGGGAAATCAACTAGCATCCATTCGCAGAACTAGCGGAGAGCACAAATAACAAATAAGAGTTAATTCCTACTGTGAGTTGTACATAGTGCTTTCTTCAATTGATGGTGTATGTGTGCTTTTATTTCTTTTGTAAGGCCTCTGGACCCCAAACCAGCTAAAGTTAGTGATGACTAAAAATAGGCATGGCATGGGAGTTCCAAAAAACACCATATAAATATAAAGAATCTAACTGAAAAGATCAAAAATAGTTAAAAGTCCTTGAAAAAAAGGTCTTCACCTGGCACCCAAAGGGCACCAGAATCTGGCACAACCCAACAACTGATTCACACACCCTTATTTTTAATGAAGGCTTCTTAATCTAACTTGCTGCAGCAGAAGTTGAGGGATGCCAGCTAACAGAATAAAAGCAAAGTAAACTTTCAAGGAACCCCAGATTTACAAGTACAGTGGTACCTCAGTTTTCAAATGTAATCCGTTCGGGAAGACCATTCAAGTTCTGAAATGTTCAAAAACTGAAAACTCAATAGCCAACAGCTAGGCTTCAGGATCTTGCACTCAGTTGAAGCCGCGTGGTATGTTCTACTTCTGAGGCATGTTTGAAAACCAAAGCATTTACTTCCGGATTTACAGCGTTTGAAAACCAAAATATTCGTCAACAGAGACCAAGGTACCACTGTATGGGGAGAGCCTCAATTGATGAAGCATCACAGCCCAAGTGCCAAAGCATTGAGCTAAACAGTTAAAACAGACCAGCACATTAAGCACCAATGCAAGTTTAGCAACAGAGAGAAGAGGCCTGGTCAGCCAACCTGTCCCCTTTTGATTTTGCAAATCCTACCTTTTCAAATAAACAAATCCAACAAACAAGAACCAGCTATGGGGCTCAAAAGCCACACAGTTGGCCGGGGCTATCCAGTGTACTCCATAAAATGTAATATGTATGACTATCAGAAAGCTGGACATAAGTTATGAGTGTATGCTTGGTGAAATTAGGTCTGACTCGGAGAACATTAGTTCTAGTGAGGCCAAGGCAGCTTATCTGGAGAAGTCAAAGGAGGCAGGGAGGTTTATAGACTAAAACTTCAGGGATATGATACCGTACTCCTCCAAGATTGGGAAGCAGGGGACTCCTACTTAGCGGGTGATTAAAAACATGGAGAGATGGGTTTTTGTTAGGCATGTAGACTGGGTGGTTATTTGTCTACCTGGGGTGGAGTTTGCAGATGTCATTCTTGTTTGGGCAGGCTATTAGTGCTGGAAAAGAGTAAAGGAGTCACTGAGCACATCCACACCAATAACATAGGGAAATGTAATTGTGTGGCCTGGAAAGAAAAATGTCAGTTCCTAAGTAGGAAGTGAATTTCTACACATTCCAAGGTTGCTTTCTCAGAAATTCTCCCTGTTCCACACTAGACAAGCAGGGCCAAAGGGACTCAAAGGAATGGATGAATGGTGGTGCCAAAAGAAGAGTTTTGAATTTATTAGGCACTAGAAAATGGTTAGGGACAAGCCAGGCCTGTATGAAAGGGAAAGGCTCCATTTGAACAAAAATGGAACCAGACTATTGGCTCAATGTCACAAAAAGCCTGCAGAGCAGCTTTTACATCGGCCCCTGTGGGAAAGCCAAGAAGAGCTGGGAAGCATCCAATTTTGGGATGAATCATCCCAAGGAGGTGAGGGTGTAAATGTGCAGAACTGGTGTATGGGAGTTTTCCAGGTGTGAGCTTATGGCCTTGCATCTGTGGTTTTTCTCATGTCGTCCCCCCTTTTCTAATCCTTATGAGTTACATGACCATATTATTAGAACAACAGCATATGAAACTTTTAAAGAGCTCTTAATATTACTGCAAAGCTCAATATATTGTTGCATGCCACCCCAATATCCAAGCGGTGTGAGATTCCAGGTGCTTACTCTTAGTACATGTTTCCTGTGAAATGAGGTACAGCAGAGCAGAGACTGTCATGTCTTTATGCTACATAGTTTATATATACCTATATGCAACCTGAGCCTGCGATGGAGGGGTTCACAGCATTAACATGCCAAGAGGGCCTTGCTTCTTCCAAAGCTGCAGCCTTGAATTCAAACAGAAATCAGACATTGCTCTGTCTCTCTTGGCTCCCAGTCTGCCGCTTTGCCTGTAGCTCAAATCACTGCAAACTCTCTGCTTTCGCCTTTCACCCAGGCGGCTAGCATGGCTATTCCATTAGAAGCCTTGATTAGCCGTGAGGTGGTGGACACTCCTTGGAGGTTTTTAAGCAGAGGTTGGATGGCCATGTGTCATGTATGATTCAATTGAGATTCCTGCATTGCAGGGGGTTGGACTGTTACATAGATGTCTGCAAATGTGACATGAAGGCAGGCAACACTAATCCCGCCATATGGAAATCCTTTGCAGGCGATCATGATGCTTGGAGACAGACAGACAGGTCGTGTATCCACAGCAGTGACTAGAGGAGGACTGACCGCTGGGAGAACAGAGAGAAGAAACACCATGGTGTACCTGTAGCAGCAAAACCAGATGCCTTCGTCTGTCCCACCTGCAATAAAACATGTCTCTCCTGTATTGAGTCTCTACAGCCACAGCCAGAGAGGGGTAGAGCAGCAAGTCCTCGACTGCATCTTCAGGCATGCCAGCTCCTGTCAACCAAGCTGGATTACAGTAGTTGGCTTTTATTCTTTTTTGTTACACAAACTCCCTGCTGGTGCAGCAGAGGAGACTGAATAAGAGACATACGGCAATCTACCCTAGGATCCAGTGCATCCATAACCACAGCAATGCCCCTTTTGGAGTCTCCCACTAGTCACCCACCTGCACTCAGTAGCGTAGGAAGATGGGGGCAACACGCCCCCAAAATGCGCAGCACGCCCCCAGAACGTGTGTCACGCCCCTGCGCATGCCGCGCCACGCCCCAGAACGCGCGCCACATCCCTGGGGGCAGCGCGCCTGCTCTCCGCCCCCGGTGGCAGAGCATGAAGCTCCGCCACTACCTGCACTTTCAGTGGACATAGTAGGGCCTCCACTGTATAGCCCAACCCCACCTCACCCCACCCCACCTAATCATAATGCCCTCAAGCAGCACTTCTCAGGGGGTTTGAATCATACCCTTATTAAGTGAAAATAAATAATGTAACAATAGGGAGCTTCATGCCAAGCAACCTGTATTCTCCTTGGTGAGTAACCACCCCAGTCTATGGGTGCTCCAGTCTTCCTTAATGGAATTATTTCTTGATTGTCTTTTCCACATCCAGTCCAGAAAAGCAAGCTTTCGGGTCTCTTTCACTGTGAATGCTTAGTGCTTTTATAATCTAGGATTGATTCATACTCCAAAGTCAAAAGGTGGACATTTGGAAATTATCTCTTAAATGACCTAGACTTTCCACAGCATATGAAACAGCCAATTCAATTATTCTAAGAGAGTCTGAGAAATGCTTCCTTTGAATATATTCAGTGCATACCAATAGAATATGGTACTTATTTTTATTAACCAAGGCATGCATTTAAAAAAAAAACACCCATAAAATCAAAGGGATTTTTCCCTGGTTTAAGAAATGTGTCTACATTAAAAACTAGGATTATATCAGAATGCATGCACTTGATCTATTTTATCATGCAAGACAAGTTTCAATGACAAACAGAGAGAGAGAGATTTTTCATAGCATGGTTTTACTATAGTTTTCAATATGGTATTGCAGTGCTGGGCAACCATTTTACAACATGAGGGCCACATTTTCTTCTGAGCAATCTTCCTGGAGCCACATGCCAGTGGTAGACAGGACTAGAGGCAAAAGTGTGCAGAGCAATGAATGTAAATTTTACCAGTGTACAGTAGATTAAATTTCCAAAAATACTTACAAACCCCTCTCTAGTCTCCATCCAGACAAGTTAACAGGCATTATCAGAGTTCAAGGACATACACCAGCCAGGCACAAAAATAAAACATAGTGAGGAGTGCAGCCCAATGAGTTGGAGTGTGGCTGGAGAGGAGGTATGGCCAGGAAAAGAGGCCTAGGTGACCACATTTGGATCCTTCCAATGGAAGCAACAAATAACAAAAGTGTCTTGCAAATTAAGAATTTGCATGGTGATTGCATTATTGTGCTGTCTCTTTGCAATAATCTCCAGTGAACCAACTGCACAGAAGTTATCACTGTAAAGAGACAATACACACATTTATAAGCACAAGGCCTGAAGCTAAATAATTGACTTGTTAACCCCTCCCTGACTGTTAAGTCCAGTCGCAGACGACTCTGGAGTTGCAGCACTCATCTTGCTTTACTGGCCAAAAGAGACGGTGTTTGTCTGCAGAAAGCTTCCGGGTCATGAGGCCAGCATGACTAAGCTGCTTCTGGCAAACCGGAGCAGCGCACAGAAACGCTGTTTACTTTCCCGCCAGAGCAGTACCTATTTATCTACTTTCACTTTGATGTGCTTTCGAACTGTGAACTAACTGCACAGAAATTATCACTGTAAAGAGGCAATACTCATATTTATAAGCACAAGGCCTGAAGCTAAATAGTTGACGTGTTAATGCAGAATTATATGTAAATTTCAGCTTTATCTCAAGAGAGGGAATGGGCCCTTTATGTGCTTTGTTTTATTTCCCCTTGGGACTTCAGCTTTGTCGGAAGCTTCTCCACTATGAGACTGGTTCAAGTTCCCCAAAGTTCCCCCTTAGAATTCTTATAACACCTGGTACCTATGGGTATAGGTCACTTCCCATATGGTGGGAGGAATAAGCTCAGTGTGAAAAGGTGGGGTGTAAGTTATTGTAATAAGTAATTATAATAAGTGTGGAATGGATGCTCAACACAAACTGCCCCATGATTCTAAACTAATCATAGTTTGCAGTGTATGAGTCTTCCTTTAAACTAGGCCTTTGAGTGATTTGCCAATGTCATGGAGTGCCCAGTTCACACTAGATCAGGCTTCCTCAACTTCGGCCCTCCAGATCTTTTTGGCCTACAACTCCCGTGATCCCTAGCTAGCAGGACCAGCGGTCAGGGATAATGGGAATTGTAGTCTCAAAACATCTGGAGGGCCAAGGTTGAGGAAGCCTGCACTAGATGCTGTCTGCACAGTGGATAGAAGTATGTGTGTGTGAGCTCACTCCTCCAGTATGTGCAGACAGCACCACTCCTGGCAAAATATATGAACTGTGTCGGTGCTTCCCAAAATGGATTTGAGACAGTGTTTAGGCCTTTTTATTTGAAAGCTAGCATAAAACAGAAACTGCTGCCAGCTCCTTTCCCTGAAGTAGATTCCTTCCGCATGAAAAAGGATTCCCCCTGCTGGTCTTGCATGACTGATCTTCTAAAGACAGGGCACTATAAATGATAGGCTCAGTAACCAGTTTGCATACTCGAATGTGTTCCGTTTTCCTTTTTGGAAGTGAAAAATTAAGTATCATTCATGATACAATTCTTATTTGTGTTCCTTTCCTTCCTTCCACTTCTCTAACATGGAACCTTCAAGTGCTGTATGTGAGTTGTTTGAGTTATTGTTGCTTGAGCTGTTACTAACAAAAATAATAATACAGGTAATTAAAATAAATAAATAAATCCGTTGTCTCTGATTTTCTTGTCCTTGTATTCTCTTTTCTCTCCCCCCCCCCTCTTCTCTCCATACTTATCAGGCCAATACTTACTCCCAGCTCAGCAAGTGATAAGCTGTGGTAAGTACAGGTGTGTGACAGTCAGTTTCAAGCCCATTTCCTGGCTCCTCCACATGCAACTGCTGGGTGACCTTGGGCTACTCACTTCTTTGAAGTCTTTCACTCACCTCACAGAGTGTTTGTTGTGGGGGAGGAAGGGAAAGGAGATTGTTAGCCGCTTTGAGACTCCTTAGGGTAGTGATAAAACAGGATATCAAATCCAAACTCCTCCTCCTCCTCCTCCTCCTCCTCCTCCTCCTCCTCCTCCTCCTCTTCTTCTTCCTCCTCTTCTTCTTCTTCTTCTTCTTCTTCTTCTTCTTCTTCTTCTTCTTCTTCTTCTTCTTCTTCTTCTTCTTCTTCTTCTTCCTTTCCTTCCTGTGTGTGCATGTGTAAGATATCTGTCACTACCGTAACACCAAAGGATTTTAACCATTTTACCACGTTTTCAACATCTCGGTAGTCATGCCCTCTGTGGAACGCCCTCCCATCAGATGTCAAGGAAATAAACAACTATTTGACTTTTATAAGAAATCTGAAGGCAGCCCTTTTCAGGGAATTTTTAATGTTTGATGTCACATTGTGTTTTAATTTGCTGGAAGCCTCCCAGAGTAGCTGGGATAACCCAGTCAGATTGACAGGACGTGTGTGTGTGCATGTATTTGACTCGCAAACAACTACAATGGTACATCGGGTTACAGACGCTTCAGGTTACAGATGCTTCAGGTTACAGACTCCACTAACCCAGAAATAGTACCTTGGGTTAAGAACTTTGCTTCAAGATGAGAACAGAAATCGCATGACGGCAGCATGGTGGCAGCGGCAGGCCCCATTAGCTAAAGTGGTACCTCAGGTTAAGAACAGTTGCAGGTTAAGAACGGATCTCCGAAATGAATTAAGTTCTTAACCCGAGGTACCACTGTACCATATCTAACAGAGAGGAGGGCAGAATGAGAGAGGATATCTCCTGATGGAAGAGTGGGCCAGAATTTTGGTGGGGGTCAGAACTGGCCCCTGACTTTCAACTAGTAGGGCTTGAGGATGCCTCACAATACTGTATATTCCTGGAAGCAACAGCCTGGTACTCCAAAACCTAGGGGAATGCATGTTCAGTGGCAAACATCCTTTGAAGCCAATTTTCTCCCTCTTCCCAAGAGGGGGACTTCTGATTAAGGGATTATAAAGAAATTGGATTTGGGATGTGTCTGCTTTATCATTAGATATTCCCAACTCACAAACCCAAGGAACCTTTTGGTGCTAGGGGGAGTTTGCTCCAAGACAAAAGGATCATGAAGGTGAGGAGAGCTGGATGCCTCCTCTCAAGTCCAGTCCCTCGAATTCCCCTGGGAATTCTTACAAGGTCCTAGGCTGTGTATATTTTGCTGCCCAGATACATCAGTAGCTTTGCCATGCAGAGAACATATATGTTCTGCCAATTTGGAAGAGACAATATTAATCTACTAAAATGTTTAATTAATACAGACACAAGGACCCCATTATCCTATGCAGACTGACTTTTATAATATGTAGTATATCATTATAGATATATTTCAGAGACAAGTTTAGTACAAGTGATACTTGGATTTTTAAAATCCAATTATCCACGGCTTTGTCTGGGTTAATCAATCTGCCAGGTGTAAAGCCTGTGTGAAATTATAGATATGTTTAGCTTCTTAATGATAAGAAGTAGGAAGAGCCTTTGTAAGGAAGAAGGTTGATGACATCAGAGCACCAATTTCAGCATCCCACCCTGCCTCCAAAAGTTAATTTCTCATCCTCTGCACCTGGATATCTGATACTACCGTAGCTTTGCAGCATAAGCTAATTCTCCCTTTCCTATGTCATTTTGTATAAAGTTGAGATTAACTTCATTTTATCACCTGACAAAGTATCAGCCATGGTTGCACAGAGAACTCTGGGTGACTCACCTGGTTGCCACCCACAGAAATGATCTGGGATGACTAACAACACACAACAAAGAAGACCAAAAATTATGGATAATTACCATGCAAATTTCTGTTTTGTAAACAGAAGTCACAGGGAATCTTAAGAGTCTCTGGACCATCTCTCTCTGCCATGGTTGGGGAGGGGGAATCACTTCTCTGTAGTGTCAATTTGCATTTAAAAAGGAACTTCCATTACCGTAGCTTCTGTTTACATAACAAAAAATGTGTCCATTAATTGCATTTAACATCTTGTTTGGCCTGAAAGGAGGCAGACCAGCTTTCAGGCTGGCACACATACAAACTATCTGCTGCCACCCAATCCCTTCAGCTAAGACTAGCTGAATCAGGGGTCCTGAAGATCTGACAGTCAGGATTAAAGCTGATGTAGTTCCATGCATACCTTGTTTGGCTACTTAAAACTGGCTAGACTCGTATAAATAGCACCCTGACTACCCTCTTCGAAGCTGAAAACCAGAAGACCCATGCTTAAGAGTTGCACTTGTCCCTATTTCCTACCAATACTAATTACTCCTTGTAGGCAGTTTGGGATGATAAAATGTAGATTTATCTAAGTTCCCAAATAGATGTTTGCCTTAGATAGCCCAGGGGTGTGAAATAGGGTCAGGTTTTTTTTAAAGGATGAAACAAAATTCTACACTATTTCTGAGAAAATGCACGTGTTCAGTTCTTAGTTTTAAGTGCACTTCAATTAGATGTAGGGAAACAGAGTGACAGGTTATCATAGAAAACAAAGCAACTCCATAGACAGCATTAACGTTATAGCCAAACCATACATTTAAAGCACATGGCTTCCTCCAAAGAATCCTGGGAACTGTAGTTTGCTGTGGATGGTGGGAATTGCAGCAGTGTGGGGGTAAACTACAGTTCACAAGATTCTTGGGGGGGAATATGCTTTAAATGTGCTTTGTGTGTGTGGTGTAGATATAACTTAAGTATCCTGGAAATTCTGTTACCCAGCTGACAGAAAGAGTGTAATGAGACAGCAACACATGAAACATCTAGCATGTTGGTTTATAATAACAGCCATTATTTCCTTAAACCTACCCATTCCTCTAGTATGAAATAAAAAAAAGTGACCTCTTTTCTTGCTAGTTACTTGAAAGGCCAAAAATAACATTTGCAAAGGTACAGAAGAGTCCATTTATCTGTTTGCTTGTTTTGAAAATCACCAGGAGATTCCTCAGTTGGAGGGCAGAGGGAAGGATACCATTGGTATGGTTGACCTGTGTTCATGGGGACAGAGACCAGAATGACCACAAGGGCTTAAGGACATACAGTAGGAAACATCCACTGTACAGGAACCAAGCACATTTGGGAAAGGGTTACACATGCTATAGGCTATGGGGATAAGGGTACTGAATTTTCCAGTGCCATTAAGAATATAAGAAGAGTCTTGCTGAATCGGACCAAGGGTCCATCTAGTCCAGGCATTCCCCAAACTTGGCCCTCCAGATGTTTTGGGACTACAACTCCCATCATCCCTAGCTAACAGGACCAGTGGTCAGGGATGATGGAAATTGCTGTCCCAAAACACCTGGAGGGCCGTGTTTGGGGGTGCCTGATCTAGTCCATCATCCTGTTCTGACAGTGGTTAACCAGATGCCTATAGGAAAGCCAAAAGCAGGAGATGAGCAATGCCAGCTACTGGTATCCAGAGGCATATTGCCTGACAGTGAAGGAAGAAAATTGTCAGCATGGCTAGTAGCTATTGCTAGCTTTATTCTTAATGGATCTGTCTAATTTTCTGGTACTACTTATAGGATGCAATCCCATGCTATATTTGAAATACACTGGTTTAGGGCAGGCATCCCCAAACTTCGGCCCTCCAGATGTTTTGGACTACAATTCCCATGTTCCCCAACCACTGGTCCTGTTAGCTAGGGATCATGGGAGTTGTAGGCCAAAACATCTGGAGGGCCGCAGTTTGGGGATGCCTGGTTTAGGGGGTATTGGAAATGGTGACTGATGAACTCATATTGTGGTGGCATCTCTCCTCCTGGTGTGATTCACGTAGGATTACACTGTCAAAGTCATGTGCTACTTACAAGCTGAATGACCTGGAATGATGAGAGATTTTATAAAAAAATACCTAAGCAGAAATCAGTCTGGGCCTAAGGTTGCTTTACACCAGGGGTAGGCAACCTAAGGCCCATGGGCTGGATGCGGCCCAATCGCCTTCTCAATCCGGCCCATGGACAGTCCAGGAATCAGTGTGTTTTTACATGAGTAGAATGTGTCCTTTTACTTAAAATGCATCTCTGGGTTATTTGTGGGGCCCGCCTGGTGTTTTTACATGAGTAGAATGTGTGCTTTTATTTCAAATGCATCTCTGGGTTATTTGTGGGGCGTAGGAATTTGTTCTTTTTTTCCCCTTCAAAATATAGTCCGGCCCACCAAATGGTCTGAGGGACAGCCCATGGCTGAAAAAGGTTGCTGACCCCTGCTTAACACCAAGAAGCTTAAATGGAATGGCTAGGACTGTGGGAGATTAGCAGCCAAACCTAACAAATAGAGATTCTTGGTAGTTAGCATGAGTCCACAGAGCTGTATTGCTGATAGGCAGATACCAACACGGAGTATGATGATCAGATATCTGTCCTGGAGGGCAATAAGGAACTGGGTGCAGTTGCAGAGCCAGAGATTTGATGCTCATCAAGACCCGTGACTGTCCTACATCGCAAGAATTGTGCAACCCCTAGAACCTTCCACCTGTGAAGAAACTGAGCAGTTGCCAGAGGCTGAAGCTTGTCTATGGGAGGATGCTGTGCAGAAGACAGATGCACTTGCAACAGAACACAGCCCTGTGCTCGGGGTGGGGGGCAGCTGGGTATACATGCCTGGAACCTCTAAGGGCTAAGCCAGCCGGGGGCGGGGCTGCTATTTTATATTACTGAACCGATTGCCTTTTTGTTTGAATTTATAACTTTATATATAGTTCTTCCTGTTCCCCTCTCTCTTTCTTTGACCTGTGCTGGATGCAGAGATGCCTCTGCTTGCTCCAGCTTCAGGCAGGTGTCTGAAGCTGGTTATACTGTAAATGTAAGTATTTTGCCTGCATAGTTTTTGCTGCTGTCATTGCTATGAACCAACACATGATTATAAATTAAGTAAATCTTATTTTAAAACTTACTTCCCAGGTTGTTGCCTGATTCTTTATTAAGCTGGGTAAGAAAGGGGAGCCAGCTTACCTCATAGCTGGACTTGCTCCAAACAAGGCTTTACAGCATAATTCCTATGCTTAATTTTGCTGCCAAAGATGGGCTTTTAAAACTCTATTCAACCCACAAACATGGTTGCCTGGAAATATAGATTGCAATTAATATATCCTCTCCTACTCATTTAAACCCATAGAGGAGATGAAGGAAAGAAAACTAGAGGCAGGGATAAATAGGGGAAGGCTATACATTAATTTCAGACAGCTACAAATACTTAGGCTTAATTATAGTAGGGTATGTAGGCAACCTTCTGCTTATTTTGTATAGCTCATTTAAGATATGGTTTCAGGAGGAGAGAAAAGCGGATCCATTGCTAAGCACTTTCAGGGTCTTCTTGTAACTGTTGTGTCAGCATCTTCCAACATGAGCACATTCCATTTAGTTTTGCTCTCTCTGGAATGCAGAAAGTGTTAATTGTCCAGTCCAGAGATAAAACTGACATATTTTGCAATGCCTGGACTGGAAAGGGAGAAAGAGTTCCAGGTCAGAGATCTTGATATGCAGCAATTTCTGACTACCCGGTACTATCGGTAGTTACTCTGGCACAAGAGCTCACTGTCTATTTCAGCAGTCCTTAAAATGAGAGAGTAAGCAGTCCATTAGGGAGGTGCTGAGGAGCAACAGTTTTTCACAAGCAGTTGATATTTACAACTCTCAGTTGAGATTTTGTTTCATATGCAAAATAAGCGATGACAACAGAAAATATGGACAAATGCTATCCACAGTGTTAATCTATACAAATTAAGAAGGGAGATCACAAATTAGGAGTAATACCGTAATAACTATTAGGAAGAGGTGGTAGCAAGTATATACCATCTGCCCTGTTGGCTCCCCTTGGTGGTTTCTATTCTAGGGCCCCTAAAAGTATCCAGATAAATTCTGGCAAGTTACACCTTGTGTCTTCAGATGCTTTTGCAGTGTAAATGGGACTTTTTAGTTTTTTGTTCACAAAGCAATGCAGAACAGAGATTTGTGAACTTTATTTTATACAAGAAATCTGATGGGAATAAAAGTGTTTCTTCCATAAAAGATTGTGTAGATTAATTGTAACTTCAACATCTTTATTCATGAATTGACTCATTTCTGAGTACCTGCAGCTGTAAATAATAATAATAATAATAACCTGCAAAATTGTACCAATATCCTACTGTGTGTATTGGCAAAACAAAGCACTGGGCGAAATCAATGAGCAACTTGCAGAGCAAATCAGTAATCTTTTCCATAAAGGATATGAATAGCTACAGTTAGAATTGTATGTTGTTAGGAGTCTGTCATAGCTTATGGCCCAGGAGACTCAGGCAGGGATAACTAATCAACTGGATGCATTGCTTGAAGGAGAAATATAAAAGGGGGAGTTTTGTAGGCAGTATGGAGAAAAAAGAGAGGTATGGGACCAGTCTGCAGCTGGTGATGAGTCTCAGATCTGGCCTCTCTAGAATGATTCAGGAATGCTGTCCACTTGGCTATCAATAACACCATATTCAAGTTATTAAGAGTACTGAATGCCAAGCAACTTTGGAACTTGGCATGTCAAGTGACTCAGTGACCAATCACCATCTGCATCTAAGATAAGTGTCATCCATTTCTTTAATTTCTTTAACTAATTTAACAGGGGCCCAACAAAGGCACTGTGTGCCAGAAGCTGAAGGGTATGTGTGTCAGGAGCAGGATCTTAAGGGTGATAAGCTTATAGGAGCCTAGTTTTAGGTCTACTCTAGCAATATAGCCTTGCAGTAAACAGTAACCAAAAACCTAGGCTGTGTACACATTACCAGCTTAAAACACAGCTAGGTCATTCTACAGATCAAAGCTGTATTTCCTAATACAGAATATATATGGACTGTGGCTAATGCATGTACAACACCTCCCAAAGCAGCAGTGGATGGATGGATTTATACATACATACATACATACATACATACATACATACATACATACATACTGTACATACATACATACATACATACATACAAACAATTTGTATGCCGCTTAATCAAAGTTATCTCTAAACAATGTACAGAATACCCAACACAATAAGACTAAAACTTCAAATATAATACAGTAGGCTAAATCAATCTAAGTTAATGGTTCAATGGAGACTTTCCTCCCAATACAACCGGCAGCTCTGGTTCCCCCGCCCCCACCCCCAGTATCACAGCACGGGGCGGGGAGGATTAAATTCTCCCTCCCCTAATAGTCCGGATCTCACTTGGCATTAATCACATTCAGGCAATTAATGGCGCATCTAGTTTGGCCATCTAGCATATGCTTAAAATATATGATGGAACTTCTTAATTTTGACTGGATCATTCACATTGTTTTTATATGCTGTTCCCCACCTTGAGCAAAAACTTACATATATAGGACAATGGTGGAGAGCAAGCAGTATTTGGCCTATTTTTGGCCTAATAGGACAGATCTTTATCTCCCCAACCTGAGAAGACCAGCTATGACAGGTGGGCAGGACCTCCAGCTGTCAATCATCTGATGTAATCTTGATGTCAGGTCATTGACAGGTAGGTTGTCCTACTCACCTGTCAAAGTTGGTCTATGGAGTCAGGAGAGATACAGCACAAAGCAGGATTGAATTCATTGTGCATCAGCTAATACATTGAGAGTTCAATCCTGCTTTCTGCAAGAGCATCCCCCCTTGACATCACATAAAAGGTCAAGTGCGGAGCAAGCAGTTGTGGTCTCAGTAAATGGCTTCACAGGCTAAATGGGAAGACTTAGCAGGCCACATCTGGCCTACAGGTCAGAGGTTCCCCACCCCTGATGTAGGAGCACAACCTTATGTTGCATTGACCTCTTTTATTTGAAATAGGGAGTAAGCAGAGGAACTTTAGAAACTCCTTTTTATCTCTTGAGGCATATCCTATTCATTTTCTGTCATTTCTGGCCCAGCTTATCTTCTAGCTAGTTTCAATGGGCCCATTCTGCATGCCTCTCCTCCCCTTAGGTATTCAAATTCAGGGAAATCAAATAAAGAAACAGCTAATTATTCTGAACCATGGAGGCAGGCACTCATAACTCAATGGGAATGGCACTTTCATTAAACACTATGTTCTGTGTGTCTTCAGGAAATGGTTTTAATAAACCGATCTAAAGGGATTAATATTGTTTACTCATAAGCACAGCTTGTGGCTGATCTTATGATATATCCTCCAGTCTTTCCCCAGCTCTTGAAGTGATTTCAGCCATGTCAGCTTCCTATAACTTACAAAGGAATCAACACTGGCTGTTCCTTCCCAAGAATACATATGGCTACAAGTGCCCACAGGGGAAAACTACAGAGAGCATATAAAATGGACTTTAATATCACAGCACACCTTTTGGGATGCATGTCTAATTTGTTTTAAACACGCAGAAAAGCTGACAAACTACTTTTTTTGTTTGGAGAACTACTGTAAGCAATGCACTCGGATGCATGGAAAAGAGCTCAAACTGATGCAGCATATCTGTATCACCCCTTTCCCCCTCCAACTTTATTTATTTTATTCTCTCACAAAGGGCATTGATGCTTTTTATTTTCCACTTTCCCTATTCATTTCTTAAACACTGTGAATGAACTGTATAGATGGGGAATCGGTCCCAGCCCAAGGGCCACATGACATTGGTGGGTGAGGTGAGAGACAAAAATATATATATATGGATGTAACACGGATTACAACTCTTAACGTTTGTACAGTAGGCTTCATTCCAGCTTACAAAAGTCAGGGACACCTCTCCATCCAGGCAAGCAAGAGACATTATCTCAGGTCAAGGGCACATGCAGGGCCATATCCACAATGTTGTAGGGCCTTCAAATGTGTGCCCCCTTGAAGAAATGCATGTTCAGCTTTCATTTAATAGAAAATTCATAGAAAATTAATTCATAGAAACTGTTTTTTATATATACAAAACCGTATGAAGCTTGGGATGATGCCTAGAAGATCAACCCACCCCTTATAAACCAAACATTATCTTGTCCATTGATTTCAATGGGTGTATCCGAATACTACTTAATTGGCTGCAACCTAATGTTATTAAAGGGTCCCTCCGCCCCCATTCCTTGGGACCATGGCATCTCTTATTTGGACTGGCAAAGGTATGTTAAGCAGAGTGCAAGCCTGTTTAGGCACTAGCATACACAAGTGCAGGACAGAATAAGTGTTCTTCTATGAGTTTCTGAGCTATCTGTTTGGAGAGTAACATATTGCATTAAATGGCATGCTCAAAGCAACACTGCTGTGGAGTCTAACTGCTGGGTCTTAAGATTGAAGTGATCTTAAGTAACATTAAAATTAACTCAGTGGAGATTTGAGCTGTTTTGTTTCCTATCATTTAGAATAGTGAAAAGCAGATGTAGAATAGATTATGTGCCTGGAAATTCTTGCAGTGTATAGAATTTCCTTTCCTGCCACCTTTTGGCCACTTTCAGAAAAACATCTCTTGCTATATACAAGATTCCTAATCACAGATAATACCTGCTCCTGTAGAGTCATCTTATTTTAGAAGCTATAAAACATTCCCAAACATATCTTAAGTTTTGGATCCTCAAAAAAGCAGGCCAGACTGGCAAACAAATGAAAACAAGAGTTGTTTAACAAGACAAACAACTTAACATAAGGAGCTGTGAACAGAAAATTAGAAGCAAAATATAGCTACTAAATTACAAAAAAGAAATGTGAATGAAATTTTAGCATAGTTCAGTTCTGGTCACTTAACTACATAGCTACAAGCAATAGGATTTTGTTGTACTTCTTTTCATTCAGTATGAAACACTGGACTTAATAACTTAATGCAAATCCATTGTGATCACATTTACCCAGACCTGAGCTTGCCTCACCTTTTGGTCAAGATGAGGTCTTGTTCAGCTGTCTTGCACAAGCTGGATGATGTTCATGGAAATGGGCGTACCAAACCTGCATGCCACAAATTGAGAGCCACCATGAACCAGCTATTCTCCAGCTATGTCCCTCTTGTGACTATACATACTATAACAGGGGTCCCCAAACTACGGCCCCCGGGCCGGATGCGGCCCAATCGGCCTTCCAATCCGGCCCGCGACGACCCCCGCCGCCCGCTGCCGCCGCCCGCTCTCACGGCGCGCGGCGCAGCGGCGATCTGAAAAATCGGCAAAAAATCGCCGAAAATCGCTTGTGCGCATGCGTACGGGCCTCTCCCGACCCGGAAGAGGTCATTTCTGGTGCACTTCCGGGTCGGGGGAGGCCCATACGCATGCGCACAAGCGATTTTCGCCGATTTTTTTCCGCCCGTGTGCGTGTGCGCATGCGCACGGGCGCGCACTCCCCCGCCCTCCGGCCCGCTGCGCGCGCACTCCCCTGCAGTCCGGCCCACCGCGCGGTCGGCGCGGCGGGCACCGGCCCGCCGCTCGGTAAGTCTGGGGACCCCTGTACTATAACTTTGCGAGCAGGCCCTGAGAGTACTCCATTAAGAACACCTGATTTTGGGATAACATTATCCTGCTCTACTGGGCCTTGGGGCTCACATAGCAAGTAGAAGCAGTAAAACTGTGTCCCTTTCAGGCAAGCCGAGTCAAGCAAAGTCAGGTCTCTTTAGGCACGTCAGGAAAGACAGTATCATAGATAGCACCCACTGGGCGCTGCTGGCTTACGTCCCACCCCCTCGCTTCAGTTTTTGAGAAATGACTCAGCAGAGAGTTGAGGCAATCAAAGTATTATGCAGGCTGGCAAAGTCTGCACTGCAGTTTGCTACACCTCCTTGGGAATGTTACCTGTGTTTTCTTAAAAGTCCCTTATCTAATTATTCAGTTGCTAGTTTCCATGATGCAGAAGGGATGGGGGCTCACCTTCTATTTCTAAGGAAGGTGGAGAGACACATCCTTGGGCAAAGAGAGAGCACAGGAAGATGTGCTGTGCCCCACCCCACCCCATGTGGGGCAGCCTGCTTTCCTCCAGATCCAAACTGTCACTGCATCCTTTAAGAGGGACATTGCATAACAAAGTCTATCCCCCCTCCCCAAGTTCTAATAATTTCTCCTTCTCCGAAACCCTTCCTTCTGCTCTACTAAGATAAGGTTAGGGTTCAATTAAAGAAAGCAATTCCCTTTTCTCCAATCACAGGTAATAAACTATTCTTCTATAAGGAAAATTCCAAGGAATTGTCAAGGCTTGTTGAGGAAAGACATTTTGTCTTTTTGAAACTTGGTCTTTTCAGTCTGTTAACATTTCATTTTCAAATATTACCGTAGCTCATAGGCAACCCCTTTAGTGTCAGGAATGTCCCTGATGCAGGTAATTTTCAAAATTAAATAGCCATATTTCATGGAGCGTGAGGTACTATGGATTATTCTGATGACTATATCAGAACCTTTACCTTACTTTTTCAAAGTTCTGCTTGTGGTGTTGAAAGCACAAATCCTTTTATTATGATGGGATTAGTGCACATAACTTAAATGTAACTTTGAAAACACAGGCAACTTTTTGAAATTAAGGGAGGCTGTGATGCTAGACTGCAGTACTTCTTTAGTGTACACACACAGCTGGTGGTGCATTGTCCACAGCCATGAATTCAGTTTTGTGAAGGGTTACATAAGTTTACATACTGATTATGGTCTGAAGGCATAACTCAATAATCTAACTAAGGCTATATCGGTCTAGTACTTAGTTGGGAGAACCCAATGTATACCACCTTGAGTTTTCTGGAAGAAAGGAGACATATAAATCTAAACAAATAAAATGCAAAGACTGGTTGCCCATAGAAATTAATGGAGAGATCCAGGATTTTACCATAGCCGTGACTATGCAGCAGGTGTTCTATCTGCAAAAACAAAAACATCCTCCACTCCAAAAGGTAGTAGCAAAGACAGCAGTTGCTACTACCGGTAGGAGCTGTACATAAGTAATTTGCACAGGCCTCTATTCATAGGCTACTAGAGAAAAGCATGACACAAACAGCAAGGAGATACGGAAGGAGGAGGAACTCTTTGCAGATACAGGTGAGATTAAGAGGAAGTGAAAAGAACTACAGTGTTAACTTAGTAATTAATATGATTATAGCTTATTTGCTTATTGCAAAAACATTTTTTTAAATGGAACGGAACTCTATTAAGACTTGAATTTTAACAGCATAGCGTCATAATGTCTGGAATGTAATTATCATAAACATAATTGTAGAATTTGTTCATAGTTGAGCAGCAAATATGACTGAAATTCAATTGTTTGTTAATTGTAGAATGTTTTGAGTAACAGGGTCTTTATTTATCCTGAAGTCCATCAATGGGATGGGGATTGCATTTCTGTGAAGTCACTGGGTTGAAGCCAGACTCAGTTGGTCACTCTTTAGTCCTGTTGACAGCAGTAGGCTTAAGTTAAGCTACAAGAAGACCAGGTAAGCAAGATAGCATAATAACCATCATAGTATAAGATGCAAGTTTGAAGTGCAGCAGCTCTCAACAGCAGGAGTGGCGAACCTTTGCCCCCACCAGGTATTGAGGAACTATGACTCCTATCATACCTGGCCACTGGTCATTCTTGCTAGAGCTGATTGGAGTTTTAGTTCAGCAAGATCTGGAGGGAGAAAGGTTCTCCACTCCTGCTTCAGGTCTGCCTGGAAATGCCAAGGATTTAAACCAGGACATTTTGCATGGAGAACATGAGCTCTGCCACTGAGCTAAGTCTCTTCTACAGTATAAAATCTCTACACCACTGGTCTTCACTGGCAGGTTCTGATCCACTATTGGGTCCCAACCTGATCTAAGGTGGGTCTCTACAGGAGCATTGTTACCATACAAATATATGGTTAAAAAAGAGAAAACAAATGGATCACCAAACGCAGGTTTAGGGCAAAATTCGGGTTCCAGGTCAGAAAAGGTTGAAGACCCATGCCTTATACTATGATTTAGACATGGATGGAACAGATATATGAGCAACATACATACCGTATTTTCCGGTGTGTAAGACGACTGGGCGTATAAGACGACCCCCAACTTTCCCAGTTAAAATATAGAGTTTGGGATATACTCGCCGTATAAGACTACCGCTCTTCCAACTGTATATACGGCAATTACGGCAAGCGATGTACCTTACCGGTGATTTGCTGGTTGTTGTATACAAAGCCTGCTTAGATTGCTCAGCTCTCCCTGTCTCCAGGACTATCAGAGCAGTAGCGCAAACACGCCTCTTTCACCCGTCTGGCCCGCCCTTATATCCTATTACCTCCTTCTCTGCCTCTCAGATCTTGCACATGCATGCCTGCGCCGCTTCACTGCAGTCCTCAGGCGTGAGATCTGAGAGGCAGAGAAGGAGGTATGGTAATAGGATACAAGGGCGGGCCAGATGGGTGAAAGAGGCATGTTTTTCTGGGCACAGTGCCGCTCTATCTCTTTTTTCCATACCCTGGGCGTCCCGGACGCCTGCAGCTTGCTCCGCCCTTCACTTACACCTTCCCGGTGAGGCGCCCCCTCACCTCGTCATCGGGACCGCGTTAAGTCACTTCCTTGCACGAATCCTGGTGAGTAGATTTTCTTCTACCGTACTTGTACAGCGTGGCCCTTGCTGCTTTCATACGGTCGCCACATATGGTGGGGATGTGGCCGCGGTCATTTTTGAGCTCCCACCACCATATGCGGCGACCACAGATTCTCCAGTTCGGCTCGGAGGTTTCGGCACCGACCCTATAAGATGGCACCCGGCGTCTAAGACGACCCCTGACTTTTGAGAAGATTTTCCTGGGTTAAAAAGTTGTCTTACACACCGGAAAATACGGTAACTCCACTGTTATCTCTACTTTGTCCCTAAGAAACCAGAATAGTTAACTGGATCAAAAGTTCACAGAGAAAAAGAGCAGAAAAAGTCCTTGCAGCTTAACATATAGAAGCTCATTAGGAATTTTACACAGAGCAGTCTCAGTAAAATGAAGAGGTTGAAAATAGCACTGGAATGCGTAAAACATGGAACAGGAAGGGGGGGGGAGAGGCCTTCACAATAGACAAGTCACTTGAGTAGTCTAAAGATGAAAGAGAGAAAATAAATAGGTATCTGTCCTTTCTTCTCCAAACATTGCCCTATATATTTTATTCAATATTTCTTCCCCTTTTTTCTATAATGGATTTAATAAATATAAGTACTTTGAATGTTAATCTATATATATATATAAATGTAGACACTGCGTACGTGGAGGTAACCGCTGAACCGAATTGCATCAAATTAGGGCAAAGCGTAGCTTGCCCACCAGGGAGGGATCTGGCATAAAAATAATTCCAAAAAAACAAACCTTTCATACCTAAAATAATGATTAAACACAAAAAAGTGGCACCCAAATTATACATCACCAGCAGGTCTGAAGACTCCAGCAGCATCCAATAGAAAGGCAGATCGCGCACTGTCACCAGCAAAAGCTCTGAAGGGCGGCGCCAAATAATGACGTCATCAACCGAGCAACTGAAACCACCAAGGCGGCCATTACCAGACAACCCACAGATTCAGGCTGGGACCAAGGAATGGAGATACAGGGCGGAGGCCTCGGCTTGCATTTAAATACTAGCCTAAGCCAAGGCCAACAGACTAGACCTCGCCTCTACTTTAAAGCCTACAAACTAGGCCTCGGCTCTACTTTACAGCCTACAGACTAGGCCTCGACTCTACTTCACAGACTAAGCCTCGACTCTACTTTACAGCCTACAGACTAGGCCACAGCTCCACTTTACAGACTAGGCCTCAGCTCTACAGCCTACAAACTAGGCCTCTACTCTACTTTAAATACTATCCCGAGTGGAGCCCTGGGTGGGGGATCGGGGGAGGAGGGGCCCGAATAGGTAATGGGCTGATGTAGGGTTGGGGGAGCCACAGGGTGGGGGGAGGGGGACAGGATACTTCATGGGTCGCTACAGGATAGGAGTAATCACAGGGATGAGACACAACAACGGGGTGGGAGGAAAAAACACATAGTCCAGGGGGGAATGGACACATCCTCCCCATTTCCTGGGAAACAAGGACCCTGAGTCAGGCACAACAAACAATCATAAGAAAACAAAAATAATTAAAACAACAAATCCAAGGGCAAAGTTCATACATCGGGAAAAGCATATTACATCAAAACACTAACCTAAAACAAGTTATGCAACCATTACCATTCAAAACACAAAAGACATCAATACTCCCCCCCCCCAAAAAAACAACCCACAGCAACGTGTGACCGGGTCAGCTAGTGGTTTAATAAAAAGACAGACAACAGCTAGATGGAGGGGGAAAACGAAAATGTGACACTATATGCTTGCAAGAGGCTTATCTTTGGTTCATCTGCTGCTATTTTTGTTTCCTTTCTCACACTATTGTTCCTGTACTGTCATACTCTATGAAGGCAGCCCTATACTGCAAGGCTTTTGCATGAATTGACTCTCTGCTTCTGATAATTTGTAGTCACACCAATAGAACACCCCTTCTTTTTTTGGACACTACTACTACTGTATGGTCGAAAACATTTGGACTACAATCATTGCAACACTTTCTCATAGGTGAGTCACTCCAGTCCCTTGATCATTTTGGTTGTTCTGTTCTAAAACATTTCCAATTCTACAATATCCTGTTTGAGGTGAGGTGACCAGAACTGTACAAAGTAATCATAATGCCCAATGATGGCATTATGATAGCAGCAGTTTCATTTTCAATTCCTTTCCTTTTGTGCACCTATCACCGTGTATGCAAAATGTACACACCTCTCTGTGCACACACACAAAATTATAAACACTGAAATTTTGATCTTATTAAGTGTCTCTTCTTCCCGTCTTCCATTCTTGCATGAAGAACTAAAATTTTCTATCTTCAGTGGTTGGATATTGACTAAGCTGATCACTCTTTAGTCCCGTTGATTACTGTGGGATGGAAGAGTGGCTAACTAAATCTGGATTAGGCCCCCACATGTTCCTATTAATCCAATTGTTTATTCAGTTTCTTAGGCATTTGTATTGATAAAGGATAATAGCTTCCGCTTATGGCTTGCCAGCATTATGGCAGAGTTGAGGGCGGGGAAGATGACCAGACTGTGTAACTTTGCACTACAGAGTATCTCTCTATCTGAAATGAAAGCCAATGTGAATTTAAACAATGAACTTGGTGCCCTCCTCCAAGGAGGACTTAGTTATCTTTTTTATTTGTTTGTATATAAGCAGGCTCAAAGGTCTGAAGAAAGTCTGAAATTCTGGTTCAAACCTTTTCAAGCATTATTGTATAGTACAGTGTATAGTAACAGTATGTTGCTTTCTGGAGCAAAGCTGTGGTATATCCAAGTCATGTATCCATTAAAAAGGTAAAGGGACCCCTGACCATTAGGTCCAGTCGTGACCGACTCTGGGGTTGCGCGTTCATCTCGCATTATTGGCCGAGGGAGCCGGCGTATAGCTTCCAGGTCATGTGGCCAGCATGACAAAGCCGCTTCTGGCAAACCAGAGCAGCACATGGAAACGCCGTTTACCTTCCCGCTGTAGCGGTTCCTATTTATCTACTTGCATTTTGACGTGCTTTCGAACTGCTAGGTTGGCAGGAGCTGGGACCAAGCAACAGGAGCTCACCCCATTGCAGGGATTCGAACCGCCGACCTTCTGATCGGCAAGCCCTAGGCTCTGTGGTTTAACCCACAGCGCCACCTGGGTCCCATTCATGGGTGCTAGACTCCCCCAAATTACTGGGTTCAGTAAATGTTAGAATTTAATCAAGACCACAGCGCCACCTGGGTCCCCCATGTATCCATTAGATTTACATTATTATAATAAATACAGAATATCAAGACCACAGCGCCACCTGGGTCCCCCATGTATCCATTAGATTTACATTATTATAATAAATACAGAATATTTGTGTCAATCTTTGGAATTTGGGGTGCAAAAATCTAGGAAAGGGATTATTATAATATTGCACATATTAAACTTAAAGTACACCCTTGTAGTAAAATCTCTAACGGTCCCTATTTCATTCTTAATCACAAAAAGCAAAGGTGAAATTACAGTGATAGTAATTACAGAAATAGTGAATTACAGATGAAAAAGAGAGTTCTCATTTTTTTACTATGCCAGGGAAGCACTCAGAGGTTTATTAAGATATTAAGTAACGTGTTTGCCAAAATAAATATTGAAACTGATCCCGAAACAATCTAAACAAACAATAAATCTAAAACTGCAAATTAAAACTATCACATGTCAGTTAATGAATAACTATTTGGGTTATTCAAGGAGACAAATCTCCCTTAAAAGCTTAAAGATTTTTATTTTACTTTATTAAAAACATTTTTTTAAAAAAAGCTTAAATATTATCTTACTGAAGAAAATATATCTACCATTATCACATTGGGCTTGGACTTCAAAATGCACATTCTTTTTACCCAAATCTGTTCTGCCAGAAAATGCTAAAAATTGAAACTACCATTTTATCACTTCTTATAGTTTTCTGACATTGGGTGGGGCGCGGGTTGCTGGTCTTTTTCTTTTTCTTTTGGTTTATGACCAGACTGTTTCTGGACATTTCATGTATTGTCAGAAATATTTCAAGTTTTTTCTAAGAAGAAAAATGAGGACTCAGCTGAAGCACAAATAGCACTTCTCACTTGGCAGGAAAATGTAGTTCTTCTCATCATGTGGTGTTGTCTAATATAAAATAAGTAGGGAATAAACTGAATATCCCTTTTCTCTGCATGGCGCTGCATACTTACCGGTATATTCACTGGAACAAATACAAAATGACTAACGGGCTTTTTATATATATAAAAAATCTCTGGCTGTGATTTCATCAAAACACACAATGATGGTATGTAGATGCTGGCAAGGTTACAACGCACAAAAAAGACAGTTAATGACAATTCTCAAAGGACGCTACCCAAAAATATCCCTCATCACAATTACTTTAGAATTATTCCTCTCATTGCCACTGTCATCATTAAAACATAGTGGGTGTGTTTTTAATGATGCTGCAGCACCTGTAGTCTGATGAAATTGGAGGAAACTGTGTGCAGCATTCAACGTTGTCATATAAAAGATACTTTGTTTGTCATGAGGAAGGGACATGTCAGTGGCAGAACTCAGGCTTTTGCATGCAGAAAGTCACAGGTTCAATCCCTGAAGTTTCCAGGAAGGGCTGGGGGAAACTCCTGTCTGGTACCCTGGAGAGCTGCTACTCAATGTAGACTCTATAGGCTTCCTCAACCTCAGCCTTTTGGCCTACAACTCCCATAATACCTAGCCAGCAGGACCAGTGGTCAGGGATCATGGGAATTGTAGTCTCAAAACATCTGGAGGGCTGAGGTTGAGGAAGCCTGATGTAGACTATTCTAAGCTAGACTGGACAACAGTCTTACTCAAATAAGGCAGCTTCCTGTGTCTCCCTTTCCCTTTCCTTCATCTTCAGTGCTCAGAACACGTCTTTTAGAGACAGCTTGGATTTGGTGGAAGCACAATATCCATAAATTTCAATATCTTATTGGGATGTTTTCTAGGTGTTGACCCACCCCACAGACAGGGGCGGAGGAAGGGGGTGTGGTGGGGGCAGTATGCCCTGGGTGTCACCGCTGAGGGGGGTGACAAAATGCCAGGTAGCACTCATCACAGGGCCTTCAACGTGCCTAGGAGACACACAGTGGCTTGGGCGCACACAGGCTCTGCCCTGCCCAAACGGTCCGCCCGCTGCCTCCCCCCAGCTGTAGGGTGGCTGAGTGGGAGGAGGCAGGCAGACTCCTCGGAGCCCCCGCGGAGCGTCCTGCCCCAGCTAGCCCTGCCCCAGGTGCCCGATCGGCTTGTTCCGCCGCTGCCCACAGATACACCTTACAATTTTTTTGTCTTCCAGTTTTTTGTACTTCTGCCAACCTTGAGGTTCTCCCAAACTTGCTGATATTGCCTTCTTGTGCACAGGTGCTGCCACCTTGACTGTATAAGGAATGGTACTCAGATAATTTAGTTGGTTCTTAGTATATGACCCTCATTCTCACTTTCACCTGGTGGAAATATTCCCAGTTTAAAGCAGGGACAAGGAATTTCAGGCCCAGGGGCTAAATGCAGCCTTCCAAGTTTTCAGAAGTCTCCTCAGGCCACGGCCCTAACCAGCCAAGGTGAATTAAGGGTATGAGGTAAAGTCAAGTCAAAAGCAATAGACAAGGTATATACATAAAAGGAACAAAGGAATGATGGTGGTGCACTGTCTCTGAAAATAAAAATACAACCATCAGCCAGGGCCTTTTTTCAATCAGAGCTCAGCTCCGGCAGAGTAGGCGCAGTGAAAATAATGGGTCTAAGATAGTCATGACAATTATTTTTAATGAGACAACTCTGAGTAGGAATAACATTGGCTACAACCCTCCATTTCTAGCTAGCTTTGCTTGGGGAAGGTAAACAGTTTGCCTTCCATGTTTATTTTCTTCTTCCAATGCTATAATAATCAATTGGAACCTTGCTTTCCAAAGAGATAGTGCACCCTCCCACGTGAAATATATTTTACAATTCCTGACTATTCCTGATGAACTCAGATCACTGAAGTGTTTACAATTGAGTCCAGAGCCTTCACAAACATGTTTTACAAACATTGGTGCATCTAAAGAAACATAGTAAAATTAGTATGTATCAACATTATTCTTCTAACATGGGAAGCAGCAATTACGAGTAAGTGGTCTCTGTGGCCACAGTTGTGATTCTTCAGGGGTTTGACTTTTCCTCCAGAGGTACATGCCACTGTCTTTTGAGACAGATGGATGCCACAATTATTGTCACTCCCTGTCTGCAGGTGGAAGGGTCACAGCTTAGTGGAAGAGCACATGCTCTGGCATGCAGAAGGATTCAGACTCAACACCTGTCATCTCTGAGTACAATAGGGAAAGGCTCCTGTCTGAAACCCTGAAGAACCCTGTCCCCAAAACGCTGAGCATAGGGCTAGCAATGCCCCTTGTGCTGTGGTTCCCAAGTGCCCACAGTTATCCCTATTTTAAGTAACTGGATAAATCTGCCAGATTGCACTGTTACCAATGTCTGATGATCCTAATTCACAAGACTCTTAAAGCATGTGTATGTGAAACTTGAAAACTGGAGCAGGGGGTGAAATCAACATGCCTCGGCTTCCCTTAACCTTAAAAAGCAGTCATGGACGAGTCATATACACTACAGGGCGCGAGTTGAAGAGACTGATGGGGAAATAAATGCATATACCGGTATCCCATCATCCTGGTCCCTAAAGCTGGTAAGGAATTGAACTCATTAGTCATATTTTCAGGCATATCTGTCTACTGATGAAGTACAAATCTGTGTTGTATTTCACACAATCCCCTGTTGGGAAGCTTCTCTTTCCACATTAACTGGATCCTCCCCTATCACATGGAATGATAGAACTAAATATTTGCTATAAAAGTGATACATATGGTATTAAAAATCTTGGTCAGACCTCAGAATATTCATATTTTATATTTATAATGAGAAATGAACTTTTTATCTAAAGATCTCCCAGATCACAATCTCTTCACATTTCGGAACAGGGTATCATGCTTTTTATTCAGGGTAATTTGCTCCCTTGCCCTTATTTTATAGGAATGTAACCTGCTTATCGACTTGCTAAAAGACTGCCCATAATCTTGACAGCATTTGATGGCACATGTTCTGCTCAAAGATACTTGTAGATCTCACTGGTGTGGCCTTAATTTAATCTACATCCCTGTTTGTATACAACAGTGCATTTTGACTTTCATTCATACCCTGAAGGTAAATACATATATAGAAAACTAAAAGGTAACTTTATTAAGGGTGGTAAATATATCAAGGTATGTTTGAAATAAAGCTTGAGTAGTTTGTGGCATTGGCAGAACTCTGAAAAATATTTACAACCCTGCTTGTTTTTTATTCATTCCCACCCCCACCGCTTTTTGTTGGCTGCAAGACATGGTCCTGAATGCAAAATGTAAGCACTCTCTCACACACACATACATGCCCGCAACATGTTTATTTAATAGAGAAACCCAGCTAAAATTTTGCCAAACATTTCAATCAATCTCTGTCAAAGCCAGATTGGCTGTGTGTCAGTTAAAATTAGTTGTGAATGTACGAAAGAGCATCTTCGCGCCCTGCTTCAAGGGTGGGGGTGGTTTCAGGGAGTCCATATCACACGGTTAGAGTTTAAAACAGAGATGCGGAATCTGTGGTCCTCTTGATGTTGCAAGACTCCAACTCCCATCAGCCTAAACCAGGCATCCCCAAACTGCGGCCCTCCAGATGTTTTGGCCTACAACTCCCATGATCCCTAGCTAAGAGGACCAGTGGTGAGGGATGATGGGAATTGTAGTCCAAAACATCTGGAGGGCCGAAGTTTGGGGATGCCTGGCCTAAACCAACATGACCAATGGGACACAAGAATGATGGGGCTGTGTTGTTGTTGTTTAGTCATTTAGTCGTGTCTGACTCTTCGTGACCCCATGGACCATAGCACGCCAGGCACTCCTGTCTTCCACTGCCTCCCACAGTTTGGTCAAACTCATGTTCATAGCTTCGAGAACACTGTCCAACCATCTCGTCCTCTGTCGTCCCCTTCTCCTAGTGCCCTCAATCTTTCCCAACATCAGGGTCTTTTCCAGAGTCTTCTCTTCTCATGAGGTGGCTAAAGTATTGGAGCCTCAGCTTCACGATCTGTCCTTCCAGTGAGCACTCAGGGCTGATTTCCTTCAGAATGGATTGGTTTGATCTTCTTGCAGTCCATGGGACTCTCAAGAGTCTCCTCCAGCACCATAATTCAAAAGCATCAATTCTTCGGCAATCAGCCTTCTTTATGGTCCAGCTCTCACTTCCATACATCACTACTAGGAAAACCATAGCTTTAACTATACGGACCTTTGTTGGCAAGGTGATGTCTCTGCTTTTTAAGATACTGTCTAGGTTTGTCATTGCTTTTCTCCCAAGAAGCAGGCGTCTTTTAATTTCGTGACTGCTGTCACCATCTGCAGTGATCAAGGAGCCCAAGAAAGTAAAATCTCTCACTGCCTCCATTTCTTCCCCTTCTATTTGCCAGGAGGTGATGGGACCAGTGGCCATGATCTTGGTTTTTTTGATGTTGAGCTTCAGACCGTATTTTGCGCTCTCCTCTTTCACCCTCATTAAAAGGTTCTTTAATTCCTCCTCACTTTCTGCCATCAAGGTTGTGTCATCTGCATATCTGAGGTTGTTGATATTTCTTCCGGCAATCTTAATTCCGTCTTGGGATTCATCTAGTACAGCCTTTCGCATGATGAATTCTGCATATAAGTTAAATAAGCAGGGAGACAATATACATCCTTGTCATACTCCTTTCCCAATTTTGAACCAATCAGTTGTTTCATATCCAGTTCTAACTGTAGCTTCTTGTCCCACATAGAGATTTCTCAGGAGACAGATGAGGTGATCAGGCACTCCCATTTCTTTAAGAGCTTGCCATAGTTTGCTATACTTAATATAATTAAAAGCACTAGTCTTCATCTTTTTCCAACCTGGAATAAATTTTTGCCTAAATATGCACTTGGTGATCCATTTCTTTTTGTTACACACCACCACCCCAATCTCTGAGCGGTGTGAGATTCCAGGGGGTTCCAGGAACACTTATCTAGGGGCCATGTTTCCTTTTGGAAATAAGGCACAGTGGGGACTGTGGTGTCTTTATGATATACAGTTAATTTACACATATATACAAGCTGAGTCTTTGATGGAGGTGTTCACAGCATTACACTCCAAGAGGGTCTTGCTTCTTCCATAGCGACAGCTTTAGATTCCAGCAGCAATCAGTCATGGCTCTCTGGCATTGCTCTGCAGCTTGCCTTGCTCTCTAGGTCACATCTCTCCTAACCTCTTACTCCCACCCACATTGCTTCTCACTTTATCTATTGAGGAGTCTCTGGTGAGTTCATTTGACACATTATTGTCTTAACACATGGGTAGGCAAACTAAGGCCCGGGGCCGGATCTGGCCCATCACCTTCTAAATCCGACCTGTGGACGGTCCGGGAATCAGCGTGTTTTTACATGAGTAGAATGTGTGATTTTATTTAAAATGCATCTCTGGGTTTTTTTTGTGGGGCATAGGAATTTGTTCTTTTCCCCCCTTCAAAATATAGTCCGGCCCCCCCACAAGCTCTGAGGGACAGTAGACCTGCCCCCTGCTGAAAAGGTTTGCTCACCCCTGTCTTAACAGGTCATAGCCTCACACAAGAAACTAGTCCTGGCTTTTGACACATGCTGATGACAGAAAATTAGAAATATCTAATAAGCATCTTAAATACACACAGGTCTAGCACAGTTTTAACACTCTAAGTCTTGATTAAATTCTAACATTTACTGAACCCAGTAATTTGGGGGAGTCTAGCACCCATGAATGGGACCCAGGTGGCGCTGTGGGTTAAACCACAGAGCCTAGGGCTTGCCGATCAGAAGGTCGGCGGTTCGAATCCCTGCAATGGGGTGAGCTCCCGTTGCTTGGTCCCTGCTCCTCCCAACCTAGCAGTTCGAAAGCACGTCAAAGTGCAAGTAAATAGTTACCGCTCCGGTGGGAAGGTAAACGACATTTCCGTGCGCTGCTCTGGTTTGCCGGAAGCGGCTTAGTCATGCTGGCTACATGACCTGGAAGCCAATAAAGCGAGATGAGCGCCGCAACCCCAGAGGCGGTCACGACTGGACCTAATGGTCAGGAGTCCCTTTACCTTTACCTCCCATGAACATTACTTTTTTAAACAATATATCTATATTTTAGTAGTACTGGCATTGCGATCCACTACTCAGTAGTGGGTTCTGACCCACCAGCTGGAGATGATTATTCTAGTGGGTCTCAAGTCCCTCATCCCTTGTGTAACACACACACACACACACACATGCATGGAATATGCTGAGGTCTTAATCCTGTTAACTCCCTCACTCCTTCAACTGCTATTTATAGAGTCCACTAAACAGTTAACTAAAAGAAGTATCCATACTAGTGAGGATCTGGAAGTTATCGCCTTGCCCACTCTAGTTTAATGATATGAGGAGACTTCCTAGGCGAGCTGGAAGTTTCTTCCTTTGGCAACAGATAGGTGTTGGCATACACTTGAAATAAATCCTCACCTAATATCAATCAGGTCACATCACCAATCCAAGTCTCATTATAGCCTTAAATCTTGACAATGTATAATAGAAACTTAATTTAAAATGGATTTTAAAAATAAAGCAAAACACATTTTAGATTTTCCCAGCTTTCACTTTCAGGTGAACATATATAGTGGAATTGAGGTAGCCCAGGAAACCTAGTTTAAACCTTGTGCCATGATTCACAGGGCAGTTATATTGTATATATTCTTTTTGTTAATCTGCAGCATAGGGAAGAGCCAAATACCCACCCACTAGGCATAAAGAAATTGGGATGGTAGAAATACCGTATTTTTTCCGTGTATAAGACTAGGTTTCCCCCCTAAAAAATAATGTGAAAAATGGGGGGGGCGTCTTATACATGGATATCTCCCCCCCACACACACACACACCAAAAAAGCAACTGAGAAACTGCATAAAAGCTACCAGTGAATAAGCATGTTCTGTCCAAACAAAAATGATGAAGATTCAGGCCAAGTCAGCTACCACATGCTGTTTTCTCGATTTGTACTTTTCCTAATAAGTAGACAGACTGCATGCATATCTTCATGACAAAAAGTTTGCAAAACAGTCTCAGAACTTTCTAACCTTAAGAAAAAAATCTGCATCAATCTGTCATAATATAAACATTGAATCTAAGTACAGGAATTCTACACTGTATAAGCCTTAAGGCTGGCATCCAAATACCAGCCTCTGTTAGGATGATGTAATAGTTTATGTTTTGAAAGATTACTAACTGTTGGGTATGTCTGAGTTCAATGGGCTTGGTGCTTAGGCCTTTCTTCTACATTACCCTGATTCATATCCATAGGTGTTTGGGTGCTCATAAGACTTTCCTGCTCATCTGGGCTTCTTTATCCATATCAACAGAAGAAGCAAACCTTTATTTGCATTCTTCTGGCCACTAATTTCAGAACTCTTCAATGGAATGAATGGGAAAATTCTCACTGGTACATAAACTCTGTGCATGCATTGGAGCTGCTCTGCCTAGAAGCAATGTCTGGATTGGAAAAACCGTGGCTTCATACACCACATACATTTAAAGCACATTTCCCCTTGCCCAACCCCCAAGAATTCTGGGAACTGTGGTTTGTTAAGGGTGCTGGTAGTCGTAGCTCCATGAGGGGATAATCTATAGTTTCTGGGATTGGGGGGGGGGGTTTGCTTTAAATGCATGGTGTGCATTTATTATAAATAATAAAATAAATAATAAAACCAGAAACAGATATCAAATATGGCTCTCGCTCTGCCTTTCCAGCCTGCTGCTTTTCTTCCAGCTTCCAGCTCATTTATCTGATCTCTCTACTTTGGCCTTTTGTCTGAAAACTACCCGGTATCCGAGAACTGGGGGAGGGCCTCACCCATTTGCTACCATCCATTTGTCCTCTAACACAGAGCCCCTTTCATTTGTTTCCCTTAGTGACCCATTACACAGACAATCACCTCAACAGGAAGCCAGCCGGGCTTATATTTTAACCATTGCTAGATGCAAGGACTAGAAGTGTCTCTGCATACTGCCTATTTTTCCCCCACCCTAAACTCATAACAATATTTTAACCAGGGGTCCCCAAAAGGCAAAAATAGGGGCAAAATAGAGGCAATGATTTTCTAAGAATGGGTACCAGAAGGAAAGAAAGGACTGTGAAGTAGATCAAGCTGCCATGCATGACTGGTGGTGGGCAGTGTTCAGCTTCACAGATCACAACTTGTGCAGACCTGTCCGGGTAGATAAACAGTAGAAGTGAGTATGCAAACTCTGCTATAGAAAGCAATTTTTTTTGCTATATATTTTCTCAGGTTTTAGTAACCACTGAAGCTGTAAACAGGAGGGAAACATGCATTTAGACTTGATTTTCTGAAATGTGAGTGGATTATGTTGGAGGTAAACAAGCCTGTAGTTGTAATCTGGTTGATCTGTAAATCAAGATCAATCATCAAACAGGACCTGTAATTCATTAAAATGGCATGCAGAGAATATAAGTCCAATTGCATGTGCATGAGCAGCACAAATTGGCTGCTTGTGCTTCTAGATTTCCATTTGCATCTTAATTCATATAATTGGGTTTGGGGATTAGGGAGAGGGATACTGTCAAATCCAAACATCCTCCCTAAACTACAAGCAAAAAATCTCAAGGATTTTTCCTTTGCCAGAAAAAGGCAGCAAGACACAAAGGGGGGAGACCACTACTCCTCTAGTCCTATATATGCCAACCTATGATAGTGTATAAAGCATTCTATTTGGGGATGTAACTCAACTCCATTAAGTTGTTTTCTGTGATTATTAGTCTGACTTTGCATTACATGTGAAGCAGTGCTTATTATTTGGTTTTCTCCAAACAAACCACGAGCAGAACATGCACCAGCATATTAAACCATAGTTTATTTTTAACTATGGCTTAATATGTCATCCAAGCCTGGTAAATGTTTAGCACTTTTCTCCAAGCAACTAGCGATAAGGAATAAGTAGTACAAAAGAGGAAAGGGCTCTTCTACCTTTAATAGTTGTGCAGGAGTAGAAATTTGAGCACATGCAGTTTCTTAAATAAGCCCTAGACAAAAACCTCGTCGCATTATTCAAATGTAATTTCAATATAGCCGTATGTATTGAGCACCCACATTCCTCTTTATTGTTTTTAGTATCATCAGTGTACTTAGTGCTTTAACATAATTACAAAAGAAAAAGAAAAAAGCAAGTCTCTGTCCCACAGAGCTTGCAATCTGAATTTACATTTTTAACAACTTTCCAATATATTCATGAATGTACAAAAAGGCATCCCACGGTGAGGAGCTGGTTAATTCAGGGGGGAGGATTGGCTTACACAACCACTGGGTGGAGCTTGACAAACCAGCAGATTTTTTTCCAGACAGCAACTGTTAAACAGAAATGCCTAAGCCAAAGTGCCTTGCCTCACACATGCTGAAACATATTTGCAATGGAAATGTTTGTGCTTTAAAGGACAAGGGAACAAAAGGACAAGAGAAGGAGGATATTTCAATCTTCTGTCCTCTAATCAGATGTTTGCGCAGGATTGGTTTATGTTCTCCAATGTTTGCATCAAAATATTAGCATACTAGTGTAATTCAGCCCGTTGAGTAAACGGGCGCTAGAACATCCCAGGGTTCGGAGAATAAGAATGAGAAAGGAAGGAAGAATAAGAATGAGGGAGAGGAAGAAAGATGGGAAGGAAGAAAAGAGGGAGCAGGATAGAGAGAGGAAGGAAAGAGGGGAGAGAAAGAAGAGTAGGAAATAAGGAAGGGAATAAAGAAGGAAATAAAAAGAAAGCTGGAGAGAAGACAGAAAGGGAGAAAGAAGGAAGGAAGGAGAGGGAAAGAAAGAATAAGAATGAGGGAGAGGAAGGAAGGAAGGAAGGAAGGAAGGAAGGAAGGAAGGAAGGAAGGAAGGAAGGAGGGAGGGAGGGAGGGAGGGAGCAGGAGGGAGAGAGGCAGGAAAGAGGGGAGAGAAAGAAGAGTAGGAAAGAAGGAAGGGAATAAAGAAGGAAAGAAAAAGAGGGAGAGAAGACAGAAAGGAAGAAAGAATAAGAATGAGGGAGAGAAAGAAAGATGGGAAGGAAGGAAGGAAGGAAGGAAGGAAGGAAGGAAGGAAGGAAGGAAGGAAGGAAGGAAGGAAGGAAGGAAGGAAGGAAGGAGGGAGCAGGAGGGAGAGAGGCAGGAAAGAGGGGAGAGAAAGAACATTAGGGAATAAGGAAGGGAATAAAGAAGGAAATAAAAAGAAAGAGGGGGAGAAGATAGAAAGGGAGAAAGAAGGAAGGAAGGAGAGGGAAAGAAAGAATAAGAATGAGGGAGAGGAAGGAAGGAAGGAGGGAGGGAGCAGGAGGGAGAGAGGCAGGAAAGAGGGGAGAGAAAGAAGAGTAGGGAATAAGGAAGGGAATAAAGAAGGAAATAAAAAGAAAGAGGGAGAGAAGATAGAAAGGGAGAAAGAAGGAAGGAAGGAAGGAGAGGGAAAGAAAGAATAAGAATGAGGGAGAGAAAGAAAGATGGGAAGGACGGACGGACGGACGGAAGGAAGGAAGAAAAGAGGGAGCAGGAGGGAGAGAGGCAGGAAAGAGGGGCAAAAAGCAAAAAGCAGTGCCGCCATGTTGCTGTACCCCGCGAGGACCCCACCCTCGGATCAGGGGCTGCCCGCGCGAATGCCTGGCTGCCTGCTCGCGCCACCTCGGACACCCCGTCGCCGAGGGGGGAGGAGGCGGGCGCCGCAGAGGACAGGGAGAAGGGTCGTTTTCGGTGCCGGGTAGGCAGGCATTCAACAGGTGGAACACTCCATAAAGAATAAAAATAAAAGCGCAGCCGGGAGAGGGGCGGGCGCCAACGGCTTTCTCTCCCCTCCGCCCCAAATGCTTTAATTTCCCCTCAAACGCGGCGATAAGAGAGGGGCGCGCTGGCGGCAGCGGCAAGGCCGGATCGTAACCCTTGGCTATAGGAAAAGCCGGGGCCGCGGCCGTCACTTCACGCCGCGCTGCCCGGAGAGGCAGGCACAACGGGCGGCCGGGCTGAAACGGAGGGGAAGCCCTGGGACCCACGGCGCACATCCCTGCCGGTGGAGGCAGCTTCGTGTGACCGACGGGAAGGAAGGACGACGTTTGCAGGGCAGGGGGAGTCGGGAGGTGGCTGAGGGGAGAAGCGGCGGCTGCCGCCGCCTCACAGCACACCGCCAGGAGAGGTGGGCACAACCAGCGGCCGGGCGAGAACGGAGGGGAAGCCCTGGGACCGCGCAGGCGTCGCCTCTGTCGCCGCCTCCACCGGCGGGGATGTGCCCCAAGGGCCCCAGGCTCCCCCGATGGACTACCGAGCAGCTGAAGAGGCCAAGCGCTGAGCAGGCGGGAGAATGGGGTGCGGGAAGATGGCGGCGCCGGCAGGGCCCACAGCAGCAGCAGCCGCTCTCGAGCGTGAGGCGTGAGGAGAAGCTGCCAGTGGCTCGTTTACTGAGTTCTGGTTCTCTTCATGGGTGGGGAAAGCGCGTGGTGTGTTCGTTCCAAGTCTCTGGTCCAATCCCTGTGTCCCTGGGGTGGGGCACATGCGCAGTAGCCCAGGGACACACGGGAAAACGTGGACGCAGGGACACTTGCATTTTATATATATAGATGAACTAGCATAAAGTAAGGACAGGAGAAAGAGGTTATCGTTTGATAGATGATTTGCATTTAGAGAATGGTGACTAGGACTGTTTTTCCACAACTTTAACTGTTATGATTTTGTTCAAAGTCATGTTTTGTTCATATATGTTAGCAAATTTGACTTGAGTTGTGGCAAAATTGACACTGCAGCACACTGCAAGGTTAACAGCCTCAACTTATTTGTTTATTGGACTTTTGGCCCACACAGCCCTCTAGTGAGGGGTACATTAGTACTGTATACACAATAAAAATGTTAATTTTAAGCATCAAACTAAACAAGACATATTTGTACAACTCATTCTAAATGAAAAGCTTATCCTAGAGTTTAGAAACTGCTCAAACAGAAAAGCTTCTTAGAGTTAGACTTTGGAGGGTGGGAGTGCTATAGCTGTGTTTCAGTCTTGTTCTGCAAACTTGAGACATGGACAGGGCGGTGCTGATAAGGTGGCATTCTGAACATATCTGTGCAATTCTGATAATCCACAAAAGAGGGGAATTCTCTTAAAGATTTCTGGTGTTTGAGAAGAGTCAATGTCATTGCATCCTGGGTGTGATAATGGCTGCACAAATGGTTGAGGAATGTTCAACAAAACTGTAACATGTAAGAATGATGTCACAACTGCATCAAAGAAATGAATGACCCAATGGAGGTGATGGTGTCATTTCAGTGGGAGTGGTATGACTGCAGCAGGAAGCTGCAAAATGGCAGGCAGGCGTGTATGGATTTTTCAGCTCCAGACTTGGGTATATGCAAGAGAATGCTGGGAACCTTCCCAGCACTGGGATTCAGGGATGCAGAGGGAAAGAGCCCAGTGAAGGCTAGTCCACTGCGGCTACTCGGGCTCAGCAACACTCACACTGAAAATGTCAACCAAGTTTTTAAGAACCCCTCAAAATCTCAGAGCCACACACTTTTTCTGCACCACATTTTATACTTCTTTCGACTTACCAAGGCATTTCTGTCATTCTCACATTCTCTGTCCATATGCTCTCTAAATTACTCAAAACGACCCTAATTCAAAAGTATAGCTATGGCACAGAGGTCCCTCTCACATGTCTCAAAGTAGAAAACCCATGTAACTGATTGGGCTGCCAGAAAGTCAGTCCAATTAGGAAAGCTTTTCCGCCATCTGTTGTTTTGAGACCAGTCCAGAACAACCGCTATAGCAGACATGGGAGGAGTCAGAACTGCTTCAGAAACAGCCCTATGTGCTAGTATTAGCCTACCAGAATCATACACTGGTTTTCAGCATGGTCAGGGCTATTTCCCTGAAGACTAGAGGAATTAGTGTGTTTTCTGAGGAGCTATTTTTGTTGTTGATTAGTTTAGTATTTGTTTTGTGACCTTGCCAGAGAGACAACAAGCAAACAACAATGAGTCTCTTTCTATAACCAGTATCTATTTTTTACTTAATCATTCTGCATTGATTGATTGATTGATTGATTGGGTGGAGAAATAGTGGCTGGCTTGTTTTATTTATTGAAACAAACTCTGTATTAACCATTTCCCTACATTCACTCATTAGAAGCCGCAGCAGCTGCTGGGCTGGGCAAGTCAGGTCAGGTAGATCTGGGCCATTTGCAATTCCAGGATATTTCCAGAAAAGGTGTGTGGATGTGGTTCCTACAAGCCCCTCTCCTAGCAGGGGATACATCCTGAATGCATAGAAATGGAGGGAAATGTTATCACTGTTATTTCTACCTTGCTCTTTTGGGAGTTTATCAGTGAATTTCTGAAAGTAAAAGCTTGGGCTATATGCCTGTCTGGATATGATTCCACACCTTCCCCAAACCTGGAAAATATTCTCCTGAATCTCAAACAGAGGTTGATTATTATAAGTCTGGTGTGATTCTTCTGTTTTCAGGAACAAATATGTTCCGATGTGCTCTGATGTGTCCCTCAAATATGTTCCGATGTGCTCTGATGTGTCCCTCAAAAAGCCAGCTAAGCAAATGTTGGCGATGTTCCCCAAAAAAGTTCAACAACTTTTCCGGCCTCTTAAAAAACTTTGGCTGATCTCCTAAAAAAAGCTCAACAATGAGGATTGCTATGTCGCTGTGCATGTCACCAACCATTACAGGCAGGTGTGTGTGTTTCAGACAAAATAAGAGACAGTAAAAGAGCAGTTCAGTGGGTTCGGTGGAAAAATATATAAATATGTGCACCATCTTCATTGAGTATCTCAAGGAGCTGATCTACTTGAAGCTTAGACAAATTTGGAAATTACCATGGTGTGCTATGGATTTTTTAAATAAAATACTGCCTGGCGATTAAAGATCAAAGTCAGTGCATGTATGCTAACTCCCTGCCTTGTTTCATCCTCCTGCCTACTCTCTGGAACAACAAGGAAAATGTGTAATAAGATGAATGCACACTCACCTACTGCCTTTCCTGAGCAGGGGGTGTGGCAGCAGTATATCCTTTGGTTCTGTGCAGTCAGATAAGGAGGGTGTGTCTACCAGAGGCATGAAATCATGCATTATGCCACTCTAGTTTTGATAACCTGTTAAGCCCCTAATTTCACTAACAGGGTGAAAAGAACTGTTATTATAGAGGACAGGGTGGCAAGGAGTCTGGTCTTGAAAAAGACAAAACATCTTTAAGATTTAGAAGTAGGCTTTGTTGAAATGACTGGATCTAGCTTCAAAATAAATCTGTGGGGGTGAGAAGGGGAGGGGTTACTTTAAAGTCTGAGAATGAGCATGGGTATGTTTCTAAAGTGAACATGTTGATTCATTCACATAGGGAAGCATTCTTCATGTGGGCCTCTTCCTAATTTACGAATGGAATTAAGAGAAGGCAACTATACAGGCAAGGTAAGGGAATTATGGTTTTCCACACCCATACAATTAGCTTATTTTCCATTAGTTGACAAACTAGTTCCTAAACGAAGTACAGGACAGTCTGACCAAGTTGTTATGTTCAGTCAGCTCTATGTGAATAAATTTCTTAACGTGTCTGTCTGTCTCTGTGTGTGTTCATATAGCAGCAGCTGTATTTTTTTACAAATCTATCTGGAAAACACCTAAAAATTTCAAGGCAAACCTTTCATGCAAATACACAGGTGAAGGACAGGCTGCCCTTCTTAAGGAATTTGAAAGTATTCAGATTCTTACCTTGCCTTGTAGATATATGTAAAGAGCACCAGCTGAAAAACAATAATTGGTGGGTGTTAAAATCATTACAACTCAAAATGAGGTGGCAAATAAATGGGGAAATGCACATGGTCCACATAAAAATGACTGGGTGAACAGTGTGGAATATGTAGTAATAAACAACACCATTTACACATTTAGTTCAGATTAGAGACGGTAAGGAATGGGATGCTCGCAAAAGGGGTTTTGCTTTAAATCAGAATTTATTTGTTAATGTTTGGAAAGACTGCTATCAACAGAATATAGCTACTGTATATATTTTACATTTTGAGGTAAACTGAAAAGGATTGTATTATTTATGACAGCATTGTTGTTATCATTATTTTTCTTAACTATAACTGAGGATTTTGCTATAAAAAGGAGCTGCCCTCTATTAGATATTGTAAATGCATTAAAAACAATGGGTTAGAGACGTAATGATAAAATTGGAGAACCATCCAGTCCTTAAATGACATATGTTAAAATGGACAGCACCAATCCCAAATCCATTTGCACCAGTATAGTACTGATGCTGTCAAAGAGAACCTGTTGCAGCCAAGCAACATGATTGTACTGGCACAAAGCTAGGGGCAGTGCTATATCAATGCAATCAGTCATACACCAGCAGAACCCCATGTCAGAATCACAAAAAATGGATAGAATGAGAAATTGTTTTGGCATGAAAGGAATTAAGAAGTGGCCAGCCTGTCCTCAAAGTCAGGTTTGGATCCATTCCTTGCACCAGCATCATGAAAATAAAGTGGAGCTACCCTTGTTTGGTAAGGGAACCTAGCTGATGCTTTGAGATGCATGCAATTGTCCTACACCACTCTCTCCCATGTCTTTATATTAGCAACAGACTACCTTTTTGGGACAGATGTAGGAAAAT
Source organism: Zootoca vivipara (assembly GCF_963506605.1). Lineage (NCBI taxonomy): Eukaryota > Metazoa > Chordata > Lepidosauria > Squamata > Lacertidae > Zootoca > Zootoca vivipara. The sequence goes on along the minus strand of NC_083284.1, from coordinate 31,159,938 downwards.
CTATCACTAGGTGGCCTTCCTGCCTGCACCATACTATCATCTAGCGCTTTTTTTCTAAAAAAAAATGTTTAGGGTTACTCTTTTCCTACTCATATTGAATTACTACCCCTCAATGTTTAGGGGTATGCGTACCCCTGCATCCCCCCAGAAAAAAGCACTGTTATCATCTACTTGTATATAATTTTATTCTTTTTAGGGATAACATAAGGGTTCATAATTTACCTACATTTGTATATATCAATCTAGATGGTTTTTCATTACTGTACAATTACAGTACAATTCATAATTATGACGAATCTGTGTATCGGTAATCGATACCTGGCCAATTACTATTCTCGCTTGTTTGTGTTCTGCTTATGGCAACTATATATAGTCTCTACGTAAGAGCAGGAAAAAACCTCATTCAAAATATTTAGGAATTTACAGCACCCCTCTTTGAAATTTCCATGCATTTATATTTATCTATGTAATCATTTTTGTCCAACTAAATTGCAAATGGCATTAAACTAGTAATGGATTATACATATTCAGAACACCATTCCAAACGGTAAGGAAATCCAGATAAACTACACCCATCCCTTCTTCCCTGTACTCCGAATATGGTGTTCACTGATAAAATACACTGTCCAATGAAACTCCTGTTCTGTTCTGGGTGGATTAAAGAAGGAATTCCTTCTATTGTAGTTGCAGTTTTAAAAACCCATTATATTTGCTTAAGCAGTCTGCTTTAAAATAGCATGGATTAATATGCTCAACAGGAAGTTGGAAAGACAAGGTCAGATGTGGAAGTCTGTTATTGTTTAGCTTAAATCCCAAAACATTTACTTGGAAGTAATTTTCATTGGTTTCAGTAGGACCTACTTTTGAGTAAACCTATTTTGGACTGCAGCTTGACTCCTTGTAGTAAGCACATTTTAACCATTATGGCTCTGTGTGGAGCACTGCCATATGAAAGTGTTTTTCTGGAATATTACCCCTGGTGTGTTTTCCACAGCTTGGGGCTGTGGTACCCTCCAACACTAATAACTACAACAGGCATCCCCAAACTGTGGCCCTCCAAATGTTTTGGGCTATAACTCCCATGATCCCTAGCTAACAGGACCAGTGGTCAGGGATGATGGGAATTGTAGTCCAAAACATCTGGAGGGCTGAAGTTTGGGGATGCCTGAACTACAATTTCCATAATCCCTGAACTATGGCCATGCTAGATGGGGATTAAAAGAGATGCAGTTCAGTAACATCTGATATATTTCTGCAATATATTAATTCTGACCCCACCTGCTACAGACATAAACATCCTTCTTATATCACTTCTTTTTAGGGGAGTGGTGTATACATCTGTTTACCCATGTGCACACACGTTTGTACAAGGGGCCCTACTCTTACTGTATGCCAGTAATATCCATAGAGGGCTGGCAACAAGTGTGAGGTAGTCCTAGATAGAAGTTGGTCAGGAATCTTAGAATTACAGTAGCTTAATAGGATGCCCCTTTCCATGACCAACAAGAGAAACTGTTTTCAGCAAGCGCTTACAGAAGGCCTCTGGAGCTTGTGACCAATGCTTTGGAGTGGGGAGGTGTTAAAATAGGAAATCCTGCTTTCTCCTGGGCCTGATGTGGTGTGCAAAGCATGTCCTGTGGGTACTAGGAAAATGGCATGTTTTGTTCATTTATACAGCAGCCATATACCCTGTTTCTCATATTTTAAGACATACCCATAAAATAAGCCATAGCAGGATTTTTAAGCATTCAAGGAATATAAGCCATACCCCGAAAATAAGACATAGTGATAGGCACAGCAGCAATGCCGGCCGCGGCAGGAGGAGGAGGAAAAAAATAAGACATCCCTTGAAAATAAGCCATAGTGTGTTTTTTTGAGGAAAAAATAAATATAAGACGTGTCTTATAATATGAGAAACACGGTAACTGCAACTCACAAAGCAAAACAAAACAAAACACGGTAGAATAGTGTTAAAGAATAAAAACTGGGACATATTGAATAAAAAAACCCGAAGCACAATTAAAACAAAATACCGTAGCGAATTAATGTGGATTTCGGTGAAGGATATTTTTTGGGGGAGGGGTTGCCTATTTTAAAAAGAAGTCCATTAGGGAAAGGGGTTTATGCAGCCACTAACTATTAAAAACAGCCTGCTGGGTCAGTCCAACCGCCCACGCAGTCCCTGCGCCCGTTCTCACAACGGCTACCCCAATGCCTGTGAGGAAGCCCGCGCAAATGAGCCCTCTCTCGCCCGTGCTTTCCAGCAGCTGGGACGATATACTGTACAAATTTTCCCTCCTTCAGCCAGCATTTTTCTCAGGGCGAGTGTTAACAAGCCTGTGAGGTAGGGCCTACCTGATTTTTATTTTATTTGCACAGAGCGCCCCGTGTTCTTAGGTGCAATATACCACTGACAACTCATGACGACGCTCATGCATCTTCGCCATTGTTAAGGCAAAAGAAATTGAAAAAATTCCGGGAGCCTCTCGGAGATAAGCAGCGCCTTCGCCGCCCTGATTTTATAATCGATAAGGGAAAGGGCGGGGAAGCACAGAAGCATGTTTATGGCGTCGACGAGCCCCCTTCTCCCCCCCCCCAAAAGAATATTCTAGTCCAGCGCCCGCAACGCGCGCGCGGCATTCCTCCGTCGGCACCACGTGAGCGCCAAGAATTTATGAGGGCGAAGGCTCGCTCGCGCGCGGACGCCACACGCGCGCACACATTCTCTCTCTCTCTCCAACCAACCCCTCCCAGGCGAAAATTCCCCTAAGGTGGAAATCTGCCGTTGGGTAACCGCGTGCGCCTCTTTCTCATTCGTTCTGCTGGGCGCGAGCTAGCGTGGGTGACGTGTCCTTACCAGTGACCAATCGGAGCCCGGGCGAGGAAGAGTCAGACGGCGCCCCGCCTGCGCCTCCCGCCTCCCTCCCCCGTCGCGGGGCGGAGCGGTTCCTCTCAGGCAGGCGCTGGCTGGGCAGTGATGGCGGACGATGGGGATGGGAAGCTAAGGACTGAACAAGGAGGCGGGGGTGGCGGCGGCGGCAGCAGCAGTAGCCCGGAGGAGACGGCCGCCGGCAGCTGGCTCGGGGGGAGCGGCGGCTTCGACATGCTGCTGAGCTTGGCGCTGCTCGCGATCGTGGCGCTCGCGGCCTATCGGCTCTACAGGCGCTGGGGCAAGAGGAGCGGAGTGGGGGGCGCGGCGCAGCAGGGCCAGGCCGACTCCTTGCCCCGCATGAAGCGGCGGGACTTCACGCTGGAGCAGCTGCGCGAGTATGACGGCGCGCGCGCGGCGCGCATCCTCCTGGCTGTCAACGGCAAAGTCTTCGACGTGACCAAAGGCAGCAAGTTCTACGGGCCCGGTGAGGGGGACGGGGGGAAGGGGGCTAGCGGGGGTGGGGCATACATGCCTCCTGGGTGAGCGAGGGTGGGACAAAGGCTGGGAGGGGGAAGAAGGGAGAAACGCCCCCGCCCCCAAGTAGCAGGTGTAAGTAAGTAAGTGGGGGAAGGGGAAAGGCCCGCTTTGCCCACCCACATGGGTAGGTGGAGAAAGAAGATATAGCAGGCTCCACACCCCCAGGCTGGGGGTGGGGCGGGTTTCAGGGCACATTTGGAGGCAGGGAAGTGCCACTGGAACCACAAAATACCCATTTCGCTGGTGATCTCTGAACTCTCCCTTCCAAAACAAAAGGTAAACACACACCCCAAATAAAATACAGACAAGGAAGCAGACAGCATCTACACAGAAACAGGTAGCCCACATCCAACCAAACCGAATAATGTGAAATTTAAAATAATCATTAAAAAAAACTAAGGAGGTAGGGGGCCTTGGCAAATATGAGGGCTTGTTTATGGGTATGCCAGGTAAAAGGTAAAGGGGCCCCTGACCATCAGGTCCAGTCGTGTCCGACTCTGGGGTTGTGGCGCTCATCTCGCTCTATAGGCCGAGGGAGCCGGTGTTTGTCCGCAGACAGCTTCCAGGTCATGTGGCCAGCATGACAGAACTGCTTCTGGTGAACCAGAGCAGCGCACGGAAACGCTGTTTACCTTCCCGCCGGAGCGGTCCCTATTTATCTACTTGCACTTTGATGTGCTTTTGAACTGCTAGGTGGGCAGGAGCTGGGAGCAACGGGAGCTCACCCCGTTGCAGGGATTCGAACCGCCGACCTTCTGATCAGCAAGCCCTAGACTCTGTGGTTTAACCCACAGCGCCACCTGGGTCCCTTGTGGGCATGCCATGGTGCCCACAAATACAGTCTTGGGCACCTAAACTTTCATTCCTTGTCTTGTTCACACATCTGCTTTACTTTCAGACATTTAGTCCCTTTTGAATGCATATTTGCCCTGGAGTGAGCAAGCTGTCTTTGGCATATTTGCTTCCCATATTTGCTGGCTTGTTTCATTTCCCTACACATGTAATTCTCTGGACTTTGATTAACTAACTAGAAATAGTTCCAGCCTTTTACAATGTGAGTTGGAATCCAGATTCATTTTATTAAGGCTTGGATATTTACTCTTTCTGCAAGTCTCTCAGCAATTGCAATGGTAATTGGGCTGCAGTCTTACACATAGTTACAACAGAATAAAGTTTATAAGAAGTTGACGTGGAGCTGTGGACTTCATCTTATACTGGTCCTAACCATGTGCAGATAAAGGCTTATTGATTCATAACTGTGCAAAGTTCTTGGCAGCTGGAATAAAATTTGTCTTGCTTCTGATTAGATTTTACCTAATATATATTAAAGTAGGTGGGGGATTGGCAATATATAGTCCAGTTCTTAATATGTTTACTTGCAAGTAAGTCCTACTAAGTAGCGGGTTTAATAATTAAACATTATTTTATTCAATAGGCTCCCAATGATCTTTTGTGAAGTATATAGTAGGTAGGTAGTGAAGGAAAAGTAGGGCAAGGATTTTAAAAAAAATCATTGTACATAGAAAGTTAATAGTTAGAATAAATTTACAAATTATATGAGTTTGGGGCTGCATTTTTAATTAAAAAAATTGCACAACCAATGGGGCATCTGTGGCCCTCCCCAAATGTTGTTGGACTTCAGTTCCCATCTGGCCGGGAACAATATCTGGAGGTTCATATATTCCCCATCCCTGCTGTACTCAGTTGCCTGGGGGTCAGTCACAATGAAACTCTGATTGCCTTGGTTCTGTGTACACACAGATGTGCATACTGTAAGTCAGTTTGTATATAGTTAAAAACTTCTCCAAACAAAGCACAGACAATGTACACATAGGTTGTAGTAAGCATGTTAGAAGAGGCATTTTTCTGTGTAAAAGAATTGTGAATATCTCTAAATAGTGTTGCAATCTATTTTGAAGGTAATTTTAAAAGATCTGTCCATTAATCATGATATTTTTAATTCATTAAAGACCTTAATTGAGTGGTTAAACTTTGTGGCCCTGTTTATTTAAATATCTTGCTGACCACTTACACACTGCAAATGTGCAACTTGTGCTGGTGAAGTAAAATAGTGGTAATGTAGGTACAAATAGATAACATGGCATTTGGGCTACTAAACCTTCCTCCCTGAATACTGGAATCAGTTGTGAGAATTTGATGCTGGAATAGGGGTCTATTGTGTCTTGCATTGTGCTGAGCATTGAAACTAATTTTTTCCAGCTCTCTCTGCAGGCTATATACTGGCCACAATATGCTAACTATCAAGTAGGTATCTTGACATTTTCACTATCACACAATACAGCAGTCCAAATCACAGTGATCCCACAACTGAGGAAATGAATCTCATTTTCCCAGCAACAATATGTTTTGATATTTAATAACAAAAAAGTACTATTAGTAAAACTAATTCTTAAACTATTATAACTTACTTAAAGAATAAGCAATATGTGTACCGGTATCTGTTATGTTATAAACCTTCCTGGAAAGTACCTTGGAAGACTCCTACAGAAGATCTTCAGCCTTCTAACATGGATGGGTCACTAAATGAATTATTAATAAAGGAGACATCTTTTATTAGAATATGCTTGTCCATCTAACACTGAAAGAAGTGGTGGCTTGTAAACTTGAGGTTAACATATGTGACTTCAGTGAATCAAATGATGCTGAGTCAAAAGCACAATAGAGACTGGTAAGCACTCCATGTTAATGGAGATTTTATTTCTTATATTTTGCCCTTCTCATGAGAGTGCAGGGTGGCTAAAAGCAAATGGTAGAGCAAAGTAAAAGCACACTACAAAGTATAGCAGACAAGTCAGCACTAAATTAGAGAAATACCATATAAATTATGCCACTTACTATACCCCAAAGGCCTGTTGGAACAAACAGGTATTTGGTTGCCCTCTGTGGGGAACAGTCTGAGTGTGGTAGGGAAGGGGTTCCACAGTCAGAGCAAGACCATTGAGAAGGCCCTGTCTCGTGTGGCGATCCTCTAGGTCAAATTCACTGAGGGTACTACAAGCTAGGCTTCCCCTGCAGATCTCAAAACAAAGGTTTGCTGATACTGGGGAAGGCATTCCTGCAAGTACTTGAGTTCTAACCCATTTTTTAATGCTATTATCTTATTGAATTGGACCTGGTAAGCTAGCACAATTCTTTCATGTTCTGTGTCATTTACCATTTCTTGCTGCCCTGCACAACAGCTGGACAGTAGCACTCTGTGGCAGCTGCAGATTCTAGGTCATCTTTAAGGAAACACCCATGTAAATTGTGTTGCGTTAGTTCGATCAGGAGCTGTCTGAGTGTGGACAACTGCAACTAGATCATCCTGATCCAAGAACAGCTTTAATTGGCCAACTAGCTGGAGCTGGCACTCCTAGTGGTGGAGACAATATCCAGGTAAGGGACCCCTGACCATTAGGTCCAGTCGTGACCGACTCTGGGGTTGCGACGATCATCTTGCGTTATTGGCCGAGGGTACAGCTTCCAGGTCATGTGGCCAGCATGACAAAGCCGCTTCTGGCGAACCAGAGCAGCTCACGGAAACGCCGTTTACTTTCCCGCTGTAGTGGTACCTATTTATCTACTTGCACTTTGACGTGCTTTCGAACTGCTAGGTTGGCAGGAGCTGGGACCGAGCAATGGGAGCTCACCCCGTCACGGGGATTCGAACTGCCGACCTTCTGATCGGCAAGCCCTATCAACAATGTCAACCCCCCCAAAAAAAACCTATGCACCTGTTATTTTAGGAGGAGTGCTGCTAATAGGCTACTAATTCTGAGACCTGAGAATCACCTACTCACAACACATTCAGCTTAAGAGTATTAATAGAACACAATAAGCCAAACTTAGGCATTTCTCAACCTCCTCATTTCTGTAAAAGCCATGCTTATGCTTTTGAAGTCCATAGATTGCAAAATGTTTAGCTTTGTCTAGATTTTGCCTTTTTCATGGAATCTAAAACCTCCCTGAATTAACGCTTCAGTAGTAACAATAAATATATGATAGTCTATGTTGTTCAGCTGCCCAGATGATTTCTTTTTTTGCAACTGCTATGATATTATCAGAATAGATTTGGGTGAGGGGTTTATGAACAATACGAACAGCTGTCCCATGGAACTATGCTGTCATTGCAAGAAATGACAAATTATCGGATACCAGTTTCTTTGGTAATCTTAACTGTTACATAGTGAAGCATTATTTTTATGCTTTAAATTTTACGAATTACAGTATTTGTTAGGCTAACAAATATAACCTGCCCTGGGATCATGATGAACAGAGGCCTAGACTTTGATTACTTATTTCAAAGTACCGGTGGTAATAATAATAAAAAAGCAAACTAATGTCCCAGTTGATATATCTACCATTGCTTGCCAGTAAACAATAAAATTGTGAGCCCTTCTGTGCCTTTCATTTTGGCTAGTTCCACACATGTCAATAGACACTCCTAAACAGATGGAGAATTGGTGTATTTCTGGTTTCTAGTGCATACTATTTTAGGAGCAGTCATTAAGTTCACAATTTTTTTAGGGATTCCAAGTGCAATCATATCTAATGTGACTAATAAAGGGTATGTATGTATGTACGTACTTACAGTATGTATGTATTTAGCCACCCTTCATCCCTAGATCTCAGGGTGGTTCACAAGATAAAAATACAATATAGTGACCACAAAATGTATAATAAAAACAAAAAGAAGTCATGAAGTTTGAGATACTATTCTCCAGGTTTCCTAGGTTTGAGGTACTATGCTGTCCCCAGGGAGGCTTGCCTGGCACCTTCATTTCATATCTTTAGGCACTAAGCAAAACCTTTCCTCTTCACCCAAAGCCTTTGGCTAAAAACAACTACTGTACAAGCTTTTTAACTGCGTGGAGGGGTATTGCTTTTGTTTGTTACTATGTTATATATTGTTGTGTCTTTATATTGTAAACCACTCTGATCCTCGGATGAAGGGTGATCTAGAAATTTAATAATTATTAACATTTAAAAGACTCTTTACATGTCCAAAAGCTGACTACTATATTGGGGTGCTTTCCTTTTGAGTCTACAGTCAGAGGTTTTTTAGTGATCCTTTTAATAACTTGAAACACTGCTGGAATGTATGGAACTGAGGAGGAAAATTGTAAGGAGACTTGGAACAAAGTACAGTTCAAATCTTCAGCCTATGATTATGAGAATGATTATAGGTGATTCATTAATGGCATTTAGACCTATTAAAACTACAGTACACATGATTAGCGGACCCATATCACTAAAGTGCTGGAGAGGTGGTGATGAGATTGGATGCTACTGCTGTGTGGTGGAAGTGTAAGATAGTTGAAAACTGCTGGAAGTTAGATGTTCATGATACAGTATTTTAAACAGACCTCTCTTAATTCAAAATTGGCTTTGTTTATCGTTTTTCTGAACAACCCAGATTGCATTATTTACAGGACTTTTGTAAGCTTTGCCATGCTCATAAAATTTGTGATATCTGTGGGAAATTATATTCAAACATAACTATGCACAACCAGTAGTTAGTGTCGGAAAGGACAACAGGGTTGTATTGCTAGATAGACTCAGCTAAGTCACACACCCTCTCCTCCAGAGATGGAGAAAGTAAAGCCTTCTTCCTCCTCTTCTTTCTCCCCTTCTCTCTCTCTCTCTCTCTCTCTCTGTGTGTGTGTGTGTGTGTGTGTGTGTGTGCGCGTGCGCATCATGTAAGCTTTGTGGGAGTTCCACTGTGCAAGTGGAAGTTCTTGCATGGGGCAGCTTTGTTTAATGAAACATTCAGTGTCTGTGTTGGTGTACTGATTTATCATTGCAGTTGTTTTTGAGGCTACAGGTAGCTTCTTGGTATAGTTGTATTTTTCTACTATAAACTATGACTCTTAATAAAAATGTATCTCTCTTCACATTAAACTAGAGTTCTGTTCATTTTCTTTCTAAAATTTGGGTCTGTCCTTTAACCCAAAAGTATAATAGAAAATGTTTTTTTCCAAGCATAGCAAGGTAAAATATGCTTAAACTCTTTTAAGTGCATAGTTGTGAAAAACACTAATGAATTTAAGCCTTAATATATGTATTTATCTGAAATCCTAGTATTGCAATGTGGACAAAAGTTTTAGAAAGTCGTTTTTGTGGTTGTAGGTTGTTCTAAACTATTTTTGTTATATTTAGGTTACATATGTTCTACCATGTGATCTTGAATTCCTGAAGCAGTCCATTGATCAGATAATATGAGCCAATTCAGCACAAATTGGTCATATACGATTTAATGAGAATGACTGCTATCATTCTGTTATTAAACGTTAAACCCTTTATGTGACTTGTTTCAGTAGATAAGTGTATAATAGTGTCACTGTTCATTTGAATAAAAACAAAAAAACTTATTTCCATAACTTGAATTTCTGTGCCTTTTTTAAAAAGTCATTTAGTAATTTTCTAGATGTTATGTAATCTTAAGTTTCAAGTTCAGCTATTTCCAAAGGTCAGGTTGATAAAAGTTAGTTGTGTTGCCAAGTTCCATTACAGCAATTGTTAAACCACAGATCAGAAGGTTGGCGATTCGAATCCCTGCTATGGGGTGAGCTACCATTCTTTGGTCCCTGCTCCTGCCAACCCAGCAGTTCGAAAGCATGTCAAAGTGCAAGTAGATAAATAGGGACCGCTCCGGTGAGAAGGTAAACGGCATTTCCGTGCGCTGCTCTGGTTCACCAGAAGCGGCTTAGTCATGCTCGCCACATGACCCGGAAGGTGTACACCGGCTCCCTCAGCCAGTAAAGCAAGATGAGCGCTGCAACCCCAGAGTCATCCGTGACTGGACCTAATGGTCAGGGGTCCCTTTACCTTTACCTTTACCAAGAAAAATATTTCACGCTTCTCTAAATGTTTTGTGGCTTTGTTATAGATTCAGTTTCTTTAACCAAAATCTGTTCTGCCATTCATGTATCATATGGCTTATATAGTATTTGAGTTACGGTAGTGACCTCCTTTGTTAGCTTGCGCATTTCACTTCATTTGAACAGCATTTTGTAGAGGAAAGTTCATGTTTGTGGATTGTTCAGCTTCTGTGTTAGCCAATGCTCTGTCCAGGAAAGTAGGATAAACTTATATTTTGCAGTCCTGAGTAGAGACAGTCACGCAAATTTAAAGATGTTTGCACTCATCCACTGTGTGACTAGCATTTGTCATGTATTTTTAAAATAAAATATTATAATTGGGACAAAGGAGCAAAGCAGTTTGAGTTCCTGAATAAGCTTGTTTGTTCAAGCTCAAGTTTATTAAACTGTTCAGTTAGCTCTGATGTTTGGCAACAATTAATCTGGGGTAGGGGATTATGAGAACACATCAATGTTATTCTGAAAGGATAATGCAAGTGAATGACTGAATACATGGGTCTGTTTTTTTTTCTATTTTCAGAGGGTCCTTATGGAATATTTGCTGGCAGAGATGCCTCAAGGGGACTGGCAACTTTCTGTCTAGATAAAGATGCTCTTAGAGATGAATATGATGACTTATCAGACTTAAATGCTGTGCAAATGGAAAGCGTTAGAGAATGGGAAATGCAATTTAAAGGTAATGTTTAAATTGGGATATTCCTTTAAATCAAATGGAAAGTGAGTACTTTTAAATGTGTTTCTCAATTATTTTGCAGAAATTGGTATTTACTACATTGCTAGTGATTTTTAGTTTGAAAATGTCATGGTTCAGCTTATGTAAATATTCAGTTAATATGCATAGGTATAGTGTATCTGTGTGGAAGGGGAGGTAAGAGACACCTTAATAGGTTTCCATGGCTGGGCACAACAGGACAACTCCCTTCCTCAGTAGTGAAAATACTGGATCAGATGGGGGAATCAGGAGGATGTGGAGGCAGTTGGTTTTAAGTCTAAGTATACAGTTGCCTCTTGTTAATTCTGCTGCCGCAAGCAAGATAAAAAATTGTGCTGGCTAGGATTGATGGGAGTTGTCATCCAGAGCATCTGGGGGACACCAGATTAAGGAAGGTTAGGATACCTAGTGCCTCTGTAAACATCAGCATAAGTCTAAGTACCTATTGTGGGGGAAGGAGGTACTGCTGTGCTGGGAGTGATCACAGGGGTTCTTCCAGAATTCCAAGATCACTATCTCATGAGTTGCTTGTGTACCCTTCAAGGACTGCGGTACATTCACATCATTGTAGAGACATTCTTGCATGGATGCTTGTGCAGGCAGAACTTAGTCCTTGACTGTTCCTTAACAGTCAACATGGGAGGGTAGTGGTTGCAGAGGCAAAAGCCACTGCTCTCTGCAAGTTCAGTTAACCTCTGACACTTGTTGCTGTTTGGTGAACATGGGTGGACAAGTCAGTGTCAAGAAGACCTCCCCCCCCCCCATAAACACTAACCTTTCCATTGTGGGAGTATTATTTCCAGTATACGAGGATGTTTTTCAGGTAGGGGAAAGCTAAGAGAACAGCTTAGGTGTGTGTAATTACACCTTTAATCATTGATACTAACTAAAAACGTTAAGTTAATGGGCTGAGAGATAGACCAATGTTTATATAGATGTTTAATGTCATGTTGTAACTTTTGATTATAATATCTACATGTCTTTTTCAGAAAAATATGACTATGTAGGTAGACTGCTAAAGCCAGGAGAGGAACCATCAGAATATACAGATGAGGAAGATACCAAGGATCACACTAAACAGGAATAAACATTGTAAATCACCAAAGTCAGGGGCCTTTGGAACTGCAATCTCTTACTCCCCATCACAGAATGCCCTGTGTCTTTGGGTACAGTTCATCTGCTGCGGAAAACGACTTGATAGGTTTTGTACAAGAACATCATTACCCTCTCAACAAAAAAATTGATTACTAGGCATTCTTTGCTGCCAAACATATTTTTTGTTGCAGTTTAACTGTAATGCCTGGAAAGGCTTCAGAAATGGAATGGGCGCAGGGATTTAAAATGCAAAGAAAACTAATCTTTTTAGCATGTTGAAGCCTATGAACAGTTTGTTATTTACAAGCTTAAGCGTTTCATATGCCATTTTCTACTTCTCTTGACGCTAAATGAAAAACCTAGTTAAGGAATCCTAAGTAAATTTGGCTGCTGAAACATAATAAAATGAAAATACTCAGACTAGTTTGTGGGCCATTGGTTTCCATGGCAGAAAACTACTTCAGATCTCTGCAGATTAAAGGGTTTCAAATAGAATCTCCTGGAGGATAAAGGAAAATTTATCTGCAGAAGGTATCATCTGAAGCTTCTATGATTTTCCTTCCCCCTCAATCAAATCGGAATAATTGTGCCTTATTTCAACTTAGAGACTTGAATTGTTTTAAGGGAAAAGCCCAAATGTGACCTGAGTCACTAAAAGCAGCATTGAGGACTGAAGTTAGAACATTCGGGTGACTGGAAAACATTGATGTCATTCTGTATATAGAATGTAAAGGAATACTCAGTGTTACTGCCATATATATATATATATGTTAATATACATAAACTTAATTAGCAGTGTAATGGCCAAATGCACTCCCCTTTTGCTTTTTAAATAAACAAGCCCACCTCTTCCCTAAATTTATGGAGCCTAGACTCATATCTTTGAGAAATGAGGAATGCGCATGGATGTGGGTGCTCAAGTGCAAGAAATGGAGGGATGGTTCCTGCAGATACTGTAAATATGAATACAATTTTAATAAAGCATGTAAAATACCAAATGTGCTGTCAAACTTTATGTAGATGCTATTAAGCTAGTATCGGTGGCCAGGACTCGTGTGTATGAGTAAAAGAAGAAATATTGGAGATATTAAATATTTTTGCACTGCTATTAAATAAAGCTTTACCCAGCTCATTTTTACTTAGTCATCACACTTAATTCACAACAGAAATGTGACATTCAGGTACAGTTTATATGAATGAGAGCAAACAGGTGGCATATAACAGTGAAGCATGTCTGTATGTAGACATGCTTTGGCTATTACTTTTCATTTAAGGTTGTCATTCCTTTTTCTTGGCATATTACAAGCACAGCTTGTTTTTATCAATGTGGCAGGTAAAGGAAAAAAAACTAACTTTTTATTGAATGCATTTCCTGTAAATTAGTCAATAAAGTAGCATTAAGCTGCCATCAATGACCAACACAAGGAAAATCATGCCATGCAGTAATAAGACAGCCATGTGTCGTGCATGAAGAAAACCGAGCTGTGATCTTCAAGCTATGTGATATAGTGTGTTTAACAAACAGCATCCTCCTCCTGTCCAAAATGACCAAACAGTTCCGGACCATGCTCAGGTTGGCTTGTGAGTAGAATGTTCTTATGGTGTCAATAGGAAGATTTTCTATCTGCTGCCCCATTTTTTAAAATGTGAACATGCTGTTGTCCTTTAATTTGAAAATAAGCCTCCACTGATGAGCCACAGTTACAACTCTTCCACTCCAAAAATGTATTCCATAATTGAAATAATGCAGTCTGTTTTGAGAAATGAACAATTTGTGTTCCTACTTTTTTTTAAATAAAGTGTTCTGTAGATACATTGTTAGTGTGCTGTGTTCGTCATTTTACATTCAGGGAGTAAAATGTTGGACTTAACATAATTTCCCTTTCTATAGTGGATGCAGGGTATCCTCAAATCAATTGGTGTTCCCACTCCAGTAGGGCAGGGCTATGTAAATCAGACTTGTAATTGCCATCCTGGATGAGAGAGTGTCTCCCTAAGTTTAGGGATATAACAGCAACAATCTGAACAATTCAGAAATTGCAACCCTGAAAAGCAAAAATAACAGACGAGGAAACATGTAAGGCATCTCTATCCTTAAATAGCACCAGCAGAGAGCCAGACATTCCTAGCAGCAATAATCACTCCAGGTAGAATACCCTCAATCTACTGTAGAAGAGGAACTTCCCACAGTAAGTGCAACATTTTCCTACGATAGAGGGTCAGATTGGATGTTCAAAAACTACCCATCCATAATAGGGTTTTTCATTGTGGTTCCCACCTAAAGCTGAGACCACCTCTGAAGACACCTTGGAGAGAACCATTTAGTTCACAATGACACACAACACTGATGATCGTATGACTTCCCTACAGTTGTCCGGAGGATTGATACTGAACTACAGTGGTATTTGCACTTCACATGGAATGAGCAGTGGTCCTTTCAGGCAAGAGTGGGTGCTTTGTAACACAGAAATGCAAGCTTCCCCCCCCCCATTATAGTAAAGCTTTAAAGACTTTCCTCCCACCACTACCAAAAATTCAACATCCTTAGTACACCTACCGTACATGGTATCTTACAAATCTGCCCTCCTTTCTCCTAATTAGTGATATGCCCAACTACTGCTACCACGAGTCAGCTGCTACAGGTCTGGACTGATGACTGGCCCCATGGGATTTGCTGATGTGGTCGTAGCGTGGCAGGAGCAACAGGAGCATGGCCGATGCTCCTTAGTGGTGTGACAGTGATGGGAGGGGGACAAAATGCTCACACAGGCAAAGGTGGGCAGCGGCATCAAGTTGGTATTGAATGCTGTGTCTGAGGCACACCACTCATGAGAGCAGTGTCCACTTGTGTTGTTGTTTAGTCGTTTAGTCGTGTCCGACTCTTCGTGACCCCATGGACCATAGCACGCCAGGCACTCCTGTCTTGCACTGCCTCCCGCAGTTTGGTCAAACTCATGTTCGTAGCTTCGAGAACACTGTCCAACCATCTTGTCCTCTGTCGTCCCCTTCTCCTAGTGCCCTCAATCTTTCCCAACATCAGGGTCTTTTCCAAGGATTCTTCTCTTCTCATGAGGTGGCCAAAGTATTGGAGCCTCAGCTTCACGATCTGTCCTTCCAGGGAGCACTCAGGGCTGATTTCCTTAAGAATGGATAGGTTTGATCTTCTTGCAGTCCATGGGACTCTCAAGAGTCTCCTCCAGCACCATAATTCAAAAGCATCAATTCTTCGGCGATCAGCCTTCTTTATGGTCCAGCTCTCACTTCCATACATCACTACTGGGAAAACCATAGCTTTAACTATACGGACCTTTGTCGGCAAAGTGATGTCTCTGCTTTTTAAGATGCTGTCTAGGTTTGTCATTGCTTTTCTCCCAAGAAGCAGGCGTCTTTTGATTTCGTGACTGCTGTCACCATCTGCAGTGATCAAGGAGCCCAAGAAAGTAAAATCTCTCACTGCCTCCATTTCTTCCCCTTCTATTTGCCAGGAGGTGATGGGACCAGTGGCCATGATCTTGGTTTTTTTGATGTTGAGCTTCAGACCATATTTTGCGCTCTCCTCTTTCACCCTCATTAAAAGGTTCTTTAATTCCTCCTCGCTTTCTGCCATCAAGGTTGTGTCATCTGCATATCTGAGGTTGTTGATATTTCTTCCGGCAATCTTAATTCCGGCTTGGGATTCATCTAGTCCAGCCTTTCGCATGATGAATTCTGCATATAAGTTAAATAAGCAGGGAGACAATATACAACCTTGTCGTACTCCTTTCCCAATTTTGAACCAATCAGTTGTTCCATATCCAGTTCTAACTGTAGCTTCTTGTCCCACATAGAGATTTCTCAGGAGACAGATGAGGTGATCAGGCACTCCCATTTCTTTAAGAACTTGCCATAGTTTGCTGTGGTCGACACAGTCAAAGGCTTTTGCATAGTCAATGAAGCAGAAGTAGACGTTTTTCTGGAACTCTCTAGCTTTCTCCATAATCCAGCGCATGTTTGCTATTTGGTCTCTGGTTCCTCTGCCCTTTCGAAATCCAGCTTGCACTTCTGGGAGTTCTCGGTCCACATACTGCCTAAGCCTGCCTTGTAGAATTTTAAGCATAACCTTGCTAGCGTGTGAAATGAGCGCAATTGTGCGGTAGTTGGAGCATTCTTTGGCACTGCCCTTCTTTGGAATTGGGATGTAGACTGATCTTCTCCAATCCTCTGGCCATTGCTGAGTTTTCCAAACTTGCTGGCATATTGGGTGTAGCACCTTAACAGCATCATCTTTTAAAATTTTAAATAGTTCAGCTGGAATATCATCACTTCCACTGGCCTTGTTATTAGCAATGCTTTCTAAGGCCCATTTGACTTCACTCTCCAAGATGTCTGGCTCAAGGTCAGCAACCACACTATCTGGGGTGTATGAGACCTCCATATCTTTCTGGTATAATTCCTCTGTGTATTCTTGCCACCTCTTCTTGATGTCTTCTGCTTCTGTTAGGTCCTTACCACTTTTGTCCTTGATTATGGTAATCTTTGTACAAAATGTTCCTTTCATATCTCCAATTTTCTTGAACAGATCTCTGGTTTTCCCCATTCTATTGTTTTCCTCTATTTCTTTGCATTGCTCATTTAAGAAGACCCTCTTGTCTCTCCTTGCTGTTTTTTGGAAATCTACATTCAGTTTCCTGTATCTTTCCCTATCTCCCTTGCATTTTGCTTGCCTCCTCTCCTCCGCTATTTGTAAGGCCTCGTTGGATAGCCATTTTGTGTCCACTTGTATCCCGTCACAAAGTAGACTTCCCCCATTTTTCCCACCATCAAGACTCTAACCAGGTATTCTCAGCTATCTGGATCAGTAAAGGTAACTAAATGCTTTGATGTGGTGATAATGGAGAAAAATGGCCTCGTAGAAAGGAGACTGGGAACATACCACCCCTTAAGGCCAGAACTAATAAAGGAGATCCTCCACTCTTTTGTCTGACAACACTGGTGACTGAGTAATGCCCAATCACTAGCTAGCAGAGGTAGTGGTGGTGAGTGGTCCTCTTGCCTTTTCCTGGTCTGTGTCTTGGGGAAACTTGGTGTCTGCAACTAGTCCTGCACCATGATGTATCCAGTGGCAGAGTTCAGAGAATGGATAGTGGGTGGCATTCTCTTCACACTTACCTCTGCTGTCTTGATCATGAGTATATCACAACAGGTATGTATGAGATGAATATGCAATGACACCCACTGCACCAGCCATTTCTCCTGGGGGGTGGTTTTATTTGCAGAGCTCTGAGGAGACAGTCACACCACTATGGCTGCATGTTGCTCCCTGGGCTGTAGTTTCAATGCAGATGCAGATTCCCTGCTTGTATCTGTGCAAGCCCATTTTGAAGGGATCCTCCAAGGATCCTCCATTGAAATGTAGGGCTGTCCACCCCCTGCCCATCTAGGAAACACTGCAGCTTTGGGGTTCCCTGTCCTTTTCAACTGCCTCATCAACTCCCCCAACCTAAAGAGAAGCAAGGGGGGGGGAGAGAAATAGGCAAATGGAAAAGTTTGGCAAAACTCAGCTATTGCCCTGACCACTGAAGCTCAGCAGGACAGAAACTGCAGGAGGCCCTCTCCAACACAGGATGGCAGTTAAAAGCGATTTCCACAGCCCTATTACAGCATGGAAGGACCAACCCATTTGACGATACCCTCCTCCACTGTAGGAAAATTAAATTTTCCTGCTTAGATGCAGAAAATTAGCAAGAGCATCTGCTTGCACTTACGTTACAAACAAATCCTTAGCTTCAGGTGGTTGTGAGGAAGAGCAGAAAACTGGGAGATTCTTAAATCAGATTGCTGTATTTGGGCTGTCCTGTTCTACTTTGAAACCACTCTTCCTCCCCACTGAAAACTGTTATTCTTGGCACCTTGAGTTAGATGTGCACATGCACAGTACAAGCAAATATCAGCTGTCGAAAGAGCCAACCATGCTTTCAAAACCTTTTGATAGTTTTGTACTTGGCACCTTTTAAGAAATGCAAGAATGAATGGCACCAATCCCCAGGAATCCCCTATGAATTTATCCCATAGGCCCACCACCCCTGCCCCTCAAACAGGAGCCTAAAGATGCTGTCTGTAATTCAAAAACTGTTATGTGCAAAAGAGAACTGCTGATATTCCGATGGGTAGAGGGTCACACATTTCAAAGACTGCTGATGTTTGAGGGTACTGTACTGATCTACAGGAAGCCAGGAGGCTGAAAAATCCCTTTGATTAAGAACTGTGTTTGGACCCTAAATAGTTTATTTGAAAAGGATACTAAGCTTGCTGCCACTCAGAATCAGCCTACTGCAGTAGTGTTCAATATTTTCAAATCTGGAACCCACATTTAACTAATACATGCATTGGGCAACCAACTGGATAAAAAAAAACTATACTGTATATTTTTATATGGAGAAATGAATAAAAAGTACAGACGCAGTTCATCATACAAAGTAGGTTTAAAGCTCTACTTTGATGGCTTTCATAAAGGACATAGTAATAGTTGGAGACCATTGTCACATTGTGTTCTCCCTCCACTCAAGTCACAAGGCCCTTCTCCAGGGTGCTTGAAGGTTGGCAATAAATCAGAGTTGGAAGGGACCCTGAGGATCATCTTGTCCAATATGCAGCTGTCCCATGCATTGAACCTGCAACCTTGGCATTATCAGCACCATGCTCCAACCAACTGAGCTATCCAATGAGAGAGCCTTTTCAGTTGTGTCCCATCCTCCCTGCTCCGCCGCCAAGTGTATGGAATACTTTCTCCAGTAAGGACTGCTTCCCACAGAGACACAGACATCTTTTTTGGCACCAGGTTAAGACTTCCCTTTTCTTCGCAAGCATTTGGTGGAATGTGACCCAGCTCTATGAAGGCTTTGTTAGTGTTGCTGCGTTTTGGAGTTTTTCGGTTGGTTTCTAATGGAGGCTGCTGGGGTTGTATGATTTGTGTGTTGAATTGATGGTCGTTTTTTAATACTGTATGCTTTGAAACTTGCTAAGTGTATAGTGTTGAGCAGCTAACAAAACAACCTGCAGCTTAATAGTCTCCTGTGTAGGGTGTAGTTCCCATCTGTTCAAGCAACCATTTTAAATGAACAGGATTTGTCTGTTTCAGCAACAGAGCCAAGTGACTGAACAAGATGCCTATTGATGGTGTTCACATATAAAACCTCCTATGCAGGACGGAAAAAGCTAAAGAAGCACCTTCCTCAGTACAAGCCCGTTCATATCCTAAGATCTTCTTGGCACCCCAATGTCCATTATGTGGTGATGAGGGGAAAGGCCGTATCTGTGGTGGCCCCCCATTTGTGGAATGTACTTCCTCCCCTTAGAAATATCAGTCCCAAATATACTTCTATAATTCCAAAACTACATAAAGAACTTTATGCCCAGGCATTTGGAGGATGTAGGAGTATTTATTGATGTCTGCCTTTCATATTTGAGGTTTTTTAGTTTTAATTGTGTGTTTTTGGCTACTCTCATTGTTAAATTGATAGTTTTCATTTTTAAGTTAAGTTTATGTGTATTATAGCAACTGCCTTCTGAGGTCTATTATGAGAAGCAGGCTGTAACTATATCTAATGTATGATGGCACCTCTAGCATAAACATAGTAAATTGATATATGCCTCTAAAACCCAAGGTCTTCATCAGAGACTATGTCTATTCAACCCAACAGAAATAAATTAGAAGCACTTTCTAAATCTGTTTTATGACATACATTAGCATTTCCCCACACAATCAGCTGCTAGTGATTTTAGTAACCTTGTCACTATTTTACAAAGACATGCACTTAAAAACAAAACTCTGCTTGCCAAAGAAAGAAATGCCCTACTGCCCATTGTATTTATGAGGAACCATGAAGCAAGGTTTGGGGGGGGGGGCTTTCCAGGCAACCTGTTTTATTTATGGCAAGTCGCTTTGGGCATGATTTCTTTTGTGGAAAAGTGACATACAAATAAAACAAACAAACAAACGAATGAATGAATGAATGAATGAATGAATGGTGTCCATTAGCTAGTCTCTGATGCAGTTAATGTTCTCTTAAAAACAGCATTGCATTTAAAAACTCACCTGGAATAACCACAGGCATATGGAATTGAACTCTGTCCCTCCTCTCGGCAGACAATAAGCAGGCTTTGAGGAAGGAAGCTTCCTCCTTTTGCCCAGCACAAAAATGCACTCTGCTGCTGCAGGAGGGAGTGCTCTGTCCTTCTAGCAGCTGATAGCAATTTTTCTTTTCGAAATTATAAAAGCCAATCTGGGAAACTGATCAAAGGATGAGGTATAAAACATTTAACAACGAAATTGTTCAAACAGCAACCAAGTATTGCAGTTTGAATGCCAGGAACACAGTATTTCCTCAGCTAATATCAGATGCAAGAATACCATGTTTGAATCCAGCCCAAGAGACTTGATTCCTTGGCAATGAGCTCCACAGTCCCCAAATTAAAACCTTAAAAATAAAACTTGTGTAGAAAGGATTAATCCCCCTCCTTCTATTCCCATCAACTATTTGGGTAAAATGACTGACCTTTTGCTACCCAACAAGCAACAGATTTTTATGACTCAAGGGGGATTCAAATAGTAGAGACAAGCAACCTAAAACTACCAAGCAAGTCATGTGGTAATTTTCCTCTGTACTCTTGCTCATTTAAACATCTCTCTCTATGCATCAAGGCAGCATTTGCTAAGCACTTTGATTATTAAAAAATATATTTTTATGAACTAGCCTAACACATTGCCTATTTTTTCCATAAACTTAAATCTGCATAATGTAATCTGAGTTTTCTTGCCACAAACACTAGAATTTTGGAACATAGTGCATGAACAGCCGTATCAACAGGTGGTATAGGTGGTCTGCACAAACGGAGCCATGAAGCCATATTCAGCCCTTTATCCTTGTATGACAAACCCTTGTTTATCCCAGGCAGGATAAGGATCAGCAAGAGCCTAGTCAACTGCTATCAACTGCTATACAGAGTTGGTGGACAGAAGTTGTGCAAACTAGCTTTAGAGAACAAAAGCACAACACACCTCTTTCTTTACAATCAAAATCACAGTTAATCAACTGGAAATAAAAGTCAAATGTTAATAGCCAAGAAACAACTTGCAGGAAAAATATTCAGGTGAAGTTTAGCAGCTATACAATACCAAGTACTACAAGCTTTGAATAAAGCCCATATATTTTTGCCAGTGTCACGGTCCTTGTTTGACTACTTCTGAGAAACTAGTACCACAGCCATTCTGTCTTTAAGGCTTTTATTTTGCCTGATATTTACAATGTGATTCAGTATCAAGAATACATGTCCGATCAGTCTGACGAAGATTCTCCCAATGCCTGGCATCTGCTCCTCCCCCAGCATAGTAAGCGTGGGATTCCTGCCCTCCTCCCTTTGCGCCTGCGCACCTTGGAATGTCTTAAGTCAGGCATGAACTTAAAAGGGCGAGGCATCTCCCCGCTGGACACTTCCCCTGATCCCTCCCCCTGAGGTTGCAGTAAGGGCTCTAGGATGCTGCCTGAGCCAGGGTGCCTCTCTTCTGCAATTGTCAGGGAATGCTCACTGCTAGAACAATCTCTGACAGCCAGTGTCTATAGTGTGTTCCATTATGCAAAAGCAACACTCCAAATTCTCCTATATTTGCAACATTGTTTACCGCATCACCACCAGTACCTGCTAAAATCATGTGAATTAAGAAGGTAAATTAAGACTTTTTCATAACTTAAATTTTGGCCAGAAAACAAAAGCCCCTGGTCATGCTTAGTTCCACTCACTGCTGCAATAAGCTCTAGACATGCCAGTTTAACTAATAACAACAAAATTACTACATAAGTTGAAAGAACAGGATTACTTAAGAACCACACACTACACAAAGGTGACTTTTTTGTATTTTTATAAAATCTGCAAAGATACCACAAATTATGCATACTAAAGGCTAGATATGCACACATTTCATTCAAATAAATGAAAGTAAATATATTTCTTTTATATACAGTTTAATCCAAATTTACAATTGCATCATTTTCATGGAGGAGGTGGCATAGATAGAGCACAGGTTTGAGATGTATAACTTCAGCACACTGAAAAGATGCTATATAAAATGTGTATCATCAATTCCTAGTTCCTTTGCAAAACAAAGTAGTTCTAAAAGGCTAGTTTGTGTGTAGAAATTAATTACTGGGAAATCCACTTATATTCATATACAAATATGCACATATTCATAATTGTTCTATTCAGATTCACAAGGCAATAATGACAGAAAATTGCAATGGATTTCAACCATATCCACCAAAGAAGTCCAATAAAACTAAAATGTTGGATCACTTAGGATATCTCCCAGTAATAAGGCATCAAACAGTGTTAGGCTTTATTTGTAGAAAGTTACCTGAAGACAGCTAAGTATCACTGTTTTGCTGTATGTAATGAAAATGCACCTATTCCTACCACTCCTTCCACTTCAGGGAAGGAGGTTTTCTGTTTCCTTATTCTAAGCATTTTAATTTACAATAACTGAAATGAACAGGTAATTACAGGTTAAGTATCCCTTTAACTTCTACCTCCCAATACAAATAACTACTATTTGAATTAATCATTTACATTTAGGAAAAGTGATGACTTGGACAATTTAAGTTCAGTTGGTCGTAGCAGAGTCTTAAATTTTCACTTTATTTAAACCCATTTTGACAACATTTTTTAGTATGTACTATATTTGTACTTTAAATAAAAACAGTGTCAAATAACAAAATATAATTGTTTAAAAATAACCTCTCCTTGAAGTGCAAGTCACTTAGTAGAGCAATTAAACGGAAAACACAAGCATCTCTTCTAACTGAAGGGTGATTAGTGAGCCACATGTTATTTTATCCTTCTGCTTAAACTTAAAAGATGTAACGTTTACTAAGCCATAACCCTTCCCCTCTGCAATCTACTTTTGCCTAAGTACAAATATGAACCAGCATAAAATAAAACACCTTAAACCAAAGAGATTGATGCCTAACTCAAAATTTCATACTCAACGCAAAAGAGATCCTGAAATAAAGTAACTAAAAAGCAAAACAAAATCCAGCACCCAAGAAACGTGCACATTCCTATACAGCATGGAGTGTGCATGTACTGTTTAAAAAAGTGTTGATAGTAATATATGCATTTATCAACTTATGTCATTTCTCCATTAAAAATGTCTTCTTTTTGGCTTCTATAAGTAGAAATAATGATGGGAAACGTGAATGAAAAAAGCTTTGTAAGTTACATGAGTATACCATAACTTCTTTAAGAAGTATGAGCTGAACCATAAGGCATCCCAAAGTATTTTTGCATATAATATTGGAATGCAGATCCTGTAAACAATAAGTCAGGGACAGCAACACGGAGACCAATATATTTTCCCTAGGATCTCTTTGATTATTCGCCAAACCCAGTACAACTGATCAAGGGCAAGTACTTGGAACTTAATTTTGTGAGAAACCAATGCGATCCTTCGTTTTCCTATACATTTGTTTTTAATCAAGCTTTAAAATAGCTCTCCCTGAAGATCCTTGAGCTAAAATACTGGCATTAGGAGTTGATCTCAAGGTTCAAGCTTAATGAAAGTCTACTGCTCAGGTATATCACTTCTTGATTTTGTGGCAGTACTGTTCTGGTGTATGCTGTTACTCAACTCCTGTACAGTATTTGTAGTGGGAAAGTTTATTGGGACCCACGCCTGAGAGGCAGCTGTAGAATTACCAGCAAGGATCTTGGAAGAATTGGATTGATGTCTATGACGATCACTTTCCTCACCAGTTGGATGTCTTTTTCTCCCAGATTCTTCACTAATGGGAGGCTGAAAGAAAGTATGGAAATATTATTATACCCTTGCAGTTATCAGAACCGATTATGATCTAGTTTTGAACCTCAAAGCCTGAGCATTTAAAGGTTACTCCAAATGACTGAAGTGCAGTGACATCATGCCAAAATATTAGAAATTGTTTCTTGAATAAATAACGGGAATAAATAACGGGAACTCAGCAATAACATTTTCTCTTTTAAGACCTGCTTTGCTCTAGTTGTCACTGTCAGGTATCCAAGATTATCTATACAGATGACATAATAAATAATATTATTATTTATACCCCGCCCATCTGGCCGGGTCCCCCCTGCCACTCTGGGCGGCTTCCAACACACATTAAAATACATTAAAATATCACAGATTAAAAGCTTCCCTAAACAGGGCTGCCTTTAGGTATTTTCTAAATGTCAGGTAGTTGTTTATCTCTCTGACCTCTGATGGGAGGGCGTTCCACAGGGCGGGTGCCACTACTGAGAAGGCCCTCTGCCTGGTTCCCTGTAGCTTTGCTTCTCGCAGTGAGGGAACCGCCAGAAGGCCCTCGGCGCTGGATCTCAGTGTCCAGGCTGAATGATGGGGGTGGAGATGCTCCTTCAGGTATACTGGGCCGAGGCCATTTAGGGCTTTAAAAGTCAGCACCAACACTTTGAATTGTACAAAGTTTCATAATGCAGAAAGCAGAATAGAAAATGTGCAGCATGACTACAAACCGGTTTGGCACTTCAGACCATCTTACATTTCAGAATGTAATAATGTAAGGCAGGCATCCCCAATTGTAGTCCAAAACATCTGGAGGGCCGAAGTTTGGAGATGCCTGATGTAAGGCATTTCAGAACTTACCCTCCAATCATAACAGACATTTGTTGACTTTACATTAAATTTGGGGGTTGTGTCTCTTAAATCAGTCAGTAATGTTAATACACTAAATAAATTTGCTTGAGATATCTTGAACACTTACATCTACTCTGAAGTCTTCCAATCTTTTAAAGTTACAGAGGTATTCTTGAAGTTTTGGATCAATAGGTGGAGTTTTAGACTGTGAATACTTTAGATAAGCCCAAAATTTTTCTAATCCATAGAGTTGACCTAATAAGAGAACATGTTGGAGATGTCTTAAAACTAATTAAGCATGAAGTCAAGCAATATTACACAAGACCATTATGAAGAAGGTGTTACCAGATTCATAGTCTCTCTTTGTTTCTTCTTGGAAATCTTTGAAGATCTCCTGCCTGAACTTTTTTTCCAGCCCATAGCTGTAAAACCGGAACAAACACTCCAGACCATATCTGTAGAACAGTGAATAAAGAATAAGAGCACAAAAATCTCTTGATGATGTTTTACCATATTTATTGTTCTCCTTATAGCAAAAACAACAACAAAACATCACTTTAAGGATCAGAAATGGGAATCTGGGAAGCTTATCCAGCTATTCAATTTTTCATGAGTTAGTGCTCTCTCTCTCTCACCCACACGCACCCCTACCCCTCAGTACAGGCAGCTACCTTGTTTCTTGCTGAGTATGCCATACCTTGAAAACAGAACAGCATATTTTCATGATGACTTTTACAGAAGGAATTTAGATATGATGAAGTGGAGGTGGGGATTCTGGATGATAAACAACTGTGCTTATACTAGTTAGTGGAGAAACATACCTGACTTAATTTTGGACAGTGCCCAGGCCCTGATATGAGCTATTTTCATGTTATCAGCACAATAGTGGTGAGTATATTGCTATCAAATATAACCAGACTTGTAAATAATCCCACAAAGATTCCTAATCTTATGTTATTTAAAACAAAAAATGGAGACGGTGGAAGCACCTGCCTGTTGGGTTTTTCTGTCATTTGCTTTGAATCAAAACTCTGGCAAAAATTTAGACATTGAAAGAAGAATCTTTCCATTTGTTTAGTGCACCCAAAGCTGCTATCCAATGAGGAAGACTGGACAGCCAATGATTCCTAGCAAAAGTCTCTTAAATTATCCATCTGATAATTTTTTACAGTCTGTTGTAAGCTCTATATTCAAGAGTAAACATTACATGATGGAAATAAATATTAGTTTTCTATTCTGCAGCTGGAACCACTTTATTTTGCTATACTAATGTTTCAGAAGCACCAAAGCAATGCCACTAATATTGCTACACAAGTTGGCACTCCTGTACCGTATATGACTTTACAAGTGAAACAAAGCCCTACCTGTAGTGTTCTTTTGCATCATCTAGAGCAAGTTGCTTGAATTCTTCATACATTTTCTTGTTAAAGTGGTCTCTGAGGAAAAAGGACCAGAAACGAAATAGTGTGTTCATTTCTTGAGACTGGCCGATTCCCAACCGTTTCCTTTCTGGAGACAAAAATAATAAAAAGGTAGCAAAGGTGAAAGATAATCTATTTAGCAGCCTAATTCTACTTTCTTCAGAACAGATGCTTTGTATGAATCTATCCCACAAAAAACAATACACCTTACACTACCGCTTGAAAAGAAGTGAATGTTAAAGTCGCTTATGGCAATCATTTATTTCTGTCTCTGCCATGCTCCAGTGAGTTACAGGTAGGTAGCTGTGTTGGTCTGCCGTTGTTCAGATATATGAATTTTTGTATTTTATGCTCCAGTGAGGTCAGGTCATCAAAACACAAACCTGATTTTTCTATAAAGATAACTAAAAGGCAATTTTTGGCCAAGCTTCCTTTCCTGTGCAGAGAGCCCTGAAAAGCTGCCCTGAGGGCAAAAGGATGCAGAGGGATAATCAAAACTGCCTCCCCTTTTACTTTAGCAGGAACACCCACTTGCAATCCAAGTCCCTTCCAAAAATATGTAGTTATATAACATTGTTGACATCCTACAAGCTATAAGAACAAACACAAAGCAAGAACATAAATGGTTATAGTTCTTAAAACTAAAGACAAAAAGCTATTTCTCGTTAAAGTTGCAGGAAAAAAATCATAGTTTTTACCATTTAGGCATCTACGGCGATATTTGTGGTACACTTGCTGTGTAAAACCATTTTCTTTTAGAAGTTCATGAGAAGGATGCTGAAATTTAGGAAGCGAATTTGGAGTACAGCCGTAACTTCCAGATAGTGGAGCACCTTCCAATGGCGATGCATTTGAACTACTATAGAAAATAGACAAGCTGCTTAAATTCTTCAGAACATTTTTGAATATAGGTAATTGTGCATTCTCTTTTAATTAATAATGTAGAACCATCTTTCCAACCCTGTCACCAACAGACGATCCTCAAAGTTAAAGTCAAATCGAACATTCTGAATGCCTCCAGGGTCTATACTAATTTCAAAATGAAGGTGGCAAGAATACATTTAAATGTATAGCAGGAAGCATGGTTAAATAAAAATATTTCTCTAATCATGCTAGCTTTTTGCATGAAGGGAATTTTGGGTAAACGGAAACATAAAATATGCCATTTGTTGCCTGCATTTTAAAGTAGGAGATTCTCAAGGTGTACACAACACACTTTCCCCAATTTTTTTTGAATCTGCTCTGATTTCACAAGGTTCAGGCTGGATTATAATGTATGTATAATGAAAATTATTTATGTTTAGCAAACCCAATAGATTTGGATTTACATATACCTACTTTTGAGCAAGCCCTTTCTAGTGTGATATCCTGCCATACCTAATTCTTTATTCAGCTCTGCTTTTTCTGACAATTTGTTAGAACTCTGTAGGATTGCAAAGGCCCTTCAGTTCTGGCACAACAGATATGGAATTACTACAGAACACTCCTCTAGCTGCCACTACAGAAAACAAGTCTAAATGACACAGTATTATCTACTATACATCCAAGGAAGGTTTCATATTTGTATTCAGCTTTTACCTACTGCTTAGTCCTATACCTGGAATGTCATGACTGTTCCCTGCTGTGACTATGACAATGGTTGCATTTGGATAATTAAAAAACGAATAAGCCTCCTGCATCTTCATGTAACTGCTTTGCTTCTACCTTCATGAGCAGGAAAACAATCCAGAAAGCTGGTTTAAACCAGGGGTTTATATCCTAGCTTCCCAGTTCAGATGTAGCTACTTGGATTGCCTCCCCACGCACTTAAAAAGAAGTAAAGCAGCTGCATCTGAATGCAGGCGGTTTGTTTTTATCCCAAATGATTGTCCAAATGTAGCCATTCTATTGAGACAATGCATGAACTTAACTAGATAAAAATATTTTCACAAATATTGATGCAAGATGCAATACAACTGTAAGCCAACAATG
The DNA here is from genome assembly GCF_963506605.1 of Zootoca vivipara. Classification (NCBI taxonomy): domain Eukaryota; kingdom Metazoa; phylum Chordata; class Lepidosauria; order Squamata; family Lacertidae; genus Zootoca; species Zootoca vivipara. The sequence goes on along the minus strand of NC_083284.1, from coordinate 31,131,791 downwards.
TGGCAAGTACCTGTAAACTGTGTACTACCATTCATAAGCACAAGCTGTTTTCTGTAACACAAATTTGTGTTCTGGAAGAGATTTCCATTCAATTTATATACTGGTACATGGAATCCATTTCTATGAAACTCCTGACAATATATGTTTGCAGGTTATGCTCGTCAACAGGCAACACCTGAACATATCTTGTAGTTAGGGGCTGTGTGTGTTTGTTTTGAAGGATACCCACCATTTATAACAATTTCCCCAACATAATAGGTGTGAGCACTTGCTCTTTCCCTCTACAGTTGCTGCTCATGTGTGCAAACCTTGCAGCTTTTAAGAGTATTTCATTCCTCTCATTATTCTCTTCCTCTTACTTGCTTTGTTATTTTGTGTAATTAAGCAATTTTCCAATGATCCTATGAACACAGAAGATTAAACTAAGTTATAATCTTAAAAAATATTGCTACCTTATAGAAGATGTTCTTGGCCTGTGATCCTTGGAATCCATTACCCAGCCAACATGACATTCTAATGGAGGGTTTGTACTATGCCGTGTTTTTCTTTTCCTTCGTGTCTATAATAAAATATAGCATTATAATTTCCTGATGTGACTGGTGCCACTTTTCTGAAGAATCACAGCCTAATTAAAGTCAAGTTTCATAGTTTCACATTGTATATCATATGCATTGTGAGGTCATAAAGTTGAGCTTGACTACCCAACTGCCTAACCTTAAACAAGAAGTTAACAGTGTGAATATTTCGCAATGGATTTAGCAGTTTTGGTCAAATCCAAAATTATTATTTCCTACACTACAATATTTGAGCAGCAGGAATTTTGAAAGTGTTACAAAGCCTGTGCTCTCTGGCAATAAGAAATAACAGTAAGTATCATGATCTGAAAGTTTATGTAGAAAGAATTTAGCTACCTTAACATCAATGGATCTTGCTTCTTTAACCACAGGATAGAACCTTGGTGTTTTATTAGGATCTTGTAGCCTTGGTGTACGAGGTGTTTTGGGTGTTCTGGTAGGGTGGACTCTAGGAGATTCAGGGACAGCTGTTGGCAGTGAGCGAGCCATTGTTGTTGGAGGTATTTCTTGGATGCCAAACAATTTACAAGCCAGCTCTTCAGTTAAGTCTAAACAGAAAAACCAGCAGATTAACAGATGAACACTAGGCACCTTGCTTTCTGTTGCTCTTTGAGGCCTTTTACCCAGCTCTGTGTTTATCTGTTTCTTTAAATTTAATGTTATCTTCTTTCATTAACTTCTTAGTATAACAATATTTAATTAAGAGTCCCCCCATTTTTACTTGTAAGAAAAATTCATTGCAAATACTTTCAGTATGTATAAAGTAACCCCTTGTAACCAAGCTCAACAGGAAACACTATAAGCACCTGGAACTCCATGTGAATAGTGAAGGACTCATGGAGTTCTCAATCAGGTTGCACCATATCAACTTCCATATTGATAACTTATAATTATGAATATATACCTTGTTGAGATCTTGGAGGACCTGGAGGAACCTCCTGATTTGGATCAATTGCATGCTCAGGCGTAAGATTTTCAAATTCTTCTTTACTGATGAGATTTAACTTCTTAAAGTTTTCAACTTCTTGCTGAAGTGGGGATAAAAGCTTCTGTAACAATGTATCATAAATTATAGGATAATAGCTGAAACAAGCCATATCAACATGAACTATTTGTTAAATAATAACTTATTTACTAATATTTTAGTAATTATTTCAACTGGCAAGCAGGCTGCAATGAAACTGTGTCATGCTCATGAAGACAGTAAAACACTAAAATGGAAGAAAACCAGTCCTTCCAGGTTCATATCCCATGTTTGAAATAGGTGATCACCCTTATCAAACAATTTGCCAAACAGAAAGATTTTGATAGCAAGAATGATTAAGAATGCTGCTCAGCCAACTGGCCCATCTTTTTTAATATGCAGGAGAAAAGCAAATTGTACCCTAATCTCTCACATCTCCAGTTGTGTATAGCATTATATGCCAATGGCAGGGATGGGCGTAGCCAAGGGGGAGCAGCCTCTCCCCCCCCCCCGGCAAGTAAATCAATAAAAACAGAGGTTCCACCCCCAGTAACATGAAGCTTGTCCCCCCCCCTAACATAAATCCTGGCTACACCCAGGTGGGCATTATCTTTGGATAAACAAAACCTGCTATGTTCCACACACTGAGTAACATCGCAAGCCCACAGTAATTTCACTAAAAAATCTAAGAACAAAATGCCTTGATCTCAAGATTCTGTGCCTAAAGCGGGAAAAGACCTGCTTTAAACACTGAACCTGAAAAAGATAGTAATAGAAAACCTAGACAGACCAGACAAGTGACTTCTAAACCATTAGTTTTTCAATTTAAATGTATCTTGTTCTTCTGCAAACATGTCACTTACTATTTTTTTAAAATTTGATCTAGCTCAAATATTGACAATGAGTTCATTCATTTAAAGTCTAAATTCTAGTATTACCAACACAAGTACAAGAAAGGCCAAAACTTTATTAGCTTATGGATTTCTACTTAATTTACTAGTTGATAATCTCAGCCCACAACATATGTATTTGATTCAATAACCATTTAATACCTCTTTATTAAATTATTCTTCATGAACAGATCACACACATAATTACCTTCAAAGCAATGCAGTCATTTTCACTCTGTTCTGTCCACAAATCTTGTTCATAGTAGTATAAGCCATCATTAATAACTTTGGCAAGTTCTGATGTAATTTTTGCTCGTGAGACATGGTTGCCAGTGCGATCTCCTCCAGGATGTTTTCTCATATATGGTGGCGTTTGTGTTACAATCAAAATTTTATTTAAATCCTGATCATCAATTTCATAATCTGAATCACTATCTGACCACTCAGTGAATGTATTCTTTCGGCCTTCTATTTGTTCCATCTCTTCATCAAACAAAAAATCAAGTTCTTCCTGTTCTTGTTCCTCTAAAGGCAGTGGCTGCTGCTGTCCTGACATCTCCTCAAGTGCAGGCACAGATTCCTGGAAAAGGCAAAAGTGTTTCACACTTTCAGTGAATCAAAGCTAATTTATCACTTCTTGAAATAATATTGGGAAGGTATCTAAATGGAAATAAAATGAACAGAGGAATTAACTGCACGAATAGCAGTTTCAGCATCCCAAATCATACAAAATGGAACAGAAGGATTAACAATTTATCATTTACGCTTCTTAAAACCACACCTTTTTTTCTTAGGCTTACAACTCAATTCAAAAAATAGTTCTGTAGTGAATAGAGTTCTAACACTGGCCACAATTCAATAGAGAGCCAAACATGCTTAAGCCCCTTTATTTCAATATGCTGATTGTGGCTGGCATGTTTTGATTGTAGCTGGCATGCTTTACATATTTTTCTTCTCTTTTCCCAAAACAAATTCAGTAGCATGTCACCTATGGCTGCTTTCCACAGAGGTGGGGTATAATGTAAGCACATGTACCAATGATGGATCCATGTAGCTTTAAGTACCTCCCTCCTAAGAAAAACACAATAGCAATGTGAAGACCAGACTAGTGCCAGCAGGAGCAACTGTGCAGAGCTTGTCTACCCTTCCCTGCCTAAAAGTGCTGCTCTTGTTCCCATTACTTTAGCAATGCGGAAATGTGGGAAAGGACACTAGCCCCTGCTCCAGTGAGTGAACCATAGGGCCACTGGAATGTAAACTCATTTCAATTCAAGTAAAAGAATCAGCAAAGGAATATCAACATGGGCACAGATGGATACAAGTGCCTATACACAACTCAGCATGTAATTGTGGCATTGTCAAGCTGATCTCCCTCCTCTACCTTTTCCCCCTTCCATATGCATCTTGCCTATTCACATTTAAGCTCAAGGACAAGCTTATGTCTATTTTAAAAAAATAATAATACTGTGAGGCACTTTGGAAAACAGTATGTAAAGGTGAATAAAATGAATAATTAACAGACAGAGAGAATTTGTGCTTGAGACAAAAATCACTAAAATAATACAGTATATTTGCTAAAGTTATGATGGCCTGAAGGCTGTACTTAGACATGTGTCTACGTCAGGCATCCCCAACCTGTAGCCCTCCAGATGTTTTTACCTACAACTCCCATGATCCCTAGCTAACAAGACCAGTGGTCAGGAATGATGGGAATTGTAGTCCAAAACATCTGGAGGGCCAAAGTTTGGGGATGACTGGTCTAGGTCATAGTACATTACATCCCATGTCTCAATCCACATTTTCAAAGTTGCACAGGAAATGATCAACTACGGTATTTTGACACATAGTGCCTTTATAAAATTAGCCAGAAAAATCAAGAGAGAAATCAACACATAGTAATCTCATTTTATCACCAATTCTAAATTCATTTGAATGTGCCTTATTTCTCTAGCATTCCAGGCACAGAACTACTGTATTCTGAAATACTTTTTACAGTATCTGTAAAACGAACATCTTACAATACCTTTGGCTTTGCTGGGGATGGACGATGTCTTTTTTTAACTTCTATCCAAGGTTCAGAGTCCAGATCTGGCAAGCTTGTAGATAATCCTTTAGACATAGTTTGAAGGTTACTTGTTTCATTGCTTTTCTTAGTATTTAGACTTCCCATTCTTGGAGAACTTGGTGCAGATTCTAAGATTGAAAATTATTTCTGTATTTAGAACAGATCAGGCTATTGTTTACTATCGTTGGACTTACTATTTTTCCTTCATGAAGTTGACCTACTTTTCCATTCATGTCCTTATTGGTATGTCTTTTAATACAAATAAGTCTACAGAATATTTTAAAATGTAAGGTGTAGTTGACAAGTGTAGAACTGTAACTTTGAATCATTCACTGATTTACTGTCACATTCCCCTCCTGTTTAGTTGGTAGGACAGTAATAAGAAAAATGTAAGAGTTGATTCCTCCTCTGACTCAGACGTCAAAGCCAACAACACTTATATCACTGACAGAGAGGAAATCATTCCCAGTTTTGGGAGATAACTACAACCATTAATTGAACTACATGGCAAGAGAAGGTCTACTAGATGGCAGGCAACTTGAAAAACAGGTAGCAAGAGTGGAAACAAAAAAGCAGCAACAAACAAGTGTCTTGGTAGTTATCTAGGGAGGCAAAGCACTCCAAGCCCTGTGATATCCCATCAGCTAGTGCTGAAAAGGAAATCTCATGAAGGATCTATTCCAGCGTTTCTCAACCGCTGTTCCGCGGCACACTAGTGTGCCGCGAGACGCTGGCTGGTGTGCGGCGACGTGCGGCGACGAGAAGGGCGATTTGCATTGTCACGTGCCTGGCGGCCGCCAATAAACAACACTCACCCACCGGAAAGCAATATTTCTCCTCCTCTTTCCCAAAGCTCACTGCAAACGAGCCTGGCGGCCGCCAATAAACAACACTGACCCGCCGGAAAGCAATATTTCTCCTCCTCTTTCCCAAAGCTCAGTGCAAACGAGCCTGGCGGCCGCCAATACACAACACTAACCCACTGGAAAGCAATATTTGGCAAGTGTTTCTTACAGTCATAATTATAATATAGGGCGGCACAGAGTTAATTTTTTAAACTTTTTTAATGGTGGTGTGCCTCGTGATTTTTTTCACGGAACAAGTGTGCCGTGGCCCAAAAAAGGTTAAGAAACACTGATCTATTCTAGTGCAGTTATTGCCACCTTAGCCAATCTACCTGCATATTCAAGTGTCATCAAAAGGAAGGCAACTGCCATAGAAGTCAGGCTGCTCATTGTCCAAGATAGGAAAGATGTTTTCTCCTAAAGAACCCTCAACGTAGTGCTCCCTTGGAGTAAGATCAAACTTCAAGCAGTACAGTGGGACAGTAGCATTGGGGTGGCCTACTGCACAAGAAAGGAGTTCTGTGCATGTCCTCAACCTACAGAAGCTCACATGTTTTTCAGTGTTAGGTGGAAAAAGAAATTAAAATACCTTACCAGTATGTGAACCAAAAACTTTGCCTGGTATAAATTCTGGACAGTTAATAAGCTGAGAAAAGTCTGTTTGTGGAGGTCTGCGTGGAGAGGGTCCTGGAATTGGCCATTTCTCTGGTTCTACCCTTTTCCTCATCTTCTGATCCACTATTTCTACTTCTGTACTGTCCTTTAAAGCCTAGATGACACAAATACATACATACAAATAAACACTTTTTTGTTTCAAATGGCTGTTTCATATATATTACACCTTTTCTACAGCGAAAACATACTTAGCTAATCAATAGGATTCACATTTCATCATGAAGCCAACAATGCCTTTCTGATTATCTATTTTTTCTTTGTATCAAAGGGGTATCTAAGAGCAGAGATTGCTTGTTTCCTAAATCTTGCAAGAGTCCGAGAGATCATACACTTCCATTTAGAAACAAGAAGTCCACCCCAAAAGTGCTACCACATCTTGACTTATTTTTTATAGTTCCAATGGATATGTTCTGACCTATTTCTTTCAAAATGAATTTTGTAATTGTTTCAATTATTCCTGACAATGTAGGATTGATACCAAGAAGGACCAATGTATCTCTTCTTGCTGGTAAGGAGCTAATAACGTATTCTGCATTACTAAGATGTATTACTAGTTGTTTGTGTTTTTTTAAAGGAACACATATTTCTACATTTAACAGCCCTCAATGGCAAGTGAAATAACAAAAATATGCTGAAATTCATTTTATATCAATCAACTTGCATATTAGACATGTGTTGCTTTGGTATTTTTTTATTTCAAATATACTATTTTATAAAAACTGGATCTTGAAGCACTGAGTAGCTTTAGGTTAGACAAAAAATTGAAGCAAGTTTTGTTGACATTTCTAATTCAAGTTTCCAAAAAAGATTTTCCCCCCCCTCCCGAAAAATGATTTATATTACAATAGGGACTAAAAACTGAAATTGGCTTACCTCTAATATTAGACTAACATTTGTAGTAAGAGCCTGCACACGATGGAAACTGGCAATCAAAGAAATAGGCAAGAATCCTTGCTGGTCCATCTTTCTCCTCAAGAAGAAGTCTCTTTCCAAGTTTTCTACACTGAAATAATACTCACTAAATAAAGAAGAATGTTTGGTTAGCCCACTATGTTCTTCTAAACTACCATCACCCTGTATCAAAGCTGGCTTACTTATTTCTTTGTAGTAAATATTTGTTTTCTCACTTTACTAACTTTTTGAAGATATCATCCTATACCACTGTGAATATTAAATAATAATAAAATAACTTATCAAAATAAAGCACCATTGCTTCACTTACCATGACCAGTAAAAGCAGTCATAGGAATGGTTTATGCTAGCCTGAGTGAAGACAGACCGTTAGCTCCTCCCCCAGTTTTGCTGTGTAAACTTGTTAGTTTCACTGCTGTCTGCTAAAGGCCTAAAGAGGAAAGCAAAGAGGGTTGCTTCTGTGGGGAGAAACAGGGGAAAGGAGCGAAGAGGGAATTTCACGAAGAAGATAGCAAAAACTGAGTGCTTTGACTGAGGACTGAGAGATGCTTCAGGACAGGAGAGAATGAAGCCTGGTATGCATTGGGCCCACTGAAGCTTGGTTGCTTTTCAACCCCCAACTAGAAAAAAGTACCTTTCACAGTAAGTAGCCAATAGTACATTCACAGTTGGGATGAAAAAACAACCAACAAAACTCAATTTTCCAAAGTGAAACTATATCTTGGGAGAAAGACAATGGGCTCGTGTTACAGGTAGAAAACTTGTTGCAGGAATTTCTGGTCGACAGGTTTTGCAGACACACATGTACAGTATTCTAAATTGTCTTGTATGGGTGACAGAAAGGAGACCCTCTCTGGTAGCTAGTTTGGAAGATGAAAAACATACACACTTCTCCACCTACTTTAGAAGAGCCACCAAGAGGGACTCTTCTGATAAGTCCTCAAGCTGGCTTGTGCCATCCTCTGAAAAGTATCTGCAGAGTTGAGAACTGCCTGTGAGTTGAGGAGAAGGAATGTATTAGGGCAATTCCTCTGAATGCTTTTTTCAGAAGCCTGTTTTTACTATGGCAAAATCAGATAAAATGCACAGCTTTGGGAAGTTATTATTTGCTTCCTCCATCAAAGGAAGAACTTCTCCTTGCCTGGGCAATTTTGGCTGAGAGGAACAGGGTCTATTTTGGGCTTCAGAAATGCCCTCCATTTCAGTTTGACAGTCTTCAATAATTAGATGGCTATTGGGCTTCCATGTAGGGCAAATTCCCACCTGCTCCACACCTTTGCATTTGCGATCAGGTCTGACAAACCAGTGTCATTCATGTTTTCTGGTCACTTTTTGGTTCTGAGTTCACCCTAGGATGTTCTATTATGAAACTAGAAGCAAAGGAAGCCTTATGATTTCAAAATCTGGTAGGACTCTAGATCAAAGCAGTCTACATCAAACCCAGATTTGGCAGCATCTTAATCACAGGTTTGACAGACTTGGGTTGTTTTTCTTTCTCCATGTGCAGAGCATGTTTGATTTTCTTTGCAGGAGTTCTCAGGAAGAGCCACAAGAGTAGAGAAAATAAGAAAGGCAGACAGATGAAGGCAGGTTTCTTTTTCTTCCATAAGACAAAGATAAGGAAAATAAAAGGTGCTGAAAAATTAACAGGTTAGAAAGAGGAGCCAGTTGAAGCGAAGAAAGGGCATAGAAGAGATTTTCCTTCTCAGGAAAACCAGGATATGAACAGGAGTCTACTCAGCAGAAGCCAAACTATTAACTGTTTCCTGTCTTCAATCAGGCAGCAGAATGCTTTTTCACCCCAACTATGAACAGCCATTGTATAAAAACACAGGAGTAATATGCAATCGAGTACACACACCTACTATGATAAGCAATATCATATGAATTGAAGGTATAATTATTTGCAACAAAACAAACTGCACAGTCGGGGACACATGCTGATCTTATCCTTGTTTTCAATACAGTGCAGAAGTAAATGCCAAAGTTAAAAAAATAGTCATTTTATTTTCTCTTTACCTTGCATCAATAATGTGTAACTTCAGTATTCGAGAATAAAACTATCAATAGCTTTCCATTGCTACACGGTTGGAGGCCATGGAGGCAGTTTGCTTCAGAACACTAGTGGTTGGAAATGGCAGGAAGGGAGAGTGCTCTTTTGCTTGGGTCCTGCTTGGGTCTTTCTCACAAGCACCTGGTGGGGTGTTTCTGCTTGTGTTTCTCACAAGCACCAGAATGGTTGATTAGATGGGACAATTGGCTTGATCCAGAAGGCTCTTATGAGCGTATAGTAGTAGCCACTACTATAGTCATGTAATGGAGTTAAGTTTATTAGTGGCCCTTCCTTCAACTACCTCAAAGTAGCATTAACTATTTATAGTATGTTCCCAGAATAATAGTAATAATGGCATCATCATGGAAAGGGAAAAAAGTTTAAGTTACAAAATGCAATTCTTAGAATGATTAATTTATACTATCATAAAACCACCATGGGATGCATATCCTATACGATAAAACACAAACATTAAAAGATGTGGATAAAAGAAAGGGATGAGCTTTGAAAAGATCGGGAAGATATGCATGTACTTCAGTAACCTTGAAAGAGACACAAGTAAAAAGAAACTGCCTAAAGATACTAACATATTCTCTGCCTTAAAGCAGAATATATTTTTCTACAAAGTGACAATTTAAAGTCCATCTGGGAAGTAAAAATTCTTGGCTCAGCGGCGTCGCAAGCCGCCCTGGTACAGGCCGCCCTGGTACCGCTCCATAGTGACGTGCTGCGTAGTGACGTAGGGGCGCAGCATGTCCCTACGTCGCTACGGAGGGACGCTGCACGCGCGCGCGCTACAGAGCGGGTTTGGCGGCAGCGGTGCTAGAGCTCCGCCGCTGTCAAACTGCAAGCAAGCCGCAGTGCGGAGCGAGTTTTACAGGGCCGCCCTGTAAAACTCACTCCACGCCACAGCTTGCTCGCAGTTTGACGGCGGCAGAGCTCCAGCACCGCTGCCGTCAGCGCCAAACCCGCTCCGTAGTGACTGACCCGAGCAGAAAGAATCAAAGCGTGAGCTGAGCAAGCCGCGGGCGCATGCACCGGCCGTCGGTGGAGGTGGCGAGGGGGCACCGCGCTGTCCCCCGCAGAGTGGAGCCCGGGGCGCCCCCCCCCCGCCCCCTATTGCTACACCCCTGTCTTGGCTTATATTCACTGTGGTCACCTAGAAAATGCTCTCAAGTGTTTGAAGGAGCTTCTAAGAAACCCAAGATTCTTATCTCTGAGATATTGAAAAGTGTCCAAATATGGAACTCAGCAAGAAGGGGAAAAATACATTTCCATAAGTGAGTTAATAATAAAGGTTCCTGAGATGCTCTCAAGAGCAAAGAGTAGATATGGTTCGAAAAGTGTAAAAATGTACATCTGGAGTCCCCCCAAAAATTAGCCCAAGACAGACTTATAGCTTATTGAAATCAGTTACTGGTTATCTGAAATAATATCCTACAACCCCATGGGAGACAGAAATAGGTAGTTACAGGTAGGTAGCCGTGTTGGTCTGGGTCGAAGTAAAATAAAAAAATTCCTTAAGGTGCTACTGAAGGAAGAAATAGGTAGTATAACTTTACCAAACTATGAAATAGGAAGAAGACATACCCTCAAGGTTCTAGGCCTTCCCCCCCCCAAAAAAAACCATGGAACCCAACAAATCAATACAGTCATACCTTGGGTTGCATTCGCTGCAGGTTGTGTATTTTCGAGTTAAGTACTCAGCGGACCCAGAAGTGTTTACTTCCGGGTTTCGCCACGCCGCATGCGCAGAAGTGTTCTGCACGCTTCGCGCATGCGCTAAAGCGCCACTCAGGTTGAGTACTTTTCGGGGTGCAAATGGCACCCTGGAACGGATTGTGTACTCAACCCGAGGTACTGTATTGATGACAAAAATACATAATCATTTTAGCTCTGAATTCTACACAACATTCAAAAGGTAGCAACTGATAAGGTAGCAACTCATTTTATCTGAATTCTATTTTCAGAATGGAACCAATTATATTAATTTTCAAAATGATTCCGATAAGGTTTCTCTTAGAAAATAAGGAAGTGCAGTTTTATGGCAACAAATGCAAATTATGGTTGGGTTTAAAAAACAACAACAATGTACAGTATGCACCTTATATTAATTTTCTCTCTTATAAGGTTATCCCGATTAAGAACAAATAGAAAGCTTGGGGGAGGAGGGTTTCAAGGCCAGCTATTTAATTGAAACTATAATTAGCAATACAAGAAATTAAATTATGCATATTCTAACTTGTCTTAAAGCTTTATTTCTATATGGCTGCAGAATCTGTAAACATAGTCCAGAAATTCTAGTACTTAATAATTTAGAAAATGAAGACCTATTGTAACAAAAGGTTGGACAGACACCCAATTAGAAAATTGTAAGACCTTCCAAACTATGGTATTTGGAAGATGAAAAAAGCCTCTAACATTCCAAGAACAGTAGCACATTCCATGATAAGGCTTGGAAATTTCCAAACTAATTAAGGAGACTGTGAATAATTTAACCCCTACTGGGATATCTGACTAAACCCTACTATTAATAGCAGAACTTGAATATATGACCAATATTTGGTTTAACAATGTGCTGAGCATCAGAGGGGGACACCATCATGTTCTACCTTAGAGGATCTGGATTCTGCAAGCTCAGAAATCTGACCACAAAGAAGTAGTGTCTAAGGGCAGTTGAAGCCAGCTGATTAATCTGAAATGGAACTGTATGTCTGCTGTCAGGTTTCACAAGGCCCATCAACAATAACTGGGGAAAATTGAAACTGACAGCCTTAAGCCAGAATTTATCTGCCAATAAACCAAATTTATTTTTCTTTTTTTCATTTGCATCAACTGTAACAAAACAAGCAAGCAACAAGCCACATAAAATGCAAGAGCAACAAAAGCCACCATTAAACTATGGCAAAAGAGGGTGTGCATTATGCTAATTCATAAACCCTTCACTACAATCTGAAATGTCTGAACCATCCTGTGATCCTTGAATGAAGGGCAGTACAGAGATTTAATTAATAATAACAACAATAATTTTCTCCAGGGATTTGGATAACCAGCCTTCCAAATGGCTTTTCACAACCCATTCAAATACAGGGAACATTTCCATTTATAGCTATATGCCATTTGTTTTCTTCAATTCAAACACAATGACAAAGCACCAATAAGTACTTTGGAAAGAAAAATTAAGAATGGCAAAATTACTTCCAAGCCAACATAATTACAAAGTTTTCATATGTACACAGTCTTACTATACCGTAACACAAGCATACCTAAGTTACAATGTCAACAAAATGCCAGACAGAATGGAGTAAGGATGTATGTATACATGGATTGCATGTGGTTTATAACACCAAGAAACTCAAGATCTGTTCTTATTAAAAGTTCACAGTGAAATGTTTGTAGCATTTCCAACCTATGCCACAGGTTATTTGAAACAATTGGCTTATTAAATGAATGTAGTCTTGCACAGGGACAAAGTTTAACATCTCGCTTCCCCAGCCACCTGCACCATAAACACAGAGCCGTCTACTTACATTTGGCGTTTAATGTATTCTTTTAGTAGTGTTTCATCAACAGAATACATCTGCACTCCTGTTCCATCATCGTAGTAATACATCATACTAGTGTTAAGATCTGGCTGAAATGGCTGGTCAGTCCTCTCGTTATATTGTTCCCGGTAGCCATACGAGTATTCATGGTTCACTTCAGGAAGGAGGAAAAGTGAATTAATACAAATTATGAGTCTAAGTATGTGAAAATAGAAAGCCTCGACCTAGTCAATGTTTAGAATTATTTGAGAGTCAACATTTTATTTTATTTATTTCATAAAAATTATATATCACCTGATTATAGAAAAAACCTCAAAGCAGTTTACAATATACCATATATACAGGAGTCATGGGGTAGAAATATACTTTAAGAAAACACATGGCAAAGTTTCTCAGTAACATTATAATCATGGGATAAAAGGACACTCTCTCAGGAACCAATAATTGCTTAATGACAGGACAACAGGGAATAGGAGGACAATTTTCACAATGGAAGGACATAAATGGCAAATAACTAATTCCTATGAGAATAGACACTATTCAAACTGTCAAAATCATTTTTTCTTAATAATTTCTATTTTCATACTTCGAGGGTTTCCTCTTCCACGTCCTCTTCCTCTGCCCCTGCCTCTTCCTCTTCCTCTGTAAAATCCTCGAATACTGCCACCTTCACTTCTCACACTAGAGACTTCATCATGATCATCTCGTTTTTCTCTATCCCGTCGCCAGCCTTTTAGAAACAGGAGAAGAAATGTAGATTCCTAAAGTTACAGAAGTGAGGTTTTAACAACAAGTAGTTGTCAATTAAATACAAACACAAAACAATAAAATTTAGATGACATACTAGTTCTTGTCTCATTGCGTCTGTTGTTGTGTGGCACAAGCTTGCCTGTTTCTGGCTGAGATCTTGAACTGTTCCGAGATCCTGGTCTATCTTGGCCTTCTGGCTTCATATCATCTAAATGAAGTGGCACCCATTTGTGCTTGTTACCTTCAAGTGTAAAATACAGAACTAGAATGCTGTTAAGAATACCCATTAACCCTATAAAATATATTAGATTTATTAGGTACTAGTTCCCACATTTTGAATAAATATGCACATATGAATTCATTCTAAGAATAACAGCAAATGTCACAAAGTAACTTTCTGAAAGTTACCGTATTTTTCCGTGTATAAGACTAGGTTTTTTCCCTAAAAATAATGTCAAAAATTAGGCAGGCATCTTATACTCTGGGCCATCTCCCTTCATTTTCTTAAATCTGAGTCCCCCAAAATAGGGGGTGTCTTATACATGGGAGCATCTTATAGACGGAAAAATACAGTGCTTCATGAAAATTAGTTCTGAACATACAAGAAATAGCTTCTCATCCTATGCACAGTCCAAACTCAAATTTCAAACACTTGAGAGAGCACTTTGGGAGGTGATAAGATGATTTTCATTTCAACTGGAGTTTACAGAAGTCCTATTCAGACAGTATGAAAACATGCACGTTATTAGATGAGGGGGAGCTGTGGAGGAAAGCATGATAGCTCTGCCTCTTTTCATTTTTGGCACCTTCCACAAAATGAAAGGTAGGGAGCTGTTGTATCTGTGGGGATTCCTTGCATGTATGCAAACCCGGGAAAATCAGACTGCTGCAGTAATAGATCTTAAAAGGACACTCTTTTAAAGCAATTCTTCATAAATTTAATCCCACTGTGCCTTTTACCACGTTCATAGATTCTGTGGTGATAGCACTGAAAATACTATTCAGTTTATTGTGCTTTGGAGACAGTGAACAGTTTTATGTCATAGCAGTAATATTAATATTATAACTGCTCACTCTTTTGCACCTTTCTACCTTCGAACTCTTTGGAAACCTAACCTATGCTAATCCCAGATGAACATTATCTGTTTCATACTTCTAGCCTATGTGAGTTTTTCCTGTAATATAAGCAGGATATTAGGTTGGTTGCCACCTCATTAAGTGACTTGTGGGGAAACAAGACACTGTCAGAGGATTAAGGAATTCCCTCCCATGACAAAACTCATGTGATGCACTCAAAGTGCTGAAGCAGCTCCTTGTTTCTGAATATGATTTTTGTGTTCTGCCTTAGATTAAAATTTTATCTAAGGATTCATCTGCATGCATTTGCAGTATGAGGTTACTGATCGTCACACAGAAAAAGCTAATGAAATTTCTTTATATAGAAATTAGAATCATAGAATCATAGAGTTGGAAGAGACCACAAGGGCCATCCAGTCCAACCCCCTGCCAAGCAGGAAACACCATCAAAGCATTCTTGACATATGCCTGTCAAGCCTCTGCTTAAAGACCTCCAAAGAAGGAGACTCCACCACACTTCTTGGCAGCAAATTCCACTGTCGAACAGCTCTTACTGTCAGTAAATTCTTCCTAATGTTTAGGTGGAATCTTCTTTCTTGTAGTTTGAATCCATTGCTCTGTGTCCGCTTCTCTGGAGCAGCAGAAAACAACCTTTCACCCTCCTCTATATGACATCATTTTATATATTTGAACATGGCTATCATATCACCCCTTAACCTTCTCTTCTCCAGGCTAAACATACCCAGCTCCCTAAGCCATTCCTCATAAGGCATTGTTTCCAGGCCTTTGACCATTTTGGTTGCCCTCCTCTGGACACATTCCAGCTTGTCAGTATCCTTCTTGAACTGTGGTGCCCAGAACTGGACACAGTACTCCAGGTGAGGTCTGACCAGAGCAGAATACAGTGGTACTATTACTTCCCTTGATCTAGACGCTATACTCCTATTGATGCAGCCCAGAATTGCATTGGCTTTTTTAGCTGCTGCATCACACTGTTGACTCATGTCAAGTTTGTGGTCTACCAGGACTCCTAGATCCTTTTCACATGTACTGCTCTCAAGCCAGGTGTCTCCCATCCTGTATTTGTGCCTTTCATTTTTTTGCCCAAGTGTAGTACTTTACATTTCTCCTTGTTAAAATTCATCTTGTTTGCTTTGGCCCAGTTGTCTAATCTATTAAGGTCATTCTGAAGTGTGATTCTGTCCTCTGGAGTATTAGCCACCCCTCCTAATTTGGTGTCATCTGCAAACTTGCTCAGGATGCCCTCAAGCCCAATTAATGCCCAAATTTAATTTTTTAAGAAAATTAAGATTTGCTAGATTCTAAAATATTAATACAGCAAGATTTGTGCAAGCACAATAGAACAAGCACTATTGAAACAGTCGTAAATTAGAGCTGCAACCTTTAAAAAACTGTCAATGAACTTAACAAGAATGTCAGAAATCAAGAGCACAAACATACATTACAGCTCCATTCTTTAAATTTAGTCATGATACCTGAGGTTATAGAGAACGTTATTAATATGCTAGCCCAGACCAACCTTTTTTCTTTTGATTGTTAATCTGAGCCTCATCTTCACTAACATTTTCGCCAGGAATATCCGGATTTATTTCCAGGTTTTCTTTGATTCTGCTATTATTCTTCCTTTCATTCTTCTCTTCTTTCTCCTTTTTGATTGGTGTTTTTTTATTCTGATTGCTTATATTTTTACACTGTAACACAACAGAAAAAAATTAATCCTAACCCCATTCAAATATTTGCAGCCATCCCATCCCTGTTGCCAAATTTGAGCTCCATGATAAAAAAGCAAACCACTCTTTCCTACTGTCCTTTTATCAACTGTTCAGTTGACATATGCAAAGGAACAGAATCACAGCAGAAAGTCCCAGCCTCAACTTATATGTGTTGGCTATACTATATGGCGTCAACAACGTTTTCTGGCCGTGGGCCGGAGCATTCCAACGGACTATTGTCTGTGGGCCGAACATGCGCAGAAGTGATTTCCAGCACCACGCTGCCCATGTCCGGGGCACCAGAAATCGCTTCTGTGCATGTCCGGGGTGCCGGAAATCACTTCTGCGCATGTCTGCAGCACTGGAATTGCTTCTGCGGCTGCGCAGACGCTGGAAATCATGCCTGCTCAGAAGCGATTTTCGGCACCTGCACAGGCATGATTTCCAGCTTCTGTGCAGGAACAGGCACCATTTCTGGTGCCGTTCGGCAAGTCCCCGTGCTGCGCCACACCAGTTTAGCGCAGCGCACGGGGGACTTGCCGAGCGGGCGGCTCGGTGACCGGGTGGCTTATGGGCCAGATAAACAGCCTCTGTGGGCCGGATCTGGCCCATGGGCTGGAGGTTGCCGATGTATGATCTGTACAGTCCCTATTCACACGTGTTCAGAGCCAGCTATATGTATGAAGGCTCTGTACATGTTTCCAAGGAACCTGCAAAAGCAAGCTACATGGCACAATTAACATGTGAGGGGGGCTTGTTACCACAATTCCTCTATTGCCTTCCCCAATCGCATCAGTGAGCACAAGAACATATGGACAAACCCAAGAAGGACTTTTTTTGCGAAGTGTTGTCAATATTGTCGTATATTATTAACCTGATTAAGTCTACCTCAGTTCATTGTTAAATTTGTTTATTGCTACAAAAAAAGTAATAAAAACTGCCTTTTCATATATATGTATAACCGAATAGTCGTACCTTGGTTCTCGAACATAATCCATTCCAGAAGTCCATTCAACTCCCAAAACCATTTGAAAACCAAGGTGCAGCTTCTGATTGGCAGCAGAAGCTTCCTGCACTCAAGCTGAAGCCGCATCAGACATTCGGCTACCAAAAAAGTTTGAAAACTGGAACACTTACTTCTGGGGTTTCTGTGTTCGGGATCCAAAATGTACGAGGCATTCGAGAACCAAGGTATGACTATATTCCATTTTAGTAGAGTTAGATTTCCAGCTAATGTAAGAATAGTAAAATCCATTATGGCCCCCCTTCTCTTCCCCCACATGCTTCTACTAGCAGGCTCCTCTGCAATCCTTCCTTTTCTCTTTTTCTTTCTCTTTCTTTCTTTGGAGGCAGCTTGCAGAAATAAGCAATTGCTGCTGCTTCAAAACCACTTTTGGTATCTACCCCAGCTGAGCAATGGTAGCTTTCTCTGTAAACCACTTTCATGTAGGTGAGTTACAAAGAGACAGATCATTTGTTACTACAAGCCACTCAGACAGAACTCTGGGTGGAGCAGCTTTCTTGCAGCAGTGATGGTGGTCCATGTTCTTTCTCCTTCAAACAGGGTTTCACGTAACACTAATCCAAGTTGTGTGGTTTGTTTAAACCCTGTGGTTGTTTAAACCTAAGTGCTCCCATTTCATTCCTTCGTTTGTTCAGATGAAGCAACAAACCACAAGCCTTGCATTAGTGTAACATTCAAACCAGTGCTTATGGTTTATTTCTCCCAAATAAACCATGATTGGGACTCTAGTTTTAGCTTTGCAGAACACAGGTTGCAATGGGTTTTGCTGCCATAGACAGAAGATTGGGACTGATCCTTTTCATCT
Source organism: Zootoca vivipara (assembly GCF_963506605.1). Taxonomy (NCBI): domain Eukaryota; kingdom Metazoa; phylum Chordata; class Lepidosauria; order Squamata; family Lacertidae; genus Zootoca; species Zootoca vivipara. Next base: position 31,113,878 of record NC_083284.1, on the reverse strand, counting down.
TAAGTACCATATAATTCCACAATCGATCAGATTTCTAAATCATACTTCAGAAAAACCAGCTACAAGAGTCCTGTGGCATAGGGTAGAGAACCATGAGCTATTTACAGAATGTTTTAGGAGAGGGAATGAGGGCTGGCTGCCCAAAAATATTTTTCTGCAAATTGTCTAGCTGCCCTTGCTGATCTCCCAAACAGATACCTAGGTCATTTGTATGCAAAACAATTGTCATTAATTAACAGATCAGCCTTGTACAACTCAAATATGCTTTAAGAATGAACTGAACATTATGTGCATCAATTAGTTCTATCATACCTCATTGATATTGTGTTTTGCAAAGGTCACAATATGAAATTATTTTTATGTGTATAGAAAAGAAAAGCCATCTAGAAATAAGTAAAAGTTGTCATTGCAATTTAAACTTGTTAAGAAAATAAATTTGCCTTCATTGTAAACTAGTCTTACAAGCAGACTAACAGTTGACCAGCTTGCTCACCTCCATCTCTTGTACTTTATAGCTGCTAGCTCCTCTGCTACCACATTGAACCTAAGCTTGTCTAGCATTCTGAAGCTGGGAAAGTTACAATACTGTTATGAAAAGAGCATTATGAGGACAGTGCAGAGACAGGAGAAAATTGGCTGGTAGGCAGAATTGTGAGAACAGAAGAGTACAATATTGTTTGTTATTTCTATGGGGCAAGAGATACCTGCCACATGGAAGAGGCAAACTTCATTGTTGTTACAAAGAAATATTAGAAGTGTACTTACTTCAGAGTTGGCGATTTCACTTGGTGTTGGCCAGTTTGATGCATCACTGAAGTCATTTGCCTGCAATGGTAATGAACACATCTTACTGTCCAGAAACATTTGTTCAATAGCAAGCAAGCACCCCCATCTGACACTGGATTTATGCTACAGTTTTACAGAAATGAAATCACAAAACAAAAATTCTTGATTCTTACATATCCTTACTCGCAAAATAGCACAGTGTAAAAGCAAACTCAGCAATGTGGTCAGCAATTCTGAATCCATACACCTTTTTTTTTAAAAAAAAAAATGTGTTCAGACATTTTTATGAAGGCAGTCTTTTCAAATTTGATATTAATGTTATGAAGTAATTTGCATAATAATTAACAATCAATGGATGTGAATTGCTTGAAGCTAAAATCAGCAAGTAAACATAGCTTTTCTGTTTATCCTCTATTTCCAATACTGTATAACTCTTGGTAAGGAAAACTTTTCCATCACTTTGGAAAATTACATACAACACTCAGACTAGCTGTTTTACTTCTTAAGATGCTCCTACAGTAACTTATCCCTGGTTCAGTTCAAAGGATAGACCATATTGTAAGATAATAGCTATTCTGAAAAAGGTATCAATAAAACTTTAATAAACTTTTTTGTTTTGCTTTAAAACAACTTTCAACAGTTTAATTTCTGGGTACTCCCACTTTCCAAAAAGCATATACAAGTAGATTTTAAAAAGCAACATTTGGATATGAGAAAAGGATTTCATGTAAGACCACCAGCACTATCTTTCTTCCTGAACTTGAATAATATGGTAACTTAAAAGCTTTGTTTCAACAGTTCAGTAATATGGGTGAAGCCCATTATTTTTCCATATTAAAAAACCTATTCATATGAAGTATGTGGTATCAATGAAGTCCTTCTTATGATAATTTAAATAAATATGCAAATACAGGATTATCAGTATATTACAATAAATGAATTTAATAATTAATTATGAAAGTATTAATTACTAATATAATAATTTAAACCTGAATTAATAGACTATAAAACTGATTTGGACTCCTAAAACATACCTTACTCGATTTCTTTACTTTTGATTTTCCTGCCTTTATGACTTTAGCAGAACTCAGTAATTCTAAAATGAATAAAAGAAAGATGTGATTCAAGTAATCTAGAAAGAGTAACAAAACCAAGTTCATCACAAAATTTAAATAGTATGATTAATTACTGCTCTCAAATTGTTTAAGTACAAGTTGAAACAAAGAAATTCCACAAAGTACAAATGATTTTTTTAATTAACTGGATAACTATCGAACTTGAAAAAAACCATTTTTTCAGCTTGTCAAATTAGCTTAAGTGTTAATTCTAATTTGAATGCTGCTATTAGCCTTGTAAAATGCTAAGATTACTCACATCAAATAACTCACATAAATTAGAATCTTATGGCTGCAATCCTATCCATACTTACCAGAAACTACATCCCATTGTTATCAATCCTATCAATGGGACTTCTGGATAGGATATATAGGATCCTATATAAAACTGGATGACTGAAAATCACATGTAGACTATATTACAAAAATAAAGATGCATTGCAATCTCAATTTATGATAGCTTTAAAAAAAGATTTTGTTCGAAAAAGAATAGATTAAAAATGTATTTTTATACTCCAGTTAGTGCTTTATGAGCAGAAACTGGCACAGTTCATATTTGTAGATTTCAGAACAAATATCCAGTCTATGTCAGACGAATTCTTACTTTACCATTATGCTTATAGATATATGTAACAGACAGCTACTTAAATATTTCAGTCTATGCCCCCACAGCTGTCACATATGGAATACAAAATTCTGGAAAAGTAAATATCGTACTCTTATAAACTTTGTACTGTATTAGCATACAAGGCAAATATTACAAATTTGTCAGATAGCTGACTAATACATGATTAATGCTTCATGTCTTCTCCATATCATATTCTGAACAGACATATGAAAAGTAAAAATAAAGGCACAAAACAGTCTAGTTTCAAAAAGTCATTCAAACATTAAGAATGTAAATAGTGTACTATAAACAAAATCCAATTAAAACAAAAATCTATCTAGTGCTTAGCAGGCTAGCTAAATAATTAAATTAATCTAATTTCAATTAATCGTTTGCATCTTTCTGGCGGTTATGAGGAAAAGATTATAATAATTATAATAATAATTTATTATTTGTACCCCGCCCATCTGGCTGGGTTTCCCCAGCCACTCCAGGCAGCTTCCAATAAAAATTTAAAATACATTAAAATGTCACACATTAAAAACTTCACTGAACAGGGCTGCCTTCAGATGTCTTCTAAATATCAGGTAGTTTGTCTCTTTGACATCTGATGGGAGGACTATATAGGACTATAACTAGCAGTTATAGGACTATAACTCCTAGTCCTATCAAAAAGTATCAAGTATAGATGGAGGGGATGCTTTCTCTGTACAGTATATGTTTAACAACCTAGGTAAAGGTAAAGGTAAAGGGACCCCTGACCATTAAGTCCAGTCGTGACCGACTCTGGGGTTGCGCGCTCATCTCGCATTATTGGCCGAGGGAGCCGGCGTATAGCTTCCAGGTCATGTGGCCAGCATGACAAAGCCGCTTCTGGCAAACCAGAGCAGCACATGGAAACGCCGTTTACCTTCCCGCTGTAGCGGTTCCTATTTATCTACTTGCACTTTGACGTGCTTTCGAACTGCTAGGTTGGCAGGAGCTGGGACCAAGCAACGGGAGCTCACCCCGTCACAGGGATTCGAACCGCCGACCTTCTGATCAGCAAGCCCTAGGCTCAGTGGTTTAACCCACAGCGCCACCTGGGTCCCTTAACAACCTAGGGAGGAGTGCAAATGTACACGAGCCCAAAAAGAATGGGATCCCCTGCTGTACACTGTAGGAATTTAAGATGGAAGAGATATACTATACACAGCACTGTACTACTTTCTCATATATTCCTTTTTAATATGTAACACATTTTAAATGTGAGTTAGTAACTTATCCAAAAGAGAAATACGTACTATGATCAAAACAACAACTGTGTGGTAGAGATTATGCTCATTGTATTGAAGAGGAATAGTACTGTACTATTGGGTTCTCCAAAGTGGCAACCATGTGCACCATGATGGCCTCAGGCAACCCCCAATCTGGAGACCAATGGGGAGTGTCATAAACACCACTCTAAGCATTTTGGAGAAAAGGTCAAGTTGCATAATATATTACTAACCACCACCACATTTAGAGCAAGAACTAGTCAGGCATATCATATCTGACAGCATCTTTTTTGAACACGGCTGCTTTAATATTCTATTCTAGCACTACAAGGTAGTGCCTGAGTAACTATCTGTCTAGGCAAGCACATAAAGCCGAATGTACACAAGTTAAATGTGCATAAATTGCAGGCTTACTGTGTAGAATCAGTTTGCATAGCATCACTTATTGAACTTATTACATGAAAGTTGAAGATATGCAAAACAAATTATTTAACAAAATCCTAATTAATGCTAATTAACCTTTTACTTTCCCTATTTTTTAAATGTAAAATACAAAAGCTAGTTATTTAAGGCAGAACTCTATTTTTATTTCTAAGGTATTTAAGCTAGGATATTCAACACATTTATCAGGGAGCAAGTACTTAAGAATTCAACTAAATGAATTATTTTATCCAAGTTTGAAATTGTACTGTTATATCACTTTAATCTAGCTAAGTCCCAGAGCACTAATATAATACCATCTATTATCTCCAAGAGTGTTACAACTACTGCTGCTGAATCTGAATACCATTTCATGATAATTCCTGCTACACGGTGGCATACTGTGATTTGTGATCCACAAATTATATACAGTACAGTACATGCTAAAGTTTCTTGCAAGACCATCAAGCATGAACTACAAAGCAAAGCATGACTAATTACTACAATGATCATTCTCTAAAGACCTGTTAGCGCAAATACGGTATATGTTTAAAAGCCTTGAATTTGCTTCCACCAGCATACTATCACAGGAACCCTAAACTATGAATAACACCCTTAAGAAAAAATGAAGTAAACTCTATACATAATTCACGCTTTTCAGTTTTATTGTAGGTAATGCCAAGTGTTGACAAACATGCACAGTGACCGAAGAAAGAATAAAGGCTATTCCATATGTAACTCATTAAGTTTTTGTTTGGAAGTAAACTTATTTATAGCACCACCCATACGTACAAGTTCACAAATATGTAGAACTGCAGTATATATGCATACAACAGAGGTACATACACAACAGTGATTTATATGCAAGCAGGAATAAACTATTCCCTGCAGGCAAGTGGCATCCGCACAGGATTCTGACACGAAGCAGACCAAGCAACAGGCATAATGAAGGACAAAAACACAGAAAAGTTCTGCATGGGCATAGTGGAACTACAACAGTGTCCCCCCACCACCACAACGTCTATCAAGCTGGATCTCTTCTCAGTCCCGTCCCCCCATAAGAAGTAGCTGATTTCGCTTCCAGGCATCCCTACCGCCGCCAACTGAGCTCTGGCTTTCCCAACCGCTTCGCTCTCACCGTCCACCTCATAAAACAACTCCAAGGCAGAAGAAGCCACACCTCTTCACGCTCATTTTCCTAATCTGACCATATATGCAACATGAGAGAGGGCAGGCAAGGCTGAAAAGAGCTCCCTGGCACCGGCTGGCTGGATGGCTGGAGGCAAGCAAGCACACGCCTTTCTCCGAAGCCTGTGTCATTCGGGGTCGCCGCCGAAAGCGGGCGGGGGAGGGTGAAGAAAGAGAAAGAGAGGGAACGCTTTAAAGAAACTTGAGAAGGAGGCGCAGCAGCAGCAGCAGCACGCGGGGCTCTCGTCGTCCCCGCAGTAGTTCAAAACACAACCTCCCTGCCCGCCCAGCCCTTTCCTTACCCGAGTCCTGCGGGGCGAGCTCGCTGCCGGCGGAGGCGCTGGAGGGGGATAAGCTGCCGCCGGAGACGGGGGGAGGCTTCCAGCGGGTCCAGGGGTTATCCTTGGGCGGGGGGGCCTCGACGGCGTGAGGCTGCTGCTGCTCCGGTTGGCACTTGTCGCCGTTGCTACTATCCTCTTCCTCGTCGTCGTCGCCGCCCTCTTGTTGCTGCAGCCCCTCGCCGGAGCCGCTTTCCTGGGGGGCTTCGGTCACTTGGCCGGAAGGAAACAGGAGCTGCTCCTGATGGTTCTCTTCGGGCAGCCGGGCCCCCCCGCCGCCGCCGCTCTTCTCCGCGCCGCGAAGTGGTGCCTGCGGGGCGGCCGCGGACATGCCGAGAGGGGTCCGCACCCGCTGTCCTCCCGCGCGCCCCTCTCCCTCCGCTCCCCGCGGGGCTGCCGTAGGGCGGGAGGGGGAAGAAGAAGAAAAAGAACCTCTAAGCGGAGCTGCTCCGTGCGGGGGGCCTGGCCCGCCCCACGGGGGCTGCGGCTGGCGGGGAAGCAGCCCCCCCGCCCCAACAGCGGCCTCCGGGGGCGGCGTAGCTCATTCACCTCAGCGGGTGGTTCAACCGCCACCGCCCCGTGCCGGGGGGGGAGGGAGGGGGTTGTAGAGAAGAGAGACGCGCGAGAGGGCCGCGCACGAGACAGGAGAACGCGTCGCTGCCGAGGGGCCGCCCGGGGTTGAGGGACGGGGATGGGGGGCAGGAGGAGGCGCCGGAGCCGAGGCACAGTTTTCGTGGGGCCTGCTTTGAGGTCCGGCAAGGAGCTCCGTCACAGCTGTCGCGCGTGTGTGCTTCCTCGCGCCGGGGGGAGGCGGGGTGGGTGGGAAGAGGGGCGGGGACAGAGTCAGGGAAAGGAGTGAAGGGAGGGGGGTAAGAAGAAGGCGGAGGAGGCGGCGGCGGCGGCGAACGGGCGAAGCGCTCTGCAAAACGAGGGCGGAGCCTCTCCGAACCCCTTCGGCGCGTTATGACATCACAACGGCCAACAGCGCGGAGGGAGGCCGCGAGCGTCTCTTCTCCGAGCTCGCATTTTCGCTCCCCTCTCCTCCGCCTCGGCTAGCCCCGCCTGCGCCCCGCCCGGAACGAGGAAGCTAGAGGCGGCGGCGGAGATGGCCGCGCGGTCGTCCTCAACGGAGGACCCAGGAAGAGGAAGCGGCGGCGGCGGCGTTGTTCAGGGGGACGCCACCGTTTCCCCTTCGAATTGGGTGGGCCGAAGGAATGCCGCTTCTTGCGGAGCACGACAGACGCCAGTCTCTGGGAGAGAGGAAGTCAGTTGACAAGGGACGGGGCGCGAAAGAAGGCGGCCCGTCAGCACCTGAGAAGGGGCTTCCTGTGCACGAAGCTCACCTTCGGCCACACCAGCATTTATTCGCCTCAGGAGAAGCGGGAAAGGGTTATTTTGGGGAGCTTTTTTATTTTTATTAAGGGGCTTTGGGCAGGCTACCTTGAAACTGCAGACTTAAAAACAACTACCTGGGCAATATAATTAAGCGTTGTTGCATTGATTATAGCTTACTGCCGAAAGATCATTTACATCCCTGCCCCCCCTCCCCGGCGGCTGCATGCTGTAGGAGGAAGCACTAGCCTTTTGAAGTTTCCACCAGCGCATGAGCGCATTCGGAATGCGGCAGTTTCTCGCCCTCTTTCAGTTTTGGCTTAATGTACAATGGCTTTCCATAAGATTAAAATGTTCCAGAGCAATGTAGCTAATAATCTTTCGAAATAAAACTCAGTTGTGCTGTAGGCTCCCCTGATACATGTTTACCATGACACAATAGACAAACGACTAGATTTTCTCTTGGAAAATTAATTCTGCAAACATGAAAAGCGATTTGCACCTAAAAAGATGCTGTCATCTTCACTTGCAACATCTATCTAGCTTTGTGGCTGTTCTTTGTGACATGCACATTTAAGAAAGCACCAAAGCAGTAGACAGTGGTGGTATCATAGCAATCCATGCATTCCAAATATAGAATAATAATAGAACCAAATATGGAGCTAGAAGCCAACTTCAACTTGTAATTCCATTTTATGTACATGTTGCAATAACCCAAGTTGCTTCCATTCTTCTAAGCTGAAAAACAGTAACTACCCTTTTAAACAAAGGGGTGTTGTTTACTTTCTGGAAGACATAAGGTTCAGCCGGCGCCTACCATTTCAACAACTCTTATCAATAATGCCCTGCACCTGCTTTAATTCATTCTGCTAAATCAACTAACCCCTGTGTTGCGAACTCCAGACTAAAGACAACAGTGGCAACACGTGGACCGATGAAAAATGAGGGCATAAATGTATAAGTTGCAGCGAAGTGATATTCAAGAGTACAGTCCATATGGTATCAAAATAAAATTCCTCCAGTGATATAATTTGAATGCTTAGCGATATCTGTTCTGCCGATGCAAATAATAGCAAATAATAGACAGTTATCCAGATGATGACACTGTTTCAACATGGTCTTCCTCAGTGTTCAACTCAGAAATGTATACAGTCGACTTCTAAGGAGCAGTGGTCATAATTTTTTTTATAAAAAAATTGCCTGACGAGCAATCCACAGCTCTTAAAAGTCCACAAGATGGAATGGAAAACAGGTATTTTAAAAATGACATAAATACTAAATTGACATACCGGTAATTACAAATAATTTTAGAAGGCAACTAGAACATGCCACTTAAAATGCATGCAGTTCATAAAATTGTGTGTGAAATGGTTAGGAAAAAACTGCCTGCCAATCATGTAAATAGATAAAAACGTATCAGAAGAACCTAAATGACAAATGAAAGTGGTATTTTTCAGTGGATGCTAGATGCTTCTGTTCATTCTATTACATACCCAATGCTGCTTGTCTACTCGTGGCTCATGTTAAGAAACATGCTAAGAGGAAGGCATGCTTGGCAAATCCACACCGTGATCAAATCCACCCGGAAACCTATGTCCCCACTGTGGAAGGACGTGTGGTTCCAGAATTGGCCTCCACAGTCACTTACGGACTCATTGTTAAAACCGTGTTTAGGAAAGACAATCTTACTCGGCTACGAGTGATCGCCAAAGAAGACGACTGGCTCATACTGTCCATTGAAGGATATTACATGCTACTTTGGTTATGGACAGTGCTTATCTGGATAAATCAGTCCTTAAATATAAGATCCTTCTTAAATAAGCTTTCTGAGTACAGGACATAAAGATTGAGGACTAATTTTGGCTCAAGTCTCAGGAAATTGTGTTCTTTATATAGAATGATTTCCATTGTCATATATTCAAGATTGAACTGAGAACATCTTAACAATGCCATTCATTACAGTCATCAAGGCTGAATAGCAAAGACAAAACAGGTGATGTTTCTGGTTGAGAACACCTTTATGCTGAAGCATACTCCAAATAGTTTATATTCCCTGGAGGTAGACAATAATTAGATACAGCAAATATGAAATGTCAAATAGTATTTTTTATGTATGAGCATTGTGTTTTGTTTTTTAACTATTGAGTAATTCAGGTTCTTGGGAGAGTTGTCTTGGAAGAAGTCAACTATTTTCATATAAAACGTTGCCATTTAAGATTACGTAGAGCCCATGAGTATGGCAATCCCAGTCGCAGAGCCTACTAAAACTGGGTTTGGCTACTCAATTTGGATATAGTACTTTCATTGGAGCCTAATGACTCAGCAACTGTCTACAAGAAGGCTCTTCACAATACAGACCAGCAGCATGAAAATGTTTTTGCAAGGCTTTATTGAAAAATATAAAATGCAGTTAGAAAAGTACATGGAATTCTGAAACTTACTTTCATTTAACTATGATTTTCCTTTTTGATTAGAACACCATTAGTAAATTCTTTTAAATGAAATGTTAGGTATTAGAGACATTTGAATATAGTAAGGCCACAAAACTTTTTTATCAAAGACTTTGTTACCAAGAATTTTGCCGGTCTGTGAAATATAGAATGCACTTTAAATGCAAGATTAATAAATTATATAAAATACTGTTAAAAGCACATGATTATGACACAGTAATTCACAACACATAAACAGTAGTCTTAGAATAGTGATGTTTAGACAAATTTGATTGTTGAAAAAGACCTCAAAGTGCTTTACAAGGAACCCACCATGTCCATTAACTTAAGTGTGTCTACACTGGGTAGCACTAGCAATGAATACCACCCCTTAATCACTAAATTGGACACTCAAGCATGTTACTGCTCCTGCTACAGCAGATTTTGCAGTATAAAATTCTAGTACTGTAGATGTATAATATTGTGGCAGATTCCATTTTCAAATACTCAGCTATTTCAAGCCAATCCGTTTTTGCCAATTCTGGCGTTCCATAAACCTGGAACTGGAACACTCCAAAAGGAGACATAGAGTAGACTCATGTGGGCCATAAATACTTAATTTGAAATACTGTGCCAGTTACACACCCTCCAACATTTCTCAGATGAAAATAGGGCTATCCTAAGGAAAAACGAGACATTTTGGGATCAAATCAGAAACCGGGATGGCTTCTGTAAATCCGGGGCTATCCTTGGAAAATAGGGACACTTAGAGGGTTTGCAGTTATCCATAACTGATCAGAGGAGTGAGTTTTAATACTTAGGTTCTCCATGAAATTACTTTGAACAAGAGTTTAGCAGTATCTGGAATCCACTTAAAGCTGCTTCTTTAAGTACTTTTAATAAACTTCCTCTTCATCAGACTGTGCTCTTCAAAAATTATTCTAGTACGTACAATCTTATGCAGGTGTACTAAAGATGTCCAAATTCAATGGGACCTATTCCTAGATAAGTGGGCTGACTTCAACTTTAATTATTCAGCACAATCCAGTTGCACCTAGAGCGCTGTATCCAACTAAGTCTCTGCATGGGTTTAACAACTTCCACTCACACAACAGAACCCCAATCTCCTCTGAGCTTCCCCCCAACCCTCTAGCAGATTTGGGGTGGAGGGAAAGAGAAATTGTGTTGTGTGAGCAGAAGTTATAACTTTATTGGATTCAGCCACAATAATATTTTATCAAATTCAACAGCACATACTAACTTCCATATAATATGAAAGAAAATACAATGGGTAAGATGAAGGGCTTCTGTGAGCCTAGCTCAAGTCAGGATGCAACCACTGAATAATGGGGGGATTTATTTTCAACAAGTCCTGCTCCCCGAAACACAGCAGCCCCATTGAAGGCTGTTCTGGAGTGTTGGGGGACCTTCTGGAACTATGTGGGAGGCAGCATGGGGAATGATGGGGATGATAAGGATTGGATCCAAATGAAGATGGTCACTTTCATCCAATTAAAAAAATTGAGAGTTAACTTAGTCTTCACTAAATTGTCCCATTGATTTCAATAGAACTAAAGAGGAATTAACTACAATATTGGGTTGGATCCAAATGAAGTTAATCCCTCTTTACTGCAACATGATGCAAAATAGTTTGTAAGAAAACCAACATTAAACATGCAACATACATATACAGAAGGATTCACGCTTTATTTTCATTTCAGGTGTAACAATTCAGTCAATTAACATTTTATGATTCCTCAACAGAAGTACGCACCTCCTCCCTCCATTTTAAAATAAGAGCACACCTAGCATGGTGCTTTCAATGATTAAAGGTGGACAAATAGTTTTAAAGAAGCAATTATGAGGTGCAGGAAAGTAACGTGCAAACTTTGTTCTTCCAACTGAAGTTGAAATAGGGCCAGGGAACACTGAAGATTGTGGGGGTATGTAGCTGCCTACTCCTCAGAGTCTGCATAGACCATCTTAATACTTTTTATTATGAATAAACTTTTCAAGTTGAACTCATTATTGAGGTCTAGCTGGTCTCCCTGAAGGAATTTTTGAATTCCTAGTGACAACCTGGTGTGTGAAACTTATGCTAAAATTTACATAAAATTTAAGCAACCTGTATTGGTTTCTCTTCAAAGGATAATTGTATTCTCGAAATAACAATAGTCTTAAAAATCAGCCTAATCATTAGACAGATATTACCTGTATTAAAAAATTGTGCTAAAATTGTCATTGGCATGACTGGTGCAAGTTTGAAACTGGTTGATTTCATTCTGATATAACGCCAAGTTCAATTTACCATCCAGTTGGTGACTTAACTGAACTTATGTCTGACTTGTTCTCCACATGAGGTCAACATGAGGATCCATGTAAGAAAGAGCTCAGAACAAGTCTATATAGAACAGTTCCAAAGGACAGAGCTATACAGCATATTTCTGGAGAAAGCGTTCAAAGGCATCATATATAGCTTGTCTAAGAGAAAGAGAAAATTAACAACATTAATGAAGGTACACTAATAATTTACAAGATTTTTTTGTTCAGATGCAGCACAGTGTTCTAACAAAAGATTTTAGCACCTGCTTCCACTATACATTTTAGAAAATTGTCCATATGTCTGTTTTCAGCATTCGGATACTTCTTGAGATATAGTTGGCAAAATTGAGGGTTCCTGAGTTGGGGTGGTGGCCTACATTGATGTTTGAATGCAGCATGCCAGTTTTACCGTATTTTTCGCTCCATAAGACACACCTGGCCATAAGATACACTTAGTTTTCAGAAGAGGAAAATAAGAAAAAAAATACTCTGAAACAATGCCGCTGGCGGCGGCAGTAGAAGGAGCAGCCCACTTTTGGGCTGCTTGTCCCTCCCCATCCTTCAACCACTGTTGGGGGCAGAGGGAGGAGCAGTCTGCTTTCAGGCTGCTCGTCCCTCTGGCGGCAGAGGCATCCCTCTGTTCGAGGGATCCTGCTGCCATCCAGTGCCTTCGTTCCATAAGACGCACAGACATTTCCCCTTCCTTTTTAGGAGGGAAAAAGTGTGTCTTATGGAGTGAAAAATACGATAAAGAAAAATGGTGAAATAAAACACAACTTTGCCATGACTATGCCCATTTTTTTGCATAACTTCAGCCACCATTTGAAATATTGTTGCTTAACTTGGCATGAAAATTGCCAGGGTGGGGGCAGTTGTCTTCAGCAATGTTTGGATGCTAGGTGCCATTTTTATTCAATTTAGTGGAGCGATACAGGACTTTTTTTGGCATAGATTTGGCTGCCTCTCAATAAATCATCACCAAACCCAGCATGAGGGTTCCAGGTCTGGAGGGGCGGGGTGAGTGCAGCAGTCTTCACTGACATTTGAACAATGGACATAATTTTAATTTAAGTTGGTGGACCAAACTTGACTTGGTGTGACTTCGCCAAATTTTGAGTGTCATGAGTCAAAATTCATAGATTACACTATCCATTTATAAAACACACACACACACACACACACACACAAATGTTTCTAAAAATTCCTGGGCACTTCCTGCCAATTGTAAACAAAGCCACAAATCTCAGAAATCCACAACTTAGGGGTAACAAGTACAACAACTGAAATATAAAACAGAACTGAGTAGGAAATAAAGCTCCATTCAGATGTACAGTGGTGCCTCACTAGACGAATTTAATTCGTTCCACGGGTCTATTCTTATAACAAAAAATTTGTCTAGCGAATCCCATAGGAATGCATTGAATATTTTTTTTAAAAAAAAATTGCCCATAGGAACGCATTAATTGAATTTCAATGCATTCCTATGGGAAACTGCGATTCGCTAGACGAATTTTTCGTAAAACGAATTTGTCTAGCGAGGCCACCTCCGCTAGAAAAATCCTTTCTTTAAGCGAAAATTTTGTCTTACGGGGCGTTTGTTAAGCGAGGCACCACTGTAATGCTCTCATTTAGCACTAAATAAATTAGAAGAGAACCTAGGTTTATACACCACCACTTCATAAGCCCAAGACTCAATTCAGCTTGTTCAGATAGCACAAAACCATGACTTACTAGCTTTGAAGTGGCCTAAGTCTGTTGAATGCAGGCAACATTTAGACTTTAAAGCACTGCCACAACAAAATATGTATACTTAGCACTTAAGAGATGCAGTAGTAGTAGAGTATAAAAGCTTTGTTTGATTTTCATTGCATAATCAATGCCTCACCTGAACAATCCTTGTTTGAAGAGGTATGCACTAACATGACCTCCTTCCAAGTATCTGATTTCACATCCGGGCCATATTTCTTGAAGGCTACGTACACCAGTTCTTGGAACATAAGCATCCTCCTTGGCTTGAACTACTATGATCAGTGTTGGATCAACTGGAACTGAGAACAAGGAACAAAACTCTTTAAAGCTAAATATGCTATCTTGAGTTCGGAAGACAATGTTACAGAAAGGTTAAAATTACAAGCTAATTGCATGGGAATTCACAATTATGTCTTGAGCAAATGGCAACTATTTAATGTAGCCTTAGTTCTTTTTTTACTGCTGATGCAACACTGTCAGTAGTTTATGTTAGATGGGAAAGAAGAACAAAGGAAAATTCTGAACATGAAACCAGCTTTCTTGATCCTGCTGAAAAACCAACCACCAACCACCTTATAGCCTAATAACCTGCTCTAATATAAGTTAGCATCATCTTGTGATCTGCAATGGTCTCATGTTGACCTTATGGCCTCCTTCCCTGTGTATTTCCCTTTTTGGTTCATAGACACATGGGGCAGTGGGGTATTATCTATGGCCATGCCCTATCATTTCAATATGTTGCATGGTCTATGGCACAGTATTGCATTATGTTTCTCTGTTGGGCTTTGTTGAGAATAATTGGCCTTGGTGCTCAAATTTTTCATTTCAATGTTTTTTGGTCCTCACCTTGCCTTGTAGTACAAGGAGCCCTAGTCCCACTTATAAACGTCCTCAGTCCAGTATACCTGGAGGAGCGTCTCCACCTCCATCGTTTTGCCCAGACACTGAGGTCCAGTGCCGAGGGCCTTCTGGCGGTTCCCTCGCTGCGAGAAGCCAAGTTACAGGGAACCAGGCAGAGGGCCTTCTCGGTAGTGGCACCCACCCTGTGGAATGCCCTCCCACCAGATGTCAAAGAGAAAAACAACTACCAGACTTTTAGAGGAAATCAGAAGGCAGCCCTGTTTAGGGAAGCTTTTAATGTTTAATAAATTATTGTACCATATTTTAATACTTCTGTTGGAAGCCGCCCATAGTGGCTGGGGAAACCTAGCCAGATGGGCGGGGTATAAATAAATATAATAATAATTACAGTATTATTATTATTATTATTAATGTCACTAGCCCCTATTATACCTTCTCTGCTCACACAAAGCTTTGAATGTTGATGGTGTGTTGACCTAGCTGCTGTTCCACCAGTTCAGCATAATTTACAATGAGACAACAGCTGTGCTCAACCCTATTTGATTTTTGCCTTGCACAGACCAGAGAATTATGCTGTTAGTGATCATGTTAGGCTTCAAATAACTCCACTTATAAACAGACTAAGCAACTTCTGATATAAACTACATTTCTAGTCATATGAGACAAACTAGGCACCACTGGATATAAAGAAGAAGAGAAAAAAAATCAAGTTTAAACACTTTATGTGCTCAGAGATTACTTAGAAATGCAGAAATGAAAATTGGGAGAAAGAAAACATTAAAAACAGAAGTATTATTTAACAGGGTAGAAATAGGCAGAGGGCAGCAAAAAGAACAATTTCAAAACTGTATTAAAATATCATGTACCTGAAAAATTAGCTACATGAGTACATTCGTCCATCACCCCTTTCATGAATCTTAAAGATTCTCTTTGTAAACTGTCCCTTTTTCCACTTATCAGATGCTTCTGATTACTGGTAAAATCCTTATTGCTACTGCTGCTGGTTGAAAACGTCTGGTTTATGCACTGCATTTTTGACGCCTCTTGCACTAACAGTCCTTCCGCTGAGGTACTTAGAGTAGTTCTGCTACTGCTAAGGCAGTGACCAGTTTCCGAAGATAGAACTTTGCTTCTGGTATCCAGGTTCAGCATACCGGAATGCAGATCCAGATTGCTTAAACTGTCCACACTGCCAGGAGAATTTTTAACAAAGTCTTGTCCCATCTTGAATGAATCTGTCTAAACAAAAATATCTATTCAATTAAGACACTTTGAATATTAGGTAGATATCCTGTAAGTTATCAGTTACTCTGCTAATCCTAAAACATTTGCGCTCTCTGGCTGTGTGTGTGTGTGTGTGTGTGTGTGTGTGTGTTTAGTATGTGGCAACTTCTATAATTTGCTCTCTTGAATGAGCTAGATGTTCCATTACCCTAACCCAGGGGTATCTAATGTAGTGCATTATGGATGCTGGTCGGACTCCCAATTGCCATGAACTTTACTTAGCATGCTAGTAAGTCAGGGATGATGGAAGTTGAAGTGCAGCAACATCTGGAGGGCACTGTTGGTGACCTTTGCTCTAAAAGAATATGGCAGCTTTTATATTTTAACTCAAGACACTTCCCAAGTATATGGCGACTACAACACCAAATATCTCTTTCATTATACATTATAAGATACAATTGACAGTGTTGAATTTTGAGAACAATTTAATTTCTAATGTGAGTCACTTAAACTATGTAAACATAGAAAAGACTAAAGTGACATATCCCAACCTTTGGCTTGTATGAAACTGTCTTATGAATGCACCCCTCTGTTAACAACTTTTAATTTAACTGTATCTGGGGTGGGTGGGGTGGAATTTATTTTTAGAAATTTGAAATCTGTGCAAATGCAAGCACATCCACAATCATCCTCAGAGAGATGAAATGAAAATTTGGAGAAAGAAAACATAAATGATTAAATCATCCTCATTCTACAGGGCGCTTGGTTGGAAAATGGAATATTTATTCATTATTTTATTTCACAAAAGTTATATATCACTTGATTGTTAAAAAAAAAAGCTCAAGCAGTTTACAACAATATAGGCTGTTGTGTGTATTCTGTTACCTAAGGTTTAGTACTTACAATGCATACAGTACCAACTCCACCGGAAAGGGTAAAGGAATATGCAATATATGCAGTTCACAGTTCTGCTTAACATAGAATAAATGTTCCTGGAGAACAAACAAGATGCTTTCCCACTGATTGATAATTTTCTTCCTAGGAGAAGTACCTTTTAGTCCCAATATTTTGAGAAGATAGTTATACATGACTAGCATTGGAAACACCAAAGAAACCCAAGTTCTCCATTCTCCTTTGGAAATTCCAGGCAATAGTTTTACTCGCAGCCACTTGATGTGGCAACAGCTCAGCATCTTCCTCAAACCCATTAGTGGCTTCCTAGCACATCTTTTGTTTCCTTTGCAAAATATGTAACAGCTTAGAGACTGCGTAGGCGAGTAGGAGGATAAAGAACCCTTCTTCTACCACTGCCACATTTCTCCAAGTCCTTCCATAATTATTTCTGAACTAAAAGGGATAGAGACAAGGAGTGCAAGGAGCACTGTCAAAGGGAAATTCTCCACCGGGATAGAAATCATTTATCGAATAGATGAAAACCTCTTTAGCTTGAGTAGGCTGAAAGCAAAGAGTAAGGTTACCATAACCTCCATCATAGAGCTTCAATATGCAGATGACAACATAGCGTGTGCACACTCAGAGGATGACCTCCAAACCATCCTAAATAGCTTCGCAAAAGCTTATGAAGATCTTGGCCTCTTGCTCAACATCCAAAAAACCAAAGTGCTACACCAACAAGCACAAAGCAACCCCTCTGCTGTGCCACAAAACCAAAAATGTTGACCATTTTTCCTACCTGGGCAGTTATCTTTCCACAAGGACCGACATTGATGCCAAAATCCAACATCGCCTGAACTCTGCAAGTGCAGCATTCTCCCAATTGAAGTGCAAAGCAACCCCTCTGCTGTGCCACAAATCCAAAAATGTTGACCATTTTTCCTACCTGGGCAGTTATCTTTCCACAAGGACCGACATTGATGCCAAAAACCAG
The DNA here is from genome assembly GCF_963506605.1 of Zootoca vivipara. Taxonomy (NCBI): domain Eukaryota; kingdom Metazoa; phylum Chordata; class Lepidosauria; order Squamata; family Lacertidae; genus Zootoca; species Zootoca vivipara. Next base: position 31,096,363 of record NC_083284.1, on the reverse strand, counting down.
CATCGCCTGAACTCTGCAAGTGCAGCATTCTCCCAATTGAAGTGCAGAGTGTTTGAGGACCGGGACATTTCCAGGGAAAACAAAATGCTTGTTTGCAACACTTACTGTACGCTTGTGAAACGTGGGCCACTTATAAACGCCATCTCCAGCTCCTCAAAAGATTTCATCAACGGTGTCTCCAAATTTTTTTACATATAACTTGGGAAGACAGGCGAACTAATGTCAGTGTATTGGAAGCAGCAAAGATCACCAGTGTTGAAGCAATGATTCTTCAACATCAACTTCGTTGGACTGGTCATGTTGTTCGGATGCCTGATTATCGTCTTCCAAAGCAACTACTTTATTCTGAACTTTAAAATGGAAAGCTGATGGTCAACAAAAGAGGTGGACTCTCTCAAGGCAAATCTAAAAAAATGTAGTATAAACACCGACAACTGGGAAATACTGGCCTGCGAGCACTCCAACTGGACAACAGCCTTTACCCAATGGTGTCATGAACTTTGAAGACACTTGAACTCAGGGAGAGACGTGCTAAGAGGAAGGCATGTTTGGCAAACCCTCACTGTGATCAGCTCCTGCCCAGAAACCTATGTCCCCACTGTGGAAGGATGTGTGGATCCAGAATTGGCCTCCACAGTCATCTAGGGCAGTGTTTCCCAACCTTGTGCCTCCAGATGTTTTGGGACTACAACTCCCATCATCCCTAGCTAGCAAGACCAGTGGTCAGGAATGATGGGAATTGTAGTCCGAAAACAGCTGGAGGCACAAGGTTGGGAAACACTGATCTAGGAACACACCGTTAAGATCATGTTCATGAAAGACAATCTTGCTCGGCTAAGAGTGATCACTAAAGAAGAAGATGAAGCCGTCCTCTACATTCTACAACAGTGACCTAAAAAAAATCCCAACACCTGGCCACAGCCATGGGAACAGAAGAGAAATGAGACAGATGGCCCATTACATTTTCCTATTGAAAAGACAGCAACTGATATTCTATCTATGGATCCTTACATTATTATTTTTTATAACCTGATAACAAGAAATAATCCCTAGTTATACTTTCTAAGCATCTATGAACGTCTATGTATTTTACTAAATTTTTGGTGAACATGTAACAAACATGGGAGCCACTTAGCAACCAACATACAAAATGTAAGAGGAAATGCAATATTTTTTTACCAAAGCAATCCAAAAATTCAATTTTATGGTTAAATGCTCTGGTTGGTTCTAGTCATATGATGAAAATGCTCCTTCCTAAGTTTGACAAGCTCTCTCACAATCCACCATTCACCACTGTAAAAATAATCAAGAGTAGAAGAGTAAAAATAATAATACATGAACAATGTTAATGCATCTTTTGACAAGGATATTTTTACAACAAATCCTATAGCTTCATATCTAATGTTTTTGCTGAAGTGCTTGAGCACTGTGACATGTTTTCAATGGTCAAACTGTGTAGTTAATGTTACAGGTAGGTAGCCGTGTTGGTCTGAGTCGAAGCAAAATAAAAAAATTCCTTCAGTAGCACCTTAAAGACCAACTAAGTTTGAGGTATACATAAGGGACTGACTCTTCTGTTTCAAGTGTATCTGAAGAAGTGTGCATGCACACGAAAGCTCATACCAAAATAAAAACTTAGTTGGTCTTTAAGGTGCTACTGACGGAATTTTTTATTGTGTAGTTAATATTTAGTATGAAAAATAAAATTATACCTACTCCACAATATTCAAGCATTTGAATGATCTCTTCTTCATAAACACTCTCTGAATAATACTGTTTCTCAAGCTGTCTCCAGTTCACTGCCTTGCTCAGTACACCCTGAAATCAAAGATATTGTAAAGTAGTGGCAAGTCATTATGAACCCTTGTTCTAAAGACACCAACTATATAAAAATAATTTTAATTTATATCATTTTAGCAAAGTTTCCCCATGAGCTGTGAAACATTTCTCTGGGCACATCTACAAACAAGGGCAAGGATCATAAACCATTTTAGAAATGGAGAGTTTGTGGTGAGGGACACGGGTGGTGCTGGGGGGTTAAACCACAGAGCCTAGGGCTTGCCGATCAGAAGGTCGGCGGTTTGAAACCCCGTGACGGGGTGAGCTCCCATTGTTCAGTCCCAGCTCCTGCCCACCTAGCAGTTCAAAAGCACACAGTGCAAGTAGATAAACAGGTATCACTCTGGCGGGAAGGTAAACGGCATTTCCGTGCGCTGCTCTGGTTCGCCAGAAGTGGCTTAGTCATGCTGGCCACATGACCCGGAAGCTGTACGCCGGCTTCCTCAGCCAGTAAAGCGAGATGAGCGCCGCAACCCCAGAGTCGTCCGTGACTGGTCAGGGGTCCCTTTACTTTTTTACTGAGAAGGAGTAACTTTAAAAAAAAAGTTGCTCCTCAATTCAATATTTGGTAACTCTACCCTAACCCAAAGAACACAAAGTATTTCTACTATAAAATATCCCAACAATAAATCAAACCTGATTAATATTAGGGCTTTGAAGCCTTTTGGTTTCCCACTTGTTGACATTGTACACTACAAATAGATTACCGTAGTAAAAACACCGGAGGCTGTAGACCAGGAGAGACAAGGAACTAGTGGCAATGGTTTAGGCCAGTTTGACACTGCTAAAGATGCCATCTGTCAAATAGAAGATAATATATTTTTTTCAGATTACATACTGCTTGTCACTGAAGATGAATAGCATCTGTGATTCGTATTGTATTAGTCACCTCAGTATATTTTTCCCAAAATCCTTTTAATGTAAATCTTTATCTGTTTTCTTTACACACACACAATGCATTTACTGCAAATTGAAATAAATTACTGGTATACAGCACAGTTGGTATCATAATTCCTTAGGGAGCGACAGACTTATTTTGTTTTCATAAGCACAAGTGAAATGAAATTACTACTTGAGAGAAATAGCTTTCGCCCCTCAACATATTTTAGAATATTAAAAAAAACCTTCCCAATTCTTTCCCCTTCCAGATTTTATTCACAACCAATTTAAATGGCATTTATATAAAAATATTATCTAAGAACTTCAGATTTTGAAAAGCATTTCATCATTTTAATCATTATGTATGGATCCAATACAAATCCTTCTTCCAAGGAATCCTCCTTCCCTCTTTAATACAAATCCTGAGGCTCTTTTTCTAAGGATCTCTGAGTAACGTAAGTAAGGTTCTCATTTAATCTTCACAACAGACTTGTTGAGATAGGCTTGCCTAAGGTAAGTGATAGGCCAACAATACTTCATATGTTTCATGGGTTTGTACCTGGGATTTGTACCTGGACATAAACTTGAAATTTAATAAGAATTTGATCAAACTATATTCAGTATTCATTCTAATAGAATATGAAAATGTAAGGCCATTTCCATATCTGCACTTCCCATTTCTCATGTCTATGTCATGTGATTTAGATTAATCACTTATATTGTAACTTATTTTACAACACTTAAAACCAACTAATGATAGACATATGTAAGCTTCAACTGATTTACTATTTTTCAAATGAAGGTTCTTACATGTCCTCCCATGGATATTCCTGTCATCCCAAGGGGTCCATAGCCTTCTCTTTCTAACCAGTGCAGAAGAACAGCTGATTCTAGCACAAGAGCTCCTCCCATGACAAACAGGTCAGAGACATTTTTCAGACATGATCTTCTTTTCTCCCGAGAAAAGAAAGGCAAACTTTAAATATATATATTAACAAATGCACCTATAATCATATCTGCTACAATTCAGATCACTGACCTCATGAAAACTCTCTCTCATTTAATGTGAGGCAGGGTTATGGTTATATTTAAACCTAATAGCTGCTGCCTGGACGAACTGGACCCAACTATATAGCTATTTGAACTACAGTTAACAGGAGCACAGTCCACACAAAACTGCCAGCAATGGATTTTGGCCAATAAAGTAAAATATTTTCTTTATAAAGTTGCTTTATGACAAAAAGGCCTCAAAATATTGATACTGCCAGATGAAGAAAAGCTGTGGATTTCGTGCAACTTATCCATCAATCTACAATTACTGTTAAGGCCAGAATTTCAAACCTGCTACAATATTAAACAAATTTGTTTTGCAGAGATACCTGCAGTGAAGTTACAGGATTTATTTTCCAAGTTTTGTCTACTATGCAGTATTACAAGTATACTGCAACAATTTAACTTTACGATGGATAGCTCTGGTGCCTAGTTAGAATCCATCATGCTATGCTTGTTCAGAGCACTTTGCTAATTTGGGGAAACAGAAGGGATGCAAGGATGGGGAATGTATTATCCTCCCCTTCTCAGTTGGGGAAAGCTGCCACTATTCACTCAAAATGGTTGGCAAAAGAAACAAGTGAAATGTTACAGCCACATACAGTCTTCACTGTGAAATTTATTTACAATTTATTTACAATGATTGGCAGTCTATGAAATGACCTAGTTTTAATATATCTGAACAGGGCCATCTTAAGCATGCCCGGCGCCCGACCCCCCCCCCCCCCGTTTCCAAGCACAGCGGGCTGCCACGGGCACAGCTGCACTGCGCCACCCAGCCTGCTGTAGGGCCGGCCCTGGGCCAGGGGGCGCTGCCTGCCCCCTGTTGCGACGCCCCTGCGCGCGGCGGAGGCGGCCCCAGGCCCGCGCACCTCCGGAGAGTGGCCTGAAGCCGCTGAACAGCGGAGGTGTGCCTGGGGCAGCCTCAGCCGCGCCTCTCAGCGGGCGTAGCAGAGCCGGCCCTGCATCTGAACATCTTGCAACACCAAGTTGCTACATACTTGGAATAAGGTTATTTCTAGAAATAGCTTATATAAAGGATTGGAAGGCATTCAGCATTAACACAGTTATCAAAACCTTCTCACATTCAAGGTATGCAGAAGGTAGCAACTTTAAAAGGTTGTGTAGCCCCTAAAGTGGCAGAATGCAATATTCCCATTTGTATTATTGACCATTGTGCGTTAAAATGAGTTTCTTGCAGAAAGAAATAAAAAAACAAAGTCAAATAAACATGATAATCAGAAATAAGATATAACTTGTAAATTTTAAGCAGTATATCTATTTCCTAAATGTATCACAGAATACGGTACGTTCCTAATACTTACAACTGATCCTTGGGTTTTCTGCATCCATGTACAGATAAGAGTCAAAGAAATTAATATGGAAATGTATATACCTTTTGAGTCTCAACATTTTCAATACAATTTATATTTAGAAGTTTTTTTAAAAAAATTGTGCACACTAAAAAGTTATTTTAACTGTGGGTTAAGGCTTGCAATTTAACAATTAAACGGGAGATAATGTGAGCTCACGGATTACGTTGGACATAGGAGATTTGAGTTCACACATGCATAACATTTCAATCACTGAATGACTTATCTAGGCAAGTCATTATATATAACTAAACAGGAATATGAAAAACTTGTCTTACTGTTTTATTAGGAATTTCAGTAACATTGCTTAGAATAATGGCCATGATCCTGACAGGTTCCACACAAACATTCTGAATGTTTAGTTGCTGCCAACTATAAGAAAATTATAATATGTGAATCAAGTTTTCGTCCTCTTGGGCTACATCTTGGGATAAAGATAATATCTCTATAAGAAAGTAATTCAGAATTTGTTAACAGCTGACCGATTGGTGATAGATTTCCATTTTTGTGTTATCAAAATGCCAACAGAAGAGGATTGGATTAAAAAAAACCTCAGATTTATTGATAAATTAATATAGCAGCCTCAAACAGGGAGACAGAAAACTAATATTTTATGAAAGACTGCTGGCTGGTAATTTGGAAACTGAATCTCTTAACTGTGACAAGCCAAATGCAAGCATGGCAATCAGGTGGGGCAATGCATTCTTTTCCTATTATTTTTTCTTTAAATGGTCCTCATGTCCTTTCCAAGCTGCATTTAAAATGTGCCTAATTTTAGATAATGATGCCCTGGAGTCTATTTGCATATAGTTCTACTTTATATATAACTACTGGCCCTGCCATGCGTTGCTGTGGCTAATCCCTGTGACTGCCACCACCCTGTCCCGTCCCATGACGTATCATGCCCCCTCTTCCCCCCATCCCGGGTCATGCCTGTGACTGGCCCCACAGTGTCCTGACCTATCCCGTCCCCTCCTCCCCCCAACCCCCATCCAGGCGAGTCAGTACCTCCATTCGGCCTAGTCTGTAAAGGCTTCAGCCTAGTATGTAAACGGCAGCCGAGGTGCTGTTGAGAGGGAAGGTTCTATAGGTGCAGTACCAGTGTAGCCAACGCTAAAGGGTGCTGGTTTGCAACCTGGTTCTTTTCCCAGCATGCACTTTCAGATGAATGGTGCATTCTGGAACAGGCGTTTCTTTGGGTTTCACCTGGCGGAGGTGTGGCATCTATCTTTGAAAACCTTATAAGAGCCTTCGGACATTCGCTTTGGACGTTGTGTTCAAATTTGAACGTAATCGGTGAAGCGGTTTCGGAGAAAAGTGGATAGTAACCCACAAGCCCAGTTTACACACACATTACATACACACAACATTAATTTGAGTTATTTATGCTTTTTTGAGATTTAAGAGTTGCAAAATGTCCACAGAATATGTGATTTCTTTTCAAGCAGAACCACACATACTCAAGTATAATCTTTAGGTCATTTACTATAGTTCTGTCAATTTCCAAGCTACCAATCTATACAGGAAACATATAAATGGTTTACATTTCATATGCTTTGACATATTTGACATCTCCATTCACCATATTAGTGTTCGAACCAAATACATGACTAGGCAGCAGCATCTTTCCTCTCTAGACCTGTGCCTCACAGATACATTTTGCTTTATATAAAGGATATAATAAGGGTTTTCTAACAACAGTGAAGCCATGCAGGCCTCTTTGATCATTGGACGGGCCATTAACGTGCGTCGTCTCCAAAAGTACTAAAGAGACAAAAGTTTAATAAGATGAAATTAAATAAAACAAGTGTAACAGGTTTTTTTTTTAAAGCATTAATGAAGTAATGTTGTATGCTTACATGGTCGCCAGTGCCTGCTAAATGAATGCACACTGGTCTGTATTTGCTGTTCCATAGCTTGGGTACTAAAAACTGAAACCTATTAAATAGAAAGCAATCATTGAAAAACTATGCCTACATGAAATTACATGAAAGTTAACAGACTAGCAACTAATATCACACAAAAATATTTTACATCAAGGACTAGTAATGCATCCCCCCCTTAAGTAATAAGCATGATTGCAGAAAATACTGTATTTTCCAGCTACCATTATAATTAAAACTGCTGCTAGCCATCATATATGGCATTTCTCCAATCAAATGCAAATCCAGAATAACTGACCCATGTGTATTGGGGGGGGGGCATTGTACGTGATCTAAAATGTCCCTTAAGGCATGCAATAGTTAGGACCTTTTTAATTGTAGTATTATTCTTACTGGGACAAAACTTTGAAGAGGAGCTCTCAGCACTTAAGGTAAGGAGCTGTTCCAAGTGGCACTCAGTGCAGACAAAGCCCTAGCCAACATGCAAACCTATCCTTATCCAAAATTAACGCATGTTATGTGTCACCTTTTCATCAGCATTTTGTCTCATCTCACTCTTTGTAATTTCATAACTTACATTAGGTGCCTGTCCTTACCTTGCTGTGATGGATTCTGGTGGCATGATATCTGGAACATAATGAGCCAAGGGGGAAATGAACTGTCCATCAAGTATCTTACAGTCTGACTGCTCTTCAACCTACAGTAACAACATTGCATTCTTACTGAAGCTGTCAAACATTAACAAGTACATTTGGTGGGACAGAGGAAGCTGCCTTATACAATGTCAAACCATTGGTCTATCTAGCTCAGTATCATCTACACTGACTAGCAGCAACTCTCCAGAAGGTGCTGGAGATTGAAACAAGGATTTTCTGCACGTAAGGCAGATGGTCTACCTCTGAGCTACAGCCCTTCCACTAATATCTAGTGAATTCTAGCAACATGCAGATTACAAAGCATAGGTTCCTTTCTATAGATATACTTCAACTCAAGAAAAGATACCTCCCTTTGAACAAAAGTTTATCCTTTTTCATAATCAGGATTGCACACCTGCATAGACTCTTAAGCTACTTAAAAAATAAATGCAACTTAATACCTTGTTGATGTGCACTGGATAGTCTCTTGAAACCAGATTTTGACATTTTTCTCTGTTTCCAATAAGCTTTCTGAATGCAAATATTCTGTTAATGACAAAAATAGTGTTAAGTTTCAGCTATTACTACACACAAGACACAAAAATGTGTTTTATAATTTAGTCTTTGTTTGGCCTGAATGATCTATAATTCCACACTGTCACGGAACAACCCATACGGTACTTAGGATGCTATAATATCCAGTGTTAACATTAATAACTCCTGCACAAGCTTTGTTTATTTTCAATGTGATACCAGTCTTTAAATTTAAACATGTAGTAACACAAATATTACCCTTCAATTTGAGACAAATGCTTTTCTAACTTTTCCTTCATACAGTATAAGAAAACTGTTTTAAGGCTTTCAGTGTGAACTCAGAATATAAGCTTTGGAGGTACTATTTTTTAAAAACAGAGGATGTATACCAATCTGGAATATAATCATGAGTGAGCATAACTACCTTTTCAAGTCTTCTGGTCTTCCCCATCCTTGAATAAAAAGCTTAGTGAGAAGTAGGCGCCTGTATAAGACATCTAGTTTACTCACACCCATTAGCAAAACACATCTAGAAAAAGAGCAGAGAGAGCTGTTTAGCATACTGGCGAAAAGTACTGTTGTCTCTTACTTCTTAACTGTAAAAGTACAACTCTTATTTCCAATGAAAGCAAAGGCTAGTTATAAACACACAGAAATTGCACAATACAGTATAACTTTCAAAAACATGCTTGAAATTGGCACATTAATCTTCGTTAAAGAGAAATCCTGTACTTGCTTTAAGAAAATGACTAAGGAAGTAGAATTTATTAGCACTTGATTTGATGCACCTTTAATAAGCTGCCTGTCAACAATTTGTTGCAATTCTGCTACAACAGCAAATATCAGTGAAAGGAAAAAAGCCATTCTATTAATCCAGTTTGTTTTCTTTTACAAATGGGAAAAGCTATGTAGGCAAAAATACTTATATTGATAATAGGAACCAATCTGAACAGAAGAATGGAAACTTTTAAAAATGTAAAACACACTGAACCAGCCTATTACCTTCACAGCTGTTCACACTGCAGAGATATTGAAAAGAAACCTTCTACATGTTAAATTATTTTGTATTGCAGATGGCTAAATTATAAGGGTACCTAGACCAATGCGGAAGACACAGCTGTTTAAACAGAGCAATACTTGTTGTGGCATAAGCAACATACCACAGAGTACAGAGCCACCTAATTTTAGGAACTGAATCCTAGTGGATAAAGATGTTGGAAAAATCCCAAGAGTACAAACTGTTATAGTTGGAAAAGAATGTGCACCTTGTAACAATGAAAAGAGCTGTAAGCAGTTTACAAAGAGAGCTCAATTTACATGCATTAGTTTGAGTGAAGGGAAAGGTGCTTGGTTTCCTTTGGGGGGGGGGTAAATCTTTCAATTTTGTAAATGTTGCAATAACTGAATGAACTTTCCCATTGTTTTCAACTTCATTTTAAAACATGCATACTCTTTTCAATGTCCTAAATACATACGTAATATAATGGTTGCAAGAATATATTTTTATTGGTAGGCATTCCAAAACTAAGTTGTTTCTGCATCACCAAACTGAGATCTTTTAGCATGCTTTCCAAAGTAAACTCTAAGGTAATAGAAGATGTGACTTTTGTAAGATAGCTCTAGGTCAAAGTATTAAATTGTGAAATGTACATCTAACAGAAGCTATGTCCAAACATTGAGAGACTTTTCCGTTAAACCACTGAGCCTAGGGCTTGCTGATCAGAAGGTCGGCGGTTCGAATCCCTGTGACGGGGTGAGCTCCCGTTGCTTGGTCCCAGCTCCTGCCAACCTAGCAGTTCGAAAGCACGTCAAAATGCAAGTAGATAAATAGGAACCGCTACAGCGGGAAGGTAAACGGCGTTTCCGTGTGCTGCTCTGGTTTGCCAAAAGCGGCTTTGTCATGCTGGCCACATGACCTGGAAGCTATACGCCGGCTCCCTCGGCCAATAATGCGAGATGAGCGCGCAACCCCAGAGTCGGTCATGACTGGACCTAATGGTCAGGGGTCCCTTTACCTTTACCTTACATCTAAAGAAACAGAAGCTATGTCCAAACATTGAGAGACTTTTCCTTCCTGAAAATCATTTCAGTACCATTGCTGTGGTGATCTACCACTTACCAAGAAAAGCAAACAAAAGCAACCTGCCTTATCCTTTGACATAATGTAATTGCTTAGTTAATATTTCACCACTGCTATTTCGTCTTTTCATTTACCACTGAGTTTTTTTGTCTGAAAACAAATCAATGGAATCATATTTCTATCTCACTCTTCAAGAGCAATGTCAGGAATTTGATAGCTAAGGTTATTCGTTGCTGTTTTTTCTAATAAATACAATGCTGGATGAAAAATTACCGTAACAAGGAGCTGAAGTGCTTTAAGTCTAGAATCTACGTAAGATATTTCAAATTTACAACATTCTGCTCAAACTATAGTTCGATTACTGCAAAAGCTAGTTATTTTTCCTTCACACAAGGACACACTCCAAACAACAAAACCCAAGGAAACACAAGACAATGACCCCCTCTCAACTTTTGGTAATGTCAGATTAACCTTGATATTTGGTATAAGGTAGCATTTTTCCAGAGCGTCAAAACATGATTACAATCATGCTTCATTTCTAAAGTAAAGTTTCACAATGATAGCATACAAGGTTAGTATGCTGAGAAGATAATATGTTGCCAAACTTAATCTACCAGTTTTTACTAATCCAAAAGTGTGTGAAAAATTTGTAGGAACAACCCTGGCCTCAAAAACACTGCCTTCAAATAAACACATTGCAATTTGGAATCAAAATGAGAACAGGAAAGAACAGAAATACAACTATAATTAGTAGGCCATGAATAACACAGCAGTATTATAACATCAGGAATGCGATTTACAGTGCAATCTTATTCATGTCCATTAATAAATAAGTTGTTTAATACAATGGGGCTTACTCCCAACTAACTGTGCATAGGACTGTCTTAGTCATGGTTTGGATGCAATATCTTTGCAATACAGTGGTACCTTGGGTTAAGAACTTAATTCGTTCTGGAGGTCCGTTCTTAACCTGAAACTGTTCTTAACCTGAGACATCACTTTAGCTAATGGGGCCTCCCGCTGCCCCCGTGCAATTTCTCTTCTCATCCTCAAGCAAAGTTCTTAACCCGAGGTACTATTTCTGGGTTAGTGGAATCTGTAACCTGAAGCGTCTGTAACCTGGGGTACCACTGTATACAAAAAGAAAATGTTGACACCATTTCCCCCCTACAATAAATCACTGGCAATCTACACTGTGAAATGTACGACAATCCTGAAAACAACAAAACCAGCCACGTAATTTATGAATAAAAAGGAAAGAAATGTTTTCATACCACACTTTTGTACAACACCCACACACTAAAAACATACACCTATTAAGGTTCTCAACCAGAAGTTGTTCATACCTGTCAACCTTGTCAGTCCAGAATTCTCTTAACCGCAACTCTCTTCATATCTGTTGGTTCAAAGTATGAATGAGTCAGATTCCATATGTAATTCAAAATATTAAGAGTATATATGCTACTAGGAAAGGCTTCAGATTTCCCCTCAGCACCCCTTTATAAAACAAATCTGGAGAACAACTTCTATTTGACACTGTAAACCATACTGTACCAGAGATACTTACCCCACCACCAAGAGGCCAGAGTTATGAGCTACTTCACTCACTATGGGTGCCTGCTGCTACAATACCCTGAACTACTCTGGCTCTCACACTAGTTTTGAAAAAGAGGGTAATATAGTACAGTATCACCCAAAGGAGGCAGATCCATTTTTTTTATTTGCCAGAATCAGCATGTTTCAGACCTTCAGAATTTTGTTCTTGCCTCCTAACTTTGGTGCTTTAATAAGCAATAGCCACTGGATCCGTAGAGAGAGCAATTCTTTAGAAAACTGATACACACATACCGGTATAAGGCAAAGCAAAAGCAAGCCCGTATACTTATACAACATCCACACACTTCAACGAAGTTCCTTTCTCTTTGGCCTTCCTCTCACCATAACGGATGGACTATAGACTGTCGTTATAACCTTCACAAGCAAACAAAAGCTTTCCACATATGGATAAGGGCGCCGTGGGCTCGCGATTGATTTAACTGCGAGCTTGTCCCTGAAACGCGCCTTCAACCAGACCCGCCAACAAATAAAATAACAACGCGGTTGGTTAGGCAGGGATGGACCGTCCGATCCTACGTGATACTGGGAAGCGAAAGTCACAGCTGGTTCCCATGTGGAAGATGCACTGGATTGCCGCCTAACACAAAGAAACAAAACTTTGCAAAATAAATAAATAAATAAAATAAAGGAAGGTCCTTGGATAACATTTACCCTTCCTCCCGAGAAATGAAGGCACGGAGGACAACGTGTGCAGCCCATAGCTGTCAAGTTCTCCCTTTTTAAAGGGAAATTCCCTTATGCTGAATAGGCTTCCTTGAGAGAAAAGGGAAAACTTGACAGCTATGGGCAGCCCCAACTTGTGCCACAACACAAGACCCCGCGCAGGTGCAGGAGGTCTTCTCGCGCTTCCTAGCAAGCTTGGGCAAGGACGGCCAGGAGCCCACAGGCTTTCCCCTTACGCCCCACCCAGGTTCCGCCACCCAGGGAGACGCGTCAGGCTGCACGTCCTGCCCGCGCGGAGGCAGAAAATGAAAAAAAATGAATTCTCCCCACCCGCCACACTGAAAAAGCGGCAGAAGGGAGAGGCGAGCGGGATGTTTCCTTCCTCTTCGTCCCCGTCCTCGTCCTCCAGCCTCTCCCTCTCTCCCAGCCTTTCCTCTCATTCACCAGCCTTCGGGACTCCGTTTCACCGTCCCGCCACAGTGAATGAGGGAAGGAGGCGGGGCAACGGAGAACTTCGAAGGTCGCAGCTGTCACTCCCTCCCTCTTCCCGCTCTCTCTCGTCTCCGCGCGAGAAGCGGCAAGAGGGAGGGGCAGGGGGCGGGGAAAGCCGCCTTTACACCAATCAGCGCCTCGCCTCTCACGTGACCAACAAGTGCCTGGTGTTGTTGGGTGCTGGTGGTTGTTTTTTTTTTGTTCGCCGTCAGTCACGTGGCGTGTCACCTCACGGCTTGAACGGGAAGACGCAGAGTAAAGGAAAGGAGGGTGGCTGTGGGCGTGTGTGGAATGGCGTGATTCCCGTCCCACCCATCCCTTTCTTCCTGATAGCGCTGCTGCTGCTGATGTTCTTCGTAAGCCGACCATGGCCGACGATGCTGTTTGGGAAGCTGTGCCTGAAGGGCAGGAGGAGGAGCCTTTGCTGGACCCCCGGACCCACAGTTGGAGGTAGGCGGAGGGGGGCTGCGCTCCTTGACTGGGTCTCGCCTCGGAGTCAGGCCCCTGAAATAAGGGCTGGTGTGGGATTGTCAGTCGCTGAGGAAAGGAAGGGCCTGGTGGTCCAGGCGAGGGCGGAAGTGCTGTTTTGTTGTTGTTTGGGGGGGGGTGTTAGTGCTTATATTCCTATACTGTTTTAATTACCGCCAAAAGGTCATTAGGCTTTGAACTTTAGAATCAAATATTAAGCTTCCAGATGAAAATGCAAAGCATCACCACGAATATTGGTATTATGGCGCCTCCTTTTAAAAGGGCTCTTATTATTTATTTTATTCCGGTGGCATTTTTTTAGTTGAGCCTTCCTTTGAAAGGTTTTCATTATGCCTATTATCTGATTTTTTTAAAAAAATGTTGTATTTAAATACTGAAGCAGGGGTTGTCAACCTGGTCCCTACCGCCCACTTCCATCGGGCACTGGTGAGCGGTAAGAAAATTTTACCATCAAGAAAGATGCATTAGTGGGCAGTAGGTATTAAAAGGTTGACTACCCCTGTCATAGAGGGACTGCTTTGAGTGCTTATTATTCTTGAACAGATTGCTGTAAGTTGTTAATCTTTAGCTATGTTTTCATTTGTTACAGATCTGATGGTGTTATGGAAACCCTACAGCTTTACAATAGCCGGTGGAGATCCATTCGGATAATGTATCTCACAATGTTCTTCAGCAGTGTTGGTTTGTAAAATAACATCCTTTGCAGCACCACTTTGATGTCTGTATTGAATGTAAATTAAAATGCTTTATGGAAACTTTTTTATCGAAATGTATACAGTCATACCTTGGTTCTCAAACGCCTTGGTACTCGGACGTTTTGGCTCCTGAATGCCGCAAACTTGAAAGTGAGTGTTCCGGCTTGCAAACATTTTTCGGAAGCCGAACATCCGACGAAACTTCCACTTGAGTGCAGGAAGCTCCTTCAGCCAATCGGAAGCCGTGCCTTGGTTTTTGAACAGTTCCAGGAGTCGGAACAAATTCCCGGGACAGATTAAGTTTGACAACCAAGGTACGACTGTACATGTTTTGGCCACAGTATGGAGCAAATGCCAAAATTTAGTTGGGTGGTATGCAACTAAATTTTTTTATTGAGTAGGTCCATTAAAATTAATGAATATTTCTATGCTATGTCCCTTAATTTCAATAGGTCTACTGAGTAAAACAGCTGAATACCAACCATTGTAAAGTGTAGACTAGTTCTCAGTGCACTCCTGTCTAATTTGGAGGAAATGAACTGCTGTTTATCCTGATTTTTTAAAAAGGTTAATGTTCAAGAAAATCTGCCTGCAATATTTTGCTTGCAACTATAATTTGGTTTCCTCCCCCAAGCTGCTATAGTGGGATTCTTATGTGATAAAGCTGTAGGAAGACTCTTAATCCAAATATCAGTTTTTCCAAAGTAACTCAACTGGTTTCAGTTCAACCTGAATAACTGGCTATAAGCTCTGATACCTTGTGCCTTAATTAAAGCATGTGACTTTGTTAGGGGAAGAAAGCTCTGTTGGATCATATACTTTAAGGAGTGAGTCATAGATTTCTGATTGTTTAGTTGGACACATGCTAATAAGCCAATAGGAATAAAACAGAAAAGGCAGTATATGCCTCCATAAAAATTATAAGGGAACAGGTTGCACTTTGATTTATTTGTGGACTTTCAACATTTAGGGACACAATCCTTTTATTCAGACAAATATATGGAGCACGTTATATAATGATTTATTAATAGAAGCATAACTTAAATTCTTTACATTGCAGGTTTTTCTATTGTGATTATGTCAATATGGCCCTATCTTCAACAGGTAACCATGAGAGTTTGAATAAGTAATCTGTTTTGTACTTGACTATAAATGAGTTTCTTTGTTGTGATATTTGAAGTGGTTGTCTTAATCTGGGACGATTTATGACAATTCTGCAAATTCAGGCTGCTGAATGAAAAGAGGTTTACTTTAAAACTTTTTTCAGAATACTACTATTTAACATTCATTTGCTGTTTTATGGCTCATCTAAAGTGTGAAGAAAATGTAGTGGAATACTTCCCATTGGTTATACCTTAGCATTGTAGCAGTGCTATTGAGAAAGCAGTTCGTAATTATTTTCATAAATTGGGCATTAAGCAGGGTGGTTTTAATAAGTATCTTCCAAACATAGTCCCTTATTCTGCGGTGGGCCTGCTCACATTATTTTCTATCACCTTGCCCTCTTGTGTGTCTAATGTAGCTGTCCACTTAGAGTTCGGTCAAACCCCTGTTAGCACTTGGATACGGATCTTGAAGATCCATTTTGGTTAAAACTCATTTTTTCCCTGTCGGGTTGGCACCATTAACCCTGTTGGATTCCTGTCAATCCAAATGGAAATCTACACTGTATGAAAAGTTAAAAGGTTTGGGGTTCTCACCGCAGACACTGATAGCTCTTGGCTATGAGAAAGCCAGAGTAACAATTCGCCAATGAATCTGGGACGTAGAACTTCAGCGTCATGTGAGCAAGATGAATAAGCATCCAGCTATCAAAGATAATGGGAGAGGGTTTATCCCAGCGACATATTTGTCAAAATTACAAATACCTAAATATAGACAGTCGTTTACCCTCACTAGATTCAACGTACTGCCGTCCGCCTTGTTGCAGGGCAGATACGTGGGTAAACCATACATGGAATGAGTTTACCCTTGTGGCACAATAGAGGTGGAAACTGTATCTCATGTCCTGCTACTATGCCGTTTTTACAGGGATATACACTCAGTTTTTATCACCCATGTTATACAGAAAATTCCAATTACAGGTAGGTAGCCGTGTTGGTCTGAGTCGAAACAAAATTTAAAAATTGATTCAGATGAAGTGTGCATGCACACAAAAGCTCATACCAAAATAAAAACTTAGAAAATTCCAAGTGGGCCCGAACCTCAATGTTTAAAATCTGATAGAGGACAAGGATCCAGAGATCACGATAAAAGGTGGCCAAATTTTGTGTTGTTGCCATAGATCTTAGGGAACAAGCTGTGCTATTATAAAGACTAAGGCCTTAGAAGCAAATTATAGATAATATTGTAGAGATTAGGACTTAAACCATATTTTAACTGCTGCCATAATTGTATTGTTTATTGTTATATTGATTGTTAATTTAAACTTTATTTTATTGTGTTTCTGATTTGTTTATTTTGGTATGTGAGTCTGTTCCGGGACCATAATAAATTCAATTGAATTCTATCACCTTGCAATGCATTATACCTTTCAACTGTTTCTCCCCAAATAATTCTTCAGTTTTAGCTAATGGATGAATTCAGTAGTAGGACAATACCTCAAAGTATTTATATTACCTTGGAAAATGTTGTGATGCTGTTTGTAAAACTTGCTGAGAACTGATGAATGAAATGTGCTTATTTTTGAAGTTTTTTGTTGTTGTTTCCATAGATAGATAAAACTGCAGATCCAAGTTTCCTGGGCTGGATTATTGCTTCATATAGCATTGGTCAGATGATAGCTTCCCCCTTCTTTGGTGCATGGTCCAATTACAGGCCAAGAAGAGAGCCTCTTGTAGTTTCAACTACCATTTCAGTGGCTGCTAACTTTCTTTATGCCTATGTCCATTTACCTACATCACACAACAAATACTACATGCTGGTTGCTCGAGCTCTGGTGGGGTTTGGCGCAGGTAATTGTAGAAACATTTACATGGAAGATTGGCAGTTGCTGTGTACTATTTAAGGCAGCTATGCTATTAGGTTAATCAGAATCTCATAAGCAGCTACGGAATTTATCTTGCTTCATAGCGCAACTTGCTACATCACCAGCAAGGTGTAATTCAGAAATTGTGTAAATATATAATTTCCATTGTTGCTTAACCTCAAAATACAGACTCATGGTCTCCCAATTTTACCAGGTGAGTTGCCCATAGCTCTCTGTGGCCTTGCAGCTGAGTCAGTGGTAGCCCAAAGGTGCAATATTTTTAAGTAGCTGACTCAATAGTGACAGAGATCCACTGTGAAATTAGATGGTCCGAAAGAGCTGCTATATAAGAGATTTGGCAAGAGTAAAAGCATGGGGAAGTTAGTGCAGTTTCTTCAGGAACCTTTTACACATTAAGGTTCGAAAATGCTATGTAAGGCACATGAGCTATTAACTCCTGTCTGCTAAAGAGTTCCAAGTAACTGAAAAGTTTTTAACAGCTGAAATTAGATGGATACAGTTGTGAATAATCACTTCAGCAAAAAGGTGTCTCTAATCAGATGGCTTTCAATATCTGTGAATCTCTTTAAAATAAGACATGGCGGAAGAGGAATAAATGTAACATTTCTAGTAGTTTAGGAAAACAAAATAAATCCCTAATGTTTTATTTGTGTCAAGTAAACGCACTTCCTTCTGTTCATCTTTCTTTAGGAAATGTAGCAGTAGTTCGGTCATACATCGCTGGTGCCACCTCTCTTACTGAAAGAACAAGTGCCATGGCAAACACTAGTGCTTGTCAAGCAGTGGGTTTCATACTGGGACCAGGTACAACGTAGGTTGTATTTTCATTATTTTCAAATGAAACCTGATGTGTATGTGGAAACTTGGCATTCTGAATCAGAAATACTTCAAATGTTACTTGAATTATTTGCATATGTATGTGTAAATTAAATTTTCCTGCTGTGTTAAAGTAAACTTTAGTTAAAACAGTATTTGGAAGAAAGTTGCAAGCACAAATTCTAAGGATGATACTGAGGGGTATGAAGATGGTTTTTCATATGCTTTTAATGTACTGAAGCAGCAGGTTTGGGTAATAGTTCCTAATTTAGTGCTGGTATTTTAGTGAAGGTACATTAAGCAGGCAAGTGAATCAGACCCTATTGAGCTTAGGGCTCAATAGGACTTTCTCCCATGTAAGTGTGTAGTGTAAGTGTGTAGGATTGCAACATATGGATAATATAATAGAAAGAGCACAGAACCTTTACGTTTAATAATTATAACTTTCACAAGGATCTTTTTATATATAGACAGTATAGGCAGCATCAAAGTCGTCATTTCAATCCCTAGAATCCATATAATTTGAAGTGATTTATTTTTCTTTTGTAGAATAAATGCACTGTTCTTATGAAATACTTTGGATTCCATTTTCAGAGCAAAACATCAATATTTGAACATGCTCTTAACATTCTGTTTTAACTCTATTATGTTTTGGATTAGTTTTTCAGACCCTCTTTACGCTTATTGGAGAACAAGGAGTCACATGGAGAACCATTCATCTTCAGATAAACATGTACACTACACCAGCTCTATTTGGAGCTCTCCTAGGAATCATCAACATTGTTTTGATATTTGCAATGTTTAGGTAATTAGAAACTGAGACTGTTCTAAGATACCAAGTGTTTATCCTTAATTTCTCTTTTGTGCAGAGTAGGGGTGTCTATGCATATGTGATTTTTTAATCTTTGTTCCTCTTTGGGACTTCTAGATTTCATTTTCTTCTTGGATCTAACGAGTGTGCCATCTGGATAAATATATTTTGGCCCTATTTTAATTTTAATTTCTTGATGTACACTATACAGTAGCGCCTGACCTTAGCAATGGCAAGTTCTTCCTGGCCTTAATAGGGAAGAAATTATCTCTGTAACTTTGCGCAAATAATATGATTCATGCTGGGAAGCTTTCAAACTTTTCTCAAATTGGCATATAGAGTCCCTCAAAACTGAATGAATTAAATCATATTGTCATTTAGGGATTTATTTTCTTTCTGAAAATTAGAAAAACCATCTCCATGATACCAAGTTGAAAGTGGAGGACTTGCCACTAAGAGTTTTGAAGTCCTGGAGAATTTACTGGAGCAATCAAGTCCAAACCATATCCCAAATTCCTTGGAGTAGAAATAGAAGTTTAGTTTGGGGGTAATCTGAACTTCATTTTTTCCAGAATAAATTACTGAGGACTGTACTTGTTATCTTCTAAGAGCATGGCTTCATTTTTCTGAGAAGGTGAAATTGAAATCTTGCTGGTGGAAATGAGGGATTATTTATACTCATTTCATTATCGGGCTAACCGATGTTTGTCAGGCTTCCAGAAACTAACAGGACAGTTGCAGATGTATTTACGGTACTTTATTGAATTACTTGATTCCAATAGCTAATGCAAATTATTCAATGTTATGGCATTCAAAATTACTTCAACATGACCTAGAAAGTTACTGAACTGATGTTGACACAAAGGATTTTGAGGAATTGGGTTAGAAATGATAATAAAATGAAGTGGTCAAATATTAAAAACCACTTGGAACATAACATGATATTACAAGATTTGGTGTTGTAATGTATCGCTGTAGCTTGCAAAGCTTCGTCAGTGCATTAATTATTTTAATGAATAATTATTTTTAGAGAACATCATGTAGATGACATGGGAAGACCACAAAGCAGCATTAACTTCGAAACGGAAGGTAATATTTTTGTAGAAAACTTAAAATAAAATATTGTAGTACACTTTGGAATATTAAT
This sequence comes from Zootoca vivipara, assembly GCF_963506605.1. Taxonomy (NCBI): domain Eukaryota; kingdom Metazoa; phylum Chordata; class Lepidosauria; order Squamata; family Lacertidae; genus Zootoca; species Zootoca vivipara. The sequence goes on along the minus strand of NC_083284.1, from coordinate 31,076,371 downwards.
AGAAAGAAATGGCTACTATGAAACTTCACATACAAAGGGAAGTATCCAATGAAATAGTTCTGCTAGTACAAGGACTTGTAACTTCTATTCTTTGCTTAAACTATTATGAAAACCATAGCTTCCTGTTACATCTCAGCTCTGAAACAATAGCTCAGTCTCTGGTTTAATATTCTAGATAGTAACCCAAGAGTAAACTCTAGTTTCCCAGATGTAACAGAAAACATTTTCTATTCTAGTGCGTAAGTGAAAAGGAGGAAAGGACTGCAGGGGCTTGCCTCATTTTGACTTAATAAACAATGGTTTATTAAACCAAGGTCATTACGTCTGAACTGCGTAACACTGTCCTATTATTAAATTTTTTGTTTTGATACAGAAAATGAACAGAGGAGTCAAGATAGTCAAGCAAACATTGACCATGTGGCTGTTGTATCAACAAACCTTCTTTTCCTTGTTATCTTATTTGTTTTTGCAGTCTTTGAAACGTGAGTATACTTTATTCTCCAGTATCTGTTTTTGTAGCAGTACAGTAAGACCCAAAGTCATAGCAATAAGAAACACAGCTGTATTCCCATAAGCAGTTCATATTGGGAATCTCTCTTAATAACTCCAATATAAGAAGATCAGATTTGATAGTTGAAGATACACAACTGAAATTTTAGCTGGCACAGCATCTCTTCTCAGCCTTTTGGCTAAGGTCAAGTGTAGCACATTATACAGCACAATAAATATATGTAGCACTTACTATATAAGCAAAAATAAATCTGTCCCAGATCCAGCCTCCCATGGAGTTTACAGAAATTGGGAGGCAGAGAGAGGTACCACATACATGTTCAGGGAGAGGCATTAAAGTTCCTCAAGGAAAAATATGTTAAATTAATAAACCCATAGTCCAATTTAATATGTAGATATTGCTCTAGTTTTAAGGATGTGCTGGTATGGGATTTAAAAAACAAGATAGGTCATTATGATCATACTTCATCTAAGCCAGTATAAATTCCAGAACATTCACATCCAGTCAATAAGTCAGTGGTATATAAAATGAAATTTTAGGTCCCTAAACATTTCAGTATCCAGACAGAAGAACACACATTCTTAATATTTGTTGCTCGTCCTCTCGGAGCTTTCAAAAGGTGGTTGGTTTTCCTCAGCAGGTGTTTCTCACAGCTTTATCAATGTCTCGTAAAATGGTGGGGATGACCTACTTATTCTCCTGCTTTACCACTTTACTGTAGTCAATCTGTTCATTATCAAAGATCTACATTTAATTATTGTTTAACTCCGCGTGATCTAAAGATAATCAACTTGTAATTAATTCCTTAAAATATTCCCGAATTGTTGAATCTCTCTACATGTTGACCACATTCCTGCCAATATTTCCCAGCTTTATTGCCATGATATTTTGTCTTGTAGGGATCTATATTTCTCCTTTTTAGTCTGCTTTGACACATTCCCCATTTGCTAGAGTTATTTTTTATATGCTATTAAGATTAATGTCAGGTGGGAGCTTCCAAAGTAGTTTCATACCGTTAGCTGCTGTCGGAGAGCTGAGAGATCGTTTAAGCCAGGGATCCACCATCCTTTTTGGACCAATGGGCTCATTTTGAATTTCAAAATGGCGTTTGTTATCATTGCAGTGCAGCTCAAGACTCCCTTTTGCAAGTGAGGGAAATGGTGCATGAAACAGAGATGTACAATAACTTTTATACTTCAGTTCAGCAAAGCCTTAGCTATTCAACTTGTTACATTTCACGCAGCATAGCAACATACTTGACTAATGGCCTTCAGCTGGTAAACTTTTCATCTTTCTCACCACCAGTTCTCTTTGCTAAGCATTCACTTCTACTAACAGGCTGCTTTTCCCAGAATCCTCCTCTACATGCTTTTGGCTTTCTCCATTTTCTATAATCTTTATCATAATTACATAAGAGAGGCATCATACAGCACAAAGTCAGAGTACAGTCATGTTGAAGGTTTCGCCATAATTGTATTTCTGTACTAGAAAACACTTAACCCATTGAATTTCAGCCTACCATGCAACTGTTAAATGTAGGAGAACCCTATTTCCCCCTCAATGCCAATTCTAGTCCAAAGCCTAGGGTGCCATCCTATGCCTGCTTACTTAGGAGAAAGCCCCATTAAACACAGAGACTTATTTCTGAGTAGATAAGTGTTGCCTTGTACTGTAAGTTAACTATACAGTGAGCTATTTTGTTGTAGTATTTGCAGAAAATATCTTAGAGGGGCAACATGAACTGAGGTGAACCACCATAGGAAGATGCATTCTAGTTGCTTGGGGAAGGAAGGGCAAACTATGACAAGTCCAAGGGCTAAAAAATAAGACAGAAGTAGAAACATGTACCAAAGGAAGGGGAAAACAGCAGCTCTTTAGGACCCCAGAGATTCCTGTTGCCTGGTGTCCAAATAACTCATCAATCGCTGTAGGCACAAATCGAGAATACTAATTTGTTTTGTTTTATTCTCTAGCATAGCCACACCGTTGACAATGGATATGTATTCCTGGACCAGGAAAAAAGCAGTGTTTATCAATGGATTAATCCTCGGTGCAGTTGGCATTGAATCTGTCATTGTGTTTTTAGCAGTTAAAGTACTTTCCAAAAGGTAAGTTATTAAGTATGAGAGCAACAGATTCTGAAATTAAAAGGTTTGATGAACTCTAGGTTGTAAATGATTGTCAATAAACCTTTCTAAACTAGTTGCTTGTTATATCATAGTTTTTGTTATCTGACAGGACTGGTGAACGTGCTATACTTTATGGAGGCCTAGTGATTATCTTGGTTGGATTCTTTGTCTTACTACCTTGGGGACATCAGTTACCTAATATCCAGTGGGAAGGTACAAATATTAATATTAAACTTCTAAGCTTCCTACTGAATATCTATATATGATACCTTTTATCTTCTTTTTCACAGACATAAAGAATAATTCTATTCCAAGAATGACTTTTGGTGAAAGCCTTGCCTCTCTCCGGACACTAGAATGGATGCTTCCATCCAATAATACTACTGAAGCAACAGGATGTCCTATGTTACAGTCCTGGTGCCTCTATACTCCAGTCATCTATTTGGGCCAATATATCACTACTGTCATTCTACTAGGACTTGGTTATCCAGCCTGTAATGTCATGTCTTACACTTTATATTCAAAAATCATTGGACCAAAGCCCCAGGTAAGAAAGATTTTTGTGACGTGTAGATAAGGTCTTAATCCACAAAATTAATTTCAAATTTTGCTAGAAACCTTTGCAAGAGTGCCAGTAACCTTGCTGAACTTGGAATAATGTTTCATTCTCTTGATGAAAGAGTGTTTTTTTACTGGAGGAGTTCTGTGCCATCACACGAAGAAAATAACATAGAGCAGTGGCACTTTGTTGTAGTCTAGCCAATCGAGCAGGGGAGGTCACAAGTTATATCATACTAAACCATTGCATATGTGGGATGGAGCTCCTCATCCCACACATCGCTTGCATCAACTCCAAATCTGCTCTGGATTTAGTCCAGCATCCTGGTCTTACTGCAGCCAACCAGAGATGCCTGTGGGAAGCCCATAAGCAAGATCTGAGTGCAAGTCCTATCCTCTCCTGCATTTCTCACCAGCAGATATTCAAAGCACATCCTGCCTCTGACAGTCTTGTGTGTCTTTCTTATACAGAGAAAAACTACTCATCCTTCCCAAGTTTATTATTTCTCCCATTTCTTCTGTATCCTTCACATCTTCCTGTGGTGTCTGTGGGAAAGTGAGGCCTCAGGAGTGTCAAGACTATGCAACTCCAAGTGAGATTGGAGAAAGTACCATATGCCACTCCCTTAGCAACACATGCTGCCAAGTTGTGTGGGGCAGAGAAAGTGGCCTTGTTTACACAACACTGTATGTAGCAAGACAGGCTATGTAGAAAATGAAGTTAAATACCACATAAGTCTGTTTCCTGGCCACGTTAGAGGGGCTATGCAAGGCCATGGGTTCACTTTTGGGCCCATTCCAGCTTATCTATCTAATGTTTGTATGCAAACATCTAGTTAAATTGCCTTTTTAAAAAAAAAAAAAAAAGGTGGCCTAAAAGTCCATTTTAATCAGTTTTAGAGTTAGAAATAAGTTTCTTGATAAGACTGGCTTGATAATAGCTTGTATTTGAATGTTTCAGAAGTTTAGTATCAACACTCAAAATTTTCTGATCTGTTCTAGGGTGTCTACATGGGCTGGTTGACTGCCTCTGGAAGCGCTGCACGTATACTTGGCCCAGTCTTTGTCAGTCAACTCTACACGTACCTGGGACCCCGCTGGGCATTCAGCTTAATATGTGGAATTGTTCTTCTCTCTCTCTTACTTTTGGAAATTGTGTACAAGAGACTTGTTGCATTTTCTGTCCTATATCAGAGATTTCAAGAGCAGACCTCCTAGCTGTGGGTAACTATTGTTCAATCGTGATTATTATTATTTTTGGTAGCCAGTGTGTCCTATAGAAATGCTACGTTTTACTGCTGATAATTTATTGTCAGATATATCACTGGTACAGCACTGAACATAATGAAAGTTTTGATGCATATAGTTCCAAAAGTTCGGTTCCTAATTCTACTTACTGTGGTAGTGTACTTCTTAAAATGCCTTGATTCTGTGAATCAGGTCTTCTTGAAAGTGTTTTTCAAACACAACTTGAAAAAGCTTTGTATTTAGGCACTTTTATAATTAGCTACCTCTTCTGAATTTTAATGAGTGCTTTCTAACATGACTTAGCAGAAACTAATAAATTGTCTCACTTAAAAGTATCTTGTTGGCAGTTCTTGTTTTATAATCGTACAGAATATTTTATACAAAGGAAATTGTTTCAGAGCATTTTTTTGGGTTGGACAGAAGTACAGCCAAGGGACAACTTTCCTAGATGAGAAAGAAGAGGGTTGCACCCAAGGAGCAGGGTTTCACTGGCACAGAATCCTTCCACCTCTGTGACACAGCCCTCCCTGGTCATGATAATCCATCAGACCATCTGCTGCAGGAGGAAAGCTATACAATCTGTGTTTTTACTTGTGCAAGCATTTGGATACTCCATATGCGCAGGTGTGCAAATGATTATTGATTGCTATTGTAGAAGTGCAATTTTATTGACAAATTAGTGTATTTAGTAGAACATACCTCTGCATTTGTGTTGAATAAAGCAAGGGGTCTGAACAGTTACCACTGCATTTATTTTTTAAAGGATCTTTGCAGGGTTATATCATTAGAAAAACAGTTAGAAAAATATAAAAATTATAAAACAATACACTTTACATATCAGCTGAAAGTAACATAAAATACAAAGTATTTACAGGCACAAATACTGTAACTGCAGAGATGTGCTTTGATGCCAGAGTTATAAGAACAGTAGAGAATAACACACACACATACACACAGAGAGAGAGTGAGTTCAGACTCCCTTCATGAAAAGTAACAAGCACCAGTGGTCACAACAGTTTCTGTAATCCATTATATAAAAATGCAAGTAATTTGGCCTTGATTGGTCATACTTTAAAAAGCTTTACAAGTGCTTAGCTAAGCAGAACACAGCAACTCTTATCATCATATGCTTTAACCAGCCAAGAAGGTCTGAGTTCATTCAAGAAGCTCTGCTTCATGCCACCACAGTAGGTAATTTCATCACCACCAAGTTATTAGCCTTCATGTTTCAAGTTTGTCAGTGCGGACCAACTGGATTGGTAAACATTACCAGAATGGAAGATAAACAATGCAACTTCTCTTTGATGTACTCCGGCAATTTTTCATTCTCTCCATACCTAGGAAACAGCAAAATATTTAGATGAGTAGATTTAATAGCACACACATAAAATATACCCAGTACTGATTTCAGCCAGTTAACATTTTGGTCCAGTGCTGGTATACAGTTGCTCCTTTTAATGCGAAGAAGTTAGAAGGCTTTGTTAATTCCAAATTCACTCCTTCAGTATATAAACCAGATATTCCAACTTGAGGGGCTATTATTCTATGATGATTTACCATATCATGAGATCCAAACCTAATGGCTGAAAGCAGTTCTTATTTAATATGCAAATTTCAAAGCAAATGAAGTTCATTGTCCTCGTGTTGTCTCTTGGAAGACGGTGACTTTTGACAGCCCAGAAGTGTAGCTAAGTCTCTGCGAAGTATACAACTCTGCAATGTTGCCCGGCAGTACTAGACCCCACTACATATTGAGCATTGGGCTGAAGCTGTGAGTACAACCATTCAGTTTTACCTATTGCTTTTAACCCCATATTGCAGATTGAGCTGAAAGAGCAGTGCAGTTCAGGTTGGAGGGCCGTGCTGAGAAAGAGTATCTGTTACAGTAACCCTCCTATGTAATCTACTGTTAATACTGCAAGTCAGAAGTGAGGTTGAAGTGGACCCCCACCCACTCAACATCTCAGATTGCAAACAAAGGTCAATCTTCTTAAATTGCCCCCTCGGATTTCCTCCCAGGCTAAATCAAAACAATCAGTGCAGGCAACAGCCTTGTGTTCAACTGACAGGCATGTAGACTGGTTGAAAAAGTATTTTCGGTGCAGTACAAAGATTTTAAAAAAGACTATAGGTACCCACTATAAGCCTGTGTGTAGACTCAAAGACACAGTATAAGAAGGGAAAATGGGTAGAGGGACAGGAAAATTAGCAGATAAACATTTGTACAGTTAGGATATTCTACTTTTACTACATATAGTGCATCTAGTTTTGTCTTTTTCTTTTTTGTATATATCTTTGTTACTCCCACCACCCCACCAATTATTAACTTGGGCTAGAGTGAGAGTTACCAATACACAGTACAACATCATCTACAACGGCAGCAAGTGCTATTATGTATGACAGTAGCAATACAAAATGTTGGAAAAGTAACTGAAATAATCAGGAATGTACTATCAGTATCAAAACTGACACTCACCTCACTGTGTCACCAGCTGGAGATGTGTATGTGATGGAGGAAACGCCAGCTTGAGCTACCAACTGGGATCCATCATTAAATTGAACCCATACTGCTCCACTAGTCAGCTAATAGGTAAAAATATTATAGAATTAGTTTGCACTGAAATACGACAATGAACTCTTTCCCAGCATTTTATCTTTCTAGTCAAGAAGCTTTATTTAGCATGGATTGACACAGCACAGCCATCCTAAGTTGCACCTGAAGGTTCACTTCCTTCAGAAGAAACGCTCTTCCAGAAGTAGAATCTGGATACAATCTACTGTGTTTTGTCATGCAAGATAAACAATCCTGATTTTGCCCATTTTGTGCAACTTCAGCAGGTTCTGACAATTTGTGCAAGGAGAACGTATTCCAGTTTAAAGTGCAGAAAGTAACTACGCACAAAGCTTTGTATTCTTCCATTAACTAATTCCTGATCTGCAATAGATTGAGGCAATTAAGTAAAATAAATAAATAAAACTCTCAATAGGGAACAGAGCTGATTCCATGCATCATCAATTATACTATCAGTTCCTTTTCAGTAGAAGTATAACAACTGCTGCATTACAGCTCAGCTTGCTCATCTTCCTTTACACAAGAGACTGAATTTTCTGCTTTGCTGTTGATTACCAGCTCACCTGAGAAGCCCAGCCAACATTCTTTACAAAGACAGACTTTAACAGTTGAGCTGAATTTATAGCACACTCATTTGGGTGACTTAGGGTGCTCCTTGATTCAGTTGTTGCTGATGTAAATGCAGATCCTTCATATGCTGATATCTGGAATATAATTATGGAAATAGCAGTTGTGAACCATAAAGCCATGATATACTTCAGTGTTTAAAGAATGGTCATCTCTCTTGGGTGCACCTTACCTGACTTGGGTTTCAGACCTAGTTAAAATAGGCAACAACCCAATACCATTGGCTCTATTCCTCTTAAACATTTTTTTTACTTGGCAGGTTAAATTTAGCCTTCCAGCATAGTGTTTCCTAGGGCTCAAATAAAAGCAAGAACTACACACTCCTGTACTTACCGGGGGATTAATGTTAGGCACTTCACTTGAAGCATCAGAGCTGGTGGCGGTATCTCTCTTCATCAAGGCTATTTCCGCCAAAGAAGGGCTTGTATCTGGCAAAGTAGGAGGGAGCACTAAAGCCTTTGGAGACTCAGGGTTCCCTGGTTTCCTGGTAATGGAAGAATTATGCTCACATGTTTAAACTTTCCAACTTCCACTAAGAATATAAAAAGGCACAAACTAAAAATTTCATGTGGAGAGTGAGAAACATGTGCAACTGAAAAAATAATAATAGAAGAGGCTGCTTACCGCCCAACAATAAGGGGAAAAAATGGAACACTTCCATTTCTTTCTTCTGCCAAAATAGCAGATTCCAGTGCAAGACAAATGCGATGTCCCTATATTGAAAAATAGAAAACTTGCATTAAAACATGCTATTCCTTTCAAAAAGGGCAGGAATGCAATACTCGGGGACAATGGGCAGAGGCATTGATGTATTGTGCTAAATTAAAAGGTACAGATTTTTTTTAACCTTCCTATTGCATGACATGGAGTATGATCAGTGTTAAACAGGATAAAGTTCAATCCGTAACATTTCCTTGATCTCTACACCCCTCAACTTCATAGGAACCTTTCAAAATCAGTCATGTATTTAGAACAATAAAAGGAATCCAAGTCTGCTAATTTGCCATTTGGAAGCATTTACCCATGTGCACCACACCCACTGAAACATTACAAATAATATTTACCTCATTTGCATGATCCACATATATTTGTATATCCTTTTCTAAACCAATTTCACTCTCTTCTTTTATAGTGTAGGCTTTTCCAGACTTTTCTATTACTCTAATTACGCCTGCTGTCTTGTGGATTTTTGCCCCTATAAAAAACAAAAACACATTACCTTGGGTACACATACATTGACAATATGATCTCACTCTAGCAGAAGTAATTAGTAAACAGAAGATTGCACTTAACAACTACGTACAGTTCAAAAACAATTACAAAAACAATTATCACTGAATTGAGTGTGTTAACAAGAAGTGCTATCTGCTAAAACTCATATAATTATCTTTTGGATTTTCAATTTGTTCTTAATATTTACATTTAATCGCCAATAAAATAAAGTATTATAAGAACGTAGTTTCCTCCTAATAATAATGCCATGCCATACGTGTTACAGTACATTTCAAATTAGGATTTTTTGAAGTATACAATTTTGTGTGGTATATAGGAAATAGTTCTTTAAAATATAAAAGCTAAACTAAACTAAATCTCTATTAGGTTTTAAAATGCCCTAACAGTTGGCTAATTTATAATTTAATGCAATTTAATGGGTGACGGGATGTGTAGAAAACAGCTTAAGGATACATACCATCATAAAAACAAATTTCCACATCTGCAGGAGGGGAGTTTTCCATCAACATACACTTGGCATATCTTGTATAGAAGGTGACTTTGGGAGTTTTGGATCTTACCAACTGCACAAATTTGGCAGCATACTGATACTTTTTCCAGTACTTCTCTAAAATGAATATGTAATGAACAGTGATTACAATTCAAATCACCTGTCTTCTTACATGCACAACACATATGGAGGGGTGGGAAGGTACAGACGTTGCTCCTCCAAGTAATGTAATTATTATTATTTTAATTACATTTTTGGAGGAGCAACATTTATACCCTATCTGTACCTATATTATTCATTTATATGGTGTACTCAAAGCCCATTTGAGTATTGGCCAGGTGGGTATCATTTATAGCTTTAACAAGTGATGCTACTTTGTGATTTGTTCATATAATGCATTTTTGCCAAGCAACTTTCATGAGACCACTGAGGAAGACCATGGTAAAAATGTTTGGGTTTTGTTAGTTTGCTATTTTAACTGTTCAGTTTATTGACATTTGTGTGTGCTCTGTGATATTTCATGCGCCACATTTATTTTGTCTGTCGATATTATGTTTGTTTATACTATTCATGCTTGGATACCGGTATATTTTTTTGGACACAAATAGATACATATTGTTTTTTAAAATTTGTACTAAATTTGATTGATTGATTCCTTTGTACAGTATATGTATTACATTAGCTTGTATATATTCTTTTGATCCCATTTTTAATTACTCCTTTAGTTTCTTGGGATTTACTTCCTTTGTGTATCAATCAATAATTATACACATGTTTTTACTGCTGAAAGGATGCAACAGGATGTTCTTTAATTTTTAATAGTAAAACAAAAATATATCAGACCTCCGGCGCTGCCGCCATGTCAAATAGTGGATGCCAGCCGTGCAGTTAATTAAGGATAATCTGGGAGTAATTATCCTTGCAAGCCCACCCACCCCAGGTCGAGGAGGAAGAGAGCTTTCACTCGCGGATCGTCCAATAACTACCTCTCGCTCTGATGGAATGTGGGGGCAGGGACACAGAGTGCGTAGCACTGCACGTATTGGAAACTCCCCAATGTGGCTGCCATAAGCAGAGGTACTTCTGTTTCTTTTAAGATGAATCTAAATTCGGACTTAAGAAACAGATGTGTCCTGGATGAAGGAGAAAGATAACTTGCTAAACGAATCAGCCACTGAGTGCCAAGGTTTTGATCTGGAGAGGACTCATCGTAATTGGAATGCTACGTAAGTGAAGGGGAGCCTTTGTTCTCTTTTTACATTATATTTACACTATTTGCTGTGCTATATTTGGCAAGCCTTCACTGAATGGATTACAACTATATATGGAATGCAAGAGGGATTCAAAAAGAACTTATAAGTTTCTTTACGGAGAACTTAAGAATAGACTGTGAACTACTGTGATGACTTGTGACAGTGCCTACTAAAGAGGGCTCTAGTTCTGATTTATTATGGTTCTGGTGAGACAACAGCTCGTTTGGAGTTTGGAAAGGATCAAAGGCGACAAATGCTGAAAGTAAGCCAGGAATCACGGCCAGACATTGGCGTGCTTTCGGTTTTGGAGAGGCAGAATGGAGAAGTTGTGGTGTACTAAGAAATGAATTCTCGAAGGAGGGGTAATGTTAAAGAGGATTGATTGCAACATGAAGGAAAAGAAGAAGGTAAACAAATATTTCACACAGAAAACTACAGGATATAAATTCCCTCTGCAAGTTAATGGCTTTGGATTTATTAAATACGAACAAAAGTCATCACACCGGTGGCTGATAAAACAAAGGATTAAATTCGGAATTGTGGTATTTGGACTAATTAAGAGAATTGGAGCAGGACCAAGGAAAAACACCAACTCTTGATAGCCAGAACACGGGAAGTCATCCAAAAACATTGAATTTGGAACTGATTAACTGGCTTTTTTATTGTATTATGATTTGGTATTGTATTAATGTGCCTCCATTGGATTGTTATCAATGAAAAATTAATAAAAATTATTTTTTTATAAAAAACACCATAAATCACTGCAAGTTAGGGCAATAAGCTTACATGGCACACAAAGTATAAGAATTTCAGTAACTTGAATTTTAATTCAAATCTCTACATGGAAGTTTAATGCATCTGTAATACCTATGATATTCTGATAGTGAAGGGAAACATAATTACTAGAACAGCATCCATATATAGGATGCTGCAATAGGATCCTGATCCATTGGAGGAATGGGGAATTCTTTGCTCACCTATCTTTCCTTCTGCAGCTCCCAGCACTACTTCCCTTACTATTTTCCAAGGTCCCCCAAACCATGGAGCAGCTTTTCAAGGAACACAGGCAAAACAAAGAACTGCTGAAAACAGCTTTTCCCCTTTGCACTGGCTGAAGTGTCTGGATCCAACCTATAATTACTGGCAAATATCCAAAGAAAAACAAAGGGAGCTTTCCTTGTTCATTTATTTGTTTGAACAACAAATCTCTGTCACATGCTGCTTTTGAATTTCTTCTCATTTTCAGAAATAGTTATCACAGGAGTGCCTGGCGTGCTATGGTCCATGGGGTCATGAAGAGTCGGACACGACTAAACGACTAAACAACAACACGTTGCATGGGAGGCTAAGAACCATAAGCTCACCCACCCACCCACCCCAGGTTGTTTGGCTCCTTGCCATTGTTTCTGAATGGGCCAATAGAAATGCACCTTACCTGGCAAGTTGCCAAAACTATATATATTTGCGTCCTCAGGAGGTGGTAGGGGTCTATTATTCAGAGGGATGCCTTTTCCTTCATTTGGGTGGTAAACTGTGACCTTAATACACAGAAAAAACACAATCTCAGAGCCAAAGAGTTATTTGTTTAATGCTCCTTTCTGGAAAATGAACAAGTTGTTATGCACTACAGGATACTGAAAATTTGAATCTGGCATGTGTAATGTCCAAAGTCCTTCCTCAAAAAAGAACAGTTTCCTATCCTCACTAAGCAAGATTATCTGCAGCTTTTACAGGTACCGATATTTTAGTTAGATCTTTGCTTCTAAAGACAGAAGTAGTTAGTAAAATCAAATGCCTTTCACTCTTTCATGGAATTGTACCAGCAATTTTACCAGAAAATCTATGATTACTCATTTTCTGGTAAAATTAAGTCAGTTATTTAAACTACAATGAACGCTTCAGATTTCACACATGCTTCACGTATAGGCATTTAGCATAAAGGAGGGCTCATTGTTAATATGTACATACAAAGTTCTTTAAAAAAAATTACTTGATTTCCAGAAGCAAAAAATCAGTGAAACAAGCTTATAAGTGTGATGAGGCATATTACACCTTAGTAATATTGGCAGAAACACACCATTTCAATACTGCCGATGAAGTTAGAAGAAATAAAAAATTAATACTCACTGCACTTCCATCACAAGATATCCTCAGAACTTCTTTTACAAACTCTTGCGAATTATATTCTTTTAGAAATTCCATATATACTTCTCCTGCATCTAGAATACTCACCTAGCATGTAAATTGAAAACAGAACACAGCCTAAATAAAACACTTTCGAAGAAATCCAATGTAAATGCCCCCTCCTCTTTCCCCACCATTTACATCAAAATGAACTAAAATAATGCAGTGAAGTAAAGAACTATTTTTGTGCTCCTTGTTGAGTGCTTTAAGCCTGAACAGAGGAGGTACTATTTGCAGTGTGACTGAAAAACTATTAGGCTGCTGAGGATTTGTGAGGCAGCCAATTAGGGTGTTCCAACCTCACTGGATTTACAAATACTACCGGTAGGAGAGAGAGATGGGAGGATCAAGGGGAAAACAATACCATGAAAACAAAAGCAAAAGAGGGAAACACAATAGAATGAGATATGATACATACTGGAAAGGAAACCTAGTACAGTAAAAAAATTAAGAATTGACTAGAAGTCTTTTAAGTCCAATAACTGAACTGAAATCTGACAGTGTATGTTGATTGTATTTATGTTGATGACAAAAAAATGACATACATACTGGAAGTAGTTAAGATATTATTTTATGACTGCTAAGAGATTTATTATTAAAAACCTGCACACTTTGCAACAGAATAAGGACCAACAGACTATATTACCCTTACTTCCCACTATCCTTACTATATTACCCTTACTTCCCATTATTTGGTCCCATTATCTGGGACCAAACGTTCAAAGGCCACTAGACACCTGAGCAAGGCTTCTTCCAATCAGGTGTTGCTCAAGTAAAGGTGGGAATTGGATAGGTGACAAAAACCCACGTTGCACTAATTCACAACTACAGCTTCACTGCCAATGCCAAAGTAGCAGTCATCAGCATTCTTGCCATGACGGTTGCTTCTTGACTGGATCACACCAAAGCCATCCTATAAACAACCCAGTCATCTGCGTTCAATTTAGCTGTATTGCTGTAAGAGCCAATTCCTGGCAAGCAAAGCAGAGCCAGTCGTTTCTCATCTGATCGCTAAAAAACCAGCTTCAATAAGATATCCCACAAGGGACTGGGGTCAGTGTTCCCATGGCCCTTTGTGGGGTATCTCATGGAAGCTGATTTTCTAATAATCAGATCAGAATCGGATGACTGCCTTGCGAGTTAGCAACTGGAATGGGCTCTGATCTAATGCAGAGGACTGGTCTATTAATAGAGGTGTGCATCTTTGAAAATGAAGAAATGTTACAGTTCTTGTCACCTGATTATCAAGAGAAGAGCAACACCAGTCAAGTTCATTGGTTCATATTTAAAAATGCGGGAGAGCTCCATTTTTATAAAATTGTCACTGCAATTCATTATTTTGAAATATAGTACAGTACATACCACTGCATTTTTTGTTTTTTGCCTAATTGGCTTTAGTCTATGAGCATTCAGAGGTGATACAACACTTTGCAGTGCAGGTTTCGGATGTCCATATTGTCGCTCTTTGCCCCCATTTCTTCTGCTTTCAGACACTAGATGGAGACCAAATGCAGGTGCTGGCAGAGCCTTCTCAGCAGTGTATTTCCTTGTGTCCAGTGGCCCTACAGCTGGTGCTGTTGGTTGTGCAGATTCAGGGGGTCTTCTGCATTTTAAGCCATTCCATGCATTTTTCAGTGTTTCTTGAGGCACACCAAGATGGAATCGAAAATCTCCACTTGTGTTCTTAATACTACTGTCATATAAAGGTTCCTGCATCTGAGCTGAAGCAGCAAAGGAATATTTTAATGATTTAGAAAATGCATTACAGGATTCTTCCTAGTTTTTACAAGAGAAAAAAGTTATGTCTCTATAAATGAGGCTAGGAAAGCATCACGTCATTTTTGTCTACTCACAAATTGACAATGTTTAGTGTAAACACCATGGGAAAGTTACTGTTGTATGTATGAGAAGCTAAATATTGTGGCACATAACCAACTTTTCTGAATTGTTTGTAACCAATGTTAATAGCAACAACTTCCTTTACTATTTACCAGAAAACTGGTTTAAGTTTGCTTAAATTTAACTCTACTCAAGGAGATTAAACATCATGTTATGGGTTCTTCCCATGCAAACAGATGGACTGGGAGTGGTTAAATAAAGCATTTGGGATGGTATCAAAAAGCAGCACCACCAGGTAAAGTGCATGAAATATCATATGCACCTTCTGTCTAAGTACAGAAGCAATTAAAAGCAAAAATTAAGAAGAAAATTGCTTGAGGACTAAAATAATCCCAACTGTGTGTCCTATGGTGACAATTCCCCAAGGCATTCCTGGTTATTCAAAACAAAAGAAAATGTCTGAGAAGATTTAAGTAATCCTTGGCTAAATTACAGCTACATTCAGTGCTCTTTCACTAAATGAAGTAATTTGATGCAGGAGAACAAAAGCTCCTCCTTCCCTTATGGCCCTGTTCTTTCTACCCTCCCTTCTGCAGCAATGTTTATATAATAAGCAGTTGCTGTTTTCATCCTTGATCTCTCTACACAGATAATTTATTATCAGTTATTAGCGCTAGACAGATGTTCTCCGCCTACACACAGGATCAAGATCATGCCAGCTCACAGAGCCCAACACATGCAGATATTCACAATTGTTATCGTTCCAGTTTGAGGGGTAAGAATTCTATACTGAGCCTAAACATAGATATCCATGTTTCCATCTTAACATAACTTTCACTGTGTGGATATCCAGTACACCCAGAAAATGCAGTGTCATAATCCAACCCTAAATGTGCATATATAGATGTTTGCATTTTGCCTTCTTAGTAAGGACAGATAACTTTAGGCAGCTTACCAAAACAAACTTTTGAACTGGAATATGTGTATCTTAAATAAATACAGTATTCCTTCACAACATAGTTAGGAGCATATTCTGTTGTTAGTCAGGTTAAGAGCTAACCTTAGTTGTAGCAATTGGAGGTGACAAGAGGGGAAAGGGCTCTTAGACAGCATAACCCAAACCATGATTTATGACTTGTTGGACACAATTAACCCTTTACACTAAGATATCTACCTTTCATAGAATTACTACACAGGTTACAGCTGAGGTCCATCTGCACAATTTTTCATCTGTGCACGTACAGGTGGAACATCTGAATTCAAACTTATGTCAAAAAGTGCACCTGTCTGGAAACTTGGATTGTATCTTTATGAAAATGTGATGGCAAACATGGGCTTGATATTACATAATATCAATGGGGCTCAGAAAAAGCTGGACTTGGGAGTTCTGCAGCATTATCCATCACCACAGCATGTTCCTTTAAGCGGTATTTACTGTATATTCCTGCATATAAGACTACTTTTTAACCCAGGAAAATCTTCTCAAAAGTCGGGGGTCATCTTTTACGCCAGGTCGTATTTCTTATATGGCGAGTATATCCCAAACCCTATATTTTAACTGGAAAAGTTGGGGGTCATCTTATACGCCGGAATATACGGTATGTATGAAGAGGGACTGAGAAAAGTACAGGGGGGATCCAAGGCAACTCCCTATAATTATTAAATGTAGACAGTGCTTATATTTATGACCATGCTGGGCTTAAAATACTCAAAGATTCCTTCAGAGAACATGCCCCAAGCAACACACACACACACATTATGGCTACCCAGATACTGCTGGACCACAACTCCCAGCATCCTGATCATTGGCCATGCAGCCTGGGGCTGATGGGAGTTGGAAGTCCAACATCTGGAGGACACCAGCCCTTCCACAACCCATAACACATTTCATCATCTAAAGTTCATCTTCACATGGAATCACTTCTAAGTTAATCTCTCAGTTAAAAACATTGTCCTTGGATGGATACACAGTGTCTGCTGATAGGAATGCTATCTTTTGAGAACTCAATGCGTCCAACACACAGGCAATAAAACACTCTCATTAAATAAATCCATACCATTTAGTTGCATATTTCCAAGCCACTGCTGCATTGTTTCAGCTTGGGACTTCGGTTCTAATAAACCAACACTGGGCTTCATTGGACAGAGATAATTTGAACTAAAGACAAAGAATTATTCATAAGTACACTTCATAAATATGGACACAAATAACTTATTGATCACTAAAATAGATTAAGTTCTATTTGTGGAACATGTTGTATCACTACATGATATAAATAACAGGTTTGTTTCCACTACATAGTCCTAATATTTTAAACTACTATAGGTGAACACTTTGAACTGAGACAACTTGCAATTTTTCAGTATCAGATTCTTATACTCAAATGACACTATGTAAAATTAGATATTATTTTTAATTTCTTAGTTTAAAGGCATTTCATAGTATAAAGTTAATAGCTGAGAATCAATGGAGGCCATTTCTAAGCTATAATGATCCACAGCTACACGCAAAATGAGCCCCACTGTATTTTAGAACTTAGCTAGAACTTTTCCGAGTCCATTTGTCACTTACAAGATAGGAGATAAGTCATTGGCTTGACTACAGTAGGCATTCTGAGTGCACAAGCAGCTCATCAGGAACAGGACTATATATGAAAGCTACACTTTATTTTTTAAAGTCATGAATCAATGCCCCCCCCTTCTGCAGTCCTCTTATCTGCACAGCTACAGACTTATTTCCTTTGGTCACATAGGTTCCGACTCTGACTTTCTGTTGCCACCAGCAGCCTTGTGCCCTTTACATAGATGACTAGGAAATAATTATGTATGCAAGCATTAGACATCACTCCCAACCCCTCATTCATGGAGTATTTACAAGATCAATGCTTGCTTTTTCCCCAGTTCACCGCAGTTTAGTGTTACGTACAAATCCAAAATTGTGTTTAATCTTAGTTATGGTGTACTAAAATGAAACAAGCTAAGTTTGTAAGACAGAGTTTAAAGTTGGTTCATTTCCATGGTTAAAATTAATCACAGTTTGTGACTAATTAATCAGAGATATGCCAGACTGCAGGTAAAAACTGAACATTTCTGATGTCCTCACAGATGTGCTAGAACAGGCATCCCCAAACTGCGGCCCTCCAGATATTTTCACCTACAACTCCCATGATCCCTAGCTAACAGGACCAGTGGTCGGGGAAGATGGGAATTGTAGTCCAAAACATCTGGAGGGCCAAAGTCTGGGGATGCCTGCGCTAGAAGAAAGGAAAGGGTGGAGCTGATGAGACCAAGACACATTCATGTAAAATCACAGTTTGGCATTTCATCCAGACAAGGTCATTATATTATAGGGGAATCAATTTTACATGATGCACTCAAAAAACAGATATATGAGAACAATTCTTACTGAGTTTGATCTTTCACAGGTGGAGACAGGTTTTTTTCCATTGAGCCAGAGCTGGATGGAAACTTTTCTTTAAATACAGTAGGAATATCACCATGGCTATTTGCAGGTGAGAAATCCTTCATGTTTCCTATTAGTCCTCCTCTGGACTTTGAGAGGATTTCCAGGGAATGGCACCTCTCCACATTATTTTGTACTCCTTGACTCTGACTATGGGATGTGCCGGATCTTTCAGAGGAGTGTGCCCTCCTGAGGTAGCGCGAATGCGGTCTTTCTTCAATCAGCTGCATTGCTCTTCCCCTACCAGTATTTCCCATTTCTTTTGCTGGGAGTCCCCAGTTGTTATGGGAACTACTTCCATAGCCAGATGAGACTTCACTTGCATTCTTATTTTTTGGAAGAATAGTCATTTTGTTGGGAAGTGGCTGACCCCCTAGAAGTCTTTTCTTCTCCTTTAAGCAGCCACTTGTACTGACACTGGGAGAGGCAGTAAAAGCAGTAGAAATGGTGGCATTTCCACTGTCCATTGAATCCTCTACAGTTCCTGAATCTTTGCTTCTTGCTGGGCTACACTTGGACATAAAAGGATGATCCAATACAGATGAAAGGCTTAAACGATCTGCTGGATTTTTGCGAAGCAACTTGTGAATAAGGTCTTGAGCCTCTTCTGACAAAAACATTGGCATTTCAAAATCTGCCAGCACCACTTTGTTCAAGGTGTTCTTTACTGTATCAGTATCAAAAGGTGGTCTTCCGGCCAGAAGAGTAAAGAGCATGCAGCCCAAGGACCAGACATCAGACTCAAGCCCATGCGCACTTCTTGTGGCTATTTCTGGAGAAATGTAATTAGGAGTCCCACACATTGTGTAATGCTTTTCATGAGGCATTGTCAGTTGGGTTGCAAGTCCAAAGTCAGCAATCTTGATGTTCATATTGTTGGTGAGTAAAAGATTAGAGAGTGTAAGGTCCCGGTGTAATATTCCATGGGAATGAAGATATAACATCCCTGTAATAATCTGGTGCATGAAGTTCCGAACTATATGAAATAAAAAAAGGAAGAAGGGTGTTAAGAAACATTTTGCTATTTTTCCTTTAAACATGATCACCACTTGCTTCTTATAACTAACAGATTCAACGTTTAGTGCAGCTCGGAAATTCATACTTAAGCAACTAATGAAACTTACAAATGAATCTAAGTGAAAACCATTTAAGAAGTGCTCAAACACACCCCTAATTTTAATATAATAAAATTGCATTTGCCAGTCTCTGCCCAAGGAGATGCCACACACAAACATATATATATCACCCAAGCCTCTGAGGGCAGAGGAACTACCAAGAGGGCCCCCTCTGCTGATCTCAGCACCCAAAAGGGTATGTAAGAAGCATATTACACCCCTTTAAAATTGATAACAAATACCTGCACAACAAACTCTACAAGATTGGGTGACTTTCAAAAGCAAGGTCTTACAGACCACTATGTCTAAAGAAAAATAATCTCATTGGCTATGTCCAAGCCCTGGGTGGATTCCAACCTATTTACTTGATGGAAAGGCTACTTCAAGGTGCAACAATGAGCAATATTTCAGCCTTACCTTCTTCTTCAGAGAAACGGTTCTTTCTGTTCTTTAAATATCTGCTCATTTCTCCATTGTGACACATCTCTAGTATCAGGTACACATAGTTGCTATCTTCAAAGTAGTTATACAACTAGAAAAAGGAAAACTAGTTTTAATATACAACAAAGTTTAGTTACTAGCATGTCAAGTTCTTAGTGTAAATTCTTACCTCAAGTACAGAGGGATGTTTCAGTTGACAATGTATCTTCACTTCATTTTGAACTCTTTGCACCATTCCAGCTTTATGCATAGCCTTTTTGTCAATCTGAAAAGATTTTCTTTTTAAAATTAAGCTCATACACACATAACAGTAATGATTTTTTTAAAAAAATATCAGGAATAGATTTAAGCTAAATGAGGGTTGGAAAGAGTTTATTGTTACATTTTATACTAATACCATCATTTCAGGTATGTCCTGCTTGCTTTAATCTCATGTTTAGATAACAATTCTTCAGAAATCTGCTTGACACCAGCCTTGAAATTAAGCCCAACTAAATAAAATGGGACTTGCTTCCAAATAAACATAGCAATGGGGTTTAAATGTTGTATTATATCCCTACATATATATTGAACTTTCTCAACAAACACTGACTAATGGCCAAACTACTACACAGTATTTTTAAAGCATGGTTTACTATTCAGTTTTGCTTTGCTTTGCTTTGCTTTTAACCAGAGGTGGCTAACCTGCAACACTTCAGATATTGAACTGTAATTCCCATCATGCTGTTGGCCATGCTGACTGGGACTGATGGGAGTTGGAGTCCATAATATCTGGAGGGCCACAAATTAGAAACCACACAGTCCAGAATCAGGACTGGGACCATGGTGCAGGTGGATATGTAAAAAAACAAACTTGTGCTGTTCTCTTGCTGCCGTTGATACCATTAAAAAAAATCTCCCTTATACTAAGGTCCCAATCCTAATTCCCCCCTCCACTGCTATTTAATAAAATTTTCACAAAAACAAAACACAAGACTCAACACATATAATGTGCAAAAGACTCCTCTAATTTCACATTATAATGTGCCTTGACCCTGAAAGCTATTCTATACTAAAAACAATCATCTATGCTGAGGAGTTTGGCAGATGAAGCACTTCAGATGTTAAGTGCTTAAAAGGCTTGACTGGTTTATGTGTTTACATAGTCAAGTATAGGGCAAGCACTATATGGAGAAAACCTTTGCAGCCTGGGAATCAAATTGACAGGTGAACAACAGAAACAAGGAACTAACAAGTTGTGGGAACGTAAGGAGTAAGTTAGAATGTAAAATATTGCATTTAATGTATTAGCTTACCCAGCAGCTTGGGATCTTATATTCTGGCTAATTTCAGTTACTTTGGTATCTGATCCAATGGCAACTTACCATTTTGATGGCAACTTCTAGGCCTGTTTTCAGGGATACTGCTCTGTAGACTCCTGCAAAGGAGCCCTTCCCCAAAAGGTTCCCCACCTTGAAATCCTGAAAAAGAAAAAGCAATGGTCACTGCTCTTACTGCCTCCTTCATCTGCACAGGTACGTATCAGCTACTGAGATAGTGTGGGATGTCAAGCATCTAATTGTTTTTAATATGCTACCTGTAAAAAAATTCCCCCTGAAATGTTTGCAGAGGAGATGTGATAAAATTTCCCCCTGAAATGTTTGCAGAGGAGATGTGATGAAATTTCCCCCTGAAATGTTTGCAGAGGAGATGTGATGAAATTTCCCCATGCCTTGTAATTTAAATAGCTGATATAAAGAGTCACCTTGATTCAAATTAATCCCTGTTCTGAAACAAAAAAGACTTTAAAGAGAAAACTATGAGGCTAGCTTGAACTGTGGGAGGAAAGTACTGCTTCCACTTCCCAATGCAGTGGGGGTTAGTAAGAGGATGCAACTAAAAGTAAAGAGGTTAAGGCTGCTTGTCCCTCTCACCTCCAAAGAAGTTTCTTTTAAAAATACATCCTGTTCATACCTTTCACATACCAACTGTCCCCTTCATCTACCCTTATCCATGTTTTGCTCCCATCACTCCGCAGTTCCATATTTCAGACTACAGTAATAGAAAACCTGCTCCGAAATCCGCATCCCTCTGGACTAGGGCCATGAATGTATTTTAGGAGGTAGGGCAAACGGAAGCAAATACAGAGATGCGTCGACACCGTACAAGTTCAGTCTTGCAGTTTCTGACGTTTACACGATACAAAAAACACAGGCTCTTCCACGTGTTTCAGCTTTGCCCAGCTGAAACCTGGTTCCGTTGGGCAATCCTCGTACTTCTCCCCCTCCACTCAAAAACCATCCTGTCCCCTTTCAGGATGCAGGTGGGGAAAACACTTGAGTGCCCTGGGGGCGAGTTAAAGGGCGCCCTGGCCGCGCTCTCGCACAGACGGCGCATGTTCAGCCGGAGGCGCTCCTCAGCAGAGACCCGCCGACGGCAGGAGGCGGCTTTACCTGAATGGAGCTCTCCCAAGGCGAGCACTGGGACATTCCGGCTGCGGAGGCTGCGCCGGGGCTGGGCACGGGAGAGAGCAGGAGACTGAGCAGCCACTGCGGCATCGCGGTGCCAGAGACTCGCAGCCACTGAGGAGCTCGCGGCGCCGGGGCTTGCGGGCGGCTCTCGCCTTGCCGCCCTTTCTCCCGCTCCCGGGGGAGACGCGGCTTCCATCCCCCGTTGCCAAGGAAACGGCCCGGGGGAGAGACGCCAGAGCGGAGGCGCCCCCCGCCCGCGGATCCCGCGCGCCGCCCGGCTGTTGCCGCCGCCGAAAACGGCAATGGTTAGGGCCCCCCGCCCCTCCTCGCGCGATATGGAATAAGGCCCCCCGAGCGGTCCAAGGCTCGCTTCCGAGCACGCAGGGACAGGGCTGCACAGTTAAACTGCTTGCAAACTCCTTGACAAAAGAAAGGTGTCCTGGAGAGGCTTCGCCCCACTTATAAGAAGTAGCAGCGAGCTGGGTTTCTCCTTTCTTCAACGCAAGGCTCTTGGGGTTAAAAACTTTGCCCTCGTGAAAGAAAACGATTTTGCGTTTTAAGAGCGATGGATGCTTTTTATAGGGCTGGCCTTCTGTACCTATGTAGCCTTGCGGGTAGTGGAAGTCCAAGAGCTAGTGTCAAAAAAACTAACGTCCAACGGTTCAAAGGATTTAGATAGCTGCATATCTTACAAAAATTGTGGCATTTTCAAAACTGCCTGGGGAGTTTAGAAGTTGGCATCTACCTCCCCAACTCCTTTCTAGGGGCAATGATTATATCATGAGGTACATGAATTAAAGCGAATTGTTATATTGCCAGCCTTTGGGAATATTGAGTGTGCTTGGTGGGCACCACCCCTTCCGACTGATTTGCGTTTTCCACTCTATTGACATAAAAAGAGAAATGTGCACCCACATACATTCATTTACCAAGGGCTCTGGATCAATGTTGGTTGCAGTAGAATCAAAATACATCCTCTTTTGTTTGCATGATTTGGCAACCACCAGACTACAGTGATGAGGATGACTGATAATATACAGTGGTACCTTGACTTACGAAGGCGATCCGTTCCGCGGTGCTCTTCGTAAGTCGAAACCTTCGGATGTCGAAGCATCCATTTTGTGCAGGCGCTGACTGCTTCTGCATAGGCGCAGAATGCACGTGTGGCAAAAAGACTTCCGGGTTTGCCGACTTCGTAAGTCGAAACCTTCAGAAGTCAAGGCATTCGGATGTCGAGGTACCACTGTATTTTAATTAGATTGCATATCATCTTATGAAGTTACTGTACCTAATGATTTGGAAATGATGGGTGGTTTGGAGTTGAAGTAGGAGTGGGGAAATAGAGAGCATGTGCTGGGACTTTCTGGAGGTTGTATTCCCCCTTCCCACACTGCCAATGTTTTCATAACTAGTCCAACATTCTGTTCTGACAGTGGTCAATCAAACACCAGTGGATCACCAATATGCAGAACCCAAGCACAAAAGGACTCTCCCCTCCTGAGGTTTCCAGCAACTAGTTTTCATAAGCATACAGCCTTCAACTGTGGAAGTCAACCATTAATAAGCATGAATAGCATGATTAATGTGCCCAGCTGTGGAGTACAAAAAAGGAAAATCCAATATCTGTTTAGTTTGGATAATATCACAAATAAAAGTATAACCTGTTGTTGAAACAATCATTTCAGTATAAATCATAATACTTGCTCGGCTGTAGTTTACCACTACAGACTTCAGAGAACACTTTAGCACACACTTCCTCCAAAGCTTACTTATGGGAGTACTCTAATTATGCCTGGCTAATAGAGGAAATTTGGGGAACGATGCTCCAAACCCAATTTGGCAACCAGCCAGACCCTGAATGTAAACAAAGCCTTCCTGAGAAAATGTTATAACAGATTTCAACACTTGTAGCAATTGTAGCCCTTTTATCTGAGCTCTGTGAGCTAAAACATAACGCTGCAGAATTTGGTAATGTTTCAAATTATTCATGCTGGTTTGTCAAAGCACATTAGTTCACATTTATCATAGTAAATAATTACTAGATACAAATGAGAATTTCTCAGGGGTAGATGCAATCTCCTTCTAGAATTACAGGCTGCACAGATGACCATTACAAAAGCTACAATTAAAACCACATAACCATTTGTTTGGTCACCTGTGGCTAACATCTTCAGGCAACTGTATGGTGTTCAGAGGGAACACCATACAGTACAAGGAAGAAGCATGGTGACACATATACTAAGAATAATGTTGTGAGGATGCTAATAAATACCCAAGTTAATCCTCCGTAAACCTTTTTAACTAGTCCAAAATAGCTACCACACCTTAGTTCTACAGAATCTATACAAACACTGATTAGAACCCCTGCATCAACCACATCTTCAGTTAATGGCAAACATTCAAGTTGTGTCGAGTTTAGCCCTATGAACTGCTTGTTCTTTTTAAGTCATACACTAAAGGACATAAATTTAAGAGCTGTTAAAGTGCAGAGTTGCCAGTCTATTCTGGCAAGGCTTTGCACCTTGAAAAACTGTGAGTTTGGTACAAATTTTACAGATGGAGACTTCCCATTTTTAATGCCACCGTGATTATTGTGAGCTGCTTTGAGCTCAGCATTTGTCTCTGACAAATATCATAACAAATCAAAGGCACTGTAAAAAAGCATAGGTTGGTTTTCTGCCTGCCACGCAGCTCTTGATGACACTAATGCGGAGGCAGCGTAGAAGCAGGGGATGTGCAACCTGGTGCCATCCAAGGAAAAGGAAGAAAAGAGAAGCGACCTCATCCTGAACCAGGGAAGTGGGAGGGGTCGAGTGTTTTAAGTCGCTGGTAAGGCGAAACCCCGCCCAGCATCACGCAGCGCCTGTCAGAAAGCTGGACGGGACCACCTGCAACAACACCCAGCCCTGCTCCCCCTCCACTATATCCGAGACTCCCCCCGCCCGAGGCCGCGAATGGCTCGTCCCCACCCACCCCGTAATGGCCGTTTCCGCACCTCAATCTTGTCGCCGATACAGGTCGCCATGGCGGCGGCGGCGCTCGCTCTCCCCGCGTCACTCTCTTCCTTTCCTATAAGCTACCACATGGCCGGGTAATGCGCGTCTCTTTCGCCACCGTTGCCGCTCCGCAGGCCTCTCCCTCCCCGCTACGGGGGTCGGGGAGAAACCCCTTCCTTGAGGGGCTCCATTTTGAAAATCCCGCCCGTTACCAAAGCCGCCTTTGCGTCAGCTTGCGCATGACGCCATCGCGCAGTCCCCTCCGCCTATCCTCTGGCTCTTTGTGAGCGGGGCGGGGCGCCGTAAGGCTGTTTGTGGCCTCGGAGAAAAGCAGTGCAGAAGGGCGCGTGCGCGGTACAATCAGTGTTCTCCGCTAGGCTTGCTGAGGAAACCCGCCCTCTAGCGGCAAGGATGCGGAACGCCTATGTTTTCATTTGCTTTGTTTGTTGTTTGTAAAGACCTCCGCTGGGTCGAAGTCATTCCGGCATCCTTAGCCGACCAGACGCTGCTAAGGAAACCCAGGAGGAGCAGGGCATAAATGTCATGGTTCTCCTTTGGTCCCTTCCCACCGCATTGTTCCTTAAATGTACACTATGCATCTCACCTCTCGCTATGCTACCTCTTCAGGCTAGTCTACCTTCCGGGGTTGCTGTGAAGATAAAAGAGAAAGAGCCACGTGCCCTGCCTCCAGCTTCTTGGAGTAAAGGCAGGACGGAAATAATTTAACACATTCTGTGTGAGTGAATTCCATAAGTTGACTATGTGTTGTGCAAAGTACCTTTGTGTCTCCTGAATCTTTTTTATTTATTTTTAAAAAAAGTTTTTAATTCAACTTTTGTTGTTGTTGTTGTTGTTTAGTCGTTTAGTCGTGTCCGACTCTTCGTGACCCCATGGACCATAGCACGCCAGGCACTCCTGTCTTCCACTGCCTCCCGTAGTTTGGTCAAACTCATGTTCGTAGCTTCGAGAACACTGTCCAACCATCTTGTCCTCTGTCGTCCCCTTCTCCTAGTGCCCTCAATCTTTCCCAACATCAGGGTCTTTTCCAAGGATTCTTCTCTTCTCATGAGGTGGCCAAAGTATTGGAGCCTCAGCTTCACGATCTGTCCTTCCAGGGAGCACTCAGGGCTGAATTCAACTTTTAACAACAATAAAAACAGAACAGAACTCTACAATGCACTACCAAGATGTCCTACAAATTCATGTCAGTATCCGTACATAGTTCATTGCCTCAATTATATTGTTTCTTGCCCCCCCAAACTCCGAGTGGTGCAACATTCCAGGGGTCCCAGATTGCACCAAGCCACTAATCCTCCTTAGTCACCAAGGCTATCCAAAACATAAGTTCCCTGGGGGACAGCTTGCAAAACAAAACAATTACAATACAATAAAAATGAGTGCTGTAAAAACCATTACAAACTAAAAACACAGTTAAAACCCAAGTTCAAAATTAAGAGGGCCGTGCCATAATGAGACACAAGTTGTTTAAAAGCACTGAGTAAACAAGATCCACCTGCAGCTTAAAAGAGGGCAAAGATGAGTTCAGGCAAACTTCTCTGGGAACAGTGTGACATAACCAAGATGCCACTACTAAAAAGATCCTGTCTCTGGTGGTTACTCAGCTCACTTCATTTGGCAGCAACAATTGGCCTCTGGGGAAGATAATAAGGTTCAGGTAGGCACATAAGGTACATAAGTGGGTACATAAGGTACATTCAGGTAACATGATTTATGAGAAGGAATTGCAACCAGCTTCCCCCCTTCCTCAGAGTTAAATAATAGATATGCACCTTGAACAATGCTGTCGCCGTATGAACATCATGAATAAAAACCCAGCACAGCACATTGGAGTGTGAACACAGTCTAAGCCTCATTGATTTCAATGGCATTTCTTGCCAAACAAGGCTTGTAATCCTATTCATGCTTATTTGTGATTAAGCTCCACTGAACTTGGAGGAATGATTTCCAAATAAACATTTATAGGACTGAGCAAGCAATAAGTACATTTAGGAATGTGGACTTAAATTCACCTGGAGTTTTGTTTTGGGAGGGGTTGTTTGTACATACATGCATGACCTCAAGGGGGCATCTGAGGGGGGATTTAGAAACAAATCTTGGGAGTAAGTGTTTGGTAGAATTATGAAGATTTACAGCACAATCATGAGCATGTTTACTCTGAAAGAAAAAAAAGTCTCACTGTGTTCAGTTGGGTTTACTCCCAGGTAAGTATGCATAGGATTGCAGTCTTAATACTGTATACATAGATGGAATCCTATACATGTCTATGCAATCATATCTAAGAAATAGCAGAGGAGATGCACTGTGCTAATAGATTTTTCTTCTAAAAATGAATATTGAATAGAACAGCAGCAACTCAAAGGCAAGACAGCTGGAAGAAATTGCTGATGGATATATTTCTCCCTCATTTGGTGGGCAAGGGAATCTTTCTTACCTCATTCAATTTGACCTTTAATCTAGATTCCAGTGCCCTTTTCAGATGGCGTTTAACTGAATAAATGGTGAAGAGTATCTGTCAGCAGCTTATCACACACTTTTGATTTCCTTTTGTGGACTTTTTAATTTCTCTTTATGACATATACTTCTTTATTTTGCTCAGTTAATTTTTAGTGCATAATGTAAAACTATCAGTATGAATTAGTGTAACACATTAATCCATTCCCTTCCTTGCTTAGGTGGTATACAGCTATTTCCTTGTCATAAATGCATCTGTTCCAAGTTTCTTCCCCGTCAGATGCTGTTTATTGCTGATTAGGAATTCTAGCCAAGCTTGATAAAGAGATGCATCATTTTCAAGCTGTATCATCTTTGCTCTTTAATTTATTACACACATTTTGCCATTCCTGTCTCTTGTGCTTAGAGTTAAATGCAGGAGGTCAGCACAGGGCTAGTGCATCACTTACAATTCCTTTGGAAAGCCATGCTGAGACTGTGAATAAGCGCTTCCACTTCTTATGGTCTGTCGTACCGTATCAGCAACAATGTTGAGATTTGTTAATTAGCAAGACGGTTGTGTAAGTGGAAAATTGCCTGTGTCTTTGTGTCTCTGAAAATTGACATTTCAATTGTTGTTAGTCAAACCACCATGTTTTATGGAAGAATTTGCTAGCTTTTGTAGGAGCTTCAGAACAGAGGCAGCTTTAGCCCAGTGCTCTGGGAAGACCCTCCCACACAGTTAGTATTCAAATAGCCCTTTTCATAAATACTGAAAGCATGTCACAAATATTGCCTCAGTAATCTTTACAACATTCTCTAAAATATGCCAATATAAATATCTATTGCAGATTGGAGTCTAAGCCTCAGTAGTTTGCTAAAGGTCACACAACAGGCATACAACCAAGCTGAAATTTGTGTCACGAATTTCTGCCTCATATGCCATGTTCTTCATTACAATATCATACCAACTCCACTGTGAATGTACAACTGTACGCCCACTATACCCTTAAAGCACATTCAAAGCACATTTCCCTCCCTAAAGAATTCTGGGCCCTGTATTTTACCTCTCACAGAGTTATAATTCCCAGCAACCCTTAACAAATTACAGTGCCCAGTATTCTTTGAGTGGGACAATGTGTTTCAAAGGTGTAATGTGTAGGGAAGGAGGCATGGAACTGGGAGACAAGAGTGCAGATCAGTGGCTGCCACCCTTTGGGGACTACAAACATTGCAAGTCACTACAAACATTGCAAGTAAGTGCATACCACAACCAATTCTATTATCTAAATAGAAGGCTTCTTTCAAGTCCAAACCTCTGGATGACCCCACTCAGCAGTTTCATGTAGCTATTAAACAACATGGGAGATAAAATTGGACCCTGAGAAACCCCACATTGAAGGCTCCATGGAGCTGAACAGTACTCTCCAAACACCTGGAAATGACCATACAAGTAGGACCAGAACCACTGCAAAGCACTGCCACCCACTCCTAACACGGACAGCCACTCCAGAAGGATACCATGGTCAGTGGTATCAAAAACCACAGACGGGTTGAGGGAATTAACAGGGACACATTTCCCCTGTCTCTCTCCTGACAGAGGTCCACATATAGGATGGCCAAAACAGTTTCTGTGCCAAAATTGGGCCTAAACCCCAATGGAAATGGACGTAGAAAAAAAATCACTTTCCTCCCAAAGCGCCTGGATGTGGCCTGCAACCACATGCTTGAGAACCTTGCCCAAGAAAGAGAGATCGGCAACTGGCTGGTAATTGCTTAGATCACGGGTGTCAAACACAAGGCCCGGGGGCCAAATCCGGTCCGCCAGACCTCGTCATGTGGCCCGCCGAGCGCCCCAGCCAGCGGGACCCAGCAGCGGGACCTTGCTGCTGAAGCGCCGCGCTGACAAAGCACCGACAAACAGCTGGGGCCTGGGGGGGTAGAAAGGCGGCCGGAGCAGCGCTGCGTGGAGCACCCCGAGCCACAGCAGGAGAAGGAGGAGGCAGCTTGCCGGGTCAGCGCCCAGCAGCGCCGCACGGAGAGTCCCGAGCCTCTGCGACGCAGCAGTGCTCTATAGCAGTTTGAATCCTCCTCCTGCTGCCACGGCTCGACGCCTGGAAACGGCTGCTGCTGCTGCTGCTGCTGCTGCTGAAGCACAGACAAAGTACCCAGCAGCGCCGCGTGGAGGAGGAGGAGGATTCAAAGTGCTACACAGCACTGCTGCGTCCCAGAGGCTTGGGACTCTCCGTACGGCGCTGACGGACACCGACCCGGCAAGCCGCCGCCTCCTCCTCCTCCTCCTCCTCTTGCCGCCGCCTCCTCCTCCTCCTGCCACGGCTCAGCCTCATGAACGTGAGCTCAGCAGTGGCTCAGCCTCACGAACGTGCAACTCTGAGGCTTTACGCACGTCTCCTAAAACGGACACCCGCTGCCTCACGCTGCACGGGAAATGCTTTTTGCCCCTGGGTCCCTTCGCGCTCTTTTTTGGCGCTGAATCAAGGCGGCAACCCCCCCCTTCCCTTTCTTTCTTTCTTTCTCTCTCTGGTTCTTATTCTTTCTTTCCCTCTCCTTCCTTCCTTCTTTATCTCTGTCTTCTCTCCCTCTTTCTTTTTCTTTCCTTCTTTATTCCCTTCCTTCTTTCCTACTCTTCTTTCTCTCCCCTCTTTCCTTCCTTCCTTCCTCTCTCCCTCCCCTCCCTCTCCCTCTCCTCAGAAACATAGGATGCTGCTTTATACTTCTGGCCCTTAAACCCTGGAACCAGGAGAACAGCTCCAGTGAGTCACCTCAGCCAGTCCCTTTGGTGAAGGGTGGTGGCTCACTGGCAGAACATCTGTCCTGCATGCAGAAGGACCCCAGCATCTCCAGGTACCAGTAGCTCTGCAAAGCTCCTGCATGAAACCCTAGCGAGCCTCCACCACCCAGTGCAGTTACCAAAAATCATTTTTCAATAAATTGTACAATAATTGTACATTTGAATATCTACTTGCCATTATTCTGACTATGTTAGTTATTACTTACATTATTACAAAAAACAGTAATAATTGAATGCAGTGACAATAATTTATGATAATAAAGAGTGGACACATAGTCCTACAGATACAACCGGCCCTTTGAGGGTGACCAAACTGCTGATGCGGCCCCCGATGAATTTGAGTTTGACACCCCTGGCTTAGATTTTCCAAGTCCAGGGAGGGTTTATTGAGGAGTAGTTTTACCACTGCCTCCAACAAGCAGGCAGGGACCACTCCCTCTCTCAAGGAGGCATTAATCACCTCCCTGGCCCAGCCAGCTGTCATCACCCACCCCTGTTAGTTTTTATCAGCCAAGAGTGGCAAGGGTCCAGAGTGCAAGTGGTCAGATCCCTGACCCTTCCAAGCACCTTGTCCATTTCCTCAAGCCTTATATCCATGGCCCCTGCACTGTGATCTATGCCAGTGGTTTTCAACCAGCATGCGGTGGCACCCTGGGGTGCCTTGAATGATTGTCAGGGGTGCTATGGGCAACACTGGCCTCTGTCCCTCTTTCCTTCCCTCCCTCCTCTGATGCCTTCGCGTGTCTCTGCCTCCTGAAGGCTTTCACAGCTGTGTATTGCAGCAATCCTGGCTATAAGCTCTGCAGGCGAATGGTGCCTCTGGGAGATACCTCTCTTTGGGGCAGGGCATGGGGGCGTGTCAGCTCAGAGACCAGGGACAGCAGCAGCTGCCCAGAAGACTCCCGATGAGAGGGGAGAGGAGAAGAGGCTGAGGGGACACTCACAAGGGAGGGTGTTCAAAAAAGGGTGAGAGGCTGCCAGCTCTGCAGGCAAGGGGTGGCATAACTGGGTTCCTGAGCCTCATAGGGGTGACAGAGAAAGAATGTCGTTGGATAAGCCATGGACTCAAAAAGGTTGAAAACCTCTGATCTATGCCCACAATCTTCAAAGCATTTGGTGGGCATGGAAATTACTGAAGTCAGTATAGGAGTATGCTTGAACTTATTCACACCCTGTATCGTCAAGGAAGCCTGAAACTGTTACTAGCATTAGCAGTTCCTTGTTTTGATGTTGCTGCATTGCGTCACCATAACAACTTCAGCATTACCAAATAGTCCTTTCGGATCATAGTTTCCTGGCGAAACAGACTGGTGTGCCCATAAATAAATTTTGCATTGTTTTCCAAAAGAGGCAAAGTCAGTGCTACAGCAGGTGGGATTGCATCCAGAAAGTGAGTGCTTTGCATATACAGTTACTCATGAGAAATAAGTCCGATTTTGTTCCCGCTTATTTGCACATAGCAACATAACATTTTCAAGCAAAGGCATTGGACCACAAACTGTTAAACAGTGAGAAAGATTTATAGCTGACTTATTTTGTTTAGTTTCCAGTCAGGCAGTGATGATTCTGTTTCAGTTCAAAATCTGTGTGGATCTTATCTAAAGCTTTAAAAAGTGAGCAAACAACATCTTCTGATACCAAAGTGGTAATTGTTTTCTATAAACTATCTGTTGTGGGGAGGAATAATTTTTAAAGAAAGGTTTGCACTAATGATTAAGGAAGCTTGCAAGTGTGTTTACTGTATTAAAGAGTAATTTCTTTACCAGTGTACAATTAATTGCATTTTCTGTCAATATATGTTCTTAATATTGGTTCATATGTGGCTGCATGTACATATGAAATAATGAATTTGACAGTAAAGCATCAGAGAAGTGAAATATAATGGGAGGAGATAAAGGAGTGACAAATGAGCCCACTATGTTCTGTTACCAGGTGCAAAGAGTTTTAAAGGAGCCCAGTGTAAAAGGCACTCCAAGTTGTATCCAGACTTAGATATAGTGCAATCCTACCCATGCCTATTCAGTAGCAACTTCCACTGAATTCACTGGGGTAAGTTTCAGGGAATCGTTAAATGTTTATGAATGGGTTTGCAAACAATGCAGTTAATCAGGTAATGTGGCTAGGTAGGCAGCAAGTTAATTAAAATGCCTTGCTCCAAGGCTACCATCTGGAAACGAAAGTTGTCTTGAGAACCAGGACATTTTCTTCTGAGTTAAACATGCTTATTATGACCAGTGATGATACTACACTGGCTGCCTATTTGTTTCCAAGCACAATTCAAAGTGCTAGCTTTGACCTATAAAACCGATACTCACACCCACAACACCATACATTAAAAACCTTTCCCCAAAGAATCATGGGAACTGTAGTTTGCCCTGGGCCCTGTAGCTCTTGTAGGCAAACTAGTTTTTTGGGGGTGGGGGTGGGGATGTTATCCAGAATGCCTTGTTTATTCAGATCATCTATTAAGTCCCTACCAATCTGGGAGTGCAATGCACTTCCCATGGAAAACAGTGGCCAAGCTTCCACTGACATGAATGGATACACATTTACACAGTTCTATCTTTTCCTCTGATCTATTTCATCATTTAATGCACTACAATGTCTTATTGCCTCAGTTTCTTAAGCAATGTTATCAATGATTTTGATCAACAAAATATACTTTGCAGGAGCTTTTATTGCTAGATTAAAGCAAGCCTCCATGTGAGAGAACAGCACTAATTAATGTCAGTAAGAGCCAAACTAGATGCAACACAGGAGGTGTGTAATCAGATGTCCTGGTGTCTTGCTCTCACACAGCTGCTCTTAAGCAACAAAGAAAGAGGACTCAGATTTGACCTGTAGCATGAGGGTGTGAGGTATTTACTGTGTTTCTCCAAAAATAAGACACCATCTTATATTTATTTTTCCTCAAAAAAAACACATGGTGGCTTGTTTTCAGGGAATATCTTATTTTTTTAATTAAGTATGGTACAGTTTAACCTACAAGGTTAAACTGCCTACCACCATGGCTTATTTTCGGGGTATGGCTTATTTTAGGAGAAACACGGTACGCATCTCTTTGCACTGTTTGTTCACTTTAAATTAATTAACCAGTGTGGGAGTAAGGAGACCAACATCCATATTTTACAGATACCCATGTTGTACAAAAGAAATGAGTGTATTAAGACAACCACAGAACAAAATACACTGCATATTGTACAATGAGCATACTAAGGAAAGTAGCTCACAACCCATGCATGTTCCTTTGCCTCAGTTTGTGTGTGGCCTTAACCCAAACTTGAATTCTGCTTTGTTTAGCTGGAAGAGCACCACCTAAGGCAAATGTCATCACTTCTCCATCCACCCAGAGTGACAGAAACACCTCACAGAGAGCCACTCCTTTACGTCTCCTCAACAGTGGATGGTCACATCTTATGTGTTGGCCAAGATGGACTGGTTTCCATTTGGAGCGCAAGCTTAAAACTGAAGAAAACCTCTCTGATTCTTGTGAGTTTAAGAAGTGAGGTATTATTTAAAGACTGTGATATTTACTGATAATAGGTGTAAGATCTTCCTACTGAGGCTAAAATGAAAAGGAGATTGCTTTTCTACTCTCCTAACAATCATTATCATTCTCTCCCAACACATTCACTGTATTTCTCAAAATGATGTCAGCCAAGTATAACTGTGATGAAATTAACTCTGACAAATGTATATATGCCTGTCTCTACACCGAACCAGACAGATTAAAGGAAGATATGAGTTATGTGGGTCTATGGGTATCGTCTAAGGCAGCCTTTCTCAACCTTTGGTCCTCAGATGTTGTTGGACTACAGCTCCCATCATTCCTGAGCGGCTGGTCCTGCTAGTTTGGGGTGATGGGAATTGTAGTCCAACAACACCTGGGTTGAGAAAGGCTGGTTTAAGGACCCAAAGGGTTGAACTCTATGAAATAAGAGAAGTAGTTTAGCGGACCCTGAACTGGTAAATCCACAAATGTTTGGGAGCATACCACTTATGTTCTTAACATTCTGCCAAAGGATGGAGTCAAACACATGCATGCACAGAGGCTGACATGCAGAAGGGTTCATGCCTGTTGCTAACAAAACGTGCTGCCATCATTCTGAAAATGGTGGGATAACCAGCCTCATATAACCATCATGCTTAAATGTAATTAATGCATGAAGGGGTTAAGACCTTTGACTAAGTTGTCATGTCAGACTTAGCTCACCTTGGGAGGGGCTAGGTAATCAAGCCTTTGTTCCCCCTTACTCTACCTGAGAAGCACAGCGTGTGAAGAGACTAAGCTGGAGCAACCATGGCTCTAACATGGCTCTTGAGTTCCTATAGCAATAATTTAGGAACTTTCACTACTGTAACCAAGCCAAGTTTTACTGCCTGTGCAACTTTTTCTGAATGCTGTATAGAAAAGTACATGAATCTGACCTTTGGAGAGTTTGTAAGTAAACCATTTATAATTTACGTGGTCTTTTTCTATACTAGGGGAAGTTCTAGAACTCACAAAATAATAACAGCCTATATTTTCACACTTTACTTTGCTGCATGTTTTGTGATTTTAAACTTCAACTGGGGTTCTGTTCTGTCAACAAATACTTGCCCCAAACCTGGACCCTGGCAACCAAGGAATTCTCCTTTATGTATTTATTTTTTCCACAGCACAAAAAAAGACTTAATAATAAGACGGAAAAGAGGGGAAAGTAAGGAAACCGGGGGGTGGGGAGAGAGATGCGTATAAAACAGGAAACAGAGAACAAGAAATTATCAAGCAAGTCAGAAAGCAATTTAAAAAAAACAACCCAGGGACATTAATGAGGAACTCCACAGTGTGAAACATTTTGTGTGTATTTCCATAAGTGAATAGATTGTGCACATATGGAATGAACGGGCCATCTCTGTTTAGCTAAATAAATCAATGCATTTAAAAATTCAATTGGCCAAGAGGGCAGCCGACACCCGGCTGCCCCCTTAAGTAGGCTGGGGGTGGGCTGCTCACAGTCCCAAGCCCTAGCCTGTGATTGTGTGAGTGGCCACTGCCTGCCCTTACCCAATGCAGCTGGAGGTGGGCAGTGTCAGCCATCCCCTCCCCATACCTGGAAGATGACAGCCTCCTTGAACCCACTACTGCTGCGCCATGCGGGAATGGCCTCCCAGCCAGACTCCCAGGTGAGCGGATATTTTACTCTACAGTATAATAATAATTTATTATTTATACCCCGCCCATCTGGCTGGGCTTCCCCAGCCACTCTGGGTGGCTTCCAACAGAAAAATAAAACACAATAATTTATTAAACATTAAAAGCCTCCCTGAACAGGGCTGCCTTCAGATGTCTTCTAAAAGTCTGGTAGTTGTTTTCCTCTTTGACATCTGTTGGGAGGGCGTTCCACAGGGCAGGTGCCACCACCGAGAAGGCCCTCTGCCTAGTTCCCTGCAACTTGGCATCTCGCAACGAGGGAACCGCCAGAAGGCCCTCGGTGCTGGACCTCAGTGTCCGGGCAGAATGATGGAGGTGGCGACGCTCCTTCAGGTATACTGGACCGAGGCCATTTAGGGCTTTAAAGGTCAGCACCAACACTTTGAATTGTGCTCGGAAACGTACTGGGAGCCAATGTAGATCTTTCAAGACCGGTGTTATGTGGTCTTGGCAGCCGCTCCCAGTCACCAGTCTAGCTGCCGCATTCTGGATTAGTTGCAGTTTCCAAGTCACCTTCAAGGGTAGCCCCACGTAGAGCGCATTGCAGTAGTCCAAGTGGGAGATAACTAGAGCATGCACCACTCTTGCTAGACAGTCTATTAAAAGTAGCAATTACTCCCCATAAGATTTTGAACTATTTTGTTCTTTACTTGGAGATTTCCTGTGCCTTGGTTTGAGAGTTCCTTGTTCGAGTAACATTTTTAGGTGCTCATTGTAAGCTGCAACTGCTTTTAATGTGGTTGATGGTTACCACCACACCAACAAATCACCAGTTTATTCATAGGTTGTTACATGCAGGGCTTTCTTATTGCTGCTGCTTCCATTAGAACAGCCTCAGACCTGGTTCAAATATAATGCTAAACCACAGTGTGATTGAGTCAGGGGGAAGAAGAGGCATGTTAAAGCACTGTAGTCTGTTAATTTGGCTGTATTTTGGGGAGCGCCTGGCCATTTTTCCCGCTGGATTCTGCCCCACAGCTTATCAGACTCGGCAGCTGAATGATGCACATCTGCTGCTAATTGAGAAGGTGGTGGCACATCCCCAGGCCCCTGCTCCAGTGGCTGACACATGGTTTTTAGTAAACTATGATTCATTAAACCATGACTTTGTATTCTGTGCGAACCTACCCCAGCGGCTTAACTACGGTTGGTGTGTGTGTGTGTGTCAGTGTCAGTGTCAGTGTCAGTGTCAGTGTCAGTTTAGATCAGACTTTTGACAATGTTCTCTTTTGGAGTCTAGGATGAAAATGAAAACAAACTACAAAACAGGAGGCTAAAGTGGGTTTTCGACTCTATTTTAATGGCCCATTACAACAAGCTAATTATTGGAACCTGGTAGGTAGTCAATTTCTGGGTTTCTAAGTATGATGGATATGCTACTACCATTTGAAAAGTGTCACAGAAATTTCACACATGTTACAAATTTGTTCATATTTATATCAAATACGAACATATTTATATAAAATGTGAACAGCAAACAAGGAAGAGAAAATGGTAGGCAACACACCTTGTTTGTGTTGATATTTTCTTGTTTCATTATGGTTCTTGCTGAGTATTTATAGTTTGCTTGGAGTAAATAGGCAGTAAACTATAAGGTGCTGTTCCAGGTACAAGCCACAGGACTCAGCTATACAGCTGTGAAGAAAACGTTTTGAATTATGTTGTAACATGCAATATACAATTGTGACACTAGATGGAGATGGTGAGCTATAGCAAATTGAATGCATTTTTCAAAATGATTAAGAAAGATTTTCACAACATTTTAAACATGTGTGTAGTTTCCACCCGAGTCTCTGTGAGTCTGCTTCTGAATAAGTGGCCTGTGGGTATTTCAGTGTTAATTCACTACAGGAGCATACCTGTGCTGTTAGTGCTGACATTTTGGAGTTTCAGGAGTTTCAGGAGAGAAATGGTGTTGGAGTCTCTTGGAGTTCTGTAGCTAATCAGGAATCTTTTCTCATGCACATTCCTTGCCATTTAGACATCTATAATTCAGCTGATGTCAAGTAAAGAAAACAAATTGTTGTTGTTTAATCAATGCCTAATCTGAATACACCATAAAAATGCAAAATGAATCTATTGAGTTTTGTCTAATGCAAAAACTAAAACAAGTTATTTTTAAGTCAAAGGTGGAGGGAAAATTGTAGTTTATTAACATCAACTGGCATTAAAAAGCAACATTTACTGTACTGGGCTTTAAAAGTGTTGAATTAACATTGTGTTTTACAGTAACAGAGAGATACGACTCTATGAGCTCTCCAACTTGGAACCGTATTGCCAAATTGTGTCGCTTGAAACAATGCCTCTGTGTTTGGATTATAGGTATAGTTTGGACTCAACAGTCATAACCAAATGACACCCCCCCCCATTTATATACCTTTCCCGTGAATATAGAAGAAAGAAGATATATAGTTATTTTTTATTTCTATCATTTCCTATACGTATTATATTGAGCTCAGATGAGACTAAAACCTGTTTAGGAGCAGAAATAAAGAATTAACACCATCTGATTATCTGCAGTTCTTACTCTGTTCTAATAGCAATGGAAAAACATACAATCCAACTGCAGTCTGTTTACCAGGGACAGCATGTCCTTTCTTATGCCTGTCCCAATTTCCCCCCTCTTTTATGCTTCTTGGGACTCTTCTATACAGCTGCAAATTTTTAAAGTGTGTTGTAAAGTGCAATATACAAAGGTGACACTAGATGACGATAGTGAGGTATGGAAAATTCAATATATTTTTCCAAAAAATATTTTTAAAGCATTTTCACAGCATTTTTAAAATATGTGTGTAGATTCCACCATGGAGATGCCTTGTTTAAAATTGCATTCATGGAAGCTCTTTAGGCTTCAGCTCTGCCCTGCCAGCATTTATAGAAGTTAGACCTCAGAGTGGGGGAATAGACCCACCTTGGCTTTTGTGCACATGTATTTTTTCATTGCATTTGTATTTTTCCTGTTCTCCAAGGAGCTATGTATTAGCTATGATCAGGGTAGAAGCTTTATTTGAACAAATTACAGACAGACTGTATAATGCTTTTTCTTCCTGTTTAAAGTGTTCGGGGAGAAGGAGAATGTGTGATATCATATGGTGATGAGCAGGTATGTTGATAAGGTTTGGTATGTTTTAATTCAGATATAAACTGAGAAAATGGCACAGCTAGAACTTTCTGAGTTTTGCAGTTTGTTTCTAAGAAAGATATCCACAACTTGTAAAAGTGAAAGACACAGAATATAGGTTTAAATATAAGCAGAGATATTTTTTTTGCTGTTGGGCATTCACTGCAGGATATAGACTACCCTCCTTCTCCTGTTCTTTAACTAATAGTTAAAAATCACCTTAGACGTATGTTGTAGTGATAATAATAATGCTGATTTTAAATCTGGGTACTAATATGGTGGCATTTTGTTCAACACAGGGCTGTGTTAATATCCTGTTGATCAGTTCTGTGGCAGAAACACTGAGGTACGTGACAGTTTGACCAGGCCTATGTGGATTCTAACACAAAGCGTTACCCTATTCCCAGGCAATCTTTCATCATCTCTGGCATCTACAGAGATGGGAAAGACTGGGAAAGACTGTAGTCTAAAATGCTGGAGAGCCTCTACCAGTCTGTGTGGACAATATTGAGGTAGATGCACCATGCCTTGCTTCAGAAATGGTTTCCCTGTAGTCCTTTAAAAAAATAAAGTGGTCCTATCTATCCACACAATACATTTAAAGCAAATGACTTAACCTAAAGAACCATGGGAACTGTAGTTTCTTAAGGGTATAGGAATTGTAGCTTCGGGAACTATTCTTCCCAGGATTATTTGGAGGAGGGGGGGCATGTGCTTTAGGTGCCCATTGAATGTGTTTTCAATATATGGTGTGTATGTGACCTTCCACAACATGGCTGCAATCAGCACTGGAAGGGTTTGGATGATGTGGAGTCCTCAAAAAAGCTTCCCCAGTCTCTGCCCACAGAATGATGTCAAGTTCACTCCTCTTGTGTGGAGCTTCCAATTCTGCCACCAAAATTGTGGACAGAAGAATTCCCACCAGCGGTAGCCCATTCTGCAGGAAGGGAGAGTGAGTGTTATTTGCACGTTTGTT
The DNA here is from genome assembly GCF_963506605.1 of Zootoca vivipara. NCBI lineage: Eukaryota > Metazoa > Chordata > Lepidosauria > Squamata > Lacertidae > Zootoca > Zootoca vivipara. The sequence goes on along the minus strand of NC_083284.1, from coordinate 31,036,708 downwards.
GACACACTTTCTTAAAGCTCCTTTAAAACAAAAACAAAAAAATCTATTGGGGCATTATTGCATCAAGACAAACTTTGCGAGAATAATTTCCTAGATTGCTAATTCAAAATAGTATGTTTGGTGGTGAATCTGATATTGTCTGGGTTTCATTCTTCCATCCTAACATGTGTGTGTGTGTGTGTGTGTGTGTGTGTGTGTGTGTGTGTGTGTGTGTGTTGATAGGAATTGGACAAAATATCCACCCGTGAAAGAAATCCCAACGATTTCTGCCAATGCTATTTATGAGCAAGAAAATATCACCTTCATTCGCTGGAAGGTTCATAATGACTGGGTGACAAAGGTAAGAGAACTTCAGACATTTGTGCTGTCTTCTACATGTTCAACTACTATCTTTCTGTTAACTGTGAGGGATTCAGATAATTATTTCCCATGAGCAGGTGGGTGCAGTTGTTTGCATCTGCTTTGAAGAGTATTCTTATTTCACAATCCTGCCATATTATTTGTAAGATCATTTCTGCACAGCGCATCTTACCTCACCTGCTTTTGGGAAGGTTGTGCTTCTCCTTGCTTTCCCCAGATTCGCCTTTGTTGCTCCATGGTATTTGCCTGGGATATCCTCGGGACACTCTGAATTTCATAGGATTTTCCTTTGCACATTTGCTATTGCAGATCAAATATATCCCTTCTATGGAATCCATCATTTCTAGTTCAAATGATGATTGCACTGCACTGGTTATAGGTAAGTGGACATTAGCAGAATAAACATGCCAGCATTTGAAGTTGAAGTAAGGTTAAATAAAAGATAGCAGTCATTTCTCCTTCACTTTTTAAAAAGAGGATAGTTTATTTTAGTTGATCTCATTGTAATCCAACCTATCCTCCAAGGAGGTCAGGGCAAGAGATGTGCTTTCTTCTGCTCACACTCTATTTTGTCTTTTCAAAAGCACTTTCTTCTGGTTGCTGAGAGTAAGTGGGTTATGAGTTCTTTGTGATGCAGGTGGGCATTGACAACCCCCCCCCTCACTTATTAAGCAAAATAGAAACATTGCCACCCCCTCCCCCATCTACTTTCCTTCCCCTCTCCTCACCAATGTTTCAACAAATGAAACTGATTTGTAAAAATGCTAAGAGAGACATTGCACACATCTTTGTAAACCAAGAAAACCCTTAATAAAAAAAAAACAAAAACAAAAACACTTTCTGTGTATAGCAAGAAAGATTGTGACCGACCTAAAGACTCAACCAGAGTCACATGGCTTAAATGGTTGAACAATGATTTGAACCCAGGTACTCTTGGCTGTAGTCCTTATTCCACTATGTTATTCCTCCCCCACAACAAATGTGCAGAAATTTTGTTCATAGGAGCACAAAGAGACCCTTATACCAAATCAGACACATGGTCCATCTAGCTCAGTATTGTCAACAGTGACTGGCAGTGGATCTCTATGGTTTCAGGTCAAGAGCGTTTCCCAGCCCTACCTGGAAGCACCCAGAATTCAACTTGGGAGTAGAGATGGAAGAATCAGTCCGTTTCATTTCTCCGTGTTTCTCAGTCTCCCAATCTTAAAATCAATTGTCCACATTTTGCAGCAATTTGCAGTTTTCCATCCTAATTGTTTTTCATGAACATTCATCAGCATTTTAGTGTGAATTTCTCCTAATAACCACATTTGCACATGAAGTTTTGACTAATGTGCACATTTTTGCAAGCAAGTTCCCTAATATATGCATTTTCTGTAAACATTCTTTGTTTGCAGAACTGCATTGGATCAATGCGAATTTTGAAGGTTAGCTGTGTTTCGGCTTGCATATTGTTTTGGGAAATGTGAATTTGATAGATTTGTCTTTAAATGCACGCTGAATTGAATTTCTCCTCCCTGGCGACCTGGAACTTTGCATGGAAAGCATATGCTCTACCACCTGAACTTACAGCCCTTTCCTAGGAATGGAATCAATTCTCTCTCTACCTCGAGGGCTTTCAGTTTGTCTTCCTTCCCTTCCCATGCAACTATTCTGTTTTCTTGTCACAGGTTACGTTAGCAGAACCAAAAATGTGAAGCATCGCTTGAAAACTCTGATGGGTTCCAGCACTGTCAGCCATAACAAATTCGCCCTACCAGCTACTGCTTCTCCAGCAAGGCGCTTTCAATGTGATGAATCTGTTTTTAAGGTGCACAAAGGAGTCAAGACCTTTGACTTCTGCAAAGAAAGCAATATTCTTGTGACTGGTGGTTTGGACCGGACTATCCGTCTATGGAACCCTTATGTCCCTGGGTAAAAAAGCTAAAATAGGTTAAAACTTGCCTTTTTCTATCTATTTGCTAGCTGATGGCTTTGAGGTATTTTTTAAAAGCTATCATTGTTGTTTCAATGCAAACATTCTTCGCAGAAGAGCAAATCTTTAAAGAATAGTTCCAAACCTTAATGTATATATGTGCATGTGTTTGCAACTGCAGGCTCTTATGCTTCAGCTCTAAACAGATGTAAAACTGAAAATACTTTGTTGGTGTGAATATAAGCCACCTCCAAATATAGACCTTACCTGTAAAATGAGATCACTGCTTCTCTGCCTTAGCCTGATCATAGGGCTTTATACAAGCCACATTGGTGGGGGAAGAAAGTGCAGCCTATATTCAGACCAATATGGTAAGTCTTTTGGATGGTGATGCTGTTGTTTATACAGTATAGTGTGCATGTTGCTTCTACACAGAGTGCATCAGAACAGGGCCCTGCCCTGAGGAGCTTACAATTGAAATTAAAAAGAATAAAAAGTGGAGGTAACAGGTGGTTGATTCAATGACAATTAACCTTCCTTGTGACAAAGTGTTATTAGATGGATTTCACCCATGACACCCAAAAGCACTTCTGAGGCTCTCTCAGGCTATTCATGAGCTACGTGGCAGACAGAAATGCAGTTTTCAATGCACTCATATCAGGCTTTTAAATGGATTGGTGGCTGTGCAGGGAGGTGTATTCACAATTGCATTTCAACCTTACTGTGAATGGAAGTACTTTATCTTATTATTATTATTATTATTATTATTATTAAAATCCATAGGCTGTCTGATGCTTGATTGCTGAGCAAATTATTCCTAAGTTAACCAGAAATATGTTTGTCACTACACTAGGTGGCCAATTGCAGTACTGCGAGGACATACTTCCCCAATTGGTTTCCTATGCATTGCTCATGACAGTACAAAGATTTTCTCAGTTTCTCTGGACAGCACCATCAAGGTAAGGGTTTTGATTGGCAACAAACTGCTTGGTTTATTACTACTATTACTGTTTGTATGCCACCCTTCATCCAAAGACTCTAGGGCAGTTCACAACAGAAAAATGCAAAGTGAGAATAATAAACATAATAATAATAAAACATAATAAAACAAAAACAAACCAATAACCCCAACCCTCAAACACATAAAAAAGCCATAGAATATTAATCAGTCAAATGTCTGGTTGAAGAAAAACATTTTTGCCTGGCACCTGAAGATATGTAATGATGGCACCAGGCGAGCCTCCCTAGGGAGAGCATTCCACAAATGGGATTTTAGAAGACAGAAAGTCGCCATATGACCACATAGCCTGGATTCTGTGGTTTGCCTATAATAATTGTGTCTAAGTACAGATCTCTGTGTGCTCTGCCACTGTACTTTCGTGCCTCCTCTGCTTGCATAAAACACAGAACAAAACCTGCACATCCCTGCAAAGGTTTCTTCAGTGTGGTATCATATGCAATAGCCATGGTGTCATATGACCTATTCATCCCAAGCAAGAAGTCACTATAATGTCCTGGGGGGCTGGGGAAGAGAGGTGTCACAACTTGGGCAATCAGACACACTGTGAAATATTTGCAAATGTGGGTTTGGGGTTTTCTCTCTGTCTGTAGGATTTTGCAACATACGGTCTACCTAACACTCAAAACTGGCACAGAATGTTTAGTAGTGTCAGAGTCAGTAATCGGTGCTAAAAAGCAGAAGGAAGGGTGGATGGAGATAATGGTAGCCATAGAATTAAACCTCTGCACAAGCAGCTACCTCTTCCTTGAGGTACAGTTCGCACTACCAGTATTGCAGTATGATTGCTGCTCCATTTGCTAGAAAGGAAGTAACAACTGGAAGCTTCCTTAGGTGTTCGGTGAATCCATTTCTGTCTCACACAATTTTATCCGCATGTGCTATTGAACAACCACTAAGTGCTAATAGGCCTTATCAGTCACGAAGAATGGCAAATCACTGTTTTCACTTGTAAGATTTCACTTTTCTGAAAGTTCTGCCTCATGGAACTCAAAATCTTAATGTCTTAATACCTGGGAAAGAATCAGGGGAGATATATTTATATATTGTGACAATCTCAGGAAATAACTGGGCTGATCAATTTATTTTTTCAATCATTTGCCATGGGACAGTTTTTGTGCTATCAGGGCAATAGATTTGTGATATGGGTGACAGCTTTTCTGAACTCGTGTATTTCTTCTCAAAGGTCTGGGATACTGAAGACCACTCCTGCCTTCTCACAGTCATGCCCAAAGCCAGCCAAATCAGAGGGGAGATGGAAGCCTGCTACCTTTCACCCGACTTGCGAGCCCTTTATGTTGCAGCTGAAACTTTTGGGCTCCTACAATTCCAATATAAGTAGGCAAATAATATACAGTACCAATCTGCTGTGGACATTGAGTCAAGCACAATCTATGCATATGCATAGTTTCTTCTATGGGGAGTGTGTTTGAATGTTACTACATAAAATCAAATGGGTGGTGACCAATACATTGCTCCATGTAGAAGAGACATAAAAAACACGTATGTTATGCAAGCACTAACTTGAACACCATTATTTAAATCAAAATTTACTATAGAGCAGGGTTTCCTAAACTTGGGTCTCCATCTGTTTTTGGACTACAATTCCCACCACCCCTGTCCTGCTAGCTAGGGATGATGGAGGTTGTAGTCCAAAAACAGCTGGATACCCAAGTTTGGGGAAACTCTGCTCTAGAGCACTCACACACACACACCCCGCCTGTGATTCTTGTTTTGACACTCGAAATAGTCAAAACAACACAAGCAAATAAGTCCTGATTATGGCCCTACATCTCTCTCTCTCTTGGATTTAGATATAGGCAGGGTCAGATATTTTCCTAGATGACATTAAAAGACATGACATTAAAAGAACCGTAAGTGCCTGCCCTGTAAAATATATTGAGATTAAAACATGTACAGGCCATTTTCAGGTGACTGGTTTGTGAAGCCATGAAAGAGTGCCCTCCTTTGCTCCTTCTCTCCTCCCAGTGGCGGAGCTTCATGCTCCGGCACCAGGGGGGGAGGGGGCGGAAGGCAGGCAGGGGCGTGACTGGTGCACGTCCTGGGGTGTGGTGCACCGCCCTCAGGGGTGTGGCACGTGTCCTGGGGCGGGGCATGCCAGCTTCAGGGGCGTGGCGCCCAGCAGGAGCGGGGGGGCAGCCACGATGGCACCCTACCAGGATTGCGCTGCTGGGGGCGGTGCACTCCCCCCACACTCCTCTTCCTCCACCTGTGTCTCCTCCTGCTGCAAATCCTTGTTTGCATGATGCCAGAGTTTTCTGTTGCATCTGAACCAGGGAGCTCTGGATGAGTGTTAGTATGCAAACCAGGAAAGTGAAATGTTAACTGGCATTAAGGCAGAGTGTCCCGAGTTTGGATGTAGCAGGAGACTCTAGTTTAATGCGCATCAGGAGCTTCGCACCAAAGATGGCGCACAAGAGGAAGAGGGTAGGGTCACCTATCCATGGCACTCATGCACAGCTTCATAAATCATGGTTTATGAACCTTCGGGTAATCATCTGAACACAGCCCCAGTGTGTGCTTCTCCTCTTCAACATCTTGTGTTGTTATCTTTTTCAGGGAGAATCAGAACCAAGATTCAGGCACATCCCATAACAAGCCTATCTTTTGCTGCCAGTATAACCAGCAAATGCAGCATGTGATTAGTTGCTCAGAAGACTCCGTAAGTAACCCTGAGACTATGACCCAGTTTGTGTGCAACATTCCTGGCCTTACAAACCATCATTTATTAGCTATAGAATTAGTATCAGGTACACACAGTCCCTCTTTGCCCTTTCTTTCGCCTTGCCTTCCCCCTTTGTGCTGGCTTCAGAACATTGACCCTGGCCTCTTTAAACTACAGCTTCTCATTATGTCCAAAATTGCGGCTTAATATCAAGTTACTAACTAGGCTTTTACAACTGTGGTTTAAGATCTTGGTTTGTAAACCAACTTTAAGACACAGTGCATTATTTCAGATGTCATGGAGATCTGTAACTTCAGCAGACCAGAACCAAGGTGCTGAAGCTGGCACATGAAGGGAAGAGGTGAGGAAAGCAGCAGTGGTGGAGAGCATGCGGGCATAGTTCTCATTCCCAGTTTAATAAACCACATAGGCTTCAGAACATTGGATTCAGAAAGGCTATGTCTGAAAAGTTCCACTGTGGCAGTGCTGCATGAGAACCCTTAAACAATTTAAAACTTGTTTGGTTTTTTTTGGTGTCAGAAATACATGCTCTCCCTATAGGAATTAAACATATTAATAGTTGTGGCAGAAATCACCTTTCTGGGGTTTCTTGCCATACCCAAGTGGTAGCAAGCAGGGCTTGCAAAGCCAGCTTTAGGACAAGGAGGTGGATTCTGAAACCTTTACTGCCTGCTGTCCCGGTTCATATGAAACTTTTGCATCTTCAACAGTTAATGCTAATTTTATACTGAGTTTTAGAAATAGTTTATAGGCAACTTTTCTTGTGACCTTTAAGCTTCCTCATCTCCTCTCTTTATGTTTGTTTATTTATTCAGCACGAGAGAAGAGAGATCAGTCCTCAGTTCCCCACTCCTCTCCCTTTTATTTCTTCTAATAGGTTATAAAAGTGTGGGATCTTAAAACTGGACAGCTGATTGTTAAAGTGTGTGAAGCTCACGGAGAAGCTGCTGTAACTTGCATGGCCTTAGATGCCATTGGAAAGAGGTATTCAGATATCTAGTTATCATCAGATTAACAGAATTACACCTTCTCACCTCCAAAGGTCACACCTCCTCCACCAGGGTTTTGGAGGCAAGGAGGTATAATTTGTTGAGGCTGGCTTGTATCATATTGGTTGCTATTTTCTGTTGTTTTAATTTATGCTGTGTTTGTACTGATGTCCTAATGGATTGTAGAAATAGGTATTGGTATGTCTTAATACTTTGCACACTGCCTGGGGACTGTATTGTGTAGGGCAGTCTAGAAATATATATGCACACACACTTGCATCCATGCACACTCACAGAGATAGATGACACAAGAGCAGCCAGCAGGGAGGGGCAGCAGTGCTTACCTGACCTCCCAGAATGTGTGTTGATTCAGCTTCCCAGGAGGTGGAAGAATAAGGGTGCAAGGAGGTTGAATGCATTGGCACTGCACCAATCTCCTCACCACCTTGTCCCATTGCCTCCTAGAAAGCTGTGGAGATGCTTCTGCCAGGTAGGTACCACCAGCCACACGTATAGATACAGGTACAGTTAGCTGTCAAACTCAGAGCTCTTTCAGAGTTAGTTTTTTTTCCCGAGGGTGGGCAATACTATCCAGGTAGGAAAACGCTTCTGATGCATTCATGGACTGAGCAGATGTTAAGTATATCAATGTCTGCTGTGTTATCTATGGACAACCCCTCCCTGTCCCCAAGCCTACTTTCTCACTATTAGCAGGTCTAGGGAGCTCTTGTCAACAGGTCCCCTGTTGGGACAGTGAGTCTTCAACAGATGCCCAACCATGTCAATACTTGATCCAGAGTATCAGAAGATTGATGTAGATAGGTGTGGGTGGGAAGCATCAACAATGCAGTGTGCACAGCATGATCACAGCATGATCAGCAGGAGGTACAAAGCCAGTAAGCTGAATAGACAACAGTTCTACCAACAATTTTCTATACTGTCAATTGTCATTAATTCAATTGCCAGTTTGCAATTCCATTACAATGAACAGTTTCCCCCTGCTGTCTAGGTTGATCACTGGTGGCGCAGATGGCAGTCTGAAGAAATGGGATAGCAGCACCCTTGGATACATGCGCACCATTAAGCAAGGTAGAGAGCTAATGGCCAGCCTCTTAGTTTCTCTGATATTTTGCCAGCAACTGCAACATGATCATCATTTGCTCTCTCTTTCAGCTACCAGTTTAGCTGATGAAGTCACTGCTTGCACCTATGCTGATCTTTACGACAACAGGTACAAAATATGTTGTTTTTTGTTTAATGAAAAGGATAAATGGCTAAGAAAATACAAGTAAGCTGGGTAGAGGTCTATACCGAATGATTTTATAAGAATAATTTGGACATCTGCAAGATGGACGTTTCAGACAATTCAGCCAGTTGAAACACACACAAACTCTGGCAGCATAGAAAAGTATTGACCCTATCATGGAATCTCCTGCAGTTAAATCAAGTTATCCAATAAGTCTTCAGGAAAGACTGTGCATATTTTGTATGCTATTTGCATGGGTGGGGAACCTGTGGCCCTGCAGATGTTGCTAGACTTTACTTACCATCATTCCTGACCATAGGCTATACTTGCTGGGGCTAAACTTGAAGTCCAACAACATCTGGGAAGACACAGCTTTCTCCTCCCTCCTGTGTACACTTACTTGGCAGTAAGGCAAATACTGAAAAAAATAGAGAGTTTTACCTCTGAGTAAGAATTTTATGGGGCATACTTGTAGCTGAGTGTTTGGGTTTACAACCATTACTGTTTTAAACTTACAGTGGTACCGTGGTACTTGAATGGCTTAGTTGTCGAAGAAATTGGCTCCTGAATGCTGCAAACCCGGAAGTAAGTTTTCAAACGTTTTTCAGAAGCCGAATGTCCAACACGGCTTCCGCTTGAGTGCAGGAAGCTCCGGCAGCATATTGGAAGCCGTGCCAATTGGTTTTCAAACTGTTTCGGGAGTTGAACGGACTTCCGGAATGGATTAAGTTCAAGAACCAAGGTACCACTGTAGTGTGTTTATAGCCCTCACACTTGCTGAAAATAAATGTAACCTTTGTGAAGGCGGGTATAGGTAGATTAAGGATGATAAATCATGCCAGTCAGCACAAAATAAGCCATTGTTTGTTTAGCTTCTGGATTCTTGTATACATATGAAAATCAGTGATGCCACACTGTTATGTAGTTGTTTACTTTTGGGATTCAACACAAAAGGGGTTAAATTAGAATTGGCTTTCCTCTTTAAATAACACATTTCAATTTTTTAAAAGATACATCATCTCTGTTGGATGGGGCCGGAAGATCAGTATTTTTCTAGTAAGTATAAATTAATGTTAAGTTTAATGGCTCCACTATAAGAAGTTGGGAAGGCCAAAAATGGGAAATTTAAAGTGTTCGACTCCGTAAGAAATTGGAAGCCTAGAATAACTATACCAGCATTGTGCACCTGAAAGACAGACAGGCATCTAATATGGAGAATGACTTGTTCAGGATAATGTCTGAGCAGGTTTTTGGATATATTTTTGTCCAATCAGTTCATGAAGCTTTCCCTTACAGCCAATGACTTATTTGAGTAGTATGAACAGTTCCCATTCCCTCTTAGCACTGCAGACATGAACAGAAAGTGTGATGTCTATATGTGCATAAGTATGATTGGGTTATTGGAGGCTATTAGTAATGACAACTACAAGTTCAAAGGCAGAATGCTTCTAACAAATGCCAGGGAGCACAACTGGGAGTGGGGTGTTTCCTTCAAGATATCCCATGTAGGCTTCCTTGAGGCATCTGATGGGTCACTGGAGGAAGTTTTGGGGAATGACTGTAGCTCAGGGACAGGGCACAGTCTTTATGTGCAGGTGGTCCTAGGTTCAGTCACCAAGTAGGGTTGGGAAACACTTCTGTCTGAAACCAATGTGAGAGTTGGCCATCAGAATAGCCTTGTGTCTACAGCTGACCTTGCCTACCCCATGGATGTAAATGAAAGGCAAATATGTCTGACAATATTTTTCAGTTTCTATAGCTTCAGCATTGCCTTTTTCAAGAAATATGAGTAGTACCAGTAGCAGTGCTTTGACATACATTATTAACCTATGTTTAAGTAAAAAAAATATTTTTGTTTATCCATAAGAGAATTATGAATCTCTGGAACCAAAGATGAAACTGAAAAGTTTTTAATTTCAGGATATTCAGGATATTGATGATGATGTCGTTGAAGGATCATACCCACAACTGGACTGGATTAGAAGTATGGTAAGACATTAATTTGCAGTGAGAAATGGTAGTTAAACATGACTAAAAGTTGAAAAGATTTCTATATGAATCTGCTTAGAGCAGGGCAGGGCCACCCAAATGTTGCTGAACTACAACATCTGTTATCCCTGCCATTAGCCATGCTGGTTGGGACTGATGAGACTTGGGAGACCAATAACATCTGGAGAGCCAGAGATTCTTTACTCTTAGTTTAGAGCACAATATACATTCCATGTGTGCTTTATAGGGCAATGACTGTATGATAATGACCACTTTGCCATTGCACCATGCAGGAACAGGGTCACAAGGACGATATTTTATGTGTAGCTTCGTGTCCTCCACATTTCTTGGCCACTTCTAGTTTTGATGGTGAAGTTCTCATATGGAATCTGGTATCTGGACATCTCTGCAGCCGTCTTCATGCTGTAGACAGAGCAGCAAGAGAAGGAGAAACAGGTGAGTAGGGTTAGACCTTTTGCGGTGCTAAAATAAAAGCTTAAAAGGTGTGTTGAGAGAAATGAAAAACGAAGTATGTACAGTGTCAGTAATGAAAATGTTTTTAAAATGGATTTCTTGTCTATGCCACCACAAATGGCAAAAAAAGAGGTCCATGGTAACTGGAGTACATTGCACAGTGAGCTACAACCACTGCACAAACCTAGCTGACCAGGCAATAACCACTTAGAAGCCATTTAAATATTTTTCTGTGTGACAGCCACAGCATGTGCAAATTCCACCTCCCATTGCTGTTTCTACATACTGTAGTTTAAAGGGGAAAGTGGCTATGTTGATATACACAGGGTTGTTTTTTATTTGGGTGTCCATTTCCAAGTACAAAATGTTGAGTTAAAATCCGCCCTGAAATTAGACTCCCAAGTCATTTGGTGTGTTTTAAAATCACAAGACAAACCAAGTAGATTGAGGAAGCTGTGAGCAAATTTTACTATGTGACAATGTGCTACACCTTTACCTGACGTACGGCAACATCCTCCCACACAGAACAGTTAAAGCCAAGTCCCCAAGGAGTGGTAATAATATGCACAGATGGCCTTCATCTGCCTCCAGTATTGACACCAGTCTCCCTGCCTGCTCACATAGTTGGTAATGTTAGATGTGCACCATCTCATGCTTGGACTGAGGATACTTCCTGTGAGAGTTTATTGTGGGAGCGCAGAGTCCACACAATAGAAATGTCCGTCTGTGTACCTGCAGGTATATGCACCTGTGCCATCAATTGCAGATAACACCTCATGCATCCCGTGAAGTGGCCTGTTGCCCACAAGAACTTATGCTGTAATAAATTTGCTAGTTTTGACGGTGCCACAAGACTATGTGTGAGAGGAAGTATCTTGTGGAGTTTCCCACTGTACCTGGGTGAGCTGGGCTTGGCTTTACAGATTACAACAGTGAAATGCATTGCTGACAAATATCCTGTACTGGTGTGAGATTGTGGAAATACTTTGTGCTGGATTGTGCTGGAAATGCTTTCATGGTTTGTTTTGTCCACTCCCAGAGGATTTAACCATCAATAAAATCGTTTTCCTCTTATCAAGGCTGGAAAGGAAGAAAACAGCTGCAGTGTTAGTGGCTAGTGGACCTAGAGGTAAAGACAAGGTTTTTTTTTTAAAAAAAGGGGGGGGGTAAATAGTGTGGGGCTGGGGTTCAGAGGCCTGCATATGCTCAGATCCCACATTCTTCCCACGGCTCCAGGTGCTCACCAAAAACCTGCTCACAGATTGGGGAACCTTTCAAAATGGCCGTCATTGCAGTGCAAGGGGCTGCAGTCCAAAGGGTGTTTCAGGGCCAGGCTAGGGAGGACACCATTCATACAACCATCAATTGTGTGAAAAGTTATTTGGGAGGCTGGAGGCTTCAACCCTGCTGCATTCCTCACACCATACATTTAAAGCACATTGCTCCCCCGCCCCCCAAAATCTGGGAACTGTAGTTTACTCCTCACAGAGCTGTAATTCCCAGCACCCATAACAAACTACAGTTCCTGGGATTTTTTAGGAGAAACAGTGTGTTTAAAATCTTGGTGTGGGTGTGATCCGACTATTGTCATTGGGAGAAAAGAACTCCCATTGCAACCATTAGAGCTTTCCTCCCAATCCAAATATCAGGCAGGGAGGTGGGGGGAACACCCTGATGGCATCTGAGGCTGTCATAAGTTGCAGCACTTGCACATTAACTCTATGGCTTTAGGTAAGAGTCTCTCCCTCTCTCCTTCAGTACCCCCCCCCCCCATTTGCAATATGGGAGAGAATAATCCTGACTTGCCTTACATGGTTACGGTAACGATGACAACTAGCTAATGCACAGGAAGCACTTGGAAGCACCTGAAAGCGATACCCAAATACAAAATATTATTAAGAGGATGTTGCTCAACCATTGACACCATGTTATCAAAATATGGCAATGCCTCTTAAGATTAGCGCTGTTGAAAGAAGCACTCAGATCAAAGAGCCATTTTAGCAAGGGAGATCCTTTCTTAAGAAATTCAACTCAAAACTTCTTCCTTGTGCCAACTGCATATTGGGAAGAGGCTTTAGAAGTGTTTAAATGCCTTGTGTCAGCACCTAGATTTATGTGAGGATGTTACTTTGTAGAAGCTTTCTGAAACAGTATAGAGCCTATTGTGTGACCATTGTAGGGTGAGAATGAACATTTCAGTACAGTACAGAGAAAAAAAATCAGAGGTTTCAGAGGTTCTAACAGAAAACTAACACTCCCCACCCTACCCCTAACCACAGGGCAGACTTCTACTTTAAGGGGGGGGCATACAGAAAACCTCATTTTCATCTATGTGATACTGTTATTGATACCATGATTGCTGTTATTTCCCAGGTTATATTGCATTCTGGAATATATATGGCCGTGGGAGCCTTTTTGCTTATTTTGCTAGTGTAAGTGCTGCTCATTTTCTGGAAAAACGTTTTACATGTTGCTAATTTCCATTTGTAAGGCCTCTGTATGTTTTTTATTAGTGCTGTGAGATTCCTAACAGTTTGGAAACAAACAAAATAAGAACTAGATCTTTAAATAAGTCATAAGTGGAAGTGGCACACATTCATTTAGGTTGCAATCCTAAACACCAGGGCTGGGTGGCTAGTGGTTCTTTAGATGTTGCTAGATCTTTGCTGACCACCGTCCATGCTGGAGTCCAGTAACATCTGGATTGCAATAGGTTCCCTATCTCTGCTAGCTACACTTACTGGGAGAGTAAGCCCCTTTGCATGCAGTAGGATCGACTTCTGAGTAAATATGCATAGGATTGCTCTGTGCATTGGGGCTTTGCCTGTATCCTCTTCTGACTTTTCATATGATGGTAGTCTGAGCATCAAGGTGAACCCAGAGACAGTGCTAGCCCAGGGCATTTTGCGATCAGAGACAAAGGACAAGATGCCACCCTGCTGCTTCCACATAAAAGCAGCTAGCTAGACTGAAAGCTGAATCTCAGTGGTATCCCTCCCTGAGGGCAGCAGGTTACTGTTGGAGATACAAAGCAGAGTGCGGGGCATGCACAACCCTGTCCCCTCCAACAACCCTGTTTGCATAGCACAAAACCATGGTTTGGTGTAACATTAGAATCACCCAATATGTAACATATTGTGCAATCAAAATAAAGAGTAAACAATATCCTATTAATAGTTGGGCTGGATCTGTGCATTTCACGTTTGCTTGGTTTAAGAGTCAGCACAACCTTAAAACGTAGGCACTTCTTGCCTGTGTATGCCAAAATTGCACTTAAAATCTCACTACCTGCACCAAATGAAATGCAAACCTAATCATTCACCAAAAGTGTCCAAGTAACGAAGTGCTCCTTAGATTGCAAGTAAGCTTCAATCCAACACACCCTTCTTGGCAGGGCTGGGAGTGAGTTCCATTGAACTCGGCTGAATTTATTTCTGAGAACATCATCACAGAATTATGCTGTTAAGTCCTCCCTCTTGAAAGAGAGTAAAAAGAAAATAATGCATCACTTAAAGGACATTTCCGCCACAACTTTAGTATTGAAGCTTCTGCAATCCAGCAGCTGATGGATGAGTTGGTTACACGGTTGTTTTTATTTCCTTGCTTGCAGTCCAAAGAAAGATCCACAGTCAGTGACATGGCAGTTGATGACAATGACTTCCTCTTGTGTGCAGGAGACCAACTGGGCTTTCTCTATATCTGGAACATTGCAGAATATGCCATTAATGGCCCAGAAGCCAAGCCACCAGTTTGTGAGAGAAACATTTTTATTCAAAACCCAAATGTTTCATATCTGCTCTCAAGTGTACAGTATGTCCTTACCTTAGTTTCCTCCTTCTTTTCAAATAGTACTTCACAGCTGGAACACTCACAACTGCAGCATTACCAGGTAAGACATGCTGGACACAAGGCCCATGAGGAAAGATTAGGAGCTGGCAAATCCACTGGGGACAAGCTCCCTTTACTTACGTCTTAGGCGCCCTTCTCATGGTACACTGGTGGTGGGAGGAGGAATTGCTGCAGTGCAGCTATTTTGCCTGTTCTGCCTCTGCTTGGGTAAAAAAGCACAGACCCTGTAGAAGAGCAGTGGGGAGCTGGATTCAGCCAGTGGATTGGGTGCTTATCTCCCCCCCATCCCCTTGGGCCAACTTTGAAATGCACATGACATCACAACATTTGAAAGGCACATGACACCACAATGTCATTAGGTGACCTGTTTTTCCACAGCGCCATGCAGAGTTCCTTGAAAGCCACAACAATCGGCACTGTGCTTTGCAAGTCCTGAGCATCAGCCGGTTGTCTGCGCTGGCAAAGTACTGTGTATGGCACTATGTACAGGGCTTTTTACAAACCCCCTTTTGGCTCAACTGTGTCTTTATTTGCGCCACACGTGACATACGTGATATCGGATGTTGGGCATGTGTGTTGGGCATGTGGGTATGGCTTGGCATTGAGGAGTTCTAAGAGTATTGCCATTCTAGCTGTAGAAAGAACTTGAGAAACGAGAGTAAGGAAATTCTGCAGCAGTGCCTATTTTCAGAGCCATTGTCAATATAACAAACTAAATCCATTTTCTTTTTCCAATGGAGTAGCATCAGCCTTATGAATGAGCACCAGCTTCTCCTCACTACTTCTTTAGACTATAATGCAAAGTTGTGGAGCATAAAAGGGGAATATATAGGTAAGATTTAGATGGAAATACATATACATTATCACACACCACTCCAATCTCCCAGCAGTGTGAGATTCCAGACACTTACCCAGGGTTCGTGTTTCCTTTTGGTAATGAGGCACAGTGGAAGCTGTGGTCTCTTTGATATATGGTTTATTTACACATATACAACTTAAGCCTACAGTGGAGGGGTTCAGAGCATCAACAACCCAAAAGAGTATTGATTGTTTCCTCCATAGCAGTAGCCTGGGATTCAAACAGAAATCAAACATTGTGCTCTGCCTTTAGAGCTTGCTGCTTTTCTTCTAGGTCACAACACAACCAAACTCAACTCTAAACTCTGGCTTTTGGTGTTCTCACTATCTGTGAGTTGAGGGAGGGGCCCTACCTATTTGCTGTATTGCACAGAGCCCCCTTAACCCTATGTTCTCTTAATGGCCCATCACCCAGGCAATTGCCTCATCAGGAAGCTAGCCTGGCTTACATTTTAACACTTTTTGGACCCAGGAATGAGGTGTTGCACCCACAAACTGATAACTATACACTGCAAGGTCTGTCTGCAACCCACATACCCCTATCCTGTTTTTGCCACATCAAACTTTCTCTAATTGTATCTGGAACGGAACCATCACCACTGCATCAGCACGGAGCAGAAGTCTATCAGTTGCTACTAACCATGATGGCTACTGCTTGTCCTCCATGGTTGAGGCAGTAATGCTTTTGCACACCAGTCGCTGGAAAGCATAGGGCTGGAGATTGCTCTTGTGCTCGGGTCTGGCTTGCAGGTTTCCCATAGGCATGCTCATAGGTGTCCACTGTGAGAACAGGATGCTGGTCTAGGTGGGCCACTGGCCTGATCCTGCAAGCTTTCGTTATGTTCTAATGTGGTTGTTGATTCCCTAGTACTGTTACAGTGGTTTTGGTTTTTTGAAAGCTTTATTTTGGGTTGTATCCAATCAAGTTATTCAGGTAGCAGGTTTTCCACCTGCTCAATGGGACTTCCTCTTTCCTTACTCTCTCCTGTTGTCCTCCCAAATCTGTTCTGTGGTTTTCTCCAACCCTTTGGAGCAGATTGGTTGGGGGAGCCAGGGAGCAGAAATTTCATTGAGCAGGCAGATGTTTTTCTCTAACCGGACAACTTGGTTGGATATAGTCCTTTGTAGAAAAGTAAAGTCAGGCAAGTAAAAATTGAATATATGCATAACAGACAAGATTCTGAGGTAGTCAAGTATAGGATTCTAAAGTAACTTTACTTTTTAAATTTTATTTAAAGGTACATTTGGTCAAAGAGAACTATGGAACATAAAAGAGAAGTCATCTTGGGGACTATCGGAATCCAACCCAAGTTCAGAAAATAGCTCTGACTCTTTTGGACAGGAATCTACAAGAATCTTTGACACACGGAAGAAATCCAAGATGGATGCTGAGGTAGGAATATTATCAGCACTGAGCAGTTTTATTTAGAGCAGACATATTGAAATTAATGAGCATGACTAAGTTAGGTCCATTAATTTCAAAAGGTCCACTATGATTAAAATTTAGCTGAGTATCTCCCACTGTCTTTTCATTAGCATTTGGTTTGATTGCCATCTGGCTCCTGTCCCAAACCAGGTACAGTATATTATATTCCTGATAATTAAGGATAACATTTCATGTATCTGATGAAGTGGCCTGCAGCCTATGAAATACTCAACATTATACTCTCCCTCCCCAAGCTCAATAGCTCTTGAGATGTGAAACTGCATAGCCTTTTCAATCTGGGCAAATCTGCGATTTTTTAAAGTCTCTGATAAGTGTAATAAAAATATGAAGAATCAGAAAATGGGATAAAATTTAATGTAGTGTTCATTGAGTACTGTATTGGTCCTCTGCCTTCTTCTCAGCTCTTTTTATGGAAATGAGTGCTTTATGCCTGCTGGACACTGTGGAGGGACTGGAAAACAGCTAATTTTCCGATTTATTTTTTAAAAAATATTATGTTGGGCTTATCCTGGTTTTGCTATTTCTTGCCTGCTCCTCTTAAATTTGAAGAATGAGATGCTAGGTTCCTTACAGTTCAGCAGCTTCTAGCTCTTTGTAACAAAATAAAAAGCAAATTTGATTTGAAATTGTCTAAAAACCGTGTTCTTTTAATATACCAAACATAATTTAATGGCTAAATACATTATACACAATACTTTGTTACTTTTGGAACCAAAAAATAGCATTTGATCTGTAATATATGCTTTATAGAAAGTATTTTACTACCTTGCAACCATTTTACTACCTTTTCTCAGTCCTACTGCTACTATCGCCCTTTGCTTTGAAGCTAAAATTATACTGCACAATTGTGTCACCAACTCACCCCACAACCCCTTTATCCCTTCTGGGAAAGCCTTGTAATTATAGTTGCTGTTTCACTAAAAACCTTTATTTTCTGGGAAATCATTGCTCCCTGTGTACTTTGAGGGCACTTTTCTACCCAGCCTAAATGATTGGTATGTTATCCCATAGATGATTTGGGACACTTGCACTTCAAAGATGGTAATAGATGATGAACTTGCTGAAGAATTGAAGCAAAGGCAGATAGACAGACTACACAGGTGTGTACAACTTGAATTTAAATCCTCTTTATTCACCGACAACATACTGTACCATACTAAGTTAGCTTAACAGATATGCGAGTCTTGCATGGCGTAATAGAATGCTGCACTTTATAAAGGACACAGGACAACTGACAGATGAGTCCATACTCAAGTGTGCAGTCTCTATGTGTGATAGAGTAGCAACATGTATTTCAAAAAGTTTCTTTTTGCATCTACCATTCCCTTTGTGTGCCTTGTTAGTAGTTTCCCAGAAATTATTGGGAGTGATCTGCAGTCTCCTGGCTATCCATATAGTCTATTCTCTCCCCATTCCCTCATCTAATTTCCCAAATTTAAGGAAGAAGTCTTAATTTTATATCATTTGAAAAAGTATCCTCCTTACAACTACTAGCCAGAAAGAAAACAGCACGCCATTTATATTTCAGATCAAAGCAGTTCCAGTGGAAACCTATTCAACATGATGGAAACCGAATGAATTCTTATCACTCTCTTCCACTGTGTGAGTTAGCCGACACACAGCCTGCCTTCCACAAACCAAATCTAGCAGCAGAACTTGACGACCCATTTCAGTTGGAAATTTAATAGCTTCTTGGACAGGCTGTAGGGCAGAGGCCGCCTTTAAGCAACTTTTCTCAAATGTATGATGTGTAAAAAGCATGCAGAATTTAGAAATTGTGCTGATGTGTTTTTTTCTGACCAAAGAACTTTGATGGCTGTTAAGAGATCAGTCCTCTTCGTGGACATTAATCCCATTGGATAGGACGATTATTGTATTACGGTAGCAGATTAAGCTGAAACTAGTGGCAATAAAAAAGTCTCAGGAGAACATCACTTCTGGTTCAAGAAGTAGATTTAAATATTTATTATAAATATTTACACACAATCTCTGGTAAATTAGTGTTGCCACTTGGAAATCAACTGACATATTCATCCATTTGTGCATGATGTCACTATGAAGGATTCCATCTTTACATATAAACACTTTGCATACTTAAACACTGCTATAAGTTTATTCAAGCTGAACACGCTCCTGTCCCATGGAGACACAATTACATAAGAAAACACTTGCTAAATATAAAATGTCTGCAGAACTCTGGCCATGGCAGCTGATTGACTTTAGCTTCAGCTTCCATTATGGTGAACAGATTTCCCCAATTCACACCATTTTTCTGTATCAAGTACGTGCGTTATGAGAAAATTGAAAAGATCATTCTTCACAATAAGATTTTACACTTCTGAGTGACTTTAACCTGCTAGCTATTCTAACTGCTGTTTAAAGTAGCTCTTCTGAAGCAAGGCTGGAAATAAAACAGTCTTGTTTTGGAACCTTAGGGGTATCTGTGTGTGTATTGTGTCTGTGTGCAAGAAAGGAAGATAGCAGGAAAGTTTCCACTTATACAGAAAGTTGACTCAAAAATGACATTTGTCTGTAGGGTAACAGCTCTATAAAGAAGCTTGTACTTTGAATTATGGCCTATTAATCTACTGATTTTTGTAAGATACCTACTTGCAATTAGGAATTAAAATGGAGCGGTGGGGGGGTAGATGAAAAAATTGTGTGAAATTGCAGTCAAACATAATATGCATGATTGCTAGTTACTGCATGAATGGATTAAGAAAATAGAGCTGGATTCCCAGACTTGACTATCTTACACACCCTCTTCTCTGATGTGCTAGAAAGCGAAGCCTTCTCTTCCTGTTCTCTCTCTGATCAAGGAGCAAGCTTAGAACGTGTTTGAAGTTTTTGTTCTGTATTTTCTACCCAATAGTATTCTGTCTTCTCCTTGCTGCTGCTTACATAAATGCATGAATCTGACTTTTGGAACATTTTGTAAGTAAAGCTTTTTAAACTAACAGTGTGTGGTTTGTTCATTGCCAGAGGGGTAAAAAGAGGAGTGATGCATGCAACTAAATGGGTTATGAAATTGGTTTAACAGCCTATATTCCCATGCTATAGTACTATTTGACTTTTGTGAGTTTTAACTCAGCTACTGGGGGCTCTCTCCTGCTGGAGAGTTCATTCAGCCCTGCACTTTGAATCCAGGCACCCAGCCGATTCTTTATTTATTTTTTTAGTACCAAGGCCTGCATTCTGACTCAGTTAAATAAATGCTTATAATTGTAGCCATTTTAAAATTACACCAAATTTAAGTGAGAAACTAGCCACTTAAATCAGGCATAGGCAAACTCCGGCCCTCCAGATGTTTGGGACTACAATTCCCATCATCTCTAGCTAACAGGACCAGTGGTCAGGGATGACGGCAATTGTAGTCCCAAACATCTGAAGGGCTGGAGTTTGCCTATGCCTGGCTTAAATCATGGCCGGGTAATCCGTGGCCCTTCAGATCTTGTTGGACTACAGCTCCCATCATCCCTGATCATTAGCCATGCTGGCTAGAGCTAATTGGAGTCTAACATCTGGAGGACCACAGCTTCCCAGCCCAGATTTAAATGGTGGGTTCCATTTTTTTGAGGTAAGGGTCATGGAAGATGAAGGAATAACCAGTTAACATGAGCAGGCATCAATGCAGAAGGACATGACATATGGAGTGAAATTATAATTCCTGATGATTCTAAACAAGTTCAAGAAAATAATCTCATGCTTTCCAGTAAAACTGGCACTATCCTCTATTAAGCCTAAACTGGAGAGGCCAAATCCATTCTTAAAGAATGTTTGTAAGAAGATACTTAGCTCTACAGATCATGTGATACTGTGCCTCATAAGTTTTAGCACCAGTTAACATATCATTGTGACTTAGGGTACATACTGTATCAATCAGTCCATGGTCTAGTACAGGCATCCCCAAACTTGGCCCTCCAGATGTTTTGGGACTACAACTCCCATCATCCCTAGCTAACAGGACCAGTGGTCAGGGATGATGGGAACTGTAGTCCCAAAACAGCTGGAGGGCAGAGTTTGGGGGTGCCTGGTCTAGTATATTAACTCGTAAAACGTACTTTAAAATTACTCAAAATGCTAAACATAAGCCAAAGGTGTGAACAGTGCTTTTACTACATATAGCCTGCAACTTAGAAATAATGTTCACTTAGAAACAGAAAGGTGTATAAAGCTAAACCCATGCTGTAAAATGTAAACAGATGCATTGAAAAATCTAGCATTTCTACCCGAAAAAGAGTCCATGTTCACCAAGAGGCTTTACATGTATATCAAAGTTTAATAGGCTGATTTTGATTTAGCAGCTTCCCCTGCAAAGCACTCAAGCTACTTTGATGATAAAGTGGGGGGAAGTGGGGAAACCCCTGGTAGGCCAGCTTAGAAACTTTTTTGAACGAATTCTGGGCAAACTCTATATGCCTACACTGCTGGATTACTATTAATACAAACAAGGTTCCATCTCTGTACCATTTCACAACAGGAATATATTTCTGCAAAAAATCATGGGATAAAGAACAGTTGCAAAAGTGTACAACCTCCTTTCTCATCTGAGCAACCTTTCCTTAAATAATTTGGTGGGAACCATGCTTCATTCCTGAAGATATGAGCAGGGGGTTTCTAATGCTGCAACAAACCTTTCTTTTCTGCCATACTTCCCCACATCAATATTCTAGTTTGGACATTTTATACACAGCTTTCTGTAACCAATAATCACTTTAGTACCCAGAATTCATTTGTTTAGAGTAAGTCATCATAAAGTCAGTGTGACATGCCAGAAGCTGAATTCAGAATATGCACATGAAGAGTTTACCTCACAATGAAGCAGCTGGAAGTCTGAAAGGAATGGCCTCATCCCATGAAAGCCTGTGCTAAACTGACTGCAAGGACATCACTAGTTCCACATATAAGAGAAAAATACAGGTCAAAAGAATGTAGCAAATTTGCATAATCCATTATCCTACGTATTGGTCATAAAAACTGTAATCGGCTGCTTATCTGTGATTTGACTTCCTTTGAGTTACGGTATCTATCAAACACTGTAAAATTGGGTTATGCTCCAATGGCATAGTAAGACAGACTTATGGCAGGGGCAAATAGGATAAAGTGACTCCTAATCTTCGCCAATAAAGCAGGCTTCCAAGTACCCACCAGTGTACAAAGCCTAACACAATAATAAATTTTATTATTCCCTTCACATTTTTTTTAAAAAACAAGCATTTTATCTAGATGGCAGATTGGCATAAAATGGGGTAAGCACTAAGTTTTCCGCAAGCATCTCTTGGCAAGGAGCTAGGAAATCCACTACAGACCCAAGCTCAAGAAATGATCCTAATCCATGGAAGACTGAATACTGAATGACCCCAGCCTTCTTCTCCCACCCAACCCTGTTTATTATTCAGTACCAATGTCTTGAAAGATAGAATCCACAATTGCCCCTAAATGTTGAGTAATTTCAACTGGCTTCTTCCAGTTAACAAGGAATTCCACTTGCATGAGCTCTTGTTATTGGAAACAAAGAGAAAACATCTGCCACTCATTATTAAGATGGCAGTAGGTGGATTAGTTTGCTGAGGCATCTGAAAGGGGTGTGGTACACTTGGGTGCTAAGCCTCCTCACCATACTCAGTAAAGGCTGCAAATTTTAAGAGTGTTTAAAACAAGCAAACAAACCCCCTTTTTCTTGCATTGTTCTGGTACTTCTAAACAGGCCAGATGAAGATCTCTGGTATTCACTGTCCTGTTTCAAAGCCATCCCAAAATCAACCTATTGGTGTGAAAGTTGCAAAAAGGAGTGTACAAGAAAGCTAGGATTCCACACGTCCAACCTCATGGTCCCAAGTGAAGATCAGAAAATGGCTTAAGCAGCAACATATCCTTCTTTCTGCCCTGAAGAAAGCTGGTTAAAAGCCTGAAAAATGAAGTCCAGTACAGGAATGTCTGGTAAAGTCAACCAAAGTCAAAGCATCTGCCTCAGAAAAAGCCTGTCAAATCCTGGACAGAGAACTTTGATAGCAATCCAAAAAGGACTCTTTTTTGTGAAGTCTGCCTATCACCCTGCAATCACTTTGGATTAGTACCACAGTAAACCTAGAGAATGGTAAAACATTTAGTAACATTATGGAGATGTACATTGTACAACTAAAAGAAATTCTGCCTACAATACTCATCACTGTAATCTGTTAAAATCTGAGATTTGGGGGAAAAATACAAAACAGAGTGGAGAACCTTCCTGCACGGAACCTGGTGCACAAAAAACCACAAGAAATGACTGAATAACTTGAAACAAACTGTAATAGAACTTGCATAGTAGTTGTGGAAAAATAGAATGTAACAAAGGCAACATTTAAGCCAAAAACTGGGTTACTTTAAAACTGTAATAGTAGAAGCAAGTTTAAAGCAATGCAAATTTGGAACATTAGTTGCATGAATGTATCTTTGGGTTGAGTTTTTTATGGATGCCAAAGGATGCTTGGGACCATTGCTGACAGATTTTTGTGACTTTTGTTGTGTTCCTTTTCTAAACAGAAACAAAAATAGAAGATAATTTGGCCAAGAGAAATGGTAGAAGTAAGGAACACTGACAGAGATCAATTACCAGTTAATGTGTGTGTATTTTCCACCTTTAATTCTGAGGAGGACATATTTAAAGAACATGCATAGGCAGCATTCAAAATTAAGCTAAATTAGCAAGTTTGGAGGTAATTAATAGAAATGAAAACATGAGTGAGTCCCCAGTTATGGCCTTCAAACTTTCACTAACGTTTCTATTACAACTTTAAACAGTGTCCTCAGCATCAACACAGAATATGATATATAGGATTGTGTGTACACGGAGACCATGAGCTTTATTTTGAGTCATGTTGCTAAGGCTTATGACAAAGAATGCTGCTGGTATGAGCTCCTGTCAAGCCTTGGATGTTTTGTCTACAAGTTCTTACAGTTTTCATGGTACATCAACAAGATTAACTAATTTGCCAGCTAACCTCTATTTTAATATTTAAATTAGAACAGTACAACAACTAGAAAAAGGTCAGTGCTTCAAGTGGCAATATTTAAGCCACATCAAATCCAATATCTTCCAAAATAAAGATGCAACGATCTAGACTTCAGCATCAGTAGTGCAATACAGTGGCCTTTCCTGAATAAAGGAGCAGAGGCTTACCCACAATAAAAGCTTTAAATAAGGTAGATTGTTGTCATTTATATAGCAATTCTGCCTATTTGATATAAAATATATCGGGAAAGCTTAAACTGACTTTTACAATCTACATTCAACTAACGCTCCACATAAGCGGTATCAATGGAATGAACAATGGGAATGCACTCAAATAGAAAAACACTTTCAAACCTACTGCAAAGAACAAAGGACAGAAATTTGACTAACTGAACATCTGTAGTGTGAATCAGACATAAAAGAAAGATGGACCCTCTGATTACTTGCACTGTTTTTAATGGACTGAAAGAAATGCAAAACTTAGTCCACATCCATTTCTTCAGATGACTTAGGCTGCTGGCAACTGTCCTCTGATTTTGTGTCAGCACCACTCTGTCCATTCATTGGTCCATTGTGTTCACTAGATTTTGACTGATCTTCAGACAGTGGCTCTGCCTTGGGCTTAGGCTTGTAAATAATAGGGTTACATAAACTGTCCAGTTCCTGTTATTAGAATGAAGAGGGGGGAAATATGGTAAGTTGGCAAAAATATGAATGTAATGGATTATGATGTGGTATTTGGGAGGTATACCTGGGGGTAATTATTTCACTAAAGATCTGCCAATGACTGGAAGATTCTGGTATTAAGCAACTGTTTACAAATCAGCTTGAAGAGCCTTCAGATAATGGAAACTGTTACAAATCTTGTTCGCTACATTATTATCTGCTCCAATTGTTGAATCATCAAGCTTTTTGCAAAGTATGCTAAATGGCACACATAGGAAATTGCTTCTTGCTTATCCAGAGACAGAAATTATCAATTGCTAGTCAAAATCTGTTTACTGCTTTGCACATTTTCAATCAATCTAAATTGTTGCAAAATATCAGAACACGGGGTTTTCAAAAGAGATATATGGTTTTACCTACAATATATGCATGCATGCAGGCAGACATACACAAAAACACCTATATACCCTTTATGCACATTTAGTGTAAGAAAAACAACAGATGCTCCTTCCATTGATGGAGTGAAATTTAAGATCCAGGCCAAATTCTTCTGCATCAATCAGAGTTTTAGCAGATTTTTGGTGTCACATGACACTTAAAGATACTGAGACACTTTGATTCAAAGCCCTGTGTCTACACAGGGGTCACATTAACATATATGGTAGGTGGAGCTCCCCGTGTATAGATGCTAATGAGTACCTGTCCTACTTATATCCTTTTTATTAACTTTAATAGAAATGTTTGTTATCCCTTCTATTACTTGGAATATTCATTTATATCTTGGTCTATCCATATTTATACTGTATTAATCCCATTTCATTCACAGAAGTTTCACATTTACCTTAGACTTTGCTATTATTTCTGCCACCTTCACAACAGGATCCTGCGTGAGACTAAGCCTGTTCTGTGCATTCATTTTTGAGTTCAACCAATTCATTGCTTCACTGGTATACTTTTCAACTTTTTCCATATCAACAGGATCAATGTGATCGTATTTTTCATCCTAGAGGAGAAAAAAATACTGTAATTAAGTTATTTAAATTCATAATTCAGAAAGGTAATGAATACATACGCTCATTTCTGAAGTCATTCCAGACTATTATTAAGGAAGCATAACTATGGTTAAGTATGATGTGTGAAATGATAAATCATGATTTGCTATCAGCAAGCCAATCAGAAAAATCAGAATACCATATTCATGGGCCACATTCAATCTACGAGCCAGGAGTTCTGCATCTCTTCTCTATGCTATGGTCTTTTCCAAACAGCATAATTTTTCAAACTTGAGTAATTATATATTAAAAGGAACTCCAGGTTTGGAAATACAATTTGTGAAAAGTCACTCCATTTTATTTACTGACGGACAAACAAAGCTTAGACAAATATATTATCAATTGTTACATACTACAGAAGAAATGTTTAATTGTGAATATAGTATGTTAAGGATACGAAAGAAAGAAAATCAAGACACTACAAGATAAGCTGAAAAAGAAGACATATTTGTTTCTGTTTAAAGGAGACACATTTTACCCTCTTTCAAAAGATTTTGTTGACAAGTTATGCAGGAGTTCAATACAGTACTATTACAAAACTATCCTGTAAATCTTATGGACCTACCTTATTTTTGTATCCTTCTACAGCTTTCATAAGCAGCTGGAGTTTCTTTCCCAAATCATTTAACGCTTTAGGCCTCTCTTCATGTTCCATGTATCTATCATGAATAGGACCACCAAATTTCTACAACAGAAGAAACAGAAGTTGAGCTATTTAAAAATTATTCCCTAAAAACTGGAGAACGCATGAATAAAGGTAGCATATTTTTGGAACTATTAAGCAGAATTCCTTTAAAAAAAGAATGGCAATCTGGAGAAACTAATGAACTAGTTACTTTGCTGAGGAAACAGAAAAGTAGCTCACATACCAGCATTAGCAAGCATCTCTCTCTACTGTATTTAGAATCAAAGGGTTGAATCCAGAGTTGCAGAGGCAAGCTCTACAACCTGACTGCTCTTGTGGGTGGAAGGGGATATGCTATTTCCCTCCACAAACTGCTCCAGAGTTCAAAGGCCTCTCAAACAGCACAGGAGGTGCAAAACCCCTCCCTACTGCTTGCAGGAGTGCCTAGTAGAGTGGGGGCCTCTGCTGGATCAGACTCACTTCTGTGAATATAAGGAGGCTTTCTGTTCCTAGAACAGCAGGTCTGGATCAATTCATGAAGTTGGAGACCATCAAATTCCAACTACCGCTTGATACAAGAAATCCAGAGCCAGTACATCCCCAACTATAATTTCCTCTTACCAACCTAGGTTTGGAAGTGTAGGAGACAAACGTCAGGAAAATGAAATAAATCATCAACAAGTAGCTGTGACACACATGATCAGCAACACAGATGAAAAAGTCTTGCTCAGCGAGGAAGTAATAGAAGTCCTGCCTAGTTGAAGGCATAGCTGGACAGAACTTGAAAGGGGGCATTTTCTATTGCTGCACTGAGATTATGGAACATGTTGCATTGTAAAGTGCAGCTGGTCCCCTCTCTCAATGTTTTTCACTGGTCCTTGAAGATAATTTTATTTTAAAGGTGAAGGTAAAGGACCCCTGACAGATAAGTCCAGTCGCGTATGACTCTGGGGTTGCGGCGCTCATCTTGCTTTACTGGCTGAGGGAGCCGGCGTTTGTCCGCAGACAGTTTTTCTGGGTCATGTGGCCAGCATGACTAAGCCACTTCTGGTGAAACCAGAGCAGCGCATGGAAACACCGTTTACCTTCCTACCAATTTATCTACTTGCACTTTGACGTGCTTTTGAACTGCTAGGAGCTGGGACCAAACAATGGGAGCTCACCCTGTCACAGGGATTCGAACCGCCAAACTTCCGATCGGCAAGCCCAAGGCTCAGTGGTTTACACCACAGCGCCACCCGTGTCCAGAGACAAATGAAAACTCAGTTTCTATGTCATGGGAAACCATAAGCCACCTTATCAGAGCCATTCTGCTCCTTTCCTGGTGCGGGAGAAACAACCACTGGTTTTAGCATTATGTCCAAACTGGAGATCAAGGCTTGTTTCAATCCAAGCAGATCATGATCTCTAGCCAAGCTGTTTGGGGGGATGGTAGGGAGACTTGCAAATAGCTTTGTGCCTCTGGTCCCATGGTTCTTCTTGGATCTTCTACCAGGAGTCACAACAAGCAACAGCCTGGGTGTAAGCCTCAACCCATGAAGGACTAACTACCTGATTGTTTTTTATTAATTTTAATTTTATAGTCAGCCACCCTAAGGTACTTGGGTTGGTAGGAAGGTATAATATATTTTTCTACAAGTGTACAGGTTGAAGGCTTAGTTTTTTTTACTGGGAGGTATACTAAAGAAAATGCTGGCATCAGTACTCAAAGTCAGTCTGAAGCTATAGTACTTGTAAGTATTCCACTTACTCAACTTTAATTAATGCTCCTGTGACTTCTTGAATCTCTTGCTGTCTCTGGTCAAATTTCAGTGGCTTTAAGACAGCAAAGCTACTAGTCCACATATCTACGACATTCAATTATTACACTTCTTAAAATACAGGTCTTACTTTCATTTCCTGAAGTTTTTCCACATATACATGTTTTGGTTGGTCTTCTCCATCTTCATAAAGCCAGTTTTCTGTGTCCTCCAACATTAAAGTTATCTTTCTTGAATCCTAGAAAAAGCAGTACAAAAAAAGCCTTGCCATTTTGAATTGGTGAAAACAGAAGCTGTCTGTGTAAGAATGTATTCAGCTACATACACTGATATCCAATACTGACAATGTAACAATAATGTGTTATAGGAAATTGAGTTTTACAGAATTTTACAGAAAACGGAGGAAATAGCTTCAGCGCTTCAGCTATAATGGTATTAAAAACTAAACTGGAATGCTAACTGTGTCCCATGCATTATGCTAAGGTAGAGAAACAGCTAGTAGAAATTGAGTTTTCCTACAATTAATCCAAGGGTATCGTGTCCTTGCTTTACCCCTCATAATTTCTGCATAAACATTAACAATCTGTGTGACTCAGCCACAGCCTGAATGACAGGACTAGGTAAAGCTAAGTAAATTAAGTGTAATGGTTAATTAGTCAAGCAATGCATGAAGGCTATAATTCAATTTAAGCTTCTCTCTGAAATATCCTGCTAATTTATTTTAGTGCTGCTGTGGTTAAAATGTAGTACACTTAAATCTATAGCCATGCAGAAAGCCACACTAATTTATTTATTTTCTATTCCAATATATATTCATCAAGTGATGTGTGACAAATGTAGCAAGAGGAAATGCAGGAAAGTCAACAAAATGGGGGAAAATGAAATTCTGAAGCTGTAGCTGAAATGCATATAGGTCAGAAACAATTTTAAATTGATAGGATTGGAAGTTAAAAGCACACCCATATATTTTGAGCTTGTTTTGGCTTCAGTATATTATTATTAAAGAACTGGAAGTGAAAATGACAGGTGGCTTTTCTCTAAAAATGAAAGATACGTTTATTGATTCTTTATTACCTCACACTTTCCCTCATATTTCAAAAATGAACATTTACGTTTTAGGTAATATGCAAATGTATTTACACTGAATCAATACATCAAATTATCTTTCTTTTAACTAATTTGTCAACTAAAAAATCAGTTTCTGCTACCCTAAAGTATACCATGTTAACTTTAGAATATGCTGTACAAATATTAATAACAATAATAATATTTTTTTTATTTATAAAAAGGTAAAGGGACCCCTGACCATTAGGTCCAGTCGTGACCGACTCTGGGGTTGCGCGCTCATCTCGCATTATTGGCCGAGGGAGCCGGCGTATAGCTTCCAGGTCATGTGGCCAGCATGACAAAGCCGTTTCTGGCAAACCAAAGCAGCACATGGAAACGCCGTTTACCTTCCCGCTCTAGCGGTTCCTATTTATCTACTTGCATTTTGACGTGCTTTCGAACTGCTAGGTGGGCAGGAGCTGGGACCAAGCAATGGGAGCTCACCCCGTCACAGGGATTCGAACCGCCAACCTTCTGATCAGCAAGCCCTAGGCTCAGTGGTTTAACCCACAGCTCCACCTGGGTCCCTATACCCTATATTTATTTATACCCCTGCCCTATTGAAAAAGTTTTTCTCCAATAGTCCACAAAGTAGTTGATCTGAAAGATTTGATTGACTTTTCTTCCTAAAGCATACTTCGTATGACATAAATGTTATATTCAAATTCAATGTTTTACCTGGAAATGATTATTAGAATATTTGTATATATTAATATTTGTATATATTCTAAGACATGATGTGATAATAGGAACTTCCGTTACATTACTTAGAATATAAGAAAAAGCAGTGAAAACAATGAACATACATGCTTAAGCATGCATAAGAATCTGGGTACGGTTCCTGTTAAAATTATAAGTTTCTTTTGCCTGCTATTTTATTCATTCAAGTTTCCCTGTTTGATTAGCATTGTGTACATTCATTATGTTACTACTTTTATGCAAAATGCATTTCTCAAAACAGAAAGTCTTGGTGGAAAAATGTAACAGTGGGAATTTTTTAATATTCTAATATAATATAACTCCAAAATCAATTTTAAGAATTAACTTATGGGACCAGTTTAAACATTACAATCCTGTACTGTATTAGAACTTAAAAAATGCAAGTAAAATGCTGATTTAAAGAGGTGAAAG
The DNA here is from genome assembly GCF_963506605.1 of Zootoca vivipara. NCBI lineage: Eukaryota > Metazoa > Chordata > Lepidosauria > Squamata > Lacertidae > Zootoca > Zootoca vivipara. Next base: position 31,006,521 of record NC_083284.1, on the reverse strand, counting down.
CAAAGATCTTCAAGACCCCTGCAAGACCTATGCCAGACTAATCACCAGAACTCTCCAATGTGACAAAGACTTATGCCTTCAAAAACTTTTCACTTTGTTATCTGTGTTGTTTAATGAAAATAGGGTGAATTCAATGCTATAGTGCAGCTGCGATTTAAGGCACACTGCACTTTTCCTACACCAGCCCAGCCATCCTCCTTTTGTTTCAATATGATTTGCCAATTACACAAGATTCCTCATGTTATAAATTCACAATGATTCTTACATCTTCAGTGATGAATTTTTCATAGACACCACAGAGCTTGTCTCTTAGATCATACACATACTCTTCAACAGCATTTTTGGCATCATTTTTCTCCTTCTCCAGCTTGTCTTGCATTACCATCTTCCCCTGTAAGAAAATTTTAAGTCATTTTAAATCTTGCCAAGTACAGAGATGTTCTTTTTTTCCAAATATGATTTTGGGGATCTTCCACAACAAACCTCTTCAGAATGTGGAATCTGTTGAACTGAACCAATCACACTGTCATGTACTCTAAACTTGGTAAACTTATGAATAATTTTTTTTACAATATTCCATCACTTAATTGTAGTAGATTTACTATTATAACTCAGTTTCTTGTAATTATTTTATTTAGAATTGAGACATCTGCTTTACAGACATGGAATAACTCTGTATCCTTACCTCATTTTCAATGTAGCAGTTAATAACGTCCTGTCCCACCTGTCTGTATAGGTTAACCTGGATAGGTAGATCAATACTCTTGATCTTTGCTTTAGTTTTGCCAGACTGAGCTGTGTCAATCTTGTCTCCTGAAGCAGTCTGCAGAATTACACATTGAAATATCTGTCAACATTCAGATTATTTGAACCTAGTGTACATAAACATGTCATATAAAGTTTTGATGCAATACAATTTTAAGATGAAAGATCCACAGGATAATATTACTGTTTAGCATCTGCAGATGCTGCAGGATTTTTTGTACAACACTTAAGTCAAGCAAGGAAGCTAGTTCAAGCAATGCTTGAATAGAAAATCCTCTTAGAAGCGCTTTAGATTAACAACCAAAGAAGAGCTAGTGCATCAGTTTCTACTGAGACTGTAGGCTATCTTAATTCTCTGTGTCACAGGATGCACTTGAAGCCTATTAGCGCTTGAATGAGTGTTTAATGCCTAGATAGCAAAGCTCATGGCTATATGTAAGTAAGTTATTGCAGGTTGATCACACAATAGTACAAGGTTATTTCCCAAACAACTTCTTGGCAGTACTGGACAAGAGCCATTCCTATTCTAAGATCTGAGGTCCTCAAACTTATCTTTGCTATTTCATACTGACCTTTCCTTCACAGCCTATATGATCAACTTCCTCATCGCCTTGATTATGCTGCTCATGTTGGTTCTTGTGATTGCCATCATCTTGATCAACTTGCATTTTAGCCTATAAAAAAGAAAAGTTTTACTTCCACACTAAACTTTACAGGAAGGTGTACTCTAGTCATATAGAAGGCAGCTTTGTGCAATCAGACAAGATATCAGTAAAAAAGCACTTTACTTAACTAGTGCTCGTTTACTTGAAGCACATAACTGTTATTCTTAGCATAATGTTTAAGGCTTCTCAAGCCTTGTTTCCTTCAACATGATAAAAGAAAAGAAAACATATTCTAGATCATGAAATTCCAAATGGTGGCGATTACTCCCGAAATACTGGAAAACAAATGAAAAAGGATAAGAAGATGGAATTGACTAACCCCAAATGAAGACAAAACTTTTCAGAACTATGGGTCCTGAATCCTTTAATATTCTATTAGATTCTGGTCGCTGCTCATTGGGGTTTAACATACTAACTAGCAGAGCCACCACTGCATCCGCATTGCTGAATGTGACAGAAGAAGGGGACAGGTGGACCTCTGTATAAACCTTGAGATGATGAGGCAATCTGGTCTAGTCACATGACAGGAGTGGGACCTGCCTGGAAACCAATGAATCCCAGGCCAACTCAGTCCCCTCCCATTTTAGGGCTTTCTGCTGGTTTCTGCCTGGCCATTTGGCACCTTCACCGAAACCAACCTCTTTCTCCTCTCCAAGGCCAGTGTAAAGGAGGCTTAAACTGCTCTGCCAAATTCCTATCTATCTCATGAATACAACATTAGTGACAGTTTAGAAGTAATCTGATTTTTTTGACGTACACTGTCACAATATATCAAAGAAGCCCTAAAAATATAATATAGAAGAAACAGCATTGCAACTAGGGACTTCCTCTAGCTTACAAAAATAAAAAGCTGAGTAGAAAAATGGGAAGATTTAAACTCAGCTATAGTGGTAAGCAGGAGTACAGCAAGAAACAGATGGTGGAAAGAACCTACAGTATAGGCCCAAAACCTAGCAAACTACCACAACAAGGAGTCACAGAGGGGTACAGAAGCCTAAGAACTCAGGGATAGCAGAGCATTCATCCTGTATATGAGATTTCAATAAATAAGAAATTTAGACAAGTATTTTTTAGAGTTTACTAGTTTTGAGTGTCTATCTACACTGACACCAATAACATGCTTCATTTAATAATTAGTTTTGAAGCAGTTAACCAACCACTAGATGAGAAGTAATTTTTGCTAAAGATATTAAATTATCTTATAGAATATTAAGATGTAAATATCACAATATTAAAACCAAGTCTAGTAGTAGTCTAATTTCGAAATGCATAGCTATTGCCAAGTACTTAAGAACTTCCTTTTCTGAAAAGATTTCTTTCATTTATGTCACACTTTTCTCAGAAAAGGAACAAACTGAGGGAAAAGTATCCTTGCTATCTTAAAGCAAACTGAATACTACATATATAAACAAACCTCATCCTCAGAGTCAAGGGAGTCATCCTCAATTATGAAAGCTAATTGCTGATACGCATCACAGTAGAAACAGAAGATAATTAGTTGGTACGCCACAGAAAACAAGACTTAAGACATTAAAAATGGTTACTTTTTATTGAGTAAAGCATTTTTCTACTTAGTATTCAGGACATTTTAAATTTAAAAAACCAGGTTTTGCAGATATTCAGGTTACTTGTATGCCTCAAAGACAGACAAACACAAGCATCAACTGCTCACCTTCAGTAATAATTTGTTTTAGTAAAATGTTTAAAAACTTCCAGAATGAAATTTAAACATTCCAAGCCAAGGAGGCACTGCAAAAATTTATAAATGGGAATCTATTTGCAGAAACTGAAGTTTAATCCAAAGTGAGCATTAGTGTGCACAGCTGGGTTATCGAGTTTATATATGTGTATTTGTTGTTGTTGTTGTTGTTGTTGTTGTTGTTGTTGTTGTTGTTGTTGTTGTTGTTGTTGTTGTGTGTATTTTCACTCCTGCTTCATTGGAGGAATCATTTATTTGGTAAAAGCAACATAAAAATAGAGCTACTGAAAGCAACTTGTATTAGTGCAGGTGAACTGCCTACAATTACAAGCTTCAGTTTTATGAGCAAGTATGGATACCAGAAAAGTATCAGGAGAAGTCGGAAACAGAGTTAATGGTAGACAAAGAAAACTTCAAGGGAACAGGAACTTACATAACTTTTAAATATTACTAAAAGCTAAGGGGATACTTAAGCAAGTAGATTTTTCAGTAAAAAATGTTTTAGTAAAAATTATGTTCTACTTGGAGTTGTGAGAGGATTTCTTTGTTTAACATACCAGCTCCTCTTTGCTTGGATTCTTGCAAGGCAATTCTGTGTCCATAGCAATATCGCTTGGATCACCTTCTGCCTGTTGCTTCTCTATTACAGATGCAGTAGCCACACTGAAGATACCATGGACGTTAACTCGAACTTTAACTTTCACTTTTGAATTGTCACCATCATGTTGGGGTCCAACGTTCTGAATAACAAAATGACCTGAACAATACAAAGCAGACATTGGACATTGGCTTGTAGCACCTCCATTGCTTCTGTTCCCAACAAGGACAAGATAAACTCTTGAAACAAATCTACAGCTGAAAAGAAGATGGCACAGCAGAGAGAGTGTACTCACCAACAATGCGCATTGTAGTGTGATGTACGCTATTTAACATTTCAATATTCTACAAACTCATACCAGAAGGTCTATTTTGTCTGTGTTCACTATTCAATTAAATTACTGTGGGATTATAAACACATTGAGTGACATCAGACTCAAGCTAGAGGACTTTTGCTCTTGAAATGGGTTCTGGCTTTGTATGTAGGTATTGGTTCTGTTTCTGCACAGATCAACATTTGGAACCTTCCTGAGCTAATGCAGAGGCCTGTCCTAGCCTTCAGGGCACATGCACAGAGGTGTGTATGTCCCTGCCTTCCTGGTAAACTCCTAAGATCTCAAATGTTGATCTGCCTAGGCATACAAAAAGACCATGAAGTACTGTCTGTTACTGTGCCCTGAGACAGATGAGTCAGTCATCACATACTCCTGACAGGACTTGACCTTCTGAACTTAATGCAACTACACTGTAGAAAAGAAAAGCTTTAATTTAAAATAATACCGGTATCAAGGAATCACTATGATTGCTTAATCTAAAAGCAATGAGCCTCATGTAGGTAAGAAAAGCTGTTTCAGCTCCCAATTGTAGCTTCATCAAAGACTGGAATACTCAACGATTGCTAGGAAAAAGGAAATACACCAAGGAAGATATGCCAGAGAAGCAGAACACTTACAGATACAGGGAGAAGTCAAAATGGCCCAGAAGCAAATTAGAATCTCTATCAGCAAAATTAGGAGAAAGGAGGGAAACAGCTGCCTGGCATGATGGCCGTAAGGATGTGCCACTCTACTGCCTTACACAGCCAAACCATAACATATTAATACTGAATGGAAGCAATCCATGGAGGCCAAACTGCATTTTAAGTGGCTTCTACCTTGCAAATGACAGTGTTGTGCCTCTGCTTTGACAACTACTATATTCATGTTATTTCCCTCTGCCCACTGTAAACTCGCAGCTATCATTCCTCAGCTAAGTATTGCTAGAATTTTGCAGTACAAGTTGTTTAAAGTATCTGTTGAAACACTACTGAGCCTGGAATCCAAAGAGCAACTTTGGGTACACTCAGAGCCAACCCATGGAATCTTTACTTTTAACTTTTAACTGGCAGGTACTTCTTGCCGTATCAAACTGGTTTTGAAAATTTATCCAACAGACTTGCAATGCAAGCCTGGCAAGACACTGTTCAAAAACCTGAAATCCAAAGCTCTACTAGGAATAAGGATTTGTTATGTAGTTCTTTAAATACAGAGGTCTGGATTCAAAGGGAGATAAATACAGTCTTAAGTAAATGAAGCAGAAAAGCTAAACATTAAATATATTCAAGGACAAAGTGTAAATGAAAGCATTGTACACGAGGAGTGGATTCAAAGATTGATTCTGAGACTAACCATTTCTTAATTTTGTTACACTAGTATTTGAGTTTTTGAAACAATGGTTCCTTTTCAGAGTTAGAACATACTGTAATGCCATGCTCAAGAAGTAAAGAAACATGTTACCTATTCTTGTATCAGGATAAGGAATGTCATGTGGATGGGTGTAAAATGCTTCCAGCTCAAAAGGCTCCTTCTTGTGGAATGTAATAACTTTTGAGAATGGAGCAGCGTGGTTTTTGCTGAACACTTCACATTCACTACAAAAAATAAAATAATCTTTATACACCATAGGAAAGTTTGTACACCATACAAAAGTTACTACAACAATAAAATGTCAGGCATTTCAGAGTTTCGTTCATGAGTTTCGGAAGTGCAGGTATTTTTATTTGCAGGCATTTTTATTTCCATGTGTTGACTCAAACTTAAAGAATCTATAATTCAACTATATCATTTTCCCAGTTCTCCTGTATATTAAGAGTTTGTGGAAAGAAAGAAGAACAAATGTTTTAGGAAAGAAGAGAAGAGGAGGAGTTTGGATTTGATATCCCGCTTTATCACTACCCGAAGGAGTCTCAAAGCGGCTAACAATCTCCTTTCCCCTCCTCCCCCACAACAGACACCCTGTGAGGTGGGTGGGGCTGAGAGACTTCAGAGAAGTGTGACTAGCCCAAGGTCACCCAGCAGCTGCATGTGGAGGAGCGGAGACACGAACCCGGTTCCCCAGATTAGGAGTCTACCGCTCTTAATCACTACACCACACTGGCTCTCAAGTCCTTGGTAGCCGACCAAAATTTGTTGTCACTACCAACTTTACCTAGAAGGTCAGGATCTCATCTTAGATATCATATTGAGATTTGGAGATGCTTGTGGTACATCTCCAATGTCCAGCACAAGGTTAAGGAAGGACAAGTCCCAATTCTCCTCCTGAGTTTGGAACCAAGAAGAAAAGACGCTTGGGGTGCTCTCTTCCCAGTGATGCTAAGCTTCAGGGGTGCTCCAGGTACCTCTGATGCCCAGCACGGCTGCATTTCCCCGTGCTCCTCTTCCCCACTATGAGTACATCTCATAAGAATAAAACTAGGGGATGACTCTTTATGTCATCATGAGTTTTGGAGGTGCTCACACTACAAGAGAGAGGAATGCTTGCCAAGGTGAATGTGGCAAATGAATCTGCATGATGTGCTCCTGTGCTAGTTTCCTTCCTTAGTAAGCTGGAGGTTAAAAAGATCCCTAGTTATCTGGATAGCATAGGTCACACAAATGTTTTCCGGCATGTGTTAGCTATCCAGCTTACCATGAAAGGACACAAGACCATGTTATCAAGCAAAACAGGAAGAAAGAAAAGCTATTCATGGGAATGTCTAAAGTGAATGTGTAACTCTGCTTTGCTTACATCCAATGCACATTTATAGAAATTTTACTGTATTAAAAATAGCAAATCTAACTCATCTATTTACTGACCCTTTGACACACTATCTATTTGGAACATTGCTCAAATTCTTACCCTGTCCCTTCCTCATAAGATGACTGCCACCTCAGAGTAATTGAGTACGGAACAACATCTGTGATGGAAAACTCACGGACTTTAAATGCTGGAGAAAGAATTGCACACTAGGAAAAAAGATAAAATATCACTAAGTCTTGTGATTATCACATATTTGCCTTGTGTCTGGTTTTATGACCAGTCGTATACATTTAATTTCACTAAGTAATGATTTTCATGAAGACTTGTTACAGTAGCCACCAGCACAAAAAGGATATGCAATGAACAAGAGAAAGAACTAGTGTATTTCAGCCCGTTCAATAACGGGCGCTAGAACATCCCGGGGTTCGGAGAAGCGCTTGCGCAGCGCTTCTCCGAACCCTGGGACCTGTCCTTGCTGTCGGCGGCAGGGGGACAGGAACGAAGGAGGAGAAAGCAGCCCTTTATCCTCCTTCCTTCCTTCCTCTCCCCCCGCTGCCGACAGCCCTTTCTGTCGGCGGTGAGGGGAGAGGAACGAACGGAGAGAAAGCAGCCCTTTCTCTCCGTTCGTTCCTCTCCCCCCCACCGCCGACAGAAAGCACAGATCCCGGGGTTGCTGGCTCTGTTGGGTGGGGGAAGGGAGAAGCAATCCGATACTCTGCTTCTCTCTCTCCCCGCCTGACAGAGCCAAATGCCAGCTCTGTTGGGCGGGGGGAGGGAGAAGCCGAAGACCGATCGGATCTTCTGCTTCTCCCTCCCCCCCACCCGACAGAGCCGGCAACCCCGCAGCGGGGGCTTTTCGCCGTTTGCCTTCCTCCCCAGGGGGAGGCAAATGGCGAAAACCCCCGCCGCGCCATACTTCGACTCCGGGACTGGCTTGGCGGTGGCGGGAAGAAATTCCTCCCCCTTTTACCACTGCCGCCAAGCCATTCCCCCAGCCGAATTGCCCGCTGCCGCTTCGACTTCCTCGGCTACAGCAAGCAGGCAGACAGCTCGCCTGCTTGCCTTCGCCGAGGAAGTGCTGTCCCATGCTGGCGGTGCGTGGCAAGGCGGCAGGGGGGAGGAGCACATGTCTCCCCCGCCGCCTCGCAGCACACCTCCAGCATGAGACGGGGCTTCGGAGCGGCGGTTGGCGGAGCGGCGGTTGTCTCTGCCTCCAATCCCTGTGTCCCTGGGGCACATGCGCAGTAACCCAGGGACACACGGAATCTGGACGCAGAGACACAGGGACTTTATTATATAGGATGGTAACTCTCCCCCCCCCAAAAGTATATAGCTTTCAAAAAGAACTCAAAATTGAAATTACTACAAAAAATAACGTGAACAATTAAAATATGGCATTATACAAGTACCTTGCAATTTTCACTATGATTGCCTGGTCCAAATCTCACTATAATTATAGCATGTCTCATTGAGGTCAAATTACCAATCCCAGAAATAATAAGTAACATTGCTGACAAATGAAATATTTCTAGTTACAGGTAGGTAGCCGTGTTGGTCTGCCGTAGTCGAAACAAAATAAAAAAAATTCCTTCCAGTAGCACCTTAGAGACCAACTAAGTTTGCTTTTGGTATGAGCTTTCGTGTGTATGGAAGGAATTTTGTGTGTATGGAAGGATTTTTTTTATAATGAAATATTGTTAAGTAAACTTACCTGCAATGCACAGCCTCTTGCAACAGCTTCATCTGCATTAAGTGTGGTACTTATCTCTTTGCAGAAAAATTTACAAATCTGCTCCTTCACTGCTGGAATTCGAGTTGCTCCACCTACTATTTCTATACTGTAAATATCTTCACGCTGCAGTTCTAGTAGACACATAAGCAGACAATTTACTTCCTTAGTTAGAGAAGATACTGCAGTTTTTGATACTGGAACTCTGTGCCTGGGGGGGGGGGGATACTTAGGGAGAGGAACGACATGTCCCTTTTGCTGTTAAAACTGGGACTCCACGCCATGACTGTATACATGACTGGGGCAAATATTTCTTTATTAGAGATTGCCACTGCTGCTCACATTGCTTGCCAACCCAGCCTACCTACCCTGCACTGCCAACCCCTCCCTTTACATCTAACCCAAACTCCTTCAACCTCCCATCCATTTGACAAACCTCGCCCCCCCCCCATGTTTGCCCCGAACTCTCCCATCACCTCACGTGTTGGGCCAGCAACATGTTGGGGCAGCCCCATTGTCATTATGGCAGCCATGAAGTTCTGAGCCACCCCAGTCTGCTTGGCATGGATGTTGAAGTCTCCCAAAGCCAGAAATCTGGGGGTCTTCAACACCACCTCTGAAACTAGCTGTCAGCTCAGGCAGGGAGACTGTTGGGCAGCGAGGTGGGCAGTAATCCAGCAGAATCCCTAATCTGTCCTGATTGCCCAATGCCAGGAACACTCCAGTGGTATATAAATTTTAAAAATAAATAATGTAGTAATAAATACTGGTCAGACTGGAAAACAAGAACTTTAGCTTGAAGACAAGCAGAATACAGGTATTCATAATAAGATGAAGCAATTTTCACTTACTTGCTTGTTCCATCACTGCTCTCAAAGGAGGTTCTACTCTGGCCAGAAGCGATGCACACAACTGTTCAAACTGAGCTCTGTTTAAAAGGGAGGAATCCATTAAGTATCATGGACAGAAATGACTACTTTTTTATTTAAGCCTTATACAAAACTGAACATAATACCTGTTCATCTTACTAGAGACATCAATGTCATTCATGAAGCATTCTATGTTCATGGGAAGATCAGAGGCATTGGCACTCATAAGCTTCTTCAGTTTTTCACATTCCTGATACAGACGCAGCAGTGCTCGAGGATTGTCCTTCACGTTTAGTTTATACTTTGATCTGAACTCCTCACAGAAGTAATCTACCAAAGCCTCATCAAAGTTTCTACCGCCCAAAAATGGGTCAAATGTAGCAGCCAGTACCTGTGAAGTTAAAGATGCAGCATGACAGTGGTAAGGAAAGGAAGTTATTTAACACTTTTTAATACTGTCCTTCATACCACCACCTTTTAGGGCAGTTTAAAACACATATGAGTTGCATCAAATGCTGTGCGAGTGAAGTCCTTCTTGCACCATGTGACTTCTATTCCCTCTAGTCTATTCCCTCTGTGTAACGCCAAATCTGCTCCAAAGGGTCCCCCAACCCTCTGGAGCAGGTTGATTGTGGGGTGGGGATGGAAGGTACAGGAGAGGAAGTTGTGTTACACCCAGAGCAGTCTGTTGCACAACTGGAGCTGCAGCATTGAATAAGGACTGTAAATACCAATACAATGAAACAGGGTGGATTTGATTTAAATCACTAGTCAGTAAGGCTTGATTTAAATCATAGTTTTCTACATAAAGACTAATTCTTGCTGGTATAACTTTAATATGCAAGTAGATGAAGATTTTTAGAATAACAACTTTTCCTATTAGTTTTTTTTTATCCCCAGTTTAATAGGTTAATCATTCATATTTGGACAACTTTACTGTTGTACTTAGGAAGGAGAAAAATAATCATTGCCTTAACAATAACAATTTAAATAGATTTATTCAACTGAAACAATAACATTACAGCATATGTTATTTGCTTAAACAAACATCCATGTTTGTTAACTAATTTGGCTAAACAAAAACAATATATATATATTTTAAGAAACTTAGACTGTCAGCCCAGCCTACACATGAAAAACTTAAATACTGTCCACTCCAAACAATCAGAAAAATATTGTTTCTATTCTATTCACGGAACTTCTTGAAACTTAGCACTGAAGGGGTTGTTTCTGTATTCATAGGTTTGTAGAACAATAGGATTAAGGTCTTTTTCTCAACTCTGTTCATGTTATAACATTTTTGCTGTGAAGAAGAGGCATGTGATCTTTGTTGAGTCAAATTCAGTTTTGAGAACTGCAAAAGTAAACCAAGCATCTGTGATAATATCTTGTAGGCAGAGAAACTGCCCAATAATCTTACCTCTTAAACATTGTGAATGGATTAATGGCATTTATTTACCCAAAAAATTAAACATATACAACCTTAAAAAACTAATCTTTATTTCATGATGGAATAACCTTTGGATGGTAATATATTTTAAATAAAAAAATCCGATTTTTTGATATATATTTTTTAAAAAATCATTGATTTTTATCCATCCTGCAATAAAAATAGTCCATTAAAATCTAATACATACAGTAAAAACAGCAAGAACCACATTAGCCAGACAATTCTCAAAGGCTTGGGCTCAATGACCAGCAAAAACCCAGTTGAATAAATATTTTAGGAGGTGCCAAAAATGTTAAGTTTATGCCTGCCAGGAAGTTAGTACCATGCACTAAATTTAATGCAATGCTTACTATAAACATCTTTTAGTAGCAGTCCAATAAATGTTAACTGTTTTGCAAAGATGGCAGAGATTAAAGCTACAATTTGGTTCTAAACCTCTACCAAACAGTTTGTATCCATGGATAAAGAAACAGATAGTTGATATTTCAGCTTCTGCTGCCTTCATGGAAGTTGGATCAAACGTGTATGAATCTCTTTGTGGCTTTAAGATTTAGTCTTCACCATCCTTTGCCAAAAAACTGCAGTAATAAGACATAAATGGTGTCTCTGTGTGGTTATGGAATGAACTTATGGTTTGTGCAATGGGACTTCACCTTTTCCCTGTTCCTGTAGCCCCCTGTGCATCCCTAAAATTTAAGGAGGTGTGAGGGAACAGGAGAGAAGTCCTGTCGCATAAGTGAAAGTTGACTTGCATGCTGGATTTTGCCCAATATATTGACATTTCAAACTGCTTTTGCTCACTTATTTTCTAGTAAGTTTTGAAGATGCTTATTACTCTAATACGAGTATTTTAATGTCTAAAATGTTTACTAATACAGTACACTTAACTATTTATAAGCTAGGGACAACTTATTCAGCTACATAAAGAGTGAAATACATTCAAGTTAGATACCAACCCTCTAAAGCAGGGTGGTAAAAGTATTTTAATCTAGGGCTGCATTCCTTTGTGGGTAATCTGTTGGGAGTCACATGTCAGCAGTGTTCACAGTCTGAGCAAGTGTTGGCATAGTTTATGGCATGGATAGCTTTCCCTCCCTGCCCCAGCCAATGTGGTATGATAGGATTCAAAACCAACATTTGCACCTGAATAAGAGGGGATGGACATGTTTTGACTGCCACAAAGAAATACGAGGATGGGTAGATGGTTTATATCCTGATGCACTGGTACTAAGGACAGGATTTGGGGGAAATGTTATACAGCCTCCTTCAGAAAAGAAGTTTTTGTTACTGTCATGCCACAATAACAAAAAAAAAACTAGGTTAGGATGAAGTAGTAGGCAAAATCATATTTCTTTATATGCATTTCAGAAAGGATTGCCTGATCTAAAGGAATGGTCACAATACCAGACACTGATTTGCAGCAGCAAATTACAGCATATGAATTACTAGTAACACTGATAATTTCCTACACTTCTTTACTTTTCTGAATCACATGCCAATTCAATATTTTACCTTTAATTTTCCTTTGTTAAAAGCACAAACAGAAATTTGGTATGCAGAGTGTCCCATATCAACAAAAACCACATTCCTTGGTCTCTCCTCTGGGGTTGGTAGATCCTGTTTATAAATTCCATAGGCCAGTGCAACTGCAAGATAGTAAAGATTTTTTTGTGTGTGAAACTTAAGTAGCATTAATACTATTATGAAATCCATTATAAAATTATGAAAAAACTAAAAAGGCATTATATATCTCCAGGCTCTTCCAAGAAGTCTGCTTTACTTGCATTAGAATAATCTATTATCCTCTCTAAGAGAAAAAGGGGCTGTATTCAGTATTATTTGTGTGGAGTTCTGTTTCCTGCTCTCAGCATACCCTCAAAATCTTCTCCGAACGTTTGGACAGAGGAAGGGAAAGCTTCATTGTGCAAGCAGGTATCTGTTGTGCTAGCAGAACAGCAGCACTGGATAAACCATTTTATATCTAAATACAATCAGTGTATGAATTATCCAATTATGGTGTTTTGCACTTGATTTAAAACATGCAAAGACAGAAAGAGCAAACAATTCAGTGTATGCTCCTATATTCCAATGTCCTGCTAGAATCAAAAGGTTAGGTGACCAGTGAAGCCAGAATCTTCACATGATCAGCAATTTTGCAAGCTATTATTATTAAAACAGACTGAATGTGTTATCAATAGTTTTGTGATGGTAACTGTAACAACTTAGAAAGTTTTGTGTATCAAGATCTATACAAAAGTAAATGCAAGTATTTAAGTGGCATTTTGGATACTGCAAAATTAAAAGCCATCATGAAGAAGTGAAATTTTAAACACTCATCTTCAAAATGTTTTGATTAAAAACGTGTAAGGAGTTAAATGAGAAATCTCAGAGTAAGATTAAAAACTATGATGGATTTGCATATACATTGCCTTAATCTCCCACCTCTACTATAGGATAGTTTACTTGTAAACAGGCTGCCCTAGGGGGTCATGATACAGTGCACCATTTCAGCAATTGCTGTGGTTTACATCTTGACACTCAATGTAAATTTGATTATAAACTAAGCCATATGCTATATAGTAATAATCAAAGCCACAAGTTTACCTGCTGTAGTTTCATTCATTAACCTCAGGCAGTTTAAACCTGCTACTTGCGCAGCTGCCATTACTGACCTTCTTTCAGCATCAGTAAAGAAACTTGGGATCTGTTGAAAAAATGTTTTATTAGCTTCACTGCATTCCTTTTTTGCTAATGAATTTCACACAAGGCATATTCCAAACATCTTTTTGCACTGTAAAACTCAAAAATACTCAATTTAAGCAGATATGTCTATTAATGCATAATACTTTAATAGTTCAATTCACATTCCGATTAAGTAGAAATGCTGAAATCACTACAGTTTTTAGGTTTTCAGCATTAGTAAGTACAGGAAGACTGGTCCTTATCCTGAAAAACCTATCCATATCCAGCACAAGGGAGACAAAAGAAGGACAAGACAATAGGTGTAAATAGGGAAAGAATATCCATTTATTTCAGTTGCATACATTCAAGTTTAGGGTATAGAGACATTTGGTGTGTGCCAAAAGCCTAATGAAATATGGGTTTTGAATTTCAAGGTAGCTTAACTGAGGTGTTTGGGAAGCAGTTCAAGGTATAAAGAGCTGAGGAAGGAAGAGTCCTTTGTACTACAGAGGGTGATGGAGCTTAAAGAGTACAGAACACAGAGGTGCATCAGGATATTAGAATGCAGAAATATAGAGGGAGGGACAAGGATGTGAAGGGCTTTGATAGAAGGGACATGGAATACTTAAGAAAAAGAGTCACAGAAGGAGTGACAAGAGAATAATGGCAGCAAAGTGCTGGATAGAAGTCTTTTTGATGGTGCTCATGCTGATGTTATGTTATGACTATGCATGGAAATTTATTAAAGGGATCAAGTTTGTTTCTTTAATATTTCTGTTCAAACTGAATCTAGATTCCAAATAAAATTTACTACCAAGCCAAGTTCAAGGTTATTGTATTAAATTACAAATTAGGTCCAGAGTAGCTCAGGGACTGCCTGAACCCTTACACCCCAGCTTTATCATTGAGAACATCTACAGGAGTGTTGTTGGATGTTTTTCCAGTTGGTGAGGCTCATTTGACAACAACAAAAAATCAAGCCTTTAATGTTAGCCTATACATTCCTTTACGTTCTTTCTACCCAAGTAATAATCTAGTCAAATATAACACAAAGTGACAAGAGTGTTGTAATCTAATAGTGATATTTGCAGAAGTGATATATTATGGAAGGTAACTAGCTGGCCCTGCCACGCGTTGCCGTGGCTAATCCCTGTGACTGCCACCACCCTGTGTCGATTCATGATGTATCCCGCCCCCTCCTCCCCCCACTCCTGGGTTTTCCCTGTGATTTCCCCCAACCTGTCCCGTCCCATGACATATCATGCCCCCTCCCCCCCGCCGGATCATCTCTGTGACTGGCCCCACCATTTCCTGACCTATCCCGTCCCCTCCTCTCCCCAACCCCCACCCAGGCAAGTCAGTACCTCCATTCAGCCTAGCCTGTAAAGGCTTTGGCCTAGTATGTAAACGGCAGCTGAGGTGCTGTTGAGAGGGAAGGTTCTATAGGTGTAGTACCAGTGTAGCCGCTGATAGAGGGTGCTAGTTTGTAACCTGGTTCTTTTCCCAGCATGCACTTTTGGCACAGTGTGTTCTGAAACAGGGTTTTTTGGGGGTTTCACCTGGCGGAGGTGTGGCATCTGTCTTTAAAAACCTTATAAAAGTCTTCGGACATTCGCTTTGGATGTTGCGTTCAAATTTGAACACAATCGGTGAAGCGGTTTTGGAGAAAAGTGGATAATAACCCACATGCCCAGTTTACATTTTTATATAGATATTGGATGTATATAGATATCATGTACACATACCAAAATGCATGCTTCCAGTCAGATTCTAAAAGCTTGGTACCTGGTTGCATTCAGATTTCTTACTTTTTATCCAAAGCTACATGAAATACTTCATTCTAGCGGTTACCAATTTACTAAACAAAAAAGTACAGCTTCTATCAACCTGTCACACTAAAACTACTTCTTGTCCATGCATTTTGATGTTCCTTCTATATAAAGGCTGGTTAACTTGACTCCCTGAACCTGGACTCGTTTCCCATTGAAAAGAGGAAGCAGCCTTACACCATGTCAGATATTGGTTTCATTTACACATAATGCTAAGCCGCAATTTATTCAACAAGTCAGGAATCATCTTGCAGATGAGCAAACAAGCAACAGCTTGTTTCTCCAAAGCTTGACTTGTTTTCTAGCAGTTCTTGCCTTGAGCCCTTTTATCAGAGAACATCTGGAGTGGAATGGTTAAAAAAACCCAATGTTTAAGCAAGGCTGCTGGGTTCATCATTGTTAAAACAAGCCATGGTTCTAAAACCAAGAGAAAAAAACCCAATGGCTTCACAGTATGGTTTGTTGACAGAAAAAGAAACCATAGTTAGTCTGCTGGGCTGGGCTCACATATTCAAACAAATCACACTGGTTAACCAAACCATGGATTATCATTTTGTGTGAACCAGACCTGTCTACCAAGCTAAGTATTAGCTACTCAGGCTGCCCAAGGTTTCCAAGACAACATGTGACTTACCACTGAGCTAGTCTCTCCCTCTTGCATCCTTATTCATAGAACACAGTAAAACTAAGTAGGTCAACCTTCAACTTTCCCTGAAGCCTGTCTTTGAAAAGATTTTACAGCATTGGGTACAACAGTAAATGAAAGGACTTCTGTTGCTCACATTTCTATAAGTGTTACCAGCTGGAAAAACTCAAAGAAATTATGGTAAATATTCTGCAAAGCATAACCATCTTAGCATATTTATGTTTCCTTTTAAGCAACAGGTTTCATTTTAATATTCCCCAATAGAATACCACACAATTGATATTAAAGTCATAAAATGCCAACTTACTGAAATTACACAATCTGCTACAGGTTTCTTAAGTGCATTTTCTGCCGTATCTTTAAGCTTAACCAAGAGCATGCCTGTAACCTGTTCAATTGCAAAGGGTCTCTCCTCATCCAAGTATCGTACCTGCAACAAAAGGAAAACAGTATCCATTAAAGCACACAGTGCCCCAGAAGTGTTACATTTTATCATAATGTGTTTCCAAGAAATGTTTAAAGCAATCTTCCAAAATATTGCCATAACGTTTAATAGCCCTCTGAACTACAATATAAAATGCCACATGGATGTATCAGATAGCCACTCAAGATATTTTGTATGCAACTAACATGTCATGAAGGTACATTCATTAGGCAGATGAGACTAAATGTACACTGAACAGGAATCCACAACCAATCTCAATATGGGAATTCTGACTTACAGTGTTACACACACACATACACACTTACAGTGTTTACACACACACACACACACAGAGAGAGAGAGAGAGAGAGAGAGAGAGAGAGAGAGAACATTTTAAATAAATAAAACAAAGAACAAAAACCACAGATGATTACTTTAGAATAATGATATGAAAGAGGGAAAGGGGCAAAAAAAATGGTTTTTCTTTGCTGGCAAAAGGATCTTAAAGTAGACATTAGGAAAGGTTCCTTAGGGAAATATTCCACAGGTGGCACACAACAATCAGAAAGGCCCTCTTCCAGTTGCCAGCTGCCTCATCTCCCATTTGAGGAGTGCCTCCAAAGATGCACAGACAGGTTTATGTGAGCAGATTCAGTATCTCCGTTATACCTTCTGCAAATATACAGATCTATCTCATCAAATCATCAACACTGCCCTGTTTTGGCAATTAAACAATCTGGCAAGTCAAACTGAAGGGATCATTTGATAGGATGCACAAAACACCATAAATATTAACAGTTTAAATGTAGATATTGCAAGACGGGCTGGAACACTCACCTTTACTCCAACACTCCCATTAGGCAACTTCTGAAGCTCATAGGGCAGTTTGGCTCTTTCAGCTTTTATAAAAGGATCATCAAATGCTCTCCCATGCAGTTTTTTGAACCCATGCAATGTATTCTTAATATTTGTGACAATCTGTTGAAGTATAACATTGCCATTACTAATTTCCAATGTTTATAAATTCTCATGAGAATCAAGAACTGCTGCTTGGAATGACAACAGCTTTCACTAAAGTACTAATAATTTAACGTTTACCTGGCTCTTTGCTGCATTTCCAATAGTCCGGGCTTTAGCTCCTAGTGATATACAAGCTCTGAAATATAAAATATATTCAATTTTCAAATAAGCCCAGAAAAGAATAAACAGGCAGTTACTGGTTTGGGGAGAGTTATTTCTGAAACAAGCAGATTTTCTTTCCATCACACATGATTAAAGTTGTGTCATTAGCTATCCTAGTAGCAAAACCATGCAAGTACCGGTAAACCACTGTGGTACTAGAACAAATAGCAATCACACAAACAGACTGAACTCACACCTGCATCTCAAAAACTCAACTATTAGAATAATTTGCAAAGCAGAACCTTGAACTATCATCTTGGCACCTCTCCACATGTATTCAAATTCAGCCAACTTGCTTTATTCATCCATCCTTAAAAGGACAGATGGTCTTAATCTCAAGAATCTATCTCAGAAATTGGTGAGCTAACATATGGAGAATTCTATGTAATGCATTCTAGTAAGTTTGTCAAATTTACATCTTTTTCTAACAAAAACACAGCTCCGTTGGGGATGTCACAAACAAAGGAACTGGGTAATACTGTTCGTTTAAAGTACACATTTGCCTGATAGTATAATATTAGTTAACGACTGCCTCCAAGTGATATGGAACAGCCTCAGTTCTGTGTATATTGACTTTCTTCAGCCAGAAAAGTAAGTCTATGCCCAAGACTGACTAATGCCAGCCTTAGCCTTTTTTCATTTTTTCACATGGAGTGATGCACCACCCTTCCATTTTTTCAAAGAGGCACAGTTGAAATTCATAGGCAAGAACATGGATACCCCCCTGGTGTGCCACCCAAAGCTAATTCTTGTTTTAATTGCAGGCAGTAATTTTTCAGCAATGTGGGATAGGAAATTAGAGGCAGTCTTTGTCCACAGTACGTTTTGCTTGCATATTGCATGGCATGATTTAAATTTTTTAAAATAAATTTTAAAAAACTTGTACATATTATTTTCCACACAGTTATCATTTTCTTGCTGCCCACATAATTATAGTCTCAGAAATATATGCCCCAATACTGCCTTTTAAGCACTTCCTAATCAATTCATGCCTAGTTGATTTACAGCTCTTCAGCCTAAAGAGCAGAATCCATTATTCTTATCCTACATGTATGATCATTGTAAGATTCATAATAAGGGTTTTTAAAACTCTTGACCACTTTAAAGTTGGTGCACGTGAGAGCCTGAAATCATTATTTATTTTCATTTATTATATTTCTACCCCACCCTTCCTCCCAAAGCATTCAAATGACTGGGAAGTTACAAATATGTTGTTTATTACAGTTTTTTGGTTCACTGGATGTACTGCACCATGGGATGCATTGCATCAATCAACAGCAACTTCATTTTACATGCATTGATTATTTCTATGCAGGTAATCATCCTCTTTCACAATTTTCAAATTCTCAAATGATAGCGAATTTTAGGAGCATTTTTTTACAGGGCTACTTCCTCGTGAAGAGCATTCCCAGTTTTCAGCACTAGCAAGCCTTCCAATGCAGCTTCAAGACAGCCAATTGCAAACAGTATCTTACTTCTGTAATTCCAAGTGTCATAACAAGAATGAAGCTATAAAACCTAAACATCCAAAACCAGCCTTATACTAAAAAGATCCGATACATCATTTGGGATTTTCTTATTTAGAGTAGCTCCTTGAATGTTTGTATAACTATGAAAAGGCCAAAGTGCTAAATTTTAGGAAACCTAAGCTCCAGATGCAGCATGTTCTCCAGGAGCTAGACTACATCATCAGGTCTAATACAAATCAGAAAATTTTGCGCTACTCTGACCTCAATGAACTGCAAAAGGCTCGAAATAGAAAACATGGCATTTTGAATTAGCTTAGGAATACCCCACTTCAATTATCTTTTGATCAGGCATGCTTCCAAAAGGTAATGGAAACTCATTTTGTATTATCAATTTACTGGACTAGGATTCTCAGGATATAAGCAGAGATTGTCTAAATTTTATCTCCAGGAGCTGGGTTCTCCCATTCTACTAAGGCAACCCAGATTATGAGCTTCCCACCATGGTACTTACACTGTTAAATTTAAATTATGATTTTACAAGAGCTATTTAAGAGAGCTTGGAAACTTCATAGCATGAGAGATCTGTTCCTTTAATGGTTCCAACAGATGCCTCCTGTACTCTGTTTTAGTACAGTATGTGTATTTGTGAGGGGGATACAGCAGAGGATTACCACAGTAATTGAGTTTCCCCATCTATAATATAGATACCCTAGAATAATTTATTGCTGTTATAGTTGGTGGTCAAGCACAACTGAAATCTTGCTAGCTAACAGCAATACATGCACAACAAAAAAGGTGAATTTATATGCCTTTGCAGAAGATCATACAAAGGTAGTTTCCACCCTCCTGTGCAGATTACGGTAGATTATTTTAGTGATAAATGACTGCATACAGATTTTGGCATAATGCAGATCAAATTATGGTTTTCATCATTAGCTAGTGTCTAAACCAGCAATCCCCACACATTTTGGTCCTGGGGGTGCATCTAGAACAGGGGTCCCCAGACTACAGCCCAGGGGCCACATACGGCCCCCGAGGCTCTTTTATGCGGCCCCCGGGGACCCCCCACCCGCTGCCACTGTCCGCTCTTACCGGCGCGGTGTGGTGCGGCTGCCGACTTCTGACCCGGAAAAGCGACGGAAATAGCTTGTGTGCACGCGCGTCATTTCCGGTGTACTTCCAGGTCAGAGGAGGCTTCTGCACATGCGCACAAGCTATTTCCAGCGCTTTCCAGGTCGGGAGTGTGCCAGAAATAGCATTTGCGCATGCGCATGGGCGCGCACAGCCGCATGCTTCTGCACCCCCGCGCGCGCTCCCCCACCCTCTGGCCCACCACGCAATCGGTGAGGTGGGCATCCGGCCCAAAGCCGGGTAAGTTTGGGGACCCCTGATCTAGAATCTGTCACAAACACCACAAATACCAATTTTACAGAAAAAAGATGACGATACTCAGAAATCCCTACTTCCCCCCGAAAAAAGTTAGAACACTCGAAAACAAAGCAGGCAATAGCCCTACAACCAAAGGGCGGAACCCTCATTTTAAACATGCTGGGTCTAAAAAAAATGTTTGCATAAGAAGCTTATCTACTAAAATATTAACTAGTTGAAACAAAACAGGCACAGATTATTTCTTTCCTCATGGTCACAAAGAGTGTCTACAAATGAATGCCTCAGTGACTCATGATGTCGCCCTTTTTGCTTTGGCAGCCAAAAAGATCGGAAAGATGACCCTGGACAATATACGGTAGCAGTGAACTGCAAGGGAGACGTGGGGATCTAAATAAAGACCATTATTTGTGGTGAGACACCCCCTTTGCTTGCATTTATTTTTGATTCAGATTTGTCATGACCAATGGCTAGTACAATAAAATATTTGGACTGGATAATGAGTGTCTACCGGTACAAACCAAAAACGCATTGGATTTTGTTTCAAATGTCAAAATTGAGGAGAACTGAAGGACTTATTTTGGTGCTCTCCTTGGCTAGAATTCCAACAGCCTTGAATAGCTGCATCTAGCAAGTTCTTTACATACAAAAGTTTGAAGAGTGGGTATTGGTTAAGAAACAGGAAGCAAAGAATGGAAATAAATGGACAGCTCTGCCAATGAAGGAAAGTAGAAAGTGTCATTCCCCAGGAATCTGTATTGAGACATGTGTTTTTTAACTTGTTCAATAATTATTTAGAGATCGAGTAGTGTGGTAGTCAGGTTTGCTGAATAAATTGTTCAGGGAGATTAAAACAAAAAAGGACTGAGAAAAGCTCCAAAAGGATCTCTCCAAACTGAATTAATGGGCAGTAAAACAGCAAATGCAGCTCAATATATGTAATTGTAAAGTGATGCACACTGGGGCAAAAATAAATGAATTTCACATATGCATTCATGGGGTCTGAACTGGCAGCAACTGACCCTTAGGGTGGTAGGATAGCTTGATGACCACCAAAGCTACTGTGGAAAATCATAGCTGCCAAGTTTTCCCTTTTCTCGCGAGGAAGCCTATTCAGCATAAGGGAAAATCCCTTAAAAAAAGGGATAACTTGGCAGCTATGGTGGAAATGGAAAAGGGTCAGAAAAGGGCAACCAAATTGATCAAGGGATTAGAGCAACTTCCCAGTAAGGAAATATTACAGTATTTGGGGCTTTTTAGTTTAGAGAAAAGCTAAGAGGAGACATTACAGAAGCTTATACAATTATGCATGGTGTGGTGGAAGTGGAGAAAGAAAGGTTTTTCTCCCTCTTTCATTAACATCAGAAATGATGGGTAATCCAATGAAGGTGAATGAAGGATTTAAGACAGACTAAGAGAAGAATAAATTATTCACAAAACTCATAACTAAAGTATGGAATACAGTCATACCTCGGTTTCTGCCCGCTGCGGTTTTAGTACTCCGCGGACCCGGAAGTGTTTTGCGATTTGCACGGCAAGTGCATAAGCAGCGCAAATGCGCATAAGCCGCACACGTGCGCAAAAGCGCTCTATTGGTGCTTCGCACATGCACACTATCGGCGCTCGGTTTAAGTAGATTTCAGGGAGCATACGGCTCCCCAGAACCAATTGTGTACTTAAACTGAGGTACCACTGTATGCTCCTCCAAGAAGTAGTGATGACCACCAAGTTGGATGGCTTTAAAAGAGAATCAGACAAATTCATGGAAGACAGGCTATCAATGGCTGCTAGCCATGATGGCTGTTCTACTTTCACTGCCAGAAGCAGTATATCCCTGAATGCCAGTTGCTGGGAATCACTGCAAGAATTGGATGCTGGACTAGACTTGCCACAGGCCTGATCCAGCACATTCTTATGTTTTTCAGCTGATAACTAAACTACCTCAGTGTTATTATTATTTATTGGATTCATATACCGTCCTATATCCAGAGGTGTCAGGGAGGTTCACAGAAAAGTATTCGATGGGGAGAGGGAGAGAAGAGAGGGACTCTTCAGCATTTGTCCACATACTGTACATAATTTCTTGTAATGGTCATTAAAAATTTATGGTAAATTTTCTGTGAAACCTTTCTAGTAGCCATGTAATACACTTATTAAAAAGTAAATCCATTCCTTAACCTTTAGCTTTTATCCTCAACAGCAATGAAGTCTAAGTATAGATGCAATGCTAAACCATAGTTTCGCACTATGAAAACAAGCCTGAGCAAACCTGGGCTCACATGCTCCCTACTTCTCCAGAACAGACACCACCAAGAGACTGGAATTGGCTGCCATTTTAAAACAAACTGATCCATTTAAATTTTAGATTTTTTAAACAATTCAGGGGCAAACAATGCTTTATGGTCCTAGTATGCTTCAACAACAGCTGTGAAGGAGGAGAGAGAAGGGTTTGGAGTGCATAAACCCAGGGCCTGCCAGCCAAGGCTCTCCCCAGTAATTGCTAAACTATAATTTAGCACTGTTTGCAAACAGGACCCTAGTATAACTGCTTTTACTCATGTCCACCCCTTATTACTTTTGCTTTCCCATTATTCCAATCCCATCACATCTGTTTCAGAGGCAGTATCCCAAAGAAGCAAAATGCTGAAAAGAAATTATCTTTATGACCTGGCTGTGAGCCTTCAAATACTGAACTTTTGGGCTGATCCAACCAAAAAGTTCTTGCATGAACATCCCAACCTTTCCTATAATCATGTTTTCACATCCTCACTACATTTATGCTATATTTAAGTGATTAATGAATAGTTATAAGCTTTCCTAGCAATAAGCTTGCTTTTCAAAGAGACAGAAAGCCAGCAATTACATATCCCCTGCTTTTTGTTATGCGAATTCCTAGTTTGTGCTAGAATAACTACACAGAGATAGTGCTCATTTACCGCTTCAGGCTGTAACCCATGGAAACAAGGGAGAATGAGGAATCTCCACCTACTCTTGCATACTCTGTTATTATATGTACAGCACACCAACTCTTCACTGACATCACCTTCCATGCCCTACATCCAGGTGAGGCAACTGAACAAGTAGTAACAGGTCAGACAGAAAGGTGTGGAGTGTAAAAAGAGAAGAAGAGCTGCGTCAACTTTTATCCCTTCTATCCTGCCTTTCCTTTTTATCCACACAACTCCAATATGGTGAATTCTGAGGGTGGACTGTAAATGTTGCACATCACTGCAATCAGAATTACCCCTAAACTGAGTATTTTATTTTGTTCATGTAAAGCATTATAGCCACCTTCCAAGCTTCTGGAAAGATTGTGTCAACATTGAAACCTTGGGGTTATTTACCAAGTAGGAAAATGCTTTACTCTCCCCCCCCCCGTCCAAACTTAATTAAGTCGTATAGTGAAGAGCTCCCGAAAAGAACAGAACACTGAGTAATGCACGAAATAATTCCCTCGGGATTATTTGATGCTGTAACCTGCAGTACACAGGTTTCCAACCACAGGGTTGTGATCTGCGACTGAGTTGCACACCAATACTTCTACCATTTTAAAAAAAATGGAGAGGGGGATTGTTTTCAAAAAGAAGGAAAATTCAGAAGTACGATGAGATGGCAAAAGACCCCCCCCCTCCAAGGAAAGATATAAGCACGGTTTCTAAAACAGTAAGTAGGTTGAGGCTAAAAGTGGGTTCCAAGCCCTTAAAGGCTGAAGGAGATCCAGACCTGTCATCATAGTAAAGGGGGGGGGGGAGAGACGTGATTAATTTCGGAGGTTAAAAAAAAACCCAGACCGCTCTCTTGCGGAGAATGAGGGGTGCGGAGTGTCACCAATTTAAGCGAGATGAATGCAATCAATCCTTGGGAGGGGGAGGAGAGGGGGGAATTAAAAGGACGGGGGTGCGGCGAAGAGAGCAAGGGGTACATGAATGAAAATGGAGGCGCCCGGCCGTCGCGGGCGGCGGCTGAAGGAGAGAGAGGAGAGACACCGGCGCCCGGCCGTTTCTCATTCGAAGCTCATTATGCGGTGTGGAGACGGCCGGTAGTTGCTGCGTAAGGTGAGGAAGCCGGTAGTTATTTTTTTTGGGGGGGGGGAAGGAGAGCGTGCCGGGAGCGATAGTTGGAGGGGGGCTACTTTCCTTCTCTGGGCCTAAGAAGCGCCCGCAACCAAATGACGCTTGGGAGGCCGGCGGCGGCGAGAAGGAGAAGGCCGGTTACTCACGGGGTGCAGCGGTCGCTGTACTCGTTGGCGATGGTCTCGATGCCGCCGCTCCTCGCCACCGCGATGTAGCAGTTCTGGAAGCCCAGGTCGATGCCCACCACAGACATGGCTGCGCCGGGTGCGGTCCCCTTTCTTCCTCTCTCCCCCCACCCCTTGCCCGCTGCTGTGGCGGCGGTGCCTGTCGGGCGGGCGCTGCTGTCGGCTGCGGCTGTTGCTGCGACGCGGTTCCTCGCGCGCCTCGCTCGCTCTCTTCTCGCTCACTGCGGAGCAACAGCCACCAACCGGCACTTCCTCGCCTCTGCGCACGCGCGCCCACGCGCGCGCGACACCGCCAAGCGGGGAAGCCGCGAAACTCGGGCTGCGGCATCGGCTCTTTCCGCACAGGCTCTCCGGCAAGCCTCCCCGAGTTCGAGAAAGATCTGGAAAGGGGGCAAGGTGAGCAGCGGAGGGAGGGAGCGCGCGCGGGGGGGGCGGCTTCGGTCGCCATCTTGTGGCCAGAGGTCAGTACTGCTGCTGCTGTTAATGTGGTTTGGTCGCGCGGTAGGAACGTGTGACCTGGGGAAAAGTATTTCTGGGAGTGGCCTAACATGACAGGGACCGGCCCAGCCAGCAGAAACACTAAGAGAAACACTACAACTCAATCGTATTGCATAAGCAAACAGATGTTAAATGTTCCTATTGTCCAAATATATATATATATATATTACTTACAAAATAGTAATAATTAAATTTTGCATCTTGGAAAAACATGGTTGTTAGTCAGGGGACAGGGTGGAGGTGGCAGTTGCTATGCAAAGTATACATTATGGTGTGAAGCCTTTGGCCTACAATTTACAATGACCAGAAACATTTATGGAGTGGCACTGATGAGGTTTCTAGTGAAAACAGTTCACTTCAATATGGGCACAGCTAGGATCAAGCTTTTTTTTTTTGAGAAATCATGGATAAATATGCCTCCTCAAAAGGGGACATTATGGGGGGCGTGCTTTGGTTGGGGGGGGCAGAACCTGTTAATTGAGTACTTTCAATGCTTTTCAATATTTTTTGTGGTTGGGGGGGGCAGCTGGTTCCCCCTGTGCTCCCTTGGCTACACCCATGTCAGGGAATGACAGTGGAGGTTGCTTTGTTAGAGCAGATGGGATGCTGCTCCACCATTGCCCTTACCTGCCTCGTTTCTTATTTATATCCAGTCCAGCTTCCTGGACTCCTTTTTTATATGCAGTTCTGCTTGAAACGCTATGAGGTTATTTCCCACTGCTGTATTTCCAATTTACTTCCTTCTTCTTCTGTTCACACCACAGCCGGCTGGGTGTGTCTTCTTTGCTTTTCCTGCGCCAAACACCCAAGTCTGTGAAGCACGTGCCATTATTTGTGTGCAAGTATCCTGAACTGTTCACACCGATTGTGGCTTCCATTTTCAAATCACACTGAAGCTCGTCTGAGGAAAACGCATATGGAAGAGGAGCCTTTCTCCAAAAGCTACAGGATACAAATGGATTGGGTCTAATATGTGAACTCAGCTTAAAAATCCGGTGTTGGGAGTGCACTGGAGCCACAGTAAATGGAAATGTGGTCACACCCTATGACTCCTAGTCTCCACCCCAGAGTAGTCCCATAGCTGCCAAGTTCTCTCTTTTTTTAAGGGAAATTCCCTTATGCTGAATAGGCTTCCTCGTGAGAAAAGGGAAAACTTGGCAGCTATGGTAGTCCTGGAAATTTCAACAGGACAACTGTGACATAAGTCCTTGAGGACTTCAAGCTCAGTGAGTCATTTGATTAAACCATGATTGCTTATTAACTTATCATTTTCTGTAATTATACAGATTGACATAGCTTAGCAGATCTTATTTCATGTGGGTGTTAAATATTATTCTTCCGATTGTAAATCTGAAGACATGAAAGGGTTTTTCCCATTATTAAACAGCTTAAACATGTTGCAAGGCAGTGGAAGGAAGTACGGTACCTGTATTTCAATTACAAGGTAATACAAGAAAGGGGGAAGGGGAAATATGTTGTTATTACTGTTTTTAATTGTTATGTATTTTGCTACATATTTACAATAAAATCACTTTTTAAAAAAAGGGCCAACAATGACTTTTAAGAAGAATTGTATAAAAACGAACATCTTCGCACTACAGAAAAGCACATTGCCCTGATTCTCAGTGATTAATTAATTTATACATGTAAACCATGAACTCACTACTTGCACCAGCACTGCTAGATATTAATGAAAGCTAAATTCCAATGATAAGAGGCTAAACAAATATGATGTTTTGTTTTGTTATAAAAAGACACCTGGCCGATAGTAAAAATTAATTGGACAATAATAAAAAATTTATAGATTATCCAATCAATTAATCTCTAGATTGTTCACACTCAACCTCCATCCTCAATACGGGAGCAGCAAAGATCGCACAGAAATCTTACAGATCTTATCAAAGACTTCTGTGATGTATTTTGGGGAAGATGTCATACCATTGTGACATGAAACATGGTAACATTCTGACACACGAAGTGTATCACTGCCTCATGAACTAGACTGTCTTTGCAGGGGGGGGGGGAATAACCTTTGCAATGGGCAAACCAGAAAGGTATTTCAGCTGTAGTTTTATTTCAGTCATCACCTTCCTTGTCTATATGTTAAAACTTCAGGACTTTGCATAGCACTCTTCTGATCAAGGAGACCTGAATCCCACATCACTTAGAGGTTGAGGGCAGTTTTGTTCTATTGATTCCACACCCTTTAGAATCTTCCAACACTGTTAGGTAAGCAGCCAAAGGAATGCAGAACAAGGAATGTTCAAGGTTCACTGCTGTCATAGTAGCAGAAGTATTTGCTTATTATGGTTTCCCTAATTCAGGTATGGGGAACCTCTGGCCCTCCAGATGTTACTGAACCACAACTTCCATCATCCCTAGTCATTGGGAACATATGGGAGTTGTAGTTCAACACCATCTGGAGGGACAAAGGTTCTCCACACACGCCCTGATTAATCACAGCGTGGTCTCTTCCTGACAGCAGGACCAGACAAGCTCTTGCCCTTTTACAGCTATTCAGGCCAGAATCACAAAAAATGTATGTTTCTGGTAATTGCTCTATGCACACACAAACCCTACTCCCATTTGTAACTGATGGACTATGTATTTAATTTACTTTATTTTAAAAAATTACCTGCCCTTCACCAGGCCCTTCACACAGTGCCAACAATTACAATATGTGAATGTAATGAAGCTGACTACTATTGAGTCAGACTACAGTATTGGGCAATCTAGCCCAGCTCTGTCAACTCTGACTAAAAATAATGGTGTTTTTTGGAGGTCTGGGCAAATGCCCTCTTCTAGGCCCTCTCTTACGCTGGTGGGCCATCTCAGGCTCACTTGGGAGTGGTCATAGGTGCCATCTATCTGGGGCTGTTGGGCCTAGGCACCCACAAATTTTCAGTGAAGGCGCTGCCCCCCCAAGTTCTACTCAGCGGCACATGCATGCCACGGGGCGGGTGTGTGTGACATCAGCACACCCCAGGCACCCTCTGCCACGGGGGCAAGGTGGTGCACCTGGTCGTGGTGGTGCAGCAACACTCAAAGAGGGACCTGGAAGTGGAGCTGCCATTTTGATTTACCATTATGCTCAAAGAGTGCCTAGGGTAGTGACACTCTGGAGCAGGCATGCCCAAACTGCGGCCCTCCCAATGTTTTGGCCTACAACTCCCATGATCCCTAGCTAACAGGACCAGTGGTCAGGGAAGATGGGAATTGTAGTCCAAAACATCTGGAGGGCCGAAGTTTGGGGATGCCTGCTCTAGAGCACAGGTGCCTGCTCTAAAGCACAGAGGTTTGGGACTACAATCCCCATCTTCCCCGACCACTGGTCCTGTTAGCTAGGGATCATGGGAGTTGTAGGCCAAAACATCTGGAGGGCCGCAGTTTGGGCATGCCTGCTCTAGAGCACTATAGAAAAGTAAAAGGGAGTCTTGAAGACCCAGAAATCCAATGTGGTCTCAGAATAATCCACTATACTGTACAGTTTTCTAATGGCAACTGCATTGCTTAAATGTTCCTGTGTCATCCAGAGTATGTCACAAGCAACTATGTCATAGGAATCTATTGTGAAAAAAACAATTAAAAATGTAAACTAGAGAGAGAGAGAAGAAATTTCCACACCTGGTGATCTGGCAAAGCAAAGATTACTAGTCAGGGCATGTGTCAGAGGGATTTCTGTAAAACATGCCCTCTGCATCAAAGGAAGAGGTTTTACTTCCAGTACTATCTTGTACTGCATTGCAAACCGAATACTGAATGATCAGGCCTGAAATCAAGAAGTGATTAAAGGAGTAGTCACTAGATTTTCATCATTAAATCATTATTTTCTCTTTTCCGATACATATGTCAATTGACTAAAGTGGCCTCTAAGTGTTGCTGCACTGAATAAAATTAAAATGCAGTGTTTACAGATTTATAGATGTATATGAAAAGTGCCAGGAAGGGAATAAAGAGGCTAAGCTCACCACAAAATGTCATGTTGGGAGAGGCAGCCACATGATGCTGAGAGTTTCCCCAAAAGCATTGCTTTAGGGACCATCATAGGTACTGTAGCTGGGTATCTTACTTGTATTTGTCATTTTCTAGATACATTTTTGGTGATAATATTTCTTGCACCAGGTTGCTCACGGACTAGAGCTCTTTTTACAACTGTTGAGGCATTGCTTCTTCATAATCAGGTGGAAACTGAATGAAAATGGAGGTTCAATGCAGCACTTAATGCTCTTATCCATGACAAAGGTATTTCTGTCATGTTTATTCACAAGTCTTATTTTAGCAAATGTCTTTTCCAGTGCTAATTGGAAGTGTTCCGGTAAGCGGGTCCTGCCTGCTTGAGAGTTTCTAGTTGATCTCAATGGGAGGAGTCATGAAGAATTATCTAAGTACTGTATCAGTTTTTCTTCCTATTGGTTTCCTTGATCCAACCCCTTCTTTCTAGTCTATAGTGAAATACCACTGTTTCACTATAGACATAGGCCAGCACCATCAGGCTTCTTCCCCCTCAGCTGTCATCTAGGGCAGCCATTCCATCAAACTTCCTCAGTGGGGAGAGCTGTGAAGCAGTTAATTTCAACCCAGCTCCATCAGGCACTTCCAGCCCATGATCTGTGCTGGCTGTTCACATACCCTCCAAGTGTCCCAATTTCCCTGGGACAGTCCCGGAATTATAGAAGATTACTTGGTCATAAATACTAATTGTGTATTTACACATAAGGTGCATGGGGTGTTAAAGGAGGGGTAGTACCTCTGGTGGGAGACACATCTGGGATAATTTGTCCACCTTTCGTCTCCACCTCAGCTCTCAGCAGTGGCTCCTGGACGCTGTCAGTGTGTGGCAGTGGCCACACCCTGAGAATGGCTTAGATTGGCTGGCTAAACCAGGCATCCCCAAACTTCGGCCCTCCAGATGTTTTGGACTACAATTCCTATCTTCCCTGACCACTGGTCCTGTTAGCTAGGGATCATGGGAGTTGTAGGCCAAAACATCTGGAGGGCCGCAGTTTGGGGGCTAAACCAAGGGAGGGTAGCCGATGGGTCTCAAACCCTGGATGAATTAGGAACTTCCCTCTGCATGTGGCAATCTCCAGCAGATTGAGCAGATGAGACCAATAGAGTGGGTCCAATGACAAAGACAGTTTCTGCACGTGCTGCAGAGAGAAGTGAGGGACAGGTGGGGTTCATTAACCTGGGAGGGTAGCCCATCTAAGAGAAGGAAAACTCTGATCCTAAACCTCTGCTGCCTTGCGGAACATCTTCAGGAGAAGACACTAAGGAGTAAACCCTACATAAATTGGAGTGGAGCCCCTAAGACTGTTGGATGGCACCTTCTATGTCTTCTTCTGGCAACTCCTGCAGCCCAGCTGGTGCCAAATGTATTGCTCTGCTTTCCTTTAAACCACATCAGTGAGGCCAAGATGTGGGTCTTATTGTCTCGGCACCCCAGAACCTCCATACACAGGCTTGCACCTCGAGGTCACTTTGGTACTGCTAACACAGAGGTTTGATTTCATGGCCGGAGGTGCACTTCATTGTCTCTCGAGAAATACGGATGCCAACAACATTTACACTTATTCATACACTTTTTAAAAAGTCACCAATAAAATGTTATAAAGGCACAAGCAAATGAAATTGCATTCTCCTCTTCTAAAGTAGGAAAATCTACACTGTTAATGTGAAAGCGCCTTTAAAGGCTGCCCTACATAGAAAAACAAATGTTCTTATCTCTTGACAAATACAGCCTATTCTGTGAGATGAGCTGCCTTTCTGAGGGCTTCACTAGGGAACACTATAGGGGTCATGTGCCTTGCAACCTCATCCCTGTGCAGCAGGCTGTAAATCATTTTACCAGCATATTCAGTTCCAAACATTATTGCCTCCCATAAGAGCCACAACTGAGTAGCAGTGCTTATGAAAAACAAACCACTGAACATAACACCTTGTATGCTCATATACAATTCATTCCCAAGCAAAACAAGTAGGCTTTTGGTGTGTTGCCATGGTAACCACCCTGTTGAATTTCTGGACCTTTTGCCCTTAATGGTGGTCACGCTATTGCATCAACGTATTACTGCTGCTCTGATATTTTGTGGTTCCTTCTCTCCTCCAACGTCCTATAAAGGTTGCCACTGAAGTGTTATGGCTTACATGAGATTTTAAAAAAATACTTCCTAAGGTCCACAAAGGTAGGCAGGGAGGGATTTTTCAGAGGAGATGGAGGGAAAGGGAATCTGGGCATCCAGATTCTTAAATGGTGGACCAGGGCCCACAACTGATCCTCATGCCATAGCCTACCCCAGGCACCCCCAAACTGTGGCCCTCCAGATGTTTTGGCCTACAACTCCCATGATCCCTAGCTAACAGGACCAGTGGTCAGGGAAGATGGGAATTGTAGTCCAAAACATCTGGAGGGCCGAAGTTTGGGGGTGCCTGGCCTACTCAGTGCCTCCTCACACACTCAACCAGCCTTCTGGCCATGCCATAGTTTTTGGTTGAACTGAAGGCAGCACCATGTCTTTTGGGCATCCTCTGAAAGTAGGCATATGGAAACGTGGTATACAGTGGAACCTCGGTTTATGAACACCTCGGTTTATGAATTTTCGGTTTATGAACGCTGCGGACCCATCTGGAACGGATTAATTCACTTTCCATTACTTTCAATGGGAAAGTTTGCTTCAGATTATGAACGCTTCAGTTTATGAACAGACTTCCGGAACCAATTACACCCATGCTTCGGGTTAAGTACGCTTCAGGTCGAGTACTCTGCGGACCCGTCTGGAACGGATTAATCCACTTTCCATTACTTTCAATGGGAAAGTTCGCTTCAGTTTATGAACGCTTCAGTTTATGAACAGACTTCCGGAACCAATTGTGTTCATAAACCGAGGTACCACTGTACTGAAACGACTGTAGTTTTGTCCTCTCTGAAACATGCTTTCAGGGTGCTGCCAATTGAGCATCTGTTATTGCCGCAGGTTTATTCTGCAAGCGTGAAAGGACACTAGGGGAAAGGATTCTCCTGCAAGCTTGTTGGCTAGTAGTATAAGAATTAACACACTCCCACCATCTGTTGAATGAGAAGATTTTTTTCTTCCTTAATTTTCTATTTCAAGGTGGTGGAAGTCAGCCATTCAGCTTGCAACCCCGACCGTCAGACCAACACGGCTACCTACCGGTACCTGTAACTATCTCTAGACTATTTACTGAAGCTAACTGCTAAGCATACATCACTCCAGTATGAATAGATTTTTCACTGGCTCCCACTTTGCTAAATTCACTTTGCTAAATTCAAAGACCTGTTTTAGCTCTTTATACTCCGTGGCAGGGATATCTAAAGGACGGTCTTCTTCCACATGAACCAGACAGATCTTTTTCAAGGCCCTTCTTTTGGGGGCCCAACCACAGTAGGCATGTGGCTACTGGAGAGAAGGGCAACTCCCTTCTCAGGCATATCTTCCTGGCACCTTCTTTGTAATCTTTTAAGTGTCAGGTGAAGTTTTTCCTGTTCTTTGTGCCTTTAATGACTCATAGTTTATTCTCATTTCTGTTTATGTTGTCTTTATCTGAGCTAATTACCCTCTTTATTGTTTTATCTGCTGTTTTAGTTAGCTATCTCTTGTTGTTATGTTTATTGCATTTTACTACTTCACATTGTTAGCTGCCTTAAGGCTATTTGGCAAAAGGCCGGCTAGAAGTGCTATAAATACGTATGCAAGTAAGCTGTCTAGTAAGTACCATAAGCTACATCTATTCATAGCCATTTGCTTTCCTCCACATTTCTGTAATTTACACCAGAGTAATTCTATTAACTTGGAAGGGATTAGCATGGAGTTAAAGATTTGAAAATTACAACTTTTGCAAGAGCTTTGCTACCTTAATGGCTGTGGATATTAAACTGCCTCATAAAAACAGACGGATGTTTGTCTTGTCAGGAAAGCACCTCATTTCTGATTGCACTAATTAAAAAAAATCTAAAATCTGGTGCATGGATAGGGAATCTGTGGCCCTCCAGATGTTGTGGGACTACAACTCCCATTATCTCTGATCATTGGTCATGCTGGTTTGGACTGAAGAAAATTTGGACATCTGGAGGGCTGCATGTTCCCCAATGCTCTCTAGTGATGCTGATGCTGACCTTGCCTCATGGGTTCCAACCTCAGATCATTCGTGAACTCAACATGGCTTTGTCACTGTAAGTTGCCCAATTGTTAGATGAAAATAGATGAAAATAGCAGCAACCTTAGTTTTGACTTGGGAGTGAAAATGAGTGACACAACGAATACAAGTGAAAAAACGAAAGCCAGGCATCTGAAAGGAATGCACACACACAAAAACAAGTAAATGCAACTCTTTATGAAAGGAAACAAATCACGCTTTAGCTGCCTTCAAATCATTAGTGTAAATGATTAGCAGACCCATGCAAAACTTTTGATTGTTCTTACAGTACTCATCATATAATGAATGACACTTTAACAGTAGGCACAGGTGACTATTATCAGTGACTTTAGTCAGCTGATCCGCCTATTGATGGATCAATATTAAGAAATGCCTTAATTTTGTCATATAGGACCAACACCAAGGCGCCGCCTGTCCCACGAAGTACATTTGAAAAGGCTCCCCGAAAAAAGGCATTTAATCCTTCCTGGTTGTATATCTTGAAAAAGCAGTCAATGGTTCCTTTGTACTGACGTTCAGCCTCTCCACTCTGTGTTAAACAAAGTCAGATGATTGGAAAATGTACATGCTTACTATGTGGCAAGAGACTAATCTGGCATTTGGTATTTTTTATAATTTTCAGTCTAGGGTCTGATATATAGTATTAGACATTTTTGAAACTATAAGTCTAGAAACACCTCTCACTAATTTTATCTCTGTTTCAATATAAGCACCTTAATGAGTAAATGCTTCCCTGAAGTAGTTCTCTGCAGCTAAATTTAGCAAGTCTGTGATCTTCTTGTGATGTTTCTTTTAAGCTTCAGAGTTAAACAAGGTCATGTCATTCCTCAGGGTGTTTTGTAGCATGCTGATTCTTGGATAATGTCTGAAGCATATTTTTGGAACATTGTTCTTCACTGCCTTTTCGCTGAACTTCACATGGTTCCCCACCCCCACCCCCAACATCAGCAAGTACCAATCTAGACGTGTTTAGATATCCCCAAAGTTGGTAGTATGGTTTTTTTGATAGATATTTTTAAAAATGTGCTTGCATCAAAATGTTTACACTGGGGAATTTAATTTTCTTAATCTATTTTAAAAAATAGATATTTATATTGGGAGAGTCAAATAGAATTCCATATAAATCTGTAAGATATAAAAAATTAATTTCTCTTGCTTCCAAATTGGCATACTTTCTTTTCAAAAGTCTCTAATGTTGAAAAAAATCCAGAAGGAAGATTACATACAATTGCATAAATTGTTTCTCTTTTTGCAAATAAAACAGCAGTCAGGCAGACCCACATTGCTGAAATACACAGCAGACCTTCAAGAAAGCACACAACAGAGCTTAAGTTCTTTGCACCACAGGGCGACAACAGGATGGTTACTGCCCCCTTACCCCCAACGGGAAAAGAATAAAAATAAATGTATTTCTCTTAACACAAGGAAGAGGAAGAAGAAGAAGAAGAAGAAGAAGAAGAAGAAGAAGAAGAAGAAGAAGAAGAAGAAGAGGAGTAGTAGTTTGGATTTGATATCCTGCTTTATCACTACCCGAAGGAGTCTCAAAGTGGCTAACATTCTCCTTTCCCTTCCTCCCCCACAACAAACACTCTGTGAGGTGAGTGGGGCTGAGAGACTTCAAAGAAGTGTGACTAGCCCAAGGTCACCCAGCAGCTGCATGTGGAGGAACCTGGTTCCCCAGATTACAAGTCTACCGCTCTTAACCACTACACCACACTGGCTCTGCTTTGAGACACACACTGCTGCTTTGAAATTAAATCATGCAAAAGCAAAATCATCTGGTTTGCTCAGCACATCAACAGCCAAATGCACGTTTCTGACAAGCCATCTGGGCAACCACACAAATCTGTGGTCAAAATGTAGGGTCCACATACCCAGAGAAATGCCCCTCCCCCCGCCTGAGAGGGACCTGGTGATAGCACTTGTTATATGTGATATGCTATGCTGTGCAATTAGCTGATTGATAAAAATGGCTGCAGGAGCCTCTGCAAATGCAAATTGAAGGATGTCAGTGGGGGACAGGAGAAGAGTGTAGCTTTGAAATTTTTAATATTTCCCCTCCTAGAATCCCCCCCCAGGACTGTACCCCAGTTGCAGTGGCATAGGAAGCCGCTTGGGCACCCGGAGCGGCAAATATGACGCACATCCGCGGACGGGGCATCGCAACATAGCGTGCATGCTCAGCGCTGCTACATACGATGCATGCGTCGCTAAGTAGTAACACTGAGCATGCACGCTACGTAGCGGGGTGCTGGCACCGCTGCTTGCGCAGCCCCCAAAAGATGGAGCTGGGAGCGGGCCGCCCCCTCCACTCCCCCCCTTGCTACGTCCCTGCCCAGTTGCCCTTCTAGATAGGCCTCCCATGCTTAGACAGTAGCAAGTATATGTTGTTTACCTGCATCATCATGCGTCTTCTGACAGTGTCAAAGGGGTATGACAGTATGCCAGAAAATACAGTCACAGCTTGAGCTATTGCAAAAGATACGATAAATGGTGTTTCTTTTGGATTTGGCAACATTCCCTAAGAAGAGAAAAGAGAAATAAGAATTCACTGGGGTATCTTGAGAATCTAAATGGAAAAAACAGATGCTGTCAAATTGTTATATTGCTTCAGAATTTCCTAAGTGCATTGTATTTTGAATGGATTATTTTACATGGTCAGTGTAACTGGAAGCATATTCTTTTCTCCTTTTGTTTTACGCTTTACACATGGCAAACAAGCCAAATGATTTTTTTTTGGGGGGGGGGCAAATTAAGATTGCAACATATGCACATTTAACTTGTGCGATTGAAGCCTTACATGCTTGGCAGCTGGCCAGCTGATATCACACAAATTAAAGACACACAAGACAGAGTCTCACGCGGGCTTTGGGAGGCTCCTGCAAGATCTCTCGCAGTCTGAACGAGACTGTCCCGAAGCCTGGTTAGCACCTCTTAGAGCTTAAAAGCTGTCTCTGCAGCAGGAAATCACAAGAGATTTACTTCTAAATAAAAATGCATAGGATTCATCTGTGAGTCACATTAATTAAATAGTATAAAGTGTTTTATCCATACATATGAGCACCCCCATGTCCAATGAATACACTGAGATCTTGATTGTAAGGGCTGCCCAATTTAACGGTCAACTTGCTTTCTCATTTTAAATCAACAGGGCAGCCATTGTGAGCAAAGGAGCATCATATTGCATCAGACCTCTGGGCTTCAGGAACCAATTAGCAAATTGGGACAAATAAATGTGTAGAAATAATTAGCTTTAAAACAAGTGTTATCATCAACCATTAGGTCAGTGTTTCTCAACCTTTTTTGGGCCACGGCACACTTGTTCCATGAAAAAAAATCACGAGGCACACCACTATTAAAAAAGTTAAAATTTTTAACTCTGTGCCGCCCTATATTGACTATATAATTATGACTGTAATTTATTCTGTATTTCTTCCTCTCCCCGCTTTTTAAATACCAGTAAATGAAGCCAAAAGAGAGACAGCAGTGCTTAAATGCACAGATGTTTAAATGCACTTACTTGCAGGCATGCTAAGGTAGATTTCATTTGGAGGGAGGGGAGGAGAGGTGGAGAGAGGGAGAAGGGGAGGGAGCGCAGCCCAGAGCCGGCTCCACTCGCACTCTATTGTTCCAGGCACCGAGGCGAGTGGGGGTGGGGAGAGAAAGAAAGAAGCTGCAGGGAAATAAACCGGCAGTTGCTTACACGCGCGTAAACGGGTGCCGCTTTATTTCCCTGCACGGAGGAGGGAGGAAAGCTGGAAAGCTCCGCGAGGGAGGAGGGAGGAAAGCTCCGTGAGGGAGAAAAGCCCCGTGCATCCCCTCTCCCTGGACTGAAAGAAAGAAAAGAAAGCCGTAGCTGCTTACATGCGAGTAAGCGGCTGCTGCATTCTTTCCCTGCAGGGAGGAAAGCCCCGAGTGTCCCCTCTTCCTGCACGGAAAGCAAGCGGCAGCCGCTTACATGCGAGTAAGCTGCTCCTGTTTTCTTTCCCTGCAGGGAGGAATGCCCCGTGAAAGATTGGCGGCTGCCAGGCATCATGGCACACCAGCCAGCGGAACAGCGGTTGAGAAACGCTGATGTAGTAGATTTATTAAATTTATAAAATAATAACAAACTAAAGGAATACAAACCAAATTGGGCATGTCTTTTATCTTTAAGTCTTAGCTCTCTGTTTCCGCAATAGGATTAATAATATCTTAGCTGATAGGATAAATACTGTAAAATGCATCTATAATAAAGGTGGCAAATAAACAATCCTTTTTTTTAATGGGAAAGGGTGAGTTTGATCAGAAAACTTACTTTTATGGTGTCATAACATCCAAAATAGGATGCCCGATATACAATGATCCCCTGTACTGAAACACCAAACCCTTGATATAGGCCAGTAATGCCATCTTTTTTTGCAATTTTAGTAATACAGTCAGCAAGGCCTTTGAACTGTCGCTCTGCCATACCTAAAATGAAAGAAGAAATAACAAAACTAGGGGAGCACTTTAGCTCTAAGCACTCCTCATAATGAACCGGGGAACTATTACTATTAATTCATT
Source organism: Zootoca vivipara (assembly GCF_963506605.1). Lineage (NCBI taxonomy): Eukaryota > Metazoa > Chordata > Lepidosauria > Squamata > Lacertidae > Zootoca > Zootoca vivipara. The sequence goes on along the minus strand of NC_083284.1, from coordinate 30,968,596 downwards.
TTTTAATCATGTCCTTCTTCCCAAAGGAGCCCAGGGAGCCATACCACAGGTAAAACATCATGAAAAACATTTTTTCAAAATAAATGCAACAATTTTCAGCTGCTGAAAACCTACTACCCATCACATACTAAACAGTTGGGTTGAAATCCCCCCCCCCCCGATTACATCAAAATGATGCTAATGGAGGGAAACAAATGTGTATCTCTAGGAAGGGAGCTCCATAAACTGGGGCACCACCACAAAGAAAGCAGAAACACAAACTGCCAGTCTCAGCACACAACCCTTAAAATATGAAGATGAAGCTCTTACCTTTTCCAATGTCCGCACCTAACCGGGTCCGTGCAAAGTCTAATGGATATACCACACACAATGAAGTTGCTCCAGCTGCTCCACCAGAAGCCAGATTTGAAACAAACCACCTCCAGAACTGAAAAGGAAAAAGCGCTGAGTTCAAAAACAGGGGTTGTAACAACCCTCCATTTTTATTTATTTATTTATTTATGCAAATACCTGAAGCAATGGTGCGATGACACAAGCCTGAAATTATGGGATTTTTTTTACATTCCCAATGGTGACGTTTGAATATAAGCAAATAAACAGTGTTCTATGGAATTTAAGATTTGACGGCAACATTTTAGTTGAGGGAATTCAAGATGGAGTTTCTTCTTGCAAATTCCCATGAGAAAATCCACAACTTGTGTTGCAAAGGGCGCACCAAACTCAAGACTTGGTGGCGAAACTTGGCTTGTGTGTAAAACAAATTTTAGACAACCTGAGGCTCTTTCACAAAATCCATCCCAACACAAATTGTGCCATGAAAATTGAGTAACAAAGGAACTTCAAAGGGAGAAAGAAAGATGAAACCAGTGAATTATAATTCATCAAGAGGTTCAGTGTAGTCTCAAACCTGTAGTTTGAAGCAGGACAAAGTTTTTTTTAAAAAAATATTACACTTCATGATAATTGGTTTACCGATGCCAAGATGTCTGTGTTATCCTCAACTGTTGTATGACTGACCACATTAAATTATGCAATTACTGGTATCACTGTCACTGTACTTCCTGAATTTCATTTACCTGTGACCACATTGTTTATCTTCTCCCCTTTCCCATGTGTGTATCTATTTATACACAAATATGTAACTCAGGATAACACTTCATGCATCTGATGAAGTGGACTATTTAGTATTTCTGGTGCCACAAGTTATTTTTGAATAACTAGGTTAAGGTTGTGTTTTGAAGTAGAAGATTTTTTTGGTTTCTTTACATTTTGGGGGAAGGTTGAGTGGTAGTCCACTGAGTTTTATCAGAGTAGACCTATTAAAATTAATGGGCCTAATTTAAACGGGTCTACCCTTAACTTATAGGGACCCAGGTGGCGCTGTGGGTTAAACCGCAGAGTCTAGGACTTGCTAATCAGAAGGTCGGCGGTTCGAATCCCTGCAACGGGGTGAGCTCCCGTTGCTCGGTCCCAGCTACTGCCCACATAGCAGTTTGAAAGCACATCAAAGTGTAAGTAGATAAATAGGGACCGCTCCAGCAGGAAGGTAAACGGCGTTTCCGTGCGCTGCTCTGGTTCGCCAGAAGCAGCTTTGTCATGCTGGCCACATGACCCGGAAGCTGTCTGCAGACAACGCTGGCTCCCTCGGCCTATAGAGTGAGATGAGCGTCGCAACCCCAGAGTCGGACACGACTGGACCTGATGGTCAGGGGCCCCTTTACCTTTACCCTTAACTTAGTTAAATATCACCCAGAATCTTTTGGCACTGGCATTTACAACTTTACAGTTTCAATGGGAGTTATTACACACAAATAACTAAAGCTAGATGACAACTTCAATATTCAAGACACACATTGTTGAAACTATTTATTTGAAAATATAACAGTATGATAATATTAAAAAAAATCAAAACTATTTTACCCTTTGGAGCATTTATATCACAAGGTACGAATTTCATGTTCTTTCAGAGTAAGAGCTTTAAAACTGAAATGGCTTGCATATGAATTTACTGGTATATACCAGTAATACTGACAGAAAATCAGCATGCAATGCAAGGTATTAAATCCAAATGCAGGGTATTTGTAAGTGGTTTTAATTATGAAATGGTACCAGGTGCTTTATATGACAAGTTTTTGGCAATGCAGAAGGCACTGGGAGGAAAGAAAATGAACCAGCTTGTTAGAAAAAAATCGCTTTAAAAAATCCCATGACAGTATCAAACAAAGATTACATAGCAATAAAAGATGTCCCCAAAATACATATATAGTATATTATATGTCATATAACAGCCTTTTTGTATTCCTGAGGCAATTGTATGTTGTTTGACCCCCTTCTCAAACTGTGGAATGTTAGGGCTGATTCACAATGACTGCTCTCCACATAAAATGGAGGGCACCCTTTGTGTGCCTGCGTGCAGCACCCACAATCCTACATGACTCCCAGCAGAGCACTCCTGGACCGCCTCCCCAAGTCGCAAACCTTGAGGTTCCTGCCAAACCTCAGCTCATAGTACCAATCGTGACTGGGGAGGCGTAGCTAGGGAAGAGGTTCAAGTAGGGTTGGCTCCTCTCTTTAAGCTGGTTCACAAAATCCCTGTCATTTGGGATCAATTCACACATTTATTTTGCTCCATAAGAAATACTCCCATGCATATGGGAATGATATGAATCAGAAACAGACAGCAGTAATTTCCACAGCTGCAACAGGGACTAAAAATCCTGTGTAAAGTGCAATGCCAATTCACTTTGCTTTGATGTTGAAATCACGGCCTCACACATTACTGTGCATGAGTGTTGTTGTTTTTTGCCGGGTGTGTGTGTGTGTGACAGCAGCCCAAACTTATATCTGAACTAGTCCTGTTGCTGAATGTGTGAACAGTCTCCACTGATTTTTCTTTTTTTAAAAAATATACTTACAGTGCTTGATTTGCAATGGCACTTTCACATGCACAAATTTTCATGTTATGCTGCAGTCACAGAGTGATGAACAACAGCGATGTGTAAACCTGCCCTTAAAGACTGCCTTTTCAGTATTCCTTTCGAAGGAGGCAGCTCTGCACTCTGATGGTGTCCTTTGAAAATACATGCATCTACCTTTACAGATCAAAAAAGCATAGCTGGGGAACAGTCAGTACCATCAGCACTATTAAAAGAAAACCATTTCAAAACTGCTGCTTTACGCCTCTGCATACCATGTGACTGGTCAAGTTGAACAGGTTTGGAGAGCTCCAGGAATCAGTGAGAGGATTGCTTGCTCCACTTACTAAGAGCAATTGGTTTTTTCATTTTGGCTTAAAGTACCAGCTGGACTTTCTTTTTTAAAAGATAAATTCAGATAAAGAATGTCTTTGTAAATAGCATGATACTGAGCTTCAAGTAGAAACATCCTATACTAATAAGCTCATTCTTCAGAGTACAGACTTGCATTGCTCAAATAGCACAATTCACAAACAAGATGGAGGTTATTAGCAGGCTAAAACTCCAACATATCCCAATGAGGACTGAGCGTGCACAGTAACTTTGGGGCACCAGCCTACTTGTAGGGAGGAGAGCAGGAATGAAGTTCACACAATTACTCATATTCATTAGCTTTTTTTCTTAAATACAAATTCCAATGCCTCTTCTATACACCACCTATTGAAATGTACTGTATACTATTAATAATTCAAAAGGATACCCCAATTTCTTCATGTTTGGACCAAGCAAAATGGTTTGGGACACATCAGCAATAAACAAAATGTTAGACCACATTTACCTGTTTCTCTTTATCCACTCCAGCCATGAAAATCTGCTTGTATTTGTCCTTAAAAGCAAAGTTTAGGGCTTGAGTTGGGAAGTACCGGATAACATTGGCAAGATTGCCACGCCAGAAGCTGGCAAATCCTACAGACAGAAGATTAAAAATGTATAGTTGGCATGATCTTAAATTGTTTCTGTTGCATAACTACATGTTTATGTGTACTGAACTTGGATCTATTCATATGCTTGAAATGGAACTTGTGGAATAAGTGAATCCATAGAGAGTTCAATGTGCAGTGATCATCCAATTCTTTCACCTTACATCTAGCTTCCTTATAATTCCCTATAACAACTCAGTACTGATTTTTTAAAAAGCAGAGAAAGTTGCAAACCCTGGAAAAAACAGAAGCTCAGCTCATCGATAGCAGTAAGCTGGATGCTATTAATCCTTTAAAGAGCCAGAGTTAGCAAATAAGCAGCAGGAAATAGAAAGTACACTGTGATGGTAAAGCATGCTAAATCTGTGTTTGATCGCCATCAAATATACAACCTAGTCTTAGTAAGATAGTACAGTACAGCTGTTTTTTAGGTTATGTTTTCACCACCAGAGGGGGTACTAAACCCATTTTAATAAGGAGTGGTGGACTTGGTTTGCAGTACATTGGAGGCATACATGCATAAATTTTAAATAACTAGAATTAGCCAAACAATAATTATTTTAGACATTCTGACCACCGTGCTGTTCCGGCTCAAGTGATCTTGCTAAGACTCAGGTGATGCAGTGTGTTAGTGCCTTACTAAGTAAAAACTAGATCAACAAAAGGAATTATTTTGGAGGAAGAGATTTGCTGAGAGCTGGGGAAAGTGAAGGCAAAACTAGGTTTGAGGAAGATCTGAAGAGGCAAAAGAAAGGGAGACAGGCAGACCTGGATTAAACTACATATGTATTTTAAGAGGAAATAAGAGCAGCATTTGAGAACAGGAAAAGTCGATCAAAGGGACAAATGGAAATGTTTAGGACCCCAGAAGCCGAGGTCTCACTGAAGGAATGTAAAGAGAGCTGAAAAGGAGCATGAAGCCAAGCAATACAAAAGCTTGTGAGCACCATTTAACTGGAAGGGAGGAGGGAGGAATAATTATTGGAAAGATATGAGAATCTTGGTGAGGTCAAAGAGGGCAATTTTACAGGATGAGTTTAGATCAGTGGAAAATGAGTTTAACATGCAAGTAAGATCTGCTCAGGACGCGGGTGGTGCTGTGGGTTAAACCACAGAGCCTGGGGCTTGCCGATCAGAAGGTCGGGTGAGCTCCCATTGTTCGGTCCCAGCTCCTGCCAACCTAGCAGTTCGAAAGCACGTCAAAGTGCAAGTAGATAAATAGGTACCGCTCCAGCGGGAAGGTAAACGGCGTTTTCATGCACTGCTCTGGTTTCACCAGAAGGGGCTTAGTCATGTTGGCCACATGACCTGTCTGCGGACAAAAGCTGGCTCCCTCAGCCTATAGAGCGAGATGAGCGCGTAACCCCAGTCATCCACGACTGAACCTAATGGTCAGGGGTACCTTTATAAGGTCTGCTCAAGACAAAAAGTACTCAAAGGATGGACAAGTGTTGCATCTGCAGGCATCAAGGTAAATAATGGTAATCAATAACGGGCACTCTATATATTCTGATGGAAAACAAGGCTTCTGCAAACTTTCAGTAAGATAAAAGATCTGTATTGTTGTGACATTGCAGTTCAGTACAAGTTGTAAGGAGACGGCTTACACTGCAGGACAAAGTACTGTATTTAAATTTAAAGTGATAAGCAAAGTATTGCTTCCAAGATTAGTGGCTGCCAAGACAGGAGTGCAAAAGATAGTTATGAAAAAAAGTTAAAACCAATGTTTTTACTAATAAGAGCAAGCAGGGCATGATTCCTGTTTTATTCAGTAGCTCAGCAGACCATAAATGAAGGACATACTTTCAACATTTGATGAATAGTAGATAATTATGTTCATTTTTGTGTTCATATTTTATTAAAGTTATGTAACTGAATGACATGGAACATAAAAGTCTGAGCAGTTGGTAATCCATATTTCATTCAACTTATAGAACAAATTTTAGCTCGCGCCCAACATTTAATATGACAACCTTCAATCTGTAGTGTTTAAACAAAGACAATAAAATGCGTCAGGCATTCATTCTCAGAAGAACATCTTCTATCATGTAAAATAACTCTAAAACGGGAACCAAATGTTTCATGTTAAATGCACAAAGGTATCACAGTTTGAGAGTCATCAATCCATGGTATGAACTGCCAATTAAGTTTTGAAATAACTTCAAGATACATATTCCTTTACTAGGTCCAAAAGCCCACTTCACATTTAGGGATAACATATTTGTATTGTCCTATATCACCTTACTACCCAAAAACTAGCAGTCTAGTTCTACACAGGTTGTTCTGGTATGTCCTGCTGAGTTCCGTAAAACATTTCTTAATAAAAGTGGTTTAGGACTGCAGCTAAAATGCTCAGAATCTTTGCTTCATGATGTGGGCTCCAAATAAGCCAGGCTAAATATTTTGCTGGTAAAACAGATATTGAAGGCACGCTAAACTACAAATTTAGTGCACATTAATACTATACTGTAAACACACAGCAAGGAAACAGATTTCATGCCTATTGAATTAAAGGTATATGGAGGTACTTAGAACAAGTTGTTTAGAGGACTTGTAGTTTTAGATTTGCTACTTTCCTAATCAAAGCAGCAGGACCCAGGTGGCGCTGTGGTTAAACCACTGAGCCTAGGGCTTGCTGATCAGAAGGTCGGCGGTTCAAATCCCTGTGATGGGGTGAGCTCCCGTTGCTTGGTCCCAGCTCCTGCCAACCTAGCAGTTCGAAAGCACGTCAAAATGCAAGTAGATAAATAGGAACCGCTACAGCGGGAAGGTAAACGGCGTTTCCATGTGCTGCTCTGGTTTGCCAGAAGCAGCTTTGTCATGCTGGCCACATGACCTGGAAGCTATACGCCGGCTCCGTTGGCCAATAATGCGAGATGAGCGCGCAACCCCAGAGTCGGTCACGACTGGACCTAATGGTCAGGGGTCCCTTTACCTTTTTAATCAAAGCAGCACTGTAATAGGAATCCGCAAACACAAAGAGCTGCTTACACTGACAATTATAATTTAAAAATATGAACATTCGTACTGTAAAATTTATTTTTATAAAAAACAACAACACCCTTAGAATTCACAATAAGAGTAGCGGCACAAAAATACATGGCACAGGTCAGTGTAAAATGTTATAATAATTATTTGGAGAAAGATAACCACCTATGAGATCTTCAACTATTATTCCAGGATGTCAAATTAAGTTTCTATTCTACGCAATGACCTGGGAGTAAGTCCCACTGAACTAAGTGGGGCTTAGTTCCAAGCAGACGTATCTAGGATCAAGCTGCATGTGTTGTGCAGTGGGAGTCTTGTATTTCTGTTGGTTAGAAAAGTAGGAGTATATATTACAGAACAAATCCTTGCTTGCTGGGTGAATATATTCCCTGTTAGCTGAAATGTGAGCATGTTGTATTAATTTTGCATGTGTAGATAGGTCAGTATGAATTAGGGAAACCTGGCGTTGTGGAAGCAGCCAGGAAGGTGATGGGAGAGTTGTACAATTGGGGGGGTGGGAGGATGTAAAAAGGATATTATGCACTATGTACTCTGGAGCATGTGCAACTGTTTGGTTGGAATGAAAACAATATAGGAATATAGAAGTGAGGCCTCATTGGAAGCACACAGCCCTTAAGGGAAAAGATTGGGAAAATGTAAAAGCTGCAATATTGCCTTGGAGAACACACACACACACACACACACACACACACAGAGAGAGAGAGAGAGAGAGAGAGAGAGAGAGAGAGAGAGAGTATTCAGAGTATTAATAATAAGTATTTGTTTTGTGCTAGGTATTCACAGAACTTAATATTACATTTCCCCACAATCTTTTACAACCGCCTAAAAAAGTAGGCCAGAATTATTAGCCTCTTATTGCAGCTGGTGGGGGGGGGGGTTGGCACAACAGAATTGCCTCCAAGGCCACTTATTTCGTTTAGTTGAGGCACAATTTAAACAAGGGACAATGTTTGTGGCTCTCACACCACGCCAACCCTTCAAGGAGGGCCTATTCTTTGGGGAAGACGTACCTTGCTCCCGAGGGATGCGCACAAAACAGTCTATCATGCCTTTGTACTGCTGGTCAACCCTGATCTGCTTGGATGAGCCCTGGACCTGCAGCAGCAGTTTCACACGCTCAATGGGCGCTACTGCCGTCTTGGAAATAGCTGCCGACACCCCGCCTATCATGAGGTCTTTCCCGAAGGAGACAGGGTCGAAAAGCTGCTTCCCCTCTGCAGCCTGCATGTTGTCGACTGGGTGGGCACAGGGGTTTGGGTGGAAATGGAGGCCCCAAGTGGCATCCCCCAGCACCAGGCAACACTTCTAACTGCCACTGCTCAGGAAGAGCCAATGGAGTCCCCCTCCCCCAACCGGATCAGAAGCATGCATTCTCAAGCCACATGACCCAGCAGCGCCCAATCACAAGAGCTTTTCTTCCTGGGCATCCCTTCTCAAAGATGATTCTGGGCCTCCTGGAGATGGAAGTTAGTAACTTCCTCTGCTAGCAAGGGCCTAGAAACCAGCAAAGCAGGCACCGGGAGAGGGACATTGCCTGAATAATGACGATGGGCTCCTCCGAACGCAGTTTCTCCAACCAAAGGTTAACAGGTGTTCAAGCTTTGGCTGTTGAGCAAAAAACAGAAGTTTGGCTGGCAAGATATCCCACTAGGGCTCGTGGAATTCATTTTAGGACTAAAATATTTCAGACTGGCTTTTAAAGGCAGCACTGTTACTGTAGGGGCAGGCGTCCCCAAACTCGGACCTTCAGATGTTTGGGACTACAACTCCCATCATCCCTAGCTAACAGGACCATGGGTCAGGGATGATGGGAATTGTAGTCCCAAAACATCTAGAGGGCCGCATTTGGGGGTGGCTGCTCGAGGGCCTGACTCAATCAATCCATCCCCACTTAATTCAGCATTCTTGTTGCATTTCTTACCGTAGAAGAGACTTTCAGCAGTGTTGTGGGTTCTAGAATTATGCAACAACAATTATGCAACCAAAATTTAGTGGTACAAAAGTTAAGAGGCCACAGAGTCTTTATTTTTATTATTTTGGAGAATTATGACCAAGCAAACCCACAAGGCTGTTAAGATTACCTGAGGCAAAGATGGGGAACCTCAGACTAGAGTTCCCATTATCCCCAATTGTTGGTTATGAGTGGGGCTAATGGGAATGATAATCCGGTATGTTTTAAAAGGCCACAGGTTCCCCATCCCTGGCCTAGGAGATATTTCTGCAGTAAGAGAAGTGATGTTTCCAGTTAAGTTGCGTAATAATTAGTAAACATTAAGAATGAATGCAGTAACTGGGAATCTTGTGTGAATGGTGCAAGATTCTTCTGCCAGCCCCATAAGATCAGCCCACAATGTTAAGCAGATGCCCTTAACCCTCTGCAGAGGCTTTTGTGCATATAGGGAGCTTATGGGGAAGTGGAAATGCTGGTTGTGTGACCTTCCTCCTGCTTGTGAAATGTTGTATACAGTCCCATATGAGAGTATAAAAATATACAGGACACATTCTGCAAATATGTGTCTTTATTGTAAATAAATAAAATAAAAATAGTTTATACAATTTTTTGAAAGCAAAATGGTTATTTCCTTCTGATGTTTGCCGCAGAGCATCAATAAGGGCAATGTTACTTTATAACAAGTAATGTTTATTCATTCACATAATTATACATAACATCATTTATTGTATAAAATATTATAGCCCTTTAATGTAAGGTAGTCTTCCCCCCCCCACTGTGTAAGAAAAAAATCAGAAAAAGTTCAGGTGTTGTTTCCCCCCCCACTGATCTTTAATATATTCCATTGCATGTGTAGAATACTGTACACTATGTAATATATTAAACACTAGCTGGCCCTGCACGCGTTGCTGTGCGTTAGTCTGTGAAATGGAGGGTAATAGCCCCCCTTCAGATCCCCCTGAGCCTCAGAGTCCCCCTGAGTCGAGGCGAGACACTGTGGAGAGGGCAGGTTTCATCCCTGTGTCTCCCTCCCCCCGTTCTGACCCATTACGTATCCCTGCCCTCTATTGCCCCCCACCTCCACTTGGCCTGGTCTGGAAAGCGGCCTAGTCTGCAAAGCCGAGGGGAGATATTGTAAATGGGGTGGGGGGTGGCCACTGCAAATATCTGAGGACTTAAACTGGGGAGAGAAAGTGCATGGTTGTTGTTGTTTTTTTAAAAAAAGACACAGAGGCTTACAATCAGTTGTTTCTCCTAAAATAAGACATACCCATAAAATAAGCCATAGCAGGATTTCTAAGCATTACACAACGGCCACTAAATTATAAAGCGAAAACCCCTCTCTGTGCCCCCAAGAGTGTGTTAGGAGAAATGATGAACGACTGCCTAATGCTGCCAGGCGTTTATTAATGCAGCCGCCGGGAGAGGCTTTGAGCTTGGGGTGGAATGGCTGTTTCGGTGGCTGTTGGACAGTTGCTCCCCCCAACCTACGTCAGCCCATGTCCTATTTGGGCTTCTCCTCCCCCCACCTCCCACCCAGGGCTCCATTCGGGATAGTATTTAAAGGGCTGTAGAGCCGAGGCCTAGTCTGTAAAATGGAGCCAAGGCCTCCTGTTTTACAGGATCTCGTGGCGGAGGTGGGGTTTGTGGGTTATCCCCCCCCCCCAGGCCTAGTGGAGGCCTAGCAGCCTGGCAGGGCCTAGGGGTTTGATAATGGCCGACTTTCAGTTGCTTGGTTGATGATGTCATTTGATTTGTGGGTGTGGCTTAGATTTCACAGGAAGGGAGGGGGTGTACTGTGGGAGGAATTCCACTTGAGGGCGCTGTTTGACTTGGTGGAAAAGCGGGTCAAATCCTGCCAAGGTGTGTGATTTGAGGTTTTTCATGTCCCCTACAACCCTTGGGGAGTGGCCTGAATCGCTGTGTCAAAATTTCAGGACGATCGGTCAAGCGGTTACGGAGAACATAGCGGCCGTCAATTTCAAGATTTTTACATTTTTATATATATAGATTACACTCCCTAAGTTGGAAGTCCAGAAGTGTGTGTGTGTGAAACTGAGTTCTTTACGGCTGTTCATTTTCACAAAGTGCCCCACAGATCGCTGCCCCTGCCCAACTGCATTTTTAACCTGAGGAAAGTGTAACAGATGTTTGGAGCTTTTAAACCTTGCAAAAAAAGAAACTCAGCTCTGAGAATGCAGATCTACATATGGTTCATGTGTACAGATTCTTCTTGATCACAGCGCTTATGTGCAAAATTTGTTGCAAGGCAGTAAAGAGAAAATCACAACTTGCTTATATTTTTTTTTAAAATAAGTAATTTGAAAAGTCAGTCTACTCAGAATACTGTTGATGACACCAAAGTATTATTATAAACATTTGAAAAGTTATTCATCAAGGAGATTATTCTAGAGGAACACTTCAAAGAGCTTCAGAACAAAACCATAATTTAATTCTTATTTTTGTGCCTTAAGTGTGCTGGAAGGTTTATGATGGTCGTATAAGTAAACAAATTTACAGAGCTAAGCCAAAAGATAGCTTAAAAGCCAGTTCAACAGCAATCTCTGTAACTGAGTCATGAAAACAGACATAAAACTCCCGAGGCTTGGGATCTATGAAGAGTCTCCTGTAAAAAATAAAAAAAACCTTTGTGTCAGAACAAGGTCTTTAGGCTATTCTAAAAACAGTCTGTGCTTTTGTAAGGGTTTAATAAAGAACTAAAAATGGAATAACTATACAGCAGTACACGCTGAGCTTTCAAGATGTTCTTTGCTTGGTATATTTATGCACATTGAATTGATCCTCTGCTATGTTTTCAATCCTTTGTGGTACAAAAGTTAAAAATAGATAGCTGCATTAGGGAAGGGACTAAGACCACCCATGTAAAAGTTGCTGAATTACAAACTTTGGAAAACAGAAGTTTTGAGGATTTGGGCAGTCCATAAAACAGGAAAAAAGGTATTATTGCTCACTTACCCCACAACCCAGTACATTATAGTTGGTGGAGGTTTCTTTTGGTCCGTCCAGTTGTCAGGAGAACATTCAAACAACACCCCATGTTCTTTCACTTGATGTAGGCCAGAATTTGCTTTTTTGCGATCTGAACTTCTAGTACCTGCAGTCTTTTTAGCCTGTAATGAAAAACAAGAAAGTAAGTGGGCAGTGAAATCTGAATTAGCATTATGAGCAAGGAATAGAAACCTTGCTTTCACTGTCTGTGATAAAACATAGATCAAATATTTTCTGAAATATTATGACTAAGGACATTTTTACACCTTTTGATAAACAGCTGTCCACACTGGCTGAAGTCACACATCAAATTCAACCATAGCTTGTTTTTAACTAAGGGTTAATGTGACCACACAGTGTTCTTGGTGCACACTCCTGAAAGGTGCTAATGTTGCGATGTCAGGAAACAAACCAGAGTCTGGCTTTTTGAGCTGTCTGAATATGGGCTCATTGTTTGTTTCTCTCCAAACAAACCATAAGCAGTAAGACAAGAACAAACCTTAGTTACTGCTCATGGATTGTTTGGAGAGAGCAACCATGCTCAGTACTACTTTTCTATAAAAGAGGTGCCAGAACTCACCATTACCACTTCCCTTGTTCTCTTATAATGGCAATGGCACCTACTTGAGAAGTGCTGGAACTGAGTTCCGGTAAGTTTCAGCTGAAAAAAGCCCTGACCATGCTGGATTCAGACATTACAAAAATCCAGATTCTGGCTTGTTTCCTGGCAGTGCAGTACATTTCAGCAGCATGCATCAGCACAATGTGTCTTCACATTAAATCATAGTTTGTTTTAAACTATGGTTTAATGTGATGTGTGAACCAAGAAATAGCTGTCTACTCAGCTACAGCTAGAATTGAAAAGAAATTTTCAGACTTGGGAAGTATAACATTACAGTACTCTGATTTCTCTTCTAAGTTGAATGTTTGCTTCCAAAGCGACGTTGCTGCAGACATAAAGAATAAAACTAGGCATGGTGCCATAGCTAAGGAAATATAAATACTGAAGAAAATGGTCATTAAATATACTTCTCAGCTGGATTTTCTTACTAAAGTTAGCAGCTGAAAGAATTCGCTTAAATCACATTTTATCCACTTTGTTCGGCTCTCATCTTATACCAAAAAAGGTTATATCCGTGTTACATACATATAGTAAAGCTGATTTAATTTTCATACTGACCATTGTGCTAAAGCAGTCCTGATTAAAGAAAGTTGACAATGCAGCAGCCTGGTTCAGATGTAACATCAGACCATAATAATCAAATCCTCTCTTGATTTCATGAATGGTAGAATCAATCTTTCCTGGGAGCTTAAATTCTATGTCTCAACCTAACACAAATACCATAGTTTTTTGTTACAAGAACATGCCATAGCACGCTGCAGACTTAGTGCTCCCCTCTCTTCCTTGCTCCCCTCTCCTTGTACTTATGAACTGTAGAAGGGTGTGTGTAAGCCCAGTACTTGCTACAGCTCATTATTGTAACAAGAAACCATGGTTTGTTGTCATATCTGAATGAGACAGAGTGAATTACTTGGAAGTACTGTACAGACTTTATAACTCTGCAAATTCTGGCTCTACCATTATTTAAATTGAGATTAGATTTCATTAATAAACAGTTAATTTTGCCATAGTAATGCGGTTAAGAAGTTAAATTTATTTTTAAAAGTGAATTTATCCCCATTTTAAGAGAAAAGAGTTATGCTGCAATACTATACTCACTTATCTGGGAGAAAGTCCCATTGAATTCAGTAGGGCTTACTTCTGAGTAGCTATGTATTCCCTTGTTAGGAACAAAAGAGTTTCCCCATAATTAAAGATAATGATGCATACTTCACTTGTTATAGTTTGTTGAAAAATGGAACGGATGGAAAGGCAACAGCGATGGAAATTCTTGATGAGCTGGGGATGGATAGTTCCACTCAGCTGTGCGACTTCAGCATGTGTTGGAGTGATAAAAATTCCATGCATTGTTTCTAGAGAAATATAGTGGAAGAGAGTGTTTTCAGGACCAGATGTCAACCTTCAAGAGCAAAAGAAAATAGTTAATCAACCATCACCTTTTTACAATTAAGAACACAACCCCTACTGTGCAAAGCAAACACATCAGCTATAACATAGTAAGGCGTGGCTTGTTTCTATACAAATTAATTGTGAACATAGGTGGTGCTTTATTGAAATAGTCATGGGCAATAGTAAATTAATTAAAAAACCCAAATAGACTAAAATATTCAAGTGATATTTTCTAGATTGATATTCTACATCTAAAAGCTAACCTGTTCAATTAAAAAGTGATAACTGATAGGATATTTCAGTGTGTATGCTTAGAAGTACTCTCCCATCAATCTCTGTACTTATCAGCAGGGAAGAGAGATGGGCACTGTCTTTGGTGGCTTATAAAGACAGAGGAGAGCAGAATCAGCCTTTATAATCATTTTGGCTTGACTTCCATGTACAGTCAAACCTTTGTTCCCGAATGGCTTAGTTGCCAAACAAATAGGCTCCTGAACACCACAAACCCGGAAGCAAGTGTTCTGGTTTGTGAATGTTTTTTGGAAGTGCAGGAAGCTCCTGCAGCCAATTAGAAGCCACACCTTGGTTTTCGAACAGTTCCGGGAGTCGAACGGACTCATGGAACACATTAAGTTCTAGAATCAAGGTACCACTTAGGTCTGAGATAAATTTTTGCTGCACTGCTGTGAAACACGGGAGGCATTTAGTGAGCTGAGATGAATTTGAGTTTTCATTAGCTGTTATATAATAATATAATATGGAAATGTTCAACACTACGCACCGTGAAATATATTACAACATATTGCTATAAAGCACTCTTGCAGAACTATGTAAAAGTTTGTTTTCTTAGCTTGCTGAAGCACTCATTTTGTATGTTCTGTCCTAAGAAGCTGGTGACTTCTCTTAAGATTTCTGTTTAGCTGAAATTAAGTTAGATTTTTGTAGGTTTTGGCATTTGAACCTACCGGTACTTGTAGCAAGGTCACAATTTTATTCCTTACAGTTTCAAGGAATTTATTCGGTCAAATTAAGCAGGGACAATTTTGCTGATAGTCTACCTTCTGACAGTAGAAACAACCAGCTTTTTGGTTGGATTGGCTGTGGAGCAAGAGTGGCTTAAGACAGCAAATGAAATCAGCTGTTTATTCTACCTGTCATTATTAATAGGGGAGCAAAGGATGTCAGTCCATGTGTTGGACAGACCTTTGTGTCCAGACCCTCAAAATCCCTCTTTCTTCTCAGCAAGGCCACTCCTAAGCACATTATGGCCCATGCCCAAGCACAAGATGACAGTAAGAGCCACTTTTCACAACCTTCCACGCTAAGCATAAAAAGTTGCCGCAGCAAAAGTGCAGGGAACTGGGCTTAGCTCAAAAGGATTAGTTAAACAGTCGAGTTATTTAAAGCAAGAGTTTATAAGAAATGTGCAACAACAGCAAGAAACCTGTACCAGTAACAATTAACAAATATTTTGTATGGGTTTTTTATTTATTTTTTTCAGATTCAGTCCTAAACAAATGTAATGAAATATTGCAATAGTTTGCAGAAATAAATATATGCACACCAATGAAAAGCTTGTGTTTTTACACCAGATTCCCAAGGAAAGCCTAGCAAAGAGCTCTTCCTGCTGCCCCACATGGCTTAAGTGGGGAAGGTCAAGAAAGCATGGGGAAGTTCCCTGTGTGGAGGTGCATGGTTAGTGGAAATTCATTCTAAGGAAAAGTGTGTACACTTGCATAGCACACTAGCTAACCTTAATGCAATTATAAAGATAGGCTTCCAGCCACAGAAGGACATTCAGAGCTTCAAAAACTGACCACTTTCCAATAGGCAGTCTAATAACTGGCATACCAGCCTTATTTTTTTATCTGCATACATCCACACACAAAATATTAATGTAGTCAGAAGCTAAAGAACAAAAGTTAATAACACCTTACTTCATAACATTATACAGTTCAGCTTCCTTATCTGTAAGGTTCTTTTTGAGGGTTCCTAAATTAAAAGGATTTGGAAGAATATTCTTCTTTTTAGCGATCTGAAAAACAAGCATAATTAAAAGCTCACAGTAGGTGTGTGATTCAGATTTTAACATACTGTACAAGTACCAAGGCTGTTATTAAAAATATTACGCTAGTTCAGCAATTCACATGCTTTCTGATCCTATGCTGAGCTATCAAGTGACAGGCTACATTATTTTTTGAAAGATTTACAGTTATTTTAAAAAAATGTAATTGTTTTTCAAAACCAACTTGAACAAATCTTCTGTTACAAATTGTTTTGTGCTCTTTATTGGAGAGAGATGGAAGGTTGTAGCCAACGAAGTCATACTTTTAGTAAACCCAAAGAAATAATGGACAATACTAATGTGTGTTCACCGATTTCAAAGCGTTCTAAATATAATTTAGTTGCATACAACCCATAGCTTTCAGCACAAAGACGTATTATGCAGTTTTAATAAATTATGCGGATCAGACTAAACTGATTTGATGCCAATCAGAATTAAAATTTCATGTTTGATTCTTGTTGTTTAGTTTGGAATTTAGAAGTACTGTACTACCAAATGTGTATTATTTTACACATATTTTTGGTTTAAGAAATGTGGAAAAACCTTTGTAGAAACATGGCTGTGGGGAAGCCATGTGAAAGAAAAAGGAACTCAGCTGGGTATTTATTGAATTCTGGCAAGAGAGAGGAACACTTTAGTAACCTCATCTTGCAATGACGGCATGCAAAGCACCCTTGAAACAGGGTTATACAACTATGACAAAAACCTTCCAATTAGAATACATGGCACACCCATATACATAACTCATTTTTGGCAACTCTCACTTCTCCAAGCTGTGCTTATGGATGGAAAATGATTTAGGAGTTTACCGAAAGGAAATAAGACTGGGAAGCTACATCAGGGACATGAACCACATCCTCCCCTTACACTCAGGAAGTTCTCCTGCAGCTTGCTTCTGCTGTTTGTGCCAACACATTACTATGTAGGAAACATAATTTAAAAAAATTATTTAGGGAAAGCAAGAGCATTACCGTAAACAGACTATTACTTCCATCAAGTCGTCCAGGACCTTTCAGTTGCACAGGATTTGTATTAAGGTTCCCACTTCCTGCTTCAGGGCTGTTGCTATCATTGTCAGGCACCCCACTATTTCTTAAGGGACTAGGCTTACGTGTCCTTAAGGAAGAATCACTAAATGGCACTTTTTTACTTGCGGGAGGGCCTGCTGTGTACTGCAGTTTGTTGAGAAAAGACAAGCTGGTCAAGCTTTCCAGTTTGTCCCGCGATGCAGGGAGGAACCAGTCTACACAGGATAGCAGCGGAGTGGAGGGCGATTCCAAACACTCATCTATGCTGAGATCTATTCCATCCAACTGAAGGATAGTTGCTTTCACCTGATCCACATATATGCAATCTGGCCCTGGATTTCCAATGGCCTTGGAAGCACAACCTCCCGCTTCCAGCAAGACACTCAACATAAAGTGCCTCTGAAAGAAAAAGGGAAGAATATGTTTGTTAGTGGGATTCCATTTTTCAATGTCTGTGACATTCAAAAGAATTCGGAAAAGCCAGAACAAGCAAGAGTTAAAATCTCAGAACTCAAATCAGAGGGCAAAGGAACTACCAGACATAAAAAATTATGTAATTTACGGTGACAGGGATGGTGGCAACCAAACTTTTCTAGTGGTATAGTACTGCAACTGAGAAGGTATTGTATCATGCCAATACCCTGCTCAGTGGAGTATGTGTGCATGTGTTGTGGGTTATTTGAAACAGGACCTCCTTTGTTGACCTGACACAAAATATATTTCAAATAACTTGAGCAAAAAGGAAATGCTCATAAATGACATATATAGAACCTTAGCACGTGCTCATTACAGCATGCATTTTAACAGAAAAACAGCTGTAAATGTACCAACACCCCCCTAAAAAAAACTTACCAGACCAACTATGAGTAAAAAGTATCTTGCTCTGGGTTCTTCATACCCTTCAGAAGATGCTTCACATGCCTGAAGATGATGTTGTGGAAACACTTCTCGCCATATTACTAACTGACCAATGCGCTGTTCTGCTGCCAAGGGCAAGAGGCAATAATGCCTGCTATATAATGCAATATCAATTAAATCCTCCTTTGGCAAGTGATTACTAATTAAATATCCCTGAATTAAAAACAAAGAGACAGCACAGATTCAAGATATCATGTATAACCAGTTTCTTTATTCAAAGAGTTTTCCGCCTGCAAGGGTTTGGTTTTATTATCTCACCAGAGTGGTGCATGCTCTAGTTACCTCCCGCTTGGACTACTGAAATGCACTCTATGTGAGGTTACCTTTGAAGGTGACCTGGAAACTGCAATTTATCCAGAATGCGGCAGCTAGACTGGTGACTGGGAGTGGCCGCCGGGACCACATAACACCGGTCCTGAGAGATTTGCATAGGCTCCCAGTATGTTTCCGAGCACAATTCCAAGTGTTGGTGCTGACCTTTAAAGCCCTAAATGGCCTCAGCCCAGTATACCTGAAAGAGCGTCTCCAACCTCATCGTTCAGCCCAAACACTGAGGTCCAGCGCCGAGGGCCTTCTGGCAGTTTCCTCATTGTGAGAAGTGAGCATACAGAGAACCAGGCAAAGGGCCTTCTCGGTAGTGGCGCTTGCCCTGTGGAACGCCCTCCCAGCAGATGTCAAGGAAATAAACAACTATCCAACTTTCAGAATACATCTGAAGGCAGCCCTGTTTAGGGAAGTTTTTAATATTTAATACAGTATTGTTTTTAACACTTGACTGGGAGCCACCCAGAGTGGCTGGGGAAACCCAGCTGGATAGGCTGGGTATAAATAAATATATTATTATTATTATTATTATTATTAGCGAAAGAAATCATAGCATCCAGGGAATGTTGCCACATAGCCTGTAACCAAGCAATGAATCCACTGGATTCCCAAGAAACCCAGCTTTAATTATATTTAAAGACAAAACATTTAACCCCAAAGGCTGCAAAGGTGAACTTTGAAAAGATGAAGCCATTGCTTCATAAAAGCTCTGACACTTAGAGGTCTAGTATAAAGTTTTGCCTTTTCATACCAAATTATTCCCACTTCCATGGACTTAGGGCTGCATTGCACACCATATATTCAAAGTACATGATTTCCCCCAAAGAATCCCAGGGACTGTATGTCGGTAAGGGGTTGATGTCTTACCTTGTAGAAGAGACATGAACCCAAAATTGTATATTGTCGTCTCATGTCATAGTAATCTTCCGACTGTAAAACAAAACAATTAAGGCACCATTTCAAATTTCAGCTGATCCAAGGTAAGCAATTTGAGCATTACACAATACAGTACTTTAATTCCTCAGGATACTTTCTTTAAATGGCCAGCAGATGTCTACATAGACATTGAAGAAATTTGAATCTTCTTTCTAGAAGTTCTAATTTGTTACAAAATTACTAGTTATTTTGCCAAGCTGATTATAACTAATATAATCAATCAATTTAGATTCATTTTCAAAAGCTATCTTTGTCAGAACAGAGTTCTTTTGGTTTCAAAGTTGTAACACTTTGTTAATTGAGCATAGCTCTTGCCACCAGAGGGACTTCTTCCAGCAAAAACAGCAAAACAGCAGAGCCTTTCATATGCATAGTACTGTATTTCTTGAAAACTCGTGAAATCATGTTTAGAATAAAAGCCACAAGGGGAGAAAGTGAGTGAAAGAGCTAGAATAATTGTTTTTTTATGCCTCAGATGTATATATTTACAGTTTAATAAATCAGATCTACTTTAATTAAAATGAGTATTAATCACATATTACATTTACTTCAGAATAACTAAATCACTTTTTGGCACATTCAAGTTCCCTAAAGCAAGTTTTAAAGTTTCCTGGAGAAACTGCAATACAGTACTATATTATTAGACAGAAATAATAAAATATGTCTAGAGCTCAAAAGAACGTATCACAAGGATTACAGCATGTACACACAGCTTCTGTCAGTATATGTAGCAGAGGCACATGCTACATATCTACTAGTAATCTATTCTGCAGCAACCACTGTACAACAGATAGTTGTAATAATCCTCAGTTTTTAAAATTATATTTTCTTTTTTCTGTACTGTTTATAATGGCTTACAGATAAGTAAACACAGATAGCCTTGAAGTCAGGTTAGGGCCCAGAGGAAAGGGAACAAATGGGAGGTGGCTGGTCCTCCCCTTCTGAGTCAGAGGAAGAAAGCCGCAAGAAAGAACAGCTAGGCCATGGGGCTGCAGATCTTGGGCAGTCTTCCTGCTGTGACAGGGGTTTCAGTGGGCTTCCAGCAGGACTGTGGCCCTGAAAGAGCTAATGAGTTCGTGTAAAAAAAAAAAAAAAAAGGTTCCTTACCAGTTCTGCAAAGTCTGCCGCCTCCAACTCACTCAGAGCTGTATCAATTTCTACCTGAAAAACATTAGCAAATGAAAACATTAAAGCATTAAATTCATTCCAAATAACGATGAAGCTTCCTTGGCATCTCTCAGTACTAAGACAATAATACACAGTACACAGAATCACCAACAGATGCATATGACATTTCAGAACCAGAGCAAAATCAGTTTCCAAACTCTTGCAGATTGCTATAATCAGGGTCGAAAGAAAAGCACCCAGTAGTTGCATACTTCCCCCTTCAGAAATGAGAAAAATATTCTCTCTCAGTCTCCTAAACCCACTGTTTAATATAATAGACATGCCAATCTCACTATTTTCATGGATTAAAACAAGGCGCAAAGTTCCCTTGAAATCTGGCAAAGCTTTAGTATCCAGCTGAGTTATTATAAAAAATGTTTTTTACTCAGGATTCAGTTTTTGTCTCTATGGAAATTTTCCAAAACATTCTCACACATTACCATTGTTTCACCCAAGAAGTGTTAAACTTGCACACTTCAGCATCTAGTGTGTTACAGTAAGTTTCATTAAAAAAACCTTTTATTTATAGATCTTCGTAATCATTCCATATGGTACCAGCCAAAAATATGTTCCACAGTGAAAAGAGCTTAATTTGTAAGAAAGCACTTCCTGCAGAGTATGTGAACAAGATATCTTAGGGAGAAAAATTAGGTTTAAACCTGTGCTGCCAGAATTGCCAGCTACACAGTTGGTGTTCAAATAGTTAGTTTCTCTGTTCTTCCTAATCTCCAACTGAAAACACTTCCTGTCCCATGTAGGCAATCAATTTTTCTCAGTTTGTGGGTTTTTTTTTGTTTTTTGTTTTGAAACTGCTGCTAGCCTTCCACTTAATAATGGGATAAGTAACTTTTACGGCAAAATTACTCTTTTAACTGAATCTATTAAAAATATAAAACTTCACACTACAATTGTATCACTCCAAAAACTAGAAAAGGGGTATGCTTATAACAGACAGTATTATAGGAACCGAGTTGCGCATAGCAACCTTTTAAATAATTATTAGTGCATTCACTTCACAGGGCTAAGTACTCAGAAACACAAGCCCAAATATCCCCTGAGCTACACATTTATTTAGAGCTGCCCGTTAAACCTCGGATTTACTACTGAAATTCATACATACACTATGCTAGGTTGTGAGAATGAACAGTGCCTGATCTAGACATTTTGCTGTAGTGGGCAAAAGTCTGCCCTGCCACTCCCTCTTATGCAGGTTTGTGCCCCCCTGGCCACTGAGAGAAGCAAGGCTTCATGAACTTCCTTCTCTTGGTTGCTGGGGGGGGGCACACCATGAGAGGGACCAAGTATTTCTCCCCTTTGTGTCTTATGCAGGGTTCCTTATCTCAGTGGCACCAGCAGAAGCCTTTATCCCTCCCTTGCTGCTGCAAAAAGGAAGCCTTACGTTCATGTTCCGGCTTCTTACCTTCCTCTTCCTGGGGCAGGGGAGGAGGCAGGCCTTTCTATGGCCACCCACCTATTCTAATAAGCAAAACTGTTCTGCTTATTAGAAGAGGCGGGTGGGCTATAGTCAGGCACACCACATCAGGGCCTGACCTCTCCTTTACGTTCTTGCTGGGCCAGCAGGAAAGTGAAAGAGGAGGAGTTTAATAATAATAATAATAATAATAATAATAATAATTAATAATAATAATAAATTGTTTATACCCAGCCCATCCAGCTGGGTTTCCCCAGCCACTCTGGGCGGCTTCCAACTGAATATTAAAAACAATACAGCATCAAACATTAAAAACTCCCCTAAACAGGGCCACCTTCAGTTGTCTTTTAAAAGTAAAATAGTTGCTTATTGCCTTGACATCTGCTGGGAGGGCGTTCCACAGGGCAGGTGCCACTACCGAGAAGGCCCTCTGCCTGGTTCTCTGTAACCTCACTTCTTGCAGCAAGGGAACCACCAGAAGGCCCTCGGCGCTGGACCTCAGTGTTCGGGCTGAATGATGTGGGTGGAGACGCTCCTTCAGGTATACTGGGCTGAGGCCATTTAGGGCTTTAAAGGTCAGCACCAACACTTGGAATTGTGCTCGGAAACGTACTGGGAGCCAATGAAGATCTGATGAGTTGTGCAAGAGAAAGATGTACATGCTCAGAGAGTGATCCCTTACATTCTGGCTAGGTTGTGTTTATTAGAGAAGGTGGGTGGACAACCACACACATCTTATAATAAGCAGAACCTAGTTGGACCATAAGGAATGAATGAGCTTGTGATTCAGCTGTTGCTCCTCTCTACTCTTTCTCCCATGCCGTGGGTTTGTCATGACATGATGCTGTTTTGCCACTCCACTAATCATCCGTCGAAGGCACGTGCACCCTCTTACCCCCCTCACTCAATTTGGGCCTGAGAGTAAGATCACACCATTTTAGGCAAGAGTTGTGCCTTATAATATGTGTAATATATGCACCTTGGGTTCTTCAACCTTGGGTTCTCATCTGTTAATAATTCTCTAAAAAGCTGTGGTCAGGGTTACCTTAATTTCTTGTGGAAGGCACAACCACCGCACTCCTGGAAAGTTGTATAAAAGCAATGCACTGCAGTTATCATAGTGTTGAGAACTAGGGCTGTTATATGAGCTGAGTCTGGCAGGGTGAAGGGCTTGCTGGAAGAACAGGTTGAAAAAGTGATCCAACCGAGAAACATTTCCTATGTGACAAAAAGCACTGAACAAACATAAAGCAAAATTTAGAACAAGAAGAAATGTCCTTCCATAACCTGTGTGCACAGCAGAAATTGTTTTATGGCAGGATACCACAATTTGACTTAACTTTCTGGAAAGCAGAAGGAAGCACAAGACAGCAAACCATATTTCCCCTGTCATGTTATCTCAACTTCAATAGCGTTGTTTGCATGTCATGATAATTCACAGTTAAAACTCTAACTTAGATATATAATATACAGCAAGAAGGAGAAAAGTGGATGGGATAGGGGCATTCATGGCAAACCATTAACTATCCCATTTAGAGCATGAGATTCAAATGGTATAAAAAGGAAAGGAACTGGAACAAATTTCTGTTATGCACATTTCAGCATTTCACACACATTATTTTAGCCTTCATGTAAAATAAACTAAAATAAAACTAAAATTAAATCTTGGAAGACAATGACACATAATGTTTAATAGGAAAAAATACCACTTAAGGAAGTTTGACAATTAAGAGGTATATTAATAGTTGAAATATAAGAAGTGAATAAAATGTTTTCAAAAATTTACTGGTGAACATACTTTACAATGTTTTAGACACTGACTGTGATCCAAAGAACCATACAACAAGTTCTGCACATCTATGATACCTGCCTAGGGGAGGAGGGAGTTAGGCTTGGAAGAGCTCCTGGTTGAAAATATAAACCTCAAGCCCAGAAGCAGGTGATTTTTACCAGCCAAAATATGAAAAATGTGCACTCCTTTGGCCTCACCCCCTGCAGCAGCTTTTCTATGGTTACAGCATCCAACGACTTTGGGACTTGTGTTTCTCTAAGTCTAAGAGCACATCCCTAGGCCACATAGTGAAACATTCAAATTAAGTTTGAGCTATGGAATGGGGATGTACTGTTCAAAGAAAGTACGAACAATGTCACAGGGCATATGCAAGAATTTAAACAAGCATGGAATGTCTTTCATTCCAGTTTATTTATTTATTTATTATTATTAAGTAGCATCTGGAAATTAAAGTGAAATATGAGTAAGTTATTATGCTCAGAACACAAAATTCATCCTGTCACTGAGAACTGAAGTAGGATATCCTTTAGCAAATTATGTCAACGAAACACATAAATTACACATAGCCTGAAACTGCCCAACTAGTTCTGTACACAATAAAGCTTTGAAATTGAGTTTCTCACTATGCTGCTTCAAGGCAAATCAGTTTTGGAATTGCAAGTTTGCAAATAAAGGGACAGGGATTTGTGATCCAAAGGAAAATTCTCCTGAAATCAGGTTTCAAGCAACACAACATCATATCCAAATCCCAAATTTGCAAAAGGATTAGTAATTACAAAACAGTGTATATTTAGGAGTATTTTACCTGTCTAGAGAGCCATACATAAATTTCAAAGTCCGGACAACATCTGCAATCATGTTCCTTAGCTGAGAGAGAGGGACACTGTAAAACCAAAACAACTCCTCTAAGAATTGTGCTAACATAATACAATGAATACAGATATAGCTGAATGACAAAATGAGCACAATCCAGGAAAGGTTAATTAGTTGAAACTAAGTGTCACTGAAAGTAATTGAATGTGAGGTCTGAATTTAGGATTACCAGCTGTTACATAATGTCAGAAACTATCTACATTATCCAGCAACAAGATAAGAGAGCTAGTGGCTTATTTTAGGCATTACCACCACCATTTTAAAATGTCACTTAGAAAAAATATCTCGCAAATTTACCTTTCAGCTGGAAGGCCAATTACAAGGAGATTATCCGATTCCTTCCAGTAAGCGACATGGATCAGTTTTCCACATAAAAACATTGATGAACTACAAAACAAGGGAACACTTTATCATGAAAGCAGCTTATACAGAAATATATAGGCTAGAATACCTTCCCCCATAACTCTGATTAGCTGACCATAGTGGCTGCATAGTAAAGTCGTTAATTCTGTGATTTTGAGCTTATAATTAGAAGGAAGATTGAATAGAGGGGGGTGAACTTTATCATCACCAATAACAATTCAAGTTTCTTCTTCCTGATTGGCAATGCGGATGTTTTTGGCTACAAAGTTATATGATTTATTTTTTCAGTCAGTGTTTTATTATTTCTTTATTTGCAAATTCCACAAGCAGCATAAGTTATGTAAGACAGTTAAACATTACTGATGTGAAACTAGAATATCTATAAAATTTGTGCCCACAAGGCAAAGGAGAGAAAAAGGAAGGAAATAAAGGACTCTTACCTGATTATATGTGTTCCTGTCATGTTTTCCAGTATGTCACACAGCGTTAGAAATATTCCTCTTACACTTTTCATTTTTTGGGAAGCTTCTGATATGGGATATTGGTAAAGAATTTCTTGCTGCCAAAAATGCCAGTTTGTGTATCAGTTAAGAAAGGATATTTTAGCAGGTTTTAGCAGTCTCCCCCCCCCCCGGAAATTTCCTATAATGAAAAACTGCAGATAATGTTGCCTTAAAAATATCTTTGTGAGAAAGCATATACTATCAATAGAGAGTTCTATTTTGTTTTCTTACAATCACAATTACTGTATGTATGAGTCGTAATGCTTAATTTTGTGGGCAATATTCAACGCTAGTTTGAAATAAACTGAAATATTATGTCACCTGTTTCAGGATACCATTGCATAATCATCTAAACCTTTTAAAACAAGACTCAAGATTCAGATTTCAGATTTAAAAGTCAATCTTAGGCATATTTACTTGGAAGTTAGTCCCACTGCATCCTAGTAAGCTCATTTAGAACTGCAGCCTTAATTATTAAAAAACTAATTTAACTGTGTCCTGGAGGCTCTTTCTCTTTTTCTTTCTAGGCAGTACCAAAACCCTGTTGGGAATTTTTTCTTTTCAAACTATTAAAAAGGACCTTCAATCTCACAACTGAGAGAACTGGCAAGTCTGTGCCACTTCCATTGAGTTTAATTATCTGTCTTTAAAACGCCCAACTAACAAGGATATTATGCATCAATCTGTCTCAACAAGGGGGGGGGAATGGGCTTGTCTTTTTATCACACTGCACAAAACGGAGAAAAAAACCTTATTCCTTTTTAATGAACAAAAATACTTTTACAAGGTTCATCTATGAAATATCTATATTTTCTATCCCAGGGAAAGAAAAGAAAATGCAAAACAAAGAACTTAGCAGCAGCTTTGCTTCTAAATATTAAGTGTTGGTAAGGTCTAACACGTATTGCTGCACCAGATTAGGCATCTTCAAAACAAACTGAAAGGAGTCTTGGGGTTTAATGGGTACAAAAGCCAGGGATAATGGACTTAATAAAAGAAAAGAAATTGTAGTTGTAAACGCAGCGGGTTTTTTCTAAACAGAGCAGCGTTCTATTAACTAGTTTGACAGTAAATAAATTACATTTTAATTTTGGTTGTTTCTAACGTAATGTACTTTTCCTCCAATCAACAGAGCTTGGGCATTATGAGAGCACTGAATGGAATTCTTGACATAGAACTGTGCAGCTGAAAGGCTGCCAGAGCCTCCAAGAACTGGATTCTTAAAAAGCACCCTTTGTTGAAGAGTGTCTTTTCTCAGGGAAAGGAGATAATAGTCTGCCGCTCTGTGGTAAACAAAAAACCCTAGCCTCTATGAAACTCATTCAAATTCATGGTATTAAATCGGGAGCTATCTTATGAAAACTTCAGAATTTGCATACCAGAAAGAGCTTAATGAAGCCCAAGTCCTTGGTTTAGGTAAGCACTAAAATTCTAATGATGTGGACAGCACTTGCTCTGTTAAGGCACACAGATCATATAAAGATGAAGCAAGCTCAGGTAAACCAAGCTGAAACAATGACATGTAGAAGTCATATTAATAGTGCAAGACAAGATTAAAAATAGCTGCAACAGTGATTTCATTGCAGATTAATTTCCTTCAGCACTTTCCCTGCGTACAAGGTATCAGTTGCCCATTCTAAAACATTTTAAAGCATTTTTTTCACAGCACTAAAGACTAGAAAGTTGCTATTTTAAAAAAAACCACAGCAGAAATTCAGACGGTTATGACTATTATATTTCTTTATTGCTACTAGGTTCAGTATTAGTAATGGGTTTCAAAATTCTTATTTTAAGAATACATACCTCATCCTTAGATGTATCAGAATCCAGTTTGAGTGAGAGGTACATAATAATATGTGGTATACTTTGGATGGAGAACTGTGGATCATTGTAATGGTCTCTCCGCAACACTTTGAGCAGGTTATTCATGGAGGATTGCGTCTGCTTACATCTTTGTTGGGATGCATCTTTTGACTCAAAGAATGTTGTTTCAAACGTAAGCTTCACCTATTGTAAGAGTTAAAATAATTTAACAGCTTGTACCTGCTAGGTGAAGACCAGTTCTTTAAACTGCTTTTGAACTTAATTCCAAAGTGTGGCAGTGAGCAGGTTTCACAAAACAAGTGTTTGGCTTATTCAGAAGTTTTTAGCATTAGCATTAGTTAATTTATGCTACAGTATAAGAATTAATTTCAATTGCAAAGCATCCAAGTTAAAGTTCTCCAGAGGTTTGCTTTAAGTGATCCTGCTTCTCTTTTGGCTCAGCTTGTTAAGTACATGAGGAACAAGTGAAATATAATACAGCATTTTGGGAAACCTATGTGAGAAGCAATAAAAACTTTCTATTGAATACTATCCAATAGCTTTAGAAATGCAGGAAGCAATTAATTCATAGCAGCCATCTGCTATGAAAGTTTTATCTGGAATATTTGAGCAACATGCAAATCAATGCTCTACTAATAAATGGACAGGGAATTTACTAAACAAAATTGCCTATTCCTGTTCAAATGCCAGCATACTGCAGTAACTACAGCAACTCTGAGTCTGGCTAAAAGCAGCCAGTGAACTAGATTCTCATTGGATACCATCCAATGTTTAACATTAGTTTTAACTAACAAGTTCAGGCATAATACAATCTCTTATCCAAGGTCAAAAGACAAGGGGTGATACTCAATGTTAGTTAGACAGAATGAAATCAGTGGATTTATGTCTATTGGTTTCAATGGTTTATTCCAAGTATGACTTTGCCCTTGGGGTGCTTCTCCCCCCCCACTCCGAAACAAAGGGATATGTTTTGAGGGGAGGCTGCATTTTATAGAGAAATGTACTTGTATAAATTACATGTAAAAACTCAGACTTCAAGTTTGTATGCTTTTCTTAAAACATTAGTATAGCATACCTGCATAGGACCAGGAATGCAAGACAAAACCCTTTCTATATTTTCAGAGTTTACATCAACATCATTTACTGCAACAAGAACATCTCCTGAAAGTTGAAACAAAAAATAAGATTAAAATAGCAGCAGGCAAGCAGAACAAGAACAGAACACACTTTTTGATAAGAAAGTATGGCACAGAAGTTTTTCTGTTAAGAATTGGTTAAGCTACTGCTGAATACTGAGGGTTAATTTGGTCCACAGGCCGAAGGTTTCCCACCCCAATGTAAAGTAATTCTTGGAAGGCCCAGCGTAAAAAACAACAACTTCCTGTTCCCCTCAAATAACATTTTCTTATTCTGCCTGCTTAGCAGAAGTTTATATAGAAGTCTGACTGACTCTTGAATTCATCTGTCAATCACATTCCTAATCTAATTACACGGTCATCACTGGAAGCAACAGAGGAATTCTTCAGAACAGTATCTGTCCTAAGACAACTGAGAAGGAAGAGCACTGCCATGTTTGAACGTACCAATTCTAGGTTTCTCAGCAACAAGCAAGTTGCTATATGGCGATAGCAAGTTTCTCATTGAGACTGCATCCAGCTCAGCTTCTGCATTTCTCTATTTGCCCAGCACACATCTATTTTTACTAAATTCAAATCAGAAACCCTGGCCTCCCAAAAACAGCTAGAAGGGAGAGATGGGATTGTAGAGTGTCCCCTTGGGTTTGTTGGAAGATTAGCTCTGTCAGGCTTCTCCCTCATCAGCAGCCATTCTATTAGATGATGATTATAAAATTTCTACACCACCATAAACAGAACACCACCCCACAGTTTAAAAGGCAATAGATTATGTCATTAGCCAAAGGCTAATATAGGAGGGAAAGAGAGCTGGAACTGCAGAACCTCTCCACCTGCTCTGTAGAAAGACCAGCAACTTCTTGATCCTCCCCTCCTTGAAAATTTTCTATTTCAGTCAGTCATTACAACTTTAAAAACTTTTAAAGTTTGAGTTTGCTTCCCCCACTCATCTCCTCCAAACTGTGTCCCTTTACTGCCATGTCTTTTTAGATTATACCATAAGTCTGAGTTTAATCAGCCCTGTTTAGGGAAGTTTTTAATGTCTGCTGTTTTATCGTTTCTTAAATTATCATTACCATTAATTATGTTGGGAGCTGCCCAGAGTGGCTGGGGAAACTCAGCCAGAAGGGCAGGGTATAAATAATAAATTATTATTATAACTAATAAAATTTGTAAGCCACTCTAGGAATCATTTTTGGCTGATGAGCAGGATAAAAAATGCTTTATATAAATAAATAGTATCAGTGCCAAGTGGCCAATATGACGTCATCTTGCTTTTCTAAACTTTCTTTTGGAAAAAGCCTTCTGACTGCTGTGGGCTCTCCTCTCTTACATCTTTGATTGGCTTCTATGCCAGACAAACCATGGTTCATCAACTTGAACCATGCCAGTTTTGTTATCACAAACCTAAGTTGTTACCCCTGCCCACAGCACCTCCCCACCCAAAAAAGGTTCCCTGAAGAGAAATTACCACTAATCAATCAAACTAATCTCTCAAAAACTAGAGGGGGGGGATACGGAAATAAAGTTTCCTGTACTCAGCTGTGGGATTCCATCTTTCTTTATTTTGTTCTTGCAGCTATAACATTAAAATTTTCCATTGTGGCTGGATAGAAACTGAATACCTAAAATCTAGCCACCAGGGTATCACCGTTATTACCTTTTCTTTAGGCAATTCCTTCATAATAATGCATTGCAGGAGTAAGCTGCTCAAAAATGTCATGATGACAGAAGTTGTAAGGGATGCCAATTTTCACTGAAAACTCACAATCTCGTTATTGTTAAGGGTCTTGTAGCTCCAAACCTCTTTACCCACCTGGCTAATATGCCAGGTGTCTTACTTGGAATACAGAAAAATTAATGGGGGGGGGGATGTTGGATGGCAGGCAATAAAACAAAAGGTGAAAAAAGGAGTTTAGAATTTCTTGGCATGCTTTAGAAGTTAGCCAAAGTATAGGCCTGTACTAGCATAAGCTCATTTAAAGAAAGCTGGGCAAGCAAGAATACTTATCCACTTCACACTGTATTGGCAATGATTTAAAACTGCTGTTTTTAGCTCACATATAAAGCCTGAATAAAGAACATCAATAGTTTTCTTAAAAATAAGGTGTGTGTGTGTGTGTGTGTGTGATACACCTGTTCAAAAATCAGAGAAAGGGAGAACAAAATGTCAATTTTCAGTAATTTAAAAAAAGCTGCACCTGTGGCATTTTTAAAAAATCAGATCAGTTTGAAATCTGGCACTTTCATGGACTTCATCAAGTAGCCCATATATGCCAAGCACAAGAATTTTAAGGCTTACAATTGCAGACCATTGTTTTTCTTACTTAAGTAAAAGGGCACTCCCATGCCCCTTTAATAAGGTACAGAAATAGATTCATAAATAAGGTGCACAACAGAAATATGCCATGCAAATTTCAGACAGCTGTCCTCTCAAAAATTATTTATTTATTTATTTACATACACTGCTTGATAGTAAAAGCTCTAAGCAGTTTAGGCCTATGATAAATATTAAAATTATTAAAAAAAAAAGTCATTGGAAACATTCAGAAACAATTAAAATCAACTGTAAAGAAACTGAAAACATTTCAACATCAATGTGTTTGAATATGCTGGCCCAAACAAAAACAGTTTAGATGTTGGTTGACTTATGAATTCTACGGTGCTACTTTATATGCTAACAAATCTTACCAGTTACAATGATAGCTGAAGGTAGTTACCAAATATTCTTACTAAAGATGGCTAAACATATACACAGATTTCCATTAAATGAATCAATGTTGTAATTAGTCAATGTCACATTGTGCTTAGGGAATGACTTCCACGAGGTTCACTTGATAGTCTTGAGAAAGTCTTGCCTAGCCCATCTCAGAAAGTTGTATAGAAGCAATAAATGAGAATGATGTAGGCCCTGATCCAGCTAAGTCCCGTTGCTTTCAGCGGAACATAACCACAACTAACTGCATGCCAGGCACTCCTGTCTGCATTAAGGCCAGGAAATAAAGAATAAAGAAAAGGAGTAATTCAGGTTACAAATACACGAAATGATTAATTGGCAGAACCCTAGCTAGCAAGATGGGAAATACAATGAAGTGTTCCCAACAAACACTAGGCTAGATTACTGCCACAGGCTAACTCTTTACCCATAGCAGACCAAGTTTCATTATGTTCATAGCTATTTTATTATGGACTCTGGATCATTCCAAGGGTATCTGTCCTGCTGGTAGGTCAGGCAGGATTGGTGTTCCTTTAAGGGTTTTAGCACAGAGGCATACAGCATCCTAACCCCTTCATTTTAAGATGTACATGTATTTCCACTATAGCCTCCTCTGCTGTCCAGTTTCTTAAACAGCTTGCTTCTTTGGCAGTGAAAACTGCTATCGAAACACACAAAACAAAACACCATCTGGTTGCATGATTTTCTCTTATGTATCCGTGCCTACTTCCATTTTTGGATTCCACTCAGGTCCTATCCTGACTTACTCCTGGAACAACATGGTAGAGAATTTAAAGTTTCAAAGTAAGTGGGGTTTTTGTTTGTTTGCTTGTTTTTATAAAACTTTGTGATCACATCAGTTTCTTAAAATTAAACCAAAGTGTTCATTTTAAAAGCAAGATGTACAGTTTGTTAAAAAAACTTTTCTAGTTCTAAATACACTACACCAACATATATATTTTTGCCCAAAAAGCAAAATTTGATCAAGATATTTGACTAAAAAGCAATGCATTTGTGCTTAATTACAAGTTATTTCTGCCAACTATAACAAAATTTGTAACATACACATTTTGCTGTATGCCACATTTAGATCTAAAAGTACCCAGTGTTCACTGCACATCTATAATTTTAAAGTACTTTATAAGGAAATTATATATCTGGATATGAGTTGGCAGAAGATGCAGCTCACTTACCAGTTCAAAGCCAAAGGACTGAAGTATGACAGAAAGAAAAACACAACATAATATAAAATAGCAGTTGGTAGCTTGGGATACTGCAAATATGCTTTTGTTCAATGCCAATATGCTTTTGAACAAAAATTAGTTTTAATTCTTCACTGCCATTTTCCCAAGTTGCCATATGCCTAAATGAACCTTCCATAAATATAAAGTTCATAACACTCAGTAGTGTTCATAATGGTTTCATTTCTGCTAACATTAATGAGATTAGGTATTACATAATACCAGTATAGCCAGAAGCAGAAGTGCCATTCAAGGAATTAAAAGGATACGTACACAAAAGGAAACCCTAACATTGTGTGTGTTTGCATGTAATTCTTTTTAAAGGAACAGTGTTTACTGGATGAGTATGTGTGCTTGAGAGCTATCACAACATACTTGCTCAGGAAGAAAAATAATATTGGAACCAAGAGAGATATTCTATTGGAGATGTTTCACATTGAAATTAGGAAAAATATTCAAACTGTGACCGACTCCCTAAAACTTACTGCTATGACTATACAGGCAACAACCATTTCAGGTGTGTCCAATTGACACGTGATTGCAGACACGCAGGTCCTTTTAGACGTGGAAGAAGGCAGCTCGGGGTGCGCTTATGCCTGCTCCGCCAGTGCACACAGGGGTCAGTAACGAAACCCTTGCACAATATGGTTGCCACCTGCACATGCCGCAGGGACAAGTCTATTGTCAAAATAGAGCTGAGATTCCTCGACCCATGGCAAGACCCTGAGCATGCCAACCAATTAAAAAGTTGTCACTTGGACTGAAATAAGTAACCCTTTCACCTCCCACAATACTGGGTTGCATGGCCAGAATTGCATAAATTGTGACACTTACCAATCAAGATGTGACCAGAGTTTATTGCTGAGCTGCCTGGTATCAAACCATTTACTACGAGTTTCTCTTCATTGGCACTTCTAGATTCAATACTGTGATTATGTTTTTCAGTTTTTCTCCATGGAGATTGATGGATAATCCCTATTAATGATTCCAGAAGCTTGAACTGCTCTCCTCTCTCAGCATTTGATAGCCTCTTCGGATTTACATAAAGGCAGACATCTTTGTAACATTGCTGGGCCACATCCTCCATCCTCTGACCAGAATGGTGTTTCAGTATGGATGCTGGGCCAGAGGCATGAACATCACATTTGTCACTTGACATCTTCTTACTAGAATGTTTTGATAAAAACCTTTTATATTTTAATATTTTAGTGAACTTTTCCAGCCTGTGTTCACTCTTTCTCTCTTTTTGAGATCGCTCACGAATAACCTCAGCTTCATTTTCACAAAACCTGACACGGTTCACCACAGGCATATCCAGAGAGGTGTCCCGAAGGAGAGTTTCTTCCTCATCTTCACTCAGCTCTAGATAGAATAATTCTCCATTTTTCTGTACACTATCTAACCATTCAGGTTCAAGGTCACTGTGAAAGACAAGAGCAGTTTTAGAATGACAGTGAAGACAGAATGACTTACAATGTGCTTAATTTTGCAGCCCTCTGGAGCTAGTTCATAATGAACATAAAAGCACTTACAAGGAGGGGGATGGGATGAACCACAGACCTCAGTCTAAAGCAGCTGCATTCAACAGAGACCTACTATTCAGACGCGGTGAAAGTATCTATCATAGAAACCAACATTATTGAAGCATTCTTTTTATACCTATGCCTCAATAAGCAACCATACATTTCCAAGTGAGAGGTCTCCTTTTGATTAAAAGGACAAGGCAACCTGCCCCATCTCCCATTCAGTCTAAGCACATGGAAAGAAAAGTATTTGCTGTGGCATTATGAGTAGCATGCAAATTAAAACTATATTGCTGGCCTACATTAGAGAAGATTTTTTTGTTGTTACATCTAAAGATGTTCCCCATTTGACACTTCAGACTGATAAAAGCAAATCAAGAAAGCTACTTTTGCGTTTTAAACTTTTTTTTATTAGTTAAGCGATTTAGAAACAATAATGCAGATTCCCTGCAATTGAATTACAGTGGCACAGTTTGCATGTAATGCTAAATAATGGATTAATACAATATTTATGAACTGCAGAAAGCCTTGGGCTTGTGCATTGCCCCCTCTTATACTGTATCCTATGTGGCTGGAACAAAGACTTTGGAAATTTTTACTTTTGACTTCTTTTAAATACATGAGTTTGACTAAATTGCGGGAGGCAGTGGAAGACAGGAGTGCCTGGCGTGCTCTGGTCCATGGGGTCACGAAGAGTCAGACACAACTAAACGACTAAACAACAACAACAACAAATACATACAACCGGGGATCGTGGTTTATCCAATGCTTATTTTCAACAAGCTAGCTTCAGAAACGATGGTTTGACATTGGCTTGTTTTAAAGTTGACTATATTAGTGTTAAATTATCACCCT
Source organism: Zootoca vivipara (assembly GCF_963506605.1). Lineage (NCBI taxonomy): Eukaryota > Metazoa > Chordata > Lepidosauria > Squamata > Lacertidae > Zootoca > Zootoca vivipara. The sequence goes on along the minus strand of NC_083284.1, from coordinate 30,934,028 downwards.
TGGTTCAGACTCAACAAGCAGCCATGTTTAAAGAAAACCAAAAGTTATTTTCCCAGCAAGTGGAGGAGAAGGGAGTGGACAAGCCCATGGTCTAGTAGGATGTGGCCAGATACGTGGGTGTGAGAGAGAAACTATACAACTCCATCACTATTAACCCCATTATTTCAGAAAGGATGTTACTGACACTCTGACCTTCAGTTGTCTCCCTATGTCTACAATCCACTATAAAATAGGTATGAAGCAAAACACTAACCTGCCCAGCTGTTTGCAAACACTGCATCACAACAACACAGGAGCTTTCTGCTTGTGCTCCTTCATGGACTGATCTTTTTCTCCCTAATACCATTCCCACTTTCTTCAACCAGTACTACAGAACTTTCTCACTTACCAGACAATTCTTCAAATGTTGCTACTCATAGCTTACCCAATTAAGTTGAATGGGTGCCTATCTAAAGTACCGAAACTGATCACTTGCCAAAATGGAAAGTGATAAAGATGGAGCAGGGCTAGGTTGGTGGGTACAATATATCCATCTGGCAGGCACAATTTTTTGTCAGACAGACACTACTCAGAAAGGTCTAACACAGGGGTCCCCAGACTTACTGGCGTTTGGGCCAGTTCCCACCGTGCCGATCGCGCGGCGGGCCGGAGGACGGGGGAGCGCGCGCCTGTGTGGGCCGGCGGGCGGGGGAGTGTGCGCCCGTGCGCATGCGCACGGGCGCTTACTGGCGCGGCGGCGTGCTTCCAGGGTGGAAAAAGTGCCAAAAATCCGTTGTGCGCATGCGTATGGGCCTCCCCCGACCCGGAAGTGCACCAGAAATGACCTCTTCTGGGTCGGGAGAGGCCCATACGCATGCACACAAAGGATTTTCGGCGCTTTTTTTCCGACCCGTAAGAGCGCTGCTGCGCTGCGCGCCATAAGAGCAGGCGGGGGGCGTCGCGGGCCGGATTGGCAGGCCAATTGGGCCGCATCCGGCCCCCGGGCCGTAGTCTGGGGACCCCTGGTCTAACAAAAGCATACTATGACCAGGGGGTCCCAGCAGAAGATTGATACTATAATTTTAAGAAAATGGTGGAGGCAGCCTTTATGGTCAAATTTGAATTAACTTCTCAAAAGAGCTTCTAGCTCATATTAGGTCCTGCATTTTTTTTAGTGCAGACTTGCAAATTAAGGGTTATAGCCAAATAACTCATACGCAGCACAGACCCATTGAAATCATGACTGAGTATGGGTTAGTTGAATACAACTCTATGATTTGTACATAATTAGGAAATTAAGGCTGCAATCCCAACCCCACAACTGGGAGTAAATCCCAGGAAATTCAATAAGCCAATTTTCAGCAGATATGGTTAGGGTTGTACTGCAAACCAAGGCCTATTCTACCAGCTCCCTTCCAAGTCTTACGTTTCTGATTTTGACATAGTTAGTGGGATATGGTACTGGTCTGAGCACAAAATCAAGTTTCATATTTCCTTGCAATCTACAACTTATTGCATTATCCGACGACTCGTTTGATTTTATTCAGAGTCAGCAACTGAAACACCTGTACAAATTATGTGGTTTAAAATGTTACCAATAAAAAGGTACTGGAATTTAAGAGTTTATAATCTGTGTTCTGTCGCTAAAACCAGATAGAAAACTTCAGATGCATTAGGATGCTTTTCTATTTTTAAGAGCAAGAGCATGTCAGATTACCAGGAAAGGGTGGGAGGGACCTGACAGCAATTAAAATCCTACTCTGAATGGGGGAAAAAAATCACAGGACATCAGGCTGGCAGCCTACAAAAGCAAGTGGTTTTCTATGTGATAGAGAGAAAGAACAGGTTCGAAGGTAATAGCACTATTTAAATGTACACATTGCTTCTGAGAAAGCCAGACTTCTTTTATACACTCTATATGCTAAAAACCCTGGGGTCTAGCACTGCTGCTGGAAGAGCTGTATGCATTAAGTCTTGACATGGGAAGGCAAATAAAGGGAGATTGAATTTATATAAATTGTGATGGGGAAAATGGTTTGTGGGCCAAAGGTGCAGAAAAAGAGAAGAGCACAATGGCTAAAAAACTTTCCTGCTACACTTTCCTACTCTTCCCCTATCTCAGACACTTTACAGGTTGAATACAAATAAATCACCATGCTCTAACCCAGGAGAGGCTGCTAACATTGCAAGCATTACTAGTACAGTATTAGTGCTTGTCTGAATGAGGTGCAAAAACTGCTTTGCAACATCAGGGTAGCTGTGTGCATAGAAATGCTGTGTGTATCTGGTACACATCAGAATCTCTATCCAAAGATTTTAGCAAAATAAGGTTGCACAAGTGGGTTTTTTAAACCAGCTAAACGGTCCAAGCAATTAGAAGTATAACTGGAGGAGCTTTCGGGTAAGAGGCAGATTGTACCTAGTATCGGGATCCAGCTGTGAGTGAATTTGGCTGAGGTGGAGGCTGAGGGAATTTAGCTTTCAGTAAAACCACTTAGAAGCTGGTGTCAGCAATAGTGGCTCTTGAGTCCTTAGAAACTGTCCAATACAAGTATGTCCCCAATGTATCAGTATTCCCTTACATACAAAATATTCATTTGATAAATAATCTTAGTTAACAGTTCATCCTATTTCCAGTGTCGGTATCAATCTCAAGCTTAAGCCTACAATACCAAGCTATTAGATGGATTTAAAAGCATTCTAAAGTAATTGGTGGCAGCAACAAAGGGATACACTGAAGAATTCTAAAGTGGCAAGGAGTTCCATAGATCCTGAAATATAAAATTTAAAGAGTCACAAATATCTAAACTTCTATGAAATAACAGCACCCCAATTACAGTACCTAGCTGCTGAAGGGCTTGAGGCTGAAGATGAACAGAGAGAGGACATGTAAACCACAGATGCTACAACTGGGGTAGAACATATTCAAAAACAGGGCCAGTGAGTGAAGGCTTACATTTTATACTTACACCCCAAAGGGAGGAATATCTGAATTTCTTCCCCAGGGTAACTGAACAATCAGCAGCCCTCTTTTCAGTAAGCCTAGCCAAGAATCAACAAAGTGAAGAATTCCCATCTATCCCATTCCAATATACAGTAGTTCATGTATACACCATATTTTTATTTTTTCCAAAAATCATTTTCTTCAAAGAATTGTGGGAACTGCAGTTTGTTAAGGGTGCTGGGAATTGTGGCTTTGTGGTGGGTAAACTACAGTTCCCAGTTGCTCCTTTACGTTCCCTCCCTTATAGTAGCTTTTAACTGTTTGTCCTTGTTTTTATCTTTTTAAGTTATGTATGGTATAATCACATTTTAATTACTCGTTTTTATCCCTTACCTGTTTTAAGTCTTATGTGTTCAGTTTATCTGTGTTTTACCTTATGCTGGCCTGTGACCAAAATAAATTTTGATATGGAGACTGAAATAGAGACAGTTCCCAGGATTCTTTGGGGGGAAGTAAACTGCTTTAAATGTACAGTGTGTACATAGCACTAGGAGGCATGAAGAGTGTCCAAATGAAGAGACAGGAAGCTTACTGCTGTTTAGAAAGGAGGGGCTCAGCGATTGTAAGCAGGTACATCCATCCATCATCAAAGATCCTAGTTCTGCAGTTTGGGAAAGCTCAGTCAGCAGAGCATGAAGATCTTAATCTTAGGGTTGTGGGTTCAAGTTCCAAGCTGGGCCAAAGATTTCTGCATTGCATGGGGTTGGACTAGATGCCCCTCGTGGGTCCTTCCAACTCCACAATTCTATTATCTGATGCGATGATTGAGGGGAGGTTGGGGTGGAAGGAAATATTTTATCTTTTCGGAGTAGCAAAGAATAACACATGGGCAGATTAAAAAACAAAACAAAAACAGCCTGAATCCCAGCATTTGAAAGTAAGAAACAGAAAACGCTGGGATAGCAGCAGGAGGAGGCCCCAATTACCCAGCGCTCCCCTCCCTCCACCCCCTTCTCTTCCTTACTCGGAGCCGCTGGACAGAGATGCAGAGCAAGAGCTTCCGCTGCCAGGCGAGAGGCGGCCTTCGCATTCCTCAGGCTGCTGCGGTTCTCGAGGAACCTCAAAGGGCATCGGCGACGCTTTCTTCATGGCGTCCGGAGAAAGCTTCCCCTCAGGAAGATCTGCAGCACCCTGCCGCCATGACAGCGAACTCCGGAAGCTCGAGGCGCAGCACGTGACCCACAAGCGGCTCGCCGATTGGCGCAGGCTGCGGAAACCATGGCAACCTAAGAAGCTCCCTGAGCCCAAACTCTCCTCATTGCAAAGAGCTGCTCCGCTCTGGATGTTAACAGGAAACGTTCTCTTTTATATACCCTTTTCATTCGTCGCCCTGCCTAATGATCTAGGGCCCACTCCGTTCAGTGGGCCAGGTACAGCCCACTTTACCTGCTCCGGGTCATTTGTCAGTAGGTTGCGTTGCAAGGCTACAGTCCTCGCGCTTTATCTGCTCCCAGGTAAGGTGCGAGAACTGTAGCATTGCAACGCACTCTACTGACAGAGAAATTCAACTGGGTTCAACGGGTTTTCCCCCTTCTTGATAAAGTGGGTTTGGGCGCCCTGCAGCGCAATCCTGCCCACGTGCAAATTCAGTGGGACTTATTCCTAGGTGGAATGTGCTATGGATCATTGGCTTACAGCTCAATCCTACGCACGTTTATTCAAGTGCAAATTCCAATGCGTTCAGTGGGCTTACTCCCTAGTAAGTGAGTTCACGGTTGTGTTAACTCTCTGGGCAAACATGCCTAGGGCTGAACTATTAAGGCTGCAAGTCTTGGAAACCTTTCAGTTGCATCTTATCTGAGGCACTTCACAGGTCTGGATGAGGAGTATGAAAGGTTCCCTCTCCAGCTTGAAAGCAGAGGAAGAGCCAAGCATAACTTCAATGAGGAGAGATATATTGTAATATCACGAAGAGTCGGACACAACTAAACGACTAAACAACAACATATTGTAATATGCAGTCAGGTGCTATTTGTCAGCAATTTATAGAGGAATTGCCTATCATGCAGGTAGTTCCTCCAAAAACTGCTAGCACGTAGCAGTCACTGGGTGCCATTTCAATTTTTCATTTTAGGTGCCATTCTCATTTTTTTGCACTAGAGATGCACAGCCAATGTTTTGACTAGTAAATATTTATCCCATTCCTCTCCTGTATGCTACAGTTGGGCCTTACAGCCTCCACCTATACTTATTTACTTAGAAATAAGTCCCTCTTTTGAACTAAGCACATTTCTAAGAAGTAAGAAAGCACACATTAAAAAGAGTCCCCCAACCGTCAGTTTCTTGGATAAATCTCAAAAGGAGTAAATGTAGATTGTGACTCATCAGTGAAGAAATGGAGAAACAACGTGTAATTTTAACAACTGCCATTCTTGGCTTTAATTTCTTGTGGTTATGTTAAGCAATAGCAGTAGCCATGCTGAACTGCTACTTGTATAAGCAACATTAAGTCTCCTGTTACAAAGAGGCTACCATCTGCTCCTCAGCAGTATGTCCAGCACCAGGGTCTATAAATTAAGTTATATGAAAACAGCAAGAGATGATTTCTTTATTGCACAGTCTGTGAGTAAAGCTCACTGGAGATGTCCTGCAGTATTTTAAAGTTTTTTTTTCCTGTTCCGTCTAGGCTAGGAATTAAAGGCAGGTTATTACAACACGGAATTAAGATTGCCGGAAGAAATATCAACAACCTCAGATATGCAGATGACACAACCTTGATGGCAGAAAGCGAGGAGGAATTAAAGAACCTTTTAATGAGGGTGAAAGAGGAGAGCGCAAAATATGGTCTGAAGCTCAACATCAAAAAAACCAAGATCATGGCCACTGGTCCCATCACCTCCTGGCAAATAGAAGGGGAAGAAATGGAGGCAGTGAGAGATTTTACTTTCTTGGGCTCCTTGATCACTGCAGATGGTGACAGCAGTCACGAAATTAAAAGACGCCTGCTTCTTGGGAGAAAAGCAATGACAAACCTAGACAGCATCTTAAAAAGCAGAGACATCACTTTGCCGACAAAGGTCCGTATAGTTAAAGCTATGGTTTTCCCAGTAGTGATGTATGGAAGTGAGAGCTGGACCATAAAGAAGGCTGATCGTCGAAGAATTGATGCTTTTGAATTATGGTGCTGGAGGAGACTCTTGAGAGTCCCATGGACTGCTAGAAGATCAAACCTATCGATTCTTAAGGAAATCAGCCCTGAGTGCTCCCTGGAAGGACAGATCGTGAAGCTGAGGCTCCAATACTTTGGCCACCTCATGAGAAGAGAAGAATCCTTGGAAAAGACCCTGATGTTGGGAAAGATTGAGGGCACTAGGAGAAGGGGACGACAGAGGACAAGATGGTTGGACAGTGTTCTCGAAGCTACGAACATGAGTTTGACCAAACTGCGGGAGGCAGTGCAAGACAGGAGTGCCTGGCGTGCTATGGTCCATGGGGTCACGAAGAGTCGGACACGACTAAACGACTAAACAACAACAACATTACAACACTACCATTTGCCATCTCAGTCAGGGAGACAAAGTGATGTGCATATCTTAATCAACAGAATGAATACTACTCCCACTGATCTTTTGTTTCTGTGTTTGATATAGTGTCCTACAGAAATACTAAACTGTGGAAAAGAAGCAATTATCCTTTACACAGAAATTATATTTACTGAGGCTACAGAAGAGGTAGACAACATGGTGTCCGTGCCCTCCAGATGTTACAGTCACTCTTGACCATTGAACAGACTGGCCAAAGCTGATGGGAGATGCAGTCTAGTAACATGGGACCACGTTGACTACCCATGACCTACAGCAACATTACACCAGTAAAGTGCGAAGGATGGATAGCTATTTTTACAATGTTTAATTTTGTGTATGAAGTAGATGGAGGAAAAGAAAGAGAGTCAACTATGTTTACCTTCAGAAGAATTAATAGTCTGTTAAATGATGCTTTCTCAGTAAGTAAAATAAAGATATATGTGATCATTCAGTCTTACAGATGTCTAGCTGCTGAAAAATAGATTGATATAGACACAAAACATTTAAACTCAAAGGATATAAAAAATAAATCAATGCATTAAAATAGTTACATCATTCACTTGCAATTAAGCATTCCATGATTTTGATTTAAAGTAATCACCACATTTCCTCCAACTTTCTCAGAAAGAGTGTGTATGGGGGGTGGGGACTTCATCTAAGCCAACAATTTTATGTATCTTAATAACGATCATTACCATAATCACAAGTATTTGTATGTCTCACATTATAATGTGCAATGTGTTGGCAGGCATAAGGGCAATAAGGCCTATCAGACCTGGCCAGTGCCCTATGAGAGCTGAGAGTGCACCTTATAATATATCAGACTCCTCTGCTATATGCAGAATTATGACACTGAGCATTTTCCACATGGAAACTATAGGAGAATGTTTGAGAGCAAACTAAAAAAACAATAAATAAAATAATTAGAAGGGGTGGGTATGAGTGTGTGTGGTGCATGTAACCCCAGCTGTGTGTAGGAAAGAAAGTGAAGGCAACCCTATTTAGGGAAGTTTTTTAATGTTTGATCGTGTTTTTAATATTCTGTTGGGAGCTGCCCAGAGCGGCTGGGGAAATCCAGCCAGATGGGCAGCATAGCTGCCAAGTTTTCCCTTTTCTCGCGAGGAAGCCTATTCAGCATAAGGGAAAATCCCTTAAAAAAAGGGATAACTTGGCAGCTATGATGGGCAGGGTATAAATTATCATCACCATTATCAGAGAGGAGAGAAAAAATTGTAACACATCTCACATTCCAAGGGGAAGCATTAACTAAGGATATGAAATCAGTGTGTGCGCTCCAGATGTTGTTGAACTCCAAGCTCTCACCATTCTTGAGTCTGGCGTGGCCAAACTTGGCCCCCCAGATGTTTCGGGACTACAACTCCCATCATCTCTAGCTAACAGGACCAGTGGTCAGGGATGATGTGAATTGTAGTCCCAAAACATCTGGAGGGCTAAGTTTGGCCATGCCTGGGACCATTGGCCATGCTGGCTTGGGCAGATGGGAGCTTCAGTTCAGTAACATTTGGAGGGCCCCCGGCTCCTCATACGGCACTTTCCCTTAGTCCACAATGGTTCACACTGACCTGTGCAGGAGGATGCTCTGAACGGAATCCAGATCCTCCAGGTTCCTGGTGACAGGTCTGGGGATTCTGCGCTTGCTAACGCGGAACATGCTGCGGAAAGAGACGGCGCCTTTTCCTCCTCATTGCAGGGGTGCAAAGCCACGTCTGCAGAGTCCATCGGGATTCATGCACAATCTTGCAAAACCGCTCGTCCACTCCAGACAAGGTAAACAGCGCAGAGGAGGAGAGATGAGTCGTCGAAATCTACCAAGCTTAGTAGCCCTTGCGTCCGGGAGTTGGAAGCTATTTATTTCCAAATCTCTGGCGCCTGTAGCACTCGGCGATCTCCACCTCCCTCGAAGATCTCACTTACCCACCTTCTTCCCGTGACCAGCTGCAACCGGGAGAGAGCCCTAACCTGCCGTTGCAACAGCAAACTACTTCTGCAGATGAAACTTCGCGGTTTGCTGCTCTAGCTTAGCAGAGCAGGTGGGACGCCTTTCCGCCCTCCTCCTCCCTTATTCCCCTGGGTCTTAAAGTCCCCTCAAACTCTGAAAATTAGGCAGGGCTCGTGACATTTTAAAATCGAGACACGAAAAAGCTGCAATTTTATGTAAACTTAGCCGGGCATCATCAGTGACACACACTTGGTTCTGAATAAACGTGCCAAAAAACGAGCTCTCTTGTGATATTTGTGTGCTTTGTTTCTGAAGGGTGTTCATGCAACACAGAAAACAGCATTACAAGTGGTTTAAGCAAAATTGATTTACTCCATATTGAAAATATAGCTGCTACCTGCGCTATACACTTGAAGCAGCATCGTACTACTTTTAAACAGACATGACTTCCTCCAAAGATTCCTGGAAACTGTAGTTTGTTAAAGGTGCTCAGAGTTGTTAGGAGGAGACCCCCTATTCCTCTCCCAGAGCTAAAATTCCCAGAGTTCCCTGGGAAGAGGGATTGGTTGTTAAACCACCCTGGGAAATGATACAAACGATAGCTTAAAAGGTAAAGGTACCCCTGACCATTAGGTCCAGTTGTGGACGACTCTGGGGTTGCGGCACTCAACTCGCTTTACTGTCCGAGGGAGCCGGCGTTTGTCTGCAGACAGCTTCCGGGTCATGTGGCCAGCATGACTAAGCTGCTTCTGGCGAACCAGAGCAGCGCACGGAAACGCCGTTTACCTTCCTACTGGAGCGGTACCTATTTATCTACTAGCACTTTGACATGCTTTCGAACTGCTATATTTCCCAGGATTTTTTGGGGTGGGTAGAAGTTTTCACTCTTTACTGTATTTTTATTCAGTACCAAATGTACATTTGCTGAGATGGGTATCTGATCTCTGAGAGGAAAAGGGTCAGAAATATCATATAATGTTAACAATACCCAGTCCTTTGCACCTGATTGTGAAACAGCTGACAACTGGACTTCTATTGATACACACAGCGTTGGGGGAATACGACTGAAGAGAATTTGTTCACATAAAAAGACCCAGCACACAGCCTTAGGTGTTTTTGTAGGCACCAAATAAAATAAAATAAAATAATTCAACAATTATCAAACACACTCCAGTTAACCTCAGACTCAGGAAACAGCTGCAAATGCCACTGGAGAAAAATGACTGCAGGTCATTTCAGGAAGCAACATGGAAATACATTTGGCCAAAAGGTCCTGTAAAGAAAATCAGCATAAAATTTTGTACAGCCAGTAAAAAGGTAAAGGTAAAGGACCCCTGGCAGTTAAGTCCAGTTGTGAATGACACTGGGGTTGTGGTGCTCATCTTGCTTTACTGGCCAAAGGAGCTGTTTGTCCGCAGACAGTTTTTCCAGGTCATATGGTCAGCATGACTAAGCCACTTCTGGCGAAACCAGAGCAGTGCATGGAAACGCTGTTTACCTTCCCTGCCAGAACGGTACCTATTTATCTACTTGCTTGAACTGCTAGGTTGGCAGGAGCAGGGACCGAACAATGGGAGCTCACCCCATCGCAGGGATTTGAACTGCCGACCTTCCAATCGGCAAGCCCAAGGCTCAGTAGTTTAGACCACAGCGCCACCCGCGTCCAGTACTCCACCTCATATAGGTGAAATAAGAGGAGTTTGCTTAAGTGTAAGAGGGTGTGTTTTTACATACCAGAGATAATGAGATTAGTAGAAAGTTTCTACAAGCTAGGGCATTCCTTTTTGAGGGTATGGTGTAGTGTGAATTAACTCAAGGGGTAAAGTACTTGCATACAATGACAGTGGATTCTAGGTTGACCTTATCTAATTCCCTTTTTCTCCATGCTGTAGATCTGCCCCCTACCCTGTCCCCATCCGTTCACTCAGACCAACTGAGGTAAATAATAATAATAATAATAATAATAATAATAATAATAATAATATTTATTTATTTATTTCTGCCCCGTCCATCTGGTATTCATTCTTTCTGCAAATATTTAATCATTGCATACTTTTACAATGGAAAGAGTGGGGCATATTTGTGATCAGATCAGTAAAGGACAGATGGGTGGTGGTGCAGCCAAGCAGAGCCCATGGACCAAGCATATCAGCTGGCTGGCACTGCCATGTTAATGATACCAGGCAGGACTTGCACACTATGTGGACCTAGAGCTCCCATCAGCACCAGCACTACCCAACAAGGCCCCATCAGCTGTAGTAATGCCAATGACAGCTCAATGGCAACAGCAGTGGGCCCTGAAATTTCTCCCACCAATTGCCTGTGTGTGAGAGATTCAATGTTTCCTGAACAGTGGAGTCTCTATTGTTCAGAAGGTTCTGATGCTCACTTTTAAATTCTTGAATGGGTTGGAATAAAGTCACTAGAAAATCTCTTGCCTCCACATCAACATACCTGTATATTCAGACGGTCTCCTCTAGGTGACCCCACCATTTGAGGAGAGGCAGGTAGGAAGAACATCCAGAGCCACCTTAGCGGTAAAATATTCTTTCCAGAAAATATCACCTAGTACCTACTTAGTTATCACAATCATAAGAAACCTTTTTATTGCCCAAGGCCTTTTAATAACTTCTTAATCTGGATGGAATTATGGTAGATTTATGCAGCTTTATCTGCTGTTTTGACTGTTGCTGTTCTTTTTAAAAATTACAACCCATCCTTTCTATTGAATGTAATTCTCTCTCTCTCTCTCTCTCTCTCTCTCTCTCTCTCTCTCTCTCTGTGTGTGTGTGTGTAAAGTTTCTCTGTTAACCTTATTAAATCCCTTAATAAATTTATTAGACAAACCCCACAAAGATACCTTCTATGTTTGAATGTATAGCTTACAATCATCAATCTTGTTTGAATACCGATTATTACATATGGATTTCCTATATTAATTTACATGCTTAAGTCAAAATCATATGAGTGTGTGTTTTTTGAGCAGCAGATTTTAATTTATTTTTATTTTTTTAAAAACATCTTTATTCTTTTTAAAAAAGAAAATCATATGAGTGTTTTTATTGTTAATGTTAACTGACGATGTTTCTTTTTATGTTTTAGTTACAGAAATAAAATTAATTTAACCCCTTGACACATATTTCTTAGAAAAGAGTATTGACTTTGCAATGCTTGCAACTGCAATACTCGAACATGTGAAATTGGCTCAAGTTGCAATTAGAGCACTCAGCAGGTAAGAAACAGCAGGCCCTCTGCTTAATTTCTCCCAGAGAGTCTACAACCTGAAACATTTTTATTTAGAGAATCACTCAAAAAACAGTCACACAATATTGGCTGTTTAAGCAGGTGAAATACTTTTAACTCAGTAGGATTTACTTTGGAATAGACGTGACTAGAATTCAGCCAACACATCTGATCATGCTAACTTTGTATCTCTATTATTATTGGTTAAAAAGCAAGCCATTAATATATCCCATTTACAAATGCTTAAATACCCAACCGACCACTTGAAAATGGAATAATTTTGTAGATTCTCGCTTTGTAGATTTACCTTGCAGAAGGCCACCATTTTGCTAGCAAAACACCAATGCATATTTGAGAAGAAATGGCGCATAACATTTTCTTTGCCATGGCCTCATCATCTTCTCCAGAATGTCTATGATGATATAAGGTCTAAGATAGGAGTAGTCAATGTGTTGTCCTCCAGATGTTGTGGGACAACACTTCCCACCAGCCACCACTAGAATGGCTGATGGTCATCGCATTAGCTGCTAAGAGGTTTTCACACATGACATTTAAAATCTTTGTTTTCTTTGTTTGTCGTGTGAATGTGAAACTTATTCTGTTCTGGTACATTTCACAGTAAAAGAGTCTTGTCCGTTTTCTACCCGAAGCTGACTTTTATTTGCAGATGCAGATGTGTGATATAAGAAAGGTTTGAAGATACTTTCAGGGTCAAGTGAAGGTACCCAAATATATTCAAGGCTGGCTCAAGATAGTTTGCTACCTGAGTTGGAATAGCAAATGGTACTTTCCCTCCAAAACAAAACAAAACATGGCAAAACAAAACAAATTTGGGTGCATAGGACCCAAGATTGATCAAATTATTTTGCCACCTAAGGCAGAAAATCCTACAAGCATCTCTTGCCCCCCCCAACAGTAAAAAATACAACATAATTAAATATCTAACAATTTGCTGCCCTTCCATGAAACCCAAAATCAGCTGTTTGGGGCAGCGACCTCCCTGTGCCTAATGGCAGAGCTACATATACCAACCCTCAACTGCTAAAACTCATCTGACTCCCACTCCAGTCATTACAAAATAGGCTCTTAATTGAGAGCAAGGTGAGATCTTTACTGAGGCAATGTAGAGGTATAGTTCAGCAACAGGTAGTGGGTCACAGCAGCCTTTAGGCTCAGGCTAGATGACAGGAAAGTCAAGACTATCTGGGCTAGAACCAGCAGTTCAAGTTTATGGAGACTGGGGCAAGGAGTTCAGAACTGTGCTGAAGCAACAGAGTTGTCCTAACGGGTTGGCCCGCCTGCCTACCAAGCTTTTAAAGACAGGCAAGGCAAACTTACTTGCAAGACTCTTGTGCCTTGCAATATTGCTGAGCATGTACATGCTCACTACATCAGGGAGGATGAATCTGTCCCCAGCAGTGGGAGTGTTGCTGGGTTCTGGGTGACCAGGCTGTGCCTCCTCTCCTGATTCTGCTTCCTCCACCCCTAGCGGTTGAATGATCCCCTTCCTGGATTATATTGCTTCCCTCTCTGGGAGGGAAGAGGGGAAATGGGAATCCTGTTTTCCCATCCAGAGCAGCCGTATCCTGGGAGAGGGGAGTACCTGCCTCCTCCAGCCTTTATTTCCCTGCCTCAGCTCACCACCATGTCATCCCCTCGTCCCCCCACCTCATCTGTCTCAGCCTGCCACTCCACTTGGCAACGTCTCAGGGCTCACAACAAAAAACAAACTTAAGGGATTTGCTATGGTTGAGAAGGATTAGAAGAAGTTCGCCAGTACCTTTTCCCACAGATCTGTCTCACAGCTGTTTCCGGCAGACACCAAAATTGAGTACTCTCTTAACAAAAGACCAAACTTAAATATTGCTCAAGAGCAGTTTCATTAAAAACAAGCTTCACCAAAAGCTGTTTACCGGTATGTTAAAATAATGGAGACAGCATAAAAGAGAGGAGGAAATTGACTGATCGGGGTCCTGGTACAATTACCAAATGCTGCTGATTTCATAGTATGCGATAATTTTTAGCTCAAATTTTGATGGAGGTTTCATTTAAATCATGTTTTATTGGAGGCATCTTGCAAATGTCATGTTTTGAACAGCATTTTGTTAACTAGCTTGAGATCCTGCTTGGACAAATGGTGGTTTAAAAAGTGAAATTAATGAATGAATGAATAAATGGTCTGTGCCTGTACAATTTCCCCAGAGTTATATGAGTCCAATCTCTTTTGTTGCCCAGTGAGCCTGGGACACTGCCCAAGAGCAAATATGATAGTATGTCTCTGTCTTCCTTCAAATCCCTCCTCACATCCTATCTTTTCAGCGAAACCCTATTTTTACATTGGCCAAGCCATGTAAGCTTGGAGCTAAGCATTCTTCCCTCATGGCCTGTGATTTTTCTGACGTCTCCTCCTCTGTATTATTTGTTGCTCCTGTGTCTCCTTCCCTTCTCTCTCATCTTCTCCCACTGTCCAGGTTGTCAGCTCCATGGGGCAGGGAGCTGTCTCTTTTGTTTATAGCTTTTTACAGGCGTGTATGTGTTTGTAGGCCAAGGGCAAAGCCTCTGACCACATCCAGCATGTTCACTGAATGTGATTTGAAATGGTTGGAAGACACAATGTTAAAATAGGGTTGCCATATGCAGGGCAGTTTCGAGCAGGTCGCGCCCCCTGGTGCAGAGGGGCGGAGATCGCTCCGGCGCCCCCACCCTTGCAGGGCGCAGCATGGTTTCCGCCATGGTTTTCTACCAGCCCGGCGCCCTGGCGCACCGCGCCACCGGGGGTCTACCTAGAGCCGGCCCATGCCATATGTCTGGAATTTCCTGGACATAGCTGGGATTCGGTTGTCAGAAGCAGTGTCCGGGTGGAAATCACTGAAATGTCTGAGAAAACCAGATGCATGGCAAACCATGTCGCAAGCGTAGATTTTGGCGAATTTCCTTAAAAATAGCTCGTTTTTTGTTGTTGAGCAAAAAAAAAAAAAGCTCAATAACCTTTGTGTCTGGATCTTTCATGTTTTGAAAGATGGCAACCCTATGTTAAAATATTCAGGTTCTCCGAAGGAATGTTGGTTGAAAAAGAGAGAGGGAAAAAACAGAAATTGTGAAGCTTAGTCCCACTGCAATGTGGATTCAAAGCCTTAGCTTTACATCTGCACCTAGTGTCTTCTGCTATTTTGCCGAAGAGTAATGTAAACATTAAACATGCTGTTTCTACCTTCAAAGCAGTCCCAAGAACGTACTTTATCCCTTAGAGGTTTGGGTGTCTTTTTCAAGAATATTGCTGATTTTGTGGCACTGTGCAAAGTCAGAAAGAAATGGATGTGGAGGCTTTAACAGATGTAAATTACTGAGAAAAGAAAAACATCCCAATGTTTACTCAGAAGTAAGACCCTCTGTGTTCTGTAGAACTGACTTTCCATTTCAATAAGTTCAAAGGTTTGCAGTCTGAACAAAAAAAAGGGGTGGGCACCATCACCACCTAGTCACATTAATTAACTGACTGATAAATAAATAGTTGAACAAGCACACTCTCAGGTACCCCACCCCTGACTGATATAATGGGGACAAGTACAAAAAAATAGATAACGTTTAATACAACGAATGTGATACATAAAAAATATAATTGGTGTCAGGCACTCTTTCCCCACCTAAATTCCCTTTCTTATAAATATGTACAGAATATAAAATCCAGAACAAAAAAGACCTATCTAAAATAACATGGTGAATAGATTGAAGGGGGGGGTGTTTTTTATTTTTTCATGCATATGTTTATATATCCCCCAGCTACAGAAAAGTTCATTGGAATGAAATAGAAGAAAGCTTCAAGCAAGTGCAAACGAACCCTCACAAATATTTCTTGCAAATCTTTTAACCTTTTGACACCGAGAAGAATTATATTTGTTGAGTCTTGAACATGCAGGCTTAGGGTCACTAAGTCACAGTCAGCAACGGGGTGCTATTTTATTAAATTTGTGCAGGATATAACAGCATGCCTGCCAGCGTAAGGGGGAAGGGTGCAGAAGTGCAAAATCTGAACTTGAAATTCAACCAGTTCTGTTGTGTTTGAACATTTACTCTATTAAGACATTCTAAGTCAGCTTCATAGTAAAAAAAGTAAGCCAGCACCATCTAGTGTTGAATAGAAATACAAAACTATAGTATAATATAGTATTTAGATTTTGAATTAAGAACTGCTGGGCAAATTTTATATCCTATGTTAGCTTTGTTGTAACTCCATCAGCATATTTGAATGGATAATAGACAATGAATATATTTAATACTGAATGAGGCAGAATGAAATGTGCACAGTGATTAATAGTGTTTGAAAAGGAAATGTGTATTGTACAATGATAATTTATTGCCCTTTCTCCTGAATTGTGGGTGGGAACAATGACTGAATTATGCAATTTTAAAAACGAACCAGCGCAGTGTTGCTGTGCTGTGCTTAAGGTGATGTCCTGCACTTAAGGAGAAAGATCCATTTACTCCATACATATACCCACAATCTATACATGTTCAAAGGTCTGTCACATTCCATGCATATGCAAAGGTTTCTGTCAAGACATTTCTTTTCCCTAGGGAGAGGCCATGCTCAAAACCATACACTACATGCCACCAGTTTTACTGATACAGTAAAGTGACGTGTTGATGTCCTGGTATATTATACAGTACATGACTCTTCTATAATCTTTATACCAAAGTCAGTTCTGCTTTTTTCAGTTCCTCCTCTGTTAGAGGCTTGATGATATGAAGGAATTCCATAAAGTTTAGTACAATTCCTCTATCAAATGGATTGAAGAACTTCCCTTTATGGTCCAGGAGATATGCATACTTCGTTGTTTTGAGACATTCTGCGGTAGTTAAGTTGACTGCTGCCATATAAACCTTTAAAAGTGAAACACATAGAGATGACTTTCAGTTTTACATATAAACTGTTTGCATTGATGCTGTTACTACTCTCAGATGACACCGTACTGCAACTAAGATTCATTACACTACAAGCTGACCAGCTGAACTTTGTGAAATAATTCATCATTATAATAAATGTCTGACATGTACGTACCGTAACACCTGCAATTAAACTGAACTGTGGACACCAGAGACAATAGACTCTTGGGTGTTTTGGTGTAATGGAGAAAGGATTGCAGCTGAATAATTTGAGTTTACCAACACATATAACAGCTGTTACTTTACCGCCAAGAAGAGTCCTTGACAGAAAGGTTGTGTCTACACCAAGAAACAATATAGATTATTCCAATGGTCACTGAACTGAGAAAGCAGAGCAAATCTATACTTAAATCTGGACTAGGCTAAATGTCTCAGGAATAGATACAGGGAAAATCTGACAAGTTCTGCAGAAGCCAGTTTGGGACACTAGAAAAACTCTAACAGTAAATCATCTATCAAAAGTAGACAAACGAGAGTGTCAGGCAGGATGACGATAGCAGCCAAAGCTCTAAATTCAGTTCACAGGAAACTATGGTCTAACCCAGTAGTGGGAAACCTGCGGCTGGTAGTGGATGGCACTTACCTGACTTTCCTCCAGCTGAGTCACTGCTGCACACTGGAACAGAGAGGCCAACACAGTGGAAACATGGTTGTAGGACCACCAGATTGACTCTGCTGGTGTGCTTGCATCTGGCCAACCTCACCACTCTGTTGCCTCTCCACCCTGGTATACAGCAACAACTTGGGCAGAGGAAAGTCACATAAGCAGTGCCACCCTCCCTCTGTGCCATCTACTACTACCTGTGACCCTCTAGATGCTGTTGGACTTCCATCAGCACCAGCCAGCATGGTTAATGGTCAGGAATGGTGGGAGTTGTATTCCAGCAGTATCTGGAGGGCCACAGAATGACCATTCGTAGTCTAGTCTGTTGGAATCATCTCTACATTCCAGTGCTTATGACTGTGGGTGATGTATTCAAACATAAACAAAACGTATTTGTCCTTTTCCTGTTGGTACAGTAGCAGCCCGAGACCAGTTGCTTATCATACTGGGCAGCAGGATACAAATCTAGAGGGTCTTGGTTTTATCTCTGTTAACTCTACCATCAGTTTTGTGACTGGCTGTTTGGAGAAAGGTCACCAGTGGTTAGTGCCTATTTGGACTGGTAGGAAGACCAACAGCAGGTGATGCCAGAGCCAATGACAGTCAGAACCATCTGATTCTAGTTTTGTCCCCATCCTCCTCCCTCCACAGTTCTACAAGAGCAGACTTTTTTCCAGGGACAGTTCCAGATTTAAAGAAGGCATCTCGGAATGTCCCGCTTTTCCTTAGGATGTCCCTATTTTCATTGGAAAAATGTGGGAGGGGATGGAGTTATGTGACCCCCTGAGCCAAGGCGATAAGTAAATATACAATCTTTAGAATACACCTCAAGGCAATCCTGTATAGGGAAGTTATTTTATGTTGGAAGATGTCCAGAATGTCTGGGGCGGCCCAGTCAGGTCAGGGTATAAATAAAAATTATTGTTATTATGGTGGTGATGATGAAATAAGACGTCCCTATTTTCATTGGATAAATGTTGGAGGGCATGCAAGAGCAGCACTGAAATTAAGAAGGAGGCCACTGTCAGGCAGTGCCACAAACCTA
The DNA here is from genome assembly GCF_963506605.1 of Zootoca vivipara. Lineage (NCBI taxonomy): Eukaryota > Metazoa > Chordata > Lepidosauria > Squamata > Lacertidae > Zootoca > Zootoca vivipara. Next base: position 30,915,725 of record NC_083284.1, on the reverse strand, counting down.
GGCTGGGTGGAAGTAAGAAAAGCAGGCTGATCAAGAGCAGATTGAGCTTGATGGGGCAGTGCCTCATTCACCCTAATGGACCATCGTCCACTGGGAAAGGCCCTAGCTCAGTGGCAGAACAAGTCCTTTGCATGTGGAAGTCCAAAATTCAAGCTCTAGCCAAGTGGATCACAACTAGTGGAGATGCTGAGAGTCACTGGTCTGACTCGTATAGGGCAGCTTCCCGTGTTCAAGGAAGCAAGGACCATAAGGAACAAATAGTAGTGTAAGTGAACTACCAAATATTCTGCTGCCCATAATCTTAGTTAATGATTCTTCTTATGAGAGTTCATCCCACAATATCAGACTATCCTGTCATTGGGTAGTAGAAACTCTCAAACAGAAATAATACAAGCATACAATTTAATCATTTCTGTGGCCAGCTGTATTATTTAGGTGGTGTATCAAAACATAAATTATTCTTCAGTACATGTTACGAAGTTAATATCTGCTTATATGCTGATACCAGAACATTAAAAAACCATATATCCAAAGGGATTGGATACAACTTACACCCTTGCAAATTAAATGTATTTCCCATCAAGCATTCTATTGTTTTATTTTCAGTATGATCCCACTTGAAATCAGCCAGTCGAAAATAGTGCAGTTACTTACCAGTAGCATCCTATTTGAGTAAACTTTTTCTCTGTCTCTGGCTTTCAATAAAGAGACACTAGAGGGCATTAACAGTTCTATCTAAACTGAGCTGCTGTTCCCACTATACTATATATAACACACATTAACCTCATCTAGTTTTTCGTAACTTATCGCTCTCCCTCTTTGAGATGACTGTCTTTCTAACATTAGCATCCTGTGTGAATGGCTGAGGGAGAGAAGATTGCCCTTTATGTGACAAAGCTGGTCCAGCATTTAAATACTATGAAATACTAAAATGATTGCCTCAGGCAGAATGCAGAAACCAGAAAGTAGGAGATCGGGACCACTTGGACCTCCAGATGTCCCTGAGCTACAACTCTCATCATTCCTGACTACTGACCATGCTGTCTGCAACATGTTTCAGGTTCACACAGTCTTTTCCCTTTGACTTGTCAATATGCAGTCTGGGATAAGAATGAGTGCTGTCTTACCACTCAGAGAGTCAGTGCCTTTTAAAAAATATTTTGGCTATGTGGGAAAATCCGAGCCTTGCCATCTCCGAGGGCAGCAGTGGCTACCCAGGGGCTCATAGCTTGCCCCCGAAGACCCCTCCCCCCAATTTGTCATTTAAAAGCCAACATTTTGGTTTCTATGAGTCCTCTGCTTCAATGCTGTGATGCTAAAAGGTGACCCTTTAAAAAGTTGCCATTTTTTACTTTAATTTTTAAATCCTTTTAATAAAAACAAATGGCTGATCCCATAGTTACCTGTGATGCCAAAAGCATGCTATAAAAATATGCATTCAAGATTATACATACACACAGTGAAGTCATCATTGCTGATGTTGTGGCAATGACGGAAAGAAAGAGAAATCCGATCCCGATGAAAATACTGCGTCCCATTACATTAAACCAATTCCAGCATAGATATATTCCAACAACAGAGTTCAGACACATAGTAGTGAGGAATCCTACAAAATAGGGCCTAGAATGAAGCAAAACAAAAACAAAGCAATGCTTCTACCGGTACTACGTAAAAAGCTAACAAAGCCTTTGCAAAGTTCAGTCAGTATCTAGAACAACCTCTCTCATATGCAGCTGATGTGGTGATTTAATTCATAAGAACATAGAATCAGGCCAATGGCCCATCTAATCCAGCATCCTGTTCTCACAGTGGCCAACCAGATATCCGTGAGCAGCCTAGAAGCAGAAGCTAAGCAAAACTGCACTCTCTTTACCCACAATTCCCAGCAGCTGGAGGTACTGATTACTCTGTGAGTTTAGTCCTCGGATCCTGCTGTGTCACCACTTTTTAAAAATGAAGTTGGATCACATTAAAAACAAACTCTGGCAGAAAAGAACCTCAAATGGTAGCAGAGTGTGCTCAAGGTCACATTTCATAAATATGCCCTTAAAAGATGATGTGGGGAGATAACTGTGGTAGTGCCTTCTGAGAGCAGCTTATCTGTGAGGAAATGTCTCTGGTGTGACTTGGATGCATATATGATTAAAAATGATCAGCAAAGCAAGCAGTTGATAATACAGGCCATCAACTGGCCTTCAGTGGGTTTTAACATGAGCTTAATTGTCGTGTCTTCAGCACTAAATACTGGTCTTGGTTTCTAAGTATGGCATTGACAATTTTCTCCTTTACAGAAAATCAATTCCCCCATTGTTTCATGGGGTGGAGGAAGGAGCCACGACCATTTTATCAGTTTAAATCTGTTTTGTGTACCACAATTTTGGCTTTGCCAAATAAATAAGTTTATGACTTATTTATCAATTAATTAAATGTATATCTCACACCCTGCTCCAAATGAGTCAAGGACAGCACACATTTCAATACTAAAATAACACAATTAAAAATTATAAAAAAACAGTTAAGAACAACTTTCTAAAAACCAGTTAAAATCTCCTGAAAGCAATAATCTACCCTTAAACTATTACAGTAATTTCAGTGGTATCAGGGACAGAGCTTTCAACCATCAAAACTTTATAATTTTTCTAAGTATCAATAAGTATTTTCTTTTAAAAAACCTGTTTTTTCCTTAAAAAATTTATAAGGAGGGAGGCTGATGCAGCTCACTGGAAAGGGCATTTCACAAATGGGGAGCCACTACTGAGAAGGCCCTGCACAAGTCACCACCCGCTGGGTATACCCCAAGTAGGGTGACACCAACAGGGTCCACCTGCTGATTGTAGGGCCACAGATGGCTGATAGATACAGTGGTGATCCAAAGACTTATTGTGTCACATGTTAATGTTTCTGATGAGAGATATCAACAGTGCAACATCTGATGGTGTTGTGAAAAGAGGGAAAAAAGAATGCTTAGTTAGTAATGACTTATAGACGAGCAAAAATATCTTGAACAATCTTTCCCAAACCTGTTGCCCTCCAGATGTTGTGGTTCACAACTCCCATCATGTCGCTGGCAATGCTGGCTGGAACTGATGACATATCTGAAAGCTAATGGGTTGCGGAAGGCTATCTTAAATGCTGCAGGAAAAATCTCTTTTCCACATCTGTACCTGTTCCTGTATCCCACGCTGTTGTAGATAAAAGGACAATAATGATCAAAGCCAGAGACACAACGATTGATGATACGACAATGTTTAGCTCGAAGAGGTTTCACAAGGTGGCACACATGACACAGTCTAGGCAACAGGATTTTGCCCTCTTCCCAATAATTAAGATAATCCACCTTAGAAAGAAGAAGATATCCAGGATGGAATCTAAAATGCAATGGGAGAATCTAAGAACCAACTAACCTAATGCTTTTGTATATGTGCTTTAAACAATAGCATCGTTTCAGACAACCAGGTGATACAGCTGCTGTTCATGCATTTATGTTCTAATTGAAGGTGGACTTGTGTGAGTTTACCCATCTCCAGGGCAAATGCCTCAGCAAAAAGTGCAATTTCTTCCTTCCAAAGCAGGAAGTATGTAGAACAGTGGTTCTCACACACTTGTGTGACAGGCGAGGATTGCTAGTGTGGCAGGAAGATTCAATCCGTATTATATTTTGTGAATGGTTCATATTGTTATGTAGCTGCATTGTTTTATACTATTGGGATGTCCCTTGATCATATTATAAAACATGACTTCTTAGATAGTAGAAAACAAAATCAGTCACCAAAACAGCACAATTCTATACTTGTCTACTCAGAAGTTAAGTCAATGGGACTTAATCCCAGATATGTGCGCAGAAGCACTGAAGCCTTTCTTTGCTAGCTGCCTGCATTAATTGAATTTTCTTATCTCCAACATTTAGGCATCTATAAAAATGATGACAAAAGAAGGATGCTTTCAATTCAGCAACAGCATTTGCTTAATTCCAGAGGTGATTATTGCCAAAGAGAATTATTACTAATGTGCGAGAGATGGTTGCATATGCGAAGGTGTACGGGAGAAATACCTGTCTGATGGCCTGGTAATATTCATCAGTGTGTTGAGGAAGCAAACCTGGGTTCATCATAGAAGCTTTTAAGAAGAGGAACCACATCAGAGCATTGCCAAGGAGAAAGGTAGCATGGGCATTCCACAGGGTGTTAAAAGACAACGGCATAATCTGTGCAATGAAAATAGACAAAACTAATCTGGCACACTGGCACACAAACCGAAACATCATGCAAATCATTGTACAAAAGCAGCAGTCATATACTTGACCTCTGGCTGGCTGGCTGCCTAGGTATGTATACTGTTTACATGAAATCTCTCTCTGCTTCCCCAACCTCTCTGCTATCTACGCTATCCCACTCTTCTAGTGCCCATGTACTACTCAAGGTGGCTTTAAACAGTTAGGGACTGACAAATCCATAACTGGGGATAAAGAAACGAGAATTGGATGGAAATGGAGGAGCAGATCTTGAGAGATTGGATGGAATTGGAATTGGAGTAGCAGTTCTTGAGAGATTTCTCAACATGAGAGGTGAAAGAGACACAGAATATTATAGGCAAGCAGTATGAGGGGACATGGGTGGCCCTGTGGGTTAAACCACTGAGCCTAGGGCTTGCTGATCAGAAGGTCGGCAGTTTGAATCCCCGCGGTGGGGTGAGCTCCTGTTGCTCAGTCCCTGCTCCTGCCAACCTAGCAGTTCGAAAGCACGCAGTGCAAGTAGATAAATAGGTACCGCTCCGGCGGGAAGGTAAATGGCGTTTCTGTACACTGCTCTGGTTCACCAGAAAGCGGCTTAGTCATGCTGGCCACATGACCCAGAAGCTGTACGCTGGCTCCCTCGGCCAATAACGCGAGATGAGCACTGCAACCCCAGAGTCGGTCACGACTGGACCTAACGGTAAGGGGTCCCTTTACCTTTATGAGCAAGCAGAAGGAGCTAACAGTAGGCAAGCTTATTGAGAAGAGATAACACAAGGAGGTGTGTAAGAAGGGAAGCCAACTTGGCATGACCAAGTTTAAGGCTTCTGTGGGCCACAGGCAAGAAACCTGCTGTGGTTTTTCCAAATACACACATGACTCTTTCCTCAGAGACACAGACGCACACAACACCTGGCCTGTTGACCACCAAGCTTCTTGTGGATGGGTGGGGTGGTTGAAAGCTGTAATAAATGCTACTGCATAGCTGGCAGTCTTGCCTGGAGCTCACTTCTTCTCAGGCCTCCCTGCCCTTGCCCATGCAGGTGGTAGGGAGCAGCAGCAGGCTGGGAGGACTTATGGCTTCTGTTGGGGCAGCTGCTGCATAGTTCACACTGCACGTCCTCCCCACTAGGGGTAAGAACACTGATGGGACTGATATTGCAATTGAAATACCACCACCATTCCTGTGTCACCAGGCTTATGAGAAATAAGCAGTGTTAGGGTTTGAGGGCATGAGGTAACTTGCACCCGATTCATATTGGCTGCCTGTTGGCTTCTGGGGCAACTAATAAACTGTTGTTGTTGTTGTTAAATAATGGAGCTTTGTGTCTAAACATATGCAGGTGGCCTAACAAAGATGGAGGTGCTTGGAGTGGTGCTTTGCAATGGGCCTTTTGCTAGGTCAGAGAATCCAGCACCTGCTCAACTATGCCAACTCCTGACATTGGGCCTATAGATAGGAGTCACAGACACCCTCAAAATGAGGGCTTAGTCATTAGCAACCTTTTTCAGCTGTGGGCCGATCCACCGTCCCTCGGTCCATGTGGTGGGCCGGTCTATATTTTTTTGGGGAGAATGAACGAATTCCTATGCCCCACAAATAACCCAGAGATGCATTTTAAATAAAAGGACACATTCTACTCATGTAAAAACATGCTGATTCCCAGACCGTCCGTGGGCCTGATTGAAAAGGCGATTGGGCTGCATCCGGCCCACGGGCCTTAGGTTGACTACCCCTGGCTTAGTCTAACCCATCAGTTTTCCAAATGACAAAGTGAAAATTCATATGTTATGGAATTGCATATTTTCCTGCATTGCAGGGGGTTGGACTACATGATCCCCAGGGTCCCTTCCGACTCTACGGTTCTATGATTCTATGTGTGCGCTGCTTACATGTAGATTTTCCATTAAAGTCTTTAGGAAGGAACCATATGGGTTGGGCAGATTATATGTTTCCTTCCCGGGTCAGTATTGTCCACTGATAAGTAATCCACCTGTTCCATCTTATTCCTTCTACAGATATTGCCAAAGCAACATGAGGTCCAGACATAAGAAACTGGCTCCCATGTTTCTACATGAATCATTGCTTAGGCTTCATTACAAACTGAGTGTAAAAGCATCTTGGGACTTCAAATAATGTTAATCAGGCAATTGCTTAGTTGAGAGGAGCAGTGGAGATCTTTAAACAGTAAGGACTAGAAATATGGCCATGCCAGGAAGTCAGTTTAATTATACATAGCCACTATAATGAGCTATGGAGATGCATTTATAATCCCATAAATACGTGGTCCTGTGTCATTATTCCGCTCGGGGCTGCCCTGGGGACCGGAGGGGGGGGGGACTCCGCCTGACTGTGCAATGACCGCTTCCCCAACATAAAGGGGAGGCGCATTTTGCGCAGCCGCGTGCAGCCCCCCCTGGGATCCCTGAGGCAGTCCTGGAAGTTTGGAGGCTGGCACTGCCTTCCTGAGGCTGGAGGCTGGAGTCACCGCCCACTCAGTCAGCCGACCAATCCGGCCGAAGGGAGGCGTGCCAGGGGGATCAGCCAGGTAGGATCAGGTAGGCTTACCTGCACACAAAGAAGAGGAGCCATTCTTTGGAAGCAGCCGACGGATTCAGAGCTTTCCCACCCTCCACTCCCTAACTTTATTCTTGCTTTACAGGTTATTTACTTCCACAGGTTTCTTGCTTTTCAGGTTTTTTCTTCCACAGGCGTACACGCATGCAGACGCTGCTACGACCGGTCGCTGTTAAAGGGCTGGAAAGGAATTTCCCTGCATTGGCAGGTTTCGCCTTTCCCGTAGCAATTCGTCACAACTTTGGCGGATGCAGGCCTTGGGCGGAATCCTTTAGTCATTTACATAAAGAGGAGGGGCGTGGGGGCGGTGACCCCCGCCCTATTGCTGCGGCGATTACAGGGTTCCCGTAAACGGGCCTCAAGGGGGGGTGCATTTGGCGATGCCACTTGGCTGTTTATTGCCCTCCCCTTCCAGCGGCGGCGATCGGGGGGGGCGGGCTATCTGCTTGAACATATGTTCTCCAGAGTTAGCCCAACCCCCACTCATGCTGGACAACCCTGAAGATAACCCCACCCCCGGCTGGGGGCTGGGAGGGATATACGCCCAATGCCTGCGCCAAGGTCTTCCTACATCTGAATTTTAATAAAGTTGTGGCTAATTTTTAATCCCATAAATACGTGGTCCTGTGTCATTATTCCGCTTGGTGCTGCCCTGGGGACCAGGGGGGGGGGGGGACTCTGCCTGACTGCGCAAAGGCGTCTTGCAGAGATGCTTTGAATCATTAGGCAGAGAAACCACCGTAGCAGGAGAAGCAAACAAAGGGGAGATTACTGTTGAATTCCTGCTTTTCTTTCCCCCCTTGCCTTGGAAAGAAACTGTTTTAAAACTTCACTTCTCATGAAAATATGATTATTTCATTTTGTAAATGTAGGTATCAAAGCCTAGAGATTGTAAAAGCCACTCTGAAAATCGATCCTGTGACAACTGTATTCATCTATTCACATAAATGCAAAGATATTTCCCCTTTCTCCTTTCATGAAATATAATAAAGTGAAAGATGCTAGTAAATTACAGCTAAGTACTGTTCTAGAATATATTTCTGATCTTTGTTTTCAATTTAGCTTGGCAATTTAGCTCTGTATAGATAAAATACTACCATTTGTTCCATAATGCTCCCGCCAGCTGACTGAAGAATTATGCTCAGATTAAGGAATTAAAGATGCAATCCTGATCCAATGAAGCCAATGACAGAAGTGCCTTTGACTTAAACTGAGCCAAGGATTGCACACTAAAGCTTTGGGAAAAGTTCCAGCCTCCCATAAAAAGAGCAATGGGGAATATAAACAGAATAATGTATTAGTACTGTATTGTATAGATTAAAGTCCAGAAAATGCAGAGCCTTCCACCTTCTCAGGTCAGTGAGAAACAGATATCCATATGATATGGCATGTCTATCATTTATTTAAATAAAAGCATATTGATGGAATGCAACAGTTTGATATCACACTAGATAACAAGTACCATAAACTTTCTAATATTGGCTGCATTTCATGGAGTCAGTTGAGATAAACTCTTTTCAGGATTTCTTTTTGTCTATTCCTTTCTTCTCTGTAAACCAAGGGGAATTGCCTAGAATCTGGGATCTTGGCCAAGTAATAATAGACATATATTGGCCTGAAATAACCATTTGTACATTATTATTCAGCATTGATGTGAATAATATGAATCAACTGCATCATTATCATACTGTTAAGAGCAGTTGCTTGGATGTAATTCCAAAGAAATTTGTTCTTAATAACAGTTTCAGGATCAGAGTGTAATGGTTTATCAATTCTTACCTTTATTTTCCAGAAATATTGGTAGCCCTGGATTATATTGGTACCAACTACTCTTCTTCTAACTCCGTATTACAATGATATTTTATATAATCTAGGTTGGCAAGGTGTCCTAGTTTACAGAGGCTAGTCCTCTATTTGTGGGTCTGCCAAATCCAAGTTCAGTTTAAAGAAAGTAACATAAAAAGGAGAGCCAGGGTAGGGGGCTTGTAGTTGTCCACCAGCAGTTAGAAGCTGGGCAGCAGACTGATCAAGGTCGCCTGATCACAATATTCACAATATTCCCATTTATAGTGAGATACATTTCTATTCAACTTACAGAAATTATTTCTAAATCTGCATCTATACATATAAAGTGTCATTTGCATAAGATGTGCGCATCTGTGCCCCCTTTCATCTTGATGTATTATGTGTGTGATGCATTTCCTCTTTTTTGGCTTTGTGTAAGTGGCCATCCTAATGCAATTCTTAGCATGCTACTACTAATATATTCCTCCAGTCTGAAAGCAGGAGGTCAACGACACTACCAAAATGGTTTGCTCAATCATGAGACATAAGAATAAGCCTTTGCAGGATTGAATTCTAATTCTGATTCAATAAATTATATCTCTATCTCTATCTAATCTATATCTATATCCATATCTATAAAATTATTAGAGTTCTTTATTTTACTACCTCTCTTGTAGGGAAAATTCAGTCCCTTAAATAGAGAGCATTGGTATATGTGGGGCTAATTGCCATATGATACCAAGGCTTTCATGGAAAGCAACTCTTTTCCTTTTCACTACTATTCTATACAACGGGCACAAGGAAGAGCCATATTTTGAACAAGACCATGATTGCCTTACCCAAAACAGGTAAGTTGGGTAACCCCACAGAAATGTGCAACTATAAAAGAAAAGGACGGCCACTTTTGATTCACCAGGAGAGCTAAACTTCCATGATCTGAAAATAAAACACAATGACAAATATGATAATGGTCACAGTATCTCAATCACATAGCAATAGTGTTGTGTCCAATGCTGCTGTTACACAAGCAGAAAGTTCTAGTATAAATAAAGCCATGAAGGGCCCTGGAACCTTAACACCCATGACTGAAAACCTTAGAAAGACATCCTTATGGATCCTGAGACTGCAGCACAAACTTTCATGCATATCTTCAATGCCTTAAGAAGTGGAAACTTTTTTAAAAAAATGAAAAATTGCACTAATGAAGTATTTCCTCCTGATGAAATAACAGTGAGGTATAGTAAGGTGGAGAGGTTTAAACTCTTCTGTCATGACTCAGAGACCATGCACTGTGCAATGGACTCAGAGCAGGATGACCTTCAATGGGGGAAAAGCTACCAGGACCATCTTCAAGGCTCTCTTCACTTGATAACACAGCCTTGCCGCCTTACTTTGATTCAGAGGAGGAGTCTCCCAGGGTGCTTTTGTCTCCTCAGCCCTACAGGAAACTGACTGCAGTATAAGGCAAGGCCCTCTAAAAGCCAGCTCCTCTGTGGAGGTGGAGCTTACTGCACCACAGTTCAGCCAATGTATACAAGTGTCAGGAGCTGGCAGGACAACAGGGAGGAGGAAAAGGATCTCAGCGAGGGACTGGGACACATGGGCGCAAGCAGAGGATGGGGAAGGAAGTACTCACAGGGTAACAGAGGGTGGCAAGGAGATTGGGGTCAATGCACAGGAACAAGGGCAGCAGGACCCATCACCAGAGACAGAGGGGCCCCTGTCTCCATGATCACGATGGGCTCTGAGGCATAGGGAGCAGCAGGAAGGACGCTCCAGAAGGCAGAGGCAGGCAAACACCCACAGCCCAGCTCCCTAGCTGGTCAGGTGGGGCTTGCTAGCTCTGGGAGCAGCTGTGTGATTCCTCAGCTGGAGTAGGCTTAGAACAGGTGAGGGTCCCATGCCTCATCAAGCCCAGATGCTGCAATCAGCATGCAAAGTACAAAAGGGAAGCTGAGTTGAGGTGCTTTGTCTATGCCAGTGTTTCCCAAACCTGGGCCTCCAGCTGTTTTTGAACTACAACTCCCATCATCCCTAACTAGCAAGACCAGTGGCCAGGGATGATGGGAATTGTAGTCCAAAAACAGCTGGAGAACCAAGGTTGGGAAACACTGGTCTATGCAACTGTCTATGTCAGGCATGGCCAAACTTGGCCCTCCAGATGTTTTGGGACTACAATTCCCATCATCCCTGACCACTGGTCCTGTTAGCTAGGGATGAAGGGAGTTGTAGTCCCAAAACATCTGGAGGGCCAAGTTTGGCCATGCCTGATCTATGCTGATGTACCTTGGCTTGGATGCTCCTGGACCTCTATGGGACTGTGCTGTGTGTTTGACTCTGGACTTATCCTGCCTGCTGGGCTTTGGACTTGGCTACTTGGATTGACCCTGGACTGCATTTCCTGACCTTTGAACTTGACTTGTGTGGGTTGACCCCCAGACTTTGAACTTTGGACTTGACACACTGACTTGCTGCCAGGTAGGCCTTAGGACTTCTCCAAGGTGCTGTAGGTAATCTGGGTGCCTCAATCTTGTGATGGGACACTGCTTGGCTTTTCATGTAAGCATAGAGCTCTTGTAGAACAGGACACCTGCCTTCTGCTGTTTTGGTGCTGCTCAGGTTCCCTGCTGTGGCTATTTACAGGAAGCAATTAATGTCACATCTTGTTTGCTTTCCAGCCTCACTCTTTCTTTGTGACAGGAGAAGTTCTGTGTTTCAACACACAATATTGCTATCATAACATCTCATAACTATCAGGTAATAACTTGTTTGAGCATAAATTGCAGGTGCTCTTTTACTGAAGGCTTTGCAAAGTCAACTGGGAATCTCAGAATATGTACCTCCCCTCCCTGTGTCTGTTATTGTTGTGAAGAATTTGCAAAATGTTTAGCTTGTAAATGACAAGATTCTTGGTTGGGTCACAGATGTTTGCTGTCCTGAGAAGATCTCTTTAAAATAGTCAAGTAAGCAAGCAAGCAAGCAAAAACTGTTTTTTTGTACTAAGAGATATCAAAACACTGCCAAATCAGCAAAATTAGGAATAATTTTAAAAAACCCATTTAGTAGGAATGATAACTAAAAGTCTAAAACACACACAGATTAAATGTATTGTAGACCCCCCCCCCAAAAAAAAAAACCCTGAAAGGAAAACACAATTAGAAATAAACCAACAGGCCCTTTTCAGTGGTGATGCCATGGCTTTGGAAAATTGTTCCAGCTGAGTTGCATCAGGTCTCCTTTCTAAGCTCCTATGGAAAGAATCTGAGGCTGTGAAGGCCAGTATGAGGGGACATGGCTTGTGGAGAGGGGCTGTGCCTGGGAGGGCGTATGGTGTGGGGAGCCCTGGATTATATTGGTACAAACCAATCTTCTTCTAACTCCATATTACAATGATATTTTATATAATCTAGGTTGGCAAGGTGTCCTATTTTACAGAGGCTAGTCCTCTATTTGGGACCAGTTAGAGAGGCTTGGAGGGCAGCATTTGGCCCCTGAGCGTGAGGCTCCTGCCCTTGCATCATGGCATTTTCATAGACTCCATGAGAGCAAGGAATGAGCAGCACTGCAATACTGTAAGGTTTTCAAAATAACACTATTTGAAAATGTAGCAATTGGGTGGGCTGTATTTCATAGTTCACTAGGAAGGGCAACCCCCAAATGGCAAGAAGCTACACAGGTGCATGGATAACACTTCTGTATTTCTACACTATGCCATGTGTGATAAGAAAACATGTGCCTATTTTGACACGTATCTATTGTGTCCGGAAGCTATTGATCAACTATGGTGTCCCAATGGGTGTATACACAGCTAAATTGGCATGTGTATGCTAATAGCACATGTGATGTTCATGAGGGTGTTATGTACTAAGATTGGATCCTAGAACAATAGGCAAGTAGGATCCTAGAATGCAACAACTGATTGGCTTGCAGGAGAAGACCAATCAGGCTCTAGGAAGAAGTTAATCAGCCTATTAGGCTGGTAGGATCGTAGAAGAAGAAGAAGAGTTTGGATTTGATATCCCACTTTATCACTACCCGAAGGAGTCTCAAAGCGGCTAACAATCACCTTTCCCCTCCTCTCCCACAACAAACACCCTGTGAGGTAGGTGGGGCTGAGAGACTTCAGAGAAGTGTGACTAGCCCAAGGTCACCCAGCAGCTGCATATGGAGGAGCGGAGACGCGAACCCGGTTCCCCAGATTAGGAGTCTACCGCTCTTAACCACTACACCACAACTGATTGGCCTGCAGGAAAAGACCAATCAGGCTCCAGGAGAGAAGCAGAATCAGCCAATCAGACGGGATTCATTGTGTAAATAATGTTTATAAAAGCCTGAGGTTTCGGGGGTATTTCATTCAATGTTTTACAAGCTTCAATAAAGAACATGAAGTCACTACAGGACTCCGAGTATATTTCAGAGATGGTAACCTGAAGGTTAAATCCATTAGGAAACTGTGGTATGTAAAGACTGCCTTAGGGTGAATTTAAATGACTGCTTTTGGGGGCTGACATTTTTATGTGACATTTTTATGTGATGAATGGTCATATGAATAGGTTTCTCACATGCTTTTCCTTCTTAAATTCCATGTCCAAATATCTGCGAATTTTGACCACCATTAGTAGACAGCCATGATTAGTGCTGAACACTGATCCTGTCCCTCACCCAATTTAGGGAGGGATTGAGTCTTGTGTCTGAAGTAGCTTTGGAGAAACTGAAAGCTTCTGTGGTTCAGACTGATGTTAGGAGACTACTACCGGTAGATCTTCTCCTGAACATGGAGAAGAAAGGTAAGGACTCTCTCTGACCTCCTAGTGGACAATCTCCCCAGATTAAAAGATGTTCTTACCACCGGTGAGCTGACAAGTGCAGTTGGGACCCTCAGCCATGCTGCCTTTTAAATAAGTTTGCAAAGTTAACAGAAGAGGTGCTAATGATACCTTCCAGCATTGAGCTCAATGGGCTAGTCATGGTTCAAACTCCATTCAGACATATAAATGAATGATGACTCCTTATATTTCCATTTAACAGTCCTTAATACAATCATGTATAGTTAATACTTCTTACTTTGTACAGCCAGGTGATTTATGTGCACAGAAAACCATTCCCCCCCCCTTATATTGTCATCTGGACACAATATATAGATTTAGGTTCCTTTCGTCTTTCCCTTTAATCTTTTAATCTCTCCTCATAATCTCTTAATATTTGCCAGTGATTAATCTCCCTGTTACAGCACACTCCTTTCTCCCAGCCCTTGAGAAGACAGCTCAGCTCTGTTACTAATATATGGCTTAGTTTATGCTTGTACAGCCATTATAATGAAATATAATCACTATGTTTTTCCTTTGAAAATGGAGGGATTTTCTTCCACTTTGCCTATTCATATTCTCAGCGCGGTCACTCATCCTCTTCTTAGACCTTACCAAAAAATCAACATAAGCTTTATTTCCTGTCAAATACACCCCTGCCCCCACCTCCGAATCCTGACAGCTGTAATGCTTTCAGACTATTTGGCTGGATATTCCTTGGCACTTTTTAATAGCCCCCAACCAATTGATTGTTTTTGTGTGCAAAGAACAATGATTCCAAGTATAAAGGGGATTCTAAGCAGAAGGACTGTTATTCTACTATTGTTATGAAGTGCTGTGGCTTGAGCTACCTTTTTTTAAAGCTGACCTTCTATGTATTTCACAGCAGTCTTTGCTCAACTATTGGCGAGAACAGAAAGATCCTCTATTTCTGTGGTATTCCTGTGGGACGGGAGAGGATTGTGATGATGAAAAGGTGAAAACCACTACAAATTTACTCACTTTAAAGTCAATGCGGGTTTTTGTGTGTGAAGTATTATGATGGAGGGCTTTCACTGGCCATCATGAGTATTTAGAGATGAGAAAGTAGCATAATATAGCCCCCTCGTGCCCAGGAGATGATAGTCTAGTTTAGACAGCCTTTTTTAGTTTATAAGAAGAGGCTCACAGCTTTTGTTCAGTTGAGGAGCAGAATGACACTGCAGGGACTCTGTGATATGCTCCTGAACATCTTTTTAGTCAGAGGGAAGCAGGGGTAGCTCAGTTGAACTGGGTCGCTGCTGGAGGGGGAGGGTCTGCTTTTACCCTTCAAAGAGCTGAGGCCCCACCACCACCCTCTGCCATCTGGAGATCCCTTGTTCTCTTAAAAGCCTCCACCCTTTCTACCTTGTTGCCCCATCGGTTGGAATCGCCCCCCCCCCAAAAAAACCCCTGTGAATGCTACCTCTCTCACCTCCATAAAGTCCACTTTTCCTGTGGAGTCTTTGACACAATCCCTTCCTTCCTTCCCACACCCTAATGTAAGTATGCCTAAGCACTTACAACTGAAACAACCAGAGTGTTATGATTCCATTGTCCAGCAGTGACCTGGACACCATCAGAGCTAATGTGTCAATGGCTTAGGAACCAGTCTGGGTACCTGGCTCTCAGCCTTATGCCGGTAATCAGGGGAGCCCTGAACCTGAGGCTGGTAGGCAGGAATCCACTGAACCTGATGGCATGGCACCAGGCTCTGTAAAAAAATCCTATAGCTGCCTTCCCCTGGGCTTGAGGAATCAAATGCCTCATATATTAACAGTACAGGGAGTTCACCAGGAGGGAGGCCATGGAATGCAAGAAGTGCCCATCTTATGGCCAGAATCTGAAAATGTTTCTCACACAGATTGTGCATAATGCATGCACTTAAAACTGGGTCTAGGCTAGCAAAGAAGTGAGTACCACTGAATTTGGTATGGCTTGGTTTTTAAAAAAATGTGTTTAGGTTTCGTAATGTTCCTCCCCCCCCCCTGCAGTTCTAGGCACAGACCATCCAAGTGTCCCTATTTTCCAGGGACTTCCCTGATTTAGAGAAGCCGCCCCGGTTTCTGATTTGATCCCAGAATGTCCCACTTTTCCTTAGGATGCCCTATTTTCATTGGAGAAATGTTGGAGGATATGGAGTTATCCAACCCCTGAGCTGTCTAAAGGCAATCCTGTATAGGGCAGGTTTTGTTTTTTAATGTTTCATGTTCTATTATGATTTTATATATGTCCGAAGCTGCCCAGAGTGGCTGGGGCAACGCAGTAAGATGTGTGGGGTATAAATAGTAAAGTTATCATTATGTAATGGGACACCCTATTTTCACTGGAAAATTGTTGTAGGGTATGCAAATGCCAACCCAGGCTTGAATGCAATCTTGGCAAGGAACCACATGTGGCTTTGAGTCCTGAGTTCTGTGCAGCTTTTTGATCACTGAACAGTGCAATGGATGTAAGGGAACACAAGAAAAATGGAAAAGATAACACAGGAGTGAGTGTGTGAGACTGCTTGTTGCTGACAAAGATCAAAACCAGAATATTTTTGGAGACGAATCAAGGGAAAACAAAGTTTGTTTGTAAAAGAGGATAACCAAAGGAAGCATGCAAGAGAAAGGGTCAAGAGGAAGTTAAAAGAAAGGTGACTTGTGTCTAGGGTTTCTGAGAACCTTGAATTAGCACATTAAGGCTTAATATTAATGCAAAGTGCCATCTGCTTTATGAAACACATCCTATTGGGCTACATGTTTACAAGCAGTTGAGAAATTCTAGCCAAACCTGCTAGGCTCCAGCTTCCACCCCCCTCCCCAGTTTCTGCTTTGCTTTATTTCCAGCTCTCTAGCATCTGGCTTGCTCCATCCTGATTCTCTTTGTGCCCTTTCAGTGCTGCCTCACCCAACCTGGTGCTCTCCAGATGTTTGGGATTACAATTCCCATCAGCCCCTGCTAAGCACAGCACCCAACACACCTGGAGGGCCCCAGGTCGGGGAAGGCTACTCCAAATTGTCACTTATTGTCACCGCTGTCAAGTTTTCCCTTTTCTCGCGAGGAAGCCTATTCAGCATAAGGGAATTTCCCTTAAAAAAAGAACTTGACAGCTATGCTTATTGTCCTAAAGAACTGGGTTCTCTTATAAGGGGTCAGGCCTCAGTAGTGGGTTATTCCCAGTTGTTGTCCAACCACAGGGAAGGTCAACAAGGGAGCAAGACCTGGATAAGCCCCTGCCTCCTGGTGATCTGCTTGCTCCTCATTTATACATGCAGAGCCTGGGTGAACCCTGGCTCAAAGGAAGCTATGCAGTATGAGATCCAAAGCTGTTCAAACCAATGAGGGCAAACAAAGGCATTGTTAGTGAGTAGCACAGGGCCCTCTTATCTGCTGCCCCTTCCCTTTCCCCCTTTTAAATTTGCTTTAAAATGGCTGGGTGGGCAGCAAAGTGCAGTGCTAATGAGAGCCATATTAATTTTTCTAGGGGCATGCTATATATCAATGCAAGTGTGTGTTGTGGGTCTCTGCCCAGAATCCTTTAAGTACCTCACAGTCACCCTGGCAGCAAGTCATTTCATTCCTGACAACTACAGTACCTTACTTTCATTGCATTGTAATAGCCAGTTCCCCCCCCCCCCCTGGGTGATGACAACAACTCCAAATACTAAGATAGTCATCTTCTTTTTTTAATCTGGACTTCTGGCTGCCTGAAATGCTCGGAATCCCAAAGCTGAAATGTTTTGCCAATGTTATGCAAATGTTATGCCACCCTTTGTGTTTTTAGGTACTCAGATGAGTTTTAAATATATTCATTTGCTCTGAAAATGTCATGATGCAACCAAATAATATAAAGGTTGTAACGAAAGAAAAACAAATGAGATACATAGCTACTCTGTTTGCAAGGCTCTGTTACTATTCCCATTGGGAATTCTGAATTAGAAAGTTATTTGATTTCCAGCACACTTGATTTGTATAATGAATCCATGAACATGCATGGGTACATGAATCAAAACAAACCATCTGATTGTAAATTTTCATTACCATTCTCTCCCCACCCTCCATTTAATTTTCACCTATCATAATACGAAGCACCTGAAACTTTAGGAACATAACTGATGAAATTTGCTTTGTATTTTGGTTCAGTATCTTACCTCCTCCAGACTTGCTGGGACATTTCCATGTGTGGTTTCCTGAGGGACACAGGCAGTTTGTAGCTCCATTAGCAGATCCACTGGAATGACAAGCTGCTGTGGCGTTAGAGCAGGATTAGTGGCTGCTGCTGCTACTTCCTCTGCTATCGTTGATGCTTCAGCTCCTGGGTGCAATCCAAAGGTTGCATTCCCATGTTAATTCTTGTCTTGCTCCAGTTCCACAGAACCAATTGCTTGTATATACTCCATTGTGTGTATATGGAAATAAAAGGGATTGTGATCCTGCAGGCCTGTGGGCTGACATCTGTGAATTTCTAGTATTGTACGGCATATAGCATACTTCCAGGCACATTTTTTTTTTGCTTCTGTTATCTTATTAAAGCTTTCAGCAAATACTTGACAACTTTTGCATGAACAGAAAAAATAAACAGTTTTCTGTATCTACCTCTTCCTGCACCCACATCCTCCTCCCCTCTGTTCTACTAAGTTCCTCTTCCTCATCAAATCAACCTTTCAATAACATGGATGATAACAACACAAGTCTATACACATTCTAAAATATTTTGTACGCACACAAGTCACTATCCCATACCTCTCTGGATTTATCCTCATTGTCAGATATTGAATGATGAAGAAGAGAGATTCATGGATGTTAACACAAAGGAGACTCCTACCTCCTTCTGCATTTCACTTGGTGCAGCTACCAATATACATTGACATTGCCAGCGCCTGACCCTCAGTAAACTCCTGTGCTTTAAATAGCTGCAGAACTCAAAGATGGTTGGCAGGTGCAATTTTTTTCAGGGCAGTGCAGTGTGGCAGAGACCAGGAAAAGGGAGGTCTCTCTCTCTCTCTCTCTTTCTCTCTTTCTCTCTCTCTCCTTTCCTTGCTATTCACATCTGTGAATTGTGAGTATGAATCTGGGAAAAGGGTACATTTGGGATTTTCCAAAACTGGAAAGCCTACCAACCCACATTTGGGCAATATTTTTAGACGGATTTTTTAAAAAAAACGTATATAGGGTGAGGTTTCGGTAAAACAGAATATGTATAAGGGCTAGAAAGCATGCATCCAAGCAAATTTCCACTTGTCCCATGCTTTCTAGGCAAGGGTCTGAGTGGTTTTGCCTTTGTCCCACAACTTTCCCATGGAAAACCCGCTCTTTTGTGCTAAATCGGAACAAACAGCAATCTGTGAAAAACCCAATTGCCATTTGTTTTGATTCAGTGCTAAACCATGGGTTTTCCTGGGGGAAAGCGGTGGGGCGAATGGAAGTGTTGACGAGCCCTAAGAAGAGTTCAGTTTTTCTAAAACAGCTTCTTAAATGTAAAACATCTGGTAATATTTCTCTCATAGGCAGAGAAAGTAGATCGCTACTATATATATATATCAGATAAACCACACACTAGTACCAAATATGTATTTGTTCATGTACACGTGGTCCGCACAAGCAAAACTAGTCTACCAATGATGTATTGTGGTCTGTCTTTTTTTTTTTGGACAACCCTTTGTTTTTGCACTTTTTGGCAGGGGCAGTTCGGGGGTGGGAGTGGGGCTGAGATTTTGGCTCTTTTGCAGCGGGTCCTACATCTCTCACCCATCCCCACTGGTGGGGCAGAGGGCAGGGAGGACCAAACAGTAGGTGGAGCAAGAGGCAATGACAGTCAGAGCCATCTAATTCTAGCTTTGTCCTCGGCCTCCTCTCTGTTGAGTTCTACAAGAGCAACATGCCAAACTGTGGTTTAGGGCCACGATGATATGCACGAACCTGGGATGTCTGTTCTGTCAGCAGGAGGAGTGTACTCAGTCTTTTAAGCACTGCACATGCCTATTGGATAATGCTGCTTGGAGATAACTGTTTGAATAAGTAATAAAACAAATTAGTCTAATTATGATGTGGAATTATGAGGCAAATAACATAGCTGCCAAGTTCTCCCTTTTTTAAAGGGAAATTCCCTTATGCTGAATAGGCTTCCTAGCGAGAAAAGGGAAAACTTGGCAGCTATGAAATAAGGGGTTGCCAAATTTGTGTTCATCTAAAAATATTAAAGCGGGGGTGGAGGGCATCCAGGGGAGAACAGGTAGTTGGGAGGCAAACTTTTCCCCACCTACTGATTTCTCTCATAACTCCTTCTTTCAAACAGGTCTCCCTGCCACCCCAGTGTTAGCAAATTCACTCCTCCGATGCTGCATTTTGTGATTGGTATAATTCACATGCCTGTCTGAGAAGACTGTGGGAACTGAAGACAGCCTTATCTCTCTTCCGCTGTCTGTACTTCTGCTTTTACTTCGTTTTGTTTGTTCTCTGAGAGTTGGAGAGAACAGACGCCATTATGCCTTTGTCTGTACATAGTGTGTAAATAAATACAGTGGTACCTCTACTTACGAATAACTCTACTTACGAATGTTTCTACTTACGAATGGAGCTCTGTCCGCCATCTTGGATGCAGTTTAGATAAGATTTTTTCTACTTACGAATTTTTAGATAGGGTTGCTTTGACTTATGAATTTTTTCTCCCAATGCATTCCTATGGGATTCGACTTACAATTTTTTTCGACTTACAAATGTGTGTTTGGAACGCATTAATTTCGTAAGTAGAGGTACCACTGTAGTAGATTAGACTATGATGTTTCACACTTCTTGCTGTGTTAAACTAGAAGATTAGTGTGCATAAATAATCTGATTTATGTCGCTGAGCGCACTGGAGAACGGGGGAGATGCCTTTTCCTGGGTTGTGCATACCGGAGGACGCTTGGAGTTCCGGGGGTTTGCAGGCACCCCTGGGCATTTTCCAACACCCAGTGGGTTGCAAAATTGGAAATAAGCCACCTGATTAAAGAAACAAGACCTTGGGTTGTGGTGCGTGTGGCATATGGAAAAGGTTACCATTAACTGGCGAATACTTACTCGGTTACAAGTGTTTCCCAAAGTATTGTACCAGTGATATATTAAGATGATCTGGAACAATGGTACAATCAAAATGAAAGAGAAAAAATAAATGAAAAACTCTGGATGTTTTCAAAAACAGATGCATCATCCATTTGCGCGGTTGAAAACCCACACTGTGGACAAAAGAGGCTTCTCATAATTGATGAGCATCCTTGTTACAGCATTGGGCCTCTGTGGAGTTACTAAAAATAGAAGATAGAAGATAAAAGGAAAAGAAGAGGGCAGAAGGGTGGAACACTGAGTTCGGTGTCAACTAGAAAAGGAGTTGGATAAAAAATTAGGTCAGGGATAGTCAACGTGATGCTCACTATATGTTGATGGACTATACTCCCAACTCCCAAGAGACTGTGCTCTACTCCCAGTATAAAAAAGATGGAGGGAGGATGAGTGTGCATGGGGTGGGTTGCCCAGTGTTGTTGAGCTTTTTTGGGGGAGGGGCCAGCGTTCTTAAACTTCTTTTAGGGAGGTATGCAGAAAATAGATTACCAGCCATACCTGCGCTGCCACTTGCACATGTTGCGCTTACTTGTGCTTGCTGCCTAGCAAAGCTTCCCCTGCAGCTGCAGCGGAGGGACCGATTGTCGGGGGCCACGACATTCCTTGCCCACTTTATTTAATCCTGCAATCAACCAGAATCACCCTGGGGATCTACCTGTCGATCATGGTCGATCGGTTGAACATGTCTGGACTATAGCATCCATTATTTTGGAGCATTGCCCATACTGGATGGAGCTGATGGGGGTTGGACTCCAAGAACATGTTCCAATGTGCCAAACTCAGGACTGAACCCTGATATCCCAAACAGGCTCTGAGGTACGTTCTATTGAGCTGGGTTCAAAATAAGCCATGGTAAAGGGAGCCTTGGTTGGATAAACTCATTGGACAGCCTCACACAGGTACAGCACCTTCCTGCTACTTTTTCTCCTGAGATTGGAGAAACTGAAGAATCTAAGTTTTTGCAGGCTGGAGAGATGACACTTTGTTAACTATACCTCCCACTATGATTGATCACAAGAACAGCATGATTGTTTGTTGAAACTTGAACATTTAAAGTTCAAATCAAGCTCCATTGTTAAATAATTCACTTGATAAATGGTTACCAGATGAAACCTTGTTTTTGGTATTGTCGTTTGTAAATTAAATATATTAATTTCCCAAACCTTACTCTATCCTCATAGCAGCCACTAGCATTATATGCCTAATTACTCACATAGAGAAATGTGTCTGATTTCAGAGCACTCTGATGAATATTGTAAAAGTCCATGAACAGCCTGATGAATAATCCTATCTATCATAATTAAATACATTTATTCACAGTGTATGGTATTGCTGTTCCGAAAACTTCCTACTGTTTCTTCATCTAAACAGAAATTGGCTCCATGTGGTAAGATTACTCTGAAGAGAAAAATGTGTTATGATTACTATTTTACTGGCCAATTAATTTTAATATCTGTCTACACAGGTCTATCTACCAACTGCGGAACCCTAATATAACTTGCTAAGAGACAGCAGTTTTCCTTAGGGAAAACTGTGGCATTTCTCACTTCTCTGAAATAGTTCATTTTATTACTTTTTCCTTTGGAAAATGCTGAGGAAAAAGAATGAGGTTCTGGCTGAAATCTGCAAACCAGTCTGTAGGACTCTGCTTTGACTTCCCATGATAATTTAAAAACAAATATTCTGTTTTCCATTTCAGGATTGGGGATGGCTGGACGTGTCTGGTTGAGAACGCTTGGCATTGTTTTGGCCTATAGGGATGACACTTCGTCTGTTTCAATGATGAATGCTTATAGAACATTCAGGTTCTCTTAGGAACCATTGTTACATAGCTGACGTTTATGAAGGACACCTGTGTTATGTTTGACCATTACAGTAGTCTCTGCACTGCCACATTTGTCATTCCTGTTTGCATTTAGGTCTGCAGTATAACCAGTGAAATGAGAGAGCATTTTTCTCAACAGCAAGACAAATGTTACAAGTGCTTTGGTTTTTAAGTCCTTTTAAGATTTGTTACACAGCATTGGCTACTGGCTTCTTCCTCACTTGATTCGGTGAGACAAGGTAGTGTTTAAAATGGCTGCTTTGAACATACCTGTAAGTCATGGGAAGATTGCCAGACCACTGACACCCCTGCTAAATGCACTTGGGGATAAGAGAATAAGTCGTTTATCCTCTCAGGTCCAGGAGTTGGAACTAACATGGGAATTCAAAACCGTGCTTGGAATGAACTAGTTCAAAAATCTCTGAAATGCATCTGAAAGTAGTCCTCATCATTATAAAAAAACTAAATTTCAATTAAGTTCATTTCGGGGTAGAACTTTGAACACTTTGTAGTTCATCTTCACTTTCATCCCCTACCTAACTAACCCCACCCCACCCCCACCCCCGCAACAGAAGGGCTAGACTCTTAGCTTTCTTTCTTATTATTTTTTAAAAATGACATCTATAAAGAAAGTTAGAAAACAAAGCATGGAGGCTGCATTCTAAGGTAACGGTCCCCAAACAGGTTCTTGGTGGACCACATAAAGATTTTTCTGCTGGTTGTAGCAATTGTAATGCACTTTGCTAGGTTCTGCATGATCTTTCATTTTATTTTTACAGAAGTGTTGTGGACCACTGGAATGAAGTTGGTGGGCCACAGTTTGGGAACCCCTGTTCCAAGGCTTATTAGGCTGATATGGAAATGCTGTTGTTGCTAAGGAAACTTAGCGACTTAATCATGGTTGCTAAGCAATTGGAAGGAAGGAATGTGAAGCATTTCCTGTACCTTCCCTTTTGAGGAGATTTGTTCTCTTCCAATTGGAGCAGCTTGCAGCAAGAAGTTGTCGTGTCTGACTTTTCGTGACTCCATGGAGTCTTTTCCAGGGAGTCTTCTCTTCTCATGAGGTGGCCAAAGTATTGGAGCCTCAGCTTCAGGATCTGTCCTTCCAGTGAGCACTCAGGGCTGATTTCCTTCAGCATGGATAGGTTTGATCTTCTTGCAGTGAGAAGTACAGGAATACAAAACTATAATTAGTTGGCTTTTCTTCTCCTTGGCCCTGACTCATCCACCGCTGGCCTCCCTGCCTTGTGCCCTATGAGTCCTAATACAGTGTTTCTCAACCTTTTTTGGGCCACGGCACACTTGTTCCGTGAAAAAAACCACGAGGCACACCACCATTAAAAAAGTTAAAAAATTTAACTCTGTGCCGCCCTATATTATAATTATGACTGTAAGAAACACTTGCCAAATATTGCTTTCCGGCAGGTCAGCATTGTTTATTGGCGGCCGCCAGGCACGTGACAATGCAAATCGCCCTTCTCGTCGCCGCACGTCGCGGCACACCAGCCAGTGTCTTGCGGCACACTAGTGTGCCACGGAACAGCGGTTGAGAAACGCTGTCCTAATGGACACCAGGTGACACACATTGGTGACATTCCTTAGTAGAGTTAAATAGTGTGGGCACAGCATGATCTGAGATGCTGAAAGAAAGTAAAACGTTGAGAGAGAGAGAGAGAGAGAGAGAGAGAGAGAGAGAGAATTCCGCTCAAAGTACTGACTGTGACCCCTTGCCTTTTTGGAACAGATGTGTTTGTCCTTTATGATGAAAGCGCACTGCTTGCCGGCATGTAATGAAACCACTGATGGTATAATGTAGTCACTGGTGGTGTGAGCAGTAGTTAGAAGCAGAGAGCCAGTGGGGAAATGCAAGCTACTTTACATTTAACTCAATCCCAGTTGCCTTGTATTAGCCTACACCCACATACATATTTATTCAGACATTCTTTTCACAGACTTTCTTCCTTTTTATAGCCTAACCCTTCCTTCCTTCCTTGTCTCTACTGACAAACCACTATGACATCTGTGGTGGTGGACTGGAGCCGGCTGAGATGCAATATATGGGTTCAGGCTTCCTTCCAAGCGGGATCGCTATTACAGGGACTTCCAGTTAGTGGTTCAGATTTCTCCTTCTCTGAATGCAATCACCGGAAGAGTAAACTCCTTGTGAAGACGTGTATAGAAACTTACTCTGACAGCAGAGTCAGTAATAAACATTCACTGCACTCCAAAGGAATACAGTAGTTCCTGCACCCTCGGTCTTTCATCTGCAAGCTAAATATAGTAAATATTTTACTGTAGGCGATATCTTAGAAAGCAAGGTTGGCTTTTGCAAGTTTCTATTAAAAAATATTATTGTGAGTTGTAAAGAGGAAATCTCAAATCTAAATGTAAAACCCATGTTTTACCATCTCCTTGATACTGTGGTTGTGGCGGGGAGGTGTTGCACATGATGGGAATTGAGACACATTGATACTTTACTATTAAATAAAAGTCATTGATATATTGGCGTAAGAAATTCCCCCAGTTTGGATTCTATTACCAATGAAAAACCAGTTCAACATTCCAGATTTTTCTTCAGGCAGTGAATATATGTTGCCCCGAGGAGACATTTTGGCATGCTTCTCCCTTGCCTGCTAAGGGAAGACATGGCTACCACTCAAATAGGTATCATGAGGAAGTGGCTAAAATTAAATTCAGGCAAAACTGGAATACACTGCTGCCTTGGGGTGTCAGATGTGAAGAAGGCACTGAAGCCAGTTAGGTGTGCAGGCTAAGGCAGTGCTTTTAAGTACTTCTCTATAACAAGTGTGCTACATGTGAAATCATTCCGAAATTTTACAGCACTGTTCTTCAATTTGAGTGCTGAAACAATGTTAAGTTGGCTAGGGAAGATGGGAGTTGTAGTCCAACAGCATCTAGAGGCCCAATGCTGAAGAACACTGTCTTGAATAATCCAGTGCATATTATGTAAATAATTTATCTGAAGTGATACTTCAAATAGGCCATTTTGATTAATGAGATTGTACTGTAGTACTAAAAATGGTAAAGCAACCATTGGTGGAATGATATATAAGAGGAATGATACATAAGAGGAATAAATGACTGCCTCCAAGTATCAAATAATTTAACCATTAAACAATTTAAAAACATTTTATGCAGTTACAAAGCAGTGTAAAACAAAGCAGAGCAAATAAAGGTGAACATTAATACTCACAGTCTGAAAAGCTGAACATTTTCCTTGATCTGCAAATTGAATCCAAGCACATGAACTCCACCAATTTCAACTCAAATCATTGATTTCTGATTCTCAAGAAATAAATAAGCTTCTTCATCACGATTGCTTTCCATATGTGGATTTTGGATTTGAACAGTGGTATATTCAGTTGCTGATACAGACTTGGCCTCGAACATTTAACTACAGTACTGCTTTCAGTGTCCAGTTAGAGAATTTACTTTCAGTATGATGATTATGACTTAAAATTTGCATGTTTTTGGTGCAAAGTTAATTTAAAGACATTAAAAATATGACAAAATTAATCCACAATTCCAATAAAAGTCTCTCTCTTTTCCAGGACTCCAAACGAATACCTTAGGGCTTATTCACACTTCTGCTTCACCCACTGTTTTCCCCTGGAAAAAACCCCATGGTTTAGTACTGTATTGGAACAAACAGCAAGAGGATTTTCTGTGGATTACCGTTTGTTCCAGTTTAGTGATAAAGAGAAAGTTTTCTGGGGGAAAGCAGCAGCAAAGGCAAAACCACTGGGACTTGTGCCTAGAAAGCACAGGACAAGTGGAAAACAGCTTTGACTCGTGCTTCCTAGGCATGGGATGAGTAGAACTATGGATGAGCCCTTAGTCTTTACTGTTAATATATAGTGGGGAAATTATCAGCCCCTTTGGCAGATTGGTTTGGGGAGAAGGGGCTCAGACTTGAGAAAGCCAGCACAGAACTATTTATTCATACCATAGCCTGCATCATGTGTTGTTTGATTAAATGGATAAGTATCATGAATAAGGTTCTTGTCTTGACTGCAAACGGTAAAGATTGAAACCATATTTCTCTTTCACATACAGAATACACATATACAGTAAGGATGATGATCAGTAGCCTTGGATCCTTAAACATGCTTAGACAATCTTTCCCATGATTTATTGAGGAATATGCTTTGTGGTTTTTCAGTCTGCATTTGATTAGTCATGGTTTGTCTCGATGGGTGTTTTTTTGTCTAGTCTTGCCCCAAACCTCTGACCGGGAATCTATTTTAGCTGTTGATGGAAGGAACTGAGCTGGGGACCTTCAGCATGCAAGAGATGGGCAGCACTAATACTTTGTGTAAGGTTGCTTCCAGGCCACCTGCCTAGTGAGCATTCAGCCTGGTTGGTCTGCAGAGAGATTAGATGATCTCCGCTATTTAATGAGCATTCATCCTGATTTGTTTGTGGGGAGATTAGATGAAGTTGTATCAAGCAAGAGTTACCCTACATTTTTTTAGTGCATTTCTCTATCACTTTCCTTATCTCAAAAAGGACTCCAGTGTTTTGGGGGAACTCCAAGTGAGCTTTAATTGCGCAGTCTGAATTGGCTGAAATGTGGCAGTCTGGAAATGCACGAGGTCAAGTGTGGTGCCTGCTGCAGCAGTCTTTCCTCCTCTCTACCCACCAGAGATGTACTCTATAAATATTGGAGCATTTGGGGAGTGCACTGCAAGTTGCCATTTGGCAATTGGATGTGTGCTGTGCTGCTTCCTTATCTTGACCTTTGCTATCCACTTTGTAAATAAATCTGCCGTAAGTCTCCCCATGCTCTCTCAATGAAAAGATACTAAACCCTGAAAGGCAGCCCCTGGAACTTCATTTGGAAGTAGGGAGTGTGAAACAAAACCAGGCAGTATAAAGATATCTCATTCTCTCATTAATTCTCCTCCTCGGCTACAAAAGCCGCACATTTTTCTCTCCTTCCTAACCAAACTATTTCAATAAAGCAGGAAAGTTATAAATCTGCCACCTGGATTTCACTCAAAAGAAACATTACCAATAGGCCCCCCTGGGTTTCATAAATGGTGAATACTTGTTTGGCACATAAATTACGGTAAGTATATTATTATATTGTCTTTTTACACAAATGTGTCTTGATGATTTGTTATCTGTCTCCATTTAAAAACAAAGCTGAAGACAGATGCTTACCAGTAAATGTCTGTTCATGAGTGAAATTTCATTAAAATGTAATATATTTTGACACGCAAGTCTTAATTAAATACTTGGGTTGCAAAGAGGGTTTCAGAATAGGGCTCACTGTACAACTTAACCCTCATACACTTACCTATTCCTGTTTCACCTTAGTGCTCTAGTATTTTATTGCTCTGAAGTTCTCTAATAAATGTCTCTACAATATGGAAAGCTGATGGTTTCCCATAAATTCCTGATTTTACTTTGCAGGAGATAGAAGAATAGCTAGCTCCACCTATTGGTGAAAACGTAAATCTGAGAATTGCTCTTGTTAATTTCCATAAAGCAAGAAAAAAGGGGAGTAAACAAACAAAACCTCAAAGCTTTCCTGCTTCTGCTTCTATTTTTGAAATTCATGAAACACATCTCTGCCTGCCTGCCTGCCTGCCTGCCCGCCTGTCTGTCTGATCTATTCAAGGTTAGAGGATATGTGAAATGTAAGAACATAATAAGAGACTGGTGGGTCAGGCTAATGGACCATCTAGTCTGGCATCCTGTTCTCACAGTGTCCAACCAGATGCTTGTGGGAAGCCTGCAAGCAGGATCTAAACACAAGAACACTCCCTTCTACCATGATTTCCAGCAATTGGCATCCAACTGTGGAGGCAGAGCATAACCATTATGGCTAGCAGCCATTGATAACCTTCTCTGTGAATTTGTCTAATTCTCTTTTAAAGCCATCCAAGTTAGTGGCCACCACTTCCTCCTGTGGAAGAGAGTTCCATAGTTTAACTACGCACTGCATGAAGAAGTTCTTTCTTTATGTGTCCTGAATCTTTCAACATTCAGTTTCACTGGATTAAAAGGTAGACTGCAGGGCTGCCTGGAGCACATGCGGCGCCGGGGTGCAAAGATCCACCTGGCGACCCCCCCCCCAGGTTGCCCAGTCTCAGGTGCACAAGATGGCAGAGCCAGCTGGCTGCCTCAGCGTCTCACTGGCTCAGTCACCCTTGAACTCGTGGTGCAGAGCGGCCCACAGCAGAAGAGCCTGTCACGGCGCTCTGACCAACGGGCAGGCTCTTCCCTGGACTCTTGGGCCCCAGACTCTTGATCTGGTGCCCCTGAGAGCCTGGTGCCCTGCACCCCTACTACCTATGGGTAAGACGGCCCTGGTAGACTGTGATCCATTTGGTGGACACAATGCCTGTTGAGGCTAGTGTTTTCAGCATAAAAGCTTGTCAAGTATAAAACAGGTTCTTACATGGAATGCTGGACTAGTGAGTGGCAGTTTTACAGCCAAATGCTTCTTGTTCATAAGCAATCAGGTTGACTGTACTTTTGAGTGCAAGATCAGTCAGACAGCGCAAGGAATACACCAGGTGGGAGGTCATGGAGCACAGGAGAAGTCACCATCTTCAGGCCAGAGAGTTGGCCCTTTAGGAGACTGCAGTTGTCTGAAAGGGGCCAAGCCTAGGAGAGGTGGACTTAGGAAGAAGTTCAAAATGCCTCGATTCACTTCCCACTCATTTGGAGCAAGTTACTCACTAGGTACTCACGGACTCACTGTTAAAACCGTGTTCATGGAAGACAATCTTACTTGGCTACAAGTGATCACCAAAGAAAAAAGAAGCTGTTCTTTCTCCAAGGCTGTTCGAAGACACTGGAAGCTACTGAGGCAGCACCCCCCTTGACCTCTCTGCCAATGGAAATTGGTGAGATCTTACCTCAAATCGGCACCAATGCTGGTGCTGCTTTTCCAACAGCAGTGGAGGTGGCAGGGTGGGTGGTGCTGGCGGCAGCAGCAGCAGTGGCAGGTCGATACTTCCTGTTTCACGTCAAACGTCAAACGCTGGGCCACAGGTTAGTCACCCCTGACCTAAACTACTGTAGAGGAAAATATGGTTCTGTGGGTTCCTTAGAGGAAGGGATGACTAGAAAGATAGGTCAAATGACAGATCACACACAGTTACCTGGAAGTAAGTCTCAAGCATGGGATTAAATGTTTGGAACCAATATAAAAGTTGAGAGATAGATACGTGAAGGAGTTGTACTCTTGTTTGGTGTTATGCTTAATCTATTTATACTTGGAACATGAATGCTCTCTTTGGGCTGGTTTGTGGCATTCTGGTTAAATATTTGCTGGGCGTGGTCCTGTATTGTATTTCATTGATGGAAACAAAGCATTGTGAGAGTCCCTATTTCTTGCTTTTCTGTTAGTCTTCCAGTGTATTTCTGAGAAATCAGACCATAAAGTTTGCCCGGGGATTTGGATTTATTTATTGTATGTGGCTGAGACCCTTGTTTATGTCTTTTCAATGAAAGAATACCTAATAGGCTGTTCCATTTCACACAAATTACCCCCAGAAGGTATTTATATCCCGCCACTCTCCCCCCACAAAAGCCTTGGCAGTTGATGACATATTAAATCAGTGGTTTATAATTCATCCAGAAAGGTCACTTGGGACTGGAAGGTTTGAGTTTCAGACTGTGCTCCTCCTTAGAGTCAGATTCAGTTTTACATTTGGTTGAATTTCCCTTCATCCGGGAGGGAGTTCATGTGTAGCTTCTTGCTGGTTTCGGGCACATGAATCTTCACATTCGGTGGCAATGGGCTTAGAATTGTGGGAAGTTATCCTATGGTGGGAAAAGCTATACATTAGCAATATGGGCTAGAGCCCGGTTTTATTCATGGACCTTTCCTCTTGTTTCTGCTTTCTAGCTTTTGCTTTCCAGTAGCAAAGCTGCACGATCCTTGGAGTTTCTTCTGCAGTTGCTTTCCCTTATTCGCAGCTTAATGAAAACTCAAGGCCAACACATACATCTTAGTGAGAGCCCAAGAGGGCCAGAATACAAGCTCCTGCGCATTAGCAGAATAGTGCATGTGCTTCAATCTGCATAGCCAAGCTGTTCTGTCTAAGGTATGTGTGGGTCTCCTGCCCAAATGTGATTTTGTGTACTAGATATAATATTCAAAAGGGGCTGGGGCTGGGAGGGAAGAGAGGATGTGGCCAAAAGAAAGAAAATCTACTTGGCACTATGCACAGGGCTACAAATTTGTATGACTAAGATTGAAAAATAGCCACATAAGACTGAGAGAAGACAGATGGGTCTTGTTAGAGGGTTACACAGAGTGTTTATCTGGGAGGGGAGAGGTTGGCAAGCCCTGACCTTGAAACAGTGGTTAGCACTGTTGTCTAATCTACCTTGGAATGGGCTTTCTCACACTGGAGAAGCCTGCTCAACAGAGTAATTCTACCAAGTATGGTGGAGAATATTATTCTGAGTTCTCCGGAGCTCATCATCCAGCTGAATGCTAACAAAGCAGAGATTCTGTTGGCTTTGGAACTTAAGAAGAGTCTGCTGGTTCAGGCCAGTGACCCATTTAGTTGAGCACCATGTTTTCACAGTGACTGGCCAAATCCTTGTCAGAAACCCACAAGCAAGATACAAGCACAAAAGCATTCCCTGCCCCCTGGACTTTCCAGCAACTGGTATTCAGAAGTATCACTGCCTCTGACCACGAAGGCATAGCACAGCCCTCATGCCTAGTAGCAATGGATGGCTCTATCCTCCGAGAATTTGAGCTCCTTAGTATACTTAGTTTAAGCAATGTACTCTGTGCAGTCTCTAGTTTTGTTAACATAAGGACTCCCATGTTGCTATCTAGTTCTGTTCTCTGTCCCGCAAAGGTCTTTCATCTAGGGCTGCAGATAGCTCTGATTTAACACTCAGAGCATAAGGTTAGTAACTAGGCTTTCAGTTGGGATAGCTGTCGGTAAAACATGAGACTTTTAATCTCAGGTCCTGCATTGCAGGGGGTTGGACTAGATGACCCTCGTGGTCCCTTGCAACTCTACTATTATTTGATTCTATGAAATATATTTTTATGTGCAACTAATTTTGGACTTTAAGTCATTCTAGAAACTTGAGCTATGGTGTATTTTCATAGCACCTTAATAGTTATGTTCTGCAACTATGAAAGAAAAAACACATTTCAAAATATTTAGCCTTTTCAGCAGTTCATAATATTTTTTGTTGCCCTGTGTTATGGTATATAGAAAACTCTTTTTGTCTTCTTGTGGAAAGAAACAAAAAGGTTTACCACTAGAGGGCAGTCTGGTAATTTAAATCCTTCAACTGGAGGTTTCCTTTTAGGAGAAGCTCGAGTCTTTTAAAAAATTAAATCTTATTAGTCTTCTAATTTCAAGCAAAGAGAAGATAAAAGATAATCACCAGACAACAAAGGAATATAGCTAATTAAGAATCTCTGTTTATCAAGAGCCACAAGACAATTGTCTTTACATACATAATAGAACTCCAGAAGTATCAAATTCCAGAAAGTTGAGGCAATCACTACAACAAAATTTTACAAAACATAAAAACATGTTTCCTGGCTCTACAGAATATGCAGGTCTTAAGATAATTTTGCTGCCCATTGAGCCTTCATTTGTATTTACATTTTAACTGTTTTATGTTTTGTAAATCTTCATGGTAACAACTTAAGAGCCATGTTCTATATATTGTTGGCCTGACAAATATTACATAACAAAGTTTAAAATTTAAGCTAAGTATTTAAGAGCTTTAAAGAAATAAACATTTACATGATGGGCAAAATACAATAGTTGTTAGCCTTTGTTGATTCATCTTGTGTTGCTATACATATAGGGCTTGGAAAGTTATATATAATTCTTCATAGGGAAGATATATATGTATGTGAAATATTTTCATATTTATTTAACAACACAAGTTGTCCCCAGAATGGTTTACCTGGATGATACCTACTTTGTTGTCCTTTCAGTTCCACATGAAGGCTGTTTTATTTTCCCAAAAATTCCCTTAGATGCATTTTAATCATGTTGATGGTTTTATGCTGCTTTTACATTTTTATGGCTTTTACCTTTTTTGCATTTAATTTGTAATTATGTTATTTTTTTGTATGAATAGCCTTGAGAATATAATTGAATGGCAGTATAAAAAATAGGGCTGGGCAGAACCCCCCCTTCATATAATAATAATTTTAAAATAATATTTTTTTTATTTGTACCCCACCCCTCTGACTGAGTTGCACACACACACACACCCTTGTGAAAATTCCTAACTCCTATGAAGACGGGGAGATAATATTGGTGACTTTCAGAGGATGGGTGAAAGTGGCAATATTTTCAAGTGGTGAGTAGATTTACATTTGATGAGGTAGCTCAAATGTAAGAAAACAACCCTGTTATAATGATTCATTTCTTTTTCTTTTTCCCCCAGCATGGGACTCTTCTAGATGACTTATTTATTGGGTGTTCAACCTGATTTGCTTGCACAAAGCTTACAAGGAGGTTAGATTATATTCGAGCTTTACTGAGCATCCGTTAAGATTTTTTTGCCAGACAGTTAAATGACAATGCACATTCACCCAGCATTCATCCTAATTTGTGTGCAAGTTAGCCACTGGATAAACCCCACAATTTCCAATGCACTTTTCCATCACTTTCCTAACCGCAAGAAGTCAGATTCTTTTAAAAATAAAATAAAATAAATAGAATAAAGTGGCCTTGTTAGGCTATGGTTACAGAGTGCTTTAATCTCAATTGCTCAGAATCATTTCCATGGGGCATTCTGGCTCATTTGCAAATGGCAGCCAGTCAATTGCTTGGAGTGGTCACTTTTCTCAAAGTTAAAAACAGGAAGGAAGAAACATCTGCTAGCTCATCAAAGTGTAAGCTCCAACTATCACCCTATAGTACTGTGACTCCCATCACTTCTCTATGCCCCCCACCCCAGATTCATACAACCTTTGAAGAAGCTTTTGCCACCTCATCCCCCAAAGTGCTGAAAAAACAACAACCCTGGACTGTGTACTCCTGCCCAGCACTAAAAATAAATAAATATTGTGGCACATCTATTGTGTCTTTTGAGCCCTTGGCTTTTAAAGCTTTCCTTGACCTACACTTCTCAGTCCCTTCACCCCGGTGTGCCTTGCCAGGAAGACTTACATTGTCTTACAAGAAGAGCACACAAACAGATATATGTAGTTTAATTCCATTCACAGGCTTTCTGAGCTTTTTGATCTCATGCACTGTGCGCAAGCCAATCAAAGTGTACATTGCGCAACTTGATTTTTTAAAAAACACACGAGTGCAATTTTAGTGCACAGTTAATGATTCTTAATTCTTAATTTTCACCGGACTGAATTTGTGGGCAGTACTTCACCGCATAGGGGGCTTAAGTGTGTGCCTAGCTCTGTATTGGATTGTGGTCAATGGACGAATGAGACCATTCATAATTCATAATTGTGGAACCCCAGTGAAATCGGTGCTATTCACTTACGGGGGACTAAGCCCCATTTAACTCAATGTTCTAAGTAGACATGATTTTCAACCTAACAGCCATGCAGATGCTACTGTGGCATTATGGCTTCTACCCTAAAAAGCCTTTTTGTGATCTTCTGTTGGTGTGCTGGTGCTTGAGCCTAAAACTCCCTGTTGCATTCACTCTGGGCTTATCCACACTTGCATTTTTCCCTGACTTCCCCCACCCCACCCCAGGAAAATCCGTGATTTAGTGCTGATTTGGAACGAATGACAACCGGGTATTCTGTGGATTCTCCTTTGTTTTGATTTATCACTAAAGAACAGGAGGGTTTTTTTTTGGGGGGGGGAGGCAAAACTACTTGGACCCATGCCTAGAAAACATGGGTCAAGTGGGGAAGCACTCAGACCCATGTTTTCTAGGCATGGGACAAGCAGAACTGTGGATGAGGCCTCTGTGTTTATCAACCCCCCACCACAAGCATCCTCCAAGTGCCAGCATATGCTTGCTTCAGAATATACTGAGTGGGGGGCCAGTGCTACAAGAGTGCAAACTTACTTCTCATCATTGGATTCCTTCCCTAGGCTTGTCCTTTATCATGTGTCCTATACCGACTTTCCTTACGTTCCAGTCTCCTGTTAAAGGTTCTCCACTAGGACTTTTTGTCCCAACCCCTGACTCCAATATTTCTCTTTCTTGTTGTCTTCTCATTTGTTCAAAGTGTGAGGGCTTCTCCCTCCCGATCCTCTTTCTGCTCTCATTTTTCTTCAGATGCTGCTTTAGAGGGCTCTACCCACTTAGCTTTGTCCCCACATTTGTCCCCTGCTCATTGTGCCAGCAGGATGAAATGTTCTCTTACAATTCCTCTCCACCTTCTCTCCCCTTTTCTGCTTCTCTAATACTTCTGATTCCTCATCAAGTCCACACCTCCTCCTCTGTGTTTCTGCTTTATCTCTCATGCTGAGAGGTGAGGCGTAGACTGTAGCCTGACCTGATTTATTGCTGTGGCCTCCTCCCACTCCCACCTGCACTGAAATAAACAAACAAACCTGAAACACAAATAAGATGGAATCCAGTTGAATGTCTTCCATTAAGATGGCGGTACACTCAGTATAATGAGATACAAGTGGTTCTCTGTGTGCAATTGTATAAGCATGACACAAGCACCCACAGACGTGAAAAGTATCTAAAACTAAGAACATGTTTGCCAAGTTTAATCCTGGAAAGACTTTTTAGAAAATAAGGCCAAATTACAAACTCCTTTTAAGTTTCCCCAGAAGGGGCTGAGGATCAATTTTCAATACTGGGATAATGTAAGAGAAGGACTCTTCACACCAAAGCATAGGATGCAGTGATATGGTTGGTGAAATAAGCAGTCCCCTGAGCTCTTACAATATTGAGTAGAATCCCAGGCTGAGTAGAGATTTGTTCAAAGTCAAGGAGGACTGTTGACTGCAGGCTTTTCTTACTCCCAGATAAGAGAGATGAAAATTCAACCCTACTTGAATTACTCAGTTAAATGGGAAGTTTAGTGAGAAATTTAGACAAGTTCTGGAAATATGACAAGGTTCTTAAAAGTCTGTGGAGCTTCTAGAAGATATGCAGTGAGGAAATACTTACTGCGAAGCTTCTTAGTCTAAGAGATTTCCAAATAGCTATTTCTTCCCTTGACTGACCCGGTGATTCAAAAGAGGAATGAGTTAGCATCTCATGTATTCTATTTACTAGATTTGTCTTCTTTCACCAGCAGTTCCTTCCTTGTAAATTCAATGTTTTGGTAATAAAGAGTAGCTGCCATCACCCCAACACCATTGTGGTATTCAATGCTAGTCCTACTAGATCCATTGAAGTTAATGGACTCGACTAACAAAGGTTCCTTAATGTGCACATGTTCATCCTTGTGCCCAATGTGAACACCATTTATGAGCTGGAACTCTGTGTTTTCCATCCTCAGAAGGCAAAGCACACAAATCATTGCTTTGTAGTTTAATGACCCCATAGTATATATTGTTTGGTTTGTACTTCGGTGTCCTGAAATAGGTTTGGAGGGCTTTAGCTCCACCTGAATATTCAGATTTCTTTCACTAAAGCTGTCTACACTCTAACAAGGAATTAAGTGGGACTTCTAAGTAAACTGAGTTGGGGTAAAGCACTAGTTGTCCCACTAGGAGATGCTTTTGTTCTGGGTTAGAGAATATCACCAACCATATTCATAGCTGCATTGCTCTGGTACCTGGCTTTTACTAGGGCATCATCCAAAAGAGAGCCAAACATAGGAGTCTGTGACTCTGAACAGAATACATAGCTCAACTGTGATTTGTAGAAAATGAAGCAATGTCAGAAGCCATCAGAGAATGATAACTATATTTTCTGCAGGGCTTCTAAACTTTAGAATGGCTCAACTCTAAACAATCGTGGACTGAGGCATTGGGCAATGCCAGAACACAGTTGGATAAGTCAGTTAATTCTATTCCAGAAAGCAATTGTTTGAGTAAATCAGATAATTACACACCAGAACTTTCTATCCAAAACCTAGGACCACTGCTGGGTTAAGCCAAGTTTTTCATGCTATAACTAAATTGTTGTGTGTTATACAATTATAGCTAGAAGAGAGTAACTTCTTTGCATCAAGCCTAACCCCTTCCCAAATTTGTGAGGCTTCCCAGAGGCCACTGTTGGAGACAGAATTCTGGACTAAACGAGCCTTGTTCTGATAAAACACAGCAGTACTTATTCTCTTATCATTTTCTTTACTCTATTTTTGTATCATGACTTGACCTTTGGGAAATTGCTAAGTACTGTAGTGCAAACTCGTACCACAGCAGCAATTTAATCATAAGCATCAGCTGACTTTTTTAAACTGAAAAGTATTTTTGATGAACAGCGCATGTGCATCATAACTATCTCAATCCAGTCCAGAGGTACTTTTTTGTATTGATCTTTTGGATGTTCAGAGAATTAAAAAATGTGTTTGTTGTCTCCTGGTTTTTATGTTACCCACTGAAGGAAGAGGTTGGGTAAAGCTAGCTGCATTATTTTTGTTGAAGAAGCTTCACAATCAAATAACTATTTGCTCAAAATAACAGCAACAGCAACAACAAAAACTTCCCATGGCCATTGAAAGTCAGCCCAGGCAAGAAGGTACCCTAAATGTTTGTTCTGCAAAAGAAACCAGGTTTTGATTGGGATGGGTTTCCAAAGTAAGATACACATACAGCGGATTTGAGCATGCCATGTTCATGTTCTTATACTATTTTCGCTAGTTGTTGAGTCTTGTTGCAAGGAAGGCACCAATCAAGCCATGAGTCCTTTTACTGAAGACTGAAGTCATTAGGGCTCTTTTCCATACAAACATGGAGGTGGTGACAAACCTACCTTCCCTGATATTTGTGAATTGAAATTCATGTCTGCAACATGCTCCCATATATACAAGCACATGTGCATAGGTAACGGGAACCCCTGAAAAAATGGGAGCTTAGCCACCTTGTGTATGCTTGGAGGTGAGCTTTTAACATATGGATGGCAACGCAGGAGGAGTCTGAGTACAATATTCATTGTGTGCATTGAGAAGGGCACTAGCAACTGATAAGATTATCACGAGAAGTGGCCTCTTAAGTATTTAACAAGCATGCAACTTTTCCCAATCTGCAGAAAACTCTGTTGATCTGAATCCTATTTGTTCTCTACCATTGAAAAAGAATTTTTTTTTAATGTGGGGGAGGTTTGAATATAAAACCTTACACTCTAAAAGCAAATTACATGATGCTTAATATTACATAGCATAGCGAATTAAAGGTAGTTTTCAGTCATCAAGCAGCTTTGAGGCCAAGGCTTTTAAAATAACTTTTCCAGCCACCACATGGCTTAAACCATTTCTTTTCCATTCTTTACGTTGTTCTGTAAGTATTAATCATTTTAAATTAAAAAATTATTTCCTTTTTTCAAATTGTTAAGCATACAACATTTCTAGTTTATTCATACAAGTAAATGGAAAACTCCACCGGCTTCAGCCAACACTGGTTCATATTTTTCTTTCAGTGAAAGTCTTGACACTTAAAAACACTAGTTAATAAATTAGGTTTTTTATTAAGCAATTTAACAGAGTATTAAGATTTCATAATTTAAAAAACTGCTGTGGAGAAAGAGAAAGCAGCCTGGCCTCGGAGAGCTTACCAACTAGCTGTGTTAGTCCAAATGCTATGGCAACCTTCATGAAAAGTGCCTGTATTCGTAAGGAAAATTGGCAGGGTTTCATCCTGTTTAATATGGTGCTGCACTGATTGCTAGTGTGTTAGAGGGCCCAAACCATCTTCAGAGGCAGCCCCATGTATAATGTGTTGTAGTAATCTACTCTAAAGATGTTGTCCATGTAGAAAACCCACTTGCAGAGGAAAGAAGAACTCTAGTTCACCGATGAGCTAGTTTTCTCTGTACAGTGAATTCAGGAATCCATTTTGGTTCTAGTTTTTGATGCTCTTTCAAATTTCAGTTGGTTCCTGCTATTTTGCAGTTTGTGAAATGTAATCAATTTCCCCTTAAGATAAGACCATGGAGACCCATGTCTATGTAAAGTAGAGATTTGGTTGATGTCACAGGGTGAGTTGGTTTTTGTGAGTTTGGAGGAAATGATTTAATGCAAATGGATTAAGAAGGAGGGAGAATGCAGATGTTTTGGCATGAAACAATTAAACAGAGAGAAGACTATGCATACAGACTATGCAGACTATGCAAACAAAAGATTTTATGGATAAATTCAAGTGTTAGTGTGTCACAGAACCCCTCACTTCTGTCTCTCTCTTCCTTATCTGTCACTGCAGTGGCTTCTAGACAACCTGTTAATTGAACATTCATACTCCGCTCCATCCTCTCTGATCTCAATGTCTGAGCTGGGGCACCAGGCAGTCCTTAAGGCAGATATGGAATTGTTCAGTGCTCTGTATAGCAGCACAAGAACCTTGAACCCAGAGTATACCTGACTAACTGGAACAGTAAACAGGAACACAGCACACTGCAACATTATGTTGCATGTCCCACTTTATTATTATTTTGTGCACAAATGCCACACACATGAGATACACAGACCTAACTTCTGCTGATCATTGAAGGTCAGTTGAGATGGTAGGTTATGGCCCTCTCCCTGCCCATCAGATGAATAGTCCGATGACTGGGAATGAGATAGTTTGCATTCCCATTAGGGCACTGAGTTGGGCAGATAGGTTTAAACCTCTTTGACCTGTCCAGTGGTCTCTCTCTCCCTCCCCACCCCTCTCTCTCTCTGTGTAGATAGATAGATAGTTTTGGTGATGCTGTTAAAATCAGTTAAGTCTTGTGAGGTCTGAAAAAATCGCTTGGGAGGGGAGGTCAGATTAAACCCTCAGGTGGAGGCGTCAGATAATTCTGTTTCAGAAATCCCCCCAAACAATCTACTAAAAATCACCCAGTGATCTACCAATAAACCCTGATTTATATTTGGCCCACACTCACTGTAGGCACTGTCCCACCTTCCTCCATTCCCCTACTCTGCATCTGAAATATAGGAATAATACCATGGATTGCAGCATTTAATTACAAGTGATTACAGCAACACAACTGACGTGATGCCCAGTGAGCACTTCAAAGTGGTATATAAATGCTAAATTTTATTGTAACTAATGAGCATGTGCACTTCTCTTACCAGTGCCTGTTGTGTTGTGAGGTTGTCATAGATAGGCTGACTGGCTTTCCAAGCCTCGGCAAGCTGCCAGCACTAAGATGCCCTGAACGGACTGCTGTTTGCTGCATCAGGCTTGTGAAACTTGAGTAGATGTCAGAGTGAATTTGCATGTAAATCAAGCCTGTATATCAGTCCTGTCTGTCTGTAGCTGCTTGGCCCAGAAGAGGGAATATGAGCAGCCCTTTGACCTCCTAAAACCCCCCAATGAATTTCTGGCAGCTGAAGTCCTGGGAGGGAGGTAGCCTCTGAACCGGGTCCATGCTCAGGATATGGTCATACCAGCCCACCGGTTAAGCAGAGACAGCTGTGTGGGTTATGTGATCTCAAGAACTGATTTGTTCACCATTCCAAAGGACCCACTGTGAAGGGCTAGAAATGATCCATGTTCACGAAGGAGGTGGCTGTGCCCTATTAAAAACAAAAAGCAAAAAAACCCTCCAGCAAGACACTTTGAAACGATATTCCCTTTTCAGAGTGTTTAAGAGGTGTGAGCCCAGCTGGAGTTGGCGCACAAGCATCTCCCAGTGCCATTTCCCCCTCTGGCAGTGAAGTATAAATTATCCAACCTGTTCTGCAGTTCTTGGAATGCTGCCCCAAAGAAAGCTCAGCGTGGTAGACCAGGGTTCACAGTGCTGCATAATAGGCCAGCACTCACAGGACATCAGATAATATGCAGCAGTAGTGAAGCATGAAATAATTTGGTGCAATTTAGTCTGCGAGCACAGTAAGAAATCTGGGCTTCTTTCCATCTCAAATCTATCTGGCCCAGAAATTTGGATGTGAGAGGGCTTTTCTTTTCTTTTCTTTTTTTGGAGAGGGTTTTTCTTTATTTCATGGAGTCCAACTTGCAGAGTGCAATTACCGCCATGCATTTCAGATATTTCTTCCTAAGGATCTTAAGAGATAAAACCCAACAGAGGGTGCAACAAGGCGTTCAGCTGAAGTGCAGGTCTGGGAACCAAAGGTTCTGCCAAACAGCTGCAAAGCAGCAGGGGAGGAGGTTGTTTGAAAAGGAGAAGTGTCAGGTGGGAGGGAGGTGTGCTTAACCCTTCTTTTGCCCAGGGCTTATCCGTTTTCAAGATATCACCTTTGCCAGAGATATGAACTTGTGTTTGCCATATTGCATAGAAAAGCAGCTTACGCATGAAAGCTTTACCTGGGATTGAATATGGACTTAGGTCATATTGACACTATACATTTAAAATATTCTTATAACACTTTATTAGTTATGACTTTCAGAATCTTGGGAGCCGTGCTTGATAAGGGTGCTAAGAATTAGGAGCCGCTCACAGAACTATGGCTCCCAGCACTATGAACTATGGCAAAAGAATGCTTTCAATATAGGATGTGAATGTGGAATTAGTCATTCTTATAGCATTCTTATAACTATTGAAATCAGTGAGACATAAGTTACTAAGAGAACAATCCTAAACATGTCTACTCAGAAGTCCTATTGAATTCAGTGAGCCTTAATCAGGCACAGGCAACTTTGGCTCTCCAGATGTTTTGGAACTACAACTCCCATGATCCCTGACCACTGACCCTGTTAGCTAGGGATCATGGGAGTTGTAGTTCCAAAACATCTGGAGGGCCAAGGTTGCCTATGCCTGGCCTTAATCCCAGGTAAAAAGGGTATGATTATAGCATATAATAATGCTATAATTAAGTCCCATTAATTTCAGTGGTGTTACCCTAAGTCTGGATTTAACTTAATTCTACCCTAACACTAGAATTCTATGTGTACTTGTTTGGCAGTGAGTTCCATTCAACACAGTTGACCTTATTTCTGAGTAAATGTTTTGAGGTTCACAGTGTGCAGGACAGGCCTTACAAGAGCCGGGGGTGAGGATACACAAACACATACATTCAGTAAAAAAATTCCTTCCAGTAGCACCTTAGAGACCAACTAAGTTTGTTATTGGTATGAGCTTTCGTGTGCATGCACACTTCTTCAGAAGTATCTGAAGAAAGCTCATACCAATAACAAACTTAGTTGGTCTCTAAGGTACTACTGGAAGGATTTTTTATATTTTGTTTCGACTACGGCAGACCAGCATGGCTACCTACCTGTAACATACACTCATGTTACGTTAAGAACAAATTAAGAAATTTGTTTTCTAGAATATTCTGATATATGGTCCAGTGCAAACACAATCACGTACAATGTAAATTACTCAGGGGGACAGAGAGAAATCACATGGTGGTGAACCTCTACCTCAGATGGTTGTGCTATACCGGTATATATATATATATATATATATATATATATATATATATATATATATATATGTATGTATATATATGTATGTATATATATATATATAAATAATAAGTCTGGTATGGTGGGATCTGGATGCGGGTGGCACTGTGGTCTAAACCACTGAGCCTCTTGGGCTTGCCAATCAGAAGGTTGCTGGTTTGAATTTCCACGACTGGGTGAGCTCCCATTGCTCGGTCCCAGCTCCTGCCAACCTAGCAGTTTGAAAGCACACCAAAAAAGTGCAAGTAGATAAATAGGCGGAAAGGTAAATGGTGTTTCTGTGCGCTGCTCTGGTTTCGGCGTTCTGTTGCGCCCAAAGCGGCTTAGTCATGTTGGCCACATGACCCAGAAAAACTGTCTGCGGGCAAACGCTGGCTCCCTTGGCCTGTAAAGTGAGATGAGCGCTGCAACCCCAGAGTCGTCTGCGACTGGACTTGACTGTCAGGGGTCCTTTACCTTTACCTTTTATGACAGGATCTGTAATGAATGTTGGGGACACTTCTGGACATTGATTTTACTCAGTTTAATTTGCTAAAGAGATCAATGTGCAAATCTATTACTTCTTTGCATGTATTCATATATGGTGAAAATAAATCTGCCATAAGATTGGAATAGTTTACAAGAGGACGCAGCCCCATATATGGAAGGATCCAGGAATAAGAAAATGTTGTTTTGTACAAATGTACTTTTTATGACAAGTGCTGAGTTGACCATTTTCCACCCCTGTTGCCAGGCCCTATAATGTTACCGCATGTGGCTTAACACTCAACGAACCTAGATTGTCTCTCTTTGGGGGAAAAGGGCACCTGTGGCCAGCTGTGGATTCTGAACAGTATTCCATATCCATTTCTTGCTTGCTGGAAGTATTCTGTGTGGCTAAGTGAAAACCATATTCCTCTCTCTGCCGGTTCTTCCTTCATCATTATTACTAAAAATACACCACTCAAGCAGCTCAAGCTTGCAACAAATTTGCAGCAACGTATTTGTAACTTTCCACTTGCTCCCAACTTTGCTAGTATGGAAGGCGCCATAGCCTTAATAAATCCCGACCCTTGGAGTTAAATGTTGGAAAACAGAGTAAGTGCAGCATATTGTATCAGTTAAAACTTATTGCTAGTTCATTTCCAGTACTGTAATGTGACAGTCTTAGTTCCTCATGTCATGCTATCCTATACATCTACTTTTGTCTTAGTTTTGCTGATCCTACGGTTGTATTTGCCCGTGAAGGGCTTGATCTTGTATTCTGACCTAGTTTAAATAGAAATGACCGTGCCAACAAAGCAGAATGGAATAAAGATATAGAGTGAGGTCGGTTTGGAAGCTGGTCTGAAGACAGGAACTATTTGTTTCAAGTTAGGGACTATGAGAATGGTGCTTAGCAGCGATCCTTATACCAACTCCATCTAGTTCTGTGCTGACTACCCTGATTAGGAGCAGATTCCCAACATTTTAGGCAGAGATCTTTGTCAGCGGTATTGTTAGGGTAGGCAGAGGTAAATTTATGGGACCGCAACTGGTTTGGTCTTGGTCGGCATGGAGACATGGAGGCGCCACATTTTGACATTGCACAGGATGCCACTGAAATATCAGACCCCATGGTCTGCCACTGGGGTAGGATTTGGTGGCAAAGGTACAGGGCCCCATTCATCAGAGGGCCCCCAAATGCAGTTGGACTGGCTTGCCACATTTTGAAGCTACTGAAGAAATTCACATCACCATTCAAACATAAGCCCACCAAATCCAGACTCTAAAATTACCAATTTTCATCACTGTCAGCACCTGTGTGACCCCCCAGATGCTGGGGACTAAATTTGAGACCTTCTGTCTGCAAAACATGTTTCTACCACTAAGCTGAGGTGATTCTTTCTGTGAAAGCTTTGCTAGGCTCTGTGTTTCTGCGATCATTTTATAAAAAAGTATCTGAACTTCAACTTTTGATTAAATGAATTTTTATTTGCTTTATTCCCTTCAAAGAAATGCTAAGTTGTGCAGAAAAAGGGATTTTGTCAGGTACAGCTTGTCATGAAGCGCTAAGACAAAGCTGTATTTGCCTGAAATTTGATCGAGATCTGTCCTCCTTTGGACCTGCTCATTACAAAAACTGGTATGCCCCCAAATCCAATAGGTGTGCCCTATTTCTTAGGACCGACATACCGTCATAGGCTAAACTAGCCCTGGCATAAACTGGAGAAGACGGCAACATTCAAGTAAACTTTAACTGAGAACTGTGGTCCCATTTGCAGCCTCCTGGACCTAGGAAGCATTCCAGCTGAACCAGTAAGATCAGGGAGGGGATCTGGCCTGGAAAGTCCCAAGGGCCAGGCAGAGAGGCATGGAGGGCCACACCCAGCCCAGAGGCTGGATATTCCCCACCTCTGCAACAGGGGAAGAAACCTGCTGTTTTTCTAGCTGTCACTGAGATTTTACATTTATTGTTTGATTATGCAGAATTGTACAAACGTTATTGTTTGATTATGCAGAATTGTACAAACCTTATGGCCAGAACAGAACTGGCAAAAGTACACTAGCATAACTACGGTTGCCATATTTTAAAAAGTGAAAACCAGGACACCCCGAAAGTTGTTGAGCTTTCTATTTTTAGACAAACCCTAAACGTATGGCAGCCCTAAGCATAACATGATTAACATTATTATGCAGATAAGATATGATGAAAATTCATTCATTCTTGGTGCATGCCCTTGTGTGTGACTACATCTGTGACCACAGATTTAAGCTGTGAATTTAAAAATGCACCGTGCAGGAGAAAAACAAACATTTGGGGACAATGGAAAACCATACTGAC
Source organism: Zootoca vivipara (assembly GCF_963506605.1). Taxonomy (NCBI): domain Eukaryota; kingdom Metazoa; phylum Chordata; class Lepidosauria; order Squamata; family Lacertidae; genus Zootoca; species Zootoca vivipara. Next base: position 30,871,155 of record NC_083284.1, on the reverse strand, counting down.
TTCCTCTCCATTTTATCCTTTTCTGTTAGTTTCCTCTTAGAAAGCAATGAGACTGTTCTGACATTTCTCAAGCTGCCACCCCTGCAAGGCGCCATTGGAATTATTTCTGTCCCTCCAAAAGCAAATGAGGGTGATCACTTAGACATCTTTTCTGGTGGATGGCTTACTTTCCAAGTGGAAATAACACATGTAGGGAACATAGTACGTCACAAACAAACCATGAGTTGGGGAACAATTTCCCCCCCAAACATGATGCATCATAAAGTGAGCAAAGATGGCAATCATGCATAATAAAAACTACATACCCACAGAGGAAATTGATTAGCTGAGGAGAAAATATAACGTGTTTTCTGTGAATGCAAGAGCAGTACGGAGACTTTTTTTTTTTGGAACAATGGCTTGGAAAAAAATCTGGCCACAGTACAACCTGGGGTTCACTATTGTCCCGTAGAGGAAATTGTTTTTCCATAAAATTTCAGTATATATGGTCAGTTTATTCCTCCCCTGCTTTCCTCTCATTTGTTTCCATCTTTGTTTTTATGCTTCTCTGTGACTGTGGTTCCGTACCTACAGGCAAGCGAACAAGTGAGAAGCAAACCCTTTGTCATAAATCATCTCACTATTCCTGTGCTATCATGCTGCCATCTAAGCGGTTAGGTGGCCTCTTTTTCTCCTGCTGTGATTAGTGGTACACACTGCTGAAGGAGTCTCAGTTGGCAGCTAGAGAGAGAGAGAGAGAGAGAGAGAGAGAGAGAGAGAGAGAGAGAGACTATAGTGGAGACGACAGCCAAGGTTTTCTCTCTGCATCAAAGGAGATGTGCATTTATGCATTCAAGAATCCCCCTAGTATGTTTTTCCTTTATATGCTAATAAGTGTTGCTACACTGACCTAATTTTTTATTGTGCCAGTTGGGGATATGACTCAGAATGTAAAACATCTTGTGCTCCAAGGGCTACATCAGAAATGCAGTCAATCTGAGGGCAGGAGCTAATGCTAGTCAAGAGTGAAATCTGCATTATGATTTCATTTTCAGTTTCATTTTGGGGGCCCAGGCAGTGGATGTTGGTGGCAATTTATAGGCTGCTTTAGATTTTGGCAGATGCTAGTTGCACTTGCATTGCTTCAGTAGTTTCACTGTAGGCCACACTGTACTGTGAATTTTAGAGTCTTCTAACTAAGAACATATCATTTTCATCCATGCATACCTATTGTCTGCATTTGATATAATAGATTTTTGCAGGAGGTGGTTTTGGCTACTACTACTACTACCACCACTACTACTATTATTATTATTATTTAATTTACTAACTAACTATTCTATACTCCCCTTCATCCAAAGATCACATGGAAATGCAGATATTGTGAAAATCAATGCCAGTTGATTATGTTAAGTGCAACCATGGTGATTGCGTCCTCTTTTAAGTGTTACAGATTTATCAAATCATAATTCACTATAGTTTTCACCAGAATTCCTGGAAGCAAAAAGTTGCGTTCAAATATCAGTTTTTATGAAATTTAGTGAAAAATCTTTATTTTTGTCGGTGTAAAACTGAAGGGCATCTACAAGACTTATCATGGCCTTTCCCCCCCAGCTTTAAACAAAAATTTGAATGTCTTATTTCTCTCACCCAACCCCCAGTCTCTCCCCCCCCCATTGCACAGACATTTATTCATTTAAACATTCACTCAGTTGTGGGGAAGCTGTGACTCTCCAGATTGTTGAACTACAACTCCCACTACCTCTGGCCTTTGGCCATGCTTGCTAGAGCTGATGAGAGTTACAATTGAAGAACATCTATAGGGTTGCCATATTTAAAAAAGTGAAAATCGGGACAGAAAAGTTGTTGAGCATTTTGTTTTTACCAAACCTTTTTTTTTTGCAACGTTGCAAAGAAGTTGGAGGTTTTTGAGCTTTTTCTGAGGAAAATTGGCAAAATCAACACTGCCGGCACCGGCTGCCATACCTCCGGATTTTCCTGGACATTTTGCCGATTTTCGCCCAGACACTGCTTGCAGCCAAAGGGTACCCACATCAGCCTTAACTGGATATGCAAGGGATCAAAACTACCAACCTTTACATAAAACACATGTTTTCTGCCCTGGAGGTATGGACCAGAATGGAAATTATGGGTGTTGAAAAATTATATATTTGCCTTCCAGTTTCTTCTGATTTTTTAAATCTTTGCCCAAACTATTACAAAATTATAGGGGCCATATATGAAGTTGTATATAGAAGGTATGGACATTTAGAAAAGGATTTAGCACAGATTTGGTGCCAGCTGCTATAGCTGTTTCCCTCACTGCTTGTTTCCAGCTCCTGGCCCTTCTATGTACATGTTTGTTTTCCTTGTGGCAGTCATTTTAACATGCTGCACATGCATGGACCCTCCATGTGTCCTTATTTTCCAGGGACGTCCTGCTTTTCCTTAGGACATCCCTATTTTCATTGGAGAAATGTTGGAGGGTATGGAGTCATCTGACCCCTGAGCCATATTAAAGGCAATCCTGTATAGGGATGGTTGTTTTTTTTTAATTTTTTAAAATGTTTTATTATGTTTTTATATATGTTGGAAGCTGCCCAGAGTGGCTGGAGCAACCCAGTAAGATTTGGGGGGTATAAATAGTAAAATTATCATTATGTAATGGGGGCGTCCCTATTTTCATTGGAGAAATGTTGAAGGGTATGTTGACATTACATTGCCATTGCTTCTGGTTAAAAAGAAATAAATGTCAGCACAGAGAGGAAAGGGTAACGAATGGATGGCACTGGTTGATTCTTGGTGGCAAAGGTCCAAACTGCTTCAAATTGTTTCAGAGCTTCATTTGGGAGTCATCTTAGATACACACAGAGCAGGAATCGAAACATACTTTAAAAAACTGAAGCTGGGATTCCCTGGATTATAAAGCACTCCTGTTGAATACACAGAAGTGCCTTGGGCCTGGATTTGGCCCATGGGCTACATCTATTGCCTCTTCCAGCTATGAAAAGTGATGGAAGATATATATGTTAATAAAAGACACAGATGAAACTGAAGCAGAAAAATATTGAAGATCAGGAAGTTCTATTTACATAACTCGATGCAGTGTTCAGTCTCTGTTCCAGGAAATTATTTTCTCCTGAGACAGCGGAACAATAGTAGCACTTTGATAGGATTTGAGCTGTGGTTTCAGTCGTATAACACTTTCTTCCACTCCACGTACAACGAAAATTTGAATCATGGGGGTAGCAGCTACTTTATGTTGACATCTCTTGGGACAGTTTCTCACTTGTATGTTTTTTAGATTCATGCCGGATTTTCTTGTGAGAACTGTGTTTGGAAGCTCAGCAGATGTCGTTTGTAGCATTGCTTATCTCGTGTCTGTGTGCGTTTGTTTTTAAATACATTCATTGAATGAAGTGGTTAAATGGTACATATTAATTAAAAAGGAAGTTATTCTAATTTGGTGGGATCCGCATGGAAGCTTAATGGAAAGAAACTTTCCTTATTTTCAGCAGCTAATAATCATAACAATTTGACATTGCATCCAGAGGGAGCCAAAAATATGGAAGCAATTATTTAGCAGAAAAGAAAGAAAATACATATTTTCTTGTATTTTGAAGATAAACTCAGGTTTTCAGAGTTCAATTGATGGAAATATATATATATATATATATATATATATATATATATATAGAGAGAGAGAGAGAGAGAGAGAGAGAGAGAGAGAGAGAGAGAGAGAGAGCGCGCTATTAAAAGAAAACGAGCCAGAAATGGTCTGGAAAAGCAAACAAATGTGTTGAGAACAAGTGGAAAGTTGTAAGGGTCTTTTTCCTATCCTATCACATGATAAATTTCAGCTCCAGTGCTGACATTTGAAGTGTGCCACTGAAATGGTGAGCAATATGTTCACTGGCACACTCACAGCAGAAGTTGGTTTTATGAAGATGGCTGCTGGTCTGCTAACGTACCCCCGTCACTCTGAATGGATAATCTAGTCTACAGTGGTTGTTGGACTACAACTTCCATTATCCCTGACCACTGGTCCTGCTAGCTAGGGGTGATGGGAGTTGTAGTCCAACAACTGCTGGAGAAACACTGATTATTAAGTGATATACTGTACAGGGATTTCACCTTGAGTCAGATACTCCTTAGATTCTAAACTGTTTGTAAGTTGCCTTGGGTTGTCCTGAGCCAGATAAAGCAACTAACAAATTAAACAACACCAACAACTGTTTGCATTGTGATTTTTAGATGAAGGGCAGTATATAAATTCAATAAATCAATCAAGAATATTAATGGGACTTGTCATGTATATGAATTCTTTTTCTTCTCTATGATAGAACAGGGGATTGGAAAGGGAGGATGAAGACAAATGGCTTTGTTTTTCTTGCTTGCATTTCTAGCACCATGTGTTGACTGACTCAACACATTTACATGCACATGCACACACCATTTCTCTCTGAAACACATGTGGTGGTGGGGGGATTGGCCTGTTATTTTGGCACTGTGACTTATGTTCAATGGTAGTAACTTACAAACAAGCGTGCTTGGAATCATAACCTCATTTCCATAATTCTGTGTACTGGTTACTTTGAAGATGTCATACTTGGCAAAGCAACTTCCCAGACCGAGACCAAACATGGAAAGCTTCTGTCTTAAAGAAGAGATTTGCCAAAGATATAGCTGTCAGGAGAGAAAAAACTGGTGTTTTTTAATAGAACAAAAAGCCTTGTTTGTTGACCTTGACTGTTAATATTTCTAATGAATTTTTTAAAAAGTCTTGTTTGCCTTGACTTGTTTGTAAGTCCATCCACTCAAATGCAACGTATATTTTGGCAGTAATTTAAAATGATAGCCGATATGTTAACATTAACGCAAATTTAATGTGATATGCTGCAGATGTAAAGTAACTTCATCACTGAAATATTTTAAATGCTACCAACAGGGAATCAAGCACACACCCTTCAAAGCCATGGTGGGAAGGCAGTTGCTATATTTCATTGTTAGTATTGATTGCGTCCCAAGTAATTTCTGACCATGCTTTTCCTGCCTAGCAGATGAATGTTTGTTATTTAAACCACTTTAACTGCACTGAGTTGAAATTCCCCGTATATTCTCTGTGAGCTGTCTGTTTTTTGGCCAGCGGGGCCTAGTGAGATCAGCACAGATTACTAAGTGAAACTAAGTGAACACCTGAAATGCAGTACATAAATGCTGCCTCAACAGCTGTTCATGGTAGAAAGAGGTGAAATATACAAGGTAGGCATTTTAAAGCTCATGTTGAAAGAGATGGGAAGAAGCTTGGAAGCAGCTGAATAGAAGCTCAATATCTATCTATCTATCTATCTATCTATCATCTATCTATCTATCTATCATCTATCATCTATCATCTATCTATCATCTATCTATCTATCTATCTATATCTATCTATCTATCTATCTATCTATCTATCTATCTATCTATCTATCTATCATCATTCATCATTCATCATTCATCTCTCTCTCTCTTTCTCTCTATCATCTTTCATCTATGTATATCTATCTACCTATCTATCTATCTATCTATCTATCTATCTATGACCTTGTATTATTGTATTGGCCTCCAATGGTGGACCAACCTACCAAGTCATCTGCCCTTGCAGAGGCTGGTAGTCTCTGTAAGAATAAGTCAACAGCTCATCACCTAGTAAAGGAAGTAGCCCTAAAGCCAGCTGGCTACTCAGTCTAATCATTAGGACTTGCTTCTTTTACGGACTAGTGCAGCAATCTCCATATACCACACATTGACCTACACATGGGAATGAGCCCTGTAGGTAAGCAGATAACCTCAGAGGGTGCAAGAAGAAGAAAGTCATCTCTTACAGTCATTGAGCTAAAGCAGGGGTGGGGAACCTGTGGCTCTTCACTGTTGGACTCCAGTTCCCATCAGCTCCAGCTAGCATGGTCAGTGCTCAAGGATGATGGAAGCTGTTGCCTAGCAACATTTGGATGGTAGATTCCCCACCTCTGATCTCAAGCAAATGAGCAAGTGGTAGTTAAGAACAGAATACAGTGTGGAGGAAACAAGAAATCTCAGATGTTTGTAGACTGGGGGATTACCAAGTCAGTCTACAGTACTTCATTTCAGATTCTTTTATTTTGCGAGAGCTCTCTGTGCTGGCTTTGGGTCAAGTTATTTGCCAGTCTCAGCTACCCCTAATTAGCTTTCAGTTGGCAGTACCACTCCGAACTCCTGCTGGGGTCCAGTTAGCTCAACAAATTATGGGCTGCGCCTCCTAGGAGAACCTCAGAGAGTGGGACACAGCTCGAGCCTTCCAAGACGAGCCCCAAAGGGCTGTATGAGTGGTCACGTTTCAGAAGTAGCCAAAGGAAATAGCCATCTTTCCAGCTGGATTGAAATGATTACAAGGTAGTCGGTGGATAGGTTTCAAAATAGCACTGCCAACTGGCTGTTCTTCTGCAGCGGGCAGTGTATTTATTTGAGAAAAGCTGTAGAGTAGCATGAAAGGACAGAAAAGAAACCAGAGCCTGCAGCAATTCATGTTCCCTCTATTGTTTATAGAAATCAGAGTCAGCAATCCTTCCCACTGGCTCAACTCTATACTTTTCCTGATACTAAGAATGCCTCGCCATCACCGAAGATAGAATAATACAGTACTCAGAAATCTCTAGGACAACAGATGCTTTACGTTAACTCACATTTCAATCATGCAAGGAGATATAACTATATATCACAAGGAGATATAACTCTGTGCTGAATTCTTGCTTTGACTCATCCTTTAAAATGCACAAAGTTTTCAGTCCACATAGTCTTCTCTTTTGGAAATAGTTATTTATTTAGGGTTTTATATGGAGATTAGTTATGGATATCGTGCTTGTAGCTTGTTACCAAGACACGGAATCCCTTTATTCCATGAAAATATTTAATATTAGAGGAACAAGTGTAACAAAAGGAAATGGCTTAGCTATTGGCAGAAGCACTACGGAGCTATTTAGAAACATGTTTGCAATTAGTGCCACTTGGGGTATGTCTGTGCTGTAATTTAGCTTTCCTGTAGTTGGTGGGCAGTGCTAGTTCACAGCATTTGGTTCTGTGCTGAAAACAACCATCTGATTGTTTGTTCTTGAATACTGTTCCCCTCTTTAAATTTCTACCAATGATTGCACACATCTGGATTATATCCACAAAGGAAGCTGCTTTATACTTGGTCAGATTATTTGCCTGTCAATCCCAGTATTGTCTACTCTTACTGGTATCACCCAGATCCCTGGCAGAGCTCTCTCCCGTCACCTGCTACCTGACCATGTAACTGGAGATGCCAAGGATTGAACTTGGGACAGTCTGCGCACAAAGCCATTTGGTCTACCACCAATGAGCTATGCCCTCAGTGGAATTTTCATCACTCCATTTTTAGAGTTTCCTTACTTCATTATAAGTAAATACAATGGGGAGAAGTTTGGGGCTGGTTTGTGCAATTACATAGAATTAAGTTATGCAATTATACCGCAACTCACAACTGTGACTGAACCATCCTGGATTATTATAGTTCAGTTGGTTAGAGTATGATGCTGATAACACCAAGGATACAGGTTCAATCCCCATATGAGACAACTGCCTATTCCTACATTGCAGGTGGTTGGACTAGAGGATCCTTAGGTTCCCTTCCAGCTCTACAATTCTATGATTCTGTGATTCTATTTACTGTCCCCATTTCTGTATACTCATATCAGACATTATTTGCAACCCCCTCCCAAATTACTTCCCATAACTATGCTCCTTTTAAAAAAAAATCAAAATCAAATGTCTTGCACAACTTTTCATGTTGCAGGCTGAAATCATTTTATTCTGGAAAATATTTCCAACTTCTGGGTCTTCTTTTGGTTTTGATTTGCTGCTGCTGTTACTTTATTTTATTTTTTCAGGGCAGTTATTCAGGTTGGCACTGGTACCACGACATTTTCCACGTTCAAAGGGTGGCTTGACATGCATGTACAGATGTTTCTTTTGTACATTTCTCCTTGTTATTGTGCCTCTGTATTGTGACCCAAAAGTGAAAGGATGATATCAGGGTTGAAAGAAGATATAATGGATTATATCCAAATTATCATTCTCCTTATCCTGAAATGGTTCCAAATGGACCACATGCAGATGGAGAGCTGGGTTTGTTTTTGTCGATGCCAGCAATAAGTTTAACATTTAAAGGTGTAATGAGTTTAACATTAAAAGTAGTGAGTCTAATATTGAAAGATGCAGTGGAAATGTTGGGATCTGCTTTAAAAATAAGCTTCCAATTAAAAATCAAAACAGCGTGTGGCATACCAACATTTCACAACAGCATTCCATGTAGGACACAGGGCTCTGATTCAGAATAACAAAAACATATATTTATGCTCCTTACATCTTCATAGTGTTAGGCTTTATTTGCTTTATGTCTTTAAAGCACATTGAAACACAGTTCCCTGCTCGAAGAATTCAACTCCTTACAGAGTTACAATTCTCAGCAATCCTTGACAAACTACAACAACTAGAATTCTTTGAGGGAGGGAGGGAGGAAATGTGCTTCAAATGTGCTTCAAGGGTATAGTACTCCACAGCCCCAGTGGAGACAAAGCCTGGAACAAGATACACATAAATGTATACCTTGTGATACAGAAATGCTTCTACAGGAGGGGCAGTGGCACTGCAGATGTTGTTGAACTCCAACTCCCATCAGCTCCAGCCAGGATCTGTAGTCAGGGATGATGGGAGTTGTAGTTCCATAACAGCTGAAGGGCCAAAATTTCTACAAAAATGGAGGATAATTTCCTTGTTGATAGGCTGTCCTTAATAAAAAACTCAGTGGGTTTTAGGCCTTTTTAAAAGGCTTTTGACTGCACCTAGAGAAAGACATCAACTGAACCAGAAGGAGAGCCCATTTGACCTAAAGGAATGTTACTTTCAGGTTTTATTGGCCCACCATGAGTCTTCCTCTTACCTCAGCAACAGAACCTGGGGGTAGTTTGATGGCTTCTTACATTGTGCTGCTTAAAGGCATCATTTAAAATGATTCATTCTTTTCTTATTGATTTAGGGATTGACCACAGCTTTGAAATTAGCCCCATATGTTTTGAAATCTGAGTCCAAAGACTGTTGCAGAGCCCACGCAGGCTGTACATTGTATTGTTCACCTTTGCCATTTGGGGACCACCAGCTGCGGGAATTTTTTTTTTTTTTACTGTTGCTTTGTGCTGAGACAAGGTGTTGCTGCAATATTCTAAGTTATGAGACTTGACAAAGAGTACTGTTCTGTTTGAAGGGATGTAGGTGGTTTTCACATTTACATCAGCCCTGTTATAAAAGGATTAACGAGCTTGTGGGACGCACAGAGTGTGGGAAAGAAAGATGAGCGCAGGATGCAGAATGCCTGTATTCTACCTATAACTGGCACTACAGAATTTTCTCGGTTGGAATAAGATGCACACAAAATGCAAATGTGTATGAAAGCAAATACAGTGTAGTGATTAGAGTAGCAGACTAGGATCTGGAAGATCAGGTCCCAGGTTTATTCCCTGGCATCGCCAGGTAGGACTGGTAATGTCCCATTTTTGAAACCCTGGAGAGCCACTTCCGGTCAGTGTAGGCAATACTGACTCAGTATTTGTACAACTCCGGAAAGCTTTTACAGAGTTATGATTAAATACAATAAACTCTGCTTATAGAGATGGGAGACGGAGGCATACCAGTAATTGAACGTGTTTGTCTTAGGGCAGGGGTGTCAAACTCAAATTCATTGGGGGCCGCATCAGCAGTTTGGTCACCCTCAAAGGGCCGGTTCTATCTGTAGGACTATGTGTCCACTCTTTATTATCATAAATTATTGTCACTGTATTCAATTATTACTGTTTTTTGTAATAATGTAAGTAATAACTAGCTCTGAAAGCAGAAACATAGTCAGAATAATGGCAAGTAGATATTCAAATGTACAATTATTGTACAATTTATTGAAAAATGATTTTTGGTAACTGCACTGGGTGGTGGAGGCTCGCTAGGGTTTCATGCAGGACCTTTGCAGAGCTACTAGTACCTGGAGATGCTGGGGTCCTTCTGCATGCAGGACAGATGTTCTGCCAGTGAGCCACCACCCTTCACCAAAGGGACTGGCTGAGGTTGACTCACTGGAGCTGCTCTCCTGGTTCCAGGGTTTAAGGGCCAGAAGTATAAAGCAGCATCCTATGTTTCTGAGGAGAGGGAGAGGGAGGGGAGGGGAGGGAGGGAGGAAGGAAGGAAGAAAAGAGGGAGTGGGAGGGAGAGAGGAAGGAAGGAAAGAGGGGAGAGAAAGAAGAGTAGGGAAGGGAATAAAGAAGGAAAGAAAAAGAAAGAGGGAGAGAAGACGGAAAGGGAGAAAGAAGGAAGGAAGTAGAGGGAAAGAAAGAATAAGAATGAGGGAGAGGAAGAAAGATGGGAAGGACGGAAAGAAGAAAGGAAGGAAGAAAGAAATAAAGAAAAGAGGGAGCAGGAGGGAGAGAGGAAGGAAAGAGGTGAGAGAAAGAAGAGTAGGAAAGAAGGAATAAAGAAGGAAAGAAAAAGAAAGAGGGAGAGAAGACAGAGATAAAGAAGGAAGGAAGGAGAGGGAAAGAAAGAATAAGAACGAGAGAGAGGAAGAAAGAAAGGGAAGGGGGGTCGCCGCCTTGATTCAGTGCCAGAAAAGAGCGCGAAGGCACCCAGGGGCAAAAAGCATTTCCCGTGCAGTGTGAGGCAGCGGGTGTCCGTTTTAGGAGAAGTGCGTAAAGCCTCAGAGTTGCACGTTCGTGAGGCTGAGCTGCTGCTGAGCTCACGTTCATGAGGCTGAGCCGCGGCAGGAGGAGAAGGAGGTGAGGCAAGAGGAGGAGGCGGCGGCTTCCCGGGTCGGTGCCCGGCAGCACCGTGCGGAGAGTCCCAAGCCTCTGGGACGCAGCAGTGCTCTGTAGCACTTTGAATCCTCCTCCTCCTCCTCCACACGGCGCTGCTGGGTGCTTTGTCTGTGCTTCATCAGCAGCTGCAGCAGCAGCCGTTTCCAGGCGCCGAGCCGTGGCAGGAGGAGGAGGAGGATTCAAAGTGCTACAGAGCACTGCTGCGTCGCAGAGGCTCGGGACTCTCCGTGCGGCGCTGCCGGGCACTGACCCGGCAAGCTGCATCCTCCTCCTCCTGCTGTGGCTTGGGGCGCTCCACGCAGCGCTGCTCCGGCCGCCTTTCTACCCCCCCCAGCCCCAGCTGTTTGTCGGCGCTTTGTCGGCGTGGCGCTTCAGCAGCAAGGTCCCGCTGTTGGGTCCCGCTGGCTGGGGCGCTCGGCGGGCCACATGACGAGGTCTGGCGGGCCGGATTTGGCCCCTGGGCCTTGTGTTTGACACCCGTGTCTTAGGGGATGCCCTGAATTAGAGGACCTTACGTATTATGTCTTGCGCTGCCCCTTATATAATGAAGCAAGAGAACGGTTTTTGACACCTGTAATGATAAGGTCCCCTGACCAGAATCCTTCTGACATGATTCTATATCTCCTTGCAGACATTGATAAGTATGGGACCTGGCGTGTAGCACTTTTTGCAACTTCCAGCAGGAAAATTAGAAAAAATTATATAGCTGAGGTAGCTATCAACTGTAAAGGAGATGAATTTATTTGATCCCATCTACACCAAGCTGTATTTTTCTCACTAAACTCTGTACATAATTGTTATTTAACATGACTTTCAATATATTAGTGGCCCCGCGGTGATTTTAGCTTATAAATTTTATTGTCTAATAATGTTTCAATTTGTATATTAAGGAGTTTCTATAGCTTTGTGCAGATTAGGTCATGTTTTGACAATATAAATGTTTTTAAGTTTTTGTATCAAATTAGTATATATTCTGTTGAATGATATTGTAGGTATACATTGCAGCAGCCTTTGGCTATAAGCAATAAATTCGACTGACTGACTGACTCAGTATAAGGCAGCTTCCTATGTTCCTATGTGATTAGGAACCCTGGCTCCCAGAGTTCCTGATCACAAGGAACTTGATAGACTGTTCTGGCAAACATGCCTGCAAACCCCTTTAAAACCCTTTGTACTAAACACATGAAGGTGGAGTCAGTGTACTCAGAGACATTGGAGGGGTGTGTGTGTGTGGGGGGGGGGCCATTTGGGGGTAGAGTGAGGGAATGGGCCAGCCCCCTTGTGCCAAAATCATTGTTTTAATGGGTCGTTAACTTGTTTTATTTGGGTGGTGAGGTTGCTTTAAATTGTTTTTAAATGTTATATGGTAATTTGGATTTTTGTATTTGTGGGCTGGGGGATTGTTTAGCGGCTTTTGTCGAGGAGTCTACTTTTTATTAGTTTTTATAATTAGTATTGTTAATTGTTTTAATTATTTTTATTATGTATTTTGTGTTTTTATATTGTAACTTGGTGAACCACCCTGAAACCTACAGGTATAGGGCGGTATACTACTACTACTACTACTACTAGCAAACCACCTCTTGAAATGTGAAAAATTCTGGCAATGAATATAATCCTCGTCTGCTGAAAGATCCATATATAATCTCAAGTCCACACATACATGTGGGAGGGGTGTAGTTTAGCAAGAAGTTCTCATTCATTAACCCATAGCTTTAAGCAAATATTAGCTTAATCGTCCCAAGTTTTTCTGCATAAAACATTTAAGTCACCCATTAGCAATGCAATAGGCAAGGCTGCTGTTTTAATTAATCTCAATGGGGCAATGTGCTGTTCACTCAGGCTGAATATTTCAAGTTATGTGACAATGTAAAGCAAAACTCATTTATTTGGTTGTTTTTTTAACAAAATGTAATTTAAATTAGCAACCTCCCACCATCTCTGCACTTTGCAAACATTCAGATCCTTGGAATTCTGTACAAGTTTAACCTTACCCTCAGTGCAACCAGTTCTTTTTATTAATGTTCCAATCAAGTCCTTTTTGACATGCTTCCAGATTTGTGTCCCCCTTTTTATTGCTGCAAAGTATTTGCATTACGGTTGTCCAGCTTGGGAGAAGTCATATCAGGTGACAAGCTTTCATCTGGATATCGATATATCAGTACTAAGGATCTTGCCATGTTAAAAGCCAAAAGCTCCTTAGAACACTAGGAGCAGCATCACGTAACTAGAATCACAAGTCATCATGCAAGTGGGTGTAGTCTCTGGTGAGCCCTTCAAATACCCATGATAGGGATAGTTCTGTGTACCATGAATCTAGCCCCAGCATCTCCTCCTTCTGTAAAACTGGACCCGACTCCATCCCTTGCATAGGGGCAAAGTATCATTAGAGCTACAAAAGTTATCCTTACAAATTTCATCATTTTTAAAAAACACGCTAATGGTTGTCCTTTTTGGACGATTTCTAATCCTTGTGGTATTATATTGCCACAGGTGCTGATGTGCTGTGATGCATGTTAACTTTTTCATTTGTGTCCCCAGACAGCGGGCCCAGACATGGGACTTCTTCTTCTTCTTCTTCTTCTTCTTCTTCTTCTTCTTCTTCTTCTTCTTCTTCTTCTTCTTCTTCTTCTTCTTCCTCCTCTTCCTCTTCCTCTTCCTCTTCCTCTTCCTCAAGTCTGTAGCCCTCCTACAAAGAAAGTTATGGACAAAATGTGCAGGTGCCCTTGTAAGATATTTTTGTGAAATTAGTCAATAGAGGGTACAGGACCGCAGCCTAGGCTTTGGCTTAGGGCTAACATTGGAGAAACACATGGTTATTTTGCCTTTAAGAGCTGCGTGGCAGACAGAAATTCAACAGGCTTAGCATTTTCTAATATGGAAATAGAATTACAGAGAAAACTTGTTCACATTATTTCTATGTAGACATTAATACAAATTTAATAAATAATAATCATAATAATCATAATCCACTCCACCAATTTCTTCCAGGCATTCACACACCAGTTATTAAAGCAAAAGAAACAAACCTAAGCAGACAAGAAAGTAGTTGGAGGGACTGTTGTTGCTGGAAGGAAAAACTAATAGATCTCTACAAGGGACTGAATAATATTATTATTAATTCAACCATATACCATAATGAATTGCTATGTCCATTTAGACTTTTGAATCCATAGATAAATGTGGTCATTGCTGTAAATGTTTTACTAGCTGAGCAGAAATTCCTTTCAGAAGATTTTGAGCACAACGTTGTTATTATTTTCCCCCATCCCTGTGCACATATGTTTAAATGATTATGTAAAAGGATTCCTGCAGTGTGTCTTCAGCTCCTTCAGAAGACGACTCACTTGATTCATTCGCAGAACATACATTCTGGCTTAATCGAACCTTACTGTTATGTATTTAATGTGGCCTTTGACCAACTCTTCAGCTACTAAATGGCTGGTTACTAATTGCTAACAGATAGACCCAAAATACAGTCATGGGGAATAGAAAGGTAAGTGGGAAAAAGATTTGGCAGTCACTAGTTTGGGAAGAATAGGAGTATCTGTTACTTCACTTGGTTAGGTGTGCAAAAGAAAGATTCGAGCCCAGCTTATGAGACTGCAAACCTCCTCCATGTGTTCCTCAGCTCTACTGCAAAGAAGCTACTTGGGTATAAGTTGCACAGAATAACTGACAGGTGCCTGGAGACTGGGGCATGGGCTGCCACACCAATCCTAACACCCTACTTTATTTTTACTCTGTCTTGTTGGCTCACATAAACAGGGCAATGGCAACCAGCCTCCGAAATGCAACCTACTGTTCAACATTTGTGATTAGGCCTCATATTCACCTTCACAATTTGTAAAAACAAACAAAGCCAAAGGCAGGGAAGCACCAGGAAAGCTACAGAGGGCACTTCAAGACTTCCATCATTTTGGGCTAGGATTCATTCACACACTGGCAAATTCAGAAAACACAGCTGCAGTTGACTATGAAGTCTTGCACAACAATTCATCTTCCCCCAAAGTTCAGATTTTTGCAATGAGAAAAGCGTTAGGAAAATGCACCGGAGAGTGTGGGATCACATTTGTTTTGTCACAACTGCATCCAACCTCCTCACAAACACATCAGAATGAATGCCTATTAAAAAGCCAAGATGGTCTAATCTTCCTCAACCAAATCGGGATGAAGTCTTCTGGAAGCACCCATAGTTGGGGCTTCTGGGTTCAGCGCCAGCGCCGATCGTCGGGGTTTCGTCTCGTCTCCGAGACGGCCCGTCCCTGCTAGGAGTGGGGAGGGCAGCGAGAGCGACGCTGCGCCCCTTAGAACCTCGGGAAGGGCGTCCCGGGGGCTAATTTGCTCGGCACAGCCCCAATCCGGACTCCCCAACCCTTCGGCTAGCTCTAATAAGAGCTCCGGAGCGAGGAGGGTAGAAGTCGCGGGGGCCATTTTGAGCGGCAACGTTATTCTAGCAGGGAGAAGCTTCAAGCCGAAGGCGGAGAGCGCTGGATTCTTCCGAAAATAAAACGATTGGAAACAAGACTGTAAGTAACCTCACGATTTGGATTATAAAACAATTTGGATCTGGGAGAGAGGGGAGAAAAGAGGAAGCCACCCCCCCCACGGCAATAAAAGAGACAGTAAATAGAAACCCGAAGCCGTAAACAGAAGATTTGCAATTCAAAAGGATCCCTCAAAGGCATCAAAGAGAATCTCCCCTTTGATGCAGGGTGAAAGGGGAGAGAGACTGTGGTTGTGAGTGCCCTGCAGCAAGAGGTAATGACTAAGAAAAACCTTTCTTTTCCTCGGGAGCCGGCAGCCCAGACAACCCAGTGAGTTGATCAGGATTTATAAGTCAATTTTTATTTCACTTTGTACTTCTGGACTTTGTGGAATTTCTTTTTGGGTTTAAATGTCTGTGAAATGTGAGTTCGAACTTTATTGTTAATAAGACTTGAAGAATGCAGCCAGTTTGTTAAAATGGAGTCGAGAAAATAAACTGTGATCATACTCCACCCCACGTGACAAGTTTTGACCTTGGCAGGATTGAACTATGTCAACAAAAAAGTGTTCCCCTGAGTTCCAGCGGTCTGTTTTGACCTTAATGTGGGAAACAAGAATAGAACTATGTCAAGAGGAGATACGACGGCAAGAGTTACAGCAACAATTTCAGATGGTGATGGCAGAATATGATTTTTTAGAAGATGAAGCTTTTGACACTGAAAAAGATGAATGTGAGAATGACAATGATGGTGACTGTGATTTGGAAGGAAAAGATGAAGATGAGGACTGTGATGATTCAACACAAAATGAAACACACCACGGAAAAAATGATGACTTTACCCTACAAAAAGTTGGATGGAGTGCCCTGCCTTTGAGGAGGGCACGATTGGTATTACTGGAACTCCAGAACGCCCACAGGGAAGAAGGGAAAAATATGCAGAGAAGAAAAGAAATTCAGGGGTCTTGTATGGTGGCCTGGATGGCAAAAGACTGTAAACAGGGGGTGGGGTGAAGGGAAAGCGATGTTGTGATCATAAGGATGGATTAACAGGTTTATAACTTGTCTGCTGATTATGGAATTTGCTGGATTGGGAGGGTGGAGCCGGTAATCGGGGATGTAAGGTTAAATTGAGAATAGTTATAGTTTTAAAAGTGAATGGATTTTGGAAAAATGTGAAAATATGGAGGCTTATAGAGGGAGTAAAAATTAGGCACGGGAAGATAAAATGGGAGTTTGATTTTTCGGTGATTTGAATATTAGATGAAAATGTTAACAATTGATTTATAAGTTGTATAAGATACAAAGGTGTATTTTTATAAAGTAAGAAACTGTTGCAGATGATAAAAAAGGGATGAAAACCGGGGAAGGGGGGGGAGGGGAAGCCCACAAAATATGGTTTTACAATTATGAATGTAAGAAAATTTTTTCTGTTTTGTATTGTTTTTTTCTCTTTTTTTTGCCCTTTCTTTTTTCTCTTATTTCCTATTTCTATTTTTTTCTTTTTTTTGGTATGACAATAGATGGTTGGATGGATGGCCTCCTGCGTACTGCCCTGGTTTGCTGGAGCTCCCTGGTGGCAGGGGGGGGGGCTTTGGGGTCAGGGGAGGGGGAGGAGGACAGAAATCCAAGCATAAAATGGACCATCTCGGACTGTTCACATACATGGGATACTTCTGTGGCAGGGGAGGACCCATGTGGGTGGGTAGGAAGGAGGTGGAAAAGGTGTTTATGTATGTACCGTTTTTTGTATTCTGTAAAATTAATAAAAAGTATGTTGAAAAAAAAATGGAAGCACCCATAGTTTTACAGTTTCATTAAAACTATTTAGAGTGATGCAGTTGCGTTTCTTCCTCTCAGGTGCTCAAGTACTTGGAACAGAAAGGCAGGTTATGGTTAGTTAGACAGCAGGCTGTACAGAGCCAAACACACACACACACACACACCTTAAGCAACAGGCTGCCCAGAATGAGGGAAGGCGTCTTATCTCTATTGTAAGCAGTGACACAGGATGGGTTGTCTCATATCACCTACTCCTCAAGAGCATAGGAATACTGAGGTGTCCCCATCTGAGCAGCTTAGAGTTCCCCCTGTTTCAGCAAATGGATTGCGGTGGTGCAGGAATCAAAGCTAGAAATTTAAGATAGATTGGAAATTTGAGAAATGGAGAGAACTGGAAATTGACATGTCCTTCCATCCCTGCATTCCAGATTTCTGTTTGATATGGTGTGAATGCAATGGGAGAATATTTCACCATGCCTCCAAATAGTCACGCTATTGCCCTCATGTTTTGCTTCTGGGCTTCCCACAGGCATCTGGTTGGAAAAAGAGAGTAGCTGGGCTTTTGGCCTGCTTATCTTGCATTTTGATGTTCATTTAAATAACAGCATGAATACTTCATTCTGAGTTGTCATAAGCATAGTATTCAAATGGGCAGCCGCTCCATACACAAAAGCCATGTTGTGGTGACTTCCGTACATTAACCAATACCTTAAATGTCCTCAACCTAAAACTTGCACTTATGCTAAGAAGGTAACCTAAAAGGCCCATGACATCATTTCTCCTCAATATTAGGTTAAGGATGGCATTGCATTCAAAGGGAAATGAGTGCAAGAACCCACCAATTCACTGTTATACTGCTGCAGTTCTCAAAGATGTATTCATACATTTCTTGTGAATATATTGGTCATGTGATGCAGGAATATATGTAACACTGTGGAATTCCCAATAGGGTAATCCTGAAATGCTGCTTTAGTGGAGCCAAAAGAACTATTGACTCCTCACTAAAATATCAAAACACTTTGACACAGGAGTCTTTTTCAGAAGCTTTTATTGAGGGAGCTAGACATGATTGCCAAAGGAAATTAAATTTAATAACCACAGGTACCTGAAAATAACTTAAAATTGCCTAAATTATCACTAGTGGGATTTCTGCCTCCCTACAATACACATTTTCTTTCATTTTATGTTGGAAGGTTGTTTCATGTTGGATGTTAACATTTCCCTTGTTTGCTAAGGTTGTCGGATGTGTCCCAGCTGCCCCCCCCAACAAAACCCCTCATTATATTCTGAGGAGGCAGGTCTCATTATGGCCAAGTGTAACAGTGGGATCATACTGGGGGCTTGAAATCCTGTCTTTAGCTCTGAATTAAGCAGTATTCCACCCCAAGACACCAGCAATTACTGGTCTGTAATTTTCTTCCATCACCACGATCATTGGTATGTCCCTCCTTGTGGAACTTTTCACCAAAGACCAATGGAAAGTCTTTCTTCTTTTCAGCTTGCCCTGCAGGCTATGCGTAAATCACCACTCCTCCCTCTTTTGTAGCAATTTGTCCACAATTGGATTGTTTTGCACTCATTCCTCACAACCAGTGACATTTCCATTTGCAAATGTAATTCTTAACCCTCTCTCTGCTTCACAGGAAGAGAATGGCTTTGCAGCTGCTGATTTAATTACATTTTATTTATTTATATTAGCTATTGGATCTTTAGGTAGCCATTTTGAACTAGGATTGCAACCTTCTTAACCTTGCAAATTATGACTAGATCAGCCATTCGCTGCATCAGTTCCCGTTATTATAAGGTAGGTTAGCCAGATGCCTACCGGTACTGAATCAGGTGCAAAATAGCTACAGTGGTACCTCTGGTTAAGAACTTAATTCATTCCGGAGGTCTGTTCTTAACCTAAAACTGTTCTTAACCTGAAGCATCACTTTAGCTAATGGGGCCTCCTGCTGCCGGTGCGCTGCCGGAGCACGCTTTGTGTTCTCATCCTGAAGCAAAGTTCTTAACCTGAGGTACTATTCCTGGGTTAGCGGAGTTTGTAACTTGAAGCGTTTGTAACCTGAACCGTTTGTGACCCGAGGTACCACTGTGTCTTTGTTTGCCTATTCTGCAATGTAACATTGGGAGCTGGGTTTGGTTGCATTTTAATCTGGTTGTAAGGTCCTTTAAATAGGTGACAGCATGCAGCATCAGAGCAAATTAAGGGGCGGTATGATTGGTGAACAAGGCATCGCCAATTGAGGATGGAGGAATTTCCCCTAAGCCGGCTTCTCAGGGCTATACCCAAACCCTCATTGGGCCATTTCACTTTTCCAAGGCTTCTTAGTTGGAGAGGTGGATATGGCTCAGCCTGGCTTTCCTCAGCAAGTTTCTGATGTGTGGGCTGTAGAACGCTAGGAGGAGAACTGGATGCTGTTCCATGGCAGAATTACCCAGATATAGAAATGAGGAGGGCGAAGGGTCCCCATCCTCAGCTCATCCCACAAGGAATCTATGATTCTGTGATTAGATACTGCCAGAAATGGCAGGGAAGGAACTAATACAAATTAAGATGAAAGTTTAGCTTATTTCATGTTCTGTTAATAATTAATAAAGTTGGTGTCCTCATTTAATCTAAAAATGTAATGTATCATCTCTCCATTCCTGGGTCTTTGCTCAACAGAAACCACTGCCCTTTGAGACAGCCAATTTTTAGATTTTATTTGTTTTGGTAAACGTCGAGAAGAAGCTCAAAATGGTCATCCATGGCTCGCGAAAATTTGCCACAGCTGTTGCAAAAAAAAAAAAAAAAAGTAAGAAAAAAAGTGCCTATTCCAGTTCCACAGGAAACCCACAAGACTGGCAACTTTTGCTTAACAACAAGTTCTTCCAAACAACTTGAAACTCGTGATTCCAGAAGAAGTGTAGAACAAAGCAGATGTGGTTTTTATTTTTTATATTTTTTATTCCATACAGCAGCCTTCACTGACCATGTTGGCTGGGTTGATAAGATCTGTAGTCCACATTGTGGCTCTTTATTGCACTGGCTTCATCAGTAACAGGTCCATTGGGCATACAACAGCTATGCAATGAAACATAACTTTTTAAAAGACCCTGGAAAATACAAAGCTTCTTGCAAATATGTGTGTGTGTGAGCACACCTAGGTGGGGCACACCTAGCTGGAGCAGCAGGTGTTTCCAATGCTGACTGATCTCCCAAGGTCCTTGCTAGCAGTCAAGCAAGAGTTATATAAAATCAAGTATTTTTTAAAAATAAATCTAAAAATGTTGGCTTAACCTCTTCTCCTGTGTCCTTCCTGCACTCTCTTGAGCCCCTCTATACTGATGTTTTATTGTGGGTGTATTCCACAACATGCTGTTGACAAGATACCAGTCCATTGGTGCTGGATTTATTCTGCTTTAGTTTCTTCTGTGATGCTTCCCCAATGCTATGGCAGTACAGTGGAACCTCGGTTTATGAACACCTCGGTTTATGAATTTTCGGTTTATGAACGCCGTGGACCCATCTGGAATGGATTAATTCATTTTCCATTACTTTCAATGGGAAAGTTCGCTTCAGTTTATGAACGCTTCAGTTTATGAACAAACTTCTGGAACCAATTACACCCATGCTTCAGTTTATGAACGCTTCAGTTTAAGTACTCCGCGGACCCGTCTGGAACGGATTAACCCACTTTCCATTACTTTCAATGGGAAAGTTCGCTTCAGTTTATGAACGCTTCAGTTTAAGTACTCCGCGGACTGTCTGGAACAGATTAATCCACTTTCCATTACTTTCAATGGGAAAGTTCGCTTCAGTTTATGAACGCTTCAGTTTATGAACAGACTTCCGGAACCAATTGTGTTCATAAACCGAGGTACCACTGTATTGCTGTCCAGAGGGACTGTAGCGAAACAAAAGCAGCAGAAAAACAAATTAGAACATTTCCAGGATACAAAGTTACAAAATTTCAGCAGGAAATTACAGAATATGTACTGCTTGGAAATGAGGCAGCATGCATTAGTATAGTATATAAAGCAGGATTGTGTATGACAGCCCCAATAGCATCATGAGCACAAATCATCACACATGTGCAATAAAAGGGATATTTGGAAGCCCCGCTCCTGCCTCATTTTTTTGCTGTTGTGCTGAGTCACTTCCTTTGTGACCTAAGGGCACTTCCAAATTGTTGCTATTTTTAGGTGGCATTTACTTATACTGGCAAATTCAGGTTGGGCAATTAATTGAAGGTGATTTGGAATTCTTGCACAACAAACTTGTTTCCACCCCTCCCAATCAGACTTTTGCAATAAGGAAAGATGAACTAGAAAGTGTGGGACAACATTTGTTTGCTGCAACTTCCCCACAAGCAAATCATGATAAATGTTC
The DNA here is from genome assembly GCF_963506605.1 of Zootoca vivipara. NCBI lineage: Eukaryota > Metazoa > Chordata > Lepidosauria > Squamata > Lacertidae > Zootoca > Zootoca vivipara. The sequence goes on along the minus strand of NC_083284.1, from coordinate 30,849,641 downwards.
AATGAACAAGCTGTTTGGAAGCAACGTCAATTTTAGTCTTTCCTCTGTGTCTCTGTGGGCCAATCTATGCAGTATGTTAAATGTGTCTAGCTTTTTTACTTAAAAAACCAAAACCCAGGGGGATCCCATTCAATATGATGCCTGTGTCATGCAAATATGCATTTTTTCCTCCGCCCCTCCTATTGAACTGGTGCAGATCACACATCACAACTACTATTTCCCTCAGGATGGAAGTGCCCATTGGAACCAATGATAGCTTCTGTCCCAGGACACTTACTTTGAAAGTGAAGAAAAAGAAAATTAAATGCATACACACATTTTTAATACTCTATAGTTTATCCCTTTGTTCACAGCAGTGCCCACCAGACCTCCCTTTTCTGTGACTATTCACAGTTGACGAAACCAGACATCTGTGTGCACCCATTGGTGCATAAACAGCTGCTGTATATACAGAATAACTTCTATCAATGGACTAGTATAGTTCAGGTCACACAAATGAAGGAGGCCTGCAGCAACCAGGAAACAGGTGAGGAAGTTCTAGTAGGCTGAAGAGCTTCATGTATATTTCAGGATGTCTGCATCTGTAGCAATGTCTGCACAGGGAATATTGCTTTCTCCACTAAAACCCCTGTTCATCCCTTTGCTCTCAAAACTGCTTCTCAGTCACACACACACACACACACACACACACACACACACACACACACACACTGCAGTTTGAATAATTAACAAACTGACTGTATGCTGACATGCCTGATATTCATAGGATTTGACAGAGAAATTTGGTGGCGGTGGCCTTATTGCACCATTATTTTCTGTTGCATACATGTTGATGCTTGGTTGTAATCCCCACTTCCTACCTCAGCAGGCCTTGGTTGAGAAAGTGCAGCAGACTCAGTGTGAGTTCTTGAAGTGATATATCCGGACTGCACACTTTGTGAGGTTCAGATATGCCTAAAACACTTATTGTAAGCAGGGAATCGTTTTCCTTAATGCCAAGACTGTTTCAAGGAAGGTGATGAGGCCGAACAAAGGAGGTGTGAGATGAGAAATCTTGCTTGAACTGCAAATTTTGCAAAGGGCCAATGGCACTGGGAGTGTCTCAGCCCTTTCACACCTAATGGTAGATATTTGATTTTATATTTGCCACTTAAGCCACACTGTGGCTAAACTCCTTTTGAAAAAAGAGGACCACCCATAGCTTCTGAAAAGAAAAGGAAAGAACTTACGATCAACAGAGCTTTGTCAGCATTAGATTTCCCATATATTTCCACCCGGCACTCAATTTTTGGCATCTTTTCCCATATATTTCATAAGGCTTCTCTGCTCTTGTTGGCTCTTAGGGGAATACCAAGTATTATGAATGAAAAACAAATGAATATGTTTTGAATTGCCCATGGAGAATGTGAAAGTTAGAACATATATAACCAGATGGTTAGAACTATGTTTATATTATTTCTTTATTCTAAAGCCTGGTCTTTGAGCTGATGTACATGCTACTCTTGCCATGGGGCCATGGTGAGTTTTCCCTTTTCCCACTGAAACATTTACAACCTCTTGCTATATGGCTTGCAGGCACAATGTAATGTATATCCCTGTCCCCATTCCACATCTCTGGCCGCTAATGATGGGAATCAGCATACTCACTATGTGATTTCTGTTCTCCCTAAAAAAGCTCATTCAGTGTATAATATTGGCCTCCACAATTCAGACCAGGAGAGGGAGGCCTTGACACAGGGATAACATTTTTGGTGATATTACTTGTGGCAAGAGTAACATGTAGAGTGCATTTATGCATGCATGGGTTTGAGAACTGCATGTCTGTTGCAACACAATATATCAGGGAAGTCCAACTCCCAATAGACTGCAATCTACTCACAGTAGGAAAAAACTGGCAGTCATCTATCCATTGTCATTGGGTGGACCAAAGTTGTTGAGCTTTTCTGGGAAAGGCAAAGTTGTTGGGCTTTTTAAAGGAAGCCACAGTTGTTGTTTCCCCCCCTTTTTTTGGGGGGGGAGGACATCACGGAGGGACCATAGATCTACCAGGAACACCCCGCGATCTACCAGTAGATCACAATCTACCTGTTGGACATGCCTGCAATATATGATCTGTCTCCTTTGAAATCATTGGCTTCTGAGGAGCCAGAATATCTCCTCAATTATACAGTATAGTGAATCAAAATTCACTATATTCATTATGGGAAAGCGCATTGGTTTTGGAACGCTTTGGTTTTGGAACGTACCTCCGGAACGGATTAAGTTTGAGAACCTAGGTACCACTGTACATGCTTTGCTGGGTGCAGAAGGAGACCATGGTGCAACTAGATGGATATGATAGCATCTAGAAGCTTTCCTTTCACAATGATGGAGAGACTATTGGATGCACTACAATGATCTAGGCATTGGCAAAAATTATTCACCACTTGCAATAAGTATTTTGGGTATAACCTGGAGCCAACAAAGTAGGGGAAGGCATCATAGTGCCATCCAGATGTTTTGGACTGCAACAGCCAGGGCTGATGGGAGTTGCTCACCACACTGGCTACTTCTGCAGTTCAGATGCATTGGTATGCAGCCCAGATGTATTTGTTTGAGAACTAGCACTGAGTTTTCACTCCTCCTACTTTCTGAAGTATTGGGTTACAATCAGGCTGTTACATGTTGGTACTGAAAAATGAAACACTCTTCTGTTTATGTGAGTTATTATAGAAGAAGCTACTGCAATCAACTTTCAAAAGGAGGAAGGGACTTTGCCCCGCCACACATTGGCCAACTCACTTGTTCCTTTTTTTTAGTTTGTTATTTAGTGTGTAATATTGGACTCTTGCCTCTGCATCCAATAGAAAAAGTATGTGTGTCCAATAATCTGCACCAGGAGGACTGTGATAGCAACCACATGCCACGACGGATTGGTTCCGTCTCGTTCAGTTTATCAGTGATATGTAATGTAAGCTGGGAATGATGTTTGCATTACTAATGTGATTCAGTCCTAGCTCCTTCACATTTTGCTTTGTTTTTGCTTTTATAGCTTTTTTAAAAATAAGATACGCAAAACTTCAAAGACCAAAAGGTTCGCTTTGAAGAGGAAAATTGAATTATAAAATGTAAACAAAATTTAATTGGGTAAATTTCTTAAAAATGTCACACTAAAAGTACCCCCACCAGGGGAGGTAGACTGTGTGGGAAATGCTTTATACAGGGGACTTCGTCACAATTCAGGTACAATGCTTTTAAATTGATACCAATAGCTCGTTTATAGAAGTATTACGTGTGGTGAGAGATGAGGAAATGAGGAAATTGTGAATGCTACAAAGAGTCCACCTGGTTTACTAGAAAAAATGCCTAGGTAGGAGGTCACTACATCACTACTCAACTCATTTTATTAAGTTTACAGGGCTATAGGTAAGCCATGACTTAAGTGCATGAGAAAGCAAACAGACTATTACTTTGATGTGGATTCACTGCTCACCATTTGCTAAGAAACCAATCTCACTATGCTAAAATGCATATGAATCAGTTGTCACGCTTGCAAAAGCCATAGCTGCCAAGTTTTCCCTTTTCTCACAAGGAAGCCTATTCAGCATAATGGAATTTCCCTTAAAAAAAAGGGATAACTTGGCAGCTATGGCAAAAGCAGATCCTGGACTGTATTCAAGATAACATGTTGAGATCCTTTAGAAACCCATCCATTGCCATTGAAGGGCCACTTTAAATAAAGCTTAACATCTAAGATTCTTATTCTTGATCTTCCATTTGGAACATGTGTTTCAATATCCGCACATTTCTGTGGAACTTTGCTGTACCATTTTTATGGCATGACCTTTGTGGTACAAATAAAAGTCATGGGTGCGGTTTGGGTAGGTCTGGCTGTTGTGGTAGTGTGATGGCACCAGATGGAACAAATGAGATGCTGTGTTTTTCAGAAGAGACCAACATGATATCTTTACATGAGTTTGGGGTTGTTGGTTTCCCCCCCATTGCCATTTAGTTAATTGGCTTGTTCGTTAACATGATTTTTCTTTGCCCTCATGTTTTATGTGGTTTTGCATAACATTTATGCAAAGATTTATTTCAGAGCATAGTGAACATAATTGTACCCAAAACTCCATTTTGTAATAGTGTTATAATTAGAGGCAGCGACAACAACGAAAGGATAGAGAAGAGTACCCATAAATATTTATTTCATAAGAAGTAATCTCTTTTTCAAAATAACTGATTATATTGATGAATGCATTGCACGTGTCACAATTTTGCCAAAATTAGAAAATAGCAACTATCAGTAGATAAGTATATTTAGAAGAATATTTCATCTGGGTTATATATCAGCATTTTGAACTCAAATTACTATTGTCAATTAAGAGCAGAGTTATTTAACATGAATTTAAAAAGTGTTGCCTTTTAAGTGTGCTATATGGAAATCTTAAAATGGGCCTTCATCTTTTGTCCACTGAAAAATTGAGTCATGTCAACAGCCAGTAACATTCATCCAGTCTAGTGGAGTAGATGAGGGCTTTTTACTCTAAAATAAAGTTTAAAATGGGTGTGTGTGTGTTCCGTCTTGTACATGGATAGTGTAGAGCAGGCACCCCCAAACTTCAGCCCTCCAGATGTTTTGGACTACAATTCCCATCTTCCCTGACCACTGGTCCTGTTAGTTAGGGATCATGGGAGTTGTAGGCCAAAACATCTGGAGGGCCGCAGTTTGGGGATGCCTGGTGTAAAGGGGGGGACAGGCGATTGGTTGCAACCGCAAGCAGGATTTAGCGATTGGGTGGGTGAATGGTGTCTGCATCAAGGGCTGCTTTGGATTGGCTGCTGCTTTGTCAAGTGGGTGGGTTATTTGCGGAGGTGTCAAGAGCTGCTTTGGATTGGCTGCCACTTCAACAATTTGGTGTGCGTTGCTTGCGATTGTTAGTGTTTGTCAGTTGGGTGAGTGATTTTCTGCACCCGCCCCAATAGCTCAACAGCTATTGGGCCACCTCCCCCCATTTTCTTTAATTTTAATCCCCCAAAACAGGGGGCGTCTTATACATTGGGGCATCTTATAGACGGAAAAGTACGGTTATTTCTGATAATCTCCAAGCAGTAAAGTTTTGCTGTGACATTTCGTGAGTAGAGCACAAGATGCCACTCTTCCTCTTGTGACAGGCAATTAACTTCAGTGTCAGATAATTAACAAGTCTGCATGCAAATGATAGAGTAAAATACAACTTATTTCCTGAGGGAGAACTGTAGAATGCACAGTCACTTAGACATTTTTTTTTAAATAATGACTATATGCTTGAAGGTCTGTAGGATTCTAGACTTTTTTCTTCCTTTCTTACTCTTTTCCATTTTTTCTTCTATAGAATGCATAACACTGTGTACACCAAAGCTTTTCTAGACACCAAAGGATCTAAAGCTGTTTCAGTAATCATTAAGATTATTACCACCATAGCACAGTGAGCACATGCCAGACACTTGACCTCTAAAGGGGGGGCGTAGGCCATGCCATACTCAAACACAGCAAATACTGTAGTTAGAAGCCAGCGTGCAGCCGAACAAATGTGCATTGTTGTTACAATTGAAACCAGATGCTGAGAAATGTAACAAAGGTGAGACTTTCTTGAGAATGTGTGGACAATTGGAAATGTTAATGTATTTCTTTTTAAAAGTATGTTATGTCTGTGTGTCTCGAGGCTCTTTTACTTCGTCTTCTTAGTGAACCTCAGCTACATCAGCCACTCTGAATTGATGGGCTTGGACATTGACTGATCAGATATGGCCCAGCTGCACAGATTGTGGAAGAATCGAATCTGAATCTAGCTATGTTCTCTCCAAGTGTTCAAATGCCATGATGGATCTCTAAGGAGTGCTATCTTGTAACCTAGTCAAATGTTTGTATACCTTAAGGAAGGGGTGGGGTGGGGGGGTCTTAACAACAGTTTGCTGAGCCAAACTGTGTTTGAACACAACCCCATTTTAGTGGTTGTTTATGACTTTGTGGAAAATTCAGTCACATACAATTGCCTTGAGAGGTTCCCCAGCAAATGAAACTTCATTTTTACATGAAATAACACATGTTGCTTGTAGCAAGTTCCAACTGTTCAAAACCGGTGCATCGATTTCTTGTTTATTGGCAAATGGAATGAGCACAGGATAAATATAAAGCTAAATTTTCTTCTCAGGAGAAAGCAGGATGGAAACTAGGCCTGGATGATTTATTTGATTACCCTCTGTAAACATGAATGAGCCAGGAGCTCTCTCACAGATATTTTTTTACAAAACACACACAAATCCTTACATTACTACAGAGAAGTCATATGGTTTATTTTTTTATACCTGTTATAGATTATAAACTCCGTGGGGGCATGGAGTGTTTCTTTTGAAATGGCTCCGAACTGCTGCACACATCATGGTGCCAAGTAAATAAACAGAATTAATAATACTTAAACAGAGGTGAGAGTGATTTCAGAAGTGCTGAGTCTCCTATAGTGAAGTTTGCCATTTTTAAAAGTCTGTTCACATATGGTAAAGACAAAGGGATAATGTAAAAAGTTTTCCAAGGCAGGAAGAGAGAGGCGATGGGGGAAGGGAAGAGAGATGTTCTTTTCTACTTGACCGTTTATTGCACTATTTGGAAAACTCCCTTCAGAATGCCCAGGAGAAAGGCAAATTAATAGTCCCTGTAGATCCTTCTCCTAGTGGAGACCACCAATGCTCTTGGGTTTCTGTCAACCTTATAAATAAACTTTTGGCATCAGAAAATGTTTCCTTTGTCACACGGCTGCAAACAAGGTTGTACAATCCAGTGACTGAATGCTGGCCATTCATGCACAGAGGAAGCATGTAATTTTCCTTTATTTCAAATAATACTTGGGGAAAAAACTCAAACTTGAGTTAACACCACACTTTGCTGCCACTGACCTTTCATTCCCTTTAACAACTCTATTATCCTCTTAATAAATCTGCTAGCTGTTTCCTTCTTTGGCTCCTTCCTTCGTCCCATTTGCATGATTTTTGACTGTTCTTTACCATCAAAGGGCTTGAGTGAAATGTGGTTGGAAGTACAAGGCTTGGATCCTGAAGCTGAAGTTAAGGAAACATTGATCAAAACCTAACGTGGAAACATATAATGTGGTCTATAGAGCAACAAAATGTGAGAGCTAAACAAAAATACCTAACAATGGGTTACATACAATAAATATTGACAATAAGTTAGACAAACTAACAAAATGTGTATGATGGTAAATTTATGAGAAGTCTTGAAACTGTATTAAAGTTTGCTAGGAAAAAAGTTTGCCATGTTGCAGCAGGAGCCTTAATGTTTCAGTATTTGAGGTTGTTAAGTAAAGATGAACCAAACTTCAGAAAAAAAACATGGTGGTGATAATTAGGAAGGGTGGCCATATTGACTTCTGAAATGGGGGAGAGAGAAAATTCACAAACTGAATTTAGAAGGGATATGTTTATGGAAGAGATTTTGCCTCTTGCTCTTGAATTTTGGCCATCATTCCCTCCTGTAACTGAGATTAGAATGTTAAAACTTTGGTGTTGGCAAAGTGCATGAGATACTAAGCTTTGCTGGGCACACATCAAAATCTGACATCACTCGTGGATTTACTTTTTATTTTACATGCTGGGAAGGAACATTAGAGGGAGATTATTGTGACACCAGCTTGTAAAATCATCATAGAACGGGGAAGACTGGATACATAGAATTTGTTAGTCACAGTTGGAGCTGTATTGCAGGATGTTAATTATTCTTCATTTCCTGACAGACTTATATTTTCTCATTAAAGTTGCTACTTTATAATTTGAATAGCCCCCCCTCTCATTTTAATTCTGTCAATGTTTTATATTTATAAAATTTTAGCTGTTCTTATTTTTATCTGTAAGCTGCATTTAGTCACTGTCAGGGGAAAAGGCAGGGTATAAACAACCAACCAACCAACCAACCAACCAACCAACCAACAATGAGGCACCATTATTCACTGCTTGCTAAGTGTTTCTTCAAAACACACATGTATCTTGTCATACACAACTAATGCTTGGACTTACTGTGTTTTTCTTTATGTTCACATGGTAAGGAGGAGCCACCAGGCACAGGGGGTGGGGGAGTGGACTGTCCTCACAACAGCATGCAAGGAAGAGCTTTCCTTCTTTACCAACAAACTGAGCAAAAATTGCCTCCCATCAATTTATGACAACTCCCATCAATTTATGACAACTAACCTCCTCTTCATTCTTTCAGAAAACATGGGACTGTTAGTGCTAGAGGAACTGTGCAGTATTTGGGGGCCCTCCCCCACCCCATCCACCCTACTACAATTTGAATCCAAGTTCTATAGCAGGCATCCCCAAACTCAGCCCTCCAGATGTTTTGGGACTACAACTCCCATAAAAGGTAAAGGGGCCATCAGGTCCAGTCGTGTCTGTCTCTGGGGTTGCGGCGCTCATCTCGCTCTATAGGCCGAGGGAGCCAGCATTTGTCCGCAGACAGCTTCCGGGTCATGTGGCCAGCATGACAAAGCTGCTTCTGCTGAACCAGAGCAGCGCATGGAAATGCCGTTTACCTTCCTGCCGGAGTGGTCCCTATTTATCTACTTGCACTTTGATGTGCTTTCGAAAGGCTAGGTGGGCAGGAGCTGGGACTGAGCAACAGGAGCTCACCCCATTGTAGGGATTCGAACCGCAGACCTTCTGATCAGCAAGCCCTAGACTCTGTGGTTTAACCCACAGCGCCACCTGGGTCCCTACAACTCCCATAATCCTTAGCTAACAGGACAAGTGGTCAGGGATGATGGGAATTGTAGCCCTAAAACATCTGGAGGGCCGAGTTTGGGGATGCCTGTTCTATAGTTTTCCCCACAACAGGGAGTTGCAGGTAGGCAAAGTAAGATTACAGTTACTCACAAATAAAGCAAACTAAAAGCTGCTTCTTCTTCTTTCGTTGGTGACCATTCATAGCTGAGTAAGTGTCAGAGACATGGCCAGCAGAGAGGTATCTGCAGAGGGGGAGGAAGAGGCAGAGGAAAACAGGAGCTTGATTCGTTCACACCACGAAACTGAGATAAGCCCTTCTTGCTCTGGATTGCTGCCTGTAAGTTTTCACAGCAGCCCAGAGATGAAGGAGCAGGATGCAGGTGGTGGTAGGGGGTTGAATTCAACTCCAGAGGAGGAAGAATTGGCGGCACCTGAGTCTCCAAGAAGTAGGAGGTGGAGCAAGCGATTAGCACAAAAGAAGACCAGCAGGAAGCGGGGGTAGGCTTGGCGTATATCTGGCCTTGGAAGGAACCGGAAGCCAGTTGAGTCAACTGACTCCGACAGTGAGGAATGAGTTGTGGGAAGCTTGGATTGCTGTAAGCCTGTCATTGATAAATAAACCTCAACTAGTTGAGCTGCCAACGTGTCATGTCTTGTGTGAGAGAAATGCTGAACCTGACAGTAAGATTGTCTTCCATGAACACGGTCTTAATGGTGTGTCTGTAGGTGATTGTGGAGGCCAATTCTGGATCCACAAGTCCTTCCACAGTGGGGACATACCGGTAGGTTTCTGGGTGGGAGTGGATCATGGTGAGGATTTTCTTCTTAGCACAAATGTCACCACACTGATATGCTGCCAGCTGTAGGTATTACTTCCCAGGAGTTCTTCATCTTCCCAGCTCTTTTCAGACTTGCTCAAGGAAATACAGGCATACCTCAGTTTAAGTATGCCTCGGGTTGAGTATTTTCAGTTTAAGTACTCCGCGGACCCATCTGGAACGGATTAATCCACTTTCCATTACTTTCAACGGGAAAGTTCGCTTCCAGTTAAGTACAGACTTCCGGAACCAATTGTGTTTGTAAACCGAGGTACCACTGTAGTAGAAGAGGCGAAGTCAAGGATGGATCTTTCCAAAGAATGATAATTGCAATCCCGAATCCCTTGTGTAAGGGTAGCCAACTTTGATCCTCTGATTCAAGATCTGTAGTAAAAGTTATGGGTTTTTTCAGTGGTAAAAGGAGCTTACGGTAGCTTGGTGTATTTAGAATCTTGGTCTCTTTTCAAGAGAGAAAAGAGAGGCAAATACAATATTGTTTGGGTTCAAACAGGGATTCCTGACGTTTTATTTTTGGCTGACATTCCCTACAGAGTCTGAGGCTTTTTAAAATTAAAACATACACCATCCCACTCATCCTAGGGCAATGGAAAATCCACAATTTTCTTACAGTGTGAAGGCTGGACAGCACATGCTGCACAGACAGAATGGGAGATATGTAACTGGTGCTCTTTGGATGAATAAATGTGAATTTTATAAAAACTTGGGAGCGGAACATGCACAGGACTGGTCTGTAAGGTTTTTGTTTTTTTTAATTATTACAGTATTACTATGATGTTTTCACAGCAAGGCCACTAATGGTCTGAAATTAGCCACAATTATTCTGTGTAGATGGATTTGTCCGGGTTCCCCTTCAGATAAATTGGTATTATAAAGTAACTAATATTTCAGTAAAGCTTTTTATACAAAACTATAGTGTCACAGCAGTCTCACCATATCAATATAGCAAATTGAAGAGTATCATTATTAAGAGAAAGTAGACCAAACATGTATCAGAGCTGTAAAATTTGAAACCTCTGGTAGACAGTTTTTTAAAAAAGAACAGAGCATCATAATGCATGTGCCCGCGAAAGAAACATACTAGAAAGAATATGGGTGTTCTCCATCTTCACTGTCTAGGTTGGGATTTAGGAAGTCCTAATGGTTCTTTAATCGAGTGAGAATTAAGTGTTAGATTTAGCGGAGGGCACAGAGGCTGCTATAAATGACTCCAGTAGAACTACTCTGTAGGTAAAGCATGCAGTTAATTGCTTTCTAAAGTACTTTGAGATATAGTGGACTAAAAAAGGGTTTTGTGAGTGCCGGTAGCATACAATAAATCTCTGAATTCTTGCTGCACCATGTTGAGGTAGCTCAGTTACAGACTCAGCCACCCTGAATGCTAAGTAAGGGCATTTGGATTTAGAGCTAAGCCATAAGCTTAGGCCTTAGGTGTGTGCCTCTTTTTAAATGTCTGTTTTTGTTTGTGCAACTGCAGGATGAGTGCCCCCCCGTGCTTTGGGAAGTGCATAGCTGCCAAGTTTCCCCTTTTCTCGCGAGGAAGCCTATTCAGCATAAGGGAATTTCCCTTTAAAAAAGGGAGAACTTGGCAGCTATGGAAGTGAATAGATGAAAGTGGGACAGAGGCAGCTATGGCTGAGAGTTGAAATGAAGCTGAAATGAAACTCAGGTTGTCTCGGGAGTAAGCACCTCTTTGTCAGCCATAGCTCTTAACCAGCCATGGTTTAAAAGGCCTGCTCTCTTTTTATATCCAAACCAAAGTACTGTACATGAAATGTACAAAGACATGTTGTGCAATGAATTCTGGTTCCTACATTACCGTTATAGGGAAATGAAAATTCCATACAGCTCATCACAAAGCAGATCAGTTCAACATGCATACATTGAAACTAAGTTGATATTTCTCCCAAACCCTCATTTGAAAACAAACTCCCCAGTGGATTATGTAAATCAGCTTATAGATAAAAATTCACATTTACAATGATGTTCCACATGAATACAGATTTTCTACTGTGGTTATATTTCATCGCATTTTTCCTAGTACTGTATTTCCACCAGTTGAGGAGGCAGCAACAAGAGGAAGGGCTTCATGGTGGTGGCACCTTGGTTTTATGGAAAGATCTTACTAGGTTGATGTGCCTGGCAGCAACACTGGTATCTTTCTGGTGCTTTTAATCTCCATTTTTATTATTCTGGTTCTAGTTCCTGACATGAAAAGGAAATCATTTTTAGTTTCATGAGATCCATTGTTCAAACTCTCACTGCTGGTAGCTGTGTAAATTTCCCATAGGTCTCGTGCAACCTGATGGTGTATCAGTTAAGGAATCAAAGTGTGTATAAGTGGCAGCTACTTTGATTTAATAGAAGAAATGGTTTGGAGCCCTTAGCATTCAGTATCATAGACCTTGGTTAAGACTAAACCTCTGAGTACATTTTCTTATCTGTGACACTATTGCAAGCAACGCTGAAAATTGAAAATTAACATGGTCAGAACAATCCTAGTGGCCCAGTTCACGTGTACTGCTAAGTAAAAGGAGGGCCTAGCATGAACAAGAGGTATGTAGGTTCCCGGATATAAAATTATACTTGCTTTGCCCCCTGCTCCAGTCTTGCTGCTGACAAGATGCTGTAGCCCAATGGATTCTCAACCACACTGATGTGATTCAGTAGAAGCCAGACTGCTAAGAGAACATTTCTAGAGCCCTAGACAAGCCTGAGCGAAAGCACAAGAAATGTTTTCAAAATGTAGACCTTGATACTGAGTGAGAAAAGTGGGAAATCTGAGTGGGAGAGACGGATTCTGACAGGTTTATTGCATTTGGAATTTGAAAGTGTTTTTTAAATTGTCTGAAGGATCAGGAAGGCTGCAATTCCTCTTTTTTATGTTTAAGTTTAAAGTTGCTGGCAACAGCACTCCCACTACAAAGAATGGAAGAAAGAAGGGCTTTGTCAGCTACACAGATGGTAGAATGCAAGGCTACTAGAATAACTAGCACTGCTTGCAATGTATGCCCCAGTCCTGTTAGTGATGATGAGATTAAAGGTCTCCGAATTAGTTTCAGAAAACTTGTCACACCATGGCTGTGAATTAGAGACCGCTTGTGACATTGGGTGAGGTAAAACTACTGTTATGCATTGGATATTCAATTATTTTTCCCTTTTAATTTGCACATTGCCAAAGCAATTAATCTGCTCTCATTAGTGATACCTTTGCTTGATTTGGAAATAGGCTCCACAAAGCCATCTTTGAAAATAGGGAACTTGTGCTCTGGTTTGATGCTGGATCCTATGAAGAAGGCAGCGGATAGCTCTGAGGGAGTAACATGCTTTAACAAAAGTTGAGCCTTTATAGGCATCTGCCCCAGACTACTTCTGTTGGACTCTGCCCTTTTGTGGATAACTTAAGATTCTTAAAGGGCCAGACCTCCATCATGAGGATGGGCATTCCTCCTGCATTCCATAGTCTCCCCCCTTCTAATATGCTCCCTGCCCTATCAACTTGTCCTATCCTTCCTGAACTCTAGCTTAAAAGGAGGGAACAGCTATAATCACTACCTGATTGGTTTCCATGACTGCAAACACTTCACTCACAGTGTATCACTTGAAACACTGGAAGAAAAAGGTAAAATTAAGGGGAAACTTGATCAGGGATTTTTGTTTTGACTTTACAGTTGAATTTGTTAGAAGTACTGGGAGAAATTGGAAACAAAAGCATGAGATGTTAACATTATCCTATCTAGGTGAAGTCAAATGATGATGTTTCAATAATTCTGCTGCTCTTTTCTGCCCAAAATAGCAGATCGGTAAATTAAATAGCAGGTAAAGGGGATGAAATTCTTTGATGAATAAGGGTTTGTTTATTTTTTGCTGGGGGGAGGGGGAATAAGTAAAATGAAACTTACTTTGTCTTGTTATAAATGAGGACAGCTGAAAAAGGAGAAATTATATTTTTGGCTTTGATTCATAACAGAATTAAAGTAAGTCCTCTTACTTTAAATCAGACGTAGTCAGTGTAGTGCGCTCCCAATGTGGGACTTGAACTCTCATTATCCCTTACAATTGGCCATGCTGGCTGGGAATGATGAGAGCTGAAGCCCAACAACATCTGGAGAGCACCTTGTTGGCTATCACTGCTTTAAATAGTTTATATATTGCTGGGTTTTTGACAGAAGGAAGAATGAGACAGTCTAACAGCTCTGTAATTTAGTTAGACACATATGGAGAATCACATTTCTAGAAAGCTTGTTATCTAGCCTGGTTTTCATGAGATGGCAGATTGGAGAAGCCCTTTAGCTTCACAGACATAAAGATAAAAAGCTGTAAACAAGGTCAAAAAGGGATGATATGCTTTTGAGATCACATGTCTCAAAAAATAATATGGAACCTGGCATCCATTCTCCTTTGATACGCTACAAAAGGTAATCTATACCCTGCTAGCTCAGAATGCAATAATATTTATGCTGGCTTATCAACATTGCCCTTTAGTACTAATGAAAATCTCCCTGGAACTGCTCCCAAGACACTTAAAAGCTACTGTGGTTACAGTCCTTGGCAGTATTTTATCAGTGAGCATCAAGATGCAGTCTATGCTACAAAGGGGCCTGTTCTGCTGAGGTGTGGGGTTTGCAAGAGGTCACAGAATTTCAGTGGACCTCCATGCACCAGTGTGTATTTATTTTAAACTGACCTTTTGGCTTGTTTCAGGTCATGGAAGAGGTCAATGGTCTACTCTACATGAAAACTGCAACCCTCATAGAGCAAGATGGAGCATGTTTGGCCAAAGACCCCCAAATATGCATTGTTCTGTGGCCAAGTGCCTACAACTTAATTTTGGAAGCTTAATGGTCTTGCTACAAAGCTCTGTTCAAGGATAAAAGCGTAGTTGCCTATTGCCTGCAGGGTGAAATATTTAATGCCCCTAAAATTTGGACATAAATCATGCTGACAAATTAATCTGTGCCCTTTTGCCAAGAAGACCATTTGATTCAATGAGCAGACAACAAAATTAATCCCTTTTCATGGCACGCTGCATAAATGTGCTAGATAAGTTTACTGTGGTGCTAATGGGCAAATTGTGTCTCTCATTACAGGATATGATGGCTTTTGGCACCAGGGTTTCAAATGATGATTCCATTTGTTTCTGAGCTAGCGAACTGATTCCGATAAACATTGTGGAGCAGTGTAAGGAAGAGCTATGGGCAAGGAGCCAAAGAACAAAATCTGAAACATAAAATGAGAGCAGAATTAACAGTTATTCAACACATGTGGTAAATCAATTATTAAAAAATAAATTGGGTCCTCCCTCAAAGAGGGCACGTGTTGCAGTGAGACCTGGAGACCGACCGCTGTGGAGCATCTTTCTGTTCCACCGTAGCCTTGCAGGGAAGGAGCCTTTCTGTGCATGATGTAAACAGCTTCTGAACTTGGTTACATGTTGACTCCTTGACATGTTTCAGATAAGGATGCTTGCAGAAAATAAATAATACACAGATCTAAGAACAGAATGTTCCTGAACTTTCCTGGTGAACTCATCACAAAGAAAGATAAAGAAATTAATGTAAGACAATGCCTGAATTAAAAAGGTCTGCTCGTTTACCCAGAGTTTAATTACTTTGCTGGTTTACCTTAGTGTAAGTGAGAGCAAAAAAACAAGCCAAAACCATCAAAGCCTTAGTTAGGTGTTGCACCATAGAGCCTGGGTCTGTCTAGTCGTGTGTCTGCTGTTGAGGTGGTGGGGAGGAGCCTTAAGTGGTGTCTGGCAAGCTGACTCCCCATGCAAACATACTGCAGTGGGACATTTGTTCCACCCATCAGCAGTGCTTGAGCAAAGCACATTCTCAGCCAGTTTTAAAATTTAATAAAGATGGAGGTGGGTGTTTTATTGGTATTAGGTTACATGAGCAATTACAATGGCAAACTGCTTCAATTTGCTGGGGGAAAAAAATCATGAAAGATGAGACTGAACTTCTTCCAGAATTAAATAATCCCTAATATTTCATTTACTCCTCAGACCTTTCTACTCCCCATACCATACCAACCCCTAGTGAGTGACAAATACATTTTTAAAAGGTAAAAATACTCTGTATTTAATGAGGAAAATAAATGATTCAGTGTTCATGGAATACATTTGTGTCTAGGAAGTAAAATGTTACAAGAGGAAGACTGGAACCATGAAGGGGGGAGCAGGGAGAGCTGGCCTAGAAAAATGAAGCCCTCATGGGTAGAATCTTATTCAAAGGGTAACTGATAAATATTTTCCATTTTCCAGTAATACATTATAGGCTGTGGCTTGGAAAGCTTTGAGACACTGTTGGCCCATCTAGTCTACGGGCTTCCAAGCTGAAGTCGTGAACTCTGCCCATTTTTAATGGCTAAATAGTAGAGTGGTCCCGCTGGACTGTACTAATGTAACTATAGCATAGGATAAGACAGACTCATTCCAGAAAGGAGCAACCTCTCTTAGGTTTCTTTTCAGCTTCTCTTTCATCATTCCCACTTCACAGGGTACCCTATTACCTGCCCTGCCTCACAATCACTTAACAGGTGCAGTACCTGTTCTTCTTTCTCCCTGCTGTGATTTCATGTTTTTAAGCAAAAAAAAAAAAAGCACTTCTAATTAAGCCTTAATTAGCTGTATTGACAGAGAACAAACTCATGATATATAGCAATTAATTGCTTCAGGGAATGTTGTTAAATAAATGCTAAAATGATTACAAAGTTAAGCTTCACCAAAAAGCTTCCTTCCTTCCTTCCTTCCTTCCCCCGCCCCCCTATACATGGAAAGAATGACTCTCACATTAAGTGTCCTTCAGAGTCTTCCCTTGCCAATTTATATTGATTTAGATTGGAGCTGTCAAACTTGCATTCCTTAGGTTTGGGGCTACAAATACAAGGGACTTATCAAGCACCTGGCAAGCTGCAATACAATTCTAGAGTGCCAGGCATTGCCCTTGGACTGAGCTTTTGATTGGCACAAATTACTATCATTGTATATAATAATAATAATAATAATAATAATAATAATAATAATAATAATAAATAATTTATTATTATTTATACCCCGCCCATCTGGCTGGGTTTCCCCAGCCACTTTGGGCGGCTTCCAACAGAAAAAATAAAACATAAATTGTGTGATCCAAGGAAATTTTGTGTGTGCGTTTTAAATTGCCCTCTCTCTGCAAACTAGAACTTTTGGGTGGCTTAATGATACTGAGAAATCAACAATCAAAACATTTGTGACCTCATAGGCACAACTCTTTGTTTCTTTTGCCTTATCCTGTTCTCTGTAGAAACCTGTAATTTTCTCTGTGGCATCTGTGGTTTCCTAAATATGCAAAATATACTATATCCATACATCCTGGAGAAGCAGTTTAAAATCTCCTTGTACCACAAGTGTCAGTTTAATGGTCTCCAGCCTACAGTTATACAAATGTGTCAAGCACACTCAAGTTTGGGTGCACTTTTCTTCACAAAAAGGTTTATGTTGGCATAAACAAAATGCACCTTTTGGGATGGAAAATAGTTATGCACTGCTCGTTCTGTAGCCATCTGGCCTTGGGCCGTGGTTTTTGAATGGTGGGATTTTCATACTCTAGAGGGTGTGGCTACGCATGCCATCTTTATATTGGAGAAACAAATTGTAAGCATATGTTACTCAAGGTGTGAGATGAGATCCTCTAGGAAGGTACTGGATTTTGCCCGGAGAGGTACAAGTAGAAACAACAGTGCTGGAGAAAGCGAAGAGAGAAGAACAGAGGAATGAAATCCAAAAAGACATCAGGAATAAAAGTGAAAATAAAGTCATGACAAAGAAGAGCTCTGCTGGAACAGTTCAAAGGCATATCTCATTCAGTATCCCGTGGCTAGCCAGGTGACAACATCTGGAGGGCACTTTCACTAGTACTTCTACATGTTAACTATGTAACTAAATTAAGGATTAGGAACTTATGGCCCTCCCGATGTTGGACTACAACTATCCTTATCCCTGACTATTGGCCATGCTGGCTAGGCTTGATAGAAGCTGGAATCCAGCATTTGCAGGTTGCACACTGGTTCTTTGCCACACAAACAAAATTAAGTTCATTTTTGATTATGGTATATAGTCAAACCTCATTGTGTGACCGCCTCCGTTTGCGACCGCTTCGGTTTCTGACCACCGTGGACCCGGAAGTGTTTACATCCGGGTTCCGTGGTGCTCGGATGCACAGAAGTGATCTGCGCAGCGTGTGTGTGTGCAGAAGCGTGCCTCAGGGAGCGACAAACTCGGGGAGCAACCGGCTCCCCGGAACCAATTGTGGTCGTAAACGGAGGTATGACTGTACAAGAATTTTCTTATGTATCCTGCCTATCAAAATTTTATTGGCATTCACAAATCCAGTGTGGGAATGAGATCTTGGAGATGCATGCAGGACTGTCCTCCTCACTAAGACTCTCCCATGCACATCAAAAGGAGAAACTCCCAGAACTGGTCTATCTAGGATGAATGGATAAACCTGCTTATGCTCAGGGTTCCAAACTGGATGAAATTCCACTTCATATGCAGAATGAGCCTACTGGAGGCAACTTTAAATTGTCAGGTTTTCAGGATCCTAGAATGAAATTGGAATGGGCCAGGGAGATGTCATGCAATAATATCTGAATATGGCTGTTATGTGAGACTAAATAACACAACATAGAGATATCCAACATAGTTCTTGGGCTCTTAAATTGCTCTGTAAACTGAACATATATGAAGCAAACTTGAGATCCTATTCCAATTTCTTAATAAGAATTTGTTTTTAAGAGCTACACAGAAAGAGGCCTAGACGAATGTAGAAATAAGAATTTTAAGGCTGAAGACTTAAACACACACACACACACACACACACACACACAAATTGTCATGTGAACTTGATATCTGGTCCCTAATCAGTTAATTCTGTCATTTTTGAAATTGTTGGATCTCAGTGCTTGGAAAGTTTATTTTTAAATGAACTAGTTATAGTTCAAGTTCATAATTTTACAAAAGGAACTAGTTCAGTACAAGCTCATCCCGCTGAAGTTTTTAATGCATGAAAAGTTTGTCCTTGTGATCAAGTGATAAAGGGACTAAGCATCCTGAGCAACAGCAGGTCCTCCCTATCTGCCTAATAAGCCTTAGAAAGTTGCTCCCACACTTTGCTTTCTAACTTTCCATCTAGATTGACCCATTGACTTACTTTTGTTTTTAAAATGAAAGGGTCTGGGCCTTCTGCTGGGGGAAGGCAGGAGGGAGGGAGAGGGAATGTATGTGAAAATGAACTAGAAATAATTTGGATATTATCAGTCCCCCAAGAATCTTGATTATTTTTGCTGGTTTGCTGGTTAGCTAAAGATATTCTTCTAAGTAAGTGCAAATCCAAGCATGCTACAACCCCTCTGCAGGCATTATAAAATTGAAGGCATGTTTCATGGGACCATACATACCACCCCATTCAGCAACAAGGTCTGAAGCGGTCTTACAAGTGTATTCACTAGAACATACTTACAAGCATGAAGGGTCCCTGACTATGAGGTGGAGTGTAAGTGTGTTCATGTAAATATGTTTAGAAGTACCTTCAGACTTTACAATTGAGTGAGGCCTGGTTTAGTGTGGAAAGGGCAGACTCAGTTTGCATGATCCTATGCCTCGCACATACTGGTACTTGCAGGTTTATAATGCCTGAAGAAGGCTTAAGTCTGGATCCAACTCTAAATTTAGATTGTGTTATGTTAGCTACTATGGATTCCCCCCCCCCCCCCGCATAACGGCTTGTAAAAGGAAACTAGCAAAATTCTTTCTTCAGAGGAGAAATAAATCATACAGTTGCTGATCCAGAATCTAACTTTAAGGGTCTGATGAGATCTCCATTACTTTCAAAAATGTCCTCCCTTTGTTACTGCTATGTCTAGCCTGAATAGAAAAGTGATGTTTTATTCTATTGCTGTCATAACAGTCATTTCTCATGTAATAGAAATTCTCAAAGTAGCAGTAGGGGCTTTTGCTTTTGCTATTGGTAGGATTGCTGCATATGTTTCTCTTTTGAGGTCTTTTGAGTTGCTGCATTGTGTACAGTATACACATTAACAACTTGCAACTAATTTACTGATGCATGCATTCCAAACATCTAAGGCAAAACCATCTGAGCAATAGCAGTGTTAAATTACTTCTGTATGATCCAAGCAACACTATAAAAAGCAGAAAAGAAATAGTATGGGAAGTATTGGTGATTACTTCTGTCCTTCTGAACTGGAAAATACCATGTTCCCCCCCAAAGAGCAGGCCTACCCAACTGAGCCACCATTTTGCACAAAGTAAAATAAGTGGTTCATCTTCCAAGCTTGAGGTCTGCCCACCCTTGCCCTAGCATAACAGTAAATATGTAATAGCTGATCAAAGATAATAATAGTAAACTATTGTTTGAAAAGCTAAGAATGCAAAGTACAACCTTGGGTTGATTGTAAGACTAACGATTGACTGGGGCCATCTCTTTAATTGTCAGTTGGCATGTGATTATCAACTTTTAGCTTGGGTTCTGGTTTCATAAACTTGGCGAATTCCATGAAAAACTGAAAATAAAATTAAAGCCTGGTTACAGTGTCTTTACATTTACATGCTGGGTTTTGTTAAGAGAAGATGAGCCATCTTTCTGCCGAATGCAAATTGCGCCCTGGCCCTAACAGTGAACCAATGAAAATTGTGGAAGAAGCAATTCCCTTCCCACCTCATCTTCAGCCTAAAAAGTCATAAAGATAATTTCACTTAAATGAATTTGTTTATAGAGCATTTGCATTGATTCAGACTTTAAGCTGTTTAACAGACTGTTTTGCTTTTAAGGTGCCAAACTCATTTTTTTCGCTGACATGCAGGATTTTATGATGTGATTGACCACATCTGCCAGTTGTCAAGGTCCAAAAGATGTTCCAAGTTGGCAGTCCCCAAAGAACATGAATAGATCAATCTGAACAGAAGGAGAGGATCAGGCAATGGGAAGAGCCAGAATCCACTCAATTAATAGGCTTGATTTTTTTTTAAAAAAAAACCTTGACCAGAGAAATGCTTATTCTGTGAAAACAGAATCAAAAGTGGCTATGTGGATTGATCATACTTCATTTCCTTTAGCATTTTGCTTTTTATTTAATTTTCTAAGATAAATGTGTATTTGTGGCAAAATAAATAAAAATTCAAGTGCTTGGGTTTATTTCCACCACTGCTCCTAATCCATATAAGGAGTATATTTAATGTTTGAATATAAACAGTGTGCACAGTTAAGGCATAAATCGGGTCCTCCCTTAAAGAGGGCACATGTTGCGGTGAGACCTGGAACCCGATCTCCTGTGTTGTGGGTGGGTTCGATTGGTCAGCCACAACACCCGATTGGTAGGTCCCTCGTTGCTGGGTTCAATCTGGCCAACGGAACGCAGTCCAAACGGATCGAGGGACCTATATATGCCCATGCACATGACCCAGAGCTTCCTCTTTCGACACGTGCATTCAGAACACCCGCCCACCTCTCCCTAATTTTAGGGCTTTTGCTCTTGACCTTGCTATGCAGTTGTGTGTCATCTGTCATTGGGACAGGGGCACGGCAGGAATTTCCCCCACTTGACTGATTGGCTGGTGCCATTTGGGTTTTGCCTGCCACTTAGCAAATTGTCACAACTTGTAAGGTTGCAGATAGGCTCTGGTTCAGGTGATGGGGTGGCGGAAGGGTCTCCCTATCCCTATGTGAAGTGTATTTCGTTAAAGGAATCCAGGGACTCAGATGGTGTGGTCAACCCCTGAGAGGGTGTTGTGCCCATGCCTGGACTATTTTCCCTTTGACATGTGTGCACATCAGGGTAAGCAGGTCTGTCTGGGAAGTGGGCTGTCTCTGGAAGATGTTTGTTCATGCAGAGTGCCTGCCCCCATTTCACCGCAACACTGGGGAGTGCACTGACAACCTTTCAGCATATAGCCAGTGACTTCCCTCTGACTCAGTCCCTTTAATGGAGAACCCTGGGATCGCCACCGCGGGGGACGCACATCACCGCTTCATGCACCCCCTCACCATTTAGGGAAGATAGACTAAAGACCCAAGGCCTAAAAATGCCAAAGTTGTGACATCTGCTACAGGAAAAGCAAAACCTGCCAATGCAGTGAAATTCCTTCCCGCTCCCTTAACAGCAACCTTCCTAAGGCTGTAGCAGCGCCCACATAGGCTACCTGTAAAAGAAGTTAACCTGTGCGCTCTCAGGTAGGCTCCACTGCTTTTATCTACACGAAGAGCTCCGCCTCCACCCACCAGATAGGTTCATTAGAACGGAGGTTTGGTGGGAACCTCAAAGCGCTGTGACGTGGGGAGGCGGACCAGGAACTTCTGCCGTTGTCTCAGGGATCAGGGTGCTGCATATGGCCACGCAAAGGGCACCTTCCGGTTGATGGGAGAGTGGCCATTCTGCATCCGTCAGCACTAAATAGCTTTGGTATAGTACTTGTTTGATATGTTTTGCCTTGTTGCTGCCTGACTCTATTGTTACAGAACAGTTAATGGATCTCAAAAGCTAGAGAACATCGCCTAACCACAATTTGCAAGCTTAGGACACAAAGCCATTTGGAAATGGCTTCAAAACCCATATGCTTGATGCGTCCAGATGACTGTAATTGGAGAATGCAGTACACAGGCACTTCATGTGAAGGCAAAGTCAGGCCAGATATGCATATTCAGAGTCCAACTAAAGCTCAAAGAAACAGGCCTGTAAGAGCTTAAGACACATGTTGTGCTTTGGCCTGGGAAGCGGACAACAGTTCAAAGGAATATGAGACCCCTAAATAATGAATACAGGTATGAGGTCTCCATAAGTCAGTCAAAGACAAATATTTCCCAGATATGTTCTCAATGAAAAAAATGCTTCTTACTGTGTGATCACATTCAAAAGCAAAGTGCAAAGTGAGGCCTCTTCCCCAAAGAGTCAATTATGTCCAGGAAGAAATGAACAGATGTTGTGTGTGCACTGTACAGTTCATAAGTGCTTCTTGCTTTATTCCCTTATAGGCTGATGTGGATATAATATTGGGGTTTAATAGTATTATTGCAAATGCCCTTTTATAGATAGTACCTCTAATAAAACATAAGCCTGTGGGGCTCCCAAGCACACCCAATTATCTTAACCCACATTTCTTTATTCATTTCAGAGACTGAGCTCTCTAAAGGCAATTGTTGTGAATGCCCGGCACTGAGGATCTTACATTTACAATGTAAAACTTACTGTAATCACTACACCACCCAGCCTCTTCACTATCCTGAAATATTGCCCAGAAATTTGTGCTTTTCTTTTTACCTTTTTGTAAAAAAAATTTTTTTTACAGGTAACAAACTGCATCATGAAATTTAAAGAAGTGCATTTTCTTGCAGGTTTTCATGCTTCATTCCACATATTAGATAAATTTGGTTCACTTTGAAATGAAAATGAAATGAGATCTTCTAGCATTTTTACAATGACACCAGATAATTTACAGGATAGGTGGTTTCATCATTGCCAACAGCTTCAAACCCATGTCCACAACCACCTGACTGATGCTGATACTGCACCAGTTGCACAGCTGGAATCATCTGGAACATAAAACAGGTGTTTTTTTTAAAAAAGACAAGTGCATGGTGAAAGTGAGTTGAACACAGCTGCTGATGTGGAAGTAGGTCAGATGCTGGGGTTAGCAGCATCAGGCTCCAATCAGAAAGAGAACAAATTGAAAATTAAGTTGGCTTTTTACCCTTTATTTTTCACCTGGGCCTTGACACATGTGTCCATGTGTGTATCTATATATCTGTCGCCCCTCTGCACTATACATTTAAAGCAGTGCCAATTGAACTGTCATGGATTTCCCTCAAAGTATCCTGGGAACTGTACTTTGTTAAGAGTACTGAGAGTTAGGAGACTCCTATTCCTATCAGAGTTCCCTGGGGTGTTAAGCTACTCTTCTCTGGTTCCAGAAATATGTATCTCTCTCCTTCTCCCCATCTATCTGAAAGTTTATCTCAGCAAATGCACTCAAAATGCATTGGAATCCCAGGAAGAGTTTTAGATCTCACTCCAAATATAGGCTCTGTTCTGTTTGATGTGAAGAGGAAAATTCACTTGAATGCTAAGCTGTTGCCGCATCTACAAATGGAGCCGATCTAGGTAATTTGTTTAGGAATATGTTGCCGGAAACCGGATGTCAGACTGAACAGAGCCAT
Organism: Zootoca vivipara; assembly: GCF_963506605.1. Lineage (NCBI taxonomy): Eukaryota > Metazoa > Chordata > Lepidosauria > Squamata > Lacertidae > Zootoca > Zootoca vivipara. The sequence continues at coordinate 30,825,844 of NC_083284.1, read as the reverse complement.
TAGCTCTGTAGGAAAAAACTATTATCTATGTTCAAGTTATGTACAACACCATTCATCAAGTCCACACAAAACGGAAAATTGAGCTCTTTTAAATGAATTGCTAAGCTAATGAGAAAGATTGTGCTTTCTGATGGGTTTGTTTGTTATATATATATATATATATATATATATATATATATATATATATATATATATATAACCATAGGGGTAAAAACAGCTTTAGAGCCCCCTCCCTTTTGCACAATAATGTTCTAAGAAAATCGTTCTTTTGATGCCTTGATTTGAAACTCATGCTTCTCATTATCACAAGCTGCAGGGCGCCTGAAGATCTGTCACTGAGAAAGATCTGCTGTAACTGGAAGAACAGTGTGAATCCACCGCATGGTTGTGTATGCAGGCCAAAAGCAAATGAGTGAGAGAAGCAAACGATTGATATCATGCGTCTGTTCATGATTTAGTATAAAATAGAGTAGCTTAAAAACAGAGTAGCGGTGTGCTCATCTTCAGGAAGCTGGCAATCCTAAAAGATTGTCCAGTGTTATAGGATCTTGTCTTTCCATTTGAAAATGTTAACTTATTTATTTCTTCTCTACATTTCTAGATGGTGCTGAGCTACAACTCCCCCATCCCTAGCAGGCATAGCCAATGGCAAGGGATGCTGGGAGTTGTAGTTCCAACAACAGACAACACGGTGATGTTGGCGAAACAATGAAAAGGTAAACCACCGTGAGGTGCAAATATATGTATAAACAACCTTCACATATACAAGGAGATTCAAAAATGTGTGCAAAATCTCATGCTTGAAGTCATAAAAGTCCAGTATAACGTGCAATAATCAAGTCCGACAATAAAGTGCTATGATGTATCATGCGTTCTTATCTCTTCGCATATGTTCTTATCTCATCCGACGGGTGGCCAGCTTCTTGCCCATTTCACAGGAATGGTTTCCTCAGGGGGGCGGACTCTTTCAAAGGTTCATGTGTGAAGGCTTAACAAGACTGCCAAAGCTCACAATTCTCAAAGATCTGTACATCACCTTCATAGACCTGACTAAGGCCTCTGATCTTGTCAGCCGAAAAGGACTCTTTACACTGCTCAACAAGATAGGATGCCCATATAAGCTTCACAAGATTATTGTGTCTTTCCATGAAAACACGCGTGACATTGTGGATATTCCTCAGGTGCCTTCCCTATAAAGAGCGGCATGAAACAGGGCTGTGTTCTCTCCCCAACTCTCTTTGGCATATTCTTCTCCCCCCGTTAGTCTCATATACCTCCAGCTTGACTGAAGATGGTGTTTTATTCCATTTAAGGAGCAAGGGGGGTCTGTTCAACCTGGTACATCTCCATGCCAAGACAAAAGTGTGGAGGGTCCTTATCCAAGAGATGTTCTTTCCAGATGATGCAGCCTTGGTAGCACAACCAGAGAAAGCTCTACATAGACTCATCAACCATTTTGCCCAAGCTTGCAGGGAGTTCGGCCTTACCGACAGCCTGACGAAGACCAACATCCTTGGTCAAGATGTTGCCAGCACTCCACGGATCAGCACTGGTGGCCACATGCTTGCGGTGGTAGATAATTTTGTATACCTGGGTTCCACAATAACTAGCAACCTCTCCATCAAAGCTGTGGTGGAAAAGTGTATTGGCAAGGCAGCTACAGCAATGGCTCAATGCTATGAGAGAACATGCATTGCATGAGGAAGAGGACAGAGGTCTCTGAGGACAGAGTCTCAAAGATGTATGTACTTTCCCAAGCACAGGTTCCCAGCATATTCACACTCCTGTCTCAGGGAAGTCTATGCTGGCTTGGTCATGTTCACGGAATGGAGGATGGCAGTATCCCCAAGGACATGGTCTATGGGGAGCTGGCTTCAGACACAGGGGCCATTGGCAGACCAACTCTGCATTTCAAAGATGTCTGAAATGTGACATGAAGGCTGGCAACATCAATACTGCCATGTGGGAATCTCCTGCAGATGACTGCAGTGCCTGGAGACAGGCAGTCAGGTCATGATGCATCCATAGCAGTGACCAGAGGATAGATGACCACTGGGAGGAGAGCAGAGAGAAGCAATGTCATGGTGCATCTGCAGCAGTAGACACCTTCATCTGCCCCAGCTGCAACATTGGTCTTTACAGCCACAGCAGGCACTGTAACCTTCCAACAGCTTGGCTTCACCTCCAAAGGCGCACTCTTCCATTGTCTCCCGAGACAGATGGATAGCAACAATCTGGAGGAGAGAAAGAATAAGATTTTGATGGTAGGGCTTTTGGTTACTTCAGCTCCCAAAATTCACCTATATCCAACATGTTTGTTGTTCTGTAGTTACTTTGCATGAGATGCAACTGTACAGTACTTGTTTCTTTTAAATAGTGGTTGACAGATTTCAAGACAAACCATGAGATTATGTGCTATAAAGTTCCAATGGCATTTAAAGCTACGTTAACAAATACATTGTTATACTGTATACCACATCCCTGAGCCAGCTGAAGACTGGTTGTAGTAATTTTTTTGGGGGGGGGGTATAGCTTCCAGTACCAAAAATGATAATTTCCATGTCTGCAATAGTGTTGAGCCAAGACAATAGGCTGATGATAGAACAGTGATCTAACTTGGTTTAAGCCAGCTTCCATGATTTTCCTATATGTGAAAACGCCCTCTTTACAAGAGTCTTCAAAGAACAGAACAGTCTTCAGGAACAACAATGGAGCATAAATCAGAACTCTCACTTCTTTCCTTTGCCAAATCTGTTTTGGGTCCTGCATTGCCATTCCTTTCTGGTTGTAAGTCAATCAATTAATTTAGCCCTGCATGACTGCCAGCTGGGGCCACTGAAACAAGAAGTATGTTACTCAGCTAATGAGGGTTTTATTTTATGAGTTTCTGCAGCTTGTTCCTTTCTTTGCCAGCTCTAATTGCCTTCGATTTTTCTTTAATGCTAATCACTGGCATAATGATTATATTTTCTTTCTAATTTACACTCCTTTGATCTCTTGTATGATCAGACTGCAACCCCAAGAGGACTTTACCGATTCATTTAAAATATCTGAAATTATGAGTAGCTTTAAACCAATATAATACTCAAATCACTGCATGCTATTTCTTTGTGTTTCCTGTGTTTTTCAATTAAAAAGATACCTTAAATATTTGTAAGACCCTTATAATACTGTTTAAAGTGGTAAAGAGTATGGGATTGCTCTTTTCTGAATTTTAGATGTATTTCTTGTTTAAGCACAAACATACATTTGTTTTCATTATACAATGCAAATTAGGGTACTTTGAGTTCACCCTTAGGGAAACCATTCACCATGGTTTGATGGAGAAAATATCATTTGAATAAAATAAAAACCAAGTAAATAGGATAGGGGCTTGTGTGCTGATGGGCTTGATCTTAAACAATGGAATTTTTCCAGTCATTCCTGTACTTTCTTTGCAGAACTGCATGCAGAATTGATAGTGATCTCCTGGAAAAATAAAAATTCAAATGATGAGACAGGGACTATGAACAGAATGAGGCAAAAACTTTGATAGTGGGTCAGACACACATATATGAGTGGTGCTGTAGTCTAAACCACTGAGCCTCTTGGGTTTGCTGATCAGAAGGTTGGTGGTTTGAAACCCCGCAACAGTGGTGAGCTCCTGTTGTTCTGTCCCAGCTCCTGCCAACCTAGCAGTTTGAAAGCACGCCAGTGCAAGTAGATAAATCAGTACCGCTGTGGCGGGAAGGTAAATGGCATTTCCATGTGCTCTGGTTTCCATCATGGTGTTCCATTGTGAAGCAGTTTAATCATGCTGGCCACATGACCCGGAAAGCTGTCTGTGGACAAACGCTGGCTCCCTCGGCCTGAAAGTGAGATGAGCGCCGCAACCCCACAGTCGCCTTTGACTGGGTTTAACCGTCCAGGGGTCCTTTACTTCTTTTTTTAAAAAAAACCTTTTATATTTATATAAATGAACACAGAAACAATAGATCAAGCCAAGGCCACAAATCTTGTGGTAATATCCACAGAACTGAGATATAATTCTGTGGCATGTACGTGGCCAACAAATAGGCTAGGAAGTGGAATTAATGAGGGGAAGGTAGCCAGAGTACATTTCTCTGGTGGAATGTTTCAGAAGTAACTTCAGTCAGCAAGTAGCTAATTGACCCAAGACTAGAAGCGAAGCCAGTCATGACATGCCTTCTGAAACCATTTGCTGAATATTTTAGGAAACACAACAATCTTTCTATAGCATTTTTTGTCTCACATAATATTGCAGAGTCGTTCATTCTGTGTTTTTACCCCATATTTTAGAGGATCCTAAGTAGATACAAGCTGGTACATTCAAGGCTTTATCCTGCAACAGAAATACAAGGGCCAATTGGTGAAGATTAGTATGGTTTATCTGTATGGTGACCTGAGACAGTGCTTGTTTACAAAGCTATTGTACTACCAACCTTACTATATGCTTGTGAAACATGGACCACTTATAAACACCATTTCCACTCCTTGAAAGATTCCATCAACGGTGTCTCCGAAAAATTGTACACATCACGGGCGAACTGGAAGAAGCAAAGGTCACCAGTGTCGAAGCAACGATTCTTCAACATCAACTTCGTTGGACTGGTCATGTTGTGCGGATGCCTGATGATCGTCTTCCAAAGCAATTACTCTATTCCGAACTTAAAAATGGAAAGCGTAATGCTGGTGGTCAACAAAAGAGGTTTAAAGACTGTCTCAAGGCAAATCTAAAAAAATGTAGTATAAACACTGACAACTGGGAAACACTGGCCTGTGAACGCTCCAGTTGGAGAACAGCCTTCACCAAAGGTGTCTTGCGCTTTGAAGAAACTCGATCTCAGGACGCAAGGGAAAGACATGCTAAGATGAAGGCACGCTTGGCAAATCCACACCATGATCAACTCCCACCTGGAAACCAATGTCCCCACTGTGGAAGGATGTGTGGATCCAGAATTGGCCTCCACAGTCACTTATGGACCCATTGTTAAAATCGTGTTTATGGAAGACAATCTTACTCGGCTACGAGTGATCACCGAAGAAAGAAGAAGAAGAAGAAGAAGAAGACACTCACCAATAGGTTGAACCTCTTAGATCAGCCTTCCCTAATCTGATAATAATAATAATAATCTGATAATAATAATAATAATAATAATACTTTTATTTATACCCCACCCTTCCCAGTCAAGACCGGGCTCAGGGCGGCTAACAACAAAAATATAAGCCCCCAGCAGCTTTGGACCACATCAACCTCACATGGCCAATAGTCAACACTGGGGAAGGCTGCTTTACAGCATGAAGTATCAGCACATGCTATGCTTAAGGTTCTGAGTACATCTGTCTCTCAGTAGACATATAGGTGACACAGTTTGATCAGGAGAAAAGTCAAGACCAAGCAGCAGTGAACAGCTACACAGACTAGGCAAGGTTCAGTGAGTAACAGGGTGAGTCAAAGAGATAAGGAAGGCTTAGCAAGTCAGCTCAGGACATAGGATGCAAACCCTTGACAAGCTTTTGATTAGCCTTGTTCCATGAAGAATATCATAACAGCAATTTTTGAGCATCCCTTGAAGTGAAAAATAATACCGTTACTTGCTTCCCACTTGTCCAAGCAATCAGGAGCCTAGAGGTTATGCTAAATGGTTTAATTTTCTTTGGATGAAAAAGCAGTTGAGATATATGGTATATTTTAAATATTTATTTTATTAGAAACATATAAGCAAGCACAAGCAGACTCCAGTAAGCAGGCAGCAGAGCCACTGTTCCTACCTCGGATTCCCAAATAAAGCTTCTGCACATCAAGGCATATTATCATCAGCCAAACCATATTTTTTCCAGCTCTCCTTCCCTCCACTAGATAAAGGGTGCCACATTGTAGTACCAGACCCACTTACTTTGGAGGCTGAGAGAGGAATGACTATGCCTTTATTTAGTCGTCATCATGTTCCTTCAAACCTTTCCTTCTATTTCACCAAGTCAATGTAAACATGCTATGGTCTAATGAGCTAAAGAGTTCAGCCTCCTCCAACCTGGTGAATTGAATTGTTTTGGACTGCAACTTCCACCAGCTCCAGTCAGAATTGGCCATTAGTCCAAAACATCTGGAGGGCACCAGGTTTGGGGAGGCTGGAATAGTCCATTACTGTGAGACTTTGATTTTATATGTCTTATTGTTCATGGAAGCAACCAACATTAGTTAACTTAACTCCATGTTAATTTCAATTATCAGGCCTTGTCAATTGTTCAAAACAAACAAACCCCAATATATGTCAGTCTATGGGTAGAGGCACCTCAGAACATTGAGTCCCTGCCTAAGTCTTCAGATGAGTTCTCGTCTGTTTTCTGTTATTGAGCAATTGTTGGGTTTTGGCCAGTCTTGTTATAAAAGAAATCTACACTGGGAGAGAGCAGTGTCTTGGCTCATCTGATATTCTCTCTGGGCTACCAACCAAGACATCAGATGTTCCAAAGATAAGGTAGAATAATTATCCAGAAGTCTGGTTTACTAGCAGGTTAAATGAGGCAAAAGCAATCCCTTGTTGCTTCTGAAACCACTGAGATTAAAAGTGAATTAAGAGCAAAATCACTGAGACCAAATAAGCAGGGAGAATAGTACTGTGGAGAAAAGAACAGAAGTAGAGGGCCCACAAGCAACCTCTTTTTTATTTTTATTTTGGGGGCTCTTCTTGTTTCAGTGTTTGTTTGGTCAACATGGCTGGTGATTATTAAAAGCAATTTGTTGTGATATGTGATCAGGGGAGGGCCATAGTTCAACAGTAGAACATGTGCCTTGCATGCAACAGGTTCCAGGGTCAATCCCCAGCATCTCCAGGACTCAGAGAGATTTCTGCCTAAAACCCTAGAAAACCACTGCCAGCCAGTGTAGATGATACTTTTCTTCTGTTCCTGTGATTACACCAGCCTTTACTCTTGCTAATGAAAAGTATTGGCGAAAGAGTACTGCAAATACTTGCATGTAGTTATTCTGCTATTTCTTTTCCTTGTTAGGCTGCTTGTCGGATTGGTGCTCCTCATTTATGCAAGCTTTTTGCAGCATCCATATGACATCATTGGTATCAAAATGTGAGCCCATATCCCCTTCCTTTATGTGAGTATTTCTGATAGATATAGTAAAGATGGCAATATTAATAAGTTAATAAAATACCCGTTTTATAAGATTACTGTACATTTTTTAAAAAGTTAATCGATAAAATTTTCTGTGTAAATGCATTAAAATGCTCATACTTTGAGGAAGTGCTACCATATTCTCTACCATATTCAAAGTTTTATTGGGCAAGAAGGAGGGCGAGGAAGGCAAGAAGGGACAGTCTTCCTCTGCAATGGCTACTTATACTTGCTCTGCACAGGAAACAGTCACATAGCCATGATAACTAGTTGTTGGTAAACTTATGTTCTGCGAATTTGTCTAATCTCCTTCCAAAGTCATATAAACCAAAAGCCATCACCACATATTGTGGCAACAAATCCTCTATATTAATGGTGTGTTGCATAAAGAAGCGTTCTGTTTTGTGTTTCCTAGATCTATTGCCAATTGGATGATCCCAAATTATAGCGTTTTCAGAGAGAAAGAAAAACTTATCTCTGTCTGCTTTCTCCATATCATGCATCATTTTATAAACCAAGATATTGTTTCTTGCCTTCCCACTTTAAGTCCCTTCCCCTAAATTAAAAATCCCCGAATGTTTCATTTGTTGGTTGTTGGAAAGATGCATGTGAACAGCTTCCCCAGAATTTTCAAATATACCCTGGCTCACTTTGAAACACAAGAGAAAACTTTCACAAAGCAGTTCATCTTTAAATTGCAGGACCCTTATGCTGAAATCCCATGAAAACTTACATGGAATGCCTCCCATTGAACTCCCATTGTGATTTCTGTGTAGTTATGTGCAAGATTGCTTGTGTTAGTAGCTTCTGCTAGAGCAGGCTAAGCAAGGAGACAGCTTAATCATGAGCCCAGGTTCAGACAACATCTTAAGTCAAACTCTAGCTTAGCTCAAGGCAGCAAATGAGTGAAGAAGACAGGGGAGGGGCAATGTGGCTGTAAGCTCTCCTCTGGGACCATAGGTGATTTGTGTGGTTCCTCTAAGCCATAGTTTGGCTTAGTATGTTGTGCAACCCAGCTCACTGTAGGAATGCAAAAATAACACCTCACAATAACATGAATTCAGGATGAAGTCATGACGGATTTCATTTTCTTTCATTGCCAGTGAAAACAAGAGCCACAAAATTGCTTTCCCTGACCTATACTGTTTCACAGGGAACATAGCACTAATTTGCCAATACTTTTCCAAAATAAAGCAATTATGGTTAGCTAATCACATTGGTTGAGGCCCCTCAATATCCCCATTCCTTGTTCATTTTGGTCCAACACTTCGCCTCTTTAATTCTCCTCTGCCACTTCTTTCCCAACATGTAAAAAGCAACACCGTGAGCCTGCCATAGCTGGTTATAATAATAAAAATTAATTTTAAAAAACAGACTGTAATAGTACAAAGAACCATCTAATGATTTGCTGGATAAAATAGTGGAGCTGAATGTCTTTCATGGGTAGGCCAAAGCATCAATATGGCAATGCCAAGTTATTTGCTAACAGTGGCAACTTTGGACTCACATATAGCAACAACAATACCACAATTATTAAAAGTAAGATCTTTTAAGTTAAACTTTTACCTCATTGTTACGAAGGAATGTGCTTGTGCAATGTACCGTTGAGCATTTGGGGTGTTAAACTGGGTGCCATAGCCCTGTAATCCCTGAATCCAGCAAGTGTTAGAATTTAATCCAGGCTCCTAATTATTGGAATAGCCAAGCTAGCCTCCTAGTGAGGCGATAGCCTGGGTGATGTGCCATTAAGGGAGATGAGTAAGACAAATGAGTGGAGCCCCCTCCCTCAACAGGTAAAGCTAGAGTTTAGAGTAGAGAAGGTTTTTGTTTTTGCAGTGATGTGAACTAGAATCAAAGTAGCAAGCAGGAGACAGAGCAATGTTTGGTGTCTGTTTGAATCCAGACAAACAAGACCTTTTTGGGGGTGTTAATGAAATGAACCCCACCACCGTAGGCTTGGGTTGCATATATATGTAAATAGACCATATCTGTCTCTGTGCTGTGCCTCATTGAAAAAGCAAACATGAACCCTGGCTAAGTGCCTGGACCCCTGAAATCTCGCACTGCCCAGAGACTGAGGTGGTTTGCAACAGTATGAAGCTTTTCTTTGACAAGTTTAAGACAAAGTAATGAAACAGTTGCATGTGTGAAGCTGATAAAGTAATCCATTAAAAGAAATCAGATTTATTGCCTACCAATTCTTAGGTTTAAAAGCTAGAACTATGAAAATTTAACTAAAAATCTCACAGGTTGGGTGTTCCTTCTCTCTCCCTGGGTATATTGCATGCAGCTTGCATTCTTGTCTGCCATAATGTTCTATAGCAGGGATAGGAAATTTGTGGCTCTTCAATGTTGTTGGAGTACAACTTCCATCATCCCTGTGCATTGGCCATGCTGATCCACAGCATAACCACAGCGGAAAGTCTCCCCCCCAGTGTAACAGACACCCATCATTCTGTACACCAATGAGACAATCTTGTTAATCAGGCTCATAAGCTGTAATTATAGTGTATTTCCTTGGGTTCATGATGGTCTTCTTATAGTTTCATTAGCATGCATTATTCTTGGTTATCATATTCTCACTCCCAAATATCAAGATGAAAATAAGCATGATAAAATCTATCACAAGCAGGTCATAGAAATGTGTTTATATATTCCTTGGAATTGTCATTATGACAGACAAGAGAAAGAAAATTAATGCACATGCTAATTTAAAAAAAAATCCTGACTTAATATTCAATTTCTGAGAAAAATGCATCCCTACACACATATCTAAGGGAAGCTCTTTTTCTAAGAAAATAAACTGCAGGCTTCTGATGTTATCTTTGTATAATTTGGACATCCTTGGAGACATAATTTTTATACTTAGCATACAGATACTTTTCTTATTAGGACAATGAAAAAAAAATATGGAAGAGCACAGCAACAGACAATCTATATATTTTTGCAATACAGTATCTGTATCACAGTGTTTTTCACTGTTTTATGCCAAAAAGCAGAGGGCATACTGTTACAATCTTATTATGTAAATTGTTGCAAAAACAAGGTCTTTTTAATTGAGTCCCCCCTTTAAAGTGTGCCTTTCAAAGCCACTCAAGGCAGTTTACAAAAATGTTTAAAATTATAGAACACAATTTCAATAACATAGTACTTAGCCTAGCATGACCAATATCTTCTGACCAGTCTCATAACAGCATCTTACGCATCACTATTTATTCAATGGAGAAAATCCGTTTTGAACAGTGACTCCTCAAGTACATGTCTTTTACATCCCAAGTCAAAAGAACAAAAGCTGAAGGTCTACAGAACCCAAAACTGCCATGCAGATGCAGCCTTGCTTTATACATGTGGGGACGGTGAAATGTTTATGTAATATTTCAGAAACAGCACTTAAAAAAATACCCCACAACAGTTACAAAAGAAAGCATGTTTTCATTATGTTAGATTCACTCTACTTCAATAGCCAGTGTGTTGAGGTAGAAAGAGGCAAAGGTGGAACAGGTGTCGCAGTAACTCGGAAATTAAAAGGGCATAGACAGGCCTCATGAGGAGGCAGATTTGGCAGAAAAGTTATATAACTCTTCCACTACCTTTTTCTGAATCCTGGGAACAGACAAAGTGGAACCTCATAATAGTTGGGTAAAGATCAGCTTTAGCTATTCATTGTTATTAACAGGCACTCTTTTGCCAAGGCTTTGCTGCCCACCCAGATTGCAGGAACAACTGAAATCCGCCCCCCAACAAATCTGTATATTTTTTTCTTTTCTCTCCCCATCCCTCACCAGTAAAGGGGCCACTATCCTGAAATCTGTGCGTTTTCCAGGAAGTCTCCAGATCTGAAATCAGTAGCTGCTGACTGACCATTAATTAAACAGTCATTTACAATTTATTTAGGTGCATTTCAACCATGGTACCAGTCAGAAAAGTTTGCAATATTTAATTCAGCTAGTAATAAGAGGTTGTGCTTGTCTAAGCGCAGATATAGCAGAGGGCACCAACTTATATAAATGTGCAGTGCTTTGTCCCCCTGAAAAAATATTTAGGGGTACTCTCATTTTGACTAAAGAAAACCACCATTTTATAGTTCGGGGGAAATAAATACGGTAAATGGACAAAAGTACAAAGATTCACAAATTGTTTAGGGATATGCGTACCCCTGCATCCCCCCAGAAAAAAAAAAGCACTGCAAATGCACATTAGTCAGTGAGAATGTCAGCCAAGCTGTGGCCTTTAAAAAAGGAAGTCGCAATGTTCTTAGGCTGCTTCCCAGGAATTGCTCGAACTGATCTCCTGTTCCACTGATGAAATTTTCTCTTTGACAGGATATTGCCTTGGCAACTTGGTACTGTACTAAGAGCAGTAGCCTTCGAAATTGACATAGTTCCCTGCTGTGTGTTATTGCTTATACAAGAAATTGTAGCAGCTGCTGAATCTGCTTTGCCTGTTCTGTTTATTTACTGTATCTGTGGCAGGGGAACTGGCTCCTTCAGTAAGGGTGGCCATTCACTGCTGGAATCACCTGGCTTTGAAAATGAGAAGTTAGATGATACAGGTATAGTAGACTGAACTGTGTGCGGGAATCTTACTTGTGAATTCAGCTTAATTACACACTTGCGACAGAGCAATTTCTGGAAATCTAACATACGAAACTTCTACCCTGTTAGTTATAGAAATGTGTCTCCCATTAATCTCTATTATCATTTTATATATTCAGATTTATTCTATTATTTATTTATAAAGATGGGCTCACAGGGTGCATGCTGTCTGTATCTAAATTTGAACCCTTTTTTTCACCTTGAGGCCCAGGTCAAACTGGCTACCTAGGCCCAGAAATATCCAATGTAAGTTATACTCAGAATATGCCCATTTATATCAATGGACATCACACATAGCATTTGCAGCTATTTTAGAATGCTTATGGGTAACAAACTTAAAGCTGCTTTGTAAAATGAGAGGTTGGTTTGATTCCACAATGGAGTGTGCCTTAAACTCTGCGAACAGCCTTGAAATGGTATACCATCCTGAGTGGTAGATAATGAACTTGGCAGTAGAATACTCTTCATTTCCTGGTTTATGTTTTATATCTCCTCCATTCTCATACTTTTTGTGAGATGAAGCTGCACATATATTTAAATGAAGCCTGCCTTATGAACAGATACAAATCAAACCATCCGTATTTGCTTGAATGGATTTTCAACTGCCTCAGTGAGTTTCTTTTCTTGCAGCTTTCCAAAGTGTTCTTTGCTTGAAGCCATTTTAATTGGAGAATTATATAATCCAAGATGGTGGTTTCATTGTGTAGAGTCTAATTATGCTGGTAAAAAGCCCATGAAAACATACTCAGATACTAAAAGATCTATTCTCTTTTTTTCCCTGAGATGCAAGGATGTGGGGAATAGCAATAAATCACTATGAGTTAACTAGACTATTTTATTGTCAACATCTCCATTAGACGTTCATGTCACCAGTAGGATTGGCAAATTAGGGACTGTGTAAACTGGAAAAAAGGATGCAATCTAAAGCCAATTTGGCATTAGTAGCACATAACACCTCATGCAGCATCAATTATTACACTCTTGGCTCTGAGTTTTTTTTAAGGCATTCAGTCAGAGTTGTCAGTGCTTAGCAATTCCTGCTTGATATGCATTATTTCACAAAGAATAATGCTGGAACACAAAATGAACATGCTGGACGATCAAAGAATTCATTACTTTTCTTTATGTTCATTGTCCAGCTCTATAATTGTGTAAATATAACAGGCTAAAATAATTGCCTGTTTTTGGTCTGCTTGTCTGTGAATCCCTTCTTGACTTTAACCAGGTTCCCTACAGATGCTGAATCAGGACAGTTAATGCTAAGATGCTTTGGCAAAGCTACAAGTACTGAGGGTTGACCAGGCCCAACAGGGCATCCAGACAGCAATCTCAATTTCATGAAGGCTGCAATCCTAAACTTGCTTACCTAGACTCAATAGGACCTTCTTCTAAGCAGATATTTATAAGACTGCACTGCACATTAGTAGTCAAAGAGCATATGTGCACCTAAATCACATATAGATGGTCCCACAAGGGTGAGTTTGAAAGGGAGTCAGCCAAAGGAGAATGTACCATTACGGACAACTTCAATTGACTGGGCTTGAATTTACGTTTGAATTATACAAAATTTCTACATAAGATAAATCACTATGCCTTACAACTTGCTTTTTATGGGCCGACTCAAGGTGGATGGCATTTCCTCAGGCTCCCCTCAGCTGTGTGTCCACACCCAGTTCCAGGTAAGGCAGGCTTGTTGAGTTTCCCAGTGGGTCCAAAGAATGGGAGGAGCCCCCCCCCACTCACAGCTCTTTCTTCACCCTCTGTCCTCTCCTCCTGCTGTTGCTAGCAAAGATACGATGGTGCTTTCAGAGCACCATTAAAACCATTTGAAATGTGGTAGCTATAAATTTATCTATAGATGTTTAAGCTACTGTGTATGGAGAAAACTGGTTACTTCTGGCAGCTTTAAATGTGGATCGCAAACACCTAGTGTTGCCCTTTCGTAAGGCTGCTGGTGACATTGCAGCCAGGTAGTGATTAAAGAACTGCACATGTGTGTGCATTTGATATAATTCTCCAAACCTCCTGCAGCCAATGTTCCAAAGGATTCTAATCCTCACCACAGGCACCAGGAAATGATATCTACTTACAAAGACCCAGTTCAGGAAGTGACTGAGTGTATATTATACTGAGTCCTGGCTTGAGTTGCATTCAGTCTTTGAAGAGTCTGTCACCTACCAAGGAGGATGAAGGTCAGTTGCTAGATGATGAAACTCTGTAATCAATGAGATTAAATTGATTTGTAATTTGAATATAAGAAAAAGCATACACGGGCAACTGAATGGAATACAGGGAGCTTTTAAATGTTTTTTTAAAAAGTGAAGGTTTTTGGATATGAAAGTTGCCTATACAGTGGTAAAGGGACCCCTGCCATCTCGCGTTATTGGCCAAGGGAGCCGGCGAACAGCTTCCAGGTCATGTGGCCAACATGACAAAGCTGCTTCTGGCGAACCAGAGCAGCACACGGAAACACCGTTTACCTTCCCACTTGGAGCGGTACCTATTTATCTACTTGCACTTTGACGTGCTTTCGAACTGCTAGATTGGCAGGACCTGGGACCGAGCAATGGGAGCTCACCCCATCGCGGGGATTCGAACCGCCGACCTTCTGATCAGCAAGCCCTAGGCTCTACAGTGGTAACTCTGGTTAATAACTTAATTCGTTCCAGAAGTCTGTTCTTAACCTGAAACTGTTCTTAACCTGAGGTACCACTTTAGCTAATGGGGCCTCCTGTTGCCACTGCGTGATTTCTGTTCTCATCCTGAGGTAAATTTCTTAACCCGAGGTACTACTTCTGGATTAGCAGAGTCTGTAACCTGAAGCATTTGTAACCTGGGGTACCACTGTACTCAGACTTTAGGAAAAGTGAAAGCTAATTCTGAGTTAATTTTATGATGTCTCAAAATCACTTGCTCACAGAAAAGGTCAGGATTTTGACTGTTATCTGCTGTAGACAGACAGCCCGCATTTTTCCTAGAGCAACCCTGTGTTTAGCAAAGGGAGTTGCAAAAAATGTGCAAGGTCTAAATGCATCCTTTGGTTAACATGTGGGGAATCCTCACGTCCCTACTTTCAAGGGAAAACTGAAGCCCCCCAGTTCATAAGGGAAGAATGAACTTTTAAGAAAAACAAATCTCTCTCCATTTCCCCCGCAAAAGAATGAAAATTAGAATAGTTGTCTGAAACTTTACCAAAGCTTCTCACATGTCTGTTTATTTGAGATTCTCCAAACTTGTGTGGTTTTAGTTGAACAAAAAAGAACCCCATTTTTCAAAGTTTAATTTGGCAATGGAATACATAGGCTGTCCAAGGGGACAGGGGAGAAAACTCTCAAGAAAAAAAAGGCATCTGGGAGGCTTGGAATTTTATCCAAACCTTTGGGGTATGGGCTTTCCATTTCTGGCTGTAATGTGCCTTTTTGTGCAATGAACGGACTTTGCTGACTATACATAGGGCTATTATTATTCAGCTCAGAATAACCATACCTTTCAGGACCAGAACTCTGAGGATTATTAGCCTTTCCCAAATGTTCTAAATCAGGGATGGGGAACTTGTGGGAGCTGTTGGATTACAGCTCCCATCACATACATTGCAAGAGACCTGGAAAAACTGGGACATACTGTTTCCCCACTTCTGTCGGAAACTTTGGAGACTGAACCCGGGACCTTATGAATGTGAAATCTGTGCTCAACCACTCTTCCTATACACTCTTCCTAGGTAAGAGTTTCCCTGTAGATCAGGGGGGTTGGTGAACCTGTCATTTATTTTGTTTACTGCTTCATCTTAAGACTAAGCTTTCTTTCTTGTCAACTGCAGTTCCATGCACTGCTGTCACTATTACGCGGTGCATCTGCATTCAGTTCTTGATACTGTAATTTGGTTTGGGTGTGCTGATCTGCATGCGACTGGTCTTGCCTTGGAACAGGAGGTTAGACTAGATTGTCTTTTGGTTCTTTCCAACTCTATTAATTTTTCAGAGGAGGCAATATTTCTTCTTCTTCTTCTTCTTCTTCTTCTTCTTCTTCTTCTTCTTCTTCTTCTTCTTCTTCTTCTTCTTCATTAAATTTATATACCGCCCTATACCTATAGGTCTCAGGGTGGTTCACAGGATAAAATCACAAAACACACAATCAAAATAAAAACAAGAACAACCCTATAACACCCCTGCCAAATAATCAGAGAGGAAAAATAGAACTTAAACGCACAATATTTGTAATAAAACATATACAAATAAGAACCCACCAGGTATCGTCAAGGAGTAGATTAAAATATCAATTTAGCTTTCAAATCAAAACATTCTAGCCTTTGGTTCCCCTCCCCCATTTGTTACCATTCATAGAAGCTCTTTGATCCAGTGGAGGCTTTCATAAAGGGGCGCTGGGAGGCAATTTTCTACTATTCTTCCTTCCTTCTGTAGCCCTTGCCCCCATCCCCAAATCTGATCCAAGGGTTGGGGAAACCCTTGGAACAGCATTTGGTGGGAGCAGAGGGAGGTGGCATTGAAGGCTGCAAGAGAAAAGTGGAATTTGCAAAAACTGTAATGCGTAGTGTTCTTTGTTTATTTGTACAGTAATGGCTTCAGTTCATTCTCCAGAGGTGTGAAAGACTAAACGGTATAACAGATTAAGGAGGAATGCCATGATCAATTCTTTAGCTGCATCTTCGTGGTAGTAGATTTGAAGTCAAAACTCTTGTATGGAGTTATTGATTGGTTCTTTTTCATAGCATGAATTCAGCATTTGTCTAAAGTTACTTTCTGTTTTGGGCACTAGGAGAAGGGGACGACAGAGGACGAGATGGTTGGACAGTGTTCTCGAAGCTACGAACATGAGTTTGACCAAACTGCGGGAGGCAGTGCAAGACAGGAGTGCCTGGCGTGCTATGGTCCATGGGGTCACAAAGAGTCGGACACGACTAAACGACTAAACAACAACAACTTTCTGTTTTAGTAGATGAATCATAAGGTGACAGGGTGAAGAAGCCTCCCCCACATCACCTTGTTGGCTTTCTGCTGTAGACTGCAGTTTCCATGGCTTCACCTTATAAACAGAAATGAACAAAACATTGGGAACAAACACTAAATGTCATTTGTCTTTTGCCCTGAACACAACTATGAGACAGCTGAAACGCTTGCCATTGATCCAAATTGTATGGTGGAGAAGCAGGTGTCGTATATATCGAGTTCACTATTTATCCAGGGACCCATAGGGACTCGGGTGGCGCTGTGGTCTAAACCCCTGAGCCTCTTGGGCTTGCTGATTGGAAGGTCTGTCCCAGCTCCTGCCAATCTAGCAGTTCAAAAGCACACCAGTGCAAGTAGATAAATAGGTACCACTGTGGTGGAAAGCTAAACGGCATGGCCACATGACTTGGAAAACTGCGGCCAAACGTCGGCTCCCTCAGCCTGAAAGTGAGATGAGTGCTGCAACCCCATCATCGCCTTTGACTGGACATAACTGTCCAGAGGTCATTTACCTTTTTACCATCTATCTATCATCTATCTATATCTATCTATCTATCTATCTATCTATCTATCTATCTATCTATCTATCTATCTATCTATCTATCTATCTATCTATCTCCAGGGGCCCAACATAGCTTGGGTCCTGAATGTCTCAGGGAGCATCTCTTCCCATTTGACCCCTCCATCACTTAAGAACTTTAGATGAGATCCTACTCTGACTTCTGTCTGATTTGGAGGCTAGAGAAGAGCCTTCTTGGCACTGTCTCCAGGGTTCCACATACCCTGTCTGCTTTTGAATTGCTACAGGAGCTTGAAAAATCACCGTAATATCTTTGAAAACTGTTTAAGTTCTGTTGAATGCCTCCCACTATCTTTTACCCTACAGCTGATTTTAAAAATGGTACTTGCTTTTTATTTAGTGCCGTTTAATTGGATTTTTAAATTCTGTTTTGTTTCTTGTAAATATTTTGATGGCTGTGGTAGTTATTTTTTATTGTTTATTTAAACTGCTGTGAAATCTCTTTTTAAAATAAAATGAGTAAGATCAAGTGTAACGTAGAATCACAGAGTTGGAAAGAACCTCACTCAGATGTCTTCTTGTCCAACTACTGATAACTCTTTGGCATTGGAAGAAATCCCATACTACATCATCCCTAATAGCTGGCTGTCTAGCCACACATCTGTTGGTTGGTCTGAAATGCCTATGCCATGTGCCCGGCCCCTATATTATTTCACATGGAACTACATGCTTAACAGTCCTGGGTAGGACTTTAAACATAAGAAAGAGACTCGTTTGTTCACTTCACCAGTTCCTTCCACTTACCAAATCCCAATTTACAGATCTTAAACCACAGGCTTGGATGAGCCCCACAGATAACATACAGGCTTACACTCCAATCCCACAATAGGCTTTTTCTTTGTTCTCCAGCCTTTTTCTATTAAGATGTATGGATTGGGTTTACAATTTTGTGAGCATCATACTTTATGTGACTTGTTTCCAATAGTATCCATTTATTCTCTCATGCTGCCCCACCACAACCATGTTTCACATATTTCAGTGTGAAGTGTAAAGCTTTTACAAATTTGACTGTTTAAGTGTTGTTCAGCTCTCTTGTTTCTCTCTTGAGTGGTTTTTCTTTTTTTTAAAAAAGGTTTCCTTGTCTAGCCTAACTGCTTAGGAGGCGGTGGGATTAGCCAATGAGATTTTTAAAAATTCAGTAGCAATTTGGAACCGCTAGATGGCACCAGACAGGTGAAAATGAAAAGCTACGTGGTTTAAACATGGAAAGACTTCTGTGTATGTGTCTTTAAGCTATTTGAGACTACAAATAAGCAAATGTAGAAGATTGCTATCTAGTCTCTAGAGTGACTATTTCTGATTAGCTTGACCTTTTCTCGTCACAATCTGAATCCTTCCAGGGCCAAGTGCAATACCTTCACATTATTTGCACAAGCAGAAAATCAAATGATTTCCCCCTTTACTCCGTACTTATATTATACCTTTTGTGGTATAAATAAAATTGTTGAATATATATGAATATAATAAAATTAACTGCTGGTACAATATCCAGCTGTCTTGGAGATCTTGTCCTGAGCAGGGATATGGAAGACTTGGATTGTTCCGTGAATAGATCATAGGACTGTTCAATTTTATACTGTTTTTGAGCCTATAGTTCTAAAGATAATGATCAAAAGCATTTCTCAGATCATGTTCAAAAAATTGTTTCATGTATTTGGCAAACAAATATACCATTTTATTACTGTTCGTTGTATAGTGAAAAAAGAGCCATGCAGCATAAATAAGATGATAAGAGTTCTTTTTTTTTAAGTCAGCTGTTTTTTAATTCATCTTTCTACCTGCCTGCCTGCCTATCCATTCCAATCCAAATCAGACACTTTGAGATTTTATGAGATATATTGGAAGACAGGTGTCTAGAAAATGAAGGGATAGAGAGAAAATTTCATGATAGAAGGGTAGGGTAGAAACCAGAGTTTTACAATGACATCATGTGAAAATATATAAGCGTCAGTAAACAAGCATGCATTCCCATGATGTGCTCTGGAAATAAAACCAGAATTAGAAAGGCGTTTGTTTTTTTAACCGGTGCTTTATGTAGTATCTGTTTTCCATTAATTGGCCCTCTTTTGCCATTTCTGCCTCCTACTAGGGAATTCCATTTAAGCATGATGTTGTTGGCTAAACAAAGTTCTCTGGGAAACAAAGTAAACAGGGTGGAGTTCTGTTATTGAGAAAAAATGTAAACAGTATAGAAAGCAATTGCTGAAAGTAAAGGGTGATGAGAAGCTTTTCACCAAGCCCCACAAAATGGGTTCTGGCTTTGTGCAGTTGTCCATATGCCATGGAACTTTGAATCTAAGGAGGTGAAATTCATGTTGAACTTAAAAGGAGGCAATAGGCAAACAGGTTGCCTTGAGGGCTACCACAGGCAAAAGTGACCAAATAAGTAGCTGATGATCTTAAACCAGCCTTCACCAAACTGGTGCTTTCCAGATGTGATGGACCACAGCTCCCTTCAACCCTAGTGGCTGATGCGATTTGTGTTCCAAAACAACTGGATGACATCAGATTGGCTAAGGTTGATTTGTTGTTGTTGTTTAGTCGTTTAGCTGTGTCCGACTCTTTGTGACCCCATGAACCATAGCACGCCAGGCACTCCTGTCTTCCACTGCCTCCTGCAGTTTGGTCAGACTCATATTCGTAGCTTCGAGAACACTGTCCAACCATCTCGTCCTCTGTCGTCCCCTTCTCCTAGTGCCCTCCATCTTTCCCAACATCAGGGTCTTTTCCAGGGAATCTTCTCTTCTTATAAGGTGGCCAAAGTATTGGAGCCTCAGCTTCATGATCTGTCCTTCCAGTGAGCACTCAGGGCTGATTTCCTTCAGACTGGATAGGTTTGATCTTCTTGCAGTCCATGGGACTCTCAGGAGTCTCCCCCAGCACCATAATTCAAAAGCACCAATTCTTCGTCAATCTGCCTTCTTTTAAATAGTCAGAACACCCCCCCTTCTCCTTGTGAAATAACAGGACATTTTTTTTTTTTACCCAGGCTGTTATCCAAACAACATGATCAATTGATTCCCCCCCCTCCCACTTGAAGCCAAGTGGTCTACTTTTGCATAGGCTAGGACTCTAAAGAAAGGGACTTTTATTGTAGAGAAGTGCCAAAATTGGTTTAAATGCTTTTTGCAAAAACATAAGAGAATGAAGATTTTGAGTCATTCATCTATCAAACACATTCTAAATCTAATGCTGCATATTTATGTTAGAAGTGTTTGCTTCTTGCAACTAACACGAAAACTAGGGTATGGATCACCTTTCACCCCCAGCAAATAACTTGAATATCTATGATGGACCAAGACCGTAGATAGTATCTCCAGTATTACTCCTATGCTAAAAGCAAATGCAAGAATGCAAATGTTCTGTACAGCAGAAAGTCCAAGCTAAGTCTAGGACTGCAGCACTTCAAAAGGCAGGTGGGAGATGGCATGACTGAATGCTCACCCATGGAAAATGCCATTTCCATGTGACCAAAAACCCCTCCAGTCATTCTTCTCCATGTTATTTGCTAACATATGAAGGGGAGAGTAGGGACATACCTACTGCTCCTGCCCCAAATGCCACATACCTGGCTGCCCTGCCCTACCATCCAGGGCAATGTCTGTAAAGGGAAGTCTATCACGTAAGAAATAACATGGCTGGAACACGACAATGGTCCATGTAGTCCAGCATCCTGTTCCGACAGTGGCCAACCAAATGTCTATGGAAAGCCCCATAGCAGGACCCGAGTCCAACAATCAGTACCTCCATGGGCTTCCATGTGATCAGGAACCTTTGTTGGACAGGATTCCTGAACCTGTGGAGGCTTATGTGCATATACTATATACCAAGCATCCCCAACCTGCGGCCCTCCAGATGTTTTGGCCTACAATGATCCCTAGCTAACAGGACCAGTGGTCAGGGATGATGGGAACTGTAGTCCAAAACATCTGGAGGGTCAAAAGTTGGGGATGCCCACTATATACCTTGCATGTACTCTCTCTTTGCAGGCATTGTTCTGAACATGTATGGGTAGGATTGGCACAGTGGCAGTGGCAGGGCAGAGCCAGCAAGTCTGGTTTTCCTCCCTCCCTCGGAGGAGAGCTGTGCCACGTTCTTTTTCATGCACACGATTCATAGGCACTTTATTTTAGAGGCTTGGGTTTCACGGAACTCAACGAGGTTTGCTTTCTCCATTGTTTAGGAGCCTAAATTTGTGTCTCGGTTTTTATTAGCTGGACATGGCAATGAGCCTGCCCTTCAATTTGTATTATGAACTTGTAGATGGGCCTAATGATGATGTTTTTGGATCACACCTTACCTTACTGCTGTTGTCTTAACTACAGATCTTCACAAGGACATCCAGACAAGCTTAGGTGAAAGTCATTGATAGCCTGAACAAGAAAATAGTACATGAAGAACTGGAAGTGTCCAAGCGGCTTCAGTCAGATCTATTGTCCTAAGTGCACTTTGTACTTTCTGTGTACAATTTTTTTTGTTGCGTACATGAATTGAGTTTGGTTGTTGCTACTTAAATATAGCAAGGCAGTTTTCAGGACCTTGAAAAAGCTCTCAACTTGAATCATTTGGTGCCGATTGAGGAGATAAGACACATGTAGGCATGCCAAATGGCCTGAAAGGTTTTAGGGCTTGTGGTTTATGGGAAATGGAATTTGGAGAGAGCTTTTCTCCTCCATCTCTGCTTCTTATGGCCTGAGACGTTCAAGGCGACTATGTGTGAAATAGCTCTGTTTTCCATGGCTGGCTTGGAGGCTATTTTTAGAAATGGCTAGACTTATTTAGTTACTTATTTTCATTTAGTCAATGTGCCTATCCCATGCTCTTGGGCTTTTGTACAAAAATAACAAATTGATGGCTTCTGCCCATAATGCTGGGCACACATACTATTTTAATTTGAACTCCTTGTAAAAGCTGGACACAGTATATAATCAAGTCAAGATAGGTCCCTATCCTCAACACTTGACTTGGAAGGAAGGGTGGAAGTCTCTCCCCGCCCCCCTTGTTCTTTTGAAAGCATAATTCCATCCATTTGGATTTAAGATTGTGTCTGTTTTCTTCTCTTCTATACAAGCTTTACTTAAAAGTGACTTTCTCCATTCCATTGATTGCAGAGCCCCAACATAGATATATTACATCAACTAGTATCAGAGGTGAATATGGACACATTATAGGCTGGTATCCTAATCACACTCTTGATAGAAGAGCCTTTGTGGAAATGGAGAGTTTGGGACCGTGGCCATGCAATAAATGACTGGTTATGGGATAGCTCTGTGACATTATTATACTGCATGTAGCACATTTAATGTACAAAGTGATGTATAGCCTTTACCTCATTTATCCCCACAACACTCATATAGGTGACTCCTATTTACATTTTATAGAAAGTGAATGGAGGCCAAGAGAACAACTTGCTCGAGGCAATTTTGGATTTGATTCTAAGTCTCCCAGGTTCTAACCCAACACATTGAATCATGCTAGTCTTAAAAAACCTGCCTCATTGATATCCTAGTCTGTGAAAATAACATTTATGCTGACCGGGTCTTTTTGAACATTCAGCAACTTTGCCCTTTGACGGAGAAGTAGTAAATAAGTAAAAATACCAATTTGGCCGGCATATAAGGTATATAAGGATAAGCTAAAAGCAACAGTAAAGCAGCATTGTATTAAAGTTACAGAGCAAGAATAAGGATGACAGCAGCTTGAGCAGAGACTTGTGGAACTAAGCCAGGACGGTATATGGCTTGTGACCTACCAAGCTGAATGTAGCCCACCAGCCACGTAGTGCAGCTTGCCAGTGTTTGACACCCCTCCCGAGATTGGAAGTCCCAGCTGTGTAGCAAAAACAGGTCTGCTGAGCACTTTGCAGGCTGTGACACATGACTAGTGGTGAGTCACAAGTAGTTCAGCACATTAGTGAGACATTTTATTTATTTTATTCATTTCTATACCATCGGTTCATATAAAAAAAATACACCGGTGTGGTGTCCAAAATGCCAATAAAAATCAAAGCAGCTCAATGAATAAAATCAAAGCGAAATAGATTAAAGCAGGCACCCCCAAACTTTGGCCCTCCAGATGTTTTGGACTACAGTTCCCATCATCCCTGACCACTGGTCCTGTTAGCTAGGGATCATGGGAGTTGTAGGCCAAAACATCTGGAGGGCCACAGTTTGGGGGTGCCTGGGTTAAAGCAACAGAAGTAAAAAAAAAAGTGTATCGGTGACAGAGGCTGCAATGATTCCAATGACACATTGACATAATTTATATTAGGCCTCTCTAGGTTTATACTAAGCCAACTTGGATGTACTTGCATATAAAAAGTGAGGATGTGTATCTTTGCTCATGAAAGGATTTTGATAATGTATGGCTATTTTCTGGTTCCTCCGTCATGACGAGAAGTCAGCAAACCTCATCAAACTGATCATCTGTTTACCCCATAGCTGCCAAGTTATCCTTTTTTTTAAGGGATTTTCCCTTATGCTGAATAGGCTTCCTCATGAGAAAAGGGAAAACTTGGCAGCTATGGTTTACCCCCATAATAACAGAACAGTAGAGATGGCAGACTCATGCACTGTTAAGATTGCAGGTAGGGTTATTCCGCTTCTTGCTGGGCCTTGCCTTCCATAACCAGGAAAATTCAATTAGAGGGCTATAATAATAATAATAATAATAATAATAATAATAATAATTATAAAGAAACCACCACCAAGTGGTATATAAATTTTGTCAAATGAATGAATGAATGAATGAATTAATGAATAAGTAGAATAAAATTAGAAGCAATTTGATCCATTTTCTTATGGTAAGGAAGAAAGTTCAGATTCTGGCTATTAGTCAGCTTATCTATCCTGTCAGCATTATTATTATTATTATTTTATTATTTATACCCCTCCCATCTGGCTGGGTTTCCCCAGCCACTCTGGGCGGCTTCCAACAAAAGATTAAAAATACATTGAAACATCAGTCATTAAAAACTTCCCTAAACAGAGCTGTCTTCAGATGTCTTCTAAATGTCAGGTAGTTGTTTTTTCTCTTTGACACCTGGTAAGAGGGTGTTCCATAGGGCAGGTGCCACTACCAAGAAGGCCCTCTGCCTGAATCCCTGTAGTTTCACTTCTCGCAGTGAGGGAACCGCCAGAAGGCCCTCGGCGCTGGACCTCAGGCTGAATGATGGGGGTGGAGACGCTCTAGAGAAAGAGGAATGCTTATACTTTTCAACGAGGCCAAGATATTTATTGACAACGCCCTAATTTCAATGACAATGAATGCTAGACTGGTTCTTTTTTAAAAAAATAATAATTTAAGAGAAAGAATGACTGCCTGGCATGCAAACAGAAACATTGTGTCATGTAGAATTTGAAGGGTTTTGCCCAGCTGAGGCAGAGTGAGATGTTCTTGATGGGACAAATACATAGTTAATTTTTAAGCCCATTTATCTTGAAAACTCAGCTTAATAAAATCAATATGCAGAACAATGGTCAAGTCGCATCTCTGATAGGACCTGGATCAAAATGCTTATTATCTCATTAGTCTTTATTTAGAGAGCCAATGTGAGGCATCCCCAATCTGCGGCCCTCCAGATGTTTTTGCCTACAACTCCCATGATCCCTAGCTAACAGGAACAGTGGTCAGTGATGATGGGAATTGTAGTCCAAAACATCTGGAGGGCCGAAGTCTGGGGATGCCTGGCCAATGTGGTGTAGTAGTTAAAATGCTGGACCTAGGAGAGCAAGGTTCTATTTTAGGGTTGCCATACATTTGGAATTTCCCAGACATAGCTGGTATTCGGTTCTTGTCGTATTCTAATTCCTACTTGGTCATGAAGCTAACTGGTGGCCCTTGGGCCAGTCACCAGCTCTCTGTCTAATCCATCGCTCAGGGTTGTTGTGAGGCTAAAATGGGGGAGGGGATTCTCTGGTTGCTCTTCAGATCGTATAAAATGGGGGAGGGGAGAAAAATATATGTCATCTTGAGCTCTCTGGAGGGAAATGTGAGAAATAAATGTAATAATATCCTTCCTCAGATGACCAGATGATCCTAAATAAGATTAGATCGGCAGTTATAATAGTTACATAGCAGGTTTATGTTTTTGTTTAAATCTTGTTTATTCATTAAAAAATTTCAACCATGCCTAGAAGGGCCCCCAATGCAACTTCAAAATAAAAACGCAGGAATGCTAGAAAAATAACAGCAATGCATTGGGTAAAACAGACTGAAACCAAGAGCATAAAATTGCCTTGATTAGCATATACAGCAAACAGGATATATAAATGACAAATGGATCCATTATTTATAATTTTGGAGTGCTTTCTGGCATGTGCAAAAGCTTTAATTAAATAAACTTCTCTGCCTCGGATTAAGTGGAAAACTGACCATCTTGCTGAGTATTTTCATATGGAGCCCCGCAACACACTTGCATTGGGGGGAAACGTGAGAATGTTTGCTTGTTGGCATGTTCTGTGATCCTGATCTTGAAATACGCAGAGCTCCTCTTCACTCATATACCACCCCCCACCCTCAGGTTGACATGGGATTTAGGTATAGCAGACACATATTTCCAGCATTTCCTTGGCAACTGTAGTCTTCAGCTCCACGGCCCCTTGCCCAGCAGACGTCCAAGCAGATGGCAATACCTTCTTCTGCCTGCATTATAAGGAATCGCCAAGAATTCTTACTAGCTCATTAATTATGTTTCTCAAGCCATGTTTTGGCATCTCAAGTACAGCTAATTACATGCAGATTCTAATCTTATTCTATTTCCCCCCCTTGTAATTAATTATTTCTTCATTATCTACAAGCAGCTTTCTTCACTTCCCCAACAGATGTCTTTTTAGAAAACAGATGTTGTCACTTTCCTGAAAGGCGTCGCATCTGACTCACAGAATGGAGAAGGCCTCACGGTTAGATTTGGGCATTGGAAAAAATAAATAAACCGGAAATCCAATGTCCTGAATGCTCCTTTGCATTAAGCAAATGTCCCAGTATTACAGATGAGACCATTTTCATCATCTTTGCTATTCAAATGATGCAGGGCAGCAATACATGAGAATTGTACAAGGGATGTGAATAAAAGCTGTTGAGTGTGTGTCACACACTGATATGCTGATAAGCTTGTTTCCATTACCATTGTGTGTACACTCCTGGAAGTTTCCCCCCTGAAAACTGAGATATGCAACTTGAAGTTCTCCTCCATCCCTATTCCTTTTAATTCAATTCATATTTAAAGGTGAATCTACCAGACCTACACTTTCAGAAACAATGCATGAATGGGAACACAGCCATTTTTCAAAATTCACACTTTCCCAAATTTTGCAATGCAGTTTTTCTAGACAAGTAACATGCAGAAAGATCCACCTGTTAGTGAAAAAAGCAGGCAGTAATGTCTTATCTTGGGGGGAAATATGCTTTTCAAAAAAAGTGTATATTGGGCAAATTTGTATATAAAAATGTGAATTTGAGGAGAAAGTCACACTAAAATGCTGGATTTTTGTGAGGGCTTTTTAAAAATTGCAAACTGGTGTGGAAATGTGGGAAACTGAAAATGACAGATTTGCCCATCCCTAGTTACAACCAGGTAGAGTTTCTGAATACTTTCCAAATACTGCCCCAAATAGAGTGTGCTATAAATGTTGTGCCTCGATGTAACCAAGGCATGCGTAAGAGAGGTGATATCCGCCTTCTTCAGGAAATGGTACACCTGGTGCAAAGATGTTCCTGGCCACAGTAAACAATGCAGTTCTCCATCCAAGCAATGTGTACAAAAATGTATCTATTTGGGTAAAGTGTGCACAAAAATGAAGATATTAGTGAAAAGAAAATACAGCAGTGCAGTGTATTAGGCAAAATTACATATATTAGGAAAAAGCATGTTAAAATGCTGTTGACGTTTCATGAGCATTTATTTTTTAAATGCACAACCTGATATAGAAACATGGAGAACTGAATTTAAGTTTAGAAAAATGAGAAACTGAGAGAAACTGAAATTGACAGATTTGTAAGAACATAAGAATTGCCCTGTTGGATAAAGCCAGTGACCCATTTAGTCCAGCATCCTGCTCTCACAGTGACCAGTCAGGTGCCCATGGGAGGCTTGCAAACAGGGACTTTGGAAGGGGGTGGGTGGGAGGCGGTTTGCCTTGGTTGTCATCCCTGAGGGGGTGTGTGACAAAACGACACACAACGGGGGGAGGTACTTACTGTGGGGCCTGGCCCTGAAACGGCAGCGTGGGGCTTGTGTCCGCCAGGCGGACTCCGTGGGCAGCTCACTGTGCCCCTGTGGGCGTCTTGCTCTGCCGCCGCCGCTTCAGGTGCTGGAGCAGCTAGCTACGCCCCTCTTGCAAGAAAGACCTGAGCACAAGAGTACTCTTCATTCCCACAGTTTCCAGCAGCTATTATTCAGAAGCATATTTCCTCCAACTTGGGACGTAGAGCATAGGTTTCATGGAGAATAGCCATCGACTGCTCAGTCTTATGAAGCCATTACTTTAAGTGACAGCGAGAGTTCCCTTATCTCCCTGGCAGAACACATGCTTCACTTAGATGAAGAAATGGGTTCAGTTTCTGAAATCTCTCCTTAAATTGTTTTGGGTAGTAGGGATAGGGAGAATCTCTACCTCATATGTTGGGCATCTGGTGTCCCCTGTAAAACATCATGTTGGGCTTGATAGTTTTCCAGAAAGGTAGTTCCATAGGTTCATATGTATCACCTATAGCAGGGATGGAAACTGTGGCGCTCCAGATATATTGCTGGTCTACAGCTCTGATTATCCCTGACCACTGATGGTGCTTGCTGAGGCTGATGGTATAGGGAGTCCAGAAACATGTGGAGGGCCAGAGGTTCCCTGTTGTATAGGTTTCGCTGTCCTTTTAGGCCGCCTTGTGCATTCTGGGTAGCCGTGCACTGAAGAAAACATTTCAAAGCAGGTTAATTTCTTACAGCAAGAACTTGTAAACCTCTTGCCTGTAAATAAATTTAGATCTCATTATTTAAAGACTGACAGATTACCTTCAGGAGCCAAATGAAAACAAAGATTAGACTTTAGTAGATATAAGCATTTAATCTGATTCAATTAGGATTTATTAATCCTTCATTTAGATCTTATTATTGTAGTTATTAGTGATAGACATAATTACATTTAATCAAGTTAATCGTTGTGTAAGCCTTTTTAACTGATTAGCGGGCCCAGAAAGAGACGGTGGCAGTTTAAGCTGATTAAGGAACAAAGTACTGTCTCTATCTGTACATGTCCACATATTTGGGTGATAGCTTTTCTGAATTAAATCCGTTTCTTGCTTGCTTTTCCATTGAACTGTAAAGTTGGAACAAACTAGGCTAAATTGTGCATTTTATGGACCTGGACTGTGGCTTAGCAATACTGTGAACACATAAGGCCTCAGTTTAAATCATTGGCATATCTTGATATAACTAGACGGGTCTTCTGTTTGAAACCCCAAGGAGCCGTTGCCTGGATCAGGTCAAAGCTCCACTGAGTCCAGCATCCTGTTGTCACATTGGCCAACCACCACTCTCCCCACTTGTGATTCCCAGCAACAGGTATTCAGAGGCATGCAGCCTCTGACAAAATAGAGCATGGTTATCTCAGCTAGATAGTCCAGCTTGGTATGTCATCTGCCTGTGTTCTTGTATTATTTGCAAGGCTTCAGCCAAGCTCAGAAACAGTTTGTGCTTGGAGGGTTGGTTCATTGCACAGAGATAATAATCCAGAGGCAGAGACTGGTGATGTCACAGATGTACCAGCACTGCGTTCTGGAGCAAGCAGACATGGAGTGGGCATAGTGTGGGGCAAAGCCCATCTGTCCAGCATCTTCTCCAAAAGGCAAGTTGCTCAGACTGACAATCTGCCTCATATGTTGGTATGCTGTAGCGTCTAGCGGGTTCTGATTGGCTTGTGAGATCAGCTGACAGTATGCCGGCTGGTACTGAAGCCTGTAGGTTGTCATTACCCCACAGATCATACACATATGAAAGGACCGCTGGTGGTGTAGCAGGCAAGGCTTTGGAGAATGGTGGTTGGAGATTGTGGTTTGAGAACCACCCTAACACCTTATGCTATTGAAGATCACCTGTTATGGATTTTCTCTGCTTATTATTAGAAAAAAACTGGTCTTGGGCTTGAATACAACCAGCCATTAACAACAACAACAAAATACGAATAATCTGCTTTATTATAAACGGGCAGTTAATGCCTTGCAAATACAACATGTGGCTTGGCTTTTATATAGATTTGATTTATCTTCTGAACTCTTGCCCTAAGTCATAGCATTCATACGTGAGTGAAACTGAAATGCACTGTTTACCACCCATCACATATTAGATTGAAAGGATGTGGTGTGGGGAGTAGGATAGCAGGTGCCAAAGGACAACAAGCACTGACACCTGCTCAGAATTGGGTCCACTGTTTTTCACCTGGCAGCAGGCAACTACCCTAAACTGAGGCATTGTGGGAAATCAAAAATGGTGCAGCTGCTGTTCACAGCCAGTAAGTCCACTGGAGACAGCCACATAGACAGCCAGTGTGGTGTAGTGGTTAAGAGCGGTAGACTCGTAATCTGGGGAACCGGGTTCGTGTCTCCGCTCCTCCACATGCAGCTGCTGGGTGACCTTGGGCTAGTCACACTTCTTTGAAGTCTCTCAGCCCCACTCACCTCACAGAGTGTTTGTTGTGGGGGAGGAAGGGAAAGGAGAATGTTAGATGCTTTGAGACTCCTTCGGGTAGTGATAAAGTGGGATATCAAATCCAAACTCTTCTTCTCTTCTTCTCGAGGCTTCCATCGACCTTGAAGCCAGTCCTACATTGGATGTAAACATTGTCTTTTGGAGCAGGAATGGGAAAACTTTTTCAGATTGGGGACCACATTTCCATCTGGGCAACCTTCTTGGGGTCACATACCAGTGGTGGGCAGGGACAGAGGCAAAAGTGAACAGCGCAACAAATGCAAACATGGTTTATTCTGCACATATTTTTCAGTAGAGGGGGTACAGAACATTTTACCCAAAGTGTGTCTCTCGTTGCCCATCTCATTGTTTCAGCAAGCAGCAGCCAGTCATGGTTCCCAGTATCTCAGGGCAGCCTCCTCCATCCAGCACCAAGATGGTTCTGCCTATTTCCTCCTCATTCTTCCCAGAACATCTTTAGATGTCAAAAGGGAAATTTTCCCCTGTGACATCATGCCTCCCCAGAACCTTGGCAACCTCTCAACCCCCTAGTCTCTCTCCACTCCTTGGAGGGTGGAGAGGATAGCTTTTCGCATTGGCAATTGCTTTTAATGGCTCCTCATTGTTCCTTTATGGCTCTGCACTTAGCTAGCCTGGCCAGGCTGGTTTGCATAAGCTAACCCAGGAATTTTCTGTCTGGCACAGTTTTGCAGCTTGTATTAATATCTAAATGCTACTGTTTATCAAATTCTACCATTTGCTAACAGACACTAGTGCAATAGATCTATGACAGTAGATTAGGTTGGGAGACAGTGACTGGTATAAGGTAATACAGTGATCTTCATGGCTGAATGGGGATTTGAACCCTCGACTCCCCGGTCCTAATCCCAAACTCTGCATAGCAACACAGGAAGCTGCCTTACGGTGAGCCAGATCAATGGTACCAGCTCAGCACTAACTGGCAATGACTCTCCAGGAGTTTTGGCAATATTCTCTCCTAGTCTTATCTTAAAAAGCATCTTAAAAAGAAGAGACATCCCCTTCCCGACAAAGGTCCGTATAGTTAAAGCTATGGTTTTCCCAGTAGTGATGTATGGAAGTGAGAGCTGGACCATAAAGAAGGCTGATTGCCGAAGAATTGATGCTTTTGAATTATGGTGCTGGAGGAGACTCTTGAGAGTCCCATGGACTGCAAGAAGATCAAACCTATCCATTCTGAAGGAAATCAGTCCTGAGTGCTCACTGGAAGGACAGATCCTGAAGCTGAGGCTCTAATACTTTGGCCACCTCATGAGAAGAGAAGACTCCCTGGAAAAGACCCTGATGTTGGGAAAGATTGAGGGCACTAGGAGAAGGGGACGACAGAGGACGAGATGGTTTGACAGTGTTCTCGAAGCTACGAACATGAGTTTGACCAAACTGCGGGAGGCAGTGGAAGACAGGAGTGCCTGGCGTGCTATGGTGCTATGGGGTCACGAAGAGTTGGACACGACTAAACGACTAAACAACAACAACAACAAAGTCTTATCTAGAGATGCAGGGGATTGGACCTGGGACCACTGAACTACCCCCCTTCCACTGCACCACACTGGCACTTCTAAGCGTACAAATAATCTGCTTAGTATAGGGCAGAGAGATGTAATGGCATAAATTTGGAAAGCTGGTGATGCTTGACTGTGTTCTGTGCCACTGAAGTGACTGGAACTTGTCCTATGACTAAAGTGCTTTGCTGGACAAGAGCTGAAAGTTGGAAGGTTCCAGTGAGAATCTGGAGCTACAGCTCTAAGGTTCATGGTGGAGCATTGGTTGTTGTTGTTTTTGGACAAGAACAAAAGCCAGGTTACACCATGTGTTCTCCAAATAAAGCATGAGAGTGAACACTGCAGTTGAACAGAGAGGGTTCCTACGAAGGAATGTACAAATACAGATGTTTGGCTCTACAGAAACTTGATTTGGCCTTGTAGTGAAATATGGTGTTAATCAAGAGTGTCTTATAAATTGAGATGAGTGCTGCAGCTGCCTTGTGGGTCTGCCAAATGGTGGCCAGACATTAAAGAGGTCTTAACCAATTAGCAGAGTCCCCTGTCTGATGGGTGTGGCTGGACTTTGGCCCTCAACAGCCTTAGCCAAGATTCAAGAGGAAACCCTTGTGGTTCAAAGGCATAATTCCTATCAAGGGAGCCAGGAAAGATTCTCCCTTTGGCTGAACCTGTAGGAAATGTGCTAAGCTTGTCTCAGCTGCAAACTGTTTCCTGCATATCTGTGGCATTTGTTAGTGTTCTCCATAAGGATCAGTGCAGAAATTTGCACGTAAATGTGTGCAGTGTATGGAAATGTACTTAGCGGAACCTTCTTCTGGAGGGATGAGTGTTTGTTTCTAGTAAACTACTGTTGCTAAAGTGTTTAAGAGATACTCTTCCCATATTTCCAGTTCAAAAGACATAGAGGATGCACCAGACAGCAAAGTTCCCCCCTGGGAATGTTGGTTTTTGTAGTCATCTACTAATGGGAGGTAGGGGAAAAAACCCCTCTAGGTTTTGTGATGCACAGGGAGTTCCAATACATGCAAAAGAGCTTCCTCACTGTTTTCATAGACTAAAGAACTGTTTGTATTATGCTGACATTTATCCAGCTCTGGTCAGTAGAGGAGCCCAAACACGTAGGAATCCGTGAGCCACTGCATGCCATATTAGGTTCTTTTCTAACAGTACGTCATTCTTCTTGATCAAACCTTTGTAGATGAGGGATGAGATAAAATGACTGTTGAGTTGGGATTTAAGCTATACTTTCGAGGTTCAAATTTAGTACCATTGCCTAGACTGAGTGGCTCTGAGCTGTATCGCCATAATTTATATTGTAATGGCTTAAGAAACTTGGTGGTGATGGTGAAGCTTTGGCAGTGAATGGTTGAGCTGTCCTGATGTCATAGAAGGGTCTCTGGCTGCCATTGGCTAAACTGCTCAAACTTTGCAGGCCAGGCTCTGGAAAGGAATTGGGAGATGTTGAAGCAGTTTTAGCAGGGATGGAGAACTCAAAGTCTGGGGACTCAAAGTCATCTCACATATTGTGGTCATTAATATTGCACATTTGGAAGCAATAGGATGAATAAAAATGATTATTCTTGAAATAAAAAATTGTCCAGTCCAAAAATATGGTTCAAAAGCTTTACTAACAGAACTTGCTCCAAAACAAACATAAAACCTTGCTACAATATGTCCTTGAACTCTGATAATACTTCTTGGTTCATATAGAGCAGGCATCCCCAAACTTCGGCCCTACAGGTGTTTTGGACTACAATTCCCATCATCCCTGACCACTGGTTCTGTTAGCTAGGGATCATGGGAGTTGTAGGCCAAAACATCGGGAGGGCCGCAGTTTGGGGATGCCTGATATAGAGTATGTTTGGAAACGATTCTCCTGTGCAAGGGTAAAAGTCACTTTCATTGCTGTGCCCACTTTTGCATTTCACTTTGTCCGGTACTGGTGCATGGGCCTTGAAGAGAATGTGGCCCTCAGATTGACAATTTTTCCCAATTCCTGCTTAAACTTTTGTATTCACAGAAGCTTTTCCTGTAGTGTGACCCACCCACAGTGTCTGTACAATTGAAGATGCTTTGCTATTCTTCTGGTGTGTTTTGTATGTGCTTTCGAGCCTTACAATGTACACTGGTATTATATTTGTTGAGCAGGATAGAAATTCCAGTAAAAAAACCAACAGACAAATGGAGAGGCCAGAGGGGAGACCTCCCCCCCAAAAAAAACACCATGAAAAGAATGAGGAGAGGAGAGATCTGGATTTAGCCAAGAATGCACAGGCAAGGAAGAATGGTGTTCACATATTGGTCTGAATATTTTGATAGAGTCACCTAGTCTAACACAATGTCATGTACCAATTGGGATAACATTTATTTCCTGAGAGCTGCGAAGTCATGGGCGTGAGTATGCTTTGGATCTTAATTTGTGCCAGAGATCACAGCCCTGCCCAGGGTCCCTTTTCCACAGAGGTGCTGATTCTAATGCTGGAATCCGTAATATATAAATGAAGACCTAACTATGCTAAGTTCCTCTGAGTTACACACAAAGGGTTGGATCCAAATATGCCTTGCCTGAGCATTTATGTATAC
Organism: Zootoca vivipara; assembly: GCF_963506605.1. Classification (NCBI taxonomy): domain Eukaryota; kingdom Metazoa; phylum Chordata; class Lepidosauria; order Squamata; family Lacertidae; genus Zootoca; species Zootoca vivipara. Next base: position 30,791,777 of record NC_083284.1, on the reverse strand, counting down.
AGTACAGAAGGTGCCCTCTCACCCCAGGTTTCTCCACCCACTGCAGTAATCTCACATTCTGGGAGCTTCTCCTGTCCCTCAGCAGCAGATTTCCAGAAGGCCCACAGGGGTCCTGCGGGAAAAATGGAACATAAAAGCCCTTTGCTGCTCATGCTCCTCAAGATCTAAGCCGAAGCACATTATCCCAACCACCAAATAACCATTTGTATGTAATCATACACTAGGAATTGAGCTATAACAGTCGAGCACCAGGCTGCTTTCTTTAGAACCTCAGCACTGCGTATGCTCCATTTTTTGAAGTACTCATTTACTGATGCTGCAAATCTTTCCAAAGGGCTGTAAATCTATGTTGGCAGATGTTTTGACAGAGAACAACTTGAAGAAAAACGTTCCAATAGTTGATCCCAAGTCAGATTTTACTAATGAGATAGAGCTGTTTTATCTTTTATAACAACTTCGTATTTCTGGTTGTTGTTGCTGTTGTTTTAAACCTATTTAAAGATTCCGAGGATTTGCAAAAATTTATACATTGCCCAAAGACACCCCCCTCCTTAAACCAACAACTCCAAACCTTTCCTCTTGCTTACCTCCTTCCTGTTCAACTTCTGCTTGTCATAGGCATTAAAAATTGAATATGGTACATGCATTACTGGGTGATTCTCCACAACATATGCTTTGCTAATTATACTAATTTGGCTTAGGAAGTCATTAATACTTTATTAGCAAGAAGATTGTGGTTGACCCAGTTGTTTTTGAAAAAGTAGCTTGAACAGAATCGTCCGCTACAGACAAGCCTCTTGGGGAAATTAGTGCACAATCCTATTATATATGTTTAACTTTTACTACTCTTTTTAAAAAATATATTAATTGGGCCTGTATTTCATTCAAAGGCCTGTATTTCTACTATTGGGCCTGTATTTCTACTATAAAGGGATAATGAGTAAAGATGAGCTTTGTCTGGTAGACATGTACTATTATCATAGCTGCCAAGTTATCCCTTTTTTACAGGGATTTTCCCTTATGCTGAATAGGCTTCCTCGCGAGAAAAGCGAAAACTTGGCAGCTATGACTATTATAATGAGCACTTCATATGATTTGCAATATCAGTGATCAGTCAAGATCTTTTATCTGTTAAGATGACAATAGACAATAGAGTAGAGGAGACCTGATTCTCTACTGAATATTTTGCCCATTCCATATTTGTTGGTTTGATGTTATAGATTATCACAGAATGACTTTGAACATAATAGCTAAGGGTTAAGAAGATTGGCCCTAGACTGTTACAGAACAGCATAGGTGGTTACAGGTAGGTAGCCGTGTTGGTCTGACGTAGTCAAAAAATACCGTAAATAAAAAAAATCCTTCCAGTAGCACCTTAGAGACCAACTAATTGTAGAGGGTTCTTAATTCTAAGACCTTTGGGTATAATGTCCAGGTTCTTGCATTTAGTCAGAAAGAAGTGTGCACGAAAGGTCATACCTATGACAAACTTAGTTGGTCTCTAAGGTGCTACTGGAAGCATAGGTGGTGTGATAGAAAACTGAAAAAATAGTTTAGCTGAAAAAAGGGGGGAAACTGCCATGTGATGGAACAGTTTTTACCAACTGGTGCCCTCCAGATGTTTTGGACTAGAGCTCTCATAAATTCCAGCCAGCATGTGATTGCAGTTGTCACTGAAAACATCTGGGGGTCACCAGGTTGGCACAAAGCTGCCAAGTTATCTATTTTTAAAGGGATTTTCCCTTATGCTGAATAGGCTTCCTCGCGAGAAAAGGGAAAACTTGGCAGCTATGGGTTGGCAAAGGCTTCACTGGAGGAAACATATTGATGGTGAGAGCAGGAAGATCTGGAGCTCAAACTGGGCATTCTTCAGAGAAGAAGGTTGGTCTGAGGAGCCTTACTGAGGAGAGGAGGCAAATTTATGAACTATGGAGGTAATTTCCCAAAAGGCATTCCAGACAAGGGTGTGTGAACATGATGACAAAGTTGCAGTTCAGTGAAAAAGATGAGGAACCAGGGAAAGCCTAGCAAGGTGAAACAGGGTGGTGGCGGCAGCAGGGGAAGCAAGGAGTGGAGTCATGAGCTAAGACAGAACCAAGTAAATAACCCCAAGGGAGGACTTTTAAAATCCCAGGTTGCTATGAACAAGGTCAAAAAAGCTCTGCAACCTTGGGGACAAAGGATCTGGGCAATCCTTGAGCTTGTCTAACCAAGCACTGGGAAGCTTCCCAACACAAACAGCCTAAAGCTTTTTTGCAAAAGCTTTTTATAGATTTTCTGTCTGCTGTCTCCCAGACCTTTTCATCTTATGACCATCCCCCAAAGCCTTCCTTCCAGAAGGCTCACTGTTGTTAAATATCGATGCTGCCCTTTGTCCCAAAGCTCTGGAGTTTCCGAGGGCTTCTGTACAACCTGGAGTCTTAAAAATCCATTCTTTGCGGCTGCTTGGATAATTCTGTCTTAGCTGCAATTAGTGTCCAATTTGAATTTAAACAAAACCCACAAAATTCTTTTATAAAAGTTTTCTTGTTTCTTTAGCTAAGGCTATATGACTTTTAATGGTGGCACGCTGTGATTGTAAGCCACCTTGAGTTACCCATTGATCAGGCAGGATATAAATGGATTAGGCAGACGTTCTATCATCTGTCTACCTTATAACTAAAAACTAAACTAAAAAGGTCAAGTAGTCTATACCAGGAGCACAGAGACTTCAGCCTTGCGGGATATACTTTTTTTTTTTTACAATAACCCCAAGATTCACCAACTGAGCTAGGTGAAAAGCTTGCACATGCTCACCACACTCACACACATTTATAATAAACCCAGGAACCAGTACCAAAACTGAACAGAGCTCAGACTCCTTCCACAAAGCAATCCATTGATGGATTCCCTACACCTCACTTTCTTCATTTCAGTAACTTACTGTAGGTTGTTTTGGAGGGGCATATCATTTTCTTGTTGCCATTGTTAAATAGTTGAGAGCCAGAAAACCTTGCTGATCTACTTCAAATTACCTAGAGATCTACCAGTAGATCCTGATCTGCATTCTGCTCAGCTTTGGTTTAGTCTACTCCAACTTAAAATTCAATATGCTGCCCAAAACAGCTTAGCAAACGTCTTTGCGTTTGCACTTTCCAGGAGCAGGAACAAAGCGCCAATAGGATTTATGTGTCTTTTCCCAGTTTCCCATCAGCTGCAAACGCTCTAGATACCATGTCATATATTCTGGCTGAAATATGAATTTAAACAAACAGAGTCCACATGCTAAGGAAACAGACTTCCACAGATGATTGTGACTTCAGGGGCTGCCTTTTGTGTTCAAAAAAAGCTGCTCCACTTCAAACGCTGTTTAGCTTCACATGTGCACAGTGCAAGGCAGTAAAGGCCTGTCATGCGTTCCACTCTGCCTTAACATTAAGCAGAGATATTATGCAGTTCATAGGGTAATAAAAATTAAAGATGGAAATGACCTATTAGATCATCTAGTTCTTCAGGCTGCCAATGTAAGGCCATTCCCTGTGGAGTATTCTTAATGACCATGTCCAGTGGGCATTTCAATCACTGAGTCATAGAGGCTATGTATAACATCTGCAAGGGCACAACCTCTGGCTTTATAACCTGGCTTTATGCTCACAGTTTACCTTCACAAGGATTATAGGAGAGACATTTCAGGATCAAGGTCTCCTGTCAGGACCTTCTCTTCTGCTTCTCTACAGTCCCAGGAATAGAATTTGCAGACAAACAGAGATTGTTGGGGATCTGTATACCTGAGAGCCAAATATATGGACTGGAACCTCAGTTTACATCCTTTGCAGGTCCTGTCCCTCTATTTTTGCATATGATCAGGATACCTCAAAGCACACAGTTAAAGCACCTGCAAAAGGATATGGTGTGACAGATTCCACTGCAAAGAATTTATGAAACTAGACTTACCATTGTCACAAATAACAAAGTATTAGAGATGTACCTTTAAATTTCCTTCTCATTCCCATAGAAATTGCATTAAATGTAATGTCTAGGTTTTCTAATTTTTTGATTGACAACACAGCATGAGCCACAACGGATATATCTTGGCTTCCGTACTCCAGGTAAGGGAGGAGCTTCCTTGGGCTCATCACTGGTTGACTTTAGAAGAAGCAGTGTTGATAATGAGCCCATATATTTTTTTGTAAATCATCATCATCAATTTTAATCCTGCACTTCATCCTTATAGTGTCTAGAACAGTCATACATCTTAATAAATAACACAACATAATTTGAAACATTACAAGCATTTAAAACTATTAAAGACACATACAGAAATTTGCAGTGCACTGAACATACTCCCTCCCCCACTTCAAGTGTCTAAATGCCTGGATGCTTTCAGACTACGGTATGTCTAAATGAAGGTTATGGAGGGGGCAAATGCTTCTCATATATCCATGCTAAGGTAAAGGTAAAGGGGCCCCTGACCATCAGGCCCAGTCATGTCCGACTCTGGGGTTGCAGCTCTCATCTCGCTCTATAGGCCGAGGGAGCCGCGGTTGTCCGCAGACAGCTTCCGGGTCATGTGGCCAGCATGACAAAGCTGCTTCTGGCGAACTTGTCCAAGGTTGTTTTAATCATGTGTCCAGAACATGGATATGAATTTGGCCCATATTTGTAATTTTTTATTTGCCCAATTCTGTTCCAGTTATTTCTTATCATCACATGACCACAAACCGATGGGAATATGCCCCATTTTTGAGTGGTTTCAAGTCGGTAAGGCTGGTCTGTGTGCTTCGGGTGCACTCTGCTTCTTATGGATGATGTAGTACTTCAAATATAACACTTCTACAACTTAAAATATATATCCAACTGATAATCAGCTGGTTTACAGAGAACATATTAACAATGGAATAGAACACTCTTTTGCCTCTTCTAATTAATGAACTTTCTGCAGCGGATGTATTTCATGAATGGAAAAAAGGGACTAAATTATCCCTTTGAGAGTAATGTTTTGTCTCAAAAGTCTGCCCTGTAGATTCTGGCCGATGTTGTATTAGTATTTATTCTCAAAGATTATGACATCTTCAAGCTGCCAAATATGTATTTTGTTGGATTTTCCCCATGTTAGTCATTTTTATCTGTCATTCACACACTTTAGATTTCCAGAATAACCACAAGAGAAGATAATGATGTAATTGTGAAATACTTGGCTTGAAATTTTTACTTTTGCTTCATCTCCCATTAAATTGAATAAAAGATAACAAAAAAATAAAAGGGCTTGGTAATAAGATATGGATGCCTTCTTACTCCACCTCACCTAATAGCTATGCAGAGGCCTACTGAAAATAAAGTAACCAGCCCAACCCACCTTCTAGTTAAGCTAAAGACTATCTAGGATTCAAGTTGACTAGAAGACAACCTCAAATGTTTCAGTTTTATTGGCCTTCAGATCAAACTAACAACCAGTCAGTCTTGTAACACACCACATACATTGGCTTGATAGCATCATGCTACATATGCACCAACCAATTTGGGTTGTGAGGCTGTTTCCTCAAAATCACATCCATCTGCCCCACACCTGACATCATATGTGACAATTGGAAACCTTAAAGTGCATTCCCAATATTTCCTTGGCAAAGAAGGTTTTCTCCATAGTGCAGCTGACCCCAGGCACTGACTACAAGCCAGTTGGGGCTGGCTGTGCTACAGCAATTCCCCACAGTGTGTAGTGCAGACTATGGAACAATTCCATCCCTCCACCATCTCATATTTGCTTTGTTTTGTGCCCAACATTACACTTCATAACATTAATATTAGTTCTCAGTGGAAAAGAATAGGGCATTTCTGCCTGCTTACAGGGAAATGTGTCTGTTTTTAAATAAGTACAGTGCAGTGTACAACTTGGTGCAAACCTCATGTCCATTATGCCTATTTCTGTTTTCAATATGTGAGCAATAGAGAAACCCTACAGGACAGCTGCATGTGACAATTCTTTAGAGTGTGAATCTATCTATTTTCAAGAGCCTTCAAATCGTAGAATGTTAGAAACCCCAAACCCATTGAAATCAATTGGATTTAAGCATTTAGTCATGCATGCAAATCATGCTGATTGAAATGAAACATGGACATAGCTACTTACCATTTCCTAGGTTTTATCCATGGCTTTAGCAGACAAACCTCTTTGGGTAGGAACACCCATTAGGTGTTAAAAAAAATCCAGAGTAGCACATTTGCTGTTCAGTTTACTTGTCCCCATGACACAACGATGTACTGAGGTGCATTTTCTTGCCCATGGCAAGAAAATATACTGAATTTGTTAAAGGCACAGCAATCTCAGAATTGCACATATGCATCCTTGTAAACACTGCCTGGATCTTCTAAGGATCATACACGAGATTTATGATTTGCTGTATGAGTCACTCACTCCATAGCTGCCAAGTTTTCCCTTTTCTCGCGAGGAAGCCTATTCAGCATAAGGGAAAATCCCTTAAAAAAAGGGATAACTTGGCAGCTATGCACTCACTCACACTACATATGGGGCTGAAATGAATTCCTTGGACCTGGGAGAGTGAGAGTTTAAACATATATTCAGATTTGACAACTGGGCCTCATCTCCACAATGAGCCAACAGTTATTAGAAATTCTTTTTCTTAACATGTCAGGCAAAACATTTCATCTCTTGACATATCTACTGAATCTAATTCAGCGCTGGCTGTTCCATGTGGTGGTGGTGGTGGGAATTTTATGATGCTCTTCCCTCACTGAAGACTAGGTTCCCAGGGTAACACCAGGCATCCAAGACCTAAAATAGTCAAATGGTCTGGGCACATTGGGGCCTCTCCAAGGTGATGTGGGGGTGAAGATACCAGTATAGAACCATGTGTGTTTTACTTTCATGACCTGTAACCTTTCCTGATGTATGTGAAGATGTTTTATGACTCTTTCTTTGCTGTGTTTGAACTACAGTGGTACCTCGGGTTACAAACGCTTCAGGTTACAGACTCTGCTAACTCAGAAATAGTACCTTGGTTTAAGAACTTTGCTTCAGGATGAGAACAGAAGTCGTGCTCTGGTGGCACAGCGACAGCAAGAGGCCCCATTAGCCAAAGTGGTGCTTCAGGTTAAGAATAGTTTCCAGTTAAGAACGGACCTCCGGAATGAATTAAGTTCTTAACCACTGTACTACCGGTATACAGTATAAGCTTTTGTTCTGAAGTGCCCCGGGGCAGACCTTCTCAACTGGCACATTGAGTTGAGTGAGCTCTATCCTATTGCAATAGCTGTAATAAATGCTAGGTCCCTGAGTCTGGATACAGGAATTGAAAATAGTTTCCTTGCTTCTGTGGTTTATTCAAAAAGTGGTTGTTTCTCACCTGGGTTATGAACAAGGTGTTGTAGAGGTGAATTCTTACCACAACATCTAGGAACAGGCACCCTTTTAACTATGACTATGAAACCACTGTATCACATCTGGAGAAAGTATGGGAAAATGTAAGTGCTGCTGACCTCTCAACTCCAAGTGTGTCTTCCAATGCATCAATAGGAAATAAGAACAGGGAAACACAGAACATCTTTCCATTTCACCATCAAGTAGAAGCAGACTTTTAAGGGTGAATGATAAGGATTCTAGCAATGTTGTATCAGCACAGGATGTTGGTGGCAACTGACTTGTTCATTGTTGTGACAGCTATCTGTCCCACCTCCCATCTTATATATTCTTATTCACTCAGAGCAACAGGACATCAGGAGTGGGAGTTTGTCTCTACTGATTCCTGAATCTCAACTGACATTAAATTATTCTCTTCTTTATGATTGCACATTATACCCAATTGCCTAACAGTTTCAAGTTGTTTTACCACTGGAAAGGAGCATTTGAAGTTTTAGGTTTCAAAAATGGCATGAATCAAAAAATAAAGTATCAATGGCATGACAACCAAAATGTCACATCTTGCCCCACCCCCAAATCTGCTCCAGATATGACACATTGCCCCCCCCCCCCCAGTTATAGAAAATCTGTTGGGATTATGTGCAAAAACTCATCCAAGTTTCCTTCATTTACGAGACAGCTGATGTACAGCTGTGACTAGGGGTGCAATCATTCCTAATGCATGAAAGATGCACTTTCAACTTTATATCCAGCTCTCTGTATTTTGAACAGAGAAAGTTTGTGTTTATTGAGCATTTCCTGTAATGTTGTGTAGCAGACTATACCAATTTTTCTTTTGCAAGTCATTAATGTACATTATCACTGATGTAAAGAGTGGTTCAGACAGTCTTGACAACAGATTCATTAGCTTTGCTCTTTGTATCTAAAGCAGTCAAATAACTTGTTTCTTCAATGAATGGATTTCCCATTTCATTCATAGCATGACAAAACACCTGAACCTTTGTACCAAATGATCAATTTGTGGAAGGTGATGATTGATGGTGTTTCAGATCCTTATTAAGAGAGGTGTGGGTTACATACTCCTTAAACTCTTTCACAGTGCTATCAGCTTCAACAGTGAAATTCTTCAGAGCTATAGGCAGCAGCCCCTGATGAACCAGTTGTTTTGTTCATGTACCTGTTCCAGGACCATTACCCCAAAAAATGTGGTTTTATTCTCTGAGCAGTAAATTGTTTTTGTTTTTTGTGGAGATCAGGTCGAACTATTTCAGAGTAATCAAATCATGTATGTGGAATGGTAGCCATTGAGTGTAGTGGAGAGCCAGTGTGGTGTTAGAGTGTCAGTCCAGAAAATGGGAGACCAGGGTTCAACACTCCACTTGGCCATGAAGCACACTGGATAACTTTAGGCCGGTCACTTCTTCTCAGCCTACCTTACCTCACAGGGTATTTGTGGGGATTAAATGAGGAGGGGGAGCACGGTGTAGGCCACCTTGAGCTTGTTGAAGAAAATGCAATAAATAAATTAATAATAATAATAATAATAATAATAATAATAATATGGTTGAGTATGTGGAACCATGGAGCTAAGATGAAAGGTCTTTGCACTGTCACAAACTTGTAGAGCAGTAGTTGCAATTGAGAAACAAAGTTCTAGCACAGAAATAGAGACAGTGTCTTTGCATTTATCAATTATGTGATGTCACTCATTTCTTAATGCAATATTGATCAAACTACATTACCAGCATTTATTATGTTGATGAAGTTAGTATCTATTATTTGATGTGCTTAACACGTAATAGAAAAAATAACTGCCACTAGAAGTCAAGCCCTATTCAGGCATCATTTCCCAATATATTCAGAGAATATATGAAGGGGGCCACATATACTAGCCTCCCCACTAATGGCCCTAACTCTGTCAGTTTCACCCCCAACTTTATAATTTCCGCATTATATTTGAGCTTTCACACAATGTAAAAGCCACTTCCAGACAGACTTTTTTCTGGAGGCTGATAACACAGGAATGACAGTAAACATTTGTTATAGTCCTATTAAATTTCTGAAAGTGGTTTTTATGTCACGTGAAAGCTGAAATATAATGCAGAAAGTAACAGTTAGGGAAATGTTGGGGAAACGGAATAAACTGTCACATGACTGCGGCCTAGGTTGCACCATTGTTTTGGGGTTCTTTTTTCTGAGAAAATTTTAAGACATTCTTGGAGCTAGAGCAGATAGATAGTGTTTATAGGTCTTGGAACTCTGTATTTTGAGAAATGGGTTGGGACTGTGTCAGACAGGAGGTTCTTGGGAAATTCTGCATTCCTTCCACCCTAGATGCAATGACACAATTCCTGTAGGATGATAATAGAATTGCCAGCAGTAAATCTAAGCACACTATGATGAGTGGAAGGCGCAGAACCTTTCAGCAGGTCCTGCCTGCTATAAATAGAATTGTTGCTATTTTATTTCAGCCACCATCCTTCCATTGCTCTTGTCTTACTACTGATTCCTACCTGTCTGCTGTTGGGCCTGGCGATCTGTTTAGCATTATTGGCCAGTTTTGTATGAGTATGGTTGGGGTGGAGGCTGACAAGCTGATAACTGGCATTTCCTTTTTGGGCCCTGTGTGCAAAGATTTGCTTCTGGCAAAGAGAGTCGCACTGTGGGTGGGAAGGGACGGTGGCTCTTCCATGCACTGCATTCCCTTCATGAAATCCATTTCCACATGGAATCCATTACCGCACAACAATTACCACATAATGGGGGGAAATGGTCATCTGGATATACTTGCAGAGAGTCTGTGATTCTTCTTCTGGAGTTTATGGTAAAATATGCAACTCAGTGTCTTCTGGCTCTAGGTTTTGTGCATAGTTTGGATCTTGCCCAAACCCACATGCATTTCTTGAATCTTGAGACTATATATGCATTCTCAATGAGGAGCAGCACCCCTCTTGATTCTTTTGCCCCAAGCTTTGCTGCCTCTCCAACCCTGCAAAAGTACTGCAGTTTCCTTCTTGCTCTTCCAAGACACCGATGCTGCTAGGTTGACATGGCCAAACACTCTCTTTATATTTCATGCTACATGCAATTTATTCTTTGAGGGCACGTGTAGCTCTGGTTATAAAAAGAATAACCACAAGAAACATCTTTAAAATGCTGTGCTGTTGTACGACTTTGAAAAGGCATATGGGTCTTGCTGTGAATCCTTCACTTGCCACTTCACAATACCAGTCCTCCTTCACCCATTTTTATTTGTGTATTTATTAAAATATTTATAACCAGCCCTTCATCTACATAGATACCAGGAATGGGCCAAAGAACAGAAATAAAAACCAACCAACAAACCAACAATACATACAGTGGTACCTTGGTTCTTGAACTTAATCTGTTCCGGGAGTCTGTTCGACTCCTGAAACTGTTCGAAAACCAAGGCATGGTTTCTGATTGGCTGCAGGAGCTTCCTACACTCAATTGGAAGCCATGGAACCAGCGTTGGACATTCAAAAAATGTTCACAAACTGGAACACTCACTTCTGGGGTTGCAGCGATCGGGAGCTGATTTGTTCACGAGCCAAGCTGTTCGACTACCAAGATACCACTGTGCTAAAGTATGCCACCAAACCAAAAAGAACAGATGCAAACAGCAGAGGAGGTTAAGCAGAACAGCCCTCCTGATCCATGCTTGGGTCCTGATCTGTTCCCCGCCCCAATCAGGTCGACCCACCTCGGGCCAGCCCAGTGACCATCCATCCTGCCTTGGATACATTCCCAAACTGTATTTTTGTCATTTGTTTGGGAGGGCACAGGGGAAGAAGAAGATGCAGCATCTCCCCCCCCCTTCCATGACTGAGAATAGGTGGGTTCAATCCTGAAGGGTGCTGGTCCTTTGAGAGTGGCTTCCTGTCTGCAAGTAAGCTGCTCATAAAGAAGGAGGAACCAGCACAACACAGTTTGAACCGTCATTCTAGCCAGGTGGTAAGCAGAGGAAGTCGGCTTACTTGCATGCTAAATTTTTGTAGGTGAAATCAAGAGACTCGAAGCATGATGCCCTCTTGCAAATACCACTTTTTGAGCCTGACAATTTAATTCAATAACACGTATTTCAGCTTTATCACCGGAATTTTTTAGCGGTGCACATAAAGATGACCAAAAAAAGCATATACAGTGGGAAAAATAAAATACATAGTAAAAACCAGAAACATCCTTAAAATGCCTGCTGAAATAGTGTTTGTCAAGTATCTGAAGGTCAAATTTTTTTTGGGGGGGGGGGAAATCTGTCTGATCTTAGCTAGGAGGGAGTTCGACAGAATCAGCTCCACAATGCTAAATATATGGCTTCTGATGAATGACAGTATCTAATTTGCAAGACTTCTGGTAAAAAATATATACTTTTTAAAAAATGTCTTGAAAGTGGATATTTGTTTCTCTTTGCCATGCACAGTTTCCAGGGTAGGGGTGGGGATTTGATGCAGTTCACATTTAAAGGTGAACCTACATAATTTGCACTTTCTGAAACAAAGGCAAACCAAAACATACCCATCCTTTGAAATTCACACTTCTCCAGATTTTGCAGTGCCAAGTAATGTGTACACAAATATACTAGGATAAAATGTGCACAATAAGGCATGTATTAGTGAAAATAACATACAGAAATGGTTTATAAATAATTTGCTTTGCAAACGTGTGTATATAAGTCTGGAGCATTTTGTTGTTTCCTTAAACAAAGGATGAAATTAAAAACATAGGATTCAACAGATTTACAGTGTCCTAGGACCCTCCATGGTGACCTCTACATATATAAAAATGGAGGGGGGGGGAAGCCATGGCTCAAGGACAGACCATATGTTTGCATGCAGACGGTCCCTGGCTTGAGCCATCTTATATCCAGGTAGGGCTGTAAATATATCCTGTCTGAAACGCTAGCGAACTGCTGCTAGTTAGTGTAAACAGTGCTAAGCTAGACGGGCTATAAGGCAGCTTCCTAGGTTTCAGGTAGAGTCCAAACCTGATAAGGTTGCCATCCCCTTCTCAAGGCTCTGAATGCATGGAGGGAAACCGCAACAAAACTAATTTGTAACAATGAATAATAAATGGTGAGCAAATAACAAATTGCATTCACGCAGCAAAACTTTGACATGCTTCTTCTATGGAAAAATGCTTAAAGACGTTAGCGACATTTTTTGGATAATTGTCGCATATTTCTATGCAAATAGAACAGGTCAAAAAATTATCGGTGTAGCACAGAGAAGCTACTTTAGTCATTTGGATTACTTAAAAATCAATACAACATCTGGCTTTCAGAAGCCGCAGTTATTGTGGTTTGGTAATGAATGCTTCACTGCTCCTTTGTGTGTATATGATTCTCATTCAGAAGTACAGTAGAAAATGAAGCTCTGAATTCTCAACTGGCAGTTTCCCCTGCAAGAGCCACAGCTAGTGCTCCAACTTGTTGACTTATGCAGGATGTCAGGATGACCTGCCAGGTACACTTTAGCTAGAGGCATATTTTCTATAGCAGACAAGAATATGTTGCTGGCTGTTGTATTAACATTTGGATTGTCTTTCAAGAATAATGTAGTTATTTTCCAAACAGTAATTAAGCCAATAGCAACGTCTTCCCCAAATGTCGAGGAGACTGCTTGCTTCAGTTGCTTTAGTTTTAAGGAACATCTTGTTTGTCCAAATGAAGATAACCATGGGGCTATTAGTTAGCATTTTGTGATATCTTTTCCCCAGCTGTGCTCACTTGTGATTGGATTAAAGCTCTGGAGAAATAAATAATTGAAGTGTTGAATGATGAAAGGAGATTTTAGGAGATCTCCAATATTATTGGAAGCTTTAAAGGAGTAGGCTGAATAATACAGCATAAGTCAGGCATCCCCAAACTCCAGCCCTCCAGATGTTTTGGCCTACAACTCCCATGATCCCTAGCTAACAGGACCAGTGGTTGGGGAAGATGGGAATTGTAGTCCAAAACATCTGGAGGGCCGAAGTTTGGGGATGCCTGGCATAAGTTGTTGGACTTCAACTCCCATCCAGTTGTTGTTTGTCTTTAGTTTTCATCATCGCCAACCATTGAACATGTTGAATGAAGCTGACGGGCGTTGGAGGCCACAACATCTGGAGGGTACCATATTGGCTTGCCGTTAACTAGGCCTTTGGTACCCAGAATTGTGTGGTTTCTCTGGCTTATTTGTGCACATGTACACGTACACACACAGAGAGAGAAATTCTGTATCAATAAAAGATGACATGTGACAGTTTTGTAACAAATGATCATAGTTAAATGTGCTAATCCAGAGCCCTACCTTAAATTTGATGATACCACAAAGGGATTTAGTCAGATCACTGACACGAAGTTCAGACATGTTGACTCTTTGCCATCCTGTTAATCCCAAATAGTCTATGGCTGGATTGTACACTGTAAAATTGTATTTGGTGAGTGATCTTGGATTGCAGCAATAAAGATCGATAGATTGACATGCTGACTATCCTGGCGTACCAAGAGCATTATGTATATAGATTTCAGTATTCCTTGTTCAAATATCTGCGGAGGATAGTCATGATGAGATTTGAGTTACATTGCTGTGCTATGACCTAGCACTTTACCCCTTTAATAAGCTAGAGGGACGGGGAATAAAATGGATACATGTGGGATGGAAGAAACTAATCTGATATGATGGTAGGGAGAAAACACATACAACAGAGAATAAGAAAAGAACGAAATAACGCTAGGACACATGGCTAAAAGTGGAAATAAATGAAAAACAAATCTGTTCAATGAATATAAAGCTGCACTTTCATTGTTGTAATCTTTGTTAATGAAAGCTGTCTCCTTCCTTCTCTTGACGCCTCCAAGTGAAATTTTCTACATCTGGTTTGATATTTCACAGTTTGAATCAACAAAAGATGTTCCATGAAACACTATGTTAGGAACACTTCCAAGAGGAATTCCAGAAACTACATGGTACTAACTAGATGCTTTATTTATTTTAATTATCAGACATGATGTTGGACATTTTAGAAGAGCAATCCTCCCTCTCTCTCCTTGGAGGGTAGAGTGCACAGGCTCTTGCCATGCTGTGTGTACGACAGAACCAAGCCACGACATGGCAGCTTGAATTCTTCTGCTGGCCCAACCCAAGCTTCCTATGCATAAGTTACATGTGTCAGGAAAAGGGGTAATGTGCTATGTATAATATTCATTTTATGCAAAATTGTGTCTAATATAAGTATGTTTGTAAACACTGTTTGGTTGCAAAATTCAGATAATTGCCAAATTCAAAGGATAGCTCATATTGATTTGATAAGGGTGAACTTGGTAGATTTGCCTTTAAATGTGAACTGAATCAAATGAGGAGGAGGGGAAAGGGTGGGGCAAGACTGGCCTATCCAGTTCTGTTCTCCTAGCTCAGTTACTCACTTCTGTCTGTTGCCTTTTCTTTTCTCTCTACCTGATCTATCATTCCTCTCTAGCATTTTGATGCCACCAGTTGGTCAGTTTTCAGAGTTGACCACTCTTGGAATGCCATCCTAGCCAAATCTATCATCCAAGCTCGCTGACTGTTTCCAGCTCAACAACTGTAATAGAGATTTATATTTCATAGGAAGGCATATAAATCTAGAGATTGGCAAATCTCACAACTTTTGGTTTATCATTTTTCTAGTCTTTAATTCAGTTCCCCACATTTCCTCAGAAATTTGTGATATTAAAAAAATCTTCATGATTTGTCAGCATACTTTTTTGTATGCAGTTTTGTCTAATATACATGTTGTGGAAACAACTTTCCCTATAACAATGCATTTCTGTATGTTATTTTCACGAATATATGAAGTTTGTTAAATGTGAATATATGCATTTCTGTTCACTTTGGTTGGAGAAAAGCATCAGAAAATTTGAAGATGTGTGAATTTCAAAGGCTAGTGGATTTTGGGTTCATGTTTTGGTTGAGAAATGCAAATTAGGTTGTTTCTTATTAAAATGAAAAGAAAATTGAATTTCTCCCCCACCCTGACATATTTTTTGTCCACCAGTGTTTCCATAATTATGGAACTATATCCCTTGTGAGATAGGGCAGGTCTCATATCTTCCTAATTTCAAATGCATCCTAATAAAGTACTCATTTCTTCTCTGTGGCCTTCATTGACTTATTGCAACTGATGTTTTCGTGCAGGTTTGAAATTTGGTTTATTATGACTGAAATATTCTAAATGGTTGAATACTGTATTTTTGTGTTTGTGTGTAAATATATATGTGTCTTTTTATCTATATATCGTATATATGATATGTGTGTCCTGCTTACATGCTAAAATAGATTTGTGGAGAATTGTCTTTAAAAGGGGATTATAAATCCATTTAATAAACAAGGAAGTATAAAAAATAAGTTCAAAATGCATTTGATCATTTCTGAAACCTCTGCTTGAAATTGCCCATGGCTAAGGTGCAGACCACCATGCAACCGAATGTTACTTCTACGTGGGGTAAACTGGTCCAATGTAAGGATTTATTGTAACAAGTTCCATACTATGCATGTTTAAGAACCATATGGCAAACACATGGTAAATTGACAAATGGATAGGTGCACTAGAGTTGCTCCAGATTTTGCATACATTCACTACCTGTGTATAGTGCTTAGAGACATTACCAGGTACAGAAATGGGCCAACCTGGAATCTTTTTTCTCAGTGTGAAAGTATTGGACGTTTCCAGCCAAGATTTGGCCTGGGTGTTTGTGATGAAAGCTTTTCTAGCTTCTTTGGCAAAGAACTTTTATTCTTCTGGCTAGACTTAAATAGGATTGGTGCCAGAGCAACCCTGCCCAGTTTATATTTGACACTACAAATGTTATATATTAAATAGTGGAGATTATAATAGTTTTATATTAGCGGTACTCTGTTGGAGGCGATTCTAAATACTTGTGGTCTGAATGCTATACAGGTCAAATCTTTTGGGAACAATCAGTAATGCAGAGTAAACAAGAATATATTCATTGTCTTACTGGAACTTTGCCAGAAGCATTCAAAAGTTTGTGTACACATAAGCAAGAAAGTTGTTCTTTCTCTAAATGAGATCTTGTAGATCACTGTTGGACTCCCAATTCAAGTCCCAAATACCATAACTATTCCCTTATGAGGTAGATGGCGTGGGCCATAGCTGTTTTGAGAGTATGTGCTTGGCCCTAGTAGATGCATTTGTTTTCAAGGTGAGTATAATGGATACTTTAATAAAAGTGTAGTTAAGGTCATGCCATCCAGATGTTGAACTATAACTCCCATCAGCTAATGCACAGGGTTGATAGAAATTATAGTTCAACAGTATTTGGAGGGTACCCTTGTTGTCGACCCCAGATTTAAGATGAAGGGATTCACATCACAGGGTAACCTATGCATGCAGAAGAGGTTCTCCCTATAGCGGCAGTGCTAAGTGTGGTGACGCAGGTGGAGCAGCCTTCTAAACTTCTAAACTCTGAGCACAGGGCACTCTTGCTGTGCCCATATAAGCCCATATAAGCCTCACTCTCCCCCTTAAAGTTTCTTGTAAACTGCCCAGAGGTTTTACTACAATCAAGCAGTCAATAAATTTTGTTAAACAAAATAAATAACTAAAAGGAAAAGCATTCACTCAATACCTACATACTGCATTTATATGCTGCTTTTGTGCCAAGACACTTGCAGTTACTGTAATGATTTACAATTTTAAATACTACCCTTTAAAATACTACCCTTGGTATCATCTTCATTCCTGTTCAGAAGTCAGTTCCAAGGTAAGTGGCTATATGCTTGCAGTCTGAAAACAAACAAACAAAAAGAGACAAAAAAAAAACCCACTGTTGCTTTAATTTAATTAATTTTAAGAAGAGTTTTGAAAACTCAAAAATAAGGAGCTATTGACAACAAGAGACAGGAATTCTAAATCTAACTAAAAAAAATGCTGTCTGGAAAAAATATTCAATAATCTCAGCCCGTGAATTCCTTGATAATCTACTTCTGAACATATTACACGGCAATTGCATATTTGAGATGTTTCCCTAAATGAGACCCATTAGTCATTCATATTCTATTCCACCTCAGGTTGCTTTTCAATTGTTTGTGAATGAGACTAGTGTTTTTACCTGAACAACTCTGCTTCCTTGTCTATTCAAAACAGCTTTTTTTTTTGCATGAAAATGGGCTTCCTAACATCTGTTTCCAATCAGGTTTTCTTTAATTTTCATGTATACCCTCTTGTTCCATCATCTTTGTTAAACTGAAAATAGCTCTAGAGCAGACATTATCCATATCATGTAGAGTTTTATGCAGTTTTTATAAACTCCATCTGGACTTGATCCTACTGCAGAGCCAGCATGTCTGGGGTGCATCCCCCCCCCCAGAACAACTTACTGCACAAACCAACACAGAGAGGCTAATTGCCCTTATGCTTTGCTGGTCCCCTCAACTCCTGTCCTTCAGAGTTCAGCACAACTTGGTTGTATTTTGTATACTGTATATTTATTTGCTACATCCCTTTAAATGACAATGGAATATCCCAACAGCAAGGCACACTATTTTCACTTCATCGTAGGAGACACTTTAAAGGAGTCATGATGCTTAAAAACAAAAACAAAAACAAAAAACAGCCACAAGGCACCTTTCCAGAGCCACAAATTAAAATCACTTAGAATGTCCAAAATGTTAATTAGGCTTCCAAACAAGCTTGAACATATTCTTCTCCCTCTTGTTTAAACATGTTCTTTGTCATGACGTAAGTGTTCCTAAATAGCCTCAGCTCTGATAATGTCATTTTAACAAGCTGTGCAAAAGTTGGATGGTGATAGTTTTCTTTACTTCATTAAAAAAATGTTTTGCATTCAGTCAGTATGGTTGTGTATTGCTGGATTTTGATATGGGCATATAGGTTGTGTTAAACTGATTCCGAAAGCGCTTTGTGTTAGTCTCATAAACCAGGCCTCCTTCTCTCTTAAAATGACAGAATGATGTCTCCTCCAATTTACAATTAATTCCGATTTGCAACTGAAACAAAACTGAAGAGCTTCATATGCCTTAAGTTGTGCCAAGAATTCCTTCCTTCAGTTTTTCCATCAATTAATGAGAAAAGCAATTGCATTCAAAAATTATCAAAGGAGAGAGAAAATATCACTGAAATTCTCATGGGTGGAGTGTAGTACTATGTTAGCTTCAAAGTGGCCAAGGGTTGTTTCTGAGTATCCTTCCCCCTACTTTAAATGAAGTATTTTGTATTTTTAAAGAAATCAGTGTGGATGGTTGTTGTTTTTTTAAAAAAAAGTTAAAAGGAAAGACTTCTCTTAAAACCAAAATCTGTGTCTGCGCCAATCTCAGACACTTAAGTGACAGCCTTCCCAGCTTCTTATACTTGAACTAAAGTTCAGAAGGAGGGAAGCTCTTGCAGTAGCCTAGTCATGCTCTTATTGTAATGATGGGTGCTGGTCTGTACAGGAAAGTGAGGGGCAGGTAGGGGTTGTCAACCTGGGAATGTAGCCCGACCAGGAGAAGGAAAACTCTGATCCTAAGACTCCACTGCCTTCTGGGACATCTTCCAGAGAAGAAAAGGCCAAGGAGTGAACCCTACACCAATCCAGAGTAGAGTCCCTAAGATGGTTGGATGGTGCCTTATAACCTCTTCCTGGCAATTCCTGCAGCCAAGCTGGTGCAAAATACATTGCTCTGCTTTCCTTTGGACCATATCAGCAAGGCCAAGAGGGGGTCTTGTCATGTGGGCAGCCCAGGCTTGGGCCCTGGGGAAGTCACATTGGTGCGGCTAATACAGTGGTTTGCCTTCATGCCCAGAGGCGCATTCAGTTGTCTCTCGAGACAGACAGATGGCAAAAACAACATGTGCACTGGACACACATGTGGATTCAGACATATATCTCACAATATTATTTTCCTTTAAGATACATGGGTGCCTGCTCACAATTATAACTGATCACAAGCTTCTTGAATTCATATTCTAAAAAAACCCTCCACAACCCCATCATTTCAACTCCCAATTCACATTGAATAACATATGCCCAAATTGTGGGCTGATTGGTACAGCCATCTATCAACTAGGTAGACCATCTATCTGGCCGCTTTCCCAAGCTCCCCATATCTATAACAGTCACCAATCATATAGTTACAAACAAAGCAGAGGGGCTTGTCAACTTCCTTGTTTTGCATGCCATTTACAGAAAATAGAGACTGCTATATGAGCTGCCATATGTCCTCAGATAATCTCCAAGAGAGTCTGCAGTGGAATATTCTAGAACATCTGTCCTCCAAAGCCCAACCAGTCATGTGGTCTTTGGCTAACATAAAGATGGAACTTACTGTAGCTTATGGCACTTAATTCTTTTGGGCACTGAATGTGTCTAAGACACCTGCAGAAAATTAAAGCCGTTGCTCCTCTCGTATGCAAAATTCTCATGAGGTAATTACTCTCAGTGTCAAACATAATAAGGTTCCCATTAGGCAGAATACATTGGGGGAAGATTGAATAGAGATTCTGTCAGGAGTTCTTCTACAGATTAATAGAACTGCCTCAAGCGGTAATTGGAGGCTTTTTGTTTTGTTTTGTTTTGTTTCCTTTTCAGGCAGCGCTCCTTGGTAAGGTCTTTTGGGGTTTATGATTATGCTGTTGCAGTTCTCCACAAGAGACAGGCACAAGCCTCTTCCTTGTCACTCTCTTTTGCCAGCTGCTTTGTCTATGCAGATTTGGCTGCAGTCTCTAACAGCTTCCCCTTTTGTTCCTGGGCTGACCGACTCTCTTTCTTTCAATGTGTGCTCCTCATGCCAAGGGTTGGCACGGAAGTCTGCTTCCCTCTGTGTATTGCTAAGATGAAAGTGACAAAGCAGGACTGAGAATCAGTTAAGCATCCCACTTTGTTAAAGTGCTCTTGTCCCCTTCAAGGTACTTCCTCAGTGGTGATGGAGCTGAAAGTTAAACATCTCCCTCCCTTTTCCTTTTTAGTTTGGTCTGACATCTGAGCCACAAATATCTAGTTTCCTTTTTTAAAAAAAAATCCTTCGGCATGTTGTTTATGTCTCTCTGTTACTGAAGTAGCACAAAATGTCTTTTGTGTCCATTTTTGTGCTGGCCTTCAACTCTTGAATGATGATAAGACTCCACAGTAGAAAACATCATTTTATTTCCTTTCTTCATGCTGATAACTGCCCAAGCTATTTTCTTTCTTATATATTTATTCTGTCTGCTTTCTTTCTTTTATGTCCTACCTTTCTTTCATCATTGAGCCCAACAAGATGTCCATGTGATTCCCTGGTGAACTCCCATCCAGCTGCTGCCCCAACCCAGATGTGGGTGACAGGGTGCAAAGATCCACCCCCGCCCCTCCAGGTTGCCCATAATTGTTGACCTTTGTTGGGGGGGGGAGTCCCAAAGTTGTAGACCTTTTCTAGGGTGGGCTGGCAAGGCGCACACAGCAGAGCTGGCCTGGCCTGCCGCCTCAGCGGCAACAGAAGGTGCCTGGGGGGTGGTTTGGCAAGCAGAGCCCAGTGCAACAACAGTTGAGCTCGAGGCTCATTTGAGCAGCGTGCGCTGGGAGGGCCTCTCGATGGCCCTCCAATCCCAGGTGCATAGGAGGGTGGAGCCGGCCAGCTGCCTCAGCGCCTTGCTTGCCTGCAGCAAAAGAGCTGCGGTGCTGCGACGGGCTCTGCTTCATTCAGCAGTGGCTGCCGGCTCTTCCCAATCCTCAGACTCCAAATCTCAGCCCTCGACTCTGGGCCTGGGACCCCTGAGAGCCTGGCACCCAGGTGCCCCACCTCTAGCACCTATTGGTAAGACGGCCCTGGTGCTCAGCTTCAGCACCAGGCCTCATATGACCTCAGACCATACCTGCACCTCCTAATGAATGGCAATGGGTGTGCTGGTGGTTGACATGCAGGTTCTCTTTTCCACTCACCTTATGGCTCATACCCTCTCATCAGTGGTTTATGTGAAATGCTGATGCAAACTGATAGAGTCAAGTGCTACATCAACACAAGAATCTAGGGTGTTTCCAGATAGGGTTATTATATCACAAACAAACTGTTCAGATCTAGGTATTCTCTCTATCTCTCTTTGACAGATTAGTTCCCACATATTCCCATGATTACTCTTCTGCTACTTGCCATCCACATCAGTGGGTGGAGCTTGACAGAACATATATGGAGAGGTGTTTTTGCTGCTGCTGCTGTTGTTCCATTCCCTCAATCACTCCTTGCTCACCCTTCACTATCTTTTTCTGTTCAGGGCATGCAGTCGGATATTTCTTTATCTTTGTGTATTTGTGTACCTTTACTGAAAGAGCAAATGTCACTAGCTATACAATTAGCATGTTTCCGTTCCTCCCGCCTCAAGTGCTGAATATTTGCACAAGAGTGATATTTATCTGGACTAGATAAAGCTTGGACTTGAATGATAAACTGATATTGTGCAAGACCTCCACATTATTTTTATTATTTTAAGAACGATGTATGTTCTTTGCTAAGAGATACCCCCTACACATATGTAACATGTAGAGATCTTGAAAGAACAGTTCCTTCAGCATGCAGCACTCACCTCTAAAGGTGGGACACTACACATGACAAATCACACACACACACAAAGGTGCTGAGCTTCTACACCAGCAGTGACTGCAAATGCATAATGGGTTATTTTCACTCACTGGATTTTCTGCAGCATCAATTTCACAATAAACTCAATTATACTGAATAATTGCACTGTGCAAAATATGGCTGCCTCCAATTACTTATGGAAGAAGTCATTCTTCTCCTCATACAATGTCCCTGTAAGACTATCAAGGAAATTGCACCAAAAAATGGCTGCATCATAGGTACATAGGAAGTATTGTTTAATCAGCTGTTAAATGCTAAAGAAAGAATAAGGCAGGTCATAGACAACCTTGTAAGTACAATGGGGATCTATGTGCACATCGATTCACATATTATGTGGCTTAATCCACAGAACTATATTCTCATCTGAAAATGGGTCTCAGGGGGACAAAATGGGTTGGTTCAATCCAAATCATGGAGTAAGCAGGAATACTCCATAAGTGAGACATGGCAGACCATTTTTAAACTGAGGTACAGTTTCCAAAGAAGCAAAGAGTGATATGGTACTGGGGAGTGGGGCAGGAGCAGAGATTATGTTGGATCTGCTCTTCAGAGGGAAAAAGAATCCCACTGAATTTGCACAATATTTTAGGGCGGGGAGAGGGAACCGTGGCCCTCCAGGTGGTGTTAGGATTCCAACACTCATCAGCCCTCATCAGAAAGATCAGTGGTCAGGGATGATGGAAGTAGTAGGTCCACAACACATGAAAGGCTACAGGTTCCCCAGCCCGACTTCAGCTTCATCTAGAGTAGATCTTTGGCTCCTGGTTGCTGGTTCTAAGAAATCATGATGGTAGCCATAGGATTTTCGCATGGCATTCCTAGGTGGCAATAAGCCAAAGCATTTTGGAAATGTGAAGATAGCAGTTTAGGGTTTTACAAGCATGCAAACTGTGGTTAGCTGGCAACAGGCTTTATAATAAAAAAGACATTCAGAATGAATTGTGCTTTCTTCCTTCAGACTTCAGTTATAATTACTTAGTTGTAATTGAAAGTTCAGCATTCAAAGGGGTTTTGAACTCTCACTGCTAGGTTTTAAGTTAACTTGTAATAAAGATCTGAGCAGAATTTTTTAGAACCTGAAAGTATTTCTTCACTGTGCATATTTGTGTTTCCTCAAATATGTGCTTCATTTTTTTATAGTGCATATTGTTTACTGCTTGCATGGGGTGATTCAGTGCTGAGATTTTTACCAATTTTTAGAAAGGTTTTCTTTCAGTTCTGCTTAGGCTGCAGTCCTATGTACACACGTACCTATGAATAAGCCACATTAAACTCAGTAGGGTTATCTTGTGACTTCTGGATCTCTTCTGAGTTAGGTGAGCTGAGTCAGTGGGTCTATTTTAGGAAATAACTTTTTATTTAACCATTCATATTTTATTCTCTTGCTAGTCAATTGTGTTTTTAAAAAAGTATTCCACTGCACTTCCCAGACATTTAAAGTTTTCCAAATGAAGTTGATTTTGTCTTTTAAAAAATCATTTCAAGAGGACCTTCCTAATTTCTATCTGATTCTAAACTGAATGTAATAATTTTCTTATTGGAGGTCAATCTCTTGGAGATGGAAATTTGTGATAGAAATCTACCACATATTGCTAATAGCAAATACTTAATGATATCATGGCTCCAGTTTTCCTAATTAAGGAGGACAGCCATACTTAGCTATTAAAGAAAAGATTTGGGGCCATAATTCTGGCATTCCCGTGAGGACAAAAAAGGCACTGTTTCAAAACCTGTGCATTATGTTTGATCATGCTACAGGATGGGAGGGAAAGGCTAGTGCAGCTACTTGATATACAATATATAACCCTGGCTAAAATACTGCCAAAGAAGAATGCTGTAGTGTGTGGTGGCCACAATTCAGGAAGAGTCAAATGATGCAGCTGTGATGTGAATTAGAAATTTGTTTCATGAATCATTTGCAAAAATAACCCCAAAACTTGTGTTTGTCTGGTCCAAGTGGAAGTGTACTGATTCTACTCACTTGTAATTTTGTAAATATTTGTACTATTTGCATAAATCGGATCCTCTTCATAGAGGGTACGTGTTGCGCTCAGACCACTGAGCATCCCTACTACCCGGTGTGGGTGGGGCTAAGCCCTGCTCCACTCTGGTTGGTCATTTTGTGATTGCTTGGACCCTAAAGCCAATGGCTTGGCTTGGGGGTGTGTGTGCCGCGAAATCCCATTTAAACCCCACACATAGTTTGCTCGACCTCTGTGCTTTCACGCAGCGGATCACCCTCCCACCCCCCCCTTTAGTCGGTGAATTTGGCCTTGTTATGGACTTTGTTAGTAGCCTGTTTTGCAACGGGGGCTTGGTAGGAATTTTTCCATCTGGCAAATTGGCAGGGCCATTCGGTTTTTGCCTACCACATAGCAATTGTCACAACTTTGTAAGGTTTTGGTGGTTAGGCATTGGATCAGCGTGGTGTGGGGAGGGGAGGTGCGGCCATCACCTGCCCTTCCAAGGTCATTGGTATTCCGTTAAAGGAATCTAGGGGTTGGACTGGTTCTTGTCTGAAACCCCGTAGTAGCGGCTAGAAAAAGAAACCATTGTATCACTAGTGCAGGGCCAGACCAACCATTGAGCAGCATGAGTTAACTTCCTTGGGCAGCTGGGGACAGGAAGTGGTGTTGAATTGTTGGAGGATAAAGCTGTACGCACCTGCTAAGTTAGGTGGGTGCCCTCAGGTACAATGGAAGACATAGTCCTATTGTTAGTATTGAAGTAAGGCTGTATATGCACTATACCTTTAATCACATATGAAGCACATACTTTTCATCAAAGAATTATGGCCTCACAGAGTTACATTTCACAGCAATCCTTAACTAACTACGGTGACCAGAATTCTTTGGGGGAAATAATGTGCTTTAAGGTGTTGGTGTGTTACTAATTGTGTATTGAAAGGATTTTCAGATATCTTCCAATAGCAGACTGACACTCTCTATTTCCATGCTACAACTGATGAAATATTCTCCAGGTCCTCTCTTTATGCTTATCTCCACGACTCCCTGCTAGCATAACCAAAGTGGTTAAAAGATGCATTTGTCTCATCACACCAGCAGATGTTTGACTCTATGCAAGCCCTGATCTGCTGGTGAGTGCTTTTTGCCATGTTGTGTGTGCAAAGGGCAGTTCCTGGGAAGCGCACTCCTTCCATCCAGACCCCCAACTTCTATGTAGGGAGGCCTACACCTTTAGATATATCTGCAGCTCTAATCCTATGCCTTCTTTCCTAGGAATATATTCCCCTAAACTCAATGAGATTTGCTTTTGAATTAACATACATAAGATTATGCTGTACATTACTATGCAGGTTACCCCCCCCCAACACCCCGCTGGCAAAAGAAGCTGCTTTATTGCATTACATGCATTGCCTTGAGCAAAATATGCATAGTTTTTTTTTAAAAAAAACATTTTTATTGCTTATGATATTTCTTTTTCTTTGCGTATGTATGTGCATGCTTGATTTGCAGTGCAATTTTTAGTGCAGAACATCTGGAAAATGGTGGCAGACCCATGTGCTTTAATTTAACTGATTTTGGAAAATAACTGGAAATTCATGCACCTTTCTCAAAACACTGGGTCTCTTAAAAACCCAGGTGTTGTTCGACACGATAGCTTGGACATGGGGGTGGGGTGGGGAAATGAGTTTCTTGGACTCCCCCTTGTTTGTCTTCACTTGAAGGGAAACGAACGTTTGATGAACTCCATGAAATAATACGTCTGTTTCTGGTTGGACGGAGATAATTCTTGAAACTCAGCCAGACCAAAATGTTTATATTTTGCTCTTTATTTACTCATATAAAACAGAGGGGATTAGTGAGTTAATCTATAAATAATTTATGACTGCACAGACTTGGGGCAATAATGGTGGCATATGCCAAACATCACCAAATATGTCACTTAGAGTGGCTACATTGGTGAGGAGAAAGGATGTGGTACTCAATCCAAGTTATAATAACATTGTGAAAGCTGGTGCCTTGAACGGGGATTTTCACCATCACAGTTCCTTGAGGGTTAGCAATCCCCCCCCCCAATAATCACTTTTGTCTGAACTTTAGATAATGCTAAGTATTCTGTTAACAGGGGAGGTGCAGGGCCAATATAGTCAAGATTCTATGCATGCTTTATAGCTATTTTATTTGTTGGCTTTCTCATTCAGAAATGAAATAGAGATAATGGCATGGACTGGGCAGAGGAGGAATGGTGGAGACCGCCCCCCCAGCCTAACCCTTCCAGAGAGGAAGAAGACAGTTCAGAATTACAACAGGGGGTTTGAGGGAGGTCACAGTTCAGAGGCAGATGAGGGGGAAAGCTGGGAAATAATGGGACAGAAGGGGGAGAAAGAAAAAAACACCAGGGGAGTGACAGCTGATGGACTCAGTGTCTTTAGAAAGCATTCCAGACCCTCCCTCTCCCAGAACACGGTAGGCCTTGAAAGTAGGAGAGCAAAGAGCTCAAAGGCAGAGGGCACTTTTCAGCACCTGTGGTGATGATTCATGAGGGAGTGGAAGAGATGGAGGGGGTGGAGATTCACTCGAGGCAACATCATTATTCCGAGAGGCTGCATATATTGAATAAAAGCATATGGCAAGGACTTTTCCTTGTCTTGTCTGCGCCTGGAAACCTCCCGTGGGAGTTGGTTCCTCTGCCTCCTGACAGATAACTGCATCATCCAGAACATATTCTAGATGATGTACCTAAGACTGAACCAATATGCACTCAAACCTTGGGAGAAAGGCGTGCGATGATCCTGTAAAATTACTTGACCTGTGCACATTAAGTAGATTTGGAACGTATAAGGCTTCTGAGCAACAATTTTTACATCCTTCCTGAAACTTGTGGTGGAAGAATGGGCAAGTACCTAGACATAACACATCTTCTGAATCATCTCCTGCCTTCTCCTTTCAAGAACACACTTGCCTTTTCCAGACTCCATGGTTTCTCCTTGCCCCAGAGCTCTGACTAGGGAGGGGAGAGAAGAGGAGGGATGGGAAACAGAATGTATAATAGTCAGAAGCAGTGCTTTGGAATATGAGGAATCTTATTTATGAGGAGACAGATTCATGGAGGATGAAACAGTTTGTTGATGTCTAATAGTCATGATGGCTCTATGCAACCTCCAGTTCAGGGACAGCATGTCCCTGAACAACAGTGGGTGAGAACCTGCTATAAGGGAAAAGGATGCTGGACTAGATTGGCCTTGGTCTGATCCACCAATGCTCTTCTTGTGCTCTTTGGAGTATCATTTAAATCTTTCCATATGGCTGGAAAGAAGACAGCAATGATTCAGAATGCTTTAAATGACTGAAGCTTTGATATTGTACTGTCAACTCTACAAATGGCAAAAGGCAAGAGGTCCGATGCTTTTGGAATATTTGCAATGTAAAAGAAGCTCTGGGACCATTCCTTCCCATATTCTAATTAAATTAAAATGGGGGAAGTCCTCTGCTGTCTGAAGTTGAGTAGACTTCATTAGCAAATATATTTATTTTTAGCTATAGATGTCATATGGGAGAAATTCCAGATTGGCAGTTTAAACCCCTATAGTAGGCTCCCATAGGGCTTGGGTTATGTTCTAGGGACTGCAGGTGTCTGTCCTGATTGACAGAAACTGGGGCTTCAGAGTACATGATGCTTCTTGACCACAGCATAGGTGAAAGCATATGAACTGGTTAAGCCTTATTGATATTTAATATATAGCAAAGTTTTGATGGTTTTGGATTACATAGGTTATATTATAAATTTAGGACTCTCTTTTCTTGAAACGAGTAACTCAATTTGTTTTTCTTTTACTTCTCTATAAATGTCTGTTTAAAAAAAGCAGAAGCTACCCTGAGGCAGGGAAGAATTAATATTATTCTAGCTGTGTATGGTGAGACATGAAAAGTTGGAATACTATTAATGTTATTTTCTGCTATGAAATGTTGCACGGATAATCCTCGCATGTTTAAATGGAAAAAAGACATTCAAAGATATAGTGGAGTATTAAAGGTAGAAGCTGTGGAACTTCTTTGAGCTGGGTCCTCCTTTGAGCTAATCCTGGACTAGCAATGGGATGGTGCAGCTCTTCCACAGCCAACAGCTAGTATCCTGAGGCTCCCTAGTTCAATCAAGTAGGAGATGATGTGTGCAGAACTAGGTATACAAACAATGGAATATTGGGTGTGGGCTAGCACTGTAAAATACTGGTTGTGTTGCCATTTTCATTGCCAACCTTCGAATCTGCTCTCCGACTTACTTAAAGACTCTTGTAAATCCAGATGGTTCCAACTCTTACATAGCAAAATCAGATCTATTTGTATTGACTTAGAACTCTTGTGAGCAATATATTTATCGCAATATTCAAACCAGATTAAGGGACATTGAAAAACAAAACATTGAGTCAGCTTTAAATAAAATTTGCTCCCCCAAGTTCTATGGTTTAAATACAATAGGTAACAGGGTCACATATCTCACAATTAATAATTCCAGTCCTTTATGTTAGCCCAATTGAACGTTTTCCCCTCAGCTTTTGTCAAGGGCAGATATTTAAACATCCCCAGAAATGATAGACATTGCGGATGTTCTTTGAATGTGCTGGACACTGTAGAACAATGAAAATATCAAATTCTATTTGTCTGACATTAACCCGGAAGTAACTGCAAGGGTGGCTGAGTTTTTGCTAATAGTATCTCTTAGAGTGGTGAATGGCACTATTTAGTGGGAAATCCCAATGAAAATCCTTATTATTATATATTATTATATATCTTACATGGCTGTTTATTTGTATACAGTATATTTTTAAATTTTATATATGGATGTTTTATGATGGCCCATACTTGTAATATTTAATAAAGGTTTGGCAAAGTAGAAGCAACAGCTAGTATGCTTTGTTGATCCAGGTCCTTTGAGCAATATCCACCAATGCATATGTGGTCCTCGCTGTAGATCACACTGCATATCAGCTGAAGCTGGGGAGCTTCCATAGACTTGTTCTTTTAAGGCTGCACATGAATTCTACAACATGTTTAACAGCCTGCAGTATTTCTCCAAGGATGTCCCTTTACAGCTTGCCTCAAAAGCTCCAAGGCTGGGAAGCTTATCCCCTTGAAAGTGCCTGTAATGTGTGGCTTTGGGGCATATTCTGCCTACATTTTGACATAAAGCTGTACCTTGTTGAAAGGGAAACTATGTGTGAAGTCAAACTGACAAATATTTAGCTCGGTCCTAATGGATATGTTTGTACTTAATTTTTTTGCTTCAGTTCCATCATTTCTTCTACCTCAGCATCTAAAAATAGACTCTGCCTTAGTCTTTTAGTGTCAGTGACTTGCTAAGTTATTGGCTTCCTTGTTCTATCAAGAGGGGGGTCTATAGCTGCAGGATTTATACTCCCAGTGGACCAATTAAGAAGTCATATACGCTATGCATTGTACTGCACAAAGGTATGTGCTCTTCCTTCTGTTAAGAAGGCCTATATTGTTTTCCTTCTATCTTTTGGAAAATAGGAATTTATTTTAGCTTAATTTTTCCCTGGTCATAACATTCCATAGCTGCCAAGTTATCCCTTTTTTTAAGGGAAATTCCCTTATGCTGAATAGGCTTCCACGTGAGAAAATGGAAAACTTGGCAGCTATATCATTCCCCTCTCTTATCCCCCCACCTTTTAGAATAAAGGTTCTTTCTTTGAATGAATTGCATTAAAATGGACTAATTTTTAATTTTAATGTATCTGTATACGTTGACATCCACAGATAAATTCATTTCTCTTTTTAACCAGACAATATTTACTGACGTTTTATTGATGCTTCAGTGAGTTTTTAATGACTGTCCATTAACTTATTAATTAATTTGTTAATTAATTATTTGTGGATGCTCTTATGATTTGTATGTTGTATACTGTACTGTCTTGATGTACTTTCATGAATGTTTGGATTATAAATACTTGCGTAATTAAATAAAGAAATGGCTGTGCTGATCATTTTCTCCCAAATTTGGAAGATTGTATAGATACAACAGCAGGTTCTGAGAAGAGAAAGGTTTTTTGAGATGGCATAGACAGGTGAAGTGACTTGCTTTTTGTCTTGCTACATGGGGGCCTATGAAGCTGCATTGTATTTGTAATTGTTGGATTCTGCCTGTCTGACATTGATCATAAGGTGACTGCGGGAGTAGCTGAGTTTTTGGCAGCAGTGTCTCAAGGAGTAGTTTAATAGGAAGAAATCTCAGATTATATATATATATATATATATATATATATATATATATATATATATATACACATACAATTAGTATATGCAGTTTACTGTTGCCTCTTTGTATGCATTTTAAATACTTTTGTATGTGATTCTTTTTCTTTCGATTCTGTTTGTAAAATGCCTAATAAAGGTTTGATAGTATTTGTAATTCTCTTTGACAATTAGAGACTATGAAAATCTGATTACCCAATTCTTGCACATATAGTAAGCCCACAATTTATGCAGGGTTTACATTTTGGGGATCGCGTCTAAAGGCAGAATTGTGTATAGTCAAAACCCATTGGAATCAATGACAGGCAGGATTGCCAAAGTCATTTTCTCTGGAACCTTGCCCCTTTTCTCTATCTATCATCTATCTATCTATCTATCTATCTATCTATCTATCTATACACACACACACACACACACACACACACACACACAATTTTTATTTTGGTAAAAGGCATGTCTGTGACAGATCATTCACCAACTTAGTCTTCAGAATAGAAATATGCAAGCATGAGCCCCCTTAAGTTATCACTTTATCAAAATGGTTTAATACAATTCTTGTTAAGGAAGATGATTTAAGATTTCTAAGAAACACTCTGGATTTGGTGTTTGTGAAAAAGGAAAATATTTGCTCAGTGAGCAGGTCAAAGCCGCCAATCTGGTTATGTATAAATCTCAACTTTATAGTATTATAGTAAATGCCTCTCTAATCTTGGAGGGAGTGGAAATTCAGCAGGACACACAAGTTTTTTGACCCTTGAATATTATGCTACAATAATTTTCTTTTAACCTGAAGCAATATGTATGTAAAGTACTGTATGTCCAGGAAGGTAATCTAGCTGTTAGCAAGTATCCAAAGCTAAAATATGCCTGTGGGAATTCTCTCCATCACCTGTATCTTACTCCCATCCATGAGTTTTGTTCAGGAATTGATCAAAAGCAATGCCATGCTTGCATCTCTACTGAAGCATTCTTATAAGATCTTTCTAGGTCACATTATACTTTGACAAGTGCCTGGTGCAGACACTGAGACAGAACAGTGTACATTTTGGCTTCCTCTACTGAAATTGTTTCAGCATCAGATTACAGCATTGCAAATGAACAGCATTTTTTGCTGTGGTCTTGTGGTCTAATATTAATACATTTTCAAAATGGAAACCCGATGGATTAGATCATTTTCCCTTGGTTTGCATCCCAAGGGACATCCAACCTATGTTACTTGTTTTAATTAAATTACCACATTTTCCATATGATTAAATGCCAGAATAATGAAGACTTATGGGGCTGAATTTTAATTCATAGTACATGAATATGAGCAAATTTGGGGAAGGGGAATAACATATGATTTTACTTCATGTGAATGTCTTTAGTAGCAAATTTTATCTTCCCTTTTAAGAGCGACTGAAAGTTGCAGAATGGTTGAGCAAGAAAGTGGATATGAAATGGGTGAAAATAAATATGTTAGAAGGAAATGTATAAATCAATGGCAGAAATATGGAATATTGTAGTATTTAGATGGTTTTACTCAGATGTGTATAAATTTTGAGGGGATGTGCAGTCTGGATGTTTGAGGGGAAAGTCACATTCTGTTCTTACACAGCCAGACATTTCTTGGAACAGTTACATCTTTTGATTTCTTTGAAGCGACATGGGATCTACACGTGTACACTATATATAAGAGGAGGTAATAAATTTAAAACAACCAAACTCTCTGAGATGTTAAAAAGAGAATTATTGCTCCAGGCACATTTTTAGATAAATTGATTCCACTGCTCAAAAGGACTGATAAGCTATCTCACTATATGTCTATCTGCAGTCTGGATCTTTATAACAATAATGCCCAGCCATTAATTAAGAAAATTGACTCAAAGTTAAAATCATTTAGCTGAAACTTATCCCTTTCAAGTAAAATAAACATCATTAAAAATGTCTATCCTACCAAAACTGAATTTTCTATTTTTTTTAATTGCCAAATTTACTTTCTGAGGAATTCTTGAAAGAGTATTAACAAAAGCTTAACAATTTTAAATAGGTTGGTAATAAAAATAACCTAGAGTAAACTTATAAATGTCCTAATGGAATATGTAGAGTTCCCAATTTACTTCTATATTAGCATACAGTATAGACCCTGCTACCTGCATCCCTTCCAAGGCAAATAGTCTTGGCTGGTGCTCATTGGGATTGGTAGAGCAGAAGGCACAGAGACCTGGGTTCTTTTAGGAGAAACAGCAGGATATATATTTCATTCAATCATTCATAAATAAATAGTAGATGGAACCAGAGCCAATGAGAGGCAGAATCAGCCTCTGACATTTTGTAAGCCAGAAGGCAGGCACGGGCAGTCTAAGGTTCCCTTTTTGCCCTAGTGGACCAGTCACCAGTGGATCAGGGAGAGAAATGGGGAAAAAGCATCATTCATAAGGGCAGTTAGAATGGTCTTCGGCACTACAATCACAGAGTGGAATAGCACCAATATGACAAGTGTAGAAAAGCATTCACAAACTCCTCCAGACACCCACAGTAGAAAGTAGTCACACCTATATCTAGACCTGGAATGTGTGTTCTCTAGCTGAGGGCTGCTGGAAATAGTTGCTGGATCTGGGGCTTGAGCAGGAAGGCTGGATATGTAATAGAGGGGCCACATGTAGAATTTTTATAGAGGACAGTTTTCTATTTGAAGGACTGTCCAGTACAAGATTCGTTTAAAGATAACCAGAACAAGTAAGAGCAGAGGCTTTAAAGTTGTCCATCAACACTTCACATCTGGACAGCAGACTAAGCAAGCACATAGGTCAACTGGGCACAAACCTCCTCCCTATGGTGAAATGTCTTGTATTTCTATTAAAATTGTAGTATTTCCCCCTCTCTATTGGCATATATAGAAACACATTAGCTTATGCAAATCTGTGCCCTTTTTTGATCCCCCTCCCCCCACTTTTGGGGATGAAGTGTAAATGGCCAACAAGGGAAGCTGGGGCCTGGGACTGAAGAAAAAGGAAATGCTCTGTTGACTTAGCAAGGGCAGTAGGCTACACTCCTAGCATTTTTACACTAGGCCTGCCTAAAATCCAGAGGTGTTATGCTGTCTGCTGAGTGCAGATGTTACCTTTCACAAGAAGACTCTGATATCTGAACATACTCCAAGGCAGCCCATCTGCCTAGGTCCCAACCTCAGGCCCTCAGCTTTGCAGTCCATGACAAATGTTGGGCAATGAATAAAATACTGGAACTGTAAATAAATGCCAAGCAAGTGGTAAGAATCCTGCAGAAAACCTACAGGATGCCTACATTCCCCTTCCTTGTTCAATTAGCTGATTGAGAGAGGCGGGGGAGAGCCAAAAGCAAATTTCTAGTTTGCTTTGTGCATAGCTAGCCAATTATTTTTCTGCTTGGACTACTGTTGAAGTTAAACCAGAACAAATGTAGTCATTGCTTTCTCTCTGTGTATTTATTTTTATTTTTTATTTGGTCAATAACCAAATAAAAAAGTTGGCAAGCATTTAGAAGCTGATAGCATGAACAAGCACATACATAAGCCAGTCATTTCCAGCTGTGTTTTTTGTTTTTGCTGAAACTAGGTCCCCTTGAAATGTTAGTCATGCTTTGATTTCTGAGCTCAGCAGCA
Source organism: Zootoca vivipara (assembly GCF_963506605.1). Classification (NCBI taxonomy): domain Eukaryota; kingdom Metazoa; phylum Chordata; class Lepidosauria; order Squamata; family Lacertidae; genus Zootoca; species Zootoca vivipara. The sequence continues at coordinate 30,757,958 of NC_083284.1, read as the reverse complement.
ATGGCAGAATATTCACTGCAACCCCCTGTTATAACTCCCTTGAAAGGATGCTTGATATTAAAGCCATTAAAAGACATATACCAATGTGAACAACACAAGGGTTCCACCAGTTTCCTAATATGTTAGAAAAAAATCTGCTCCAATTCCCTTAGGCAAGTCGTTGACGCACTAAAAGGGGCCATTAGGAGATTATTAAATTTACCTTTCTGAGAAGCCACAAATTAGGATATCATCCTTATTAAGAAAAGCATAGTTGAAAGCTTTTGATATATATACTGCTCAAGTCAAAGGGTTTGCTCCAGACTAACTAGTTTCAGATTTAAGCATAATATCCATTTTGAGTGCATTTTAAAAACTCAGGATTAATAAAGTATATCTGGATACAATATTGTTTGTGCTAAATATGATAAAACTATGATAGCTTTACAGTTTTAAAGTAATAATACTTATAGTTGTTCTTATCCAGGGAATAGTTGCTCCTACTATTTTTATTTTGATTGTTGTCAGAGCCATTCTGCAAGTTCCTGTTACACTGATAAAGTATTTTCTCTTGATCTTATTGTGCTGCTGCTAATTATTATTATTATTATTTGGCAAGGTAGACTGCCAACTAGAAACCTTAGTGAAACCGCTTTCTTTCTTTTTTGTACCACTTCTTAAGGTTTCTGTGAGCTATTTTTAGTTATTATACAACCCACCTTGGTTGAGAACCATTAAAAGTTTCCATACTAAGTTTCGAAGCCACCGGAGACCTAAACTAAAATAATATTATCTGTTGAGAGCAATATTAGAAGGCATGTTCGGCAGTCTGGGTGTTAGCACTCAATGGTCTACTTTCAAGTGGTTTGTCCAGTCCTTGCAAAGCAGAAAACCTAATAAAATGTTGAACCTGGTTGAAAACCATATTTTATTTTAGAGTGCTTCTATGTTGCTTGGTCTTTGTGACACTAGGACATAATTTCTCCCAAACAATGAATAAATCTTGACAAAGACCAGATGCAGACGGTCCATAGTTGAACATAAGAATCTGTGAAAGTTAGGTTAACCTCCTTAACCATAGAACATATGGATGTTACATTAAGCTCACTTGATTTTTGTGCAGGCTAAGCAATTTATAGAAAATTTAAGAGCAGAAATAAAGGGTTGACCTTCATTGCAGAACCTTTCCCCTTTTCTCACCTTGGTGATAGGAGAACAACAGTATGCGCTCACTCGCAGGGCTACGGTTTTATATTCAGAATATTTTTGTTTCGCCTCAGATTTCCTCCTTTGTTTTATGCTCAGCAGTTGTGGAAGAACACTCTGTATGACCTCTGTGTGCCTTCATGTGTCTTAATAGTTACCACCACACACAGGGTATTTGCCATAGGCAGTGGTCTACCCTGGGATGATATTAGCCCTCTTCAGTTGTTTGCCTTATTGGATGATGAAGGTTAACAAGGTGCAGAGGGACAGGGCAGGGGCGTAGGAAGGGGGGACGGAGGGGGCAGGCCGACCTAGGTCCCTCTCTGGGAGGGGTGACAAGATGGCCCCTGCCTTCCCCAAGCTGTAGAGTAGTCGAGGGCGCACACAGTCCGTATGGGCTGCTTGTCGCATGGTGACCGTACGGGCTGCCACACATGCGCAGTCCGTACGAGATGCCGCTTGCGCGGCAGCCTGTACGGTCACTGTGCAACTGGCAGCCCGTATGAACACCGAGCACGAGTGGCAGCCCATATGGACACTGTGCAAGCAGCAGCCCATACGGAGTGCGCATGTGCAGCATTCCGTACGGAGTGCACACACACACGGGATGCCGCATATGCGCAGTCCGTACAGGCTGCACCGTCCCGGGTGCCAGAGAGGGTTGCTCCACCACTGGGACAGGGATGCACACACAGAAGTGTGCGGAATGTAGAGATCATTCCCCTAGCAGCTCATGGTATTCAAGAGATGCAGTGTAAAAATATCTTCCCAAACTGAAGCAGGCTTGTTAAAAATATAAAATCACGCTGCACTTTCATGCAACCCATTTTTTAAAAACCTAAACTGCTTGCAGTGCCTGGACACATGTATCCTCAGCAGTGACCAGAGCACACCCTCCAATATTTTTTCACCCAAATCTTTCCTCATGTCATCCTCAGATCATGTAATTCTCCATCAAGTGGTAATGCAGCATCATTTTCCAGGGGGCACGGAAAAGAAGAAATTGCCTGCTCAGTTTTCTTCTTGAGGACAGTCTCATGGCTTTACAATACAAAATACTATTCTCGGTGACATTATCTTTATGTACTTCTTGCACTAGGGGCTGTGTGTGTGTGTGTGTGTGTGTGTGTGTGTGTGTGTGTGTGTGTGTGTGTGTGTGTGTGTGTGTAATCCTCAATCTACCCAAGGTTGCAATCACATTCTGGCCTTCCATTATGGCAATTTGTGAGCAAAAAAGTTTCTCTTGAAGGGCAAGTATCACATGTAGTTTTGACCTAAAATGGCCTCCTTTTGAAACCAATCAGATTGAAAAGTAGTTTAAATTTAACTGGATAGTGCCCTAAGTTATCGTAAAGGAGATACCTTTCAGAAATGGTTTTTATTATAGGGATGCAGTTAAACACTTTAAAATATGAGCTTTCAAATATTATTTACTCATGCTAGCATCTGCTGACAACCAGCAATTCTGATGACCAGCAACTCTCTTGAGGGTCTTTTTTTTGGAGGCAAAAAACATGCTAAATGCTTCCATTACCCCTAGCCCTAAAGCAACATCCTGTAACCAGATGAAGCATTAGAAACTGGCTTCCCAGAAGCACTCTACCTAGGCCTAAGCAAAAGGCATGGTTTTAATCTCAGCTGTTTTCCTAGCAAGCATCTGTTTTGAGCTGCTCATAAGTCAGCAAAATGTCATGTTGCAAAAAGCGTAAAGTGTCTTAAAACAATTAGGAAAGAAGGAGTAAAAAATAAATCAAGAAAGTAACAAAGAGAAGGCTGTCTGCTAGAATGTTAGGAATGTGTTAGTGGGAACAGTGGAGAAGAACTGATTATGGCTGATGCCTACCAACACCCAAACTGACCCTAATGAGAAGAAACTAGCATGTGGTCTATTGTTACATTGGCTGTGTTTACATACTGTATCTGTTTCACAGGTGACACATTTTTGTTTTTGCTAAGCAGCTAGCACAGGCATCCCCAAACTTCGGCCCTCCAGATGTTTTGGACTACAATTCCCATCTTCCCCAACCACTGGTCCTGTTAGCTAGGGATCATGGGAGTTGTAGGCCAAAACATCTGGAGGGCCGCAGTTTGGGGATGCCTGAGCTAGCATGAATCATTTTTGGAGTAGGTTAGAAGGTAAGGGAGGAGGTTCTCTTATAACCTGCAGGGACCAGAAAGAATCAATGAGCTGTTACGTAAAGCAGCATCCCCCAAACCTGGTGCTCTCCAGATGTTTTGGACTACAGTTCCCATCAGACCCAATCAGCATGGCCAATGGTCAAGTATGAGATGAGTTAACAGTCCAGAACATCTGGAGGGCACCGGATTGGGGAAGGCTGATATAATGCATATTTGAAAGCTCATTGTAACGGTTATAACACAAGGTTTTGCGATAACTAGAAAGGGTTGACTTAAGTTGAGTAAAATGGGTAAAGGGTAAAGGTGGACTCCTCTTCACAGTTTCCTTTAAAGATACTATCCTGCAAAAATGTGTGTATGGAGTGCCCTGTCCAGGCGTCATGGATATACTGCACATGTGCAGGAGTTTCCAGGTCCTACCCTCCCAAGTTTGTGTCTCTCTCTGCTGTCCTAACATTTTTTAGTAAGTATTTACAAGTAGGGGGTGGAGAGAATCCCACCCAGGTTACCAGGTTAGGAAGGCTTCAGAATGAGTCACAGGCCACAGTGAAGTATTACCATGCTTCCTGAGACACAAATGTTGGGGACAAAATGTCTTGTGGTATCTTAAAGACAAACAAATATCTTAAGATGAATGGCTGCTTGGGGGAATTAGTGGAACTGCTTCCTTTTGGAACATCTGGCTTAATTCTTACCAAGGGAAAAGGCAGCTACTGATCTAGCAGAACTGATGCAGAAAACTAGTGCCCTGATCAAATTAACATGGATAAATTAAGTTAAAGAATTGCATGTAACAAAGCTTGTGTGCCTTAGAGCCCTTGATCTAGATCAGGTATGAGGAGCCTCATGTTCGGGCCCTGAATGTGGCCCTCCAGGTCTCTCTACCTGGCACTCAGGACTCTGCCCAGTCCAGACCACACTCTTCCAGGCCACATCCTTCACTGGTCCTGCTCTGCAGGGGCATAGCAAGGGGGGGCGATGGGAGTGGTCCGCCCTGGGTGCCACCCTGGGGGGGTGCCACTCAGTGTGCCCCACCCTGGCCCACCCCTCGCCTATGCCCACGCGCACCGAGCAGGTGAGCAAGCAAGCTGCGGAGCGAGAATTTTTACCGGGCGGCAGGGCAATGGCATCACCCAAGCCACCCAGTAAAAAAACCTCGCTCCACGGCTTGCCGGCGCCGCAACTCCAGCGCCGTACGGACAGTGCCAGAATCGGAGCTGGAGCGCCGCTGCCGGCAACCTGCAATGTAGCATGCATGCGCAGCATCGCACGTAGTGACAGTGTGCATGCGCGCTACATGCAATGCTATGCATGGGTGCTGCAATTCAGGTTGCCGCTCTAGGTGCTGGAGCGGCTTCCTCCGCTGCTGCTGCTCTGTGCCCTCTTCTGGTGTTTTGGAATGTGTTCTTGAACTGTGATAATACCTCTTTCTTGTCTGAATGGAGAATGGAGAGTGTGTGTCAGACCACTCCCACTTTGGTCACACCCACTATTTGCATGTGGCCTCCAGAAGGGTGGTCATAAGGGAATGTGGCTCTCAAGCTGAAAAGTGTTCTCCACCTCGATCTAGATAGAGAAGCATTTCCATGCGTTTTCTGGTAAGGACGGAACTGAGATTCAAGAAAGTTGAGCTTGTTGACAGAAAGCAAAGGTTACATCAAATTATCAACTCCTGAGACAAAAGTTTAAAAGCTATCCTAAAAGAGGACACAAAGTGATTGAGGAGGGTGGGGAGAAGTGCAATAATCAAGTTGTCTAGGTGCTACCTTACTTATGGTTTCCTGAATCTATAGCATGGAACTGAAAATCTTAACCTTTAGGCTCTTAGCAGCTGGAAAGCATTTGTGAATAGGGAGATGGATAACGTATGCATTTATGAATGTGATAGGGAAACCAGAACAATTGAACACATCAGGTCCCAGTTTAAGCTGCAACACAGAGCTATACACATCTAATAGTGATGGTTTAATTATGGATGAAAAATTGAATTATTGCTCTATTGCTGCATTCTCTTAGGAGTCCTTACTCATCATGTTGGATGTTGAATAGCTGATTCTGTGCCAGCTGGATCCCCCCCCCAAAAAAATCTGTACCTAGGGCGTCAATGCTCCACCTTCTTTGGTTAAAACTCACCCTCATACCCTGCAAGGAATTTCTAATCATAAATCAATTTTGTTAATTTCAGCATTATTGAACCATAAAATGGCAACTATCTTTGCAAGACTCTGCAGGACAGGTCTCTCTGTTCAGCCTTTATTCCTACATTTGTTTAGATCTTTAGCTTGGGCTGTCCCCAATGGCAACAGTGTAGAAAACAGCAATTATGCATTCTGAAAATGTGGAATACATTAAAAAGTATGCATGGAGCTAAAATTGCTCATGTTTACTACTCCTGACCACTGAAGGATTGCCCAAATAAAAAGTTCTTATATGCTTCTGGTTGTAGTTTGGCAAACCTCTGCAAGAAGGGAGATGAAAACGATCTCCAAAATGCATAATTTTGCATGTCCTCACTGTTCATACTTGATGCCTAGAGGGTCATCATGGAGATGCTGATAGAAGCATTATAGAGAATACTGCTTTGAAGGTATATATGGCCCAATGCATTTATGTAGTGGGACAGAGGTGAAATAGACTGCGTCACCCATTATCAGGTCATCCATCATGAAAATGGAGAAGGCAAAACTCATATCTCACATTACATTCTTACATAAACATGCCTAGAAGGGATACTTTTGAATTGCCTCCAAACCCACTTCTCTAGGATATAAAAAATTGTCTGGATGAGACTGTGAAATATGTGTGCACAGAGTCATATGTTTTTGTTGATTGCTTCTTCATTTTCCCATTGCAAGTAAACAGAACCATTTCACAAAACTCAAAAGTTATCCAATCTTATGTTTCTAATTAGAGAGATGAGCCAAAATCTTAAGCTCACATGGATAGAAAATGAAGGACCTACAAAACCAATCAATGTCAGGAGACACTGAAAAGTGCATGGTATGTATCTCTGAATAACAACATATTGGTTTGGGTATCCATAGTATGTATTTTGTAAGTTCTATAAGGGTACAAGGGTAAAAGTATTGACTTTCATGACTAATAAATGAGGATAAACCAGCCAGCCTCATGTCAAAATGGGCCTTCTCTCTCTCTCTCTCTCTCTCTCTCTCTCTCTCTCTCTCTCTCTCTCTCTCTCTCTCTCACACACACACACACACACACACACAGCAATTTACTTATGGTGCAGGATGTTGTTGCTGATTGACTTGATTTCATTTATTTAGTGACTTAGTACATTGCATTCACATGAGAATGCACTTCTTAGAAAAGAACAACTTGCACCATGATTCATTGAGACTGAGACGGGGATGGGGATAGGGTTGCCAGACTCAATAGAGGACAGGACTTCTGTGCCTTTAATTGCCCTGCTCTCCTTTGAGTCTGGAAACCTTAAAGAGAAACCAGCAGACCCTTTGCTTGGAAATTAAACAAAGGGTCTGCTGGTTTCTCTTTAAGGTTTCCAGACTCAAAAGAGAGCAGGGCAATTAAAGGCACAGAAGTCCTGTCCTCTATTGAGTCTGGCAACCCTAGATGGGGAATGAGGAGAAAATAAGAAAAATCTTTTCTAGAGGGAGGTACCGGTAAATCTAAAAGAAATGTGGGCCCAAGCTTACAATATCAGTAAGCCAATTCCACCTGATAGTAAATTATAAAAATACAAGATACAGTACAGCTAAACAAGAAACCAGCAGAAAACACGAAGTACACAAATAGAATATAAAACACAATGCAACCATAAGCAGTGTTAAAACGTAAAAATTCAACAATAATTAAAACTGCAGGGGGTATAGAAAGAGGCTTGGAAAATAAGTGAAGTTTTCATCAAGTGTTAAAAACTTAACAATGTTGGGCTTTGTCACTTTAATGGGTACAAAATTCCAGGGAACTGGTGCTATAACCCTGAAAGTATGCTGCTTTCACTACAAGGATGTGTGGCATCACCAGCAGATGAATTTATTTGTTGTATCTACAATTCAATTCAATTCAACACCTTTATTGACATATATAAGACAATAAAAACCATATAGACTGTCCATATGTGTTATAATTCCAAAACATACAGTAAATAGGGAATCCTCGGCAGTATCTACAATGTGTGGGGTTTTTTTCTACATTTTTCATGCAATATGATGGTTTACCAAGGGCATGTGCACACACTTTAAAAAAGAAAGAAAAGACTACTGAAATTTTCATTTCTGGTATATTTTCTCATTTCTTTTCCCCAGAGAGATTGTTTGAAAGAGGATGGTTATGTAGCTAATATCTTAAGTAATAATATTTCTCTTACTGCAGAGATGAAAAACATGTTTCCCCTCCCCCACAGAGATGTTGCTGGACTACAACTCCCATCATTTTGTTGGTTTGGACTCCAACAACTTTTGGAGGGCCACAGGTTCCCAATCCATGTTCTAGTGAAACTACATTTTCTTCCCCCCGGTGGTGTAATCAATGCTATCGATGACATAGTGCATCATCAGAGCCATCTCATGTAGAATTAAGTGATTTGCTGCAGAAGATATTGCAAGGGTGGGCAGAGTCAGGAAGACCCAAAACAAAAGAAAACAAAACAAACCCTCAACAAAACTGTGAGGTGCATAAAATGCTGTGCAGCTGTTACATAATGGCAGGGAAATTCGATATAAAGTATAAACCTTTTAACTCCTCCCAAGTAACCCAAATCACCTCATGGTAAGTCCTGGATTTATTTCCCCATATTTAGTCTACTCATGCCTGATGTTAAAGTAGAGAAAATAAGTAAAGCTACGGGGAAAATACCATGGAATTGAATTTATTAAAGAATAAATAACCTCGAAAACATTGATACCTCAGAGATTTGCACAATGTATAACTTTCCTCTCTTTCCAGTTTTCATATAACATGTTCTAAATCAACTCAGTGTCAAAAACTTTTAGTGATAATCTCCTCTCCACCCAGTGCATGTACCATATGCTAGAGATTCTTTTACTTCAAGAGTAAACATCTTAATTGAGGTTACTTCTGTGTATTGACACAGCAAAGTCTTGAAACCATATGACAGACATTGATTCTGTTGTTTCTTTTCAGAACAAACAACGTTGCTAATGATTGATATTGAGTGAGCTCTGTCCACAACTGTCTATACTTGATGCTACAGATCAGAATCATTCATTGCACATGTTCATTGCATATGTTGTCATGTAATGTGCTCAATATTATATGCGACATGAGAGAGCCTTGGCTGCTGCTTGGAGCAAAAGCTTATCATGGGTCATGGCTCAATGTTTTGCATGCAAAAGGACCCAGGCTCAAATGTCTTCAGGTAGGAATGGGAAAGACCTGGAACCCTGGAGAACCAATGCTAGTCAGTGTTTCCCAACCTTGGGTCTCCAGTTGTCTTTGGACTACAGCTCCCATCATCCCCAGCTAGCAGGACCAGTGGTCAGGGATGATGGGAATTGTAGTCCATAAACAGCTGGAGACCCAAGGTTGGAAACTGGTGCAGAATATATTCAGCTAGATGGCCAGTGGTGTATGTGGCAGTCTCCTATGTTCTTATGGGTTGGGAATTTCTTGTTGAGAATACATAACATTGAGGCAATTAAACCTCAAGGTAATTAGAAGCTAGAGCTACTAAAGCTATTAAGAGCCCTTGATGCAGTTTTCTCATAGGGGCATACACTTTTAGAAAGATGTGTAGCAGAAAGTCTATGTCCAGAGGCACTTATTTTATGAACTTTTGCCCACCTTTGGAGGAGGGAGCACAAAACATGTACAGATAGAAAAGGGCACGAATACCTCTCTGTTAATATATGATATGATTCTCGGGAGCCAGTACTGGGAAAGAGGCTACCTTTAGGGCAGGTATGGGGAACCTGTGGCATTGCAGAAGTTGTTGCACTCCATCAATCACCGTCTGCCTAGACAGGAGTCACGGATGATGGAAGCTACAGCCCAAGTATATTGGAAGGTCTACATGTCTCCCAGTCCAGCTGTAGGGCCTAACTACACGTGATGTTAACTGTATCATTTCCATTTTTAAAAGAAGTAAAAGCAATCACCCTTCCAAATCTAGATCAGGAGAACAACATGTGGGGAAGTGAGGTTAGCCTTTTCATACCATGAATCACCCCTGCCCTGCAAACAGCAATAGGTAAAAAGAAATGATCTAATTGGTACTAATGGCAGCTTTCATCCTATCACTCATTGCATCATGGGGATGTTGTTGTTGTTTAGTCGTTTAGTCGTGTCCGACTCTTCATGACCCCATGGACCATAGCACACCAGGCACTCCTGTCTTGCACTGCCTCCCGCAGTTTGGTCAAACTCATGTTCGTAGCTTCGAGAACACTGTCCAACCATCTCATCCTCTGTCGTCCCCTTCTCCTAGTGCCCTCAATCTTTCCCAATATCAGGGTCTTTTCCAGGGAGTCTTCTCTTCTCATGAGGTGGCCAAAGTATTGGAGCCTCAGCTTCACGATCTGTCCTTCCAGCACTCAGGGCTGATTTCCTTAAGAATTGATAGGTTTGATCTTCTTGCAGTCAAAAGCATCCAATTGGATCTGTGGTTTCAGGATGCGCACACTTGGTTTCTTTTCTTTTTTCTTTAAAAAAAAGAAAGAATCCCTGATGTTCCTGCAAATGACACATTTGACATTAATGGATGTGCCATGATGATTGCAAGTTCCAGCTCCATCCATTTGCATGGCCTTTCCAACCTCTGCATTGCTCATGGAGACAATTGAGGAAGCTCTATGAGAGTCTGCCCTCTATATGTGTTCCTGTTTACTTACAGAACTATAGGGCATTTCCACTGGTACAAAGAGATTGATCACTATGTCAAGATTCCCTGTGATTGTTTGGATTCAAAGCCCCAAACCTGGACCATTGAAGATTTGTCCTTTGTGCCATCATTAGTGCTCTTTATCAAAGCAGGGAACTCTAGCAAAATGATCTACTTGACCTGAAATAGAACAGGCCATATAGCAAGTTGCAACTCCATAGAGGAGCTTCCAGGTTAAGACTGCATTTTTTTTAACCTGAACTTATTATAGTCTTTAACACCACTTGATCTCAACCAGACCTTGTCTCGCCACAGACATTGCCCTTTATCTCAAGATAGCATTTATCATGCACAGTGCTTCACAAAGTATGAATATGAACACAATGTAGCTCACTCTATAATTTCTTAAGAAATGACGGACATATGAATACCCTTATCACATCACAGAAATTTTTAAGTCCCTCCCCCTTTTGAGATATGAGTCTAAGCTTGGTGTAGGTTACAGCATTAATTTACCTTTGAGAGCTTGAAGAAACAACACCAGAAATGTTTGTTTCAACTTTTAAATAGTTTAATGAAGGATTATTGGATTGTCCAATAAGCATGAAGTAGAATATGAGAATATATATTTTCCCTTATGTATGATAGTCACTCTCAAAATTGTACTCTGAACAATGGCTTACTTTCTCCTGCCAATGCTCTAATACAAATATTGGAACTTGGCAGCCAGCAGGTCTCAGATTTCCACCACATGTATTTCAAAAAAAGCAAACGATCCTTCTATGGCGCTTCAGTCACATATCTTTAAAAGCAGTGTTTGTGCGTCATATTTAAAAATAATTGAAACCAGGAGGTGCAAAAACTGAACTTTTCTTCCAGGATGTTTCAGCTTCACTTGATTCCAAAAAACACTGAAGGCAACAGAATGGAAACCTCATGTATTAAACGGTGCTGGCAAGGTGCATAGACTCACTCATTGCAGTATACACAAATACAATAGCAGATCAACGGAATCATATGCCTGTCTGCCCAAACATACTCATTTTCTTTTCGTTTTTTTAAAAAACTTTCATACGAAAAACATATTGACTCTTTCAAAAGTATTTTATAAACAAAATTTCAGTACAGAGCGAGAGTGTAGCCCCCTAAAAATGAAAAGTGTGGGAAAATATGATCCTTTAAACATGCATAACAGCTCTGCAAAAGAGAACTGTGACTATGGGGAGAGGTCTTTGACATGATTTATAACGAACCGTCCAAGACCATTTCCTGAGATCATTTCAGCCTTGTGGAAAACAACAGGAGGTCACCCCAAATGATTCTATGCTAGAATCTGTAGTATATGTGCTGAGGTTGCCCTCTGTCTGGAGAAGGTGCCCTAGGGAACATTTCATTAGATGAGAAAAGCTCCAGGGACCATCCTAAAGCTGAGATACAAACATCAGGAAAGATAAGAAGAATGATGAATCCTTGTACCAGGTAGAATGCCAGAGAAACTGAGCTTTTTCCAGGTAAGTGGGAGAGGTAGGGTAAGAAATAATCCAGTAACCCATAAGCAGCATCCTTGAAATAACTGGTGCCTGGTGGCTTGAGGAGCATTAACCATGGAGCTGGATGACCCATGAGATTTGCTTGAGCATATGTTACTGTAGAATTGTGGAGTCCATGTTTAGTGCAGCTATATCAAACTGTGAAAACCAGGCCTCAACTATAACTGGTTAGCAATCATGTAGTGAGCCTTAAGAACGTCTTCTGGGGTATGTATGTTAAGGCAAAGGGGTGCGAAATGGGGCTTAGTACTGTAAAGATGGCAAGCATATATTGCCAAAGCAGTTTCCAAAATCCCCTGAGGTAGACTTTGCAAGCGAAAACAGCCATGATGTCTTCCAAGCTAAATCCAAGTAAACAACTTCCTTTTGCCAAGTGTAATAATCTATCTTTCATCATCAAAGCAAAATTTCACTAAAAAAAAAAGCAACGAGGCCTATAATAAAAATACAAAACACATACAACAAATATATTGTGGTAAACCTCTTTGGATGGAGATTGATAAAAGCAACCCAATACTAGCTGTTAACCTCAGTCCCAGATTCCTTTTAGAACTTGATATGTTCCTGCCTTCTGTTCCAGCCTTGGCCCATTCCAACACGCAGATGGTAATACTATGATTTGATGCCTGAAAATAACCTTAGCGCAGGCCATCTCAAAAAGAGCACCAAAAGATGTTTCTAGATGCCAAACTACTATTTAAAAAGGTCGAATAGGGTGGAATTGGAGTTCAAAACAACTTGTCCTGCTTTCAAGAGGTAAATGTTGCATTTCTGAATGTGGGATAACATAACACCCAGATAAAATATTTGATGCGGGCGGAAGGGATACTTTTTCATAAAGACTTGAAAAATCTGATATAGTATCAGAATTTTTATGAAGGATACCTTGTTTACACCACAGACGTTACAAAATATATAAGAATGTGGCAAATATCAGGCTTGTATGAATTCAAAGGTTTTGACAGTCGGACATGTAATATCAATTGAAAAATGACAGAAGCTATAGGAGGAGTACTTTTTTTTGTCATGCTTTCTCAGGAGACAATGGAAGAGTAAGCCTTTAAGGGTAAAGTCAAACACTATGGAGAGTTACAGTGCCTGCTGTGGCTGTAGAGACTAATACAGGATAAGCATGTTTGGTTGCAGGTGGGGGAGATGAAGGCATCCACTTTTGCTGTTACGAGTCAAATCACTTTCCCCGACTTACTTCCTCATTCTGCCTGCGTTCCTCTCAGCAGTAACCACTACTGTATATTATAATCTAATTACTTCTGTTGCTCATAGCTCAAATCCTACTCGTGAGTTCATCATTCTATAGTATTTTTTTAAGTAGGAGGGCACCCATTCTTCCACAAAACACTGATCATTAGATTCTCTTAATTTTGCCAGTTATGCGCAGTCCATTATCTTGCTTATCCATTCTTCTTTAGTGGGAACAACTTCTCCCTTCCATTTCTGTACATAAAGAATCCTAGCTGTTGTTGTTACATGCATAAACAATTTTAACATTTTCTTTGGGATTTCTGCCCCTATAATCCCTAACATAAATGCTTCAGGCTTTTTTGGTCCTCTGTTTATGAGTCCTATTCACAAGCTCCTGGTCATGAGCTTCCAGAAGCTGCAACGTTGCCAACCTTCATATCACGTTTGAAGACATCTTTGTAATTCAGAGTTGGTCTGTCAATAGGCCTAGTGCCTGAAGCCAGCTCCCCATAGGCCACGTCCTTAGGGATACTGCCACCTTCCGTTCTGTGTACATGACCAAGCCAGTGTAGACATCACTGAGACAGAAGTGCAAACATGCTAGGAATGTGGGCTGGGAGGACACAGGTTTGTTTTGAGACTCTGTCCTGCATATGATGCCCCAAATCTTCCTGATACATATGGAAAGTTGAGGCATCACTCCTGGTGGATGTCAGTTACCCACCACTCATTTCCATAAAGCAGTGTGTTCAACACTCAAGCCTTGTTGATCTTCATCTTGGTATCAGTCATTAGCACCACATTCCCTCCTTTTGGAGAGGTGTGCCATTGCAGCAACTGCCTCGCCAATATGCTTGTCCACCTCAGGTTGCTGGTTATGGTGGAACCCAGTTAGACAAAATTGTCTACCATCTCAAGTGTGTGATCTCCAGTGCTGAAACATGTCGTGTTGGTGATGTCCTGGCCTAGGATGTTGGCCTTCTTCAGGCTGATGGTAAGGCCAAGCTCCATGCAAGCTGGGGCAAAATGGTTGATGAGCCTCTGTAGAGCTTCCTTGGAGTGCATTGTCAAGGCTGCATTACCTGCAAACAACATCTCTAAGATACGTATGCACCACACTTTTCTCTTGGTCTGGAGACGTGTCAGGCTGATGATGAGCATTAAATATTAGAGCAGTGGTGGGTGAAGACACCAAGTCCAAGTGGACTTCAGGCCATGTCTTCTACATAATAAAGTTTGCATGTGGCCAGAACCTGTGAAACTGCCCTTTACAATGCCATTCCTGCCTTTGGCAGGGGCAGATTCGCTTCATCCCTCCTCCCCATTTATGATACTGGTTTGGGTTGACTCTGTGCTTATAATAAGTGAGATCCAGCAAACAGGACAGGGGAAATAACAGGGTCCCACCAGGTCAAAGTAAATAACTTAATATGTTTCTTATTCATGAACACACAATCCCTCTAAGTCCCACTTAGCAGAAGTGCTTATATAGAATTGCTGCCTTAGAGGGGTTCAGCTATATACTTCTTCTCCATTAGTATAATATAATAAAGCAAGAGAGCAAACAGGGACAATGCAAAACAAAATTTGAACAGCAATTCCTGATTAAACACCAGCAAAACCAGCCCTTCATGTGGAGAACTGGCATTGTTTGTTCATGGGTTTAGGCGTTTCCTCTAAATTAGAAATGAAAGATGGAATACAGAAATTTTGCTGAAGTACATAGCTGAAACATGCCCAATATTAAAGAACAAATTGGCATATGGCATTTTAGGGTTTGATTGTATGCCAGCTACTGGCCTGAAAAAATTCCTTTAAGCATGCATTTGTTTTTACTGAAATTATTTGCAAGAAAGAAAAATTAAAGCAATTGCAACTTCAGTTACAATTGAAAGCAGAATATGAAAATGAGAGACATATTTATTTTGTCAAACTATATTAATTTTAAACTAGGTACACTATAATATTCCTGTTTTCTAATTAGTCTATTGGCAATCTTCACTGAACGTGATAAATATAGCTATAGTTGGCACTTAAAAATAATCTTATACCAGTTGGCATTGTTTTAAGCTAAACTATGTGAGGGCGCCATTCCTAAAAACATATTTTTCCCATCATAAGACAATGCCGGCCATGATTACTGGAATGGATTCCCATGAAAATGCATTGTCAGAATGGTGCCAAGAAGAAAATTCCAAGCCAACAATTTCAAGAATGGAAACCTTTTTCTTTCTGTAGAGGGAATTAAAGCTCTCTGGGTTACACAAAGGGCTGCATATTTTGAATTACAGATTTAGAAGGCAAAGAAAATACCTTCATGAAGCACAAAGTTGGTGCAGCAAATTTAAGGGTTAATTTCTTAACTGAAAAGCAAATGGTCTTCACGGAAATCATACTCTCTATGCTAGGATTTCTGTGTACAACCAGATTGCTATTGCTCGAAAATAATGGCTGTGCTCTTTAGCCCCCCACTCTGTGTGCGATTTTGCCTCCGCCCATCAGAAGAATGGTGGATGGGGAGCAGGTTGGGCCAGGTGTACTGCCTCAGAGAGTCTGGCCAGTGAGGGACATTCATAACCACACCAGCTTAAGGCAACCATGCCACCCTTAAACTGCAAATAGTTGTCGCAGTAGCACTCTGCTCCCAGAGGTAGTTTTAGGGTAGCGCTACCGGTTCATCTGCACTGGGCATCACAACAATGCTGTAGAATGGAGCACAAGAGGCAGGTGGGGGGCACTGAATTTTAGTGCCACACTGGGCACCATTTAAATTTGAGAGGCCAGGAGTCTGCCACTGCTGCTCCCCAACTCAAATAATGACAATGCCGGATCAGCCCGTTGTGTCAGTGGGATCTGAGTAAGAATTTTCATTCCTAAATTGGAAGGTGGTGTTGCTGCTGCTGCTGCTGCTGCTGCTGTTGTATTATTTGTGTTGACTAAGACTGGTGGGAGTTGAAACAAAACAAAACATATGGAGACCACCAGTTCCCTGTCCTTGCACTATATGGCATGTTGAACAAGGAGGGCATGTGAAATCCCACTTGTCCACAATGCAAGCAATAATGTTGAGCCCGATGACTGTATGAACTAGGCATTAGTTTTGCAGGACTAGCTTCTAGCCATATTTTTTTAAAAAAAACTAAGGGGAAAAGGACAACTTTAACAAGAGAGCAAAAAATGGGTGTTCAAGACATATGCCACTCTTTGGTTTTTTGTGAATGGAAGCTCCTGATGAAAGCTATAAGCAGCATATACTTTGTGCCCTATCACTTCTAGGGGGTGGTTGATATTGTCTCTCAGAATGACTAAGCAAAGCCTCAACCAGAAGATATGGTCAACTTTGTTCATGGCAAAGCTCAGGCTATAGAGATGGTCTTCAGTTACCATGATGATGGGAAAAATGTGCAACTGTATCAAGACTGTTTTTCAGAACTAATTTACATTACTCTCTTCTTATTCCACTGCATTATTTTCTGCACAATGTTTTCAAGAATATGGCTATTGGCAATGACAGTTTTATGTATTATGCTATAGCTAAAATACAAAATAAAACACAAACGTTGCTCTGAAGAGATTATATAATGTGATTAACAAATCAGGTCATCTGAAGTATGATAGGTCTGGAAGGCAGATATGAACCTGAAACTTGTGACTAGGGTGCAATTAACAGGAGAAATAGGTTGCATTGTTTTAAAAAAGCTTCTTCTTTGATATTCATCTGAGGAATAATATGATCCAAATCTAGAAGATGAAGGAATGATGTAAGAGGATTATGATCCACACCTATTTGGATGCTTTTAGTTTATTGGCATGACTCTGCAATGCTCAAATGGGTCATTAACATCAAGGGACTAGGGTATCTTGATGAAATGTGTTTCTTATACTTCTTAATGTTATTTACATTAAGATAAAGGGGGAAAGGTATCTTCATTTTTTATTTTCTTACATTTTCTTTGCTGGAGCAGCTGTTTCCTGAAGCTTTGGCCAGGATGAAACCTTTGTTTTCACATTAGAGAAGACAAACATAAATGTGACTAAATCCAAACATTTGTGGATTTAGTTTCTTTTGGAAAGTACGGAGGTATGAAGGGCATGTTTAAGTGAAATATTTGAGAGTTCCTATCCTTTTGAGTTGCAGTTTATAATGTCAATGTAGAAGTCATTCATAACACGTTTTCTCCAATTATATATTTCATTTTCATTATGGTATACCTGACATATTCCTGCCCTATTAATATAATTTATTATTTCAATGGCAAGAAATAACAAAGCCCAACAGCAACTAGCAGTTGATAGCAACAAAACAGAACTGCATGCTTAAAATGAAACTTCATAATAAAAATCATCCTGTTCTGTTCATTGAAATGTACTCCTGATAATAATTAGTTAAGATGCCAGTTAAAGACAGATAAAACAAAAGAAAAATCAGTTTTCTTATTTTTTATACTCACCTTAAGAATAGGAACATTCCCAAGCTCCTCTAAGGATCTCATCTCCCGGACTCTATGAACTGAATTTCTTTCATGAAGGGTTGTGATTGGTAACAAAATTGTTACCATCAGCACCAAACTCCAATGCCAAGGATTCTTTTGAAGAACCTGTGACATGTTTTATAAGTCAGATATGCATTTGTAGTATCTGTACAGCCAGACACAGAGAAACAACAAAAGTGATTTTGTTCCTCTTGTTGTGTTGTATGTCGGTACACAATTTGGATCAGTACTTTCATGTTCAATTTAGCTGTGACAGACTAAATATATTCCAGTGGCTTTACAGCAGCTCATTGTTTTTGTTTTCCTTGTCACATTGCTTCGTTTCCAAGTTTTGTTTTTATTTTGCTGGGTCTGAAATTAGGTACAGTGATCCATCAAAACCTTGAAAGAATGTTGCTTTTTAGAGCAAATTGCTGTTGCAAGGATTTGTAGATTATTTGCACCATGAGATATTTGCATGACATCTAACATTAATGCATGTGTATACAGGCTGTTTGAATTACAAAATGGACTGGGGTTCTTATCTCACAGCAGGTCACAACATCCCAAACGGAAAATTATAGGAGGAGTGTAGCTGAACTTTCCTTTTGGCCCCAAAGACAACAATTCAAGGCTGGCTTGTCGGCTTGCTGATTAGTAGCTGGCCATATGTTGACTTTGTGGACACGTTTCATAAAAAAGGGCAACAAAATGAAGGATGGACTTGGAGAATAATGTATTTGTGCTATGAGGTTAACCACAAGCATTCCAGAAATCACAGCATTCCCTGCTTCTGCATATGAGCTGGGAACGTAGTCTGTGACTAGATTGTTTTCCTCTGTTATGTATTGTCAAGCACACACACCTATGCTGTTGCCAAAACTCTCAATAAAAAATTACTTTGCTGTTTCCAGAGTCTTTATCAACTTTCCAGTTATTCAGATTTGCCAAAGTCAAAGCAATAAACTCATGGATCATGTAACTATAGTCAGTGCAGATGACTGATTCCTGCCTGCAGGATCTTTTCAGGCTAGGGAAATGGTTCCAAGTGATGTGTCTAGGATAGCTCCTAGGAGAGTGTTGTTAAAATGTTATCTCCTCACATAATACGGAAAATGGGGCTAATTTCCTTGTCTCCAGTGGTGCTGCCCAACTGTCTCTATCTTGGAGTATATATACTTTATCAGAAATTTCAAAGATTATTTCTAGTCCCCCCCCCCAAATACTAATTATTGTGATGAGTATATTTATCCTCTGCTCATACATAAGCACAGTGAAGCAAATTTATGTTTTCAGCAAAAGTTCTTTAAATATATATATTAACCACTTGATATAATTTCCTGACCAGCACTTCTAGCAGATATGATCCAGGTAGGTTCATTTGATTGCTTCTTTGAATTAGATCATATTGGAGTTTTAAAAATAATAATGGGAGAGACATTCACACTATAGATATTCACTATTCTTTTGGAGGACTGTAGATCCCATGTGAGCAGTGTTCATGAACCTAGTAATACTTCAACACTATTCTAATTTTTGTTTCTTTATTAGTAGAGGTACTGCATCTGCCATTGGGGTTTCTGTAAAAAAATAATAATGAATATTCATTCAGGATCTGCTCACAACTGTTTAATGTCTAGAATGCTGTGTGAATGACCTGCCTGGAGCCAACGTCAGTTAAAGAACAATATACTTTTTATTGTCACAAATTTGAGGTGAAGCTTGTGCTTTTGTGATTTTAGTCTGTGTTTTATTCTGCTGTTATAATATACACTGTCTCAATGGCTTTATGGTATGAAGTGGCACATAAAATTATTTAATGAATAAAATAAAATAATATACTACTTTATATCTTTCAAGGCCGGTGTTATGTGGTCTCAGAGGCCGCTCCCAGTCACCAATCTAGCTGCTGCATTCTGGATTAGTTGTAGTTTCTGGGTCACCTTCAAAGGTAGCCACACATAGAGCGCATCACAAGACATCTGAAGCAACTGATGGTTGCTGCTTCACTTATGGCAGAGGGAAGGGCATTCCATAATGTACGGGCAATATCAGAAACTGTCCTTTTTTGGGTCACCACCCTATGATATTCTGTAGGGTGTCATGGCCTGAGTAGAATTTCACCTGATGATCTAATTGATCTCACAAATCTATACAGGGCAGGAGCTCTTTCAGGTAACCTGATTTCAAGTTGTTCAGGGCTTTAAATGTTTACAGCAAGAGCTTGAATATGGCCCAATAGCTGATCGGCAGCCAGAGCAGTTCTCACAGTACAGATGGAATATGTGTATGCTGAGGTGCTGAATGCCCCCTCCTCAACAGCATTTGATGTTTGAGGGTTCTGCTTAAGGGCCCCCAAGGGGCTGAACACTCTGCATTTTGCCTTCCTTATTTATCAATATGAACATGTAAATGACAGAGAAGAGAGCTGTGCTCATGTGATGTATGATTGAATATGTCGGACTAGGACTGAGAACCAGGACTGAGAAACAGTTTAAAATCCTTTGAAGCTCAGTGGGTGATCGTAGGCTATCTCTCAGCCCAATCTATCTTCCAGAGTTGTGGTGAGGGTAACATGAGAACCCTTAAAGATGCCTTAGGCAATACTAAATAAAAAATTTCCTTCAGTAGCATCTTAAAAACCAACTAAGTTTTTATTTTGGTACCAAAATAAAAACTTAGTTGGTCTTTAAGGTGCTACTGAAGGAAATTTTTTTATTTTGTTTCGACTCAGACCAACACGACTACCTACCTGTAATTAGGCAATACTGATAATAATAAACCTAGGGGCAGACTGGATTCTGAGTAGCTAAGGGCATCGGAAGCAGGTTTAGTGACTCCCAAATGGTGTCCTTACTTACACTGCTTTGCAGTGGATAGGTTTTCCCCCACTGCTATGGGGAAAATGCCATCTGCAGAGAACAATTTTGCAGGAACAGGGATCTCACAAGTGGGTGCCATGTACAGAGTAGATAGTGTCGCACCTGTCAGATTCCTCGCAACACAGAGCCTTCCCATAACAATACCGGTTATTTTGCATGTCTTATATAAATATTAAATTAAACTTGCCAGCAGCTGATCCATAATATTTTGACTCCTCTTTACCCTATTCCTGCACTTGATTTTCTTCTATCTCACATGCATTTGTTTAGAGCAAAAGTACTTTCTCTGGGTCTTCTTTCCATTATTTCAACATGTCTTTCATTCTGAGTCAAAGCACAGCTCTTTGCATTTTTAGTTCTTATGGTTAAGTGCTTCACTGACTTTGTAGGTCACATGTGACATTTCACAAGGAATATCTGCAAGTTGGAGATGATTCAGCTCCTCTCTGTTTAGGTTAACTCCCTTTTAATTTCATGCAAATGTCTGGAAGATGTTATCTAGGTTAACCATATTGAAGAGATGATGTTCCTTGATCCTCGTTCATTTCACATCGTTTGGCAAGGCAATGCTACTTGGCACATGACATTGGTCTCATTTCCATCGAAATTTATCAGGAGCAGAAGTATAATTTTGAAACAAAATGCTGGCTAGTCAGAAAATACTAGTTCAGTTTTTATACGAGAGCATCTGACACTGCTTGTGTCACTGAGTGGTCTTTTAACACAGTTTAACACTCACTTTCATCATAGCGATCTCTGCTAGGATCTTATACACAAAATGAGGACTGCTTTCTTTAAAGGGCAGGAGAAGATCCATAGTGAGTCACTTTGTGGTTAAGGCAATCTTGCCTTGCATGTGATGAGTTCTGAAGTATTTGAGATGGTCATGACCCCAAATATTTCCTTAAAAATATTCCATTGAAAACCTCATGTGTTCAAAATTCTGGTAGGTTGCTGTTGTTTTTTTAACCCCCCATATAAGCTGATGTGGATGGTATCATTTTGCCTTTCTAGCTAGCAACCCACTTTTCCAGCTCTCTCAACACTCCTCAGCCTATTCTGAGGATCAGCAATTTGCACACATACATGTTCCAGAAGTGTGCATGCACACAAAAGCTTATAGCAAGAACAAACTCTTAAGGTGCTACTGGACAATTTATTTTTATTTTTTATATGTCCCAGATTGTAAGAGCCTTTTGGACAGGGAAGTGACTGTCGTCTCCCCCCCCCCCTGTTTATGAAAAACCGTAAAGTGCTCCCTCGCTACGAGAAGCCAAGTTACAGGGAACCAGGCAGGGGGCCTTCTCGGTAGTGGCACCCACCCTGTGGAATGCCCTCCCACCAGAGGTCAAAGAGAACAACAATTACCAGACCTTTAGAAGGCATCTCAAGGCAGCCCTGTTTAGGGAAGCTTTTAATGTTTGATTTCTGTATTTTAATGTTTTGTTGGAAGCCGCCCAGAGTGACTGGGGGAACCCGGCCAGATGGGCGGGGTATAATAAATTATTATTATTATTATTATTATTATTATTATTCGTTGATGCTGTTGTAAAATGATGATGATGAGACAGACTCCCCTCCTCTTTTATTCTATTGAGTATAAGATCCATAATGCTGTATAGTGTATAGAGAAGTGTAGAAGTGTAATCTTTTTTTCAATATCTATTGAATGCATCAAGTGGTTAGTGATAACCCCTTTTTCTTCACTCATCCCCCCCCCAATGAAGTTTGTTTTAAAGTAATTTGCTGTACTAGGGTGACAGAGTGCTCTAATCTACTTAAATTGCATAAATGTATATTTCTGGCACACACTTGGATCTCTCCTATGAAAAAACTGACAGCCTGGGGATCAACAACAGTAACAACAACAATGCAGGTAGCATTCTGAGTCACTTGTAATCCTCAGTGTATGCTGATGTATTCATTCAACTCCATTCAGTTCTTTTGGTTTTGTTTCTCCTGTTTGCACAAGAAAGAAAGAAAATCTGTTCACAAAGGTTGAAAGGGGAAGGTATGGTGCTTCAAAGCAGGAGTCTAGCTGATGTGAAAATGGTAGCTGCATCTGAATGGTAATGACAGCTGTGTCTTAGGAGGAAGGAAATAATTAAAAGTAAAGCTACCTGGACAACAGAGAGATGAACAAGCCAAAGAAGAATGGGTCATTGTTTCCAATGCCGTTATTTCCTACCCCAGCCAGTGCAGCTGATTACTTTCTCATGAACAGGACTTAGGGCTCATCCAAAGTCACTTGAATGTTTGCTCACATGGATACAATACCACCTCCATTTTCTCATGGGTAGTCCTCTTTTTCACAGTACTCTGATGCGAAGCCCATGTTCCCCAATGAAACTTGCCATATCAGAAAGCAGGCTAGGAATGTTCAGGAACATGCAAATGCTCACAGTGTGGTCACGGATTGGTGTGTTCAGGCAAGCCCCCCCCCCCCCCCCCGGTATCCTCATATGTGCATGGGGAGCATAAGGCTTTTGGTGTAGAAAGGGGCAGTCCTTCAAGAGACTCTGTCACAGGGAGTGTTGTCTATGCCAGTCTAAGTCCAGCTTTTTCTAGCTCAAGGGCCTCCTTGTTGACACATCTGGTTCAGGCTTGTTACCAGGTCATGAGTCTGGGTCGAGCGCCACTGTTGCTTACATCCCTGCTCCTTCTAGTCCAGCTCCTCCATTCCAGAATCCTGGCTGCTGCTCCGAGTCAGGATCATGATAGGATTGTAGGATGATGAAAGGGTAATTTTTGAGCTTTTAAAAAAATCCTCAAAAAAGCCCCACACAACTTTCTCCGTGTTGTAACCTACCATATCAGGAAGAATGATTCAGTGAGCCATTAGAAAGGAATGCAAATACTTATTCATGATTGCATATTTTCCATGTCAAGATGCTGTTGGACAGATTGGAAAGGGCACTGAATGCAGTATGCACTATTTACAACTTCACTCCAGCAACCAATATGCATGTTCTCAGTCTTATTTATGTTTTCCTGCTCACAGAAGCCAAGTTTGTCTGAATGAAGAACTGCATGGTTCCATAAGGTGATGTAATGTAAGTCAGCTATCAGTGTTAAAGTAAAGGTTGCTCTAGTATGGCCATCAATAGCAATGGCTCAGATGGAAAAAAACACTGAAACTCCCAGCATTGGAAAAAAAAATTACAGTCCACACAGAACTGAAAAATATAGTCTATAAACTGCAAAAGTACAGTCAAAAGTGCACATTGCAATGAAACTAATATGCACAACAGATAAGTTTAAAATGACAAAAAGTACAAAATGTAATGTGGATTATAACCAGTTCCAAACCCACCCTGGTAGTGATTTTACAACATTTTAGTAAGTAAAATCACATAAGGTTAATGCTATATTAATACAAGTCAGCTATGTAGTTCAAAGTGAAGAGCGCTGAAGACTTTGGTAAAGACAGATGTCAATTGCCCATGCAACTCAATATGAATCTATAATTTTATATGTGACACTAAAATTTACCAGTTGAAGTAAAATCCTCACAATTGGAAATGCACCTGGTTTCACCAACTAATAAATATGAGCTCATAAAAAGTCAAGGTGAATGTTCAGTAAAAAGTCACCATCTTTCATAAATCTTAACAACTTCTGTTTTTATGTCCTTGAATACTGGCAGATGTGAACAAATGTTCCTTTAAAATAGCTTTAAAGCATGGTGTGAAACGATTTTCTGAGGGTCTCAAGGATTTCTCCCAGTAAAGTGGTCCAGATTGCAGGAAATCCCCAGAAGTGGCTTCTGAAGAAGGATAATATGAAAACCTAATACTATCCTATTTGAAGGGGTTTAGCAAATGATAATTTAATTAGATTTTGTCCTTCTGAGAGGGGTACCAATCTCTGACCCTGCAAAATAGGAGTGGGGAACTGGTGACCTTCCAGAAGCTGCTGGACTACAACTCCCATCATGCCTGACAATTTGTTGTGCTAGCTGTGGCAGATGGGAGTTGAAATCCTCTAATATCTACAGAGCCCCAAGTTCTCCACCTCCTCTGGAGAATGTTATCAAGCCTGAAATCTGATTATTACTCTGTTTGGAACACAGGAACTACCCCTTAATCTTTCAGCCTTGTGTATTCCTTGGTTAGGGACTTCCCATGCATGCAAAAACCAGCTCTAGCAGATTGAATGGACAAGACCAATAGTGGGACCAACAGTCATGAAGGCGGTTTCTGCACATGCTGTAGAGGGATATGAGGGACTCATCCACCTGGGGAGGTAGCTTATCTAGGAGAAGGAAAATGCTGGTCGTAAGCTCGCATTGCCTTGTGGGATATATTTGGGAGAAGAAAAGTCTAAGGAGTAAACCCTACACAAATCCAGAGTGGAGTCCCTAAGACAGTTGAGTGCTGCTTTGTACGCTTCCTTCTAACAACTCTGGCAGCAAGCTGGTGCCAAATGTATTGCTCTGCTTTCTTTTGGACTACATCAGTGAGGCCAAAAGTGTGTGTGTGTGTGTGTGGGGGGGTGTCTTGTCATCTGGGCAGCCCAGGACCTACATGCACACTGCCCAGACTTGTGACCTGGGGAGCTAATTTCAGTAGGCAGCATTTTTATGTTCTTAAAAAAAATGCCTGGTGTAAAAATAATAATAATAATAATCAAGCTGTAAGGAAATAGGCTGGGGGAAAGTTCTATGGGTATCTGAAGAAGTGTGCATGCACACGAAAGCTCATACCAAAATATAAACTTAGTTGGTCTTTAAGGTGCTACTGAAGGAATTTTTTTATTTTGCTTCGACTCAGACCAACACGGCTATCTACCTGTAACGGGTTTTACATAATTAGCCATAATATACGGTAACATTGGCAGCAGAATAGTTAATAATGATGACTCATGAACATTCTGCACACTATTTTTTCTCAGATTCATGAAATGTTTATCAAGATTTTGAACAGCTGAAATCATTTTGGGTGCCACTGATAGATTAAATAGGGCACAACTTCATTTCCAATAATGAATTCCAGAACAACGGGGATGTAACCATTACTTTTAAAAATAATAGAGTTTAGCTGGAAAGGTTTGCTTAGACACCCATCTTGTACACATGACAGATCAATGATTAGTAACTCCATGGATATTAGGTAAGAACAGGAATAATACTCTTTTGATACTTTTTCTTTTCATAAAATTTAAATCATGCAACAACGATACAGACTAATACAATGTCCCATAATGAAAAAAGAGATAATTAGTAGAGGACAACAGTAGAGAAGAATAAACAAAAATCTAACCAGATCATTGTATTTGGATTCTTCAGAGTTCACTTTGGATAAGAAAGATAAGAATAGATAAGAAAAAATGACTTTTCCAAAATAATAATAATTATATTTTGTGTTGGATACTGTATTGCTTTCAATTACTGTATGTGCATTTATATCCTTCCTTCCTTCCTTCCTTCCTTCCTTCCTTCCTTCCTTCCTTCCTTCCTTCCTTCCTTCCGGGAATCCTAAGAAACATACATCTAGTTCCTTAAAAAGTCACTAATCTAGACACAACCTCAACTGGGCCTGCTTCGCTTTATATATATTCAGATATACACAGTTAAAGGACTCTCTTCCAGATGCATGAAAAATGTATTGAAGGAGGTCTTAACAGAATTGTGGAAAATTACTGTAGGAAGAAAGAAAACTCTTGCAAAGGTGTAAACCTTTTGTTTCTGATTAAATGCTCAAGATTGTGAAATCTTATCATATTTTCCTGTGACGCCATTAAGCCTGAGTCCATAGTTGCTAAGGGTAAATTCAGTCTCCTCCCTCCACTACATGCACGACATTTCAATTCATGGAGAAAACTAAGGAGTATGTATGCGACCACCCACTTGGTTGTACAAAATTGCAATATGTGAAAATATCTTGTTTCTGAATGCCTAGAGGTTTCATATAGCCCATCACACATGGCGTCAATAACACAAGGACCCTCCATCAACTCCTTCCCAACCAATCAGCATGCCCTTTTAAAATTAATTGCACACACTAGTTCTGGTTCAGGTTTCAAGAACAAGTGGCTGAAAAAGAAGCGTGCTGAGAGATTTGGAAACAAACTGCATTGTCAACAAAGGGAGATGCCTGCTGCTTTGAGATCTGCAGAGAAAGTATCCCAGCCTTCTGGAGGGTTTCATGACAATAACTTCAGAAAAGGTTGATGTTTATTTGTGCTATACACTAGCAATTTCCAGAGCACAGCAGGGAGAAGACAGAGTATAAAAGTACACATGGAAAATACTGGAGTTTAGGTCATTTGTATTAGGATGGTGTCTGGGATATGAAATTGATGTTTGTCTTCTGAGCCCACATGCTGATATATATATATTTATATATATATAAAATGACTCATAGTTCTGTTTTTCCTCATTCCTGCATGTAGTTGGGAATGGATATGTACAAGGACTACACATAGTTAGCTGTGATCCACCAGACAACATAAAATAAATGACCTTAATTGCTTTACATTATGCAGAACGGATTGTCACTAACTGCCCTTTGGTTTTCAGCCACTCCTGAACAGGACTAGACAACGGTATCGTGTGTGTGTGTGTGTGTAGCTTTCCTTTTAATAATAAAAATAACAAAACACATGGGAAGCCCTATGCTAGATACTATTAAATGTTTATGCACTGCATACTGCCATTCTGGTTTGCTAGTTCTTTGTGATCTATTACATTTTCTGTAGACAACAGCTGGGAAACTGCTTGAAAACCTTCCATTATTATATTTCTGTTTCTTCCCCACTCTCTTGAAACTGTTAGGAAACACAATAAGCTCAGTGGTAGAACGTCTGCTTCGTATGCAGAAAGCCCCAGGTTCGGTCCTCAGCATCTCCAGGTATGGTTGGGAGAGTCTTCCTATCTGGAACCTTGGAGGGTCTCTGTCAATCAATGTAAGCAAATACTGAGCTAGATGGACCATTGGTCTGACAGCAGCTTCCTATCCACTGCCACCATCATAGGACAAGAATGCTACATTTTGGCTTGCACCAGGCTTCTCCAAAACAACCTTCCAGAAACTTAGGACTCAAAGGATTCAATAACTTTTTTAAAAAGGGGTCGATATTTCTCTACTTCTCCCCCCAGCCCCCATAGGTTCTGGGAAATGCAGATCAATTCATATCATAGCTGCCTTCCCTGGTGTGCTAAGTCTCCCTGCCTTCACAGCCGCCCTGCTCTAGTTGACAGTGCTGCTGCCCTGTATCATCTCAGAACTTGCATAGGCTAAATCCCTTGAACATCCCTAATTTAGGTTCCAATTTGTGCCCGATAGGCTGCCATTATTGCCTTAAAACAAACCCCTAAGGCAAGTTATTTTGCTTTACTTCTGCAACTTGCAATTCAGTGAAATGTCCTTGGCAACCTCATTCCCATTTTTGTCAGACGGCAAAAATAAATGCCAACCTGATCTGAAACAGGCACGCTTTTGCAATAGATTATATATAGACTCATACTCTCTGTCCTTAGAAACCATCTTGGCATTCCCTGTGTGCTCCACTGCAGTGCAGAACTGAATGAATGGGTTATAGCCTACATGAACTGTTATGTTCATGGAGGCATTTGATCAAGTTTATGCAATCCCAGTAGCTGCTGCTTATCAATTACTATGTTCACCTGGTTTTATACACGACGGTTGTATACAGGAGCACATATTCAGGAACAGCTTGGACAGATTGTGTGCACGTGAAGTGTAATGCCTAAATTGGCACAAAGACAAAAAATACAGTGTGGTAAAAATCTTAGCATCAGTGTTTATAGTAACACACACTAGCAGAAAAAAGAGAGCTTTTGATTGCTTAGTATCCCATATCTTCATGCCTTTGTTTCTGCCAACTACTTGTATCCAAGTTTTCATTTAAGGAGAATTTAAATAAATGATACGCAGAACAAATCAAATAAGTTACACATGACCCAGTCAAGCTTCAGAGCTGGAGCACATTAAACTCTAAATTTCTAAAAATGAAAGTCTAAGACTTTAGGAGCTTCTCATCCTTTACTTTTGAGTCCCCTTTTGCTGCATAGGAATAATTGTGACAATAAAAAAATGGATGGGACAATAAGGGGGAAGCAGTAAATTAAATGAAGCAGTTACTATAGAGCAATTTAACAAAAAGCTTCGATAATTTATAAAATGCTGCCTGAAATTTGGACTGTCTATTCTATTATTGATTTAGCAGTCCATGGTTCTTAAAATTTTTGTAGATGGTGTAGCCACCAATCAGGACTACTATGCAATCTCTATATATTCAGCAAGAGCTCAGTATGGTGTAGCTTTGTGTGTGTGTGACATCATAAACCCCTTGTTATTGTTTCGTTTTTGTTCTTATTTTTATTATGTACTCTGTGTTTTTTATATTGTAATTTTATGTTGTGAACCGCCCTGAGATCTACGGGTATGGGGCTGTATACAAATTTTAATAATAATAATAATAACAATAACAATAATAATAATAATAATAATGGGAATGTCAACATCAACATCACTTGTTGAATTTGCAAGGGACTTCAGACTAAAATCATACTCATATTATTTCAAACACATACAAGATAGGATTTCGATGTGTTTTCGATGACCAATAGGAATAAAGCCACCTCTCAAAGTAGGTATTTAGCATAGCTGCCAAGTTTTCCCTTTTCTCGCGAGGAAGCCTATTCAGCATAAGGGAAAATCCCTTAAAAAAAGGGATAACTTGGCAGCTATGGTATTTAGCAACAAACTCCACAGTGACAATTATCCTAATTATACACCCGAGATTAAATTGGTGCCACCCACCCTGCCAAAGCCTCATTTACAGTGATTGGGCTTCAGCGCAGCTTCCAGCAAGATCCCACAAGATCTCATGGGAGCAACAGTATGGCTGGATTGTGAAAAATACAAACAATGTGTTCATCTACTTCTATGTCATAATACAAAATGTTGATATGATTAACACTCTTACTGTGGTGTCAAGAACTGATGTATCGCTGACATCTGGCAACTGGCAATATTTTTACCCAACTGGAAACACTGAATGAAGTTTTTGGGAAAGTATTTAACACAAACGTGGCAAATCCGTGGCCCAGATCAAACTGCCAAGCTATTGCCAGTGGCCCACCAGCTCCCTGCTTACCAGGCAAACAGTGAATGCATCCCTCAGACCAAAAAAAGTTTAATCAACTTGCTTTAAGAGAAGATTAGAAATCAAATCTAACACATCTTAATTCACGAGGTACACATCTCATTGTAAATACGTTATTATTTCTTCTTGCCTTTTGATTTCTAGTGCATGAACTGAAAAGTAATCTAGGGCAATCAGCATCACCATTGTATGATCCTTAATTCCATTTGTTTGCTAATTTTCTAGTTTGGCTGGTGGTAGGGTAGAAGGAACTGTTAATTTTGGTTCTCTTAGTTTCTCATCCCCCCCCCCCCCCGCAATCATAAATTCATTTCTCCACATTTCTGAAGCAATTTTTGAACCAATATATTCTTTTTTAATGCGGATCCCCCCCTAACGTATATACTATTGTAAACATTGCTTGGTTGGAGGATTGCCTCACAAAATTCGGATAATGTTAGCTTTGAAGGATGGCTGCATTTTGGTCTTCATCCTGTTTCAGAAAGCCAAATTTAATATATTTGGCTTTGAATGCAAACTGAATCACATTTCTTCCCCATCCTTAGTTGTTGGGTAGCATTAAAGAATTAAGCCTCAGTTTTGGGGCCATGTCACACTGGTAACATCATTATATTTCATCATGTGGCATTCTGCATGCCAAATAGTTTGCACATTTTTGTGCATATTTTGATCTAATCAAGAGATTGAAAAAGCAGAAGCAAATGTATATCTCCATTTTTTAAAAACAATCTCTACAATAATAATGATAGCAGCAATGTGAATGGAATAGGTAATGTTCTGTGAAATGGTTTCTGTGTCTTCCATATCATGCGTCAGAAGCAATCAGTGTCCTGCATATGACTCTGGAATGTTAAAGATGTTGATACTGCACTTATTTGAAATAGTTCCTGTGGTAGTTAAATTCCACATCTGGATTTTGGTGTCACATGCTGTTTTGCAGTAGACATTTACAGTTAGAATAGTATGCGACTGAATAAGCAATGTGGTTGCTGTGACATTTTTTCCATAAAAAATTAATTGAAAACATTGTCTCCATGATATATAGGTTTCCTTAAGCTATAGGTTATGGGAATGGTTTATGACTTTACAAGCAGCAGGGAAAGTTATCGGAGAGACTAAAAACTCTTGAATAGGTAAATAATGAGTCACAATACTTAAATGTATGATAATGCAAACCACAGAAGATTGGGTGCATTGAGGAAGCTCATCACATAAGGAAGAAAAATGTGGAAAAAGACTGGCTGAGGATGGGGGTGGGGAACCTTCTTTGTTAGCTTTTTATTCCTGCAAGAAACCTATTGATGGCAGAAAACTTAAAGCCATTCAGGAATTTAATTTGGGATTGATTTGGAAATTGTAGCCTAAAGAGTGATTACTTCCACTCCTAGTCTTTGAGCAGCTGTGATGCCTTGGAATGTTTAGGGAATCTGAACAATCAAGAATGGTCAGGTCATATAGTGTTGACAAGCTAGATAGATATGACGGTATGGAATATGAAAGGTTAAGGAGAAATATCCTAGGGATCTATGTGGCCATGTGCTGTTCTCAGAAAGACAAGGAGCACAACCAGGGGTACTGAGGAGGTAGAGTAGAAAAAAGGGCCAAAAGGGCAAAACAGGAGAGTCAGAAGGCAAGACATCTACAGTCAGAGCCCTCTAGGCTTTTTCACATGCTACACCAGGCACCCCCAAACTTCGGCCCTCCAGATGTTTTGGACTACAATTCCCATCATCCCTGACCACTGGTCCTCTTAGCTAGGGATTATGGGAGTTGTAGGCCAAAACATCTGGAGGGCCACAGTTTGGGGATGCCTGTGCTACACTGAACACAGGTGGAGTACAAGTGTTTGTGTGAAAGCGTGCATATTTGTTGATTTTCACAGCTCAACTCTTATGTATACAGGTACGTGGGCTTTACACTCCTTGAACATTACATATGGATGGGTGTGCAGCTCAGCAGATACCATTAAATATCAGACAGGTGCTATCTTCATTGACTTTGCAGC
Source organism: Zootoca vivipara (assembly GCF_963506605.1). Lineage (NCBI taxonomy): Eukaryota > Metazoa > Chordata > Lepidosauria > Squamata > Lacertidae > Zootoca > Zootoca vivipara. The sequence goes on along the minus strand of NC_083284.1, from coordinate 30,726,567 downwards.
GCCAACAAGCCTTTTAAGTAAATAACTTTCCCACTCTGTATCTGTATTGGAATTGTTTTTAGATTTTTCATTGTTTCGTTGCTAGTGTGTTTTGTCACGCTGGCTGGCTGGGATATAAATTTAGTATCAGCATCAGTATTTGTGTACATAAGTACCCAGACTATGCACTCATTGAAGATAACATGTCAACATGTCGACCACAAGCAGAGAAGCAAATGAGCAGCCGCTGAGATGGAAGGAAGATAGAAGAGACAAAGAGCTGAAATAATGATGGGCAAAAGAGGAGGAAAGTTGAGGGAAAGGGCAAGCAAGGATAACAAATAGTCAAAATATGACAAAGGCATCCAGAAAGGGTGAATGCTTTGAACTGATTTGGGCAGATGGGCAAGAGTGCTGTAGTTCAGAGAAAGCAAGGGGATGGGTGGCACATGACTGAGAGTGGGGTGGGGTGCTAAATGTCTTTATTAGAGACCCTAATTCTTTACTTCTTCAAATGAACAGGGAACTTTAGCTTTAGCTTTAGTCAAAGGTGTGACATATGCTGCAGAGTGTTTTCTAAACTGCATGTGTATCTAGTACCCACTAAAGCTGTATGTATATAGCCCTGACTGTTTTCCCCTTTGAGTCTGAGGGGACTCTTGTTCTGCCCATCTGACACCCCCCTGCTTTCAACCATGAAGTGGTTCATGACCGTTTTTGTTTTCAATCAGAGCTGGTGTCACACTCCTTTCTAGTCGAAGGAGTAAAGGACTTGGGTACTCAGTCCCACCCCCAGAAGTCAATTTCAGAGGAATTCTAAATTCTATCAACAATTAATCACACATGGACTCCCTACATCACAAACAAACCAGTCCTCAAAGTGCTCCGGTTCAAGCCCCATTGAAAGGAAGCTGTAAGAATGCTTTTAAAGATCAGAGCCATATGGCTTTTGAAAATTGTACCAAATGGGACAAGGCATATGATTAAAGTTGATTATGTTCTTAAGTGCTTTTCTGGAACAAGATCATAGCTTCCAGCACTGGGCAGGATCCCTTATGTTGCATGATATAATATTCAGGGGAATTGTCCCTTTCTTGCTTGCTTCCTCTGCTATTTTTCCTAGTTGCTGCTTTTGGTGCCTTCATTTACATTGCCTTTCCAAATACCCTTAAGACGCTTCCTCACCGTAACTGCAAAGCATGTGCTCAGATAATTTGGAGCATGCATAAACACTTTCAATTCTCTCTCAGCTGCAGAGAAAACCAAAAAACTCAGCTTAATTTGAAGTTGCTTTTCTGAAACGGCTGTTCAATTAAACAGTTCATTAAAACGAACTAACAGAAAAAAACACTCCTGACTTTTCTAGTGGAACTCTAACTTTTTTTCCACAGAAGACTCCAACAGATATATTGTTTCCCTAGAATACAGATAGGCTTCTTGGTGATTAGTGTGATCATGCTGGTCTACATTTTGCAAAGGTTTGTAACAAAGATCCAGGAACAGATAAACATGACAATAGGTTTCCATCTGCTTGGCCAGCCAGTCAAAAAGCAAGAATATAAAAAAAACAACACAGTTACAGCATGTTTTTGCAATAAAGTATCCTGGACAACTGGACTTTGGCTCTTCTTGGTCTGTAGTTAATTTTGAACAGGGAAGGCCCAAAGAATTTGGCTTGCTTGTGAGATGGAACGCTGGGATCAATTATTATTCAACAATGAGATTTCTTGTAGAAGAGTTGCAAGGGGGGGGGCTATTACACTGTCATGTTGTTTTAAAAAGAAAAAGGGTTTTATTTGGAAGATGCAGCTAAGCAGCTTTTGCTCATCCTTGTCCAATGAGTCAAATTTAATGCTATTGGGAAATCTTGCTCACTCTCTTTGCCATAACCCCTTGTCTCATCATCTGGGAAGGTGTGACTGCAAAGCATGATTTTATAATAAGTCTTAGCTGGCACATGCAATGAAAACAATAAATGTTGCATCTTTTTCTTTTTTTCTTTTCATGCAAACATGGAGTTATAGGACCTGAGGAGCTTCCAATACATACCTATGTACTGAGGCATGATCTTCTATATTCAGCTCTTGTTAGCGTATAGTTGGTAAAGATTCCTGCCTGCCATAATTCAGAAGCATGAGGGAGCAAAATGCCCATTTGGTCAAGCTGATATAAGTGAACTGATCCTACCTCCTGATAGCTTGTGTTTCTTCTTGGCTCATGCTCATGTCTTTATACCTTAAATGCTTTTTTTTAATGCATTTTTTAAAATGCCACTGAAAGCTAAGAAAAACTAGAATTTTATGTAAGATATCAGCTCGTCTTCATCTTAAGGCAACTGTTCGACAAAAGCTGCAGTGTAAGATTAGAATGTGTAAACCAACACATTTTAAATCTATTGTTCAGCTTTACATTGTGTGGAGTTGTAGATTATGTACATGCAGTGCTTTCATCCCCGTGGGCAAAGAAAAATATGGTTGTGCCAAACTCAGAGATTGCTCTGACACAAAGGTCCATATTTTCTTATTCATTCATTTTAGAACATAAGAAGATCATGCTGGATCAAGCCAACGACCCATCTGGGTCATTCTCACAGTGGCCAATTGGATATCTGTGGGAAACCTTCAGGAAACACCAAAGCACAAAGAGCAGTCTCCGCTCCTGTAGCTTCCAGCAGTGAGTGCTTTATCTATATGAAAAAGGGGCCAGTATGCATTCCCGTCCATCCTGCCATCCTACCACCATTTGCTTGCTCACACCCCCTGCCACTGCCACTTGCCCACCCACCACTTCACTCCTCGCTCTCTTTCACCTTTGCCTACCACCTCCTTCCCCTTGTCTGCTGTTCTTTTCCACAGTGGTAGACACAGCCTCCCGGAGAAGCTTTGGCGTGACCCTTTTACGATCGCCAAAACATCTTCCAGCAACTTTCCTGACGATTGTAAATAGTTCATGCCAAATCACCTCTGCTCTGGCGTGACCTTTTTATGATTGGCAGGCACCTTCCTGGAAGGTGTTTTGGTGATCGTAAAAGGGTTCTGCCAAAGTGCCTCCAGGAGGCTGTGCCTGCTGCTGTAGGAATTGGTGGCAGCAAGGAAAGAAAGAAGAGGTGGTGATACAGCCGGCACATACCGCTTCCAGAAAAGGACTGCCAGCAACCAATATTCAGAAGCATTGCTGCCTCCAACCATTCATAATGCCAGTATGCAGCAGCCAGACTGGTGACTGGGAGTGGCCACCGAGACCACATAACACCGGTCCTGAAAGACCCTCATTGGCTCCCAGTATGTTTCCGAGCAGAATTCAAAGTGTTTGTGATAAGCTTTAAAGCCCTAAACTGCCCCGGCCCAGTATACCTGAAGGAGTGTCTCCAATTCGAATATATATATATATATATATATATATATATATATATATATATATATATGAAAACTGGGCATTGAAACCTGCTTAATCTAAATCATATATCCCAGTTTCCAGTGGCCCTTTACGCTTCACGCAGAGTATATGCAGTCAGAAGTTGACCTGGCTAAGAAAACACCACCAAGAGCGTAGGGAATTATCTCCCTTATATGAAACCCCTTACTAGCTGCACACTTGTAAAAGTATACAGATGAAAATACAAACGATTGGGTTTCTTTAACTGAAAAACAAACTGACTCTAAAGAGACTTTAAACTAAAGATAAATGCTTTCTCTCTTAGCAACTTTATCTACCCACATTCTATCCTTCAAACCATTCTAAACCTCCCACAAACTCCCACATAACTCCCATTAAACTACCCAAGAATTAACAGAAAACTAGCTTTATAACTAAGCAACTCTCATACTAAGATTCAACTAAGGAATCTCTTAAACTGAGTCTCTCTTATTAAGATTCAACTAGGAATCTCTTAAATTGAGAATTAAATCACACTGAGAGATATTTAACTGAAAGAGTGATCTACTAAGAGATCTAACTAAGAGATGCAGAAGGCTTTCTGGCAGAGCCTTATATACAAGGAGCAGAGCCCACGCCTGTGAGCAATTAACAGAAATCACTGGCACCTGTTTCTCTTAAACAGACAGTCTTTACATTAGACCGGCTCTAAAGTAACTTGAGTATTCAAAAAATCCAACATCTCCACCCCCATCGTCTGGCCCAGACACTGAGGTCCAGCACCAAGGGCCTTCTAGTGGTTCCCTCCCTGTGAGAAGTGGGGTTACAGGGAACCAGGCAGAGGGCCTTCTCAGCAATGGCGCCCACCCTGTGGAACGCCCTCCCATCAGATGTCAAGGAAATAAACAACTATCTGACTTTTAGAAGACATCTGAAGGCAGCCCTGTTTAGGGAAGTTTTAATGTTTGGTGTTCTGTTGGGAGCTGCTCAGAGTGGCTGGGGAAACCCAGCCAGATGGTTGGGGTATAAAAAATTATATTATCATAACAACAACAACAATAACAACAACAACTTCTACTGTTGTTTATGAATGGAGTGCTTTCAGCATGGTTGCATTACTGTGGCTAGATTCTGAAGAGCTGACAATGGGTGAAAATGGGAATTGACACATTCTGAAAAGCTGGAGTCATGTCCAATGATCAGAAATACCTGCACACTGCTATACAATCATCTTGGGAATGAGATGGCTTTCTCTACCAAGAATGGCCAGGTTTAGTCAACAAGTTAGAAAAAAGATATCAAGTGTCTAGGTAGCAAAAGGTGGCAGTGACATTCCTGGTGTTAATCTATTGAGATATTTGTTTGTTTGGGAAGTGCTAATGTTTCGTTATGTTAATAAACTTGGCTATATTTGCTGAATGGCTTGGTGTTACAAGATATCCTCAATTCCGTGGGGGAAAATGTTGTCAATTTCAGTGGTTTCAGCATTTGGTAGCTAAACAAATGTTTTCTTTATGAGCTCCAGATTTATGAAGAATTCTGGGTAGTAGTTATATATGCAGAGTCAACAGTCTCTGACAGTCACTTGGTCATGATTTCCCCTATTCAAAGAGTGTGGGGTTGTTGCTTTCAAAACACAAAGCAGCTGCAGAAAGCTGCAAATCACATTGCGGCGGGTGGGGGAGAATAGGGGGGCTACCTCATCCCTTTCTCCAAAAGTTTTCCAGGTTTAAATTGCTTCCTCCTATGTGGCAAAAGCTATAGTAGCTGAAGCTTCGCAGGACAAAAGCAGGTTGAGAGGCAATTTTGATAAGGAAAACTAACTTGGAGACCTCTGAACTACAGGGCTAATTAGGTCCACCAAAATTACCCCTTGCCCCTGTGTGGTGCTCTAAAGTGCCTGAGGCTTCTGGCTTTCTCAAAGCCTGATTCCTGTGGGGAACTCGCTCATTTAGGAGAACTCACACTTTAAGAGAGCCAGTGTGGCGTAGTGGTTAAGAGCAGTAGACTCGTCTCCGCTCCTCCACAGGCAGCTGCTGGGTATCTTTGGGCTAGTCACACTTCTTTGAAGTCTCTCAGAGTGTTTGTTGTGGGGGAAGAAGGGAAAGGAGAATGTTAGCCGCTTTGAGTCTCCTTAGAGTAGTGATAAAGCGGGATATCAAATCCAAACTCTTCTTCTTCTTCATGCAGTTGATCCCACTGGCTTTGACTCTACCATTCTCAGCTGAAGGGCAGTAGAGCTGAAGCCTGCTTTCTGTTGCCAGTGCACAACTGGCAGCACACTTTAAGATTCCCAGCTGTGAGTTGCTAGCTGTGTCTCTATTTGCGTCACACCTGACATCCTATCATATAGGGTGAAGTGGTTAGAGCAGTGTTTCCCAACCAGTGTGCCTCCAGATGTTTTGAGACTACAACTCCCATCATCCCTAGCTAGCAAGACCAGTGGTCAGGAATGATGGGAGTTGTAGTCCCAAAACATCTGGAGGGCTGAGTTTGGGGAAGCCTGGAATAGGACCTGGGGGACCAGGGGTCAAGTCCCCATGCAGCCCTGATACTCACTGGGTGACTTTGGGCCAATCACTGCCTCTCAGCCTAACCTCTACCCCACAACATAAATGTAAGGCAAGTGAGTGTAGTTTGGGCGGGACAAATTTGAATCCCTGGAGGGCCAAATTTGGTCTTGTGCCTGAGGTTCCCCAGCCCTGTTCTAAATAACCCAGCAGTCACTAAAAAGAAACCTGGAGCTTTTAGAAATGGCACAACTTTTGTAAGATGCTTCCATAACCAAACCACCCAAAAGTCACAACTGTTTTTCCCCCTTTCTTTTTGTTTGGTTTTCTCTCACCTTTGCATTATTAATTGGGTTGAAACAAGCCCATGCTGGCTTATAAAGTGTCTGGTAAGTTTAAAAAGAAATCTATTAAAAGACGCCTGTTCATGAGGAGATTTTCTTGGAAGTGCTCCCATCTTATTCTAAGATTTAACTTCAGCAAAAAAATAATAATCCTCTATTATGGCATATATATTGTAAAACAGCACTTGCAGATATCATGCACCATATTAATATAAAGCATGCACCAAAAGCTCATGTGGACATAAAGCAACAGTAATGATAAGATCTGCGCATTGTAGTATATTTTAAGTAACATGCTTGCTTTTTAATAGAATTCCAACACAATCAGGTCAAATAAATGAGAAACGGGTGAATTTGAAAGCAGTTTATAGACATATGGCAGTCTGGTATGAAGGAAAATAAGAGAACCGCACCATAATGTTTATATCACAGACAATGGGAACTGACCTTGAGTGATCTGAAAATTCTGAACAGCACAGCACATTATGCACTTGACTCTTAATTCTCTGCCTGCACACCGTGCCCCAATGATCAGTACTTGGCTTATCTTGTGAAACGGGCAAAGTGCGGTTTAATAAAACTCATTGCTCTAATATTGACAAGCCCTCCCCCCCTGAAGATTCTAAATGTCCTCCAGCAAACTGACTGATAGATGGATTGTGGGGCAGGCGGGGCTTCTCCTTAAGGGCAAAACAGCCAGAACCACCACAGACATTGGTTATAACTTTAACACAGGTTTGGTGAAGCTTTTTGGCTCCTTGAGCCAAATTTGACAGGTGGATGTGGCTGCCAACCTGACATCCTAATGACATCAGGTGCAATTTGGGGCTTGAAAGCACTTTGCAAGGCACCATTAAACTGATGTTTCCCACCATCATTTTCAGAATTTTATTCTGATGCAAACCCTGCTAAAATGAAGGTCACTTCTCATTTGCTTTAGCAGAGGGTTCTGATGCAAATCTCCTTCTGTTTTAGGAAGAGGTTTGCATGGAACACCAGCAATGAATCCCCTGCTAAAATGAAAGCCCCCCCACCCCCAAATCAGAAAGGGGTTTTCATGCCATCCTGCAGTTGGGCAGTGTGCCTCTGTTCTCTGCTGGGAACAGGAACACTCAGCCAGGGCAAGATTTAACCCTGCTGATCTGTCCAGCAGATGATGTCACAAGTGGGCATGATTTTGGGAAAATGTTCTTGAGGGCCAAAATTAACCCATGAGCTGGATTGAGACCTTGAATTAGAGTTTGCTTTCCCCTCCTCTGTCCTATTCCTTTTTCCTTGTTAAAATCTTTCATTCAGTTGTGGGAATCATGCACATTATTAAAGCTGCTTGCTGGTTATTTCCTCTGTTAGGCAGCTACAGCAATTTCATCCCACTGCCGTCAGTGGGGTAGGGTGGAATAAGGTAAGGAATGGAAGAGGAACACCAAAGCAGAATTTTGGATGTAGTGGTTGCTGTCCCAAACAATAAGGTTGCTCTGCCCTTCTGTTGATAGCCAAGATGCATAGGGGGACTCATGTTTGAGAACATATAATATGTTAATTCATAGAAAATAACCTGGATTGCTGCCTAAGTCACTTTGTTTTAAGCTTGCCTAATGACTCTTTACTTACATTCAACTATCTCACCTGTTGGTTGTGAGAGTATGAAAACATCCCCTTAGTTATGTGTGAAAAGAGAGCAGTTAAAGAAATCAAGGGGAAACCTGTGAGTATAGTTTGAAGTTTATCTCAGAAGAGAGTTTTCTTTGTCTCCTTTCCAGATGCTTTTTTTGGCTCCAAAGCACCATGAATCCAAAAGAGAACTTCCTATCAGACTGCTCTCCCTGTTATGTGGTTTTCTTCTACAGCTCCCTACCTTTCAGCCACACATCCTGCAATCTTCAGGGGGATTTCCACAGAGGTAATAATCACTGGATAGTTGGGGAAAGGATGTCGTTTGAATTCTATTATTGAAATTAATCTTCATTCCATTCATTTGGCAGGACAGCCGATCCATCAAGAACAGCTTGTGAAAGACAAGTTGGTAACTTTCTTTGGCTGCCAGAAATCCATATTGTGTCTCAAGTGGGTCAAGAAGAAGATGGCTTATTCCAAATAAAATAGCAAAACAATTTTAGACTTAAACACAAAAAGTATGTAGGATAAGTAAGAGTGTGGGTTGAGGGAAGCTACTTTCCTTCAGGAAGTGGGTTAGCTGACGCATGGGGTGTGAAGGTAACACACACTATTAAGGAAATCTCATCTTAATGGAGAAAGACAATTCCAAGTTGGACAGAGATGTTAAATACTAGTGGTTTTGTGAGCTTTCCATGGACAATCTATTTATTTCAGATATCCCTGCCTGCTGTGCTTCAAAATATGCTGTGATTTCCGTGAACTAGTTTTCACTTACACCCTTTTACTTTTTCATTAAATTTAATGTTATTTTGTTCCACTCAATCTCCCTTCTCTGTTGTCCACAAGTTCTGGGGAATAAAGTTATTCTCTTTGTGCTGAATGCCTATAATTTTAATGCCAAATGGTGGGTGAGCAATTAATTTCTATAACAAGCATTGCCAACAACTATCAACATCTACAAGTATCAACATCTTCTAGATCAGTGGTAGCCAATGTCAGTGCCCTCTAGATGTTTGGGACAACTACCATCAAACCGAGTCACCATGAGGTAACGGGATTTGCAGTCCAAACCATGCAGAAGACAATACATTGTCATGAACTGGCAGGATGATGGGGAAGAGAAAGGGAATCCTGGCGAGGGATGTAGCTGGGCCTGGGACACACCTGAGCAAGCTGAGGGTGGAGGAAAGATTGATGTAGGACGTACTCATGGGGTGACAAAGGATGGCGAGGGGATGGCAGTCAGTGCACAGGAACCAGAGCAGCAGGACCCATCAGCTGAGCTGTCTCTACAAACATGGCAGGCTCTGAGGCATAGGGAACAGCAGGAGGGGCGCTACATGAGGCTGAAGGTGGCAAGGGCACGCAGCTCAGCTCCCTAGCTGACCAGGTGGGGTTCACTAACTCTGGGAGGAGGTGTGTGATTCCTCAGCTGGAGTAGGCTTGGAGCAGGTGATGGTCCCATGCCTCATCAAGCCCAGATGCTGCAATCAGCAGGCAAAGAACAAAAGGTAAGCAGAGCTGAGGTCTGCTTAACTGCCCGTGTTGATGAATCTTGACTTGGATGCTCCTGGACCTCCACAGGACTGTGTTTCAGGTTTGACTCTGGACCGTATCCTGATTGCTGGACTTTGGACTAGGCTACTTGGATTGACCCTGAACCCCGTTTCCCGAACTTCAGACTTTGGACTTCACTTGAGGGTGCATCGACCCTCAGGCTTGGAACTTTGGGCCGTCTTGCTGACAGGTAGGTCAGGAGTTCAGGACACACATTGACTACCCCTGTTCTTGATGGATTGACACAATATTTTTTAAATGCCCAAATCCCGATAAAGTTATTTGTGCTTTATTCCAATTGAAATCAATAGGACACATTACTGAGAAACCAATGACCATTATCCAACTAAATCATTCTCAGAGTAGACTTATTTGGCTTACATTAAATCCATTGATTTCAATGAATCTCCTCTGGGTTATGACTAATGATAGATGCCACCTATTGCAATTAGTGCCCCATTTACTTTCTTCAAAATGGGCCAAAATAAATGCAAATTATTATGATGGTTATTGTTTGTAGTTCTACATATACAATTACAAAACTTCTCAGGATATACCAGCAAATAGAATCTACTAAAATGTTTGAGTTCAATACCAGTGGTTTAAACTGGTATTTTGAGTAAACTTGATGTTTTGACAAAATAAAAAAATTCCTTCAGTAGCTCCTTAAAGACCAACTAAGTTTTTGATGTTTTGAGATTCTATAATTTTTAAAATTGATTTGAATTTTCAGCTGTATTTTAACCACAAAGTGCAATTCAGCCAAAGTAAACCACACTTTAGTCTTACTGTGCCCTTGAAATCAGCAGGACTTAATAATGCTAAACTTTGGCTGAACCATGCTGGTATTTTTTTTAAAGCTCTACTGTAGCTATTTCCTCCCTGTGCTTTTTTATTTTTTATTTAAGAAATCACAAAACACCCTTTCACATATTTATCCATAAATAACACTGGCCAAAATAAAAATCTTTTAACATACAAGGGCCCACATTTAAACAAAATTAGTTATGCTTAAGTCCTACCAAAATCAGTGGGACGAATTAGTCACAAGTCAACTAATTTATTTCTGTTGATTTCATTGCCCTTCAGTGTTTCCCCACAACTGTTCTCCTCTCCAAGTCCAGGCTCCAAACCACAGAACAAAGCTGGTTGGAGCCTCCTTTAACTTTCAGAATTGGAAGTGGGATTGGGGAAGTTTGATTCAAAAGAGAATTCAAAAGCCACACACTAGTCATGCTGAGTTCAATCCAGTTTTCTGGCTGGTGGCCATATGATATTTGACTAAGTGACCTCACCATGCAGAAATGTCCAAATTTACTTTAATTTGTATGACGTTGAATTAGATACACACAAACACATGTGCATATTTATGTACTCTGACTAACACATCGTATTGCAACAGTGACACACAAATGAGATGTCACAAGTGGAACCTTCCACTAACTATTGCAGTGTGGATTGTTCCTGTTGAGAGTTCCAGCCAGCCAACTTTACCATCTTCCATGATTCTCCATTCTCTTCCCTATTCCATTTTTCTGTGTCCCCCCCCCCAACATTCAGGTAACATTCTATGGCCCCTGAGCATACTCAGCCCTCAAGGAGTTGTTTTTGGATTCCTTTCTTTAGGGTTAACCCTCCCCCTCCCCCAGGGTCCTTTGTACTTCTGCAAACCTTGGAGATCCCTCAAGCCTGCTGAAACTTTCCTCTTGTGCATTGATGACACCATTTGGGCTGCAAAAAGCATTGACCTCAGAGAATACGTTGGGTATATTTGGAATTGACTTTAAATTTACTGGAGCCAGTTGAGAAGCAGTTGGATGGCTTCCTGTCTGTGCACATAGCAATTTATTAAAAGGGCTGGTCCTTATTCATCATCTCATCGAAAGTAGTAAGAAGAAATTATTAGGTCATCTAGTCACTCTCGCTGCCAATACCAGATTACTCCCCATACTCCTCACAGTAAATTTTCTAGTGCTGGAGTAAGATTGCTTAGAGATCTCAGAAGGCTTATGGTTTTGGCCACTTGATGGTGCGTTTAATACTGAGAATATTTCAGAGGTACAAAAATGTATTAAACAAAACCTATAATGGAAAAGGGCTAAAACTTAACAGAAACTCAGTAGCAATAGCTACTTTGAATTATAATTCTGTAAAATTCTGCTAAATTATGTGGAGACAATTTGTGATAAAGAAAATAACCTAGAACTGGCCTTTTTAAAAACAACACAGCAGTTTAAAGTCAATACAGTAATGGTGTTTCTCAGGCTCAGCTGGCAATAAGTGGAATGGAGAGGACATTAAAAAAATGAAAATAAAATCCACCCCCTCCTGTCCACCAATCATCTAGAGAAGATTTGGATACAACTGAATATAGTTTTTGACTTTTTAACACATTGTTCAATACATGTTTTTTTTAAAAAACATATTATATATTATGTTCTGCTTTTAACTTTTTTTTTGCCAGCTACCTTGTGAGGGCTTGCACAATTCACAATAATTAAAATTCATAGAACTTGCCACCTCCAGCTTTTCTTCCCTTTTCTGTTTCTGCATTCCTGATTCTCTATTTGCTCTGTTGGTATCCACCTTTTTGCTAAACCACATTTCCCATCTCTTATTTCCCATCTCAGATCAATTTCTATTGTGGCTCCTGGCATCTGATTTCCTTTTGCCCTATACCCCACATTGCTTCCTCTATAAACACCTTCAACAATTCCTCAGAATGAGTGGGGTTTTTTTCGGGGGGGGGGGGAATCATTGGCTAAACTACAACACCCATTAGCCCCAGCCTCAACATTAATGGTGGTTAATGGTTAGGTTGATGGGAGTTGAAGTTCAACCACATAGATAGAGCCAAACGTCCCCCATTCTTGTCTTAAGATGTTTATTTTTGTCTGACACACCTTCCATTTACCTTTTTCCTTTTCCAGTACCTTCCTGGCAGTGAACTATTTTCTGGCTCTGGACTGGCCCTGCCCACTCATGGTGGTTTTTGGAATCTCCTCCAGAGGCAGGGCTATAAAATAATTCCTGTTTCAGCAGAGATTTTCCTAGGCAGCAATGGACTTTGTAGCTCTGGTCTGGCCTTCATTTCTGACTCTTGGCACGACCACTGGCTCCCCTCTGAGAGCTACCTATGGGGGGAGCACTTTCAGTTAAGAATAGGGTGATAATGCCCTACCTCACTCAGAAAAAAACCCTCTGCATCACTTGGTGTGAAGAATTAACCAGGTAAGTTAAACCTACCATGAATCTGGTCACAAAGCATCACTAACTGACCCCCTTAAGGCCTCCAATGCAAAAGAAATAAGCACCTAAACTAATTAAAGCCATAAATTATTTTATTGTAGATGCTTCTTACAAAGAGGCAATCGTGCTGCTGAATTACTACTCTGAGCAAATGTAAAACTGGGAACCACATGATGGTTTGGCAGGCATGGCCCTTGTTCCTGAGGAAAGTGCCATTTATAGAAGGTTTTATTACCTCAGGTTAATGACATTTCACATGACGAAGGCTGTGCTAGGGTGACAATGCAGCCTTTATGTTCACAAAGTGGCCATTTCCTTTCATAACAAATGTGGCATCAGTTGTTAGATTTTCATTTGCCAAAGATACATAAACCAAAGTGGATTTTAATGGTGTGAGTGGGTGGAGGTTGTTTGGATTAAAAAAAGGAGACGGGCAATGAAGTTCAAAGCACTGCTGAGAAGTACAATTTAGCTTTCATGCAACTATAAAGGCAAATAATCCCTTTCACCTTTTAGATTTCACTTCTGAGTATTTTGACGCTTTGAATCACTGCTGTAGTGAAACCTAGCACATTTTTGAATTTCAAAGATGCACAATTCAGTTTGCACATACAACGGTATCTTTACAGTTACAGACACTTCAGGTTACAGGCGCTTCAGGTTAGACTCTGGTAACGCAGAAATAGTACCTCAGGTTAAGAACTTTACCTCAGGATGAGAACAGAAATTGTGTGCCGGCGGCACAGCAGCAGCGGGAGGCCCCATTAGCAGCGGGAGGCCCCATTAGCTAAAATAGTACATCAGGTTAAGAACGGTTTCAGGTTAAGAACGGACCTCCAGAACAAATTAACTTTGTAACCAGAGGTACCATTGTACAATGCAGAACAGGCTGATTCTGCACTGCAGTGGATTCTATGGGATAAGATTAGGGCCTGCAACAATAAGAGGCTGGGTGCCACAGAAAATGTCTGAGTAATTTCAACAGAATCCAAGCACCATTAGTTTTCTGTGGATTGAGGCCAAGCTGGTAGGTAGTATGAACTGTGCAAAGCCCTTTACTCTGTTTTGCTGATGGGTTTTGCAAATTGTCAAGAGTTCAGTTAACTTAGCCTTTTGGATTTGGGAGGATATATTGTCCTAGGCTATTTGTCTTCCGTAGCAAATGGCTGGATGAGCTATTTTGTTCCCTGGTTAGCTTTGTGCATTCCATCTGAGCCCAGCTTGGGACTTGGTGGGTTATAGCAGCTAGGGTGTGAACTGAAGAATGTGATTTGAGATATACCAATCTATGAAACGTAGTTTTCTTTATCAAGGTTCAGGTGGTTGAACTGGCACACTTAATATTTGGATAAACATGGAAAGCTGTTTTGTATTCATCTGTGGAATGTGTGTGAGTCTGGGGTGCGGGGCAGGGGCTAGAGATTTAATGAATTAGTTCAAGAACTAATTGGTAAAATAATACTTTTGCATACACATTTCATTTCTTTTCCTAAAGGAAATAAGCATGGGATAAAGGTCAAAATGGAGGATATAGCAAAGCAAGATAGATTTTGTCTGACTAGAATTGCATGTTAACAGCACAAAACGTGAATTTGTGGTCAGGCTATTTTGCAACAGATCATAATATTGTCTATTCCAGTGCATGGAAACAGTGCTTTAAAAAGTCATGCTAAATGGCAACAAGGGGTTTACATGGAACTTGAAAACAAAGGAAATTGGAAGTTTCGTTGATGATATTGTTGGCTGAGGAATAAAGCTTTATGGCTATCCTAAGTTTGTGTAGGGTTTTTCTTTCTGTTTGGAAGTATAATATCAAGTGGCGCGCTAGGCCTGGAAATGTAACAGAAAATAAATAGTAAAATTTCCTCTGTGTATAGCAATATTGGGGTTTTAATGTCTGGGACATTATTCTGTGCATTCTTTTTAATTGAGTTGATAAATGTTTTTCTTCTTGGAAGTAGCTGGATACTGAAATGAGTTTCAGTGCCTCTGCAAACCTGGTCCTCAGATCATGCATCATTTTCTAAAGATGAACACACCAGTGTCTATCTGGCAAGCTGGAAAAACAAACCAACCTTAACTCAGTGACGGCTTTTAAGGATTTGGAGGGAGAATATATTAATACCCACAACAAGGTCTTACATTATTTTTTTTTGAGCGAATAAGTATATGGGTATGTGATAGTTAATGTTTCAATTCCACACAGCATTATGCCTCTCAAGTCTTCACTTTTCCATTAAGCTATGGGGCTAACCTATGGAAACTGACAAGCATACAATAAATTTCATTTACTCTTGGTTTCAGGTCAAATTCCCGGGAAGCAGCCGACGGCTCCAGAGATTTCCCACCCTCCACACACAAAATTAATGCTTGCATTACAGGTTAACCTTTCTTTTTCCTCTTCCACAGGCGTACACACATGCAGGCGCTGCTATGACAAGGCCGTTGTTGAAGGGCTGGAAAGGAATTTCCCTGTATTGGCAGGTTTCCCCTTTCCCGTAGCAATTCGTCACAACTTTGGCGGTTGCAGGCCTTGGGCGGAATCCTTTAGTCATCTACATAAATGGGGTGTGTGGGGGCCCCCGCCCCATTGCGGCGGCGATACCAGGGTTCCTGAAAATGGGTCTAAGGGGGAGAAATTGACCATACACCCAGAGGCCGTCATTGCCCTCCCCCTCCAGCGGCGTCGAAAAGGGGCAGGTGGGCTATCTGCTTGAGCATATGTTCTCCAGAGCTAGCCCAACCCCCACACATGCTGGATAACCCCGAAATTACCCAGACCACCGGTTGGGGGCTGGGAAGGATAAACGCCCGATGCCTGAGCCAAGGTCTCGTACATCTGAATCGTAATAAAGTTGTGGCCAATTTTTAATCCCATAGAATGTTGTCCTGTGTTGTTATTCTGCTCAGGGGCTGCCTGGGTTTTTGGGGGACTCTGCCTGGCCGCGCAAATCAAGTTATACATGATGCATTTTATGTTCTTAAAGTAACAAAGCGACTTTCGATATGTAAAAGCACTTAAAAAGCAACTTTAAAATCTGTGTTTTTTTCCTAGAAACCCCCCCCCCCAGAAAAATCCATCTTTCCCCCCAGTGGGTTGTCTCAATATACACCAGCTTCCTGTTGAGAATTTGCCCCACAGAAGACAGAAAGGTTGGTTGTAATAAGATAAGAAGCATAGCATTTTTGTATCCTGTGGTATGTTGGTAGAAACACAAACTCTAAGCCTGGTGCTGCAAGCCTAATATTTGCATATAAAAAATAAACTGGTTAAATTGTTACACTTCACGCAGATAATCCTGAAAATTGTAGTTTTATAAGAGAATGAAACTCCCTCCCTTACCTTCCTCCCTAACTTCCCATTCTTCCCATTCTCTTTGCACCATTTAAACATTTGGAGTAGAGGACATGCTTTGTTATCTAAGCTGATGAAAGACTTAAGATACGCTGAATGAATATGAATTTCTTCCTCAAAAAAGCTGAAACTGAGACAGTCTCATTGCCTTCTTATTCCATTTAATAATAAGAAGCCTTGGTGGTTTCCTCTGGAGTGTGTATATTGGCTCTCAGATCTGTCAGGCTTATTTCACAGAGCATTGTGGGATAAAGTGGACTCTTAGGTCACTTCTGGATTAAAGGGAAGATGTCTTGGCTGTATTTATGTGATACCACAAGCTTGTTGGAAGAATATTGTCAGGCTGCTTTGTGAATGGCTAATGCTACTTTACTTTCATGGCATTCCAAAGTAATGAAAAGTTTCTTGATGCTTGTTTTGCTGCAATAAATAAATAAATAAATATTGATATTTCAATGAAACATACTAGTAAATGGATATAATAGCAGAAAATCTGAATGTGATCTTGAAACGTGTCAAATACTGTAATGTAATATTAGAATGTTGTTACATGGATGTTTCAACAGGCATTTCCAGTTATGTTTACAGTTCATGTGGTTGCTTGCCTTTTTAACACTTGGGGCAAAAGAAGCAAAATGTAATTTAAAACTAAACCTTAACAAAATCTGGTTTGGGGTGTGTTGCGTGAAGAAACAGAATCACAGAGTTGGAAGGGACTCCAATGGCCATCTAGTCCAAATCCCTGCAATGCAGGAATCTCAACTAAAGCATCCATGTCAATTTTGCTTTTAACTGTGCTCTTTACACATGCCTCCTTCTTACACTTAAAAATTCTTCATCAGTCCATCTTTGCAATATCTTATTTCCTTCTCCTATATCTACATATTGGTTGTAGTGGAAGTGTTTGTCCTGATTCATATGAAAGCATCTTGGGGAGGTCACCAGGACTAAAGTGGGGGAAGGTTTTAACTGTCATGCTTCCCATGAACCAGAGTCCTGATCCTGAACAGCCCATCATCCACTGTTGTTATATAGCAGTGGGCAGGGACTAGGCACATGAGGCAGCTCATGGGTTCACCACGACATGGTAAAACCATATAAGCTTCTGGGGAACATGAAATTAGGCTTTGTATGGGCAGAAACATCCATGATCTATACATAACTCTTTGTCCTCGGCTTGTTGGTCCCAGGGATGCATACTTCCTGCTCTATATCTTGTCCGCTCTCTAGGTTAGTGTACAACCTATACTTTTGGACTACAACTCCCACTGTCCCTGAACATTCGCTTCACTGAAAGTGAATGATGGGAGCTGCAGTCCAACATCTGGGAACCTAAGGTTGAAAAACAGGACTCAAGGATGTCTACGGTCCACCATAATAGCATGCTGGGCTTTTTAGTCTGATCCTTTTGATTCAGCAGAAACCCTAGAATAATTGTTAATCAGTTATGCAACCCACTGACTACTATCTCGTAGTAGACTGTTTGGCTCCTAAACAACAATATTACGCATGGATTTAGCATCAAGTGTTTTTGCTCTTAAAGGCTCAACATTTGAAAGTTGTGTGGCATTTCTGCTCAGATTAAGTCAGGACAAATGTGTGCCTCATTGTAATGAATCAGTGCTCAAACTTCTGTGTGAAAGGTTCACATGATTTTTTTTGTGCACAGCCAAGATTGTTCCCAGACCCACTCATTTTGATTATGACTCTATACCCACCTTTCAACATGAATGATTTATAATATAAGAACTCCAGCCATGTTGCCTTTAAACCAGAGAGGCCCTGCATGATTGATTTCCATTTGCTCTTAAGGCCCCACAACCAAGCATGCTGAAGTGAACTATGCCACTAGGAAGCTGAAATTTTATGCATGCAACATCAGAATGGTTATGGGAATAAAAAGGTAGGAGATAAACATTTTTTATTAACTAGCTGGAGGGCCACAGACTTCCAAGTCTTGGTTGAAAGAAAAAGGAAATTCTCTCCTGACTGCTTATTCAACTTCCAAGCATCAACAAAAAGTGCCTTGTAATTTTTATTATACTTCATTACAGACATGGCAGGACATTAAAATGTCCTAACCGCTACAGTTCTGGACAACCAGTATAGTTCAACATGTTGAAAACTTTAAAGCATGAACAATTAGCTTTAAATTATTTGAAAAATTCAAAATAAGAGCATGCCATTCGTAATTAAATTAGGGGCACAATTCAGATGAAGCTGAGCTCTTGCAAATTCCATGGATTTAATTCTGAGGGTTAAGTGTGTGTACTTAAAACATCCTTTAGTGAAGTCAATGGCCATGCAACCTGACCCTATCCAGGGTTAAGCACGCAAAAGCCCATTGAAATTAATGGGCTTAAGCATCCCTAACTCTGAACAGAATTTACCCTTTAAAATGCTTAACTTGGGTTGGGTCATGTCCTAGGCATTTAAGTACATTGATCATTTGCCTTGGTAGCATATATATTGGATAGTTCAGCAAGCCAAGTTGAGTACTTTGTAGAGACTTGAACACATTTTCTTTCCAAACATGTCAGCTTTTTTAGGGCCAAACTAGACATGGTGCTAGACTGGCTGGGTATGTTTTATTGTCATTAATAGTCAGCTATTTTCAGGTTATGGACAGATTGCATCTGGATTCCAAATTTGTCCTCATAGAAATCCAGTGTTCCAGATGAACATTGTTCATGTCCTAGTGATTTGCATGGGGTTTTGGCTCTTTGTTGTTTTTGGTGGAGAAAGACAGGAGAATGGCAGGAGTGCCCCATTGGGTCTGGTTAGAGAGAGGAGAATGGAAGAGGAAAAAAGAGGACAAATGGTTTCATAGTGTGGAAGTAACATCTCACTACACATTTCAAGTTAATAAGCATGTGGATCAGGCTAATATGGCAGACTTTTTACTTGTATTTTAGTGGCGCTATTTTTATTGGGACCGTGGGAGAAAGAAGAAAACTTAGCCTTCCCTTCTACACCTATATGCCCCTGCATATAGACTCCACTTTGCAGCCAGCAATACAACAAAATAGGTACATCAATTTCCTTCAAGCAGTCAGTGTCAGTGCTGTTTTGTCCCGAGTGTCTCAGCTTTGATGTCTGGATGCCACTAGTGGGTTCCCCCTCCTCCGTTTTTATCCCCAAAGAGCCACTAGCCGAGTAGACCATACTGGTCTGTTTCAGTGTAAAGCAGACTCCTGTCCTCCTAAATCATCTGTATCTTTCCTCAAAAGACAGCCCATTCCCCCTGGCATGCCTTGCTCTTGATAAGCTCCTCTGGTGGCAGAAAGAATAAGTGGCTCTGCCTTGGATGTAAAATTGTAGGAATTGGCCCTCTAATGCCATCAACTCCTTATGTGTAACCTCTGGTGTGAAATAAAGAATAAATTGCTTGTAAAATGTGCCCTTGAGTCACAAGCTTGTCGACTCATTGCCTATACTAGAGTGATTGTCTTCTTATTTTGACTACACAGCATCTCCATCTGACAAGGATTATGAAGAAAAAAACAGAAATTTCAAGGTTACCGGCCAATGTCTCCTGCTAAAATGAATCTTTAATAAAAAGACTTTGGCTGGATTATTATTTTTTTAAAAAAAACAAGCCTGATTAGGTAGCAATTTTGGTGGAAAACAGCTGGCAAGTAAATGGAGAATCCTTGAGATCAATATCAACTTGGAAATGGAGGATGCCATCAATTTTACTGAATGGTGGGAGTCTTGGAACCTCCAAGAAAAGAAAGATTAATTATGGTGAAAATAAACCAACTTGGGGGGAAATCATAAAAGTGTCAAGAGCAGGGCTTGATCAAAAACATACTGAGAGAGTACTGGCAAAGGAAAGGCATAACAAGAGATTCAGTGTCTAACAACCATTCCACATAGGGAACATTTAGGGTTTCCACAGACAGTGAGGAATTGCAACAAATTACTGACATCACATAGAAACAGAGGGAAAGCAATCTAAAGTTGAGTGAGTTAGTTCATGCTGACCAGTGCAGAAAGTCCTCAGCTCCATGCCTGCTCCAGGCTAGTGTTTGTTACCACGGGTGAGAAAATAATCAGCAGCTGCTTTCTGTCATGCAACCCCCATATACACACCAGCGATGCTTCTCTTTGCCAGCAAAGGCCTCCAGTGAGGCATCTATTTGCCACCTTAATCACACATACACATGGACCTATGTGTATGCATGCTAGGATGTTCAACTTTGTGGAGGATAAGTCAATCAGTGGTTACTAGTCATGATAGCTATGCAGTTGTTGGGGAGTGGGATACTGTCCTGAGAGATCTGTTTGGCTGCTCTGTGAAGTGGATGCTGTGCTTAGTTGGACCTTTGGTACAATTCACTAAGACTCTTATAAGGTTCTTACCTGTGGGTATGATGGACTGATCACCTGGACAATCAACAGGAGATGCATAGACACGATCCAGCTGCATTCCTGCTCCCTCAACCCTCCCCCCATAGACTCTATGAGAGTTCTGGTGCAAATAGCATTTCCTTACCCTGACAATGCAATGGAATGTATTGAAGCTAGTGGCTGGAGGAAAGGTAGTTTGCTTAGTTTTTTTGCATTCACTGCAGCACAGTTAATGAAGAAAGCATGCTTCCATGCATGGATTGTTGTCTGTGAATTGAAAAGAAAATGTGAAAGTACAATTGAGCAAATTCATAAATTTCAACTCTGCAGAAGCTAAGCAGGGGAAAGATATGAAACAGAAAAGGGAGATGAATGCATAGGATGACAAAGGGAAAACCATCCTGTGATGATTGATACATTGAATTAAATATCAAATGTTTAAAAGACAATACAGTGGAACCTCGGTTTATGAACACCTCGGTTTATGAATTTTCGGTTTATGAACGCCGCGGACCCATCTGGAACAGATTAATTCACTTTCCATTACTTTTAATGGGAAAGTTCGCTTCCGTTTATGAACGCTTCAGTTTATGAACAGACTTCCGGAACCAATTACACCCATGTTTCAGTTTATGAACGCTTCAGTTTAAGTACTTCGTGGACCCGTCTGGAACGGATTAATCCACTTTCCATTACTTTCAATGGAAAAGTTCGCTTCAGTTTATGAACGGTTACTCCGCGGACCGTCTGGAACGGATTAATCCACTTTCCATTACTTTCAATGGGAAAGTTCGCTTCAGTTTATGAACGCTTCAGTTTATGAACAGACTTCCGGAACCAATTGTGTTCATAAACCGAGGTACCACTGTACTGGGATACAGCTTTACTGTTGTAGTGAAACACACATGATCCCTTTAAAAATAGCTTATTTCCCCCCTTAGTTATTGAATTTATATTGTGTGTGGCTTCATCAAACCCTCAATTCTCTAACACCAAAGAGAACTGGAATTTGAAACTGGATCTAAATCTTTCATCTGTCCTGTCTGCAGTGAGAGTTGCACCAAAATACCAAACCCAGGCATGCTGAAGAACAATGATGTTCAAAATTCAGAAACTGTATTTTCCCAGGGTTATGGGTATGATCTGATATCTTGTGCATGATCTGATATCTTGTGTTGGCTCTGTCAAGGTGAATAATTAGGGATGCCTGCATTTTATATGCCACTCAAACATTTTGTCTCTCCCTTTAAATCAGATGCAGTCTTCTAATGTTTCAGATTTATTTTTGAGCAATGAATCAATTTTCCTCAATATTCTGCATTGAGATTCTTCTCTAACTTCACATTTGTTTAATGTTGTTAATTAAAAATGAATTTTCCATGCTTATATTAACTTGAAGTACTATGCCTTTTTGTAATTATTAGATTTTGTGTAGGAGTATTAGAGCTTTAACAGATACCGTCTTTCCCACATTTTAAGACACCGTCTTATAACTTTTTTTCCTCAAAAAAACACTGGGTGGCTTATTTTCAGGGAATGTCTTACCGGTATTTTTATTACATCAGGAGCAGTGCCCCTCTTGCTCACTGGCTCCCTGCGGGGCAGGACTCTTGACTGAAAGAAAATGACGGGCAACAGCCACCACCAAGCTCCATGAGAGGGAGTCTGAGGGAAGGGAGGTGTGTGCATCGCTGGCCCAGCCCTCTCTCCCCGGCCCTGGGATGATCGTGAGGGAGGGAGGGAGCTCCTCCGAAGGGCTGCTCTCTCTCTCTCTCCTCCCAGGTGGGGACTCACTTAATAGCAATCTGCTACACTGGAGCTTCTTAAATTTAAACCAGTACAGTATAATGGAATCTATCTGTGTGATGCAGTCGTAGCAGTAGCCTATACGTAACGCAAATAAGGATTTCTACCAGCCAGCCAACTGCCCAAGACTTAAGAGCGAAAGTTCCAACAATGTAGCACTTTGTAGCACTGATAGCAAAGAGGCTACCGGCTGAGATACTGTAGAAAACAAAGAAGCCAGCTGAGCAGCAATTAAGATGGTAAATGGTAGCAATTAAGTAGCAATTGAGCCAGTAGGAAAGCGGGGTGAGATAATCTGCTGGTCCTAACAACCCGTCCGTGTTTCTCTTACCCACAAAATGTTAACTTTTGTGTAGGGTTTAGGGCAGTGTTTAGCAGCTCCTAAACAGCAAGAAGGGGGAAGTCCTTAATCCCCAAGGCAAGGACTGCGCCACCGGCAGCGATCCCGGTACTGGTACAAATCCTTAAAGGGGAAGCTCTACAGACAAGCAATAGAAAGAAAAAAGAATCCTCACTTTTTAAAAGGCTATTAAAAGGGGGAAAGCTGGGGGGAAGCGAGAGGTGGGCTGTGTGTGTGTGTGTGTGTGTGAGAGAGAGAGAGAGAGAGACAGAGAGAGAGAGAGAGAGAGAGGCGGGGGGGGGGGGGAGAGACGCGCACACAGAGTCTCTCCCTAAAGGGGAAGGCAGCGTCTTCAATCGCCCCTCTTTTTTTCCTCGTGCTTTCATCTTCTCCCCACCGCAAATGCAACTTTTCTCCTCTTCACCAAGTAGAGCTCACACAGCCTAGCTAAAAAAAATATTTTGGAATCCTTTTACAGGTATTTTAAAAAATGCTTACAGAAACGGGAGGGGAAATCACGAGGCTGCAGCAACGGCTCTACGGTGCATTTTTACAAGCTTTTAAAAGAAATACGTGTCTTTGGAGTGACAGTAACATGGGGAGAGATTTTTATGGGGGGGAGTTGGCTGGCGGGAGGGGGGAAGGGTCTATCACTATGTCTTATTTTCGGGTTATGGCTTATATCGCGCAACTGCTTAGAAATCCTGCTATGTCTTATATTATGACTACGTCTTAAAAAGGGGGAAAGACTGTATCTAAGACATAGACACAATGACCATTATTAAGTACTCTGTGTTCTTTTGACATTGTGATAGTACTCTCATTAACTTGGGTGAAATGAAGCCTGCATTTTTTAGAAGCTCAAAGGATACATTTTACATGGCTAACTTTTAGAACAAAAAACTTCAGGTGTTATAGTTCTTTCCCCCAATATGTGGTGATAGCCTCTCGCTTAGATTACTTTAAAAGACAAATTCTTGGAGGTTAAGGTTATCAAGGGCTACTAGTCCAAAAAATGATAAGAAACCTTCAGGTTCCATGTCTAATTACATACACATGAAAAAAATGGTAGGCTTGTTTTGGCAAGGTCACAGAACAATCTTTGACCAGACATCTATTAGATAACTCTCTGTGCTGCGCCCCTACGAATAACACTCAGCACAAAAGTTACATTAACTAGAACTGCCCTTTTGCAATTCAAACCTGACAAAGAAATTAAGCAGGTAAAATCATTTCATTGGAACAGGAGGTATGCAAGGTTTTACCATAAACCACAACAGAAGGAAAAATGAAGTTTATGGATTCTATGTTTTTATAGAAAACAATGAAGATTTCTTTGCAATATAAAGCTTTAGCCAGTTCTGCACTCATGCAAGTTGCATACTGAAAATGTAATGTATCTGTCATGTAACACATACATGCCTAAGAACAGGAGAAGCTATGTGAACTCAATTACCGGTATATATCAAGGTTTTCACAATAGTGGGATGGCAAGCTGAGGACTCTGGTAGTGGGGCTCAACTGCTTTCTTCTCTGTACCGCTGCTGGTCTACTCTCTGCTGTGCTTCAGTTCCACAGATTCTCTGCTTCCACCATCTGAGGCAGTAGTGCTTCTGAATATCAGTGGCTGGGTCCTGCTTGCTGTTTTCCTACTGTACTGGCATCTGGTTGGGCAGTGTGAGATCAGGATGTTGGACCAGATGGGCCATTGGACCCGAACCAATAGGCTCTTCTTATGCTCTTAAATGGGGAACATGACAGGGGGAAGCATGAGCAGGAATCGGGAAACTATCATGCATATTATAGTAAGACCTTTATCAGGCCAGCAAAATAACACAAAAAATGTGCAAGCTTTCAAGCTGTGCACTTTGTGTGTATGTGTGAATGAAGGAGGGAAAGAGAAAGAGAAAAGCAGGACCTTTCTTATAACTCTTAATTACTCAAGAAGGGTTCTCTCACAGGCTGAGTTTTCTGATTATATATATATATATATATATATATATATATATATATATATATGATTTGAATATTGATGTTTGATATACAGTATTTGATGGTAGTATTTGTACACCACCCTAGGAACCTTTTGGCTGAATGGTGATTTTAAAATGTCAAAAACAATGACAGCAACAACAATAATACAGTAATGGTACCCCCAAATCTTCTGATCTTGGAATGAATAATATATAGCTTTAAGTTTGGAGCTTTTAAGCAGACGAGTTATCAATTTATGTTGACGGTTACATATGTGAAACTCAAGGTAGTCTCTCATTGTGTGCTTGACTAAAGTCTTTCAGTCATTGTTGGAAGATGCTGTAACACACATGCTGAGTTCAGGGGCTTGGATGTTTCCTGAGAAATTGCCTTTCAAAGTAAAGATGGTAAAAAGATAATCTCCATGCCCTAGTATAACTTGCTTGTGATATTCTCCGTTTCAAAATATGTTTGCCAGGACTGCTGTTCAAGAAACATAAGCCCAAAGTGCATTTGTGGTGAACAGACATAGTTGGTCAGCTCTCTGACCCAAGCAAGAGGCTCTGATCCATGTCATCCAGCAACCGCTTCATTTTAGTTCTGTTTATGGAACCAAACATCTTGTGCATTCTGCTGCATTCTGAGTGTCTGAAACAGGATGTTACATTATCATTTACAGAAACAATATGGGATGAGAAGAAATTCCAGGCTGGCTTTTTCAGTGGAAGTTTGAAATGGCTTCCAGATATGTCACTTGTAACACAAAATGACAAATTCTCTTCTTATTTATACATGCTGTTGTGAAGAAAATTTTGTCCATAGTGCACTCTTTGGAGTAGTTGGGAGTGAAACATGGAACATATCAGCTTGAACCAATCATTTATGGTTTTGGGTGGGAGGCCCTCATTGTTTCAAGAAGAGATGGATCTTCTGGTTAGAACTACTGGCAGAAGGATTTAAAGATACTGTGATCTCTGGAGAAAGGATGCCCAAAGATGAATTCCAGCTACCATAGAATAAAATGTCACCCTCTTGCTTTCACTGATCTTAATCCTGTCTGGATTCTATTGTTCTTGAAAAGGGCTGCTGATGAGGAAAGTCTCTGTTGCAGACATGCAAACAATTCTTCCAAAAGTCCTCAGAGCAAAAGGAAGAAAAAAATGGTCCAGATTATAGCATCATGAATGTTTTGGAGCATCTTTGTAGGACTACTTTAAACACCCACCCACCGTGCTCATGTATGTCTGCTTGGCATCACCTAGAGAAGCATTTGGCTTGTCACATTTGACAACAGAGAGTTTAAGCATTGTTTAGCAGGTCAACATAATGCAGACCAAGTTTGGCTAGTTTGAGCAGGTTGTATTTCAAACAACCATAAATAATACTGACCCACATGTTTGGGATCTCTCTCTCTCTCTCTCTCTGGCCACCTTCTCCTCCTAAACTGACTTTTTCTGGTTTTGTCTGGAGTGATACTATTGGATAGCAGAACAGGAAGGAGCAAAGTGATGTCTGGAGAACTGGCCACATTGCACTTGGGAGAGAGCTCCAGAAACACAAACTCTCACCAGGAAAGCACAGGGAAAGCCAGAGTGGTGTACTAGTGCAACATATTAGTGTCTTTGTCAATGGTACATTGTATCGATCAATTATAATGCAATTTTACTGATCGTTTCAAGAAACTAATGGAAACAGATCAAAGGACTGGTGGAGCCATTACAGGGAATGATGAGATACAGTATCTTGTTAGAAAGATGGGAACCTGGGGCCCTCCAGATGTTGTTGGACTAAACCTTCCATCTCCCAAGACAGCATGGCCAATAATTAAGGATAATGGGAGATTCACTTCAAAAGGTTCCCCATCCCTGAGCTAGGCCTTTCTCACTTCTCATTTCTCCACTGTCACTTGTTAATTCCAGTGGCAGCTCTTTGCAATCTCCTTGACTGCTGAAACAACAAAGGAGTGAGTTGTACAAAGGTTCTTGACTGTAGTCTCAAGCGCTTATTACCATAATGATTCTTGAGTCTCTGATCTTGGCTGGGGTTCTACCTTACGTTCTCTGACCCTATGTTGGCAGTCTTTGGCAACCACTTAATGACAGTCGCCAACAAGGCAGCAACTTATAATACAGACTCCTAGAGCAGGTTGTTGTTGTTGTTTAGTCATTTAGTTGTGTCCGACTTTTTGTGACCCCATGGACCAGAGCACGCCAGGCACTCCTGTCTTCCACTGCCTTCCACAGTTTAATCAGACTCATGTTCGTAGCTTCGAGAACACTGTCCAACCATCTTGTCCTCTGTCGTCCCCTTCTCCTTGTGCCCTCAATCTTTCCCAAAATCAGGTTCTTTTCCAGGGGGTCTTCTCTTCTCATGAGGTGGCCAAAGTATTGGAGCCTCAGCTTCGGGATATGTCCTTCCAGTGAACACCATAGCTGCCAAGTTTTCCCTTTTCTCGCGAGGAAGCCTATTCAGCATAAGGGAAAATCCCTTAAAAAAAGGGATAACTTGGCAGCTATGGTGAACACTCAGGGCTGATTTCCTTCAGAATGGATAGAGCAGGTAGACTGTCTGAAATCCCTTGGCAGAAGGTCAACCTCCCGAAGCCAAATCATCAGTTTGGTTTAATGTGAATTTCACATGTGATAGATAAAACAAACTATCGGTTTATAGATAGTTTGTTTGCATCAATGTATGTACTTTGCTTTAAAGACAGTATAGTATTAAAACTATATATTAGGCAAAAGCATGGGGGACCATTTCTTTCCAATATATAGAGCACACTCATGATTATATATTAGCCTGGTGAATTTTATGTCATCCAACTTCTAGTCAAAACCCAGTTTTTAATGTCATCAACCTTGCATGAACAACTGGCCTTTTAAAATCCAATATGTTTTTTGCTTTCATACATCATTACCGATAACAGGCAGATAATAGAAACCATGTCCTAATTCCCAATACATTGTTTTTCATTTGAACTATAAATAGGAAATAGTAAACAGAACAATACCAAATCAAATTTATAAACTTAAAGAATCCTGCAGTGCAGAATTACAAGGCAAATATAAAATGTTTTGTCTTCCCAGTCTGTTGAACCAAAGCAAAATAATGAATGCTACATCATTCAAACTGTGTTATTCCCAAAGCACATTTTGCGATTGCAAGGTAAAAGAAGTGACAGAATTATGTTGTTGTTTTATCCATTGATTTTCCACAATCCTTTTTTGTGCTTTTCTGGTTCTATAATTGCATGTTTGCAATATTCAGTAGTACAAACTTTAACATTATTAAAGTCTAGAGAGAGCCACATTCACCTTTCTGCAACAGCAAAAGCGGCTCAATGTAGTTGGAAATAACTAATGTCAGCACTTACATTTAATAGGCAACAGGTACTGCTTCTCATCTCTTTAAGGAAATTAGGATAAATAGGAATTGAAGCATCACAGAAAAGAATCACCTGTGGTCCTCTATTGGGGAAGGGCTGCAGGTTGAATCCTAGGTTGAATCCCTGGCATCTCCAGGTAGGAATGAGAAGTACTTTTGTCTGAAATACCTGAGAGTCATTGCCATTAAGTGTAAATGATACTGATCAAGAGGGACCCAATGGTCTGACTCAGTTATAAGGAAGCTTCCTAAGTGTATGAATAAGTTTCCACATTTGATGTTCTTTAGCTTTTTCTTTGCATGTTTTATTGTTTTTAGTTTTTAAACAGCATTTTCAGTTCAGCTAGCATAAAAATATCTGAGTATCAGGAACAACAGATATCAATATTATTCTTTAAATGTAGCTCTTGGCAGGAAGATATGCAAGTTATCCTGTTGCAGGGATAGCTTGCTCATCAAACCACGGGGGAAATGTGCAATATTGATTTTGAACGAGGCAGAGAAACATGAAAGGAAGGAAGCACACACACCCTGCACACTTAGGATCATGGCTGAGACAAACTTCACTTGCTTCTTCACTAGTTCCTGCTCGGGTAGCAAAAATGGCACCCAGGTGTTGTTGGACTTTGGTTTAGGTTGGTGGGACTTGGTGTCCCTAGCCTACATTTATCTCCAAGCTATATTTATAAAGTGCAGCTTCTTGGCATAGCCACAACTGAATAGTTTCCCTTCTTTTCTATTCCTGCCTCTTCCACATTTTGGGCTTACCCCCCTTAATGTACAGGTGCAGCCACAACGTTGTGACTGTATGTAAGGATTGCCAGAGAGAAACAGGGGACTGAGCCCCAACTTCCTTGCTTCAGTGTGATGGCTTGTTGTTGGGTGGGTCACTCAGATGCTTCAAGCTATGCCCAAGTAGCAAGTTGTTCAGACTGAGAAACCAGGGCTGCTGCGGTTGCTTTATAGGGCCACATAGTATGTCATAAAAAAGCAAAGGCAGCCAGGTTGTCCTATGAGAAAAACAACAACAACCAAAATCCATATATAGTGGTACCTTGGTTCCCGAACTTAATCCATTCTGGGAGTCTGTCCAACTCCTAAAACTGTTCAAAAACTAAGGGGTGGCTTCCGGTTGGTTGCAAGAGCTTCCTGCACTCAAGCGGAAGCCGCGTTGGACATTCAGCTTCCGAAAGATGTTCACAAACTGGAACACTTACTTCTGGGTTTGCAGCATTCAGGAGCTGATTTGTTCGGGAATCAAGCCATTCAGGAACCAAGGTACCACTGTATGGTCAATACTTTTATGAGGTCAACCAAAATATCACAAAGCAGTCTGCAAGCTTTTAAGTTCTCCAGAACTCTGTATCTAGCAGAGTGATGGAATTCTTTTTGAGTGGTGGGTGTTGATGTTGACGCCATGGTGACAGTCTTAACTTGGAATCAGGGAGGAGGTAGCAGACATTTAAATGAGATTCTTTTGGGTGCTGTGCTGGTAGGAATGGACACATTTATCCATTTAGGCTCTCTGTTTCTCATCTTTTCATTCTTACATTTAATTGTTCCCATTTTCACATCTGCTATCATTTTTTTTATTTAAAAAATGCATGAAAATTCATAATATGATTAGCATGCATTTAACCCAATATGCACATTTTTGCAAGCAATTTCCCCTAATATGCATTTTGGACACACTTGCACTTAATATACACTTTTGGCATGCACTTTGGGGTTGGAGAAGCACGAAATGTGGAGAAATGCAGATTTTTTAAAATAGACTATTTTATTAAATCTGTAGAAAAGTAACATCGATCAATTCCAACACAGCCTGCAGAATGTTACATGCTTTTTTGAATCACACATAAGAAGGGGGGGATGAGTGTTAAGCCTACTGAGCAGAGGCGGGGATCCTGATTTCTAACCTTCCTTTCACATTGCAGTACAGATTACTGGTGTGAATGAAATTTAGCATGGCAGGGTGGTATATAGGTACTGCAGTGTGAGAGGAACATTAGAGAATGAGACAGAAGCACTAGTAACAGAATAAGCCCCCACTTTTGAATGCAGCCTAAGTCCTCCATATAGGCTAGCAAGAAGCAATATCACAGTTAAGGACACATTCCAGACAGGGCAAAGCAACTGAAGACAGACGAGCAGGGTTAGTGAGGAGTGTCCTGGGGAGAGGAGATGTGGGTTAAGGGCAGCTCAGGGGGCTGGATAGGGGGTTCTGGAGGGCTGCATGTGGTTTCCATGCCTAAGGCTCCCTATCTCTTTCCATCAGTTCCCTGCAACTACTTTGAAACAGAACAGGAGTAACTTTCTGAAGCATGCAGGCCTCAAGAAAGCCTTGCTGAGCTTTGTTCTTATTGTCATCCCTGGAAGTCATCCTGGTAGAGGATATCACAGGTAGAACAACTGCAGAATCACTCCATCAGCCAGGAGCAGGAGGCAATATGGAGTGCTGAACCCATTCAAACCTTTTGATAAATCATCAGGAAAACTCACCACTGACTTCTGTTGCCAGCAGAAAGATTTCAACCATCCAATCATTGCACCTCTCAAACAATAAAAAGTACCATATGCATCAGATCTAAGTTTCAAAACTGCTGATACTTCTCGTTCATTCCAGAGAGCTTTAATTCAAGCCTGGAGCATTAATGCAGTGCAACATTTTATTCTTGTGAGGTAATGTCTTTTCAGAAGATGGCTTTTTTTAAAAAAAAAAAGCATACAGATCCTCAGATCTTCAAGTTAATGCATCCTACCGCAATCTCTGTGTACTAAAGAGATAAAGTCTCTGCCAAGTACAATATGGTCTCTGTCCTCTACTCGCAGTACCCTTCTGCTAGTCATTTCCCTGTCCAGGCTTTGGATATGAATGGCCAGAGGAGAAAATATGATAAAAATAAGCAGAATAGATCTTGTTCTAGGGTACACCTACACCTAACCTTCCCCCACCCCCAAATGGGAAAGAAGCAGACTTGTGTAATCGCCGCCATGGAGAACTTGCATTGCATTTGCCACTCTTTTTACTGCAGTTGGACACCATTCTTTACAATTTTCTTCCAGGCAAGCCCCATTGAAATGAATGGGAGGTGCACAAGAAAGCATTTTAGGTGCTTTTGCATAACCCCCATTCATTCCAAACGGAAGTTCCAGATGGAGCATGTAATGCTTTAAACTGTTACTCGATATTAATTCATTTCCCTCTCCCTAAGCTGCTGCTTGTCACTGACAGATGCGAAATTTATTAGCAAGCACAAAACAGTATGGATATCCAACAGACGCTAACGTTCACCTCAAAAGTGTTTAAAGAGGTACAAAGCTAATAGCAGATTGTAGCAGAGCTAGTTCAACTTAGCATCAATTAAAAGGTTGCAGATGGTCCTGATGCAGTTTGTTTTTCTCAGTGAGATGTACTATGTTGGCAGCAGATCCAAAACCTTCTTAGGAACTGTGTCCCTGGGAGCAGGGAATCGCCTTTTGCTGCAGAATTGGGAATGACTGAGAGGGGTCAAGCTGGGAATTCTATTATGTGTCCCGAAAACTCCTGTTCCAATGCAGGAAGCTGCTAGTGCACGCTATCATAGTCGCAGAGCAACCAGATGGCTGCCTTGCTCTCCTGAATTCTCTCCTGTCTGCACTTTGGTGAACTCCCTGCTGCCCTGGCTTTCCCCCTCAGTAACTGATGGAGACTTGTGGTGTTGAGAAGTCAGGAGACCAATGTAGCCCCACCAGCTGCTACTGATGACTCATATTGGTTATCAGCATACCTTCAGTTGACAGTTTGGTCAGGGGAAATTGGACATGTACAGGACTATTTGTGTGCACAAGTCCTCATTCAGCTAACGTTATGCGTGAGAAGAGCCTGCTCTGTTAATGTATCTGGCCTTAGCCGGAGTGAATCATGGAAGCACACTGCATGATGAAAGAGAATGCTATTATAACAAGGCCCTATAAAACCAAAGGCATTCACATTTAGCTTTGAAAAGCTGAAAATATCTCAAACAATTCTATATTTTACTCACATGCGTTTTGTAGCTTTCTATAGTGCTGTAAGGAACTAGTCCTGCTATAACAAAGTGCAAGGGAAGAGCTACGATAACTAGACGTTTTTATGGTTTAATGTACCATGTGGCTGGGAAAATGTTTCATAAACTAGCGGATGTCTGATGCATTTGACATAGATTTGTTTTTGAAGTTAGGTTAATATTAAAAAAGCAGCTTTTATCTTTTTTGATTACGCTTTTCTGCATGTAATCAGAGTTAATTTTTGTTCTGGGCCTGATAGTAAAGTAGAGATTTCCAGTCTTTTCTCTGGCAACAGTACAAACATCTATAAATCTGTCTGCCTTGGAAATAAAAGGAAAGAAGAGGAGAAACATTTTTTTTTCAGACTTTTCATTTTTTTGTGATGGGTAATCCCCCCCCCCCGAATTACAAAGTTCTTGGGATTCTTATTACTAAAATAAATATTTTTTCCTTGTTGAGTGCTAATAAGTAGCACAATTTGATATTAAAAGTTGCATTATTCCCCCTTTTAAACCTTTGTTCACAATATTGCAATATAGTGGTACCTCGGTTTATATACACAATTGGTTCCGGAAGTCTGTTCATAAACTGAAGCGTTCATAAACTGAAGCGAACTTTCCCATTGAAAGTAATGGAAAGTGAATGAATCCGTTCCAGATGGGTCCGCGGCGTTCATAAACCGAAAATTCATAAACCGAAAATTCGTAAACCGAGGTGTTCATAAACCGAGGTTCCACCGTACTGTATTATACTATCACAAAATATTATTAGAGCTCAAGCTAGCGAAATAATGTACTAAGTCTAGAATCTGTACTCATGATTACGGTATCTTTAGGAGGGTCCCCTCATCGATTTCAGTGGGAGGTGGAGTCCAACCAGTGAATGTTCCCACTGATGTCATTCTGATAACTCCACATGTTTAAAATTATGCACAGCTCAAGTACTTTCTAGTATGGACACATTAGGCTTATTGTTTCCTTTATTA
The DNA here is from genome assembly GCF_963506605.1 of Zootoca vivipara. NCBI lineage: Eukaryota > Metazoa > Chordata > Lepidosauria > Squamata > Lacertidae > Zootoca > Zootoca vivipara. The sequence continues at coordinate 30,693,710 of NC_083284.1, read as the reverse complement.
ATGGAGTCCGAGAAAAATGTGTGCTTCGTTTTATATGTAACTTAGGAGTGGCTAGATCACTTACATACAAACCATGTTGCTATTAGTGAAAGAGAATGATTGTAGAGCTGATCTCCCTTCCACTTTGAAATCTAACCCAATGTTGCTTTCATTCTGGTCAGTTTCACATTCACTAAAGTTTCTTAAGTAATGCTATTGGCAATTAACCTGTACAAGAACTAAACTTGCTCAATTAAAAGATAGCACTCAGCAAGCTCGTGGCTGTCTTTTGCAAACCAGTTACACATTTGTTGCACAGCTTAGGTCCTTTCAAATGTAAAATTATTTTAAACTACCTCCTGCAAACACCTGCTAGAGCCCAGCACAGAAAACATGGAAGCAAAAACCCAAAACAAATAAAAACAAAATTAATTTAATGGAGATAAGTGTTTGCCAGTATATTGTGACCTTTGAACTTTTGCAGCTGGGAAATCTACATTTTGTTTACTGCTATTGATTTTTTTATCTTTGTAAGCATTTCAGAATGGCTTTTAGCTCTCTTCCCCCCCCCCCTCTGTAATGGAAGGTAGGATGTGAATTTTTAAAATACAAATAAAGAAGTGGGGTGAATTTTCTTCAAGACCCTGGGTAGGTTGGTCACTCTTCATCTTATTGGCTCCTGGTATTGCACTGTTTTCCCAGTAGTGATGTATGGAAGTGAGAGCTCGACCATAAAGAAGGCTGATCGCCAAAGAATTGATGCTTTTGAATTATGGTGCTGGAGGAGACTCTTGAGAGTCCCATGGACTGCAAGAAGATCAAACCTATCCATTCTTAAGGAAATCAGTCCCGAGTGCTCACTGGAAGGACAGATCCTGAAGCTGAGGCTCCAATACTTTGGCCACCTCATGAGAAGAGAAGACTCCCTGGAAAAGACCCTGGTGTTGGGAAAGATTGAGGGCACTAGGAGAAGGGGATGACAGAGGACAAGATGGTTGGATAGTGTTCTCGAAGCTACGAACATGAGTCTGACCAAACTGCAGGAGGCAGTGGAAGATAGGAGTGCCTGGCGTGCCATGGTCCATGGGGTCACAAAGAGTCAGACACGACTAAACAACAACAAATTGCACTGTTGACACCAAGTTGCACCCAAAATGAAAATTTGAGATTTTTGTTTGGCAGTACAATTGGGTATGTGTGTATGCATGTGCAAGAAATTGTGAAGAAATTTGTGTAGAAAAAATAAGTTCAATAATAATGTTGGGATTTCTTAGAGGTTCTGAACATCTAATGCATAAACTGTGTGTGTGTGTGTGTGTGTGTGTGTGTGTGTGTGTGTGTGTGTGTAAGAATTGCATTAAAATTCAGATGAGGTGGACAATAATCTGAACTTAATTTCCACCTCAGTGCTATATTTAAGGTGAATATTTTCTTTCTACATTATAAATATAGCCGCCACTCTGTAAATGCTGCATAAGTAGTTTATGGAGAAAACATGACATCATATGTCTTGCTTTCAGTCTATAGAAAGTCAATTGCAATAAGAAGAAGAAATAATTGTGTTAATCACAGAAATATGTTTTGAATGCTTCCAATAAACAAACTCTGGGAACCCCTCATGGTAACATTAATTTACCTACTTAAAATTCCTTTGCCTTTATGAAAGTCTCTGGCATATATTTTAGTTCATAAAAGGCAGCCCAGACACTAATAAGTCCCATTTTAATGAAGGGGTTCCCAAGTCTACTTGGATAATGGGGTAATATAATGTAAATTTAGTTTGGAAGAATTCCAAATGTCCTTCTGTAACACAACCTTGCCTGACTATGTCACAGCCACTACCTCCAGCATGTAATTCATTTTGCCCCTTTTCTTCTATATCCTCAGAGGCTCTTATATATGCACACACATTTTTCGGAAGGATGGTGTATTTAATATCTGCCCATGAACCAGTAGGCCTGGAAATACCTTGCCTCAAATGCCTCTACACCCTTGAGAACTGTGATTGCCTCATTCTCTCTGCATAAAATTTACACATTCCTCATGATGTGGAAATGAAATGAGTGTGGTGTGATACTTAGCTTCCCTGGGCTGTGAAACTGATGAGACGAAGGACAATGCTAATTCATGATCCAAAAATAATCATGTGCAATTTACAAGGAACTGGGGGTAATTTATACAATGATATTTTTTTGCAGCAATTCAGTGTGGATTTGCAGAAGTGACACTTTGCCTCCTGCATCTTTTGCATTACAAACTCCATTGAACTGCTTGCAGAAATGTAATACAATTGCTGAAGTCTTGGCAATGTTCTCTGCTTTGCTATTTGTTGTAAGCAGGAGCAACAGCAAATGGTCATCTAGGTCCCATCGCCATATAAATTTCTAGAATTTGCCAGGAAGCCTACCTGTGTCTGTGCTGATCACCTTGCTGGACTGAAAGATGCAAGCATGATGCAGCAGAATGAGAGGGAGGCGTTCTGAAGTAGTAGAATGGAATGCACTACTCTGGACTGAAGGTGGTGGTAGATAAACAGAGTCCTTTGGTACTCATATTCTGATCAAAGTGTTGGCACATCATAGAGGGGGGAGAGAGAAATGCCAGTACTCCATATTAGTGAGTCCCATTGCAAATATAAAAATAAAAATACTGGATATACACCTTTTGAATTGTCTCTCATGCCATAGACTTTTTGGCTTCATCAGGATTTGACATGAATTGGCAGCCCCAAAAGCAAGAGGAAGTGGAGGGAAAAGATTCTGCAGCAGCATGGAAACAGTGCTGATGGTGACAAGTACAGGTCAAAACAGAAATTGCTGCCTTCTTACATCCATAACCTTAACTGAATCCAATATGCCCCCCCCTCCACATGCTTGTGGAATAATCTGGCTATATAGCAATATGCATATCATATACCATATGATATAACACACTAATAAATATTGATTGCATTCTGCATGCAAAACCACTTTCTCCTTACAGGGATACATTCTTGCTTGCTTGCCACTTCCAATCGCCATCCTCCATTCCAAAGATAGTGTGGCATACCTCGTTTTCAATTTTACATTCTTTACTTATTTTTTATATATTTTTCTATCTTTTTTGCCTGCCACTGCGTTTCCTATTTCTCCCAGTCTACAGCTGCCTCAGAAGTGTGAAGCAAGAATTCCCTTAATCTAACACTCCATCCCACGTGTCGCTTAGTTTGCTTTGTGCTGATCACAGTTACAAAACAGATGTCAGGTTCCAAGGTTCAAGGGAAGGAGGTTAAAGCATTTCCATTTTTAGACTTGAAACAATTGGGGAGTGTTTGGCTTGGCGTGTTCCAAAGTTCAACTTTCTATCATGGAAGTACATTAAAACATATTTATCTCCCCCTCCCTCCCTAGACCATATGTATGAAATGTATTCATAGAAGCCTGCAGCATGTGTGGAGGACTTGTAAGTTCTAAGGTGCAGAAGTAAATCACAGCTTTCTCACTGTAGGCTGTTTTGTCAAACATCTGATCTTCAAACCAAGTGCTAATGCTAGAACTGGCTAATAACCAAAACACTCATAGTCAAATTAAGTGTTCCCATCTGAGGTGATAAAGGGAGAATACATAATTGTAAAACGTGGCTTATGTAAAACAATTGCTTGACATCTGGTCACAACAGCTGGCTTTGTAAATTGATATAACAAAGTAAATGCGATAAAATACTTCCAGGTAGTTTGGGAGACTCCCCACCCCCTTATGAAACTCATTTTCAGGTTCACTTTTGAACCCTTTATCCAATTAATATCATGCCATCATTGAGAAATTGAAGAATTGTTTTCCTTTCTCAATTACCAGAAAGCAGTAGATAGCAATAAATGACTTACACCTGTGTGCTTGACAGCAGAAAATTAGTCCCAGCAAGGAGCATGATGGTGTTATTATCACCTGTTCCATGCTCACTATAAAACTATATTTACAGTTTGAGTTCTGTATGTGTTTATGATCCAGGAAACTGTAGATGATTCCCCTCCCCAAGGGCAGTTGCTACTCCATGCTTGTCTGATCAATAAAAGGCAAACAACCCACAAGGAGATAGTTCTACAAGTCACAAATGATCTTAGAAATTTCTGCTTAAGTTGCTGCTGCTGCTGAGATTGCTTATATCACTAAACCAAAAGGAGACACATCAAATCGGGTCCATCTGAGAGCTGGTTACTTTTGCTCATACAGTGGGATTCCGCCTCCCCCTTGAACTCCCCAGATACTCCTCAAAGGTTGATGGTAGAGATGTGTGAATCCATACATCTCGGTTTCTCTCCATTTTTCATTTTCCTAGTCTTAAATTCAGTTCTCCACATATCCAAATCATTTCGCAGTTATTATTTTGTTTAATAAACCACCACCTCTTGAAAATTTATCAGCTATTTCCTGGGACAATTCTGCCTAATATGCACTTTTTTTGCAAAACATTTTGCCTCTAATATGTATTTTATAAGCTATTTTCACTAGAAGGTCTGAAGGGGGATTCTAAGCGTGTTCAGGTGCATTTACACACACACTCTCAGCACACATACATACGCACACAGATTTGAGAGACTTGTTATCAGCTTTCCCCCATTTGTATGGCCTCCAAGTTCCCATTAAATCTCAATGACAGTACCAATAAGGAAGGCACCTCTATCAATAGGGCCACATAACCCTATCAGGAATAGAGAAATCCCGCGTCCAACTGTATATAGACGAATACCCACTGGCAATGCTTGTTTCTTTTCACTGTTCAATGTTTGTTTTGTTTTTGACTTAAATACTATTTATTTCATGGACACATTTCATTGTTTTGCAACACAAAGATCTGTTTGGGGGAGTTTTGACTGAATAAATGAAATGCTTGTTACCTCAGGTAACAAGTGGTTTGGTAAATTATACCAAAGCGTCAGTGTGTTTCTTAAAACAATTTTACCACAATGTTTGGTGTACTTTTGATAAATAATGGCTCATGAAAAACGAGCTTTTAGTAGTGCTGAACTAACTCCGAGAGCTTCTTTAATACAGTGATAGCCAATGTGGAGCCTTCCAGATGTTTTGGACTCCCACCAGCCTCAGTCACCATGGCCAATGCTTAAGAATAATGGGAGTTGTAGGCCACAACATCTGCAGGGCACCATGTTGGCAATTCTTGTTTTAATCCCTTGCTGTGATTTTTAATTACTAACACAGAGAACAGAAATATTATGATAATTCTGTAAAACAATATTTTATTCTGTTTTAATGACTTTAGTTGCTGATATCTGAGCCTTACATTCTGTCATATTAGTCAATGTCTGCTTTGAGAGAGAAAAGGAAGCCTGTCAAGGCAGCAGTATTTTCACTCAACTTTGCACTTCTACTCAAAATGATTTATGCCCTTCAAGCTTTCCCGTGATTATGCTATTCTCTCTAAATGTTTACTTTTACACTTTTGGCTTTTCTAGCACACCTGAATTTGGGGCTTGCGAAGGTGGGATGGCTTCAGTGTTTTTCATGAGTAAAAAGTTCTATTGTGCTGCCAGCAGTTCTGGATATAGGAGATATTCTGTTTCTCAGCTGCGTGAAATGTATATATTTCATTTTACAATATACACAGAGAAATTCTTCATAGCTCTGCAGATGGGACAATTAAAATGCAGTTGAGACTTATCGGGTCAATGGCAGAGGTTACGCATCACTGTCAAAAATTTACTGGGACTGACAAAGGCACTTCCTGAAATTACGGTTTCTATAGAGAAAGTAAGGACCTTCCCCTCCCTCCACAGGTTTAAGTTGTTTTTCTTCCTGTCTAGCATGGCAAAATGGCTTTTAAAGAATTTAAGGACTGCAGATACTGGAATATGGAACTCACCATGTGAAGGTGAATGAGTACATGTGGCCCAGAGTGGGCAGACTTCAGGCTTGTGTGTTCTCCTTTTTATTTTTCACTGGAATCCTGAGACCTACCAACCAGAATCTGGTGCTAAAGACAGGCACTGATCCTATGAACTTCTAGTGAGTGCCAGAACTGAATAGAGTTCACAGTTCTTGCATACACATAAAATCCAGTATTGGCTATCACTTTCCCCCCATTTCATTATGTGAGAGAGACTCATTTTGCTACTCTGTTGTTACATCAAAATGCCAGAAATCCAACTGAATCTACAATAAATTACCCAGAAATTGACCAGTAGATCAAGATCTACCTTCTGCTTGGCAATGCACCGCTAATCTGACCGTAGGTTGACATTGTTTCAGAGACCACAGTTAACTGCCAACATTCCGCTGAGGAAACCAGGGACTATTTGTAACATTCCTACTCTCATATTTATTTCTTTGTGAATGTATGAATCACCTTCTGTATGTGTTTCAAAATCTGTAAATATATAATTTAAAAAACAGCTAAAATAGTTTTTAAAACAATACAGAAAATAACTAGAGTTTTATTATAAAGCGATACAAAGTGAATAAATGTGGCAGAGACCTTTTCATCCAGCTGGAAAAGCTTGTCAATTGAGGATATCGGAGATTCAACCCATTGACCTCACCATCAATGCATATTGGTGAATTCCCTTCACTACCTGTTTATGCTGTACCCATTAACTAGAGCAAACAGGGTAATTTAAGATATACCTGGAAAAAATAATGTCAAGCTAAAATGCCCTATAGGGCAAAATGGAAACACCTTGCTTCCTCATTTGTGAGTAGCAACATGGGAGGAGGCAAAGTTGTGAGGAACAGAAATTTTGAGAGTGGGATTGATCTTGCTGCCAATAGTGACAAAGTACCACTTCACAGTCACCAGTCAGCTGCCGTCATTTTTCTTCCCAGACTCACCCATCTTCCACTGATTTGGGGGGAAGGAACTGAACCCGAAGGATTGGCATTTTCAAAAATCTGCAGACACAAAATACTAATAAAGCATTTGCCTAGGGACAAAGGAAGGAAGGCCATTTACCAGGATCAGGTCCAAAAACCTGGGTCTCTACCTTGTAAGTAGGGATTTCTGGAGGGCATGAATTAAGTTCTTTCTTCTTGAAATGTAGCTGGGAATTAATAATTACTGTTTTAAATGTGGCTTGTTACATCCCAGTTTACATCCTGAAAACACTGTACATTATAACTGAAAAAAGGATACTTAAAATAACAAGTGAAACAACTGATGTTTCAAAAGCATATACATTATAGGGAGAGGTACAATTACAGTAACCCCTGACAATCCATCCCTTGTAAAACTGTAGCATTCCTATCCACCAATTAGAATCCAATGTGTAGAGCCAATACAAAAATCAAACATATAAATTATTATTTTTGGTCATAGATGTCTTTTTTCCAGTGCTTGTGTTCCAATGGACCATATGCTTTGATTTTCTTTTAAGTTAGTCCAAGAAAATATTTAAAAGAAGAAAAAGGTTGTAAAATAGGAAACCATGATTTTAACCATGATTCTCAGCTCAGAAAGATATAAAATAATAACCATGATGGGTATCATCTATTATAATAGAATTCATTCTGGAGTGTATGTCTGTGTGTATCATACAAAGATCTCCTCTGGCTTCCTCGTGTAGCTGTTTGATTTAGTGCCAGTAATTATTTCAAAGTAGTTATCTGAACGATGCATTGGTTAAAATTCTTTCATTGATGAGAGTTTTCAGCACGTGGGCCATGTTCCCATGTGACTTTCTGAGGACCACATGCCAGTGATTGGCAGGGCAAGAGCCAAAATTGGGAGGAACAATGGGTGTGACTCTTAGCTTTGTACAGTAGGCTGCATCCCTGCCAGGCAAGATGGAGGTCCGACCCCCCCCCCCCCAATGCATAACACAAATATATAACTCTTTTTGCCCTCCATGCAAGCAAGAGACATGATCACAATTCTAAGATGGACCGAATGAGGAATTTGTCTAATACTTGTTAATAACAGCATGGGAGATAATTGTTACAAACTGGAAGCAGTTTGAGAGTATACCTATTCTGTCAAGTGGCATGGTATAGCCAGGTTTGCTTTCTAGTTGCAATGGAAAAATTAATACAAAAGTTAAAATTAAGTCCAGGACAAATAAAGAAAAAGAATATCTATTTTTTTATTTTAGATATAAATGATGTAAATAATGTTCAGATTGTTCCAACAAGATATGATGGTATTTGGAATGTTTAATGGTTCTTGAGGTTCAGAATTGCAATGTAATTGTAAGATGCTTTTTCTTTAATTTGTACCCTTCTTGAATACCTGCAAACCAGCTCAGAAAGAAAACACTTTTAATGTCTGATGAGGGCCACATATATATAGTGGCCCCCCTTTAATCTTTTTATTCTTAGATTGTATTAAAAATAATAATTTAGAATGGAAAAAAATGCATTCCGGCCAGGAAAAATCATTCAAACAAATGAAGAGCATGCATTAAAATTGATAAGAAATTCACCGGTGCCATCAGTTGCATGCAACTGTAGTTTAGGTTGTGAGAGTGATTACTTTCCTATCCAAAATCCATTTGCAGGAGGGAAGTATCATCTGCCATGGGAAGGATCCTGAGGTTTGCAGAATTACAAAAACCCTCAGATTTAAAATATACCTAAGGAGAAAACCTCAAAAATAGCTGAATGAGGATTGAAGGTGCCCATTGGCCATGCTGGCTGCAGGGGACTGTCAGATTATTGGGAGAGGAGATGGAAAACCAGAAGGAAAGATGAAGGAATGGAGTGGCTGGAACAGCAGCACTCCATACTGCAACATCTTGTTACAGGTTTCACTTGTAATGCTTAGTATGGAAAGAAGGAAAACAGCAGATGACGTCTTGGAACCAGGAGCTCACATGAAGTTCCATGTCTTGAGTCAAAGTTGTATGCACTGATAATTTGGGGGAACCTGTAGGCTGTTCGTAGACTACAGCTCTCATCACCCCTGACTTTTAGCCATGCTGGTTGAAACGGAGGGGCGTTAGAGTCCAGGCAGATCCAGGGACAATATAAACATACTAAGTAAGAAGACATGTGTTCTTCATAATGTCTTAAGCACTTAAAGCCTGTTATTAGAACTGTGGAATAACTGAAATAACTTTTCAGATGACTAAGATGTTGAATAAAGCAAATCTTGAGATGGCCTTTATTTGCAACTAGTTTGAAAAAGTCAGACCTTCTTTGGCGTAGTCCTATTGGATTTGACTTTCTTTTTGTAGGCTGTAGCCTCAGGATAGGTTTACTTTATTAAAGTACTAAGGAAACATCTTTTCTCTCCTTCCCCCACTGTCCAGTTCTTTACTGAACCCTTTCTGAAGAATAAAAACAAAGGTTCATCATTATTCCGAAGGGCTTATTTAGCATAGGCCTCATTTTACATCCCAATGTATTTTCTTTCTTTAGAAACACTCTTCCCTCCGCTTTTAGTACAGCAAATCGTTTGTCTGAAACCCTACACCATGAATCCTGACAATGCCCTGTGTGCAAAAGACATTAACCTCGTGACTTTTCAAGATGCCTGTGCCGCTCAGAGCTTGCATCCCACACTTAGTGTCTTTTGTCTCTCATTTGGCCCATGTCAGATTGAGAGATATGGGAAAGGGGTTAGGTCTGAAGGAGCATGCAAAATTGCTTCACTTCCTTGCCCTAGCTGATGGTCTTGGCGAAATCACTTTATGGGACGTTCTGAAAGAGCCGGCATTGTGGGGTTGATGGCTGCTGTTGTGCTATCAGCCCTTTGAGGAGACAAGTATGCATTTTGACTTTTTCTCCTGGAACATAAATAACCTTGTGTTAGTAAGTAAGTCCTAGAGGAGAACTGGAACCAAATGAACTATTTCTTGCAGCTGTTCTGAACTCCTAATGGATATGTAAAGAAGAAGAAGCTTGCATCTTGCCCACATAATCGAGGTGCCAAATATGGGTGGTGCTTCTGAAGTTTATAACACAAAGTGGCTAGTTTGTTTTTGTCACCCAATGAGATTAATTTTGCTTTTTAATTTACTTCCCTCCCTTTTAAAAGCTTCTAGTTTAGAAGTACCGTATCATGGAGATGTTAAGTGGGAAAAAGCAGAATCAAGTCAAAGCTACCAAGTTTCACCTGTAGTTCCTCTTCAGTGGTTCTCTTTTGTTCCGCTCACTTCATGTTCCCGCTGCAGTTGCATTTAGCTCTTTCGCTTACAATGAAAATACTGAAAACAGACTTTTGAACTTTACATTCCAGGAGTGTCAGCCTAACTTCCTGAGGGTATTTCTGATTCCCTCCAAATATTTTTCCAGGAGATACTTTGTATTCTTAATTCTTAAAACTATTCAATGACTTAACATACTTTTATTGTACTATACCAGGCATCCCCATACTGCGGCCCTCCAGATGTTTTGGCCTACAACTCCCATGATTCCTAGCTAGCAGGACCAGTGGTCAGGGAAGATGGGAATTGTAGTCCAAACATCTGGAGGGCCGAAGTTTGGGGATGCCTGTACTATACTGTACATGAAAACCTATGGAGATTCTCCCTCTCATTCTCTGTATGTGTATGAAAAAAAGAAAAAAAAGAAAATAGAAATACTTTATTGTCACTGTACCACTTGTTTACAGTGAGATTAAACGAGCCCCCCTCCCCCAATCTCTTAGTCCTTGTCACTCTGTGTGCTGTCGTACTACCACCAACCCCAAACGTCAGCTGCAATGTTACTGTCTTCCATTCAGCAGCCTCATGGCCCATGAGTAGAAACTATTATTTAACCTGTTGGTGCGGCTTATCATGTTTCTATATCTCCTGCCCGAGCGCAGGAGATTAAAAAGGTGCTGGCCAGGGTGTGAGTCAATATATGAGAGAGAGATGGCAGCATAACAATCTCAGTTAATAAACCTGGTACACTCTGTGTGCTTGCAAACTCCCCCACTTACTTTCTTTCTCCTCCTCTTGCACCTGGCTTCAGTGAAGCTAAGTCAGTTTCACAGGATGTCCAATTTGAAGAGCTGCCTCAAAGCTATGGTATTAAATCAAGCTCTGTTCCCGGTTTCATGTCCTGGTGGGTTTAAGAAACCAAGATAACTTTGGTAAAGATAGATGCCTGATGGAAGGATGGACGTAGAGGAGCAAAGAGGTGTAGTACTCAGGCACACAATGCTAGACTGAAAAGTAGTGGTTTATTGGACTGTGACTGTTGCATCTGAAGCTCAGTGCAGAGCTCACTTGGTTCCGTAAGCAAGCCACTCTTTCAACCTCACTTTCCCCAGCTATAATATAGGAAAAATATTGCTGGCCTGCTTTTACATGGCAGTTGTAATGATTACTGAGATTATGTGTGTGAAATGCATTGAACGCTTCCACCCGGTGTTTGTTGCATTCTTTGTAAATCCAAACACAGCTTTCCAAATAAAGATATCTATGCAGAGTCTGTTTTTCACTCTGGAACTTTTGACTATTTTTAGGCCAGTGTAGTTCATTCCTACCACCTTCTACTTATTTATTGGGAGTGGGTGGTGGGTGGGGGGAACCACTTTATCTCAAATAAAACTCTTCCCTTTTTTCTGTCCCCAGTTTTAAATTTCCCTTACCCCATATCCCTTTCTTTTTCATTTTTCCACACAGGAAACTAGCAATTTCTCTTCACTAAATAAAGGCAAGCTTCATGTTCCTCTGTTACAAGGAGGCCACTTTCATTTAAGCAAAGTCATTCATAAGTTTGTACATGTGGCAGGTCAACTGGGAGAGGTAAAATGTTAAGTTCAGGAAAAAGAATGAAAAGTTGGGGAAAGTTTTCACTTCCCTTTTCACAGAGCAAAGTGATTGGAGCTCATTAAGGGGGAGGAGAGTGTTATTTTTAAAATCGTACGCAGTGCCTGCTTTTCATAGAGATCACTTGCTATTGAGAAGAAGCAGTGTCCATAGTAGCTATGTAAGAAGAGACAGGGAGTATGGCCACAGCAAATAACTTTCCTTTTCACATAATTTTGTAACCAGATTGCTTTGGTTTTTAAAAGTAAAGAGTGGCTAAGTTCTGTTTTTAGGAACATAAATTGGCTGTAGCTCAAGATTTCTTATGAGCCTATTCTGTTCCCGAAGGCGCAGAGCAGGTGACTGTTAAAATCAATAAATAAAAATATAAAACAAATTACAAATCTACCAATAACTCTGCCTTTCACGTAGGCCCCCATAACAAAAGACTTAGATATTTAACCACTTGTATCATAAAGAATGAATGTGAAAAAAACAGAAAGAAAAATGATAGACTTCCCTGATTGCTATATGGAACCCATGAAGTTGCCATATTTTAACATGATTCTATTTACACTATCTCGGTATGTATCTTCCCTCCTGGGTAACTTAGATACAGAATCCAGATGTCCAACCATATATTTTTTTTAAATCACCAGGACTAGAAGATTGGGTTAGCAGAGATTTGCAGGCATGAGTTTTGAAAATGATGGCAGTTGCTTTGCTCTGATGTTTGCTATTGGGGCACAAAAGCAAGATTCACAGATTATTTAGTATATTTCTGCTCTTTCCAGATTTAGGATTTATGAGCACATTAATCATGGCAGACCACATTGGAACAAGTCTTGCCATTCCTGGAACATCAAAGGGTGAACAAGAACCACATCTTGATTTTAAAAAGTGCATCATCCATCAAGTAGATAATAAGCAAAACACCACTGCCGTTTGCAATGGCAGAAAACATGTTTTGGAGTACTGGAGCTTAGACAAGTCTGAGAGAAGTGTTTGATGAAATGGAATTTGGAGGAGCACTCAGGGTTATAAGTAGTCCCTTAATGAAAAGCTTAGCACAATTGACTTGCATGAGGGAAATACAAAAGTCATGACACTTCAGTTTGACAACTTTTCTGAACAGTAGACACTCCTAATCTTCTCTGCAACCAAATGAACCTCTGTCATTGCTATCCAAATCAGTGACACACCAACAGCAGGTCATTTCTGGTCATCATCAGCATAAGAATGTAAGAGGACAATTGTGAATGTGTCAAATTGGATGGGCAGCTATGTTCTAAGTTCTCATCTCCAAGAGAAGGGACATGTTAGTAGCAGAACCTTAGAATAGCCTCATTTCCATTCAGTTAAATAGATCTGTTGACCAATCTGACCAATGATTTCTCCATCAGGACTCTTTCTATCAGTGTGCTCTGGGCTCATTCTCAAGAAACTAGGCATTGTAAGAGTCTTAATTCCATCAGCTAAATTCTTGGTCAAGTGTATGTGTCAGATATGAGTTATGTTTGAGATATGTTTTTATCGGGTGATACATGTCTAAGACATACTCAGAAAAGACCCCTTTAAATCTATATGGCTAACTTGAGTCCCATTGATTTCAATAGGTCTGCTCAAAGTATGAATTAGTCTGATACCATCCATTGACTTGTACTATACCCATGCCCTCTAGAGCCAAGTCTTTGGATGGCATCAGAGTAATTCCACAAACAGCAGAAGCCATTTAGCACTAACAGGGCACTATTCTACCAACCTCAGTCTTGATTCTTCCAAGCCCACTTGACTTCATACTATGACTTCAGGGGGAGGCCATGGCTTACTGCTTTCTCCTCCTCAGTCTGTTTTACCCTTCTAGAACTCAGCAGAGTGTGCCCTCTTTCTTTCTTTCTTTCTTTCTTTCTTTCTTTCTTTCTTTCTTTCTTGGTGATGCATTTCCTCTTTTCTGGTGATGTGGCCCACTTAGATAACAGCCTCATACTCCCAGAGCTGGGAGATATGCCAAATCAAAGTCCTGATTTTCAGAAATGCAATTGCAAGTCCATAGTTAATTCAGAAACTATGATTCCTTCATAAATCAAAACTGCTGTTATCAACTTTTTGTGGCTGATCATTACTAAGTTTCCATTAAGGTTATATGGCTTTAATACACATAAAAGAGTGATTAAACGGTTTCTTTCAACTTTTAACAAGAGATAGATAGATGATAGATATAGATAGATGATAGCTAGTTATTTGACCCCCTAAGCACCAGCTTAGATGTGGCCCAGTTTGGAAAGAATGACTTGAAACCTTGGTCTGATTTTCATTGTTTCAGAGTAGTTTCTTCATGATGCTTGGCTGCTTTGGATTATACTCTGCTGCTCAAAGCAAAACAGAAACCATCCTGCTTAACTAGCCTTGGTTTATGACTGCTCTGCATGGTAGTGAAAAGCCTCAGAAGCATGAAAGCAAATCTCAGCCAAGAGAGGTCCAAATGTTTGCATTGTTTCATTTCTACTTAGAGGATGAAGATTGTAGATCTGCTTGGCATGTCCAAAAAGTATGACACATTAGAGCCCTCGTTGTTAAATCTCTGTGTCTTTTCCCCCTGGACTGATTTTGAATATTTTTCAGTCTTCAACAATACAATACAGCTTGCCATGAATTAAATTTTTATTTCTCCCATAATCTGCAATTGACAAGGGTAATGCGCTGTAGTATGGAGACAGGGTCTTCTCTGCAGTGGCATCCTGGCTGTAGAACTCGCTCTCCCTAGAAGCAGAGATAGCTACAATTAAGCTTCTGAAGCCTGGTTAAAACACACCTATGGTTTCAGACCTTTGGAGGCATTTAAGGTATTTTTAAGGTATTTTGGCTTTAATTGGTGCCTGAGGTCTTAGGTGACAATCCAGTGGGACTAAATGGGTCAGGGTAGCCGCTGCCACATCCACAGCACCCCCTCCTCATGTGGAGGTGGGTTAAAATCTCATTTTGCTGCACCAGCTCTCTGGTTGGCACACTGAAAAGGTCCAGATAGGGTCCATTTTCAGCATGTGATGACAACAGTGGAGGCTTAGGGTCAAGTTGATCATGTGCTAAGAAAACCTCCTACCCACCCTAAACATCCCATATGCAGGGGCTTCCAGTGACTACTAATGGCATGGTTACTATCACCAGTGGTGTTCTTCCATTTCCGTTGCTGACAGAGGCTAGTGGAAGTGGGCAGAGCTGCATTGAGGAACAGCTCCACGTCACCTGACCCCCCTTTCAGCATGGAGGATCAGTGATATGGATTGCTGTGTAATAACTCTTCCTGATTTGCTGCTGTTTACATATAATTATGTCAAACTGGATTTTATCTTATTAGTTTTGTATGATTTGATTTATTTGTATTACTGCATGCTTTTAGTTACTGTGTTGGAAACTGCCCCCTGATTACTAGGCAATGAAGGACAGCCAATACATTTGGTTAATAAAATAGATCAATGTTGTTGTTGTTGTTGTTGTTTAGTCGTTTAGTCGTGTCCGACTCTTCGTGACCCCATGGACCATAGCACGCCAGGCACTCCTGTCTTGCACTGCCTCCCGCAGTTTGGTCAAACTCATGTTCGTAGCTTCGAGAACACTGTCCGACCATCTCGTCCTCTGTTGTCCCCTTCTCCTAGTGCCCCCAATCTTTCCCAACATCAGGGTCTTTTCCAAGGATTCTTCTCTTCTCATGAGGTGGCCAAAGTATTGGAGCCTCAGCTTCACGATCTGTCCTTCCAGGGAGCACTCAGGACTGATTTCCTTAAGAATGGATAGGTTTGATCTTCTTGCAGTCCATGGGACTCTCAAGAGTCTCCTCCAGCACCATAATTCAAAAGCATCAATTCTTTGGCGATCAGCCTTCTTTATGGTCCAGCTCTCACTTCCATACATCACTACTGGGAAATAGATCAATAAAACACAAAATATTGACCTCCCCCCTCCAGGCACCTTAATGAGCAATCTCTTGAATTTAGCTTGATGCCAAACAGCAGGGCAACAAATGATGCTTTACAACTGACAGATGCCATAGGAATGCATTCAGGAAGTAACTCCAAGGTTCCTGCAGTTTTTCATAGAACACTTCACAAAAATAACACTGAGAGACAGCATTACATGGAATCACATAAAATTGACGGGGGGTGGGGGCAGTTGTGGTGCACTGGTACAAATGCACATAGCTAAAAGTGATCACAAAAGCAATCATGATGGAATGATACATGCACCAGGTCATTTTTTTGCAGTGTTTTATCAATGGACAACTGTGCATTATTAAAATTTACAGTTAAAGTCTTGTTTGACTTAGAAATAAGAGTTGGTAATTGTGAACTCCAAAATCTGGGGAGAAAATCTTTTGAGGGGCATTTATGAAGCACCCACAATAATTATCTCTTGATAACTGATCTAGTAAAGCAGCAATGGCTATTTCTCAGTCCTTCCATGATCTCTAACCATTGGCCATGCTGGTTGGGACTGATGAAAGCTGGAGTTCAATAATAACTGAAGAGCTGCTGGTTCTTCACCCCTGTTGTAAAGAAGCCCAGAATAGTTGTTCTTTTTAAATAAATAAGATCAGCGAAGCCATTTTAAAAATAAATAAATTGTGATGGGAATTGAGTTGGAAGCCAACTCATAGTTAAGCAGACTCTTAATTTACTCTTAGTAAAGTGTTCTCTACGAACATGAGTTTGACCAAACTGCGGGAGGAAGTGGAAGACAGGAGTGCCTGGCGTGCTCTGGTCCATGGGGTCACGAAGAGTCGGACACGACTAAACGACAAAACAACAACAAAGTGTTCTTACTTCTTTTCAATAGATGAAATATGCAAAAAAAAAATCTTGTTTTTACTTTGGTATGACATTGAATGCTGCTTGAGACTCCTTGCTGTACAATTGTTTTTCAGATAAATTTTAAGATGAAAACAAAGAAAAAACTACACTATCTAATTACTGTCAAAGCTTTGATGAGCTCTATTTTTTGTATCCAATCTCCTCCCCAAGTCTGTTTATATTTAATAGTTAATTGATTACAGCCATTGAACTACCACAACATAAATTGTATGCAATTTGCCTATCCATTTTTTACTTGGAAGTAAGTACTGCTGTACTCAGTGGGCCACACTCCCTTATAAGGGTTAGGACTGCAATCTTAGTATATAACAGGCTAGGTAATAATATTCCCCTAAAACAAAGAGAGGGAGCTAACAAATCTCTCTGAAATTATTGGATATTTGTGTTGCAGCAGAACTGGGTGGACTACACATAGAGTCAATATTCCTTTGAAATGAACATTTTGCCCTGAAGCTAAAAAATAACTGATTACGCATTCTGCTGAAAACACATTTTAATAAGGAATGTGAGGGTAGCCTGCACTCTATCATTTACTTAGTTTATGAATCACCTTCCACATGGGTGTCAATGTGATGTACATAAAGAGAACTGAAATAGTTTTAAAAACAATGCAGAAAGTGACAACTAAAGCTAGGTTTAAAAACTAGCCGCTGGGAGAGATCATCAGGAGGTTTGAGCTGGGTGTTCATCAGTACGCGGTGACACCCAACTATCTCTCTTTTAAATCAGAGCCAGTGAAGGCAGTGGATGTCCTGTGTGAGTGCCTGGAGGCGGTTGGAGGATGGATGGTGGCTAATCCTGACAAGACAGAAGTACTGTTTTGGGGGAACAAGGGGCGAGCGGGTGTGGGGGACTCCCTGGTCCTGAATGGGGTCATTGTGCCCCTGAAGGACCAGGTGCGCAGTCTGGGAGTCATTTTGGACTCACAGCTGTCCATGGAGCCACAGGTTAATTCTGTGTCCAGGGTGGCTGTCTATCAGCTCCATCTGGTACGCAGGCTGAGACCCTACCTGCCCGCAGACTGTCTCACCAGAGTGGCACATGCTCTAGTTATCTCCCGCTTGGACTACTGCAATGTGCTCTACGTGGGGCTACCTTTGAAGGTGACCCAGAAACTGCAATTAATCCAGAATGCGGCAGCTAGATTGGTGACTGGGAGTGGCCGCCGAGACCACATAACACCGGTCCTAAGGGACCTGCATGGGCTCCCAGTACATTTCTGAGCACAATTCAAAGTGTTGGTGCTGACCTTTAAAGCCCTAAATGGCCTCGGTCCTGTATACTTGAAGGAGCATCTCCACCCCCATTCGTTCAGCCTGGACACTGAGATCCAGCACCGAGGGCCTTCTGACGGTTCCCTCACTGCAAGAAGCAAAGCTACAGGGAACCAGGAAGAGGGCCTTTTCGGTAGTGGCGCCTGCCCTGTGGAACGCCCTCCCATCGGAGGTCAAGGAGATAAACAACTACCTGAAATTTAGAAAACACCTAAAGGCAGCCCTGTTTAGGGAAGTATTTTGGTATTTGTTGGAAGCCGCCCAGAGTGGCGGGGGAAACCCAGCCAGATGGGCGGGGTATAAATAAATAAAAATTAGAATGAAGGCATAGGAGAATATTTGTAAGGCCACAACTTTTATTTATTTATCAAGGTGGTGCATATACGTCTCTCCTGCTCCATTTTATCCTCACAACTTACCTGTAAGGTATGTTAGGTTGAGAGATAGTAACTAGCTCAAAGTCACCCAGCAGGCTTCAACACTGACCACTACACCATACATTATTCAATATAATGGTCAAACAACAAGTAGCTGACACACTCACCTCAGCTGTGGTCTTCCTATAACTTGAGAAGCCACCTGTTTTCCCTGTTGAGAAATATCAACCTGGCTACTTCAGACAGCTCACTGATCCATTACGTGAACATGGAAAGGGCTAAATGAGAGGCAGACTTGACTGCTGTACCCCCACTCCTGATGGTGGCTTTCAGTGGACTGAAACCAACATTGGCACAATAACAATTCCCTTTCTAGCTGAATGGCAATGAGAGAGAGAGCACAGAAACAGTCACTTCAGCCCCCCACCAGGTGCCTTAGGGTGCTAATAGGGCAGTGTCTCTTACCTTCATCCCTGCCTGTAGTTCCTGCAAATTATGACCAAGGAAAAGAAATGTTAGCCAATTAGACAAATAAAATGAAGGTCCCGTCACTGTGTATCTAGACAGTAGAGTGTAGGTGAAAAGGGTGACACCCCCCATAGCTAATCAGGAAAAACACCATCCATCCCCCCTTCCCGTTCCAAAGGGTAACTTAACTGATTCCAAAATTCTAGAGTGGGGCAAATGGATGGGTTTGTTTGAAGAAGTTGGGAAGTGGGGCCACCACCTTATGAAGACAATAGATCTCTCTCTCTCTCACACACACACACTGTTCAGACCTCCCCCTTGCACCAGGATGGCTGGATGCGCTTCCCATGTGTCCCCATTCCACCACGAAAGTTGTTGTTTAGTCGTTTAGTCGTGTCCGACTCTTCGTGACCCCATGGACCATAGCACGCCAGGCACTCCTGTCTTGCACTGCCTCCCGTAGTTTGGTCAAACTCATGTTCGTAGCTTCGAGAACACTGTCCAACCATCTTGTCCTCTGTCGTCCCCTTCTCCTTGTGCCCTCCATCTTTCCCAACATCAGGGTCTTTTCCAAGGATTCTTCTCTTCTCATGAGGTGGCCAAAGTATTGGAGCCTCAGCTTCACGATCTGTCCTTCCAGGGAGCACTCAGGGCTGATTTCCTTAAGAATGGATAGGTTTGATCTTCTAGCAGTCCATGGGACTCTCAAGAGTCTCCTCCAGCACCATAATTCAAAAGCATCAATTCTTCGGCGATCAGCCTTCTTTATGGTCCAGCTCTCACTTCCATACATCACTACTGGGAAAACCATAGCTTTAACTATACGGACCTTTGTCGGCAAGGTGATGTCTCTGCTTTTTAAGATGCTGTCTAGGTTTGTCATTGCTTTTCTCCCAAGAAGCAGGCGTCTTTTAATTTCGTGACTGCTGTCACCATCTGCAGTGATCAAGGAGCCCAAGAAAGTAAAATCTCTCACTGCCTCCATTTCTTCCCCTTCTATTTGCCAGGAGGTGATGGGGCCAGTGGCCATGATCTTGGTTTTTTTGATGTTGAGCTTCAGACCATATTTTGCGCTCTCCTCTTTCACCCTCATTAAAAGGTTCTTTAATTCCTCCTCACTTTCTGCCATCAAGGTTGTGTCATCTGCATATCTGAGGTTGTTGATATTTCTTCCGGCAATCTTAATTCCTGCTTGGGATTCATCTAGTCCAGCCTTTCGCATGATGAATTCTGCATATAAGTTAAATAAGCAGGGAGACAATATACAACCTTGTCGTACTCCTTTCCCAATTTTGAACCAATCAGTTGTTCCATATCCAGTTCTAACTGTAGCTTCTTGTCCCACATAGAGATTTCTCAGGAGACAGATGAGGTGATCAGGCACTCCCATTTCTTTAAGAACTTGCCATAGTTTGCTGTGGTCGACACAGTCAAAGGCTTTTGCATAGTCAATGAAGCAGAAGTAGACGTTTTTCTGGAACTCTCCAGCTTTCTCCATAATCCAGCGCATGTTTGCTATTTGGTCTCTGGTTCCTCTGCCCTTTCGAAATCCAGCTTGCACTTCTGGGAGTTCTCGGTCCACATACTGCCTAAGCCTGCCTTGTAGAATTTTAAGCATAACCTTGCTAGCGTGTGAAATGAGCGCAATTGTGCGGTAGTTGGAGCATTCTTTGGCACTGCCCTTCTTTGGAATTGGGATGTAGACTGATCTTCTCCAATCCTCTGGCCATTGCTGAGTTTTCCAAACTTGCTGGCATATTGGGTGTAGCACCTTAACAGCATCATCTTTTAAAATTTTAAATAGTTCAGCTGGAATATCATCACTTCCACTGGCCTTGTTATTAGCAATGCTTTCTAAGGCCCATTTGACTTCACTCTCCAAGATGTCTGGCTCAAGGTCAGCAACACACTACCTGGGGTGTATGAGACCTCCATATCTTTCTGGTATAATTCCTCTGTGTATTCTTGCCACCTCTTCTTGATGTCTTCTGCTTCTGTTAGGTCCTTACCACTTTTGTCCTTGATTATGGTAATCTTTGTACGAAATGTTCCTTTCATATCTCCAATTTTCTTGAACAGATCTCTGGTTTTCCCCATTCTATTGTTTTCCTCTATTTCTTTGCATTGCTCATTTAAGAAGACCCTCTTGTCTCTCCTTGCTGTTTTTTGGAAATCTGCATTCAGTTTCCTGTATCTTTCCCTATCTCCCTTGCATTTTGCTTGCCTCCTCTCCTCCGCTATTTGTAAGGCCTCGTTGGACAGCCATTTTGCTTTCTTGCATTTCCTTTTCCTTGGGATGGTTTTCGTTGCTGCCTCCTGTATAATGTTACGAGCCTCCATCCATAGTTCTTCAGGCACTCTGTCCACCAAATCTAAATCCTTAAACCTGTTCCTCACTTCCACTGTGTATTCATAAGGGATTTGATTCAGATTGTATCTTACTGGCCCAGTGGTTTTTCCTACTTTCTTCAGTTTAAGCTGGAATTTTGCTATAAGAAGCTGATGATCTGAGTTACAGTCAGCTCCAGGTCTTGTTTTTGCTGACTGTATAGAGCTTCTCCATCTTTGGCTGCAGAGAATATAATCAATCTGATTTCGATGCTGCCCATTTGGTGATATCCATGTGTAGAGTCGTCTCTTGTGTTGTTGGAAAAGAGTGTTTGTGATGACCAGCTTGTTCTCTTGACAGAACTCTATTAGCCTTTGCCCTGCTTCGTTTTGAACTCCAAGGCCAAACTTGCCAGTTGTTCCTTTTATCTCCTGATTCCCTACTTTAGCATTCCAATCCCCTGTAATGAGAAGAACATCCTTCTTTGGTGTCATTTCTAGAAGGTGTTGTAGGTCTTCATAGAATTGGTCAATTTCACTTTCTTCAGCACCGGTAGTTGGTGCATAAACTTGGATTACTGTGATGTTAAAAGGTCTGCCTTGGATTCGTATCGAGATCATTCTGTCATTTTTGAGATTGCATCCCATTACAGCTTTTGCCACTCTTTTGTTGACTATGAGGGCCACTCCATTTCTTCTACAGGATTCTTGCCCACAGTAGTAGATATGATAGTCACCCGAACTGAATTCACCCATTCCCTTCCATTTTAGTTCACTGATGCCCAGGATGTCGATATTTATTCTTGTCATCTCATTTTTGACCACATCCAGCTTACCTCTATTCATGGTTCTTACATTCCAGGTTCCTATGCAATATTTTTCTTTACAGCATCGGACTTTCCTTTCGCTTCCAGGCATATCCGCAACTGAGCGTCCTTTCGGCTTTGGCCCAGCCGCTTCATCAGCTCTGAATCTACTTGTACTTGTCCTCCGCTCTTCCTCAGTAGCATGTTGGACGCCTTCCGACCTGAGGGGCTCATCTTCCAGCGTCATAACTTTTATATGCCTGTTGTCTTTGTCCATGGAGTTTTCTTGGCAGGGATACTGGAGTGGCTTGCCAGTTCCTTCTCCAGGTGGATCACGTTTAGTCAAAACTCTCCACTATGATCTGTCCATCTTGGGTGGCCCTGCATGGCATAGCTCATAGCTTCTCTGAGTTATTCAAGCCCCTTCGCCACGACAAGGCATTGATCCATGAAGGGGCCACCACGAAAGAGACCAAGACAAACCCTCCCTGTCCTGGGACAAAAACTTAGTTGGTCTTCAAGGTGCTGCTGGAAGGAATTTTTTTATTTTGTTTCGACTACGTCAGACCAACACGGCTACCTACCTGTATATAGAAAATGAAAGGATACTCTTTTATGGCAAAAAAAAAAGTGTTGAGAATGAATTGCTCTCACCAGATCTGATCCATGGAGGTGGTAGTATCTAAAATATATATTCTTTCCACATGCTGTACATGGAAATGAGTTTCTATAATAATGGAGGTTGTTTTTTTTTTAAAAAAAAAAGTCAATGAGATTAAAATAATAAAAAGAGGCAGACGTGTTTGGGAATCTTCCGCCACAACAGACATTTGTACGAGGCTGCCTGAGCAAGTATTACACGGTGCATGCCACACATTCTTATGATTCTGTTTCATCTGCCATGTGCTGCAAAGGAGCTGCGCTCTTGAAACACAGAACCTTTCAAAAGGCTTGGTTCAGTGATTCTTTGAGGCCTGTACTCCATTAAGTTCTGGGCCCAGCTGAATCAAACAGTCTGTACAGCCCCTGGCCCTGGTTTTGAAAGAGTTGGCGACCACTAATGAAATGGCATAAAAGACCGCTGAGCTAACCTTTTATTTTACTACCTTGGACTGAGTTCTATTTAGCGATGCCACAAACTTTCTATCAGGTTCCCTCCATACGGTCCTTTCATGGGCCCCAATAAAGGAATGAATACCAGAACGGAGCCTTTGCCCATTCAGTTTTCAGCTCTATTAGCTTTCAATACCAGAAATGTATTTAAAACTGGGTAAGGTTTGTTAAATCTAATATAGCACTGTCACTCATCCTGAGTTGAAAGAATAAAACTATATACGCGATGGGATTAGCAATTCAAATGACACCATTTTGCTTCTCGGAAAAAAGGCTACTGTGGAAGGAAAGGAGGGGGCGTGTATAAAGGATCACATTAACCTACAGCAATAATATTATAGCAGCACGGTTCATGATACCGTAGTCGGAGACATGGGATTTCACTTATAATCCCTTCTGACTCGTCAGCTGTAGCATTACTCCACAAGTTAAAACTGGGAAGACTTTAGAAAGGTCACAAACAAAAGCTTCTGCTGTTGTAGAGGGAATTCCTACAACTCTGCAGATGGTAGATGGTTGTGATGGTGCTTTAGGGAAAACAAAAATGCATCCTTTTTCCCCTTGCACTGTCACAATTTTATTTAAAATGTAGTTTTATTGCAAATACGTGCTTTTCATTATTGTGTCCGCAACACTATTTCCAGTGCAATCTTTTTCATGTTTACTTGAAAACAAGTCTCACTTTGTTCAATGCAGCTGATTCCCAAGCAGGGATGAGGGAGAAATCCCATTAAATTAGCATTTAAAGGCAAACCTGTCTAAATTGCACTTCCTGAAACAATATGTGGACTAAAACACACAAATCCTTTAAATTTACACATCACTGAATTTTTCAGTGCAGTTCGCCAGCTACCGGTAGGTTATGCACCGAAATGCAAATACGAGGGTAAAGGATGCATAAACGTGCATATATTAATGAAAAGAAATACTTAAATGCATTGTATTATGGGAAAACACTTGCAAAATGTATATATTAGGCAAAATTGCATTATAATCTATACATTATAAATCATCAGCATAAATAAATAAACTGAAATTAAGATTGGAAAAGTGAGAGAAATTGGCAGATTTGACTGTCCCTACTCCCATGTAATAGAATGGCACCTGGAAAGCAGAGATTAAACTTTTAATAGCTCAGTGCTACATATGTTTACCCAGAAGTACATCCTACTGTGTACAGTTGGGCTTACTCATAGGTAAGGCTCCATCAGCATTGTACATTTAAAGTCATAGTCCTAGGTGCAACCCAAAACCTGCACAGAACACGGTAGACCCAAATTTAATTGTCTGCTAACTCTTCTCAGACTCTGTCTTAAGTGAACTAGGCCTCATTTGTGGTATACATTTGAAGCAGTATCATACCACTTCAAACAGTCATGGCTTTCCCCCAAAGAATTATTGGAACTGTAGTTTGTTAAAGGTGCTGTAGTTTGTTAAAGTTTGTCAATGGTATGAGCTTTTGTGTGCATGCACACTTCTTCAGATACCTTCAGTTATCATGCACACCAAAGCTCATACCACTGACAAACTTAGTTGGTGTCTAAGGTGCTACTGGAAGGAATTTTTATTTTATTTTTTGTTTCGACTATGTCAGACCAACACGGCTACCTACCTGTAACTAGTGCTGAGAGTTGTTAGGAGACTTAATCAAAGATCTACAGTTTTCAGAATAGCTTAACTATCACTTTCTCTTCCTTGGAAACAATTCTCACCTGCCCTCAGGCCCAGAAACTCATGCCGGGATACAAGAAGGAGGCAGATAATCGTGACACAATTGCAATTTAAATCCACTCCTTCCCACATACCTTCCACTTTAATAAACTTTGTAACTTCCAGAATTAGTGTCTGAAACTGCAGTCCTATACAGTTACCTAGGAGCAAGTCCTGCTGAATTCAAGGCTTGCTTGCTTGCTTTTGGATTCCTGCATTCTACTTTCTTTATGGGTTGTGTCATTCAGACCACAAGCCTGTGGGCAGGGACCATCTTGTTTTTATTACCTTATGTAAGCCACTCTTTTTGGCTACAAGAGCAGAGTAAAAATGCTTTGAATAAACGAACAGCATCAGGATATAAGGGAATTATTCTAGGATGGAACTTTTTTGACTTGCATTAGCTTGCTGGTTACAGTGGGTATAGTCAATCACCCCCCTTGTCAAATAGTAAGATGAATTTTCTGAATGGTGTATAGAAAAGGCATTAAACACACACACACACACACACACACACACACACACACACACACACAGAGAGAGAGAGAGAGAGAGAGAGAGAGAGAGAGAGAGAGAGAGAGCACCTCACCATTAATATAGCTGCCTATGCATCCCAAAGAGGTCCTAGGCAATAATAATAATAATAAGGTCTAGAAAGCTTTCAAAGTTTGGGAGAGGGGAATTATGAATTCAAAATAGAGCCTCCTCACTGAGAAGATCTGGAATGTTGCCAATACATATTTGTCTTCTTAGAACTGTACAACCCCCCCAGAACTTTAGTTTATTTCATTTTCAACACAGGCCACACAGTGTGTCAAGAATTCTGACTTCCCAAAATAAATATTAATAATGTATGTATGAGACTTTGAGATATAAATAAGAAAGAATAATTTTGATTAATGGTGACATGGGGCTTGGAGAAGGAGAGAGAAGAGAAGACAGGATCCGAATTTTAAATAAAGTAATACCACTGGAAAGGGTAGGATCAGGCCTGGCTCTAGGGGTAGTCTCGATGGCGCAGTGCGCCAAGGCGCCAGGCCGGCAGGAGGGCGCTGCGCAGCGAAGCCGTGCTGCGTGCTGTGCACGCCCACCAGAGCAGGGGCGCCAGAGCGATCTCCGCGCCACGGTGCCAGGGTGCCCAATCGGCTTGAGACGGCCCTGGGTAGGATCTAATTTGGTGTCCATACAAGTTTTTTTCCTAGTTCAAAAGGTACAGAGGGAGAAGGACAGAATTATTGTTTTGCCTATGAATCTGTTAATTTAACAACACTGCTAAACACATTTTGAAATATCTGCTTCTATAATAATCAAATGATATACCTGAATAATGCTTAGCGAGATCTGGAAGGCAAAATGATGACATTTATTTTTTAAGTTTGCAGTAGCTTGATATGCAAGACTTGAAATAAGCCTGAAGACTTCTCAGACTTTCTATTGAAAAGGATTCTCCATCCCCCATAAGATGAAAGAAAGAAAGAAAATGAATATTTATCTAACGTATTAACCTACTTTAGGGGCTGCAAAGAAAACATAGTATAGTATCAGGGTCCTACAGTGCTCACTTCCCAGGAAAACGTGCATTGGATCACAGCCTGGGTTTCCTTTTCGTATTAAGATTTTAAGATATGAATGTACCACGAGCAGCTAATATATGCCATACAGATATATGCTCACACAGAATAATAAAACTAGTTATTTTGTATTCAAAGCTCTTGCAAAATCTGTGTAGCTTTGGCTTAAAATGGCCATGCAGGAATAGGTTATAATTGTGGTTAGGGATTAGGGAGAAATGCAAGATGGAACATTTCCTTCTGCACTTCTTCCAGGGAAGGGGCATTATTTGATGGGGCCTTTTCTTTTGCAGGTGAAAGGTTGAGGGTTTGCCAAAGGAAGTTTTCCACTTCCCCCTATCCCTCAGTTCTCAGATGAACCTCTTCCACTTTTGCAAATGAGGTTCAGAGGAAGTAGGTTGACAGCCATACTTGCAAGAGTGTGGGGCCTTATTGTAGGACACATAGTAAAGGACACAAGGGACCCCTGACCATTAGGTCCAGTGGTGGCCGACTCTGGGGTTGCGGCGCTCATCTCGCATTATTGGCCGAGGAGGCCAGCATACAGCTTCCAGGTCATGTGGCCAGCATGACAAAGCCGCTTCTGGCAAACCAGAGCAGCACACAGAAACACCCTTTACCTTCCCGCTTGGAGCAGTACCTATTTATCAACTTGCACTTTGATGTGCTTTTGAACTGCTAGGTTGGAAGAAGCTGGGACTGAGCAATGGGAGCTCACCCCGTTGCGGGGATTCGAACCACCGACCTTCTGATTGGCAAGTCCTAGGCTCTGTGGTTTAACCCACAGTGCCACCCGCGTCCCTGACGCATAGAGAAAACAGCAAAAACTACTTCAGTGTGCTGTAGAAACAAATGAAAAAAAAATGTTGTTGTGTTAGATTCCAGTACACTGCAGTGCATTTAGGTCAGGCATAGGCAAACTCGGCCCTCCAGATGTTTTGGGACTACAACCCCCATCATTCCTAGCTAACAGGACCAGTGGTCAGGGATGATGAGAATTGTAGTCTCAAAACATCTGGAGGACCAAGTTTGCCTATGCCTGATTTAGGCGAATGCTAAATAAATTATATTGCACCTTGTGTGTTTAATCACCGTGTATGGAACACAGAATTCCTTATAGCCTTGGGCTATCTTTTATTTCCTTTCCTTTCTTAATATTCATTCATTTTCCAGTGTTTTTACAATGGCAAACTAACCCCAATTTCCTTCTGAAGTAGAAATACTCACTTGGTTGATTTAATTCCACCTCCCCCATATTACGAAAAACACATTAACAGTGCAGGACAGCTCAATTTAAAGCTCAATTTTCTTGTCAGTGGCACAAATGTAGACTTCTTGTTTCTCCATTAATTTCTGTATTAATCTTTAATAAACACAAGCCTTTTGTATCTTGATAATGCAAGCACCATGGACTGAAAACTCTAATCAATTTCTTCAAAATCCAGGTCTCTGGCCAATAATATACCTTCCAGCATCTGTCAGATGAAAATATATGCACTCATTTTACAGTATGTGAGTTTCTCATACTAAAACAGAGAACAAGTGAAATGAGCAAATGACTACTACAGATTCTGGTTGCTGGCAATCACTTGGACAGATTTTTGAATGCCTCCATCTCAATGGGTTGGATCCAGAATAGGTTAGTCACGTTCAGATAGTCATTACTAATTTTTCTCATTGGTTTCAGTGGGAATAAAGCATGCCTAGCATGCTCTGGATACAGCCCAATATGTACATGTCATATTCTACAAATCTAGAAGTACATAGATTTCTTAAAGTACTCCTGAGTGCCAAGTAAAATTGCAGTAAAATCAAGGAAATGCAAGTATGCTTGACTTTCTGCTGGTTTTTCTACATGTAATAATCAGAAATCAGCATCAGTTCAATACATTTCATTCACATTAATATTCTAGGGTGGTTCCTTAGTACAGTGTTTCTCAACCTTTTTTGGGCCAAGGCACACTTGTTCCATGAAAAAAATCACGAGGCACACCACCATTAAAAAAGTTTAAAAAATTAACTCTGTGCCGCCCTATATTGACTATATAATTATGACTGTAAGAAACACTTGCCAATTGCTGTGTTGGTTGCAATCTCCTGTAATAAGGCTTCACAAGCCGCTGATTTCTCTGCCAGCACAATCCTTTGCTCAGCAAGTTTCAGGTTGAGCTCATCCAGCCAGCTTCTTTAAGTTTGTCTAAAACCACCCTCCCGTGGTGGTGGCTGTTGAGAGCTGCGCTCGCCCCGCGTCGTGACCCGGCCGGCTTCCTTTCTGGTGGGTTAGTGATAAATATTGGCGGCCGCCAGGCACGTGACAATGCAAATCGCCCTTCTCGTCGCTGCACGTCGCCACACACCTTTTATCTGATCTGAATCTTCCAATAAAACCAGAGCAGCCATGTAATACAGTCTTCCACTGATCTGTCACCCTCCAGTAACTTTGGACCCGGGGTGTCTGGCAAGTGAAAAGTTGGGGAAAGCTGGTGGACTGCATCTCCTGCCCACCCTTCCTCCACACACCCAAGCAGTTCAATTGGTGTCTGAACCATTTGATCCTCTTGTGATTCCTGCATTGCAGGGGCTGGGGCTAGATGACCCTTGCGGTCCCTTCCAAGTCTACAATCCTATCCTATATAGTGTCCACCAATGAATCCAATTATGCCATTTACATTTCGAATGTGGAATTTAAAAAACAAAGTCACATTTTGACTTTGAAATTTACCATGAAATTTAAGTGCACTGCAGTTTTCAGCATTTCATCTCCTGAGCTCTGGGTTATGTCAAAAACATTACATAGTATCTTGTGTATGCTGTCAGATTCCTAATTCCATTTATTGCCAACAGTACTGTCAATCACTGAATATATTCATTTTTTAAATATTGTTGCATATTGAAATAAAATATATTTGGCTGTCAAATACTCAGGTACTATCTCACAAACATTACTTATTTAAAACATTTATTACTTTCCTTCTAGCTGAAGTTCATAAGTACACTTTAAGGGCAATAAAAATCAGACTGTTGGAATTCTTCACTGGGTGGTATAGTAATAGTTTATAGGCATTCTCTACCTTATTTTATTCTCTTTTACTCTTTTGTACACATTTGAACAATGTGTTTTATGTGTTTTCTGTTTTGTTTCCTTGTGCGCTGAATTCACCAACCACAACAATAATGACCGCTCCCCACATCAAATGTGTGGTCGTGCACAGCCCCCCGGATCCCGGTGCAGCTCCTGGTAGTTTGTGGCTGGCTTCATCCTCCCCAGGCTGGATACCTGGAGGTCCCCACCTACCTCAGCCAATCGCCCAGTCCCGCCTGGGGAGGCGTTGCCAGGGGATCAGCCAGGTAAGGGGAGGGACCGCTCTGCCCACACAACAGAAGGTGAATCTTACCTGCGAAGCATCAGTTGGCTCCAGAGCTTCTCCCACCCTGCCCTCCCTCAGTTAAGTCTTCTTTTGCAGGTTAACCTCTTCTCCACAGGTACGCAGGCACTGCTATGTCAGGGTTGCCGTTGAAGGGCAGGAAAGGAATTTTCCTGTACAGTATTGGCAGGTTTTGCCTTTCCCGTAGCAAAACATCACAACTTTGGCAGTTTCAGGCCTTGGGCAGAATCCTTTATTCTCTTTTCCTAAATGGGGGGGGCATGAAGCGGTGACCCATGCCCCCTTGAGGCAGTGATCCCAGTGTTCTCTGTTAAAGGGGTCTTGAAGGGGAGGCATTGGCCATACACCAAGAGGTTGTCATTGCTCTCCTCTGCAATGGCGGTAAAACGGGGAGCGGGCTCTCTGCTTGAACATATGTTCTCCAGAGCCAGCCCAATCCCCACACATTCTAAATAACCCTGATGTCTTCCATATCCCCGGCTGGGGACTGGGAAGGATAAATGCCCAATGCCTGAGCCAAGGTCTCCCTACACCTGAAACTTAATAAAGTTGTGGCCAATTTTAATCCCATAGCACGTTGTCTTGAGTCATTATTCTGCTCTGGGGTCGCCTGGGGTTGGGGGGGACTCCACCTGTCCTTGCAATTTGGGAACTAGCAAACTTTCCTTAGGATTGGAACTGGTACGTAATTTGTGGACACACCTTCAGGTTACATGTAGCTGTTGAAGCAAAGGAAGCCTGCAATATAAATTCTCATTTGAGAACTGATTGTACCAGTCCTCATTCTGTGATTCATATCCATTGCAGGTGGGGTTTCCTTGCCTAAGTTGCTGATGATGTCTCTTGCAGTTCCTGGCTCATGGAGGCAAGTGCAAAAGTCACTGATAGGTGGAGGTGACAAAAGATGTTTACAAGGCCTCTCAGCTGCTCCAGTTGCTACTCTCTGGCCGTATTTCTGAGCTTTAATAGGCCTTGGGAGTATTAGACCTTCCCCAGAAACAGCTGCTGAAGCAGCTAGATGTCAGAGCCCTTCACAAGCTGGAGTTTCCTCCTCTAGGTTGCCAAAGAGGTCTCTCAGTTTTGGGTATTCGGGGATTATCAGAATACAGTAAATTCCCAGATAAGAATGCTGAGGAGAATCTTTATTGTTGTTGTTACTTAGATTTCTTATCCACCCTTCACTAAGGAGTTCCAAGGGTGGGTTCAGAAATGTAAAAATACGTTAAGACCAGTTAAAGCAATTTGTGGTCAAGAGTGGATCCAAGGGCAGGGGAAAGAGGTACACCTTAATTAAGAGTAAATTCACTTTGGCTGTATTGTCCTTTTTTTAATCTGGCCAACTCATCTGTGAATACAAAAAAGCTGCCTAGCTAAGGCCTACAAGAGAAGAATCACTGCTGCTCTAAACAGACTCTGGACCCAATGGCAGCTCAGAAAAGGCCTACTTGCAGCTGTGAAAGCAATCTTCAACCTGCCTTGATGGACAGTTAGGTTCAGTGCTACATTGTGATGTAGCTCTACAGCAGTGTCTGTAAAAGGTGTTAGCATGGCTTCTTTCTTAGGAATGAAATACCTAATCAAATGCTTTTTGTCTTACTGTACAACTGTGGGAGACTGAGTCTTGGCACAAAAAACAATCCTTGGCTCCAGTCAAGGCTCCAGTGTTATTTCACGTTGACTTCTACAGACCACACAATTTAAGCACACAATGAATGGCCTTTTGAAGATGTGGTGGGAATCAGGAGATTCAAACACCCCCCCCCCCACTTTCTCTTTCTTTAAGCATCATTAATACTTTCACATAACAGTTATTATTATATTAATATTGGACAAATGGTTCTCTTTCCCCTCTATTTTTTGGGGTGCCAAAGTAAGGTATCCACGCTTGAAAGTCTAAATACTAGTCCCGTTTAATCACTCTCTCTCCTCCTGGGGTCTTTCCATAAGCACTACCGTCTAGCTGGTTATTTCAGCTGAACAGCCAATATGATGTAGGGCTATTTAATTTGAAGGTTCATGGAACACCTTTGCCATTCATGCCGTTTTGTTATTACCTGAAAGGAAAGTTTTGACATGTGTAATTGTCCACCCACCATTGAAGGATTCAGACATGCCTCATAATTATAATGGGGGGAAACCGTAGATGCTAAATGACAGAGCTGACCTTCCAAAGCAAATAAGAGAGACTTGGCTGCTTACCTTCCACACCCAAATCATTAGCAGAAAGAAAGACATATTATTCGTAAAGATTTCCTTATGGAAAATGCAGTGTGATTTCTTTAGAATGATAGCATTCTCTGCTTGGCTTGAACTGTCCTACTGGACTGTGCTAAAGAGTGAATTGTCTGTTGTTTTTTAGGATGTAGAATGGGTTAGCAACACTAAATAAATGCTGTTATGCTTTCTTAAATTTTGTAGTAGGAAGGAGGGCATTACAGTTGTTTTATATGAATTATATTTTACGCAACATGTTTTACAGATCTCTCTTAATATATCTAGATAAAAAAAATGTTAGAAGACCCCATTGAATCAGATCAAGGGTACACCTAGTCCAACATCACCTTCCATCAGTGGTTTCTGTGAAAAGCAAAAGCAGGGCATGAAGACAGCAGCCCTCCCCTGGTGTCTCCTAGAGCTTATTTTTGAACCATGTTCCTGTCAATGAGCTAGCCAGCATGGCCAATGGTTGGTTAGGAATGATGGGAATTGTGGTCCAACTACATTTGGAGGGACACATGTTCACCAACATAGCAAAAAGCCCTTCTCATTGTCCCATGATTGGGAGAAGTACATTGTGTGGTGATGTGAGAGAAGACCTTCATTGTGGTGGCACCACAATTCTGAAGTGGCCTCCCTCCTGATGTATGACACGCAGCAAATATTTTGGCATTTCAGCACTCAAGTAGAAACCTACCTGTGTGTCCATTTTTTTTACAGGCTTTTCACTTTTGTCGGACATATATTAGTTTGTCCGCCGTGGGTGGGTCTGTGAATGAACATGTTTTTTTTTTACCTGTTCTTAGTTCTGTTGTTCCTGCCAACCTAGCAGTTCGAAAGCATGTCAAAGTGCAAGTAGATAAATAGGTACCGCTCCGGCGGGAAGGTAGTTCGAAAGCATGTCAAAGTGCAAGTAGACAAATAGGTACCGCTCCGGCAGGAAGGTAGACAGCGTTTCCGTGCGCTGCTCTGGTTCACCAGAAGCAGTTTTGTTATGCTGGCCACATGACCCGGAAGCTTTCTGCGGACAAACGCCGGCTCCCTCGGCCTATAGAGCGAGATGAGCGCCGCAACCCCAGAGTCGGACATGACTGGACCTGATGGTCAGAGGCCCCTTTACCTTTACCTAGTTCTGTTGTAATTAGTTCTATTTTAATGCTATTGAAATTTGTCCATGTTTTAATTGTGCTGCATTATGCAACCAATGCATTTAATTGGTTGCATAATGGAAAATATTCTCAATAAGCAAGAAATAGATAAGACTAAAAATACTCTTAATAATAAATTAATATTAGATACTTACGTTCCTACTGTGTTCCTGTTATGTGGAAAATCAATTAACTGGATATTGTGGGCTGAGGAAGCATCTGACTGGGGAATGCAGCTTCCAGTTGTGGCCCTCTGCCCTGCCGTGAAGTAAGTTTCCCCTCTTAGGTTTTCAAATTTTATTACCACACAACAGTCACAACCTGCTCAATATGTTTGTCTCTCTCAGTCCTCCACACATGGCTGCTGCCTTGGAACAATTACAGAGTGAGTTGTAAAACATCAGGTGGTGAGCTGAGAATAGTTTGTCATAATGGTTGGGTTTTGTTTTAGGAAAGAGTTGTAAACTCTGATGAAGAAGAGCAATACTTCCAAGTTTGTAAACTACACAAGCATTTTATTGATTCACAGCTCTCTGGACTTTTTGAAGTACGTATCTGGCAAAAGGACTCTAACCGCCTACCCTGTGGAGAGAGGCTCCCTTTGAAGGGCTCCCACATCACATGTTGTAAATTTGCATCCCCGAGTTGCTTCAGTTGAGGTTTCACAAATAAGCCCGACTTTCCAGAGAAAGCAACGACAACAACGACAATAAAAAAACCCTCTATTAAAATATCAGCTACTTGGCGTGGTTTACCAAAGACAAACAGCTGTTTGTGCAAACATCTCTACAAGAATGTGACAATAACAATAATTATCTAACCTGACAGGCTACTGAGTTTCTCGTGCTGGATCATTAGAAAGTCTGCTTGCAGGACATACCCCCAGTAAATATATTTATTTGAAACAGATAGCAGCATTTTGTGCAAAAAAATATTTAATGTTCGACCCTAACTGTCAATGAAACTCTTGAGCTTCCCATTGGCTGCTCTGAAACTATGCAGCCACATTATCTAGTTTGGTAGACTTTGGTCATCAAGCATGCTCTTTATGTGTCCTTCCCACTGGTATATGGACATAGCCATTAATTAGACTTTTCTCTGTCCTCTTTATCACAGACAGCACTAAAAATAGGGTGCTGGGTGAGGCCATACACAGAGCTATATAGTTGAGGAGGTGGTGTTCCCCCCCACCACCGCAAAGAAAGTGTCCCCAAAGACTAATTGATAGCCATTTTCTTGATGGGTGCTTTGTATTTCATCTTTCAAAAATGACTTACTAACTTCTACACTGCTTTCTTCATTTTTCCCTATCCCAGGAGCCATGTTCTAGTATGTATTCATATAGAGATCTGTGACATGTCTTCTGATCCCAGCCCTTTCCTCCACACTTTTAGCAAACCAGTGCACAGACCCTACATACATACATCTAAATACACACCAGCATTATTCATGTGTAGGGTGTTACTGTGATTACTTTGGAGCAGGGCAATTTTTTATGTTAATCTTTATTGGTTAAAAATCAACACATACACACAAAGAACATGTAGAAAAAAGAGCAAAGAAGGAAAAAACAAAACAAAGACATAGCAAAATTATACATAAGAAAAAATATATATGATACATCTTTTACAAACAAACGAACAAAAATATGTAACACTGCTTCACCAATGCACAGAAATATTTCAACTTCCGACTTCCTTGATATGGGTCCTTGTTTCCTTGATTCTTTGCCTCTGGTATTCCAATAAATTTGATCTGTACCAAGTCTTGTTAATATTCTTTTTACCTTATTTCAATTTGAGAGTTATTTGAAGCATTCTAAAGCTTTTATATGGGGACACTGTTATTTTGTTGTTGTTGTTTAGTCGTTTAGTCGTGTCCAACTCTTCATGACCCCATGGACCAGAGCACGCCAGACACTTCTGTCTTCCACTGCCTCCCGCAGTTTGGTCCGACTCATGTTGGTAGCTTCGAGAACTGTTCTTTTATATATTGTCTATACATCTCCCAGTCCTCTTTAAACTTTTGGGTCGCTCAGTCTCTAATTTTTTTCATCATATATGCTAATTAATATATTCTAACAGTTTTACTTGCCACTCCTTTTTTGATGGTATTTTATCTCCCTTCCACCCCTTGGCAACCAGCATCCTTAGCATATAAAAAGATTCTTCTTTTCTTCCTTGGGATGTCTGGTGCCATTATACCTAAGAGCAGGCATCCCCAACCTGTGGCCCTCCAGATGTTTTGGACTACAATTCCCATCATCCCTGACCACCTGTTAGCTAGGGATCATGGCAGTTGTAGCCCAAAACATCTGGAGGGCCACAGGTTGGGGATGCCTGCCTAAGAGGAAGGCTTCCGGTCTTTTGTTAAACGCTAACTTGAACAATTTTTAAAATTAATTATATATGAGGTCCTAAAAGCCTTTTATTTTCTTACAACCCCACCACATGTGGTATAATGTTCCCTCTAACTCTCTGCACCTCCAGCATAAATTTGAGTTGGTTCTATACATTTTTGATAGTTTGCTGGGGGTGATGTCGCCCCACCTCAATACTGCAAATTCATCCTCAAAGAACTGTGTGTTGCTCCACATGATTGGATGTCAAGTCGCAGATGTAAAGCCTTCCAATCACATAAAGCCCTTCAATGGATGTAAGAGCTCTTTTGCTGGGATTATGACTAAGGCTATAGACTCCCTTATACCCTGGGGTAAGCACATGTGAGCCAAATTCTTCCCGCCAAATGGTAATATCTACCTAAAGAAGCACTTGGAACAGAAATTACTGACTGGGTGGTAAAAACCCACATTGATTAGGTTGTTGCTAAACACATGCCACTGGAGTTTCTTTTTAAAGGGGTATAAGAACAGTGAACAAACTTGAAACTTATTCTAAACAATCATCTATTTTGCATCTTTTTCAAATCAAGGTCAAGCAACTTATTATCAGCTGGTAGTAGGTGACATGCCTCTGTCACAAATCTGTTTCTGAGGTTTTGTTGCATTCCTTAGGTTGGGGGATGGCTAGGCCAAACAAAAGAACAACAGATAAAGGTATGGAAAAAGTGAGTTTTAAATTGAACTGAACCATAGATTGTGAGGTCATACTTCATCTGACTGTTAGCTGGGGTGTGGGACTTTCCTGCTTCCCACCAGGTCTAAAAGTTATTTTTGGCCTGCATTGGAGTTAGAAGTAAAATAGCTTCCAAGGACATTTGGCTAACTGAATATTGCTTAGCCAGGTGTCTGAAATGTATGAATCGGCGGGACAGGTTCCTCTCTAGAACTGATGCCCCAATTCCCACCCAACCCCCCTTCAATGAGTTGGATCCTGAACAAGGAGTCTGCTGCTTAATAAAGACTCCATTGAAAATATATTAATAAATTGACCTTTGCATCTACTTGTTACTGGTATTAAGGGACGTATTAACTACACCTAAAATATTGCTTAGGAAAGACCTACGAAATTTATTTGTCTTCAATGACCTCTTGAGAGAATGGGCTCTTTAAAGCACTGAGTGGGTTGTTTTTCCCAATTTATCTTTTATGAGGCTCTCTGTTAGGAACTGTGTAGCTCAGATACTTTACTTTGGCCCTTACTATAAACTTGTAAATTACTTTCTGTGACACACTGAAAGGTGTAATACCTCCCAGAAGGTCAGAGAATAAAGCTATGAAGACAAAGGTGATTGCTAAGGTATTGTGATTACAAGCTTCACCTGATCTTTATATTATCAGCTTCTTTCATTGACCCAAATATTCCTTCGAAACTTCATATAATATTTCTATTACCATAACTAACAAAAATCCATTTTGCAAAATTCCATGTCCCAGTCCTCATAATGGCATCTGAACAGAAGCAAAAGCATTCACACCAGTCTATCCTAGAAGACTGTTTGAATGGAGTTTGTTTTGAGGGTTGGACTCATTTGTCCAGCACACCCATTTCCTCTTCCCTTCCTAATATCCCAACTACACTGCTGTGGACCGAGGTACCTGTTTATTTTGTACTTTAATATCAAGCCTTTCCTTCACCTCAGAACTCTAAGAGGTTTTCCAGAAATTTTACATCCAGCCACTGATCAGACTCACACCTGCTCAGTTTTAGTGTGGTGACTGCGTTATGTGCTCTCAGACCATTCCATGGGACCATAAAATATTTCTCTCTTGCTTTAAAATAAAAAATAAAAAATAGGGAGCTGAGAGTCACTTAACCTCTCTCCTGATCTTCAGCTGCAGCAGGGCTTAAACTGTCCGCTTCGATCTGGTTAGGTATGGGAATTTTTAATGTTGAGTAAGGTGTGAACATACCAAAACTTTATCAAAATTTAAGCAGTTGATTTTTTAAGAAAGGAAGTGGGACAGAGGTATTCACTGTACTGTTTACATCTCTTGGTTTATATATTATTGGGCATCCTACTGTGCAGTGAGCCCATAGTCATTGGGAGTCAAGGGATGAGAAGAAGTAATGAAAACAGGAAAGCTTCTTGGGATCAAATTGGCCAAAGCTTTGATTATAGACATCAGTAGCCTTTGGCAAAGATATTGGGTGTGTATCCTGAATCAACCAATGGCAAATTATTTCCAGGGTCAATCCTGTGTTAAGGATTGTCCTATGACATACATCGAATTGGGGTGATCCCTCCAGGAACACCATTGAGGGGTGGTGCTCCCTGGCCTATCAACCCCTGTCTGAGCATCCAGACAGAAGCATCCATCCTTAACCCTTCACCACAATTCCTTGGAGTGTGGAAGGGGTTGGGCTCCAGCCTTTCCCCTCTGCCTAGACTAAGGATCCACCAGAAGTCTCATCGCTTGACTCTTCCATGGCTGCACTAGGCCACAATCATCTATCACCACCAGACAATGGTAAGTGGTTCATTCCATGACACAAGAAAGATGCAGGATGGAGATTTGAGTTGGTTGGATGTCTCGCAAAGCAAAACCATTAGAATGAGAAACAGACGGAGGTTTACCTTGGGAAAGAGAGATCCAACATTGGTTGACCTCTGCAGAAAGGTCCACAGCTAGTTCCCCTATGAGGACAGTGGCAGATTTATGGTTTGCAGGGCTCTTGCACCGCCCCTCGGGACAATGACTATTAGTTCACCCAAAAATATGTAATGTAGAGTTGTCTCTACATTTGGAAAGGAGACACTCAAACCACTAGTAATGACCTTGTAAAAGGCAGTAGGAGATTTTGATGATTCAAAGTCCTCATTGTTAACAAAATGCAGGAAGTATTGTAATTTGTCTTCAAAAACAACAGAATCAATATCCTCTGAGTACATATCCAACAATGTTTGGAAGTTGTCATCTTTCTTCACCTCATCAATATTCTTTACGAAAAGCACCTGGAATAAATCCAAAATTGATTTTGTAGATTTTCTTTTTTTCCAGTTTTACAACTAATTCATCAGAAATCATATAACAGAAGTCAAATGTGATCTTTAAACAAAAATATAAAATTTATCCCTCTGATCATCCCCTGTACCTGATGAATGGGAAGCAATCCTGAAAAGCCAATGTAACATCAATTTTTAAAAAGGGATTCGGGCAATCCTGAAAATTGCAATCCTATTAGCTTAACCTGTCCTGGATAAATTTGTGGAAAGTATTGTTAAGATAAAATAACCAAATAAAGAAGAACAAGCCTGGCTGAAGCAGAGCCAGCATGACTTCTGCAAGGGCAAGTCCTGTTTAATGAACTTATTATTAAAAAGTGCTTTGAGAGTGTAGGCAAGCATATTTGTAAAGGTGAATCATAGTGTGCTTGCTCTTTTAAATTACTTTCAACATGGTAACTCACCAACAATTCATGAGTAACCTTAGAAGTCATGGAATAAGAGGACGGATCCTCTTGCAGATTAAGAAGTTGTTAAGTAACAGGGAGCAGAGAGTAGGAATAAATGAACAGGTCTCTTCCTGGAGAGATGTAGGAAGTGGAGTCCCACAAGGACTGTTATTATTTATTCATAAACAATCTAGATTTAGGGGTGAGCAGTGAGGTGAAGTTTTCTGATCATGATATATTGTTCAGGGTCATTGTGGCAGCTGAGAAAAAGGCAAATTCTATTAGCCATGGCTGGAGGCAGTAATGCTTCTGAATACTAGTTGCTGGAAACCAGGAATGGGCGGAGTGCTGTTGAAAAACTGCCTCCCTTCTTTTCTCTCTCCTTTTTTTCCCATCTCCTTTTAGCATAATTAGTTCCATCAGCTTTTAATGAGAGTTAGCTGCTGCAGGAAATGTGTCAAGAAGATTTTAGCAAATAATTTGTCATCCCAATTATCCAAAAAATATGGTATAAATAAAAAAAGACAACCCCATTTGTTTTATGAACAAGAAACTTAAAGTTTGTCCAGTGGCGCTCATGCACACACATTTCTGAAATTAGTAATAAAGAATCAAACAAGGCTGGCCCTGAGCTTTGCTATTCTGGAGGGGTGGTCTTCAAAAAACAGCACTGAACATGCTCAGAACAGATATAATTGCTCGTGGGTGTAGCAGATAGGTAGACAAGCTAATGTGCTGGATTGCCACCTCAACAACAAAAGGGACGAGAAAATTGCATGAACTGGGCCAAGAGTCTAGTAATATACAGATTTACTATCACATTATTTTTCTGCCTGGTGACAGATGGGTAGGATCTCCTGGCTAATGCAATGCTTTGGGATGGAGCAGAAGGTTGACAGAAATGTTACCCTGTCTTGAATTTGCTTCCATGTTTACATTCATTCAAATTTTAATGCTCAGAACACCAGAAATTAATGACACAGAGTAAAGAGTAAAACCAACTTACAAGCGCTTTCCTATGCTCTAAGACTTTTATCCCCAGTGAATATATATGATTGCTGTCTATATATATATATATATATATATATATATATATATATATATATATATATTAAGATGAGAAGGGGGGGGAATGTGCATTAGGGTATTACTTGGAATATTACTGATGAGAACCCTGTATAATGTGTTATTCCTTTGACTGTGAAAGGCAGGTAGCACATTTTATAATAACATAACATAATATAGTATTTATCCTCAGTGTTATTTTTCTCTCTTTTGCAATGGATAGTATCAGACTCTGAAGACATATAGGACCACTAGATGGCACTAACATACAGGGAAGCATGTTCTGCTGTCTGTACCTGCCTGTACTTTTTCTCTCTAAAAGTTTTCAAAACCTCAACAATGTAAGTGGATTGGTGCTTAAGCCAAAATGATATATTTTAAATTGAAACCATTGTAGTACTCCTCTCTTGTCTTTATTTGTTTTGACTAGTGTATGAACACATTCCTGCATGGAAAAATTCATCATCCACTGTTGACTGCTTACTAGTTTAAAGTGTTGTTTTTTTGGGACGGGGGTTGAGTGGGAGGAAATGTGTATACAGCACTTTGCTGTTGCTCGAATATTCCCTAAATCAGTGTTTCTCAACCAGTGTGCCTCCAGATGTTTTGAGACTACAACTCCCATCCCCTAGCTAGCAAGACCAGTGGTCAGGAATGATGGGAGTTGTAGTCCCAAAACATCTGGAGGCACACTGGTTGAGAAACACTGCCCTAAATAATCCAAGTGTATTGTTTCTGCTCAGGGCCTGATCCCCTAAAACTAAGGCCAGATATACTGAGGTGACAGTGTTGCCATGAGACAACCCTCAGGTACATTGTAGTGAGCAGGTCTACAAGGTGCCCACTTCTATTAATTTTTTTATATAAGAATTCATGGTGTCTCATGGTAGCATGAGCTTGGGCAATCCCTAATATGGGAGGAGAAAGTTGTAATCATAACACACACTTGCCAGGGAGTAAGTCCCACTGAACTCAATAGTATTTACGGTACTTATTCAATGGTGTTTACCATAAGAGTGCATGGTAACTTTTATATTAAAAGGAAACCTGTTGGATCAGGTCCATCCAAGTTAGTTGGGCATGAAAGGCAGTGGATGTGTCTGGTTGGTTGTATGTGGTGAGCTCCCATTGCTCTGTCCCAGTTTCTGCCAACCTAGTAGTTTGAAGGCACACCAGTGCAAGTAGCTAAGTAGGTACCACTGCGGTGGGAAGGTAAACAGCATTTCCGTGCACTCTGGTTTCCGTCATGGTGTTCTGTTGCACCAGAAGTGGTTTAGTTATGCTGGGCACATGACCCAGAAAGCTGCCTGTGGACAAACGCCGACTCCCTCGGCCTGAAGCGAGATGAGCGCCGCAACCCCATAGTTGCATTTGACTGGACTTAACAGTTCAATGGTCTGCTACCTTTACCTTTACCTTTACCAATACTTTGGCCACCTCATGAGAAGAGAAGACCCTGGAAAAGACCCTGATGTTGGGAAAGATTGAGGGCACTAGGAGAAGGGGATGACAGAGGAGGAGATGGTTGGACAGTGTTCTCGAAGTTACGAACATGAGTTTGACCAAACTGCGGGAGGCAGTGCAAGACAGGAGTGCCTGGCGTGCTATGGTCCATGGGGTCACGAAGAGTCGGACATGACTAAACAACAACAACAACATGTGGTAAGAAGGGGTTGTCTCAGTTAGCATGCCTGCTCTCTGGAACCTTCCTGGAGTGATGTGACTTAGGCCTGGGATGCTAAATTGATAATCTAGAAAAACAGAATGCTAGGCCTCAGGTAGTACTCTGGGTCAGACAACTGAGGTAGGAGAGATGGGATATACAAATAATAAATAAATAAATAGCTACTAGAGTGAAATTCACCTAGGGCACTTTGTCTCAGCCTTCAACACCCTCTCATCCTCTCTTGAATTTTAATTCACACGATTTATATCCCAGTCCCATCACATAAACATATAAAACAAATGCTATTAAAATCCATTTAAATATACAGAAAACCACAGAGAGGGAGGAGCAAACTGCTATTTAGAGAGGAGTGTCTTCAAATAGCTGGGGTGCTATTGCCAATATATTATTTAATTATAGATAAAAAAGTTATAAGTATAATACATATAAAAAGTCAAGTCCCAAACTACTATATTTATGCAGCATAATTTTGTAATGATCAACACCTGAGTATTTTCATAGTTTTACGTAATGCTATATATATCAGCTTATGAACCAGTTCCTTCAGGGAACCTGGAGTGTATATATGTGTACAATATGTTAGAATTGTTTGTATTCTTAGTGTAACAGTAAAACAACAACAATACACAACCCTCTTATCATCAAGATTGAGGAGTGAAATGGGAACTTAAATCCATGGGAGGTGATTTTCTGAAAATGATTTTCTGAAATGATTTTCAGAAAAATGCCATCCTTAAATGAGATTAATGCAATTGCAAATCATCATATGATCACCATCGTTGTCATCTCAGAATGGGAGGTGGCAACGCCAGCTAACTCTCTGTGAATGTGTCTCTAATGAATCTCTTTGTGTGTATGACTCACTCATTATGTGTTCTTGCACTGGATACTGGGTGTGTATTTTCAGCTTGATTTGACTGTGGTCAGTGGTTTTGTGTGTGGCTTGTAGCACAGTCTCGGCATCCTATCTGATTTCAGGGCACCAGCTGCCACTCTTGGAGCAAATTGACTCCGTTGATTCCGGTATCCTTTTTATAGCAGACTTTTGGCCAGAAATGCACAAGTTTAGAGTTCCTTTTTTAAACAGAGCACACACACACACACACATACACAGGGTTTTTATTTCCCAATCATCCTCTGTATTCATTTGGTTGCTTCTGTTAAACCTCTATTCTGTGTTCGTCATTTAGGATACTAAGAGAAACAACACAAAGGAAGAAAATGGAGACAAAGGGTTCACATCGGTTGTGTACACGCATGGCTTTTTCACTGCACAGAGCCCAGGATCACACAGCAAACTTGAGCTAGCCTGGTAGGTTTTGCGCTCTCTCTCTCTCCCATGCAATATTGCAAATTGCATTCGAGAATTTGCTCAGTTTTTTTAAAAAAAGTTTGGCATGTGGCATGGGGAACTGCTGCTCAACAAAAACACAAGCTCTGTGGAGTTGCAGAAGTTGTTTCATAGCTCTTTGGATTTTGGCCACAGTTTGCAGAACAACAGGGCCAATTCACTGCTCTTCATAGTGGCAATAATCTGAGTGCAGCAGCATGTTGAATTTAGGGCATTTCCGAATAATTTCTTATTGCTGAGGTTGTTGCTGTTGCTGCAGCATTCATAGGAGTTTAATTTGTAACTCATAGTCCATATGTGTTCTCTGGCTGCTTAGCACTTTTGTCATACCACTACTGCAAATTCTGAGTTGTCAAACTGCTATATTTCAACAGAAATCCAAGGTGATGCATTCATTGTCATTGTAATGGTGATGATGCACTGTGATTGTTTACAAATCTTTAGTACATTGTGGACATAGATTCTGTGTATGACATAGTATTGCACTTGATCCACTTTCTGTGCTTGGTTGCATACTTCTGAAACACAACATACTCTTTTTGTGAAAATGTAAAGTTCTTTAAACAAACATTGTGAACTTCTTTTCTATTCCTTTGAACTTCCTAATTAAATTTCTGAATCATACAAACTTATGTTATTCAGAGCTCTGTCATGCAGGTATATCCTGAACACTGTTTCTCAACCGCTGTTCCGCGGCACACTAGTGTGCCGCGAGACGCTGGCTGGTGTGCCGCAACGTGCGGCGACGAGAAGGGCGATTTGCATTGTCACGTGCCTGGCGGCCGCCAATACACAACGCTGACCCGCCGGAAAGGAAGCCGGCCGGGTCATGATGCGGGGCGAGCGCAGCTCTCAACAGCCACCACCACGGCCTCGGACGTGAGAGGCGGCCGGCGGGTGCTGCTGCTGCTGTTTGTCTCGCTCTCGCTGCTCTTGCTGGCGGCGCCCGGGGCTTGATCGGTGCGAGGCCGTGGGCCGACAAGCAGAACAGCCTCCGGAGGGCAGCCAGCAGCATCTACGAGGGAGTGAGCGGCCTCTTTGGCGAGGAGCACGTGCTGGCAGAGAAATCAGCGGCTTGTGAAGCCTTATTACAGGAGATTGCAACCTACACAGCAATTGGCAAGTGTTTCTTACAGTCATAATTCACTGAGATTTAGGACTTACCCCACAAACTAAACTTCTCTCTCTCTCTCTCTCTCTCTCTCTCTCTCTCTCTCTCTCTCTCTCTCTCTCTCTCTCTCTCTCGTCAATATAGGCACAGAGTTAAATTTTTTAACTTTTTTAATGGTGGTGTGCCTCGTGATTTTTTTCATGGAACAAGTGTGCCTTGGCCCAAAAAAGGTTGAGAAACACTGTTCTAGGACATTGGTCTCCAAAATGGTAGCTTGGAACCCACTAC
The DNA here is from genome assembly GCF_963506605.1 of Zootoca vivipara. NCBI lineage: Eukaryota > Metazoa > Chordata > Lepidosauria > Squamata > Lacertidae > Zootoca > Zootoca vivipara. The sequence continues at coordinate 30,649,506 of NC_083284.1, read as the reverse complement.
TAATTTTCAGCCTAAACCAAAGTGAGTCACAACAGCACCCCACTTTCCCAATATTGTGAGGATGGTGCAAACATGATAGTGTGGTATTGGAAGTGAGATGTCATTTTCATGTATTTTAGTATTCTGTTGGAAGCTGCCCAGAGTTGCTAAGGAAACCCAGCCAGATGGGTGGGGTATAAATAATGTATTATTATTATTATTATTATTATTATTTTATTACAAGTGTAGAACATGAAAAGCATTTAAAGACAGTTGAATTCAGTTCTCAAACAGGGACTCGGCTACTCTTTGGAAGAATTTACAGAACATTACTGAACATCATCTTCTGCTCCAGAGAGTCAAAAAATTGGCAAACAATCTGAATCAGTTTTATAGCCTGTTCAATAGTCAAGCATTATCAACTAGTGCTATTCAGTCAGCGCCAGAGACACCAACAACCACCTCAACCTGTTCTGAAGTCACTCCGCTGGTGATCTTGAAATAGTGTTCTGCACACTTTGTATAAAGTGCTTTTACACTGCAATGTAGCCGAAACAAAATTCCAAGGACTATATGTCAGTACTTGGCCAATAAACTATTATTCTATTCTATTCTGATCCATGGCTTGCCAACTTTTCAGGGGCAATGCAGCCATTTGGAATTTTAAAAATGTGATATGGGCAACCATCACAAAATGACTGTCACAGGGAAGTGGCATTACACAAAAGGGTGTGAACATGCCCCTTCCATCAACTGGAAAAAATATACACATCAGCTACTGACACATTTTCTCAGAATGAGAGAAACTCTTCGCACCTCTCCTTTGGTTGGAACAGGTGGGTGTCCACTCCATGCATCTCATGAAATGTGGCATGTTCAAGGGTGTGTGTGTTGATGTAGGAGAGGCTGAGCCAGTGCAAATAGGAAGCACAGTTTTTCATGTATTGTGGATTTTTGAGAGAATATTTACCAATAACTTTCATGAGTGTCTTAGGAAGTACAGGGGGACACACTGGTGCCCACGGCACCATGTTGGTAAGCCGAGGATAATCGCACAGGTTAAATTTAGTTGTGGAAGAGCAAAACGCAGTCAATCTCACCTTGAAGTGCACTGCTCAGAGAGTCTTGCTTTGCAATAGGCAGAACAGTAAATGCAGATTGATTGAACCCATTTGCTAAAAGGGTCACATGGCAGCCTTTAATGCCAGGATTTTTCTGTGAGACATGTTTTGTGTATCGTGGCATGCATTGGTCATTATCCAGCACATATGCTGAAATAAATGGGCTTGACTTGGTGCTGGGTTGTGATCATTACATTTATATTGCCGGATATTTAAACTAAATAGGGTTGTGCCATTGTCTGTATTCCTAACAGGTTGAACTTTTTTTCATTTACTCAAGGGAGCCATATTTCAAGCACTAGATTGCTATTGCTGTCTTTATAGCATCTGTCCTCTATTTTTACCAAATCTATTTTATTGTGCCACAAAGTGCAATGAATGAAAGCATGATGTTTGCTGACCCTCAGTAAGGAATTTCAGAACAGCAAAAAGCCCTTGAAGATATTGGAAGGAACAATAATTTTTTAAAAAGGAGACAAGCAGTCATTGACAGTCTACAATGGCACTTGCAAGCTGTCTTTCACCTGAATTCTGGCAATTAGAGGAGGCTGGAGCCCATCAACACTGGTAGGCTGGAAGTAAGGGAGGGCAACAGCAGGTGGAGTCTGAGTCACAGGAAAGTGGAATCGGAGGCGGTGAGAGCAGGAGCAAACTCAATCTAGTTTTGTCCTGGTTGTCCTCAATGCTGTGTTTTACAAGGGCATAAATGAGAAGGGGTGGGTGGAGAGAGGAGGAGCTGACAGCCAGGTGTCTAGCTGTAGGTAAGAAAGTCAGCAAGTGGGGAATGGTTGAAAACAGACTAAGGTCAGTGGGGCAGTGTCCCATTTAACTTAATGGACCAAACTTCAATGCTGGCAATATTCAAACCCACTTGGACAAAGCGATCTTCTTTCTCATGCACATGCCAATAAAAGCTGGTTTCTGCTGATGTAAGATGAGACAACTCACTATTCAATGTGATTGTGAACTGTAAGAGCTGTTCGGCAGTGGAATTTGCTACCAAGGAGTGTGGTGGAGTCTCCTTCTTTGGAGGTCTTTCAGCAGAGGCTTGACAGGCATATGTCAAGAATGCTTTGATGGTGTTTCCTGCTCGGCAGGGGGGTGGACTGGATGGCCCTTGTGGTCTCTTCCAACTCTATGATTCTGTGATTCTATGATTGCAAGCAAAACACTAGCAGCCTTTAGTTGAAGTTATATGTGCAGCACTAAAGCGTGCAAACAGAACTGAATGGGGTTTGAATTGGTACACAGCTTTTCTTCAGAAATCTGCTCCAGGCAATGGGAAAACCAGAAAGAATTTGATTTTGAATCCCACCTGTGGGCTTTGAATATGTCTATTAGAGAAAAAAACAATATAGATGACCTTGATTGGGTTGGGCAGAGCTGAATTAACAAAGTCTTCTTGATAGGCATCGTCAAAGTTTATGCTCCTCTGTCACCAAATAAGCATCTGCTTTTTGCTGCTCCTGAATCTTCTAGCAGTAAAAACAAAGCTACTTAGGAGGCAGTATGACCATTCCTTTATAATTCAGTTTTTACGGTACTCCATACCTGTCATGTCGAAGCAGGCTAGATTCCAACAGCTGACAGTTTGGGCAGAATTCCAGTTTCCATCCCTGAAAAGGGAGTCTGGCTGGAAGTCCTAGGCTGCACAAAACCTGTTCCAGGACTCGCGAGTGAAGGCAGCTTCATAGCAACTCCACACTTCTATTTAGAGTTGCCATATGTCCTCTTTTTCCAGGACAACTCCTCTTTTTCATGGGTATGTAAAATGAGAGTATGTAAAATGATCAAAAGTAGAAGTAGGCAAATGTGTCCTCTTTTTTGTTCTTCAAAATATGGCAACCCTGTCCCAGAAGTTAGTGAGAAGAACAAGGGCAATTGGTGGCAATTAGCCTCTTCACTGTGCCCAACAAACTCCAGTTTAGTCAGCAAAGGACAGGGCAGCTAGAGTGCCAGAATTTCTTCGCCTCAGCCCTTTGCCTTCAGCTATTCCTGGGCATACGTTAAAACCCTATTCCGGCATTATGCCCTTAAAGGGCACATTTAAAGGCTGTTTGGTATAGGAGAGGGGGGTGATGCTCTGCAAGTGTAAAAGAAAGCTGCATATGAAGCAGCACCCCGTATCCTGCAAGCTCACCCCTCCACTCCACAACTGCTGGCGGATGGGATGATCCTGGGGCTGAGAAGTTGAAGAAGAGGAGGAGTTTGGATTTTATACCCCACTTTATCACTGCCCGAAGGAGTCTCAAAGCAGCTAACATTCTCCTTTCCCTTTGTCCCCCACAACAAACACTCTGTGAGGTGAGTGGGGCTGAGAGACTTCAAAGAAGTGTGACTACCGTGTTTCTCATATTATAAGACATGTCTTATATTTATTTTTTCCTCAAAAAAACACACCATGGCTTATTTTCAAGGGATGTCTTATTTTTTAATTAAGTATGGTAAACCATGCATAAATATTGTACTTTTGCACCAAGCAAAAGCACACTGAGGGGGAGCAATTGCATGCAATTAAAGCTTGCATTAAACATGCACAAAGTGAAAGTTTTCTGAGATCAAAAGCAGCAGAACAAAGCCCAAACAAGCATGATAAAAGCATGCTTTTCACAAACTTTTCCTGCATCACAGAATAGCATTGCATGCATACCGTGCAAGCTCAATGTTTTCAGCCCAACAAGCCTTGAACTTCGCGCACCACGGCTCCTGCCAGCAGGGCCGTCTTAAGCCTTTCTGGCGCCTTGGTTCAAGGATCCCTCCAGCGCCCCACGCCAGCTTGGGACTTCCATTTTCACTCTCGGACCCTGCACCAAGTGCCTGCATCTTCATCTGCTGCAATTGCAAGCAGCAGCTCGTCAGGTGCAGCTCCCCCCTTTTCCCTTTGGTAAACAGCCTTCTTGTAAGGCGCAGCGGGCAAGATCCCGCACACACCCAAAAAGGGAGGCAAAACCAGAAAACAGAAACCCTGGCCGGCTGCTCGGGCAGCTGAATGCTCAGCACGGCCGCCTTGCCTTGGCTGGGATCCACCTCAAACCACCTTTTCCGCTCACCCTCAAAATCGCCTTGGTTTCGGGAAGGGAGGGGGGAAACTACGGCCACCAGGGAGACCTTCTCAGCGACCCACTCTGATCAGGGGAAAAGACAGAGATGGGGAAGCGCGCAGGCGAAAGGAAGAGATCGCCCAGCAGGGGAGAAGACACACACACACACACACACACACAGAGAGAGAGAGAGAGAGAGAGAGAGAGAGAGAGAGAGAGAGAGAGAGAGAGAGAGAGAGAGAAGCAGACTTGGTCTGTGGTGTTAAGTCCCTTATTACTGTATGTTGTTGTTGCTGCTACTGCTATCGCTTCCGCCACCGGCCCCAAGCCAAGCTGCCTGGGGAATGTCTCTCCCCCACCATCACCACAAAAAACTGTGCACGCACACCTCCCCACTTTCTAGTTGGGTTGTTGGAAAACAGTCGCGATCTCCCCCCCCCCCCCGTGATTTCCGTTTCACTCCCACCACCAGCCTCCCTGCTCCTCTCCAGTGAAAACAGATAACCCCGGCACAACCTTGTGCCTCTTTTCTTTTCTCGCAGCCCCACCACCACTCCTCCTCCTCCTCCTCCTCCTCCTCCTCCTCCTCCTCCTCCTCCTCCTCCTCCTCCTCCTCCTCTATCATCACCTCCATTTCCTTGGGCTCTCTTCTCTTTCTCTCTCCCCCCTCCTCCTCCCATGGCTCCATGTGTCCCCAAGGAGCTCCCGGGTCAAGCTAGCAGGAGGCAGAGAGGGGTGAGGCAGGTGGCCCCCACACTTTTTAGTGCTTGTTGTGCTGCCAGGGCAGGGAACACTCAGCATGGCCAGCAGGGCGAGCGGGCGGAAGCGGGCGCCTTCCCGGGGATGGAGCTCTCCTCCTCTTCTTGCAGAACCAGCAAGACGCCTGCCTAGAGTGGCACCACGCGCCTGCTGCCACTCTAGGCAATAGTCTCGCTGGTTCTGCAAGAAGAGGAGGAGAGGAAGCTTTTGCCGCCTTGCATGGAGCTCCTGGCTGCCGCGCTCAGCTGGACACCAGCCATTACGTGCCCCTTTGGCGCCCTTTTGGTGCAGCTGCCTGCCAGCTGCCGGGGCTTTTCGCGGCTTGAGCTGTGGGTGTGCTGCAGCTCTTGCCGGCTCCCACTCGGACGGAGCTGCATGTGGCAGCAGCATCCGGTTCTGAGGAGACATCTTCCTTTTCCTCCCACCACAAGCCGGTACGGCTTATTTTCAAGGTATGCCTTATATTTCACCAACCCTTGGAAATCCTGCCATGCCTTATTTTGTAGGGATGCCTTAAAATATGAGAAACACGGTAGCCCAAGGTCACCCAGCAGCTGCATGTGGAGGAGCGGAGACACGAACCTGGTTCCCCAGATTAGCACCACACTAGCTCTGCTGAGGAGGCATCAGGCACCAAGGAAGGTTTTCTCACCTTACCTACCTCTTCCTCCTGCCTCCTGCCCTGCCCCTTGAAAGCCACAAATCACCCTGGACCATTGCTACTCACCCATATTGAAATCTGGCTATCTTAGCCCAGCTCATCTGGCACCCAGGTTTTCTCCAAAACACCTGATTTAGCTCAGGACTTGTTGTACAACCCTAATAAATACATTGATATTTATGTGCAGTGCTTTTTGCGGGGTACTCAAGGGTATGCTGTATCAGCACAGACACCCTGGTTAAAAGTGTGGCATTTACTGTAACAACTTCATGGTGAATACAGGCACTTTTTTTCTTAAAAAAAACCCAAGACAAGACAAGACAACTAAACACTGATTATGTAGCATAAGTCTTTCTGAATTATTGGACCTTATCAAACTGTTCCCTGCTACCAACATAAAGGTAAAGGGCCCCTGACAGTTAAGTCCAGTCGCAGACAACTCTGGGGTTGCGGCGCTCGTCTTGCTTTAAAGGCCGAGGGAGCCGGCGTTTGTGCACAGACAGTTTTTCCTGTCTGCGGCCAGCATGACTAAGCCGCTTCTGGCGCAATGGAACACTGAAACGAGAGCAGCGCACGGAAACGCCATTTACCTTCCCACCGGAGCGGTACCTATTTATCTACTTGCACTTTGGGGCATGCTTTCGAAATGCTAGGTTGGCAGGAGCCGGGACCGAGCAACGGGAGCTCATCCTGTCGCGGGGATTCGAACCGCCAACCTTGGGATTGGCAAGCCAAAGAGGCTCAGTGGTTTAGACCACAGTGCCATCCCCACCAACATAGACTGGCAATAATCTAAACAATCTCAAGTTACAAGCCATAGACCTTGCCACTCTCTCCATGAATTATTTCTATAGACATTCATGTGAATTTAGTATCCCAACTTAACATTATCAAAGTTCACAGTTGTGAGGGAAATACTTCTGTGAGAAGGTTCACCTCTTCAGACCTTCCTCAGCTGTGTGGATAGTGGGAGGCCAGAGCTATTAGCTGAATCATGGCTCAACTCTTCCACTTGCCCCTGATTTTACTTATATGAAAGAATAAGACCGTAGTTCTACCTGGCGATTACTTTCTTCCTACTGGCACCACTTCAAATTTAGTACTTTTCAATTGAGTCAATTCACAAATTCAGCTGCAAATCAAACTAGGACAAATGATCTTTAGGAGAGTATAGCCTTCTGGCTAAACTGGCCCATCATTTTAATTTCCTGAAAAGTCAAGTCAGTATGTGTGTCATTTATCCTCTGTAACACCCTGTTCTGCACATTGTACATTGTAGAATACTAATACAATGTACTTCTTCGGTTTTAAACATCGGTTTTAAACAATACCTGTCATATTCAGCTGTTTTTACATCATAAGATCAATAAATCAATGATTAAAACCACAAATACAAGTGATATAAAGTGTATAATAACAATAAAAGTGTGTGAGAGGATTGTTTAAGTGACTATCCATCAATTAAATGGCTATTACTGGATTCTTACACAGTGCTCCATAGTCTATTAGAAGGCATAAACCCATGATAAAACTGCCATCTACAACACACAGTTTTGGTCCAGCAGGAGCTGACAAATACTTACAACTTATAATCCTCATAAATGACCCCTTATAAATAATGTACTTAGAACCATTTATAGTACACATCAGTCATTTCTACAACATGTTTATAATATAAACAAAATTTATGAACTCTTCTTAAAAAAATTGTTCTGACACACTTTTCATTGGCCAGAAGCCTTGAAATGGATATGAAGTACCTCTCAAATGCCAATTATTTAGGATAGCTTAGGAGTTGTCTCCACATGTATTAGAGAACATTTTATCTCACCATTTATTTTTCCTCTTGGAACTGCCTGCATTCGCAATGTAGTTTCAGATATCCTACAAGTTTCTCTTAGGCTATGTACTTTGTTTATTTATAAACACATTTCAGTTCTGTAAGGGAGCATGGAACAAAATAGCCTAATGCCTAAAAATTCACAGTTCCTCATAAGAATCTTCCACAATGTTCTCCAGCTGTCTATAAACAGTTTTATTCCACTATTTGTAGGAAATGTCTTGCCCTCCATTTTCCATTTTGTTGCTTGCTTCATTTTTGTTTCTGACTGAGAGCCTTCCGTTGTGCTTATCTGTTGTTCAATATTTACTTATTTACTTATTGATTTCTAAACTGCTTTTTATAAGGTGGTGTATAAAATGATCACCATAGGTAGCACCATATAATACAAAGTCTTCAAATCCATTCAAAAACAGCTTTAAAAGGCCATAGAACTCAATAGGACCAAATAAATAATATGTACACACATTGCTAGGTCAAATTAAACTTGTATGTGTAAACCTGCTAGAGGTTGTATTTTCATAGCACCTCATATCATGTCAAAGGCAATATCTTTCAATGGAGATGATTCATAAATTTAGCTGTCAATCATCAACTGACGAGAAAGGTTGTAAATGAATTTGTGAAACAGCATTGAGTCCAGGAATTGAGAAAAATAAAATTTTCCAGCTGCCACAGGCTATTCAACTCATTGTTCTTCTTTGACAAATAAAGCAAATCTCTCCAAGTATAGACAGCATTTATCAAAAAGTAAAATACTTCTATATTTCCCCCTGGAGTTCTTTGGCATATCCATAATGGCAGCAGTGGGGTTTTTTTATTGATATATTTTAGTTATTGAAGGCTGCAGTCCTATATTTCCTGGGAGGGTATCCTAGTAGCTACAGAAGTTGAGATCAGATCCATTGACAGATCCATTTCTTCTTTGTGTCTATGGAGAAAGCACCTTTTTAAAGGCGTTTAATTTACTGAGACAATGTTTTTCTACAATGTGTATGAGTTTACTGTGTGTGTATGTGCTATGTAAAGTTATACGAAGGGTTAAGTTTCAAATAGTAAGTATTCATTGGTGGCTGGTCAGTTGATTGTTACTTAGTTGCATAAGACTGGTCTGGGAAAATCTGGGTTTTTTCTATACCAAGTTACGGGACTGTACAATTTCACTTCTGGTTGACTTGCTGGGTAGAAATTCTTGGTCACTCATTGGATGGGGAAAGTGGTCTAATGAAGGGAGTACTCAAATCTGATTGGTTGAATGGTAGGCTGGCTGGAATATAAATAGTACAGTTCTAGCATGGTTGAGAGTGTATGTGTCTGTTTGAGTGTTGATCACCACCACCACCAGCAGCAGCTACAGAAGCTGGGTGAGTAGATTGAAGGCAGAAGACTGAAGTCTGAAAGCTAAAGCTGAGACTGGTGGAAGATAGGCAAGAAGCTATGGAAGCTCAGATATGAAGGTGGAGTTGGCGGATAGGCAGGGGTGGCAGCTCCTAGTAATAACAATAACCTTACAAAAGAAGAAGAAGAGGAAGAGGAAGAGGAAGAGGAAGAAGAGGAAGAAGAAGAAGAAGAAGAAGAAGAAGAAGAAGAAGAAGAAGAAGAAGGAGGAGGAAACCCTTAAAGAAATGGTAACCAATTTAAGGATGACAACATTTACCCCAATACAACTTTATAGTTAACAATAAATAGAGGATATCTTGTTAATTTTAATGTCTGGCTGGTATTGTACCATATCTAAAGTTCCACAGTTACTGGGTGATAGCTTAATTCATTGGAAAACAGCATAGCGTAGAAATATGGTGGCAGTGGTTAGAATGTTTCTGAAATATATGTACGATTGTGAGAGTAAAATAGGAACCTCTCTGCATACTTGGTGAATCAGCAGTGGCAAAGTGAAGCTGGTAACACTCCACAGTGCTACAGCAACTTCCATGTCCCTGAGCATACCACCATTGGAGATCCCACACTGGTAGGGCCAAAGGGGGACATGTCAGGCTTTTATGTGTTGCTGGTGGACTGGAGCGAGAGCAGCCAACTCGTGGTCCACAAATAAGGCTTTGCTCAGTAGTGGGCCTCTGACTGACCTGTTTGAATTCAGGATTTTTGTGGGCAGTCCTGCCCTGAGGTGTAGCCAGCCAAAGTGTTTCTCAATGACTGACAAAGACTGTGGCCAATCTGTGAGGGGCTGCAACAGCTACCCACCTGGAAGAGGGGATAAGCAGCCATTGTGGAACATGTCAGGGAATGTACATATTATTATTCACCATACGAGTATTATTTAAGTACTTTATCCTATTTATCTGATTCTAGAACGTTTATTATATATTGTGCATATATGTATAACCTCATGGATATCCACTAATCACTACCCTTTATCTTACATTCAGACATTACCTGAAATATTTCTCTTCAACACGGAAGTGTATTTTATACCCGGTTATTTATTGATCTGGCTTCTCACGTGAGAATCATCAACCCCTGTCTGTAAGGCCCCTCTCCCTAGTATCACGTCCATAACTTGAGGTTGCACCACTTTCTCACTTTTTCCAAGGCCTCTGGTTGTTAGGTCAGGACCATTCTACTCTCCATCACCACTTTCTCACCTTTTCCAAGGCCTCTGGTTAATGGGTTAGTTACCGTCTTACCCTTGCTCATAGCATAACTGGTTTGCCTGGCGGCTGGTATTTTTTATTTCTCTTTCCCTTCAGACCACATCTCAAGTGCTCCTACCGATCCGATTTCTAGCCTGTAGTAACAGTGCAATGGACTTCGCGCAAGCTACCTATATGGTAGTTTGGATCCAAGGAGCTGGTATAAATCACTCCCATTTGTGGTTATTTTAATGGTGCTTCCTCGGCTGGCCAGGATTAGGTTGTGGGTCTGTGCATACTTTGATCTACACCATCTTCTGCCTTCCAGCTATTTGAAGTATTATAGTTATGGTTAAGGAGTACGACAAGGTTGTATATTGTCTCCCTGCTTATTTCACTTATATGCAGAATTCATCATGCGAAAGGCTGGACTAGATGAATCCCAAACTGGAATTAAGATTGCCGGAAGAAATATCAACAACCTCAGATATGCAGATGACACAACCTTGATGGCAGAAAGTGAGGAGGAATTAAAGAACCTTTTAATGAGGGTGAAAGAGGAGAGTGCAAAATATGGTCTGAAGCTCAACATCAAAAAAACCAAGATAATGGCCACTGGTCCCATCACCTCCTGGCAAATAGAAGGGGAAGAAATGGAGGCAGTGAGAGATTTTACTTTCTTGGGCTCCTTGATCACTGCAGATGGTGACAGCAGTCACGAAATTAAAAGACGCCTGCTTCTTGGGAGAAAAGCAATGACAAACCTAGACAGCATCTTAAAAAGCAAAGACATCACCTTGCCTACAAAGGTCCGTATAGTTAAAGCTATGGTTTTCCCAGTAGTGATGTATGGAAGTGAGAGCTGGACCATAAAAAAAGGCTGATTGTTGAAGAATTGATGCTTTTGAATTATGGTGCTGGAGGAGACTCTTGAGAGTCCCATGGACTGCAAGAAGATCAAACCTATCCATTCTGAAGGAAATCAGCCCTGAGTGCTCACTGGAAGGACAGATTGTGAAGCTGAGGCTCCAATACTTTGGCCACCTCATGAGAAGAGAAGAATCCTTGGAAAAGACCCTGATGTTGGGAAAGATTGAGGGCACTAGGAGAAGGGGACGACAGAGGACGAGATGGTTGAACAGTGTTCTCGAAGCTACGAACATGAGTTTGACCAAACTGCGGGAGGCAGTGCAAGACAGGAGTGCCTGGCGTGCTATGGTCCATGGGGTCATGAAGAGTCGGACACGACTAAACGACTAAACAACAACAACAAGTTATGGTTAGTAAAAAAATGCAAGGAAGAGTGATATCTACCAATAGGAGAAAATGTAGCCCTTCAGATGTGCCTGGACTACAACTCCCATCACACCTGACCATTGGCAATATTGGCTGGCAGTTTATGGGACTTGACATTAAACAACATATGGAGAGCTACAAGTTCCAAATCCCTTCATGATACCTCAACATTCATCCCTTGCCTGCTCTTTTCTAGGGACCAAAACAAAAAATCCAAACAAACCCAGGAGATGACCTGTTGACTTTCCTGTAAGCTTCCAGAGGCAACTAGATGGTCACTGCTGGGAAGAGCCTGCTGGACTAAATAAATATTGGTCAAATGCAAGAAGTCGATTCTTATATTCTTAAATATGTAATTTTGGAGAAATCTGCCTGACTGCTAACCCTGTGTTTACCTAGACTTGTTTACAAGAACATTATTTTGGCTTCATATAACCGTTGTTTGGCATGAACTTCTCTGCCTTGCAATGGAAAATGCAGTGATGCCGGTTATGATGACTGATACATTCCTGTAACCAGCAGAGTTCCCTTTGCTGAGTTAGCCTGAAATGGGATGCCTTGCCTCAAATACAGGGAAGTTAATGAAAAAAGAATTCATCCCAACTTACCAGCTGTATCCCCTTCCCCACTCCTTTTATGCTCATAAAAGAAGAATGAAAATAGCAAAGCAACCCACAGGTTTTAAGAGACTGTGGATCCTGAAGTCTCCTTCTCTTAGTTGAAAAGCAGCTGCTAGTAGTAACATAGCGGTGCTGATGTTTGGAAAATAAAGATTTGTTTGACAATAAGTTTCTTGATGTGGGTGTGCCAGTCTGCAACACACACACACACACACACACACACAGAGAGAGAGAGAGAGAGAGAGAGAGAGAGAGAGAGAGAGAGAGAGAAAGGAACAAAGACACAGGATCACTCTGAAGTGATCTGTATCTGAAGATACAGTGATCTGTATCTGAAGTGATCACTCTGAAGTGATCTGTATCTGTATCTTCACTCTGTATCTGAAGAAGTGTGCATGCACACGAAAGCTCATACCAAAATATAAACTTAGTTGGTCTTTAAGGTGCTACTGAAGGAATTTTTTAATGTTTTTATTTTGCTTCGACTCAGACCAACACGGCTACCTACCTGTAACTAGGATCACTCCAGATTGCTATTCTTTGCAATATTATAAGCAAAATGAAGAAGGAAGAGTGCTGCTTTCATCCAGTCCTTGGACTCCCAGCCTGCAACATGGGACCCACTTCAACATTTGACTTAGGGCCCCTCCAATCTGGTGGATTTGGGGATTGTTTGTTTTTGCAAGTGTATTCTGCAATACATTATTGATGCAATACTAGTGTGTTAGCACTATAGTGTGTTAGCTCACCCACCCTCCCATTTTGTTCTGTAGTGCTACCTTAGCATTTCTTCATTATTGCCAGCTGGAGGAGCACTCCTGTGTTGTAATGCTACAAAAGTTGGACAAAAAAAAGGGAACATTTTCATAGTATAAAAAGTTGCAGGATTACAGCAGTTCTGGGATATGCACCAATTGGAACAAAGCAATGTGTCTTCCTCCACCCAAAATATTTTTCAGGCACAAACAGTATTGAAAGTGGATCACGTGATAACAGCAACATTGGCTTCTGCCAGAAGAATATCTGTTGGCGGTAACTTCCTGCCTCTCCCTCTTTATCAGTAGCGATCATTTCCAAGGACAGGATTGGGTGGAGAGGCAATTGTGCTGCCTTCTAGTCCCTGCCCATCAGCCATCAACATTGAAACATTAGGCTTGCAGCCTACCCTTTTAGGAAAGAAATGTATTCTGTTTTACACTGGAAAATCTCAACATGTTAATAAAAAAAGGAACATGCCCATATCAAAATAAGTACATTTCAAAACTGTTGAGCAAAGCATGTTCTCCTTCATGGAGAGCACATGTTGCAGTGGGGGCAAACAAGACACCCCTCTGTTGCTGGGCGGGTTAGTTTGAATGGCCAAAAATCTTATTGGGCACCTCTTGGTAGTTGGGGAGAATTTGATGTTGCAATTTATGATTGACGGCCAAGGGGCTATTTATTCCCCTTTTATATACCTCTTTTCACTGCATGCACCAGATCAATTCAAAGTGTTAGTGCTGACCTTTAAAGCCCTAAACGGCCTTGATCCAGTATACCTAAAGAAGCGTCTCCACCCCCATCGTTCTGCCCGGACACTGAGATCCACCACCAAGGGCCTTCTGGTGGTTCTCTTGCTGCGAGAAGCCAAGTTACAGAGAACCAGGCAGAGGGTCTTCTCAGTAGTGGCACCCACCCTGTGGAACACCCTCTCACCAGATGTCAAAGAGAAAAACAACTACCAAACTTTTAGAAGACATCTGAAGGCAGCCCTGTTTAGGGAAGCTTTTAATGTTTAATAGATTATTGTATTTTAATATTCTGTTGGAAGCCACCCAGAGTAGCTGGGGAAACCCAGCCAGATGGGCAGGGTATAAATAATAAATTATTATTATTAGTATTATTATTGAACTGATCTCTTTTTAAAAGAGTTTAAAAAGAGTTTTATAGAGTTTCTCTCTCTCATAACACTAGAATGTGCAGACTTACAATGATGATGAATGTTGGAAGAACAGATAAAAGGAAGTACTTCACACAACACATAGTTAAGATATGGAACTTGACCTCTTAGCAGAATAATTTAGACAACATTTTTTTAAAAAAAACATTCAAAAAGGTACAATGTATTTCTTATCAAACTTTATTAAATCTCAATAATATACAGTAATTACAACAAATAATTAGTATTTTACCACATAGGAAAGTGATTATATTCACAAACAGATATATTTTATTTACTCTTTAAATGGTGGAATCGATTTGTTGGTTTAAATATTCTAATGAAATTATCAGGGGTCTAATAAAGAGACCCAGGTGGCGCTGTGGTTAAACCACTGAGCCTAGGGCTTGCTGATCAGAAGGTTGGCGGTTCGAATCCCTGTGACGGGGTGAGCTCCCGTTGCTTGGTCCCAGCTCCTGCCAACCTAGCAGTTCGAAAGCACGTCAAAATGCAAGTAGATAAATAGGAACCGCTACAGCGGGAGGGTAAACGGCGTTTCCATGTGCTGCTCTGGTTTGTCAGAAGCGGCTTTGTCATGCTGGCCACATGACCTGGAAGCTATATGCCGGCTCCCTCGGCCAATAATGCGAGATGAGCGCGCAACCCCAGAGTCGGTCACGGACTAATGACAAAGTATAAGGTGTCTTTAAAGATACTGTCCTCATCACATCTCCACAAAATATTTTAATTATTGAATGAGTCCACCAAATATGTTTCATATCAGCCCTTGAATGCCCACATCTCCAAACCCTTTCCATCCGTGCTGTATTGTTTTTAATATTCGGTTGGAAGCCACCCAGAGTGGCTGGGGAAACCCAGCCAGATGGGCAGCGTATAAATATATTATTATCATTATTATTATTGTTTATTATCACAAGTAGTGTAAATTTTCCTCAGTCATTATGGAGTCACATACTATTGGCCGAGCAGTTTATAGTGATTTTGTCTAGTTTATATCTCTATTTTGTCTAGTTTAGTTTAGAATCATGTTATTTCTTGATTCAACCCACCAGTCTTTTTCAGATATTTGTCTGTGAATTATTTGCACCCATTTCCCCTTATAACTTGTACCTAGTCATGGTTTCAAAGTACTAAATATATATATTAGATGAATCTCTTTTCAGATTTTTCTTTTTATAAATTATTTCCTCAAAATCTGACAATACCCCTGCAATGTTATTCCTTCTTCTGTGTTCCCCTATCTCCTCTATTGCCTTGTTGGAACCACTGTGTTTCATTGAACCCATTCGGCTTAATTCAGCAATCGTTTTCTAATGCTACTTACTTACGATTTCTTTATATACAATCTTGAAGTATTTGTTAAAAATATATAGTGTTGGTGTCGCTTCTGAATAAATGTGGATAACAAATAATCCCTTCTGTAGTTCTGCCTGTCCTGAGACCAATGAAATAAGATATGTTGGAATTTGGGAATAGGTAACTGAAAGAAAAGGTTGATGAGGGATGGAAGTCGATACTCAGAAGACAGAATTCTTAGCTGGTAAAAATTAGCAGAACTTTTAAAAGAGGTTCCTTCCTTCCTTCCTTTCTTTCTTTCTTTCTTTCTTTCTTTCTTTCTTTCTTTCTTTCTTTCTTTCTTTGCACTAGTGAGCATCTGGGCAAATAATGAAATCCGAGATATAAAACCTAAGGTAGATCCCGTTCTGTAATGTCCTGATAGAAACCCCTTAAACTGCTGCAGAGTGAATACTGTCAGAAAAATAAAACCAGACCAAATAATACACCCCATTTTAACTTTGCATCAGAAAGAAGACATAATTAAATGAAAATAAAAAAATAAAAAATGTGCACAAGCGAAAAAATGAGAACAATACAATTCAAGATGTTGAAATGACAGACAAGTGAATCACCAATTAGAGAATATTACAAAGAAAGAAAGGATAGAAAATGAAATGACCACAACATTCCACAGACAGCACATCATGTAAATTGGTGGTTGTGAGAGCGTGAGCAGCATCAAGGCAAATCCAAAGATGGAAAATGTAATCAACAGAAGGAACGAGTTCCATAGATTGACCCCATCACATATAATGTCTTATTAGCAGCCTAACCATGAATGACATTCATACCCAGAATCATTGCAAATGATGAATTAATTTCAGTTTTGGAATCCTCCTAAGTGACACCATCCTGAGCAAAGGAGCAGCTGATTGCAATAAAGAGATCACAAAAAGTGGAAGTGCCAAAATAGCTTAATTTACTGCAAGTCACTATTAAAAATCTGGTAAGGCTACATTCTGCAGACTTAACCCTGAACAGGCCAAATGAATCAGATTATATAAATTATAAAAATGTTATTTGATTTAGAGATGGAAAAGAACAGAATTGTGATGAATATTGTGGGGGGCGGGGAGAAGGAGTCCCAGGCTTAATATTTGTTCTTGGAACAGGGTCTGGAGAGCAACCCTCCAAACATAAGATGACCCTGCAGGATCAGGCCAATGGCACATCTAGTCCAGCATCCTGTTCTCACAGTGGCCTCCAATTTGAATATGAATGCAACTGCACTCTGCCCACTTGCAATTCCCATGGCACCTCTGAAAGAGGCAGTAGAACATAGCAATAATGGCTAATTCTCTTTTAAACCCATCCAAGTTGGTAGCTATCACTGCTTCCTGTGTGAGATGGTTCTGTCATTTTACTATGGGCACTATTTACAGTGGTTCTAGTCCTACCTAATGGACTGAGTTCAGAACGTAGCATTGGGAGAATACTTTGGGGCATAGCAGTTATGTTAAGGGATGCTTCTGAGTAGACATGCTACGTTATGGGCTGCTGAAGGCACTATTTTATACCCAATGCTATTTAACATCCATTTGAAGCCTCTGGGAGTACTCACTAGGGGTTTGGGGTCAAGGTGCCAATAGTATGCAGATGGCACTCAGCTTTTATTTCTCCATAACATCTAAATCTATGAGAAGCTATGCCATGCAGGGCCACCCAAGATGGACAGGTCATAGTGGAGGGTTTTGACTAAACGTGATCCACCTGGAGAAGGAACTGGCAAGCCACTCCAGTATCCCTGCCAAGAAAACTCCATGGACAAAGACAATAGGCATATAAAAGTTATGACGCTGGAAGATGAGCCCCTCAGGTTGGAAGGCGTCCAACATGCTACTGAGGAAGAGCGGAGGACAAGTACAAGTAGATTCAGAGCTGATGAAGTGGCTGGGCCAAAGCCGAAAGGACGCTCAGTTGCGGATATGCCTGGAAGCGAAAGGAAAGTCCGATGCTGTAAAGAAAAATATTGCATAGGAACCTGGAATGTAAGAACCATGAATGGAGGTAAGCTGGATGTGGTCAAAAATGAGATGACAAGAATAAATATCGACATCCTGGGCATCAGTGAACTAAAATGGAAGGGAATGGGCGAATTCAGTTCGGGTGACTATCATATCTACTACTGTGGGCAAGAATCCCGTAGTAGAAATGGAGTGGCCCTCATAGTCAACAAAAGAGTGGCAAAAGCTGTAATGGGATGCAATCTCAAAAATGACAGAATGATCTCGATACGAATCCAAGGCAGACCTTTTAACATCACAGTAATCCAAGTTTATGCACCAACTACCGGAGCTGAAGAAAGTGAAATTGACCAATTCTATGAAGACCTACAACACCTTCTAGAAATGACACCAAAGAAGGATGTTCTTCTCATTACAGGGGATTGGAATGCTAAAGTAGGGAATCAAGAGATAAAAGGAACAACTGGCAAGTTTGGCCTGGGAGTTCAAAATGAAGCAGGGCAAAGGCTAATAGAGTTCTGTCAAGAGAACAAGCTGGTCATCACAAACACTCTATTCCAACAACACAAGAGACGACTCTACACATGGATATCACCAAATGGGCAGCATCGAAATCAGATTGATTATATTCTCTGCAGCCAAAGATGGAGAAGCTCTATACAGTCAGCAAAAACAAGACCTGGAGCTGACTGTAACTCAGATCATCAGCTTCTTATAGCAAAATTCCAGCTTAAACTGAAGAAAGTAGGAAAAACCACTGGGCCAGTAAGATACAATCTGAATCAAATCCCTTATGAATACACAGTGGAAGTGAGGAACAGGTTTAAGGATTTAGATTTGGTGGACAGAGTGCCTGAAGAACTATGGATGGAGGCTCGTAACATTATACAGGAGGCAGCAACGAAAACCATCCCAAGGAAAAGGAAATGCAAGAAAGCAAAATGGCTGTCCAATGAGGCCTTACAAATAGCGGAGGAGAGGAGGCAAGCAAAATGCAAGGGAGAAAGGGAAAGATACAGGAAACTGAATGCAGATTTCCAAAAAACAGCAAGGAGAGACAAGAGGGTCTTCTTAAATGAGCAATGCAAAGAAATAGAGGAAAACAATAGAATGGGGAAAACCAGAGATCTGTTCAAGAAAATTGGAGACATGAAAGGAACATTTCGTACAAAGATTACCATAATGAAGGACAAAAGTGGTAAGGACCTAACAGAAGCAGAAGACATCAAGAAGAGGTGGCAAGAATACACAGAGGAATTATACCAGAAAGATATGGAGGTCTCGTACACCCCAGGTAGTGTGGTTGCTGATCTTGAGCCAGACATCTTGGAGAGTGAAGTCAAATGGGCCTTAGAAAGCACTGCTAATAACAAGGCCAGTGGAAGTGATGATATTCCAGCTGAACTATTTAAAATTTTAAAAGATGATGCTGTTAAGGTGCTACACCCAATATGCCAGCAAGTTTGGAAAACTCAGCAATGGCCAGAGGATTGGAGAAGATCAGTCTACATCCCAATTCCAAAGAAGGGCAGTGCCAAAGAATGCTCCAACAACCGCACAATTGCGCTCATTTCACACGCTAGCAAGGTTATGCTTAAAATTCTACAAGGCAGGCTTAAGCAGTATGTGGACCGAGAACTCCCAGAAGTGCAAGCTGGATTTCGAAAGGGCAGAGGAACCAGAGACCAAATAGCAAACATGCGCTGGATTATGGAGAAAGCTAGAGTGTTCCAGAAAAACGTCTACTTCTGCTTCATTGACTATGCAAAAGCCTTTGACTGTGTCGACCACAGCAAACTATGGCAAGTTCTTAAAGAAATGGGAGTGCCTGATCACCTCATCTGTCTCCTGAGAAATCTCTATGTGGGACAAGAAGCTACAGTTAGAACTGGATATGGAACAACTGAGTGGTTCAAAATTGGGAAAGGTTGTATATTGTCTCCCTGCTTATTTAACTTATATGCAGAATTCATCATGCGAAAGGCTGGACTAGATGAATCCCTAGCCGGAATTAAGATTGCCGGAAGAAATATCAACAACCTCAGATATGCAGATGACACAACCTTGATGGCAGAAAGCGAGGAGGAATTAAAGAACCTTTTAATGAGGGTGAAAGAGGAGAGCGCAAAATATGGTCTGAAGCTCAACATCAAAAAAACCAAGATCATGGCCACTGGTCCCATCACCTCCTGGCAAATAGAAGGGGAAGAAATGGAGGCAGTGAGAGATTTCACCTTCTTGGGCTCCTTGATCACTGCAGATGGTGACAGCAGTCACGAAATTAAAAGACGCCTGCTTCTTGGGAGAAAAGCAATGACAAACCTAGACAGCATCTTAAAAAGCAGAGACATCACCTTGCCGACAAAGGTCCGTATAGTTAAAGCTATGGTTTTCCCAGTAGTGATGTATGGAAGTGAGAATTGGACCATAAAGAAGGCTGATCGCCGAAGAATTGATGCTTTTGAATTGTGGTGCTGGAGGAGACTCTTGAGAGTCCCATGGACTGCAATAAGATCAAACCTATCCATTCTTAAGGAAATCAGCCCTGAGTGCTCCCTGGAAGGACAGATCGTGAAGCTGAGGCTCCAATACTTTGGCCACCTCATGAGAAGAGAAGAATCCTTGGAAAAGACCCTGTTGTTGGGAAAGATTGAGGGCACTAGGAGAAGGGGACGTCAGAGGACAAGATGGTTGGACAGTGTTCTCGAAGCTACGAACATGAGTTTGACCAAACTGCGGGAGGCAGTGCAAGACAGGAGTGCCTGGCGTGCTATGGTCCATGGGGTCACGAAGAGTCGGACATGACTAAACGACTAAACAACAACAACAACATCTAAATCAGGAAAGGATGTGCAGGTCCTGGAACAGTGCCTGGATGCAGTGGTGGGATGGGTGAGGGGAAAGAAGTTGCGCATCATTGGAGGCAGTGAGAGTGTTTCCTGTGTCTGAGAAATTGGTCAACTGCCTGCCTTGGGGGGGGGGTGTGCTCCCTGTGAGGCAACAGGTATGCAGTCAGGGGCTGTTTTTGCATCTCGCTTTGTCACTGGAGTCCCAGATAGGCTCAGTGGCAAGAAGTGCCTTTTACCAGCTGCAGGGGTAGACTTTGGTAATATGGCGCCTTGAGCAAGGACAAAATTCAGTGCCCCCCAAATATTTCATATTTTGGTACTTTCAATAGGTACCCATATAAATATAGGGATGATGGTGATGATTTGAAATCCCTTGGCTCGGCATCTTGTACAGGGGAACCAACCCACTGCCCTAAATCTGGTACTGTCAGGTGTTACAACAACTACATAGTGGTAGAGCTAGGCCTTTCATTTTGTATCTTAGTTTAATGGTGTGTATGTTTGTTATGTACTAAGCTTGGATCCTAGAACAATAGGCAGGTAGGATCATAGAATACAACAACTGATTGGCCTGCAGGAAAAGACCAATCAGGCTCCAGGGGGGAAGCAGAATCAGCCAATCAGACAGGATTCATTGTGTAAATGTATATTAAAGCCTGAGGTTTTGAGGGAAATTCAATCACTATTTTACAAGTTGCAATAAAGAGCATGAAATCACTGCAGGACTCTGAGTATAATACAATGTTCTACCATTGAGTGGAATATTATTGTGATGTTTAGTACTGGGTGTATTTGGTGTTAGGGGAGGGGCAGTACCTCTGGTGTGGGACACGTCATGTTCCTTCTGAGATAGTTTGTCCACCTTTGGTCCCCATCCTGCACTCAGCTCTCTCCTGTGGCTCCTAGAAGCTGTCAGCATGTGACGGTTGCCACACCTGGGAACAACTTCAACTGGCCTGCTAAATCAGGTCAGGGTAGCTGATGGGTCTCAAACCCTCAGAGAACTAGGGATTTTCTCTAAATGCGAAGACAGGCTCCAGTAGATTGAGTGGGTGAGACCAATAGTGCTCCCCCAATAGGGCTCAAGGGGTATGTGCTCCCCCAATAGAATATTTGAGGGGGTAAAGCCCCCCAAAGTTGATGGGCATTTGCCATTCAAGTGGTGTGTGTGCACTGCCTCATGTGATCAGTTATGCCTAGTCCCCCCCCCCCAATATTTTATTAAAGTTAGCATCCCTGGGTCCAATAGTCAAGAAGGTAGTTTCTGTACGTGCTTTAGAGGGAAGTGAGGGGCAGATGGGGCTGGGAAGATAGCCCATCGAAGAGAACCAAAACTCTGATGCTAAACCTCTGCTGCCTTGTGGAATATATTTGGGAGAAGAAAAGGCTACACAAATATAGAGTGGAATACCTAAGATGTTTGGGTGGCAAGTTGTACATCTCCTTCTGGCAACTCCTGTTGCCAAGCTTGTGCCAAACATATTGCTCTGCTTTCCTTTGGACTGCATTAGTGGGGCCAAGAATGGGATCTCCTCATCTGGGCAGTCAGGACCTCCATACAAACTCCCCAGGCTTGTGCCCTGGGTAAGTCACTTCGGTGCTGCTAATGCAGCAGTTTGACTTCATCCCCAGAGGTGCACTCCATTCTCTTTCGAGATAGACCTACAACAATTCTGTTGTTGTTTAGTCGTTTAGTCGTGTCCGACTCTTCCTGACCCCATGGACCATAGCACGCCAGGCACTCCTGTCTTGCACTGCCTCCCGCAGTTTGGTCAAACTCATGTTCGTAGCTTCGAGAACACTGTCCAACCACCTCGTCCTCTGTCGTCCCCTTCTCCTTGTGCCCTCCATCTTTCCCAACATCAGGGTCTTTTCAAGGAAGTCTTCTCTTCTCATGAGGTGGCCAAAGTATTGGAGCCTCAGCTTCATGATCTGTCCTTCCAGTGAGCACTCAGGGCTGATTTCCTTCAGAGTGGATAGGTTTGATCTTCTTGCAGTCCATGGGACTCTCAAGAGTCTCCTCCAGCACCAACAACAATTCTGTATATAAAAGAATAAACATAGTTTGTTTTATTTTTAAAATATCAAACACCTATCAACTTTCTGTTGTTGACTTTTCTCCAGCATATCTTCCACTCTTAACAGTGGAGGATCTGTGAGTGTTCTGGGAATCAGAGTATTGTGGCTTCAAGAATTATCTGCTTAATCTGCAGTCTTGGTGAAAACGTGTTAAGAGAATTTTCCAGGGAACATAGTCACAGTGTTCTGCCAGCACAATTTGGTCTTATGCCACATGTGTGCTTCTTACATGAGAAGGCTTTGCCAAATTTCTTCATTATTATCAAAGTAGAATTTTTATGATTCTGGCATTATCATACCCTCCTATATATATATATATATATATATATATATATATATATATATACCCTTAAATCAGAGCGCATGTTGTTTCCTACATACTTCCATCTTCCAGCAGCATACAAATCAGTCTGGCTAACCTGATCCAAAAACACTCAGACATACCCCACTCACCCACAAAAATAAATCTCACTACAGCCAACCAAAGGCAACCAACCACACCCTAGGCCACCCCCAATCTCTCTCACCACCAAGGAAATAAAACAAGTGAATAGTAAGAGAACCCACACAAGTGACCTTGCCACAAAATCCCACACATACACTAAGTAGAAGAATAGAAGCATTGACGCCCAACCCCACACCATTCCCCCTTTCCTCCCTCACCTAACATTGTATGTAACACTAATGTCTCACAACAAATGAAACAGATCCATAGAAAACGCAACTTGAAAAAAGAGACAATGCACCTATTTTTGTAAACACACACACACACACACACAGAGAGAGAGAGAGAGAGAGAGCAACTAGCATCTGACCCATTTTGTAAAATACTATTTTTACAGGTGTCATTGCCTGCTGTCGAAATTCCATAGCTCATAGCGAAGGCAAGGTAGTTGGGAACGTAACCTATTTCACTCCCTTTGTGCTCTTGTTTCACACCAGATGAATGTATTTAATTTTCGGTGATCTTTTTGATGGTTTTAGGGGCTTTCTTTAGATTAATTCCAGCAGATTGGGAGGAGAGCCTTGTGCCAGTTTGCCATGCTTGCTTGGTGGTGTCACCACTCTCTCTGGGTTAGCATCAATTGTTAAGATCACTGTGGTCAATTTGTTGAGTTTGATTTCAGGTTGCATCTAAAGTTTTACTCTTCTACCCTATATCTGTTATATTTCAAACACAGCTAGAGCTCAGGCCCCCTCATTGACCCGCACCACCAGCACTTGTCCTGGTGGCTGCTTTTTCCCCTGCAGGTGGGGTTGCCATACACTGCCATCTCTTTGAGAAGTTTTGGACCTTTTCCCTATTTTGAACTGGGACCCAATGAGAAGTCATCCCCCCACAAACACCAAGAGAAGGTTAAACTTTGGAGCAGGAATGCAGGGAGGTGAGGGAACCAGCTAGTAACAGATTTTTTTTCTGTGAACCACCCTGAGACCTCCGGATATAGGGCAGTATAACAACAACAACAACAACAACAAAAACAACAAAAACAACAATAATATGCAAATCAAGTGTAATTCTTGGATTTAAGGTAGCACAGACTGTGATAATAATAGAACTAATTCAAAATTGAAAGAGCATACATCTGAGCAAATGTGTTTTGAGTCAATGGCTTTCCATTTCTTGACTAGATACTCTGCATTAAAGGAGAATGCCTGAGAATGAATGGTGTATAAAATATCCAAGGGACGATGGTGAAAATGGAAAAAAAAAGGAAAGATGGAGGCCTAGGAAAGAAGGAAATATAAAGATTCATTTCCTGTTCTCTTTTACATACATGGACACCAGATTTTCAGAGTTTTTCTTCCACAGAGATGAGCAGAGGAAGCCATAAACCAAAATTATTTGCACTTTAGCAGACTTTACGATCAATTTTTCTGAAGCCATCTCTGTGCTGGGTCCTGTCTGTGCCTAAAATGGCTGCCTATACACTTGCATTTGGAACATATGCATTTATTTTTAGAAATGCAATACATAGATACATGTGCCAATATTGCTATTTGCATACAAATCAAATTTCATTCCTATATATGCACTTTGCAAAGCCAGTTTCAATGTAACTTTTAAAATGAAATTGTTTCCAGAATGATTTGTGTACTTCTATAAAATAATCCTAAAAAGTAAATATGCTGTTCTTGGCCTTTATTCAGTTATCTGGATGATTGGGAACATAGGAAGTTGCTGTCTACCAGGTCCATCTAGTCCAATATTGTCTACTTTGACAGGCAGCAGTTTTCCAGGTTTTTACACAGAGGTGTTTCTTCCCTAGCCTACTTCTTATCTATGCCCTCTCCCCAAAGGCAGATGCATGACCCTGGTGTGATTTCAACACAAATAGTTCCATCTGGAGTCACATGTGCTACCAATGCATCCCCAGGGTCATGCCAAATCATCAATTAAGGTAAACTGAAATGCTTTCTCTGTTGTCTCTTAAGAGCCTTTAATCAAATTGGTACTGTGGATCTTCTCGTAGCTGACAATCGCGTGACATAACAACTGGATTGTCCCATTCCATGGCCAAATCAATTTCCATTACTTTGAAAACGGTGATAATTGCTCAAACATAAAAAGGGGGGAATGGTTCTGGCTGCAAAATGTAAAAACAAAAACAAAAACAAAACAAAAACCAGCTTTGCTGTACAGCCAGCTGTGAATTTGCTGCATGTTAAGGCCAGTTTGGGGGCTTGTGCTGCCTCTTCATTTCCCTTAAGATGGTAGATGCTTTCAAATAATGGAGAGCTTTCCACCATTTTTTAAAAAGACTTTGCAGTGGGTAGCTTAGATGCAGGACAATACATCTACTTGTTTGCCCTACCAGTGTTTTCCATTGTATTTCACTCATACTGTACGCTTCACGTGCATCCGCTTTTGTCATCATTTTCCAGATCTTGGAAATAACAGGAATTGACCGCTACTGAAATATTTAAAATGGCACATATGCTATAAATCTTAGTGTTATAAGCTCCGAGGTGCATGTCTTTTTGATGGAGCTCTAATAGTGTTGGATTTTGATTGTGTGTGTCTCTGTCCCAAAGTCTCTTACACACTTTTCATCAATGTAGAAGATGATCTGCAAAATTGTACATGGTGAGACTATTCCTTAGGCTCCTCAGCAGGGTTGTAGCTACTCAGTAAAGTATTATTTAAAAACTCATTAACACATGACAAAAGAGTACTACACCAATTCTTACATCACATTTAGCCTGTTTAGCATTCTCTGTGTCCATTAGCTGTGATTAGCAATTGGAATGGGCAGGTGGGGCTTTCCTGTAGTGGAAGGGAAGTCATGACATCATTATCTGTAGACCTTGGGAGGTTAAGGGTGTATTTAGATACAAGCCCCTCTGGACTGTGTGATCTGTGGGGCTGAATATGGAATGCCTTTGGGACTATCCAGTCTCACCCACCAGGAGTTGTATATTCCAGGGCTGGGAGTGGGACTCATCTTAAGAGGTAAGCCTTTATGATCTAGTCACTCCCTTGTCCTGAGTAAGATGGCTTGCTCAAGCTGAGTTGGGTTACTTCCATAGCATTCACCTTCCACTGACACCATAACTGTATTATATGTGGCCCTACTTCATGCCTACTTGCTTTAGTCTTGCCTTTTATTTACCTACTCCAGACACAATTTCTGTTTGTAGACCTTAGTGCTGCCACAGCTGAGAATGAAAACAAGGCTCCTAAAAAAAGTCCCTTGGGTTCTTCTGATTTTTGTAATGTTCAGTGAGAAATCTCCCTATAAAAAACACAAGATGGCGGTTGACTTCCTGGCATTCCTGGATATTATTTTTTAAATTCTGTTTTAGTCTGGCTTCTAGAAATAAAATACCTTTGGTGATAAACTGAAACTGGGTAGACCAAACAGAAGTACTGTTGGATTATGGTGGTTTATCAAAAAATGGAAGTTCTGTCTGTGCTTTATGATAATGTTTTCACTTAAAAATAAGATTCCACATTGTTGATTGGCTCAAGTGACACCCACACCTCATAGTACTTTTCATCAACTTCAGTTGATGCACCTTCCTGGAGAAATGATCTGGCCACAATTTTCTATACACGAATTTTCTATAACACCTGAAACGCACTGAATATGAGTCTGCCTTTGAAATGTGTTCAGAAGGCCCAGAATAAGAGAGCAAGTTAGTTTGTTGTGCAAGAGCAGCAAAACCACTTTAATTGCTCAACTTATATTTGCCAGTATATGACTGAATCCCATCCACAAAATAGTGACAGTTTGGAAACAACTTAGGTGTGCATAGGATTTTAGCCTTTGAGGGTTTTTTTGAGTAAGCTAAAATGTGTGATATCATTGCCCCAAGCCTTCTGAAATATGTCAGAATGAAGTATAAAGAGACATGGATTTCTGAAGATCAAGGTCATGAAAAGCTGGGGATAATTTTTTGCTTTAGCTTTCATAGACCTTGTGTTAAAACATGGAGCAGTCAGAAATACTCTGGAGAAACATTTCCGCTGTGGTTACAGTACATCTGTGACAGGGTTCACTTATTGGGTGAACTGTATGCTTGGGATCTGTAAAAATGCCTCTAGTTTTTAGGAGAAAAAATAAAATGAATGCAATCTGTGTCATTTAACTATCTGCAGCGAACAATAAAATGGGCACAAAGGGTGCAGTTCATTCCCACATGGAAATCCTATATGGTTTTCTGTGTTTTTAGACACTTGCTTAAAAATATTGTATACATATAAAATATCTCTCCATGCATAATATTATAAAATGTTTCAAAGCTGACCTGCATTCAGGATCATCCAACACTAGTCATACTCAGAGTAGGCCTATTGAAATTAATGGACTTACTTAAGCCTATTGATTTAAATGGGTCTATTCTGAATATGACTAATGTTATATTTCACTAATTATTTTTAAACCACCCTTCAACCCAGAGGCGAGTGAGAGTATACAGATGTAATCAATAAAGTACAGCATCTCAAAAACATTATTAAAACCAATTAATATCAGCAACACACAGGCCACATTCATACATTTAGAACACTTATGATACCACTTTTAATAGTCACCCCCCAATAAATAAATAAATAAATAAATAAATAAATAAATAAATACTGGAAACTGAGAGTTATTAGGACACCTCTATTCCCCTCACTGAACTACAATTCCTAAAGTGATTTAACAATAATCCTTCTGAGAATTATAGGTCTGGGAGGTCCTAACAAATCTCAGCAATAAACTGCAGCTCATAATGTGTTACGTCCACATGTTTTGTTAAAAAAACAAACAACTTGCTGTAGATAACTAAGAAAAAAACCTTTCATAGCAAGAGGAGATTCTGACAGAAAGCAAGAGCTTTCTGTTGGTAATAGCTGTTTGACAGTAGAATGGACTCCTTCAGAAGGTGGGGGGACTCTCCTTCACTGGATGTTTTTTAATGGAGATTGGATGGCCATTTGCCAGGTGTTCCCCATCAGAGATACTACCCCCCCCCAAACACCCCATACTTCTATGCCATTATCAAATCAGATCCCTCAGTTTCAGAAGATCTGTCACTTCACATTCTAGGAGTCTCACACCAAGAGTTCTGGAGTCATTCTAATTTGTTTGCATGGTAATAACCGGCTCATATAATATTTTGAAGTCTAATCCCACTCAGTCATAGCAAAATGTAACAGGGATGCGGAAGGAGAGAGAGAAATCATATGTTCTTAGCTTTGTTGAAATTTGAGCAACATTTTATAAAGATGTGAATGAAAGAGCTGATGGATGAGGACTCGTTATGCAACCAGTATCTAGCCATGATACCCCTTAAATGTTTGCAAAGTAAATGCAGATTAGGCAGCTGTCATGTCCATGAATTGACTTATGCCTTCCCTTCATGTAACCAAATCACTAGTTTCATAGTACTTCCTGGGAAGAGCCTGAGATCTCAAAAACATACAAGCCCCTATCCAGCTTCCTGACTGTAGGTAACGCTGCAGTCATTTTGGATTAGCGATAAACGGTAATGAAATTGGAAACAGGCTCTCTCCGGCTTTACATAAGAATCTGCAAAAGCATGAATACTTGAACCCAGAAAGTGTGATTCTAATTCAAACATCATAAAATAATACACAGTGCATGCTTAACTGCATGCAAGGCCATGTGAACATAATAAATGACATTGCCAGATGCCCAAGACAAATATGGTTTAAGCAGTCAAATGTGCAGAAATTTTGACAGTGCCTACCTACACTGCTGGTGAGGCTTATTGTTAGAAGCAGTAATCTGTTGTTGTTGGTGGTGGTGGTCATTATTGGTCACATGTTGCTTGCCATTAGGTTGTGATACTATCCACTTGTTCCTAGTAATGTCAAGCCACAGCTATGATAGCTATCAGTTTGCCCCATTCCCAACACACATCTACAGTGTGCTTATGCAATATGCCTATGTGCATAAAGTACATTTCAAACTCACACTGGAAGGCACATAGTGTGGAGGAGAAAATCTGTGTCATGAACTAGCAGGATGACAGGGAGGAGGAGGAGGAAGAAGAAGATCCTGGTGAGGGGTGTAGCTGGGACTGGGAAATGCTGGGGCAAGCAGGGAATGGGGAAGGGAGTTTTCAAAGGGTGACGGAGGATGGCAAGGGGATGGGGGTCAATGCACAGGAACCAGAGCTGCAGGACCCATCGCAAGAGCCAGAGGAGCCCCTGTCTACAGCAGGCTTTGAGGCATAGGGAACAGCAGGAGGGGCGCTACTTGAGGCTGAAGGTGGCAAGGGCACGCAGCTCAGCTCCCTAGCTGGCCAGGTGGGGCTCGCTAGCTCTGGGAGGAGGTGTGTGATTCCTCTGCTGGAGTAGGCTTGGAGCAGGTGAGGGTCCCATGCCTCATCAAGCCCAGATGCTGCAATCAGCAGGCAAAGTACAAAAGGGAAGCAGAGCTGAGGTGCTGGGTCTGCTTAACTGCCCGTGTTGGTGAATCTTGACTTGGATGCTCCTGGACCTCCACAGGACTGTGTTTCAGGTTTGACTCTGGACTGTATCCTGATTGCTGGACTTTGGACTAGGCTACTTGGATTGACCCTGAACCCCGTTTCCCGAACTTCAGACTTTGGACTTCACTTGAGGGTGCATCGACCCTCAGGCTTGGAACTTTGAGCTGTCTTGCTGACAGGTAGGTCAGGAGTTCAGGACACACATTGACTACCCCTGTTCTTGATGGATTGACACAATATTTTTTAAATGCCCAAATCCCGATAAAGTTATTTGTGCTTTATTCCAATTGAAATCAATAGGACACATTACTGAGAAACCAATGACCATTATCCAACTAAATCATTCTCAGAGTAGACTTATTTGGCTTACATTAAATCCATTTATTTCAATGAATCTCCTCTGGGTTATGACTAATGATAGATGCCACCTATTGCAAT
Source organism: Zootoca vivipara (assembly GCF_963506605.1). Taxonomy (NCBI): domain Eukaryota; kingdom Metazoa; phylum Chordata; class Lepidosauria; order Squamata; family Lacertidae; genus Zootoca; species Zootoca vivipara. The sequence goes on along the minus strand of NC_083284.1, from coordinate 30,620,043 downwards.
TAATGCCCCATTTACTTTCTTCAAAATGGGCCAAAATAAATGCAAATTATTATGATGGTTATTGTTTGTAGTTCTACATATACAATTACAAAACTTCTCAGGATATACCAGCAAATAGAATCTACTAAAATGTTTGAGTTCAATACCAGTGGTTTAAACTGGTATTTTGAGTAAACTTGATGTTTTGAAAAAATAAAAAAATTCCTTCAGTAGCACCTTAAAGACCAACTAAGTTTTTGATGTTTTGAGATTCTATAATTTTTAAAATTGATTTGAATTTTCAGCTGTATTTTAACCACAAAGTGAAATTCAGCCAAAGTAACTGCCCATGTCGATGGACCTTGACAGGGCCGGCTCTAAGGCAAGGCTGGGTGGCGCCAGGGTGGCGCTGCTTGGCTGCGCCTGCTGCAGCAGCACAGCACACTGCTCCCGCCAGACAGCCGTGGTGGGAAACGGGGCGGGGGGGGCGGCGCGCCAGGGCAATCTTCACACCACGGCGCCCGGGCGCCCGATATGCTTAAGATGGCCCTGGACCTTGACTAGGATATTCTATGGACCTCTATGGGACTGTGCTCCGGGTCTGACTCTGGACTGTATCCTGACTGCTAGACTTTAAACTTGGCTACTTGAATTGACTCTGGACTGTGTTTCCTGGCCTTTGGATATTGGACTTTGTTTGTGTGTATTGACCCCTGGACTCTGAAGTTTGGAATTGACATACTGTCTTGCTGTCAGGCAGGACTGGGGTTCAAGACAGCCGGCCATTGCAATGCTATCTCTTGTTCTTGGTGCATTTGATGAAAAGCTGTACTTCAGAAAGAATCTAGCTTCTGTGATTCATCTGCCAAGTTAGCCTATTTTCTATACTATCACATAGTTTCTGAACAGGGGTGGCTCACTTGTGCCCTCAGGGCTGCCCAGTATGGCCAATGGTCAGGGTTGATGGGAGTTGTAGTCCAAACAGTAGGGGCCAGTGTGATGAGGCAGAGCTGTGAAGCTACCTTCCCATTTCTGGCATTCTCCCATTTCTGGCATTACACTGGGCACTGTTGAAATTTGAGACCCCAAGATCTGCCACGGGTAGTGGGGCTGGGGTTGGGCACAGGCAGCAGCACTGGATTGGTTTGGCCAGTACGTCCATGTTGTCAACATCTGGAGGGTCACAGATTAAGCCACCACTGGTGTAGCAGGTAGGGAAAAGACTGTAGCACAGTGATCAAGCATATGCAGCTGCCAATGGCTATTTCAAACAGAAAATGATTTTTTCCCCAACCCTGTTTTTAACCCAGGGGTTTTTCCTGCAGGGTGATCCAGCTATGCTTATGTAGTAAACTGATCTGTTTAATACCCAGAAATGCACGGCCCTTTTGTGTGCAAAGCATATGCTCTTTATCACGGAGCTACAACATGTTGTGTAATGTTAGTGAATCATACTAAGCGCTGTAAAAAAGTTTGTAAAAAAGTTTATCTGTCAAAGATTCATAAGGAGGGAACATGTATTGACTGGGCAGGAGGAGAGTAGCTATGGGAGAAGATGTGCTTCCTAAAAGTTCTCCCCTTGAATGCAGTTTAACAATATCCCCTTACCTTTCCTCATCAGATTGTGTCTGCTTACAATACTTGATCCTAAACCTAGCTGCATCAAGGTGAATTTGAATAGTCAATGTGTATAGACATTAACATTCCTTTAAAGTAGACGTGCAACTCTTCAGCATGCATAATTGCTCAGATACATGGTCAGGCCTGAACTATAAACCAACATAAAAGTTTAAGTAAGTTCTATGCCATGATGATAGAAAGCTAAACCAATATTAGGAACAATACTGTGTCCTAATTTTTGAGAAAAAGCAACCGATACAGACTTGGAACCGTTACTTTTTCCAGGTAGCAATGCACAGTTGCTTCTGCTGTTAAAGTCACTGAAGCATTGCAGGTTTTTATGAGAGGGCAATAATGTTCCAGTGAATAGCCTGTGTGTCTCACCTTTTCCAAATGTGCTTAATGACTTGGATACAGAACGTGGGCCCAGATTGGTGGTTTACACCTGTTTGTTTAGAGCAGTTATAGCTCTTTGTGCAGTGAATTTGCCTGAAGCAAAAGGCAGGTGGTTGGATTTGATCTGCTCAGCTGCAGGTTGGAGGACACCATCTGGGCTCTGCTTCAGGCAGCAGAAAGTCTTGGACTGGCACTGGGCTCTCAGCAGTGCTATGGTCAGGGTGTTATGGTCCCTCTCTAAAAGTTGGAGAGGTGTTTCCCCACCTTTGCCACTTCCAGCTCAAAAAAAAAAAAGGAACAAGAAGTTTCCCCCCAAAAGGGGCAACATTCTTCTGGGGAGCCTGCTATTCATTGCTCTCAATCACATTTTTTATTTTGTCTTCTATCACATGGAAATCTGTCCATGCAATTTGCTTTGTGGAATTTTAACTCACCCTTTCCTGGATAACCTTTACTCCAAAACTTCCAGTTCCACAAACGAAGAAAGAAAGAAAGAAAATATATTCTAAGCCTCTTTGGCAAAGGGCTAGTTATGGGTCACTTAAAATGACCTGTGATTACTATGCCAGTGAATAAAATGTCAGAAGTAATTCTGGAAAGGCTAAAGCAAAAAGTAATTGAAAGGCCTGATCAGTATGGATTACATGAAATTGCATCTGTTTCTAATATAGTATGAACACTTGCATTTACATTATATTGCAGACAACAAGATGCACACTCTGAAGTGTACTGACCTATTGCTAATATTACATAGCACACCGGCCTTTGGAGGAATAGCATCATGCATTTTGATCAATAGTGAAAACTGCTAAGATTTTAAAATGCATGACAATGTAGCCAGACGAGCCTGGATGAATTCTCAAATGCCCATCTCGTCCAGCATCCTGTTCTTACAGTGGCCAACCAGATTCCTGTGACAAGCCAACAAGGAGGGTCTGAGTGCAACTGCACTCTCCTGTCCTGATCCACAGGGAATGTGTGAGGGGTTTAGTGCAGAGAGACCAAAGAATGATGTCAAAAAGTGCCAGAACAATTCATTCTAGTGCTTTATTAGGAGAGAAGGCAAACGGAATTGGGCTAGAAATAGAAGTGGGAGGATAATAAGACTATGTAGAGTAGTATGCTTGATGAATCCCTCCTGCTGCCCCCAGATACATCTAGGCTTGACAAGGCAAGGTGTTGTGCCTTCTTAGCCTGTGGAAACTGAGTAGGACTCAGGGGCACAGCCTGCTGTGACAGAGTGAGTCGTTCAGAAGAGGATGCATGCTCAGTGATGTCACCCTGAGAGGCGGGGCATCAAAAGAAGACAGAAGACTCATGCCACTAAGAGGAGTGTCCATTCTTAAATAACAAAAAAAGCATCAGTAAAAGTAAATGTAGTTCATAAGACATCCTATCTTTTATATGGCTCATAATTGATCTCCACTAGGATAAAAACTTAGGACATTCCTTATGAATATGGAACCAATTTGCACTATTAGTGCCACATTTCCAGCACTTAACATTAACTGTTGCATATTTGGCTTGGGCAAGATGGATATCACCTAATGTAATCTTATAAAAGCTATTCCAGAAGTTCATGGAAGGAAGATAAAATAACTAAATTAGTATGAATTCAGTTGTGCAACTTCCCCTATTCTTTGCAGTTGCTGTAAAAAGTGCACGTTTTCTGTTTGTTTTCTTTCTTAAATCTACAGTATTTGGGAATTGCATGATTTTATTTTTATTTTCAGTTGAGAAGGGTGATTGTTAAAAACTTAAAGAGACAGCCACTACCTTAAACTATAGTTGATTGCCAAAATAGCTGTTCCTGGGCTCAGAAGATTCAAAATGAATACAAGTATATCTTTTTTCAAAATGGCTTCCATCCATAAAACTTGAATGTTTGTATAGTTTACCAACCAAAGTGTGCCCAATAAATGATATAATTTTAAATAAGGATATGCAAAACTCCTTTGAGAAAGCCAGCTGCTCTTAGTAACACCTTTTACAGCTTTTCTTAAAATTCCTCAAATGTCATGCCTTAGCAATAACCTCCAAAGTCACCTTGAATGTTTTATTAGATGGAATTTGGGAACATGGATATGAGGAACTCCTTGAAAAAAAATAGTTAACCGCATTAAAACTTTTTTTTTTATTTAGGGTGCAATCCAACACCGCTTTACCTCATTGCCAGCCTCTGCTTGCAAGATGACACAACGATCACTCCACTGGTACAGAGCTCTACATTTCACCCACTCAGTGTGGCAAGCAGAAGTGCCACTGGAAAGTTCTCTGCTGGTGGCAGTCATGGAAAGCCCCCGAACCAGCCATTTCAGGGGTGGGAAGGCAGATTTGAGCCAATCCCATTGCTGTCACTTGAGATATTGGACCCAATTTGGGTCTAAGCGCTGCCCTGGCTCCAAGCTGGTACAGAAATTTGCCTGCCCTATCTGCCACATGGTCCAGTAGGACTGCAGTGGCAGCCCACCACCACTTCATTAAACCTACTGAGGAGCAGCCAGGATTAGGATTGCACCCTTAAAATGAGACCCGAATAGCTGAAGGGCTATCTCTTGCTCTATCATCTTGCCTGTACTTGAAACTTTTATTGGAGACTCCTCTTAGCATGCCAGTATTGACCACCTGTTGTGTGGTAATGAGAGAAAGGACCTTCTGTGTCGTGGCACAGAATGCTCTCCTCTTGTAAGCATGTTTGGGACAGACAGTTTTGTTATTTCACTCAAATTCCCTCAAAGCTCCTCAGTTATTTTGCTCAGATAAAAACCTCCAATTTTACTTTTGAATTTCACTTTAAGAAAAAATGTTGTTGGCAAATCTCAGTTTGTACCTTCAGAGCCAAGGAATCCATGTGTTCATTAAGAGAAGGCTATTGTTACAACTGTTGTTTACAATGGTTCATAATATATTCAAAACACCGACACAGAGCAATGTTTTTACAATGGAAAAACACAAGAGAAGTTGTCCCAGGTCTGCAAATTGTTACTGGAAAATGACTTAATCCGATGTCTAAAGGCTCTTTTTCTATACATAACCCAATGGGCTATGACCTCTTAATTCTTTCATTCCTTTCTAAAGAGATGTTTCTGGTTAAGAACGAATGGCAGATATTCCTATGGGGGAAAGTCATTGCCAGCTCATAAGCTTTATTCTTTTACTGCAGGTCATGAAAATACTGCTGCTTCTTTTGTTCGGTCACTTGGGGTGGGGGGTGGGGAATAAAAGACCAAAGTAACAAGACAAGACTAATTCTTCTAAAGTTTGAGAAACTGCAAGTCAGTGCCTTCAGAACAGATGCCATCAAAGTGGCTGTTTAATTATTTAACTGAAACCAGTTAAAGTTATATTCAAATGAATAGTAATGGGGGAAAAAGTGAGCTTTGTGACCAGTTACACAACAGCAGAATAATTTAGAATGAAAAATTGTTCTCTGAGAAAGGTAATGCAATCTCTACAGGACTTTAATTGTATTGAACAATCTAGCACTGGCAGAATAAATGAGCTAGATATTGTTGAACTCCTGAAGTTGTTGGACTCAAACTCCTATCAGCCAGCATGGTCAATGTTCAGAGATGATGCAACCAACAACATATGGAGGGAGGAAACTACTTTGGATATCCCTTCCCTAACAGAATACATAAAAGGGCAACACAACCAAGTGTGTTGTCCTTATGAGGCATAATTTAAGCATCTAGGTCTTTTTGGTTAAAAAAGAAACAAAACAAAACAAAACAAAACAAAACAAAACAAAACAAAACAAAACTGTATGGCCAAGGGATCATGGCATAGTTTTAGCTAAGTGGAGCTTCCATGGTTCATAGGCAATATCAGCAACCACGACAACAGTGGGGAAAGGCTATTGTCTCCATACCCTATTTGTGGGCTTCTCAGCAGCATCTGCCTGGATACCGTTGGGAAACAGGATGATGGACTAGAACAAAGGTAGCCAACGTGGTGCTTCCCAGACTTGTTGGGTATAAATTTCTATCAGCCCGAGTCAGAATGAGCAATGGATAAACTACCTGACAACCAATGCTATGTTACAAATTCAATGAAGGTCTGTATTCCATAGTGCAAAACCAGGGCCTGAACTATTGTTCAATGTTATAGATTCAACAGAAAGTGTAGGAAGTTGGAGAAGAATGTTTGTCTACTTAGGACAAAAGGAAGTAATGGCTGCCTCATGTGAAATCAGGTAACATCCTGTTTTCTATGTTACAACAAACTTGGTACAATTCACTGCAGAATTTTCGCTTTATAAAGGGGAATTAAAATCATGTGATCACCAGATGTACTACTCAGAGTAATTAGCCCAAAGGTCATAATTAGCAAACCCAGAAGGTAACATGATATGGCTTTAAAAGAAATATTTATTGAAGAACTGAACACCAGCTGGCCCAGCACTGCTGTTTCTAATGAACGTTTTTTAAAAGAGAGAGTACCCTTCATATGAAGATTTGATTGGTAGCTGGTATTGTTCTGCAGGCATAGATTTATTTTTAACCACAGATAATCGAGAAACAGCAAACAACTTGAAAGGAGCCATAGGCTCCTGTAAAGCTGAACTCTTTTTCATTATCAAAAGTATCTTTGGCATTAGCATTGAAGGAATAGTAAATTGTGTTCAGTGAAACAATATGCTATGTTCTTAGTTATGGAGAAATCAGCTGGAGCTGGAAGATTGGAAAATTATGAGTTGGAAGAGATTTGGAAGTGAAGGTGTGGGAGGAAGGCAAATGATTTAGATGCAATTCCACAGGGTATGACCTTATTTCTTCCCAGTGGACTGGCTCTTGCATGGGTCAGGCGAGAATACAGACTGAAAAGATTGGGTTGAATCCAGTGGCATAGCTGCCAAGTTTTCCCTTTTCTCGCGAGGAAGCCTATTCAGCATAAGGGAAAATCCCTTTAAAAAAGGGATAACTTGGCAGCTATGTCCAGTGGTGATTATCATCTGAACTTCTGTGGAACAGGGAAGGAAGTAATTTTAAGTTGTTCACCCTACTCCCTGTAGTCTGCACCCCCAAATCTGCTTTAGAGAGGACCCTCCATAGCAGATCTAGGGATGGAGGTTCTCAGGCTGGGAAATCACTGAAATCTTTGGAAAATCTTTGCCGTGTGTGTGTGTGTTGTTGTTGTTGTCCTGGAAGAGATTTAATAGGGCTAGTTCTGGAATTGCTTCTGTTACCTGTTTTGTTATTTTGGAAATTTCTTGCAGCACTGATATTCAGAAGGATTGTAGTATGGGGCATTCCCATCACATGTGGAGCTATGTGCCTATGGATGTGCAGCCCGCCTAGCATTTAGATGAGGCTCCTGGATATATCAGTGACAGTTTCCATGGTGTTAGGTACCATCTATATATAAGTTTTAGGGCGAGGTTTCTTCTTTTGGCTGAGATGGATTTAAATGGTGGTCTAGACCACAGTCTAGACCAGGGGTTGTCAACCTGGTCTCTACTGCCCACTAGTGGGCGTTTCAGGATTCTAGGTGGGCGGTAGGGGGTTCTATGGCAGAAGCTGAATCCTCCTTCCATCGAGCACTGGTGGGCGGTAAGGAAATTTTACCATCAAGAAAGATGCATTAGTGGATTATAGGTATAAAAAGGTTGACTACCACGGTCTAGACCATTGGGTAGGGTTTAATTTGTATCCTATGTCATGCTCCCATTTGTTTTTAATCATGGTACGGGGGGTTGCAGTGCCTTGGAGTAGTATTTTATATGTTGTAGGGACTACCCCTTTACTATGAATCTTGCAGCAGGTTTGCAAACAGCTATCATGAATCGCCAAACAGCACACAAATAAATGGCAAGTAGTGATGAGGTAGAATTCTATTAGAAATTGAAATGAGAGTAGAAATTTATCAATGTTCACTGAATTGCCCTGTGTTTTTTCTTTCTTTTTGGGGTAATGTGCCTCTGCCAAATTAAAGTAGAAATTGGGAATAAAGAAAAAAATACATAAATGAATACATAAATGTTGTGATTACTGCTTAGGTAAAACCACCCACATCTCTAGCTAGGGTAGAGATGTCTGTAGAAATCAAAATATGGACCAAACAAATCAAAATGCATGCTCAATGAAGACAATCTAACATCTGTGTAAGCTTTGTGCAAGGAAATCATTCAGCCTGATTTGCTTGCATAAAGCTTACACAAAGGTTAGATTGTCTTCATTGAGAGTCAATTCTGATTTGTTTGCAGTGAGGTTATATGACATTGATCATTCATCTTTATCTGCTTGCAAGCAGTTTATACCTCTTTTCACTACAGTACAGTGGGCGCTCGGGTTGCGAACATGACGTTTGCAACCCGCAACATTTGCAACCCACAGCGCCGCATCTGCGCATGCGCGGGTTGCAATTTGGCGTTTCTACGCATGCACAAAGTGCAATTTAGCGCTTCTGGCACATGCACGAGCGCCGAAACCCGGTGCCCGTTCTGGTACTTCTGGGTTCGGCGGGGTACGCAACCCGAAAACGTGCAACCCAAAGCGTCTGTAACCCGAGGTATGACTGTAATCATTTTTTTTCATCCCATGCTTTTGAATGCATTTCCCTATCACTTTCAGTAACACAACAGAGCACTTAAATAGACTTTAATTGTGTATCCCTAAATTTCCGAGCATGTGCTTCAATCCCTTCTGCCCTATATTGATAGGTTGCAGATGCCCTAATAATTCCCTAAGAAAACTTGCAAATAGTAAGTCTTCTGTCCTGTCAGTTCAAACCCAACACACACATACCTTGGCACGGTAGCTTCCATGTGACATTAAAATTGACCTTCTATATGCCTTCTTTGACGCAAAGTGGAATCCAGCTTGCTTTGAGGTCTATCACCACAAAAAGTGCAGGTGTAGGGGTGGGGGAGGAATCTGGTCCATATTATCAATTCTACAGACATGTACACCCCAAACTGCAGGCCAGGCTGTTCTAGCTAAGGGATAATCAAGACATTTATGTACTTTTGTTTATCCCGGCATGGTGGCCTCTTTCTCCCCAGACCATGTCTGTATAATGGAAGGGGCTGGTGATTATATTGTTCTAATCTGGTGTTTTATTTATGTGTCTGAACAATTGGGAACTGTCATACCCTGCATGAGGGAGAAAATGATATTGCTATAAAGAAATGCTAGCATGAAGAGAAGTGTTTAACTGGGGAGATTGACAGACCACAGAATTCTCCAGAGTCCCTGGTTGATGATATCATTACATTCCAAGGCTTCAGACTCAGCAGTAAAACGTACTGTGTAATGCAAGGCTGGGGGTTGATAAAAATCCAATACAGACAAACCTTTGCTTTTCTTTTTAAAGAAACTGCATGACAGCAAAACTTCTGATTTATCTACTAATTTGAGTTTTCATTAATGCCCCCTCCCCTTTGGCAATGTGCTCCTGCCAAATGAAAATAGAAATTAGGGTTGAAAGTGGTGGTGCTGGTAATGGTTGTAGAATAATTTTACAGTAGCTAGCTGCTGGGACTGTGCCTTAAATGGGGAACTGATGAGAACCAGTTTGAATAGAGAAACATATTATAGCTGGTGAATCTCTGGATTGGGAAGATCATGGGCAGTAGCTATATGAATCTATCAAACCATCTATTTAGAAGTAGCTTATAAAGAAGAGACCACCCACTTTTTCAGACCTGTGGGCACATTTGCAAACCTGGGAAAGCACTGTAGGCAAAACAGACACACCACAACTTATCCCCTGGGCTACAACAGAATGCTTCTTTTGAGCCTAATTTCAGCATGGGAAGGAGTCTATGTGGGTTTCCAGGGAAAAAGTTATTAGAAAACCAAGATTTTCTTTTACATTCACTCACAGCTGTTCATTTCTTTCTGCTTGAACTGAAGGTGTTTTTTTATTATTATAAAAAATATCTTTGTTCTATAACTGCTAGCTAGACAGTACTACTATCTGAATTTTTCCCCCAGCAAGCAAAATACAAATTTACTAAAGGACCCAGTGGGTATTTGAGACATTAGAACACGTGTACCAATAATGACTTTTGCAGATAAAAATAGAGAAGAGTGACAGCCCCTAAGTATCCTTACCACAAAGCAATTCTTTAAGTATCTCCCATCTAAGGATTCACTATACAGCCTGAGAGTGTCACTAATAATTGAATCATTTTGTGATTAAAGCCATTCATATTTGGTGTCAATGTTCAAACTTGATTTATGGTATGTTAGGATCAAGGGAACATCTGTTTATTGTTCAGGCTTTTTAATAAGCCTCCCCGAGTTTCAATGGGGCTTACTCTCATGCAAGTGAATATTGGATCACAGTCTTCACACAGTATCTGTATCATATTTAGGAATGGAAATCAGCAAGTACATCCCACTACTAGTCTTCCAGGTCTCTTTCTTCTTCTTCTTCTTCTTCTTCTTCTTCTTCTTCTTCTTCTTCTTCTTCTTCTTCTTCTTCTTCTTCTTCTTCTTCTTCTTCTTCTTCTTCTTCTTCGTAAACTATAACCAATAAAACAAAGTTAAAATGATGCTGAGATATTTAGGAAGAATTGCATGGGCGTACCCAGCATGAGGCAAGGGGGGCAGCTGCCCCCCTAGAAGGCCAAACCGCAGGCCCGACTAGGGAAGCAAACAGGGCCGTCTTAAGCGCCCCTCGCGCCATGGTGCACCGGATCTCTCCGGCGCCCTCCCGCCCCGTTTCCCAGCGCGGTGGGCGGGCGGGCAGGCAGGCACAGCACGATCTCTCCGGCGCCCTCCCGCCCCATTTCCCAGCGCGACGGGTGGGTGGGCGCAGCGCGCTGCGCGACGGGTAAGTAAGTAACTCCAGTAAGTTTTGCTAAGCAAGTCCTAATAAGGCAATACAGTATAGGGATAGAAGAGGAATGGATATTTACCATGAGCAAGTGTAAGAATATAGGGCCTGCCCCTGGTAAATTGTAATGGCTGGAGTCTATGGAATGGGTTCCTTTTAATAAAAACTTGGTATGATTATTTTATTATGCAATGTATTTTCTAATAGCTAATGGCTATATAGAAATGAGTTCATACTAAAAGGGCAGATTTTAAATTTACCCCCTGCTGGTCTAAGTACTGTCATTTTTCCTAAGCAGGGACAATATTTTTACTTCTAGGTAGTCTGAACCATTGCACCAAAAGCTACTCTCAGTGACTAAATTATCTTTGATCATGAAATCAGCTTTCATTGTTAATAAAACCTGATTATCTTGGACACAATATTTTCAAAGGAGTTATAAGGCAGCATTAATATCAGGCCTACAAATGGCAGTCAATGACATTTTATGTTTTAGTGAATCTTTTAAAACACATAACTTAATAGAGAAAACATAATGCTTCAGGCATATTATATAACCTTAGTCACTGGCTTTAAACAAGTATAGCCAAAACTTCAGCCTTGAGACCCACTGCTTTTCCACCCCATCTACTGTTTTGTGTTTCCACCCCCCCCCAAGTGTTTTGGAATCACTAGAGATACTGTATTACTGTATTTCTGAGAATGTAAACCTGTAACAATCTACTATGTATAATGCTTGAACCATTCACCAAACCCACTCCCTTCATGGCTAAGCTGAGATGTTGAACTACGAATCCACATAAAAGTGATTGCTAGGATTCACTTGTGTAGGTCAGAAATATATCTGAGATCTACAATATTCACATAAGAATGTTAATATGTGTGACATTTTGCCATAAACATCAGGAGCCGCCCTTCAGCAACATCTGGTACAAACAAAATCAAGGAAAATTCTTGTGAAACAATATACTATCCTATATAATAAAGTGCAAGTGTCTCTGCGTCCAGTCCCTGTGTCCGCGCTACTACGCAGGTCCCCACGGACACAGGGATTGGATGCAGAGACTGGACGCACACTCGCGCGTCTGCTCTCCCCCCCTCTGCCTACCGTTTACCTGCGGCCGCCAACTGCCGCTCCCTTCCACCCCGACCGCTCCGCTTTGACCTTTCGGTCTCCGAAGCCCCGTCTCATGCTGGAGGTGCGTGGCGAGGTGGCGGGGGAAGAGAAGCGCTCCTCCCCCCGCCTTGCCGCACACCGCCGGCATGGGACGACGCTTCCTCGGTGAAGGCAAGCAGGCAGACAGCCCGCCTGCTCAGGCCTGGCTCTAGGTATAGTCCCGGTGGCGCGGGGCAGGCACCACGCAGCAAAGCCGAGTGGAAGCCGTGCTGTGCGCTGCGAGGGCGGGGGCGCCGGAGCAATCTCCGAGCCAAAGCGCCAGGGCGCCTGACCTGCTTGAGATGGCCCTGCCCCTGCTTGCCTTCACCGATGAAGTGCCCGCTGCCGCTTCAGCTCGGCAGCTGCAGCGCTTCCTCGGCGAAGGCAAGCAGACAGACAGCCCGCCTGCTTGCCTTTGCCGAGGAAGCCGAAGCGGCAGTGGGCGCCGAGGGAAGCCGGCTTTGGCTTGGCAGCAGCGGGAAGAAAGGGAGAAATTCCTCCCCTTCTTCCCGCCACCGCCAAGCCAGTCCCCAAGCCAAATTGTGGCGCGGCGGGGGCTTTTCGCCATTTGCCTCCCCCCAGGGCTTCCCTTCCGTTCCCGCCCAGCTAGTGCCTGTTTACTTAACGGGCTGAATGACACTAGTAAATGCATATTTTAATTTATTTTTAACCATGATTTGAAGATAAACATTTTTTTAAAAAATTCTCCATGTCCATTGAATCCATTAATGCAGATTGTACAATAAACTAAACAAAGCTGATTGTGAACTGTTTAACTTTGACAATTGTTTGATGAGGAATCTTAAATGGAAAAAGTTTTTTTCCTTTCAAGATATCATGGTTTTATGTGTCATGATGTAGCCCGAAAACCCAAGACAAAGAACCAGCTAAAAGAATATGAATATATGGTGTTTAATTTTACATTTCTTTCCTGCATCTATTGATTAGACAAAAAGTAACCAAATTTTTCAATACATACTTGGGAGCAGAAGGCCTGACCCGACCAACTACACATTTGACCAGATATGACCCTACTGCATAGACAATAAACCAGACCACCAATAAAATTAGGATAAGTCACAGGAAGGTATGAGAATACTGCTATTCTCATTATAATAAAGAATGACTGGGCTTAAACACTAGACGTCAAATCCAGATCTTTATTCCTTAAATTTGGAGGTCTTCACGGGAACTTTACAAACTCAGAGCATTTATGTAGCATTTCCACAGTTAAGAAATAACAGCAGCTGTTAATCCTGTTTTTTCCCCCCTGTGCAGACGTAACACATACTGTGAAAGGAATAAAATAGTCCTTTGCAAGTTAGCTTTAATTGGAGCCAAGGACTTGATTAAAGCTATTTTGAGGCAGACATATTTGAGTCTTGGGGGGAATAGAAGGAAGTGATGTACCTATAGTTGCAGATGCATATAACCCTTCCAGGCAAATACTTCCCAGCCCCATAAAACAGCAATGAAAACCAGTGTCCTGCTCTCATCCTTCTTCTCCTTCTCCACCCACTTCTTTAGGCAAGGCCATTGGATCAAGAAATGCAGAGCAAGTAGGCATGGCCTTCCTTTAAATTGCCTCATTTTTATTACTGTTTCTGAGTTGCCATGAGGATGGAAATGGAAACAACACGCTGAAATATTTCAGTGGTTGAAGACGGAAGGTGGCTTTTATCGCCACGAAATCCACAACAGATCAACGGGTAGAGAAACCTCTGCAGAGATGGCAAAGTGCTCATCCCCAGGAATCCATGTTAGGACCAACACTAGAAAAGAAGGAACATGGGACTCTGTCTTACACTGAGTCAGACTATTGCTCCATATGGTTGATAACTGACTGACAGGGGCTCTCCAGGATGTCAGACAGAGTTTGCTCCCAGCCCTACCTGGAAATGCCAAGGTTTGAACCTGGGAACTTCTGCATGCAAACCAGCTGTTCTGCCACCGACTTACAGCCCTATTAGAGTAACAGAGAAAAGCAATGTTGAAAGTCAAGACTATAATCTATGGATATAATCAGAACTCAACATGCAAAACAAGATTGATATCAGGATTTATAAATTGACCAGTCAGATGGCAGGCTCAGGGCCTTAAGAGTTGGAGCAGGACCGGTATTTGTCTGGAATTCAAAGCAACAGGTTACAGGAAATTGGGCAGAGAGGCATATTTCAGTTAGCAGAGCATCAGGTGCTCCAGAGTTTCTTTTCAGGCATGTTTGAGCCCAGTTCAAAGTACCAATGCTTTCCTTTAAAGATGCTTAGGGATTGGCACTGGGGTGCCTGTACATTTACCTTTCTTCACGTGAGCCTATCCACATATCTTTGTTGTTGTTGTTGTTTAGTCGTTTAGTCGTGTCCGACTCTTCGTGACCCCATGGACCATAGCACGCCAGGCACTCCTGTCTTGCACTGTCTTGCACATATCTTTAGAGCCTGAGATAATCTTCAGAGGCCAACCATCAGTTGTCACCAATGTTGGGAGAAGAGATTTTGTTTTCTTTGTTTTATTGCATTATTTTTAGTAAATAATTGGTAGGGAGGGAAAACCTGTGGCCCTCCAGGTTTTGTTGGACCAGACCTCCTATCAGCCCTGGCCACTATGGCTGATGATCAGGGATGATTGGAACTACAGCAACATCAAAAGCTACCATGTTGGCCATAACAATATAATGGGGAGATTGGTGGCTGATGTATGAGATGGATGGTTGGTGTTTTCTAACTGAGAACAAATAAGAAACAACTCAATATTTGCCTTGAACATTTTTACTGAGAGAAGTTTCTTGGATTAAGTGTTTATGGTGGGGGAGACTGCAGTACAGTACTGGAATAGACTGCAGGGGGAATGAAAGATTGCTAGGAGTTTAGAGGGATGCAGTGTCCCTCCCTCTAAAGTTTTGAGGTGAGAATGTAGATCAGCCAGTCTGGTAAGAGTGAGTAAACAGCATGCCTCTAGGGGGCTTCCTCAGAGCAGTTTACTGTGGGTTTAGTGCTGTTTATGCATGCAAGTTTATCACAGCTCTCATATGACATCCTCGTGAAAAATCCATCCCATATCCCACACACATTTATTCTTTGACTGGATTGTCAATGGAAAGAGCAAATCTGGATTTAATAGTGTGGGTTCTCCTTCCTGGAGAGCACGTGTTGCGGTGGGGGCCAACAAACTACCCCCTTTGCTGCTGGGGTGGGATTGTTTGGATTACTGCTGTGGTGATTGGACCACAGGTTGTTGCTGGGGTAAAAGACATGTTGCCACTATTTGATCGACAGCCCTGGGGTATAAATAGGCAAGCACGTGTTCAGATCCCCCTCTTTGTCTGCGTACTTCGGATCTCCCTCCCTCCCTATTTTTAGGCTCCTGTGTTGACCTTGCTGTGCCTGTCATGGGGTCGTCCGCATTGATGCAGGGGCCCAGTAGGAATTTTTCCATTTGGCTGATTGGCTGGTGTCATCTGGTTTTTGCCTGCTGCATAGCAAATTGTCACAACTTGTAAGGTTGGTGGTTAGGCATTGGTTAGTTTGTTGGTAATGGAGGGGTATTGTTTACTGTGGCTACCCCTCCAATTGGTAAGGAATGCTTTTGTCCGTATACCCTGGTTGGGGGCCAGGGCCTTGCAAGAGCCCCTGGGAGCCTGAGGGGAGAGGGGAGGGTCAGACACACCCGACCCCCTGTCTCTCCCCAGAGGGTGTTCCTCTGACTGACTTAGAAGTCAGTTCTGTCCTTAGGGGACAGTTGGTGGAACCAATGCCTACGCAACTACTCACATATTTTGTATTTTAATAAAGTTGTGGCCAAATTCATGCCAAAACCCGAAAACAATATTCTGTCTGTGGTGCGAATTATTTGAGGGGGTGGTCAGGGGACCTCAACACGCAATAAAATAATATGGCTTGGCTTGAAGATGACATCACATGGGTTGGGAAAACTTCCTTACACAAGCAGTATCAGGTCCTAAACTACCTGCTGTATTGAACCAGCCTTCACCTGTGCTCAACTTGCACACTTGTAAATCAAGCGTTAGAAATTCTATTCTGCACAGAATAGCAAAGGGGTGTTTCCATAGATAAACTGATTTATCTATGCATTTTTCCAAATAATGAAAATGCAAACAGCATGTTTTCTTGAGCTTTGTTTTTTCACAAGCTAGGAGCTCCTTTATTATTTATTTATTTATTATTATATACATTCTCCCAGAAGGTCTACATGGCTATCTCAACTTCCCATTTTATCATCACAACAGTCCTGTGAGATAGGTTAGGCTGAGAGGTGGTGATTTTACAGAACTTCATAGTTTAGTGGGGACAGTGGCGGAGAGCAGGCGTGCTGCCCCCAGGGAGGTGGTTCACGTTTTGGGGAGCGGTGCCCAGCACGGGTGGGGGAGGCAGCCGCGATGGCGCCCCTGGGATTGCGCTGCCCGGGGTGGCGCACCCTCACCGCCCCCATCTTCCTACGCTACTGAGTGGGGATTTTAACCCTGCCCTCTATGGCCCTAGTCTAACTCTCTAGTCAACCACCAACACACTGGCTCTCTCTTCCATTCATATGCATACGAAACCCAACGTTACACAATTGGAGCTGTCCCTAGTGCAAAATGAACCGTCCCTCTCAGTGAATCACCTTAACACAAAGACACACACCTGAATTTCCCTTGTGTTTTTGCTGGATCTGATGGTCTTCAACTTCTGTCTCTTTACCCTTACTAACTAATCATTCCTCGAAACAACCCATTATTTTTACAGCTAGATATGCTTCATGACACAGAAAATGCAAAGTCATAGAAATGTGGCCTGCCACAGCTGGAAATGATATTCATTACATTAATTAGATCTCTCCTAAAATTTTATACAAGCAGAACTGAACCATAAACAAAGGGGCATTCGATGGATGGTCCTAAATATACTTTTGTTACTTGATGAAAGAGAGAAACTAGGAAATGAACAGATCTTATTTTCATTTCATTGAACCCTAGCAGGCAATATGTGTATTAGGAGGATTGCAACTTCTAATCAGATTAATCTGTAAAGGAATCAGTGAAAGCTTTAGCTGAGCAATTAGTTTGTGGCAATTTAATTGGTGAGGGCAAACTTTAATTGGTGATCGTTATGCTAGGGAGTTAAGGCCCACTTGTTTATTTTTAGAGGTTATTTTGGTTATAATATGCTCCTGCAAAAGGAAATGAACGAGACAGACTTTCCTTTTGACAAGGCAGAAGGGGGCTTAAAAAGTGATGATGAAGGTATAGCAAGGAATTGATGAAAGGGCATCTTTGCAGCCCTGCCTCAATAAGACACCTATAGAACAGGAGGAAGGGAACCTGGGTCCAACAGATGTGGAGCTTTGCTGTAGAGAGAATATGTATTGATTTCATTATCATTTATTCCAGATACATTTATTCTGTCTTTTCGTTTTAAAAACATCCAAGGCAGGAGTTCAAAATGGCAAAACAGTGGAAAAGTACAAGGTCAATACTGAAACAGCAGGGCAGGTACATAATAAAACCAGCTGTTAAAAACAGTGGGGTAGCAGTGTCATGTTTTGGAAAGCTGGATAAAGAAACTGGGTTTTGCCTGGCATCAAAATGTATTTCAATTGGGTACCAAGTAAGTCTGCTTAGGGAGAACATTCCATAAAGGGGTACCATAACTGAAACAACCATGTATAGCTCATGGGTAGCTCAGTTGGTACAGCACGAGACTCTTAATTTCAGGGTCGTGGGTTCGAGCCCCACGTTGGGCAAATGATTCCTGCATTGCAGGGGGTTGAACTGGATGACCCACATGGTCCCTTCCAATGCTACAGTTCTATGACTCACTCACATATAGCTTTCATAGTCTCTCTTGGTTGTACGACCTATGGAAAGACCTCAGGTTATGAACTGGGTACGGAGTATGGAGTATGCCAAATCCTAAAATGCATTGTTCTGTTGTTTTCACTAATATATGCACATTTTACCCTGTGGATTTCAAAGAGTGGTTGTGTTTTGGTACGCAGTTTGGTTCAGAATGTAGCTGAGTCTATAGGTAAATTCAACTTTAGCTGTGAATTTATCCCTAATCCCTACTCTCTATAGATAATTTTGTAGCTGTCTATAGGTTAGTTAGAGGCAAAACATGGAACCACATTGTTGTTGCTCCTTCTGTTGTTCATTCTATCCCCATGAACATCTTCAAATGGCTTAAAATAAAAAAGAATAAGGAAGAAAGTAAATATAATGATAGTGGGTTTTTTGGGGGGAGGGTGCAATTATTTATTTATTTTGGCTAGGTTATAATTAAGCTATTCCTTTTCTATCACTTGCAGTTGTGTTAGTCCTAAGAGAGACAATGTTGAAAGCAAACATGTGTCGAGATGTTGAGTGTTTCCATTGAGTAGCCCTTCCCAAATGGTTAGCCAGTTTCTAAGCGAATTCTTCAGAGCCGCAAGACAAACAAAGCTAGACTTCTTCAGTGTGGGGGGAAAAGTGATTGTCTGCAGCTCCCTGTCTTGAATGGCATTCAACACTGTTAAAATGCAGTACAAATGTTGTTTTCCCCAAAGAAAAAGATTGCTGGATTAACAGAATCAAAGGAAGAGAAGATTTAAAGCCATGGGTCAGTTCCTGAGGCCCTTTAGCCATCTATTGAAGGGGTTGTTGGATGATGGCCCAGAAAGAAAATGGCTGGAAATGTGTTAGAACCTTACAACTTTAGTGATAGAAGACTAACATGTGCACAGAGGAGCATGGATAATTAAATTTCTGTTGTGCATATTCCTCACCAACGTTTGCTACAAATTATCAATAAATGTTATTGTTTATTGCCCTGACTATACAGTATGATGTTCTCAAAGCTACGGACATGAGTCTGACCAAACTGCGGGAGGCAGTGCAAGACAGGAGTGCCTGGCCTGCTATGGTCCATGGGGTCACGAAGAGTTGGACACGACTAAACGACTAAACAACAACAAATACAGTATGATACACAAATCACACAGCTACAAAACAAAAGACATTTCGTGCACCAGACCAGGACAAATCTACACTGTCCAAAATTTAGGAACTTTCCTTCTAGTCAGCATCCCTATGGTTTGGTGCTTGCACCATCCAGAAAGGTTGCCCTTATCTATCTTGCCGCTAGTGAAAATAGTGCCACTCTATAGCTGATGCACTTATCAACATCTGCCAACAACCATTTAATTTTCAAATCATCTCGTTGACCTAAGGTGATATGAAAATGGGAGATAAATTTAGCTCTGGGTGAATCACACAATGGGCAATATAAAATACAATGTACAAGATCCTCAATAGACCCGAAACTACATATACAACGGAAGATATATGAACAGCCCTGCCCTAGCTAAACAAAGCAAGGAAGAGAAAGGGGAGATAAGTATAATTAGCTGACTCTGCCTGTCATCACTCTGGCTCCACCTATTGTTGGTCTTTCTGCCTTGTGTCTTACTGTTACTAAGGGGCACCAGCCACCACTGGATGCTTATCACAGGAGCGTGCTGGTCAGTAATCACACAGTTCAAAGTTGGAGTAAACTATTCATTAGCTAAAACATGATCTCCTCAGACTTGGTTGATTGTCCTGCCTAAAGAGCACAGCAGCTCATTCCCAGTGGTCTTCCTCCATGCAAATCAATTGCCAAGACTGAAAGTCCCTGCTTCTGCACAGCTGTCTAAGTCCCCTCCTTTCCCGGGCTTTCCCCTAGCTATTGGCGACTGCGCCTACTCAAGCCAACCTCTCCTCTGCCCTTTTCATGAAGTTGCTGGTTCTGGGAGAAAAGTGGGGAGGGGAACTTGTTGCAGCAGGAGGGGAAGAAACCTATGACTCTTCACCAGCCAAACTCATATCTACCTCTTGACTTTGCTCACCCCACTCTTGTGCTTCAGCTTCTGCCTCTGATTCTGGACTTCTCTCTAGCAACAATCTCCCAGCTCACTAAGCCCTGTTAACTCTTCGGCTTCCAATACCTCCTCTTCCCAGTCTTTTCCCTCTTCCCTCTCTCACCACTCATCATTATCCCATGCTCACTTCCTGGGCTCTGAGCCTTTTCCCCTTGGTTGTTTCCCAGTTCCCACCATTCCTCTGAGTCCAGTACATGGCATCAGTAGGCATTGATTATCAATGAGAAAGAGTGAAAATATCCACATTCCATTTTTTTAGGTTCTACTTTGTCCTTGATTGGTGTACTTATTCAGTCATGTCTGATTATAGACTCTTAGATTATGGCTGAAAAACAAAACCTCTGAATATATCCAGTGCTTCATTTCAGTATTAGAAATGAAGTAATCTGAAACAACTCCTAATGATCAAGGCTTTGTGAATCAACTAATCCACCACGGTCCCCTTAGCAATAATTCCTGAGCTAATACTGCAATGTAAAATAGACTGGACTCATTTCACTAAAAGTCTCATTTATGTGTTTTTTCTCAGCAACACCCCATGCTATGTAAAAATCCACATAATCCTACCCTTAAATATCACATATAAAATATATTAGTTTTATTATGTTTTCATATTAGTACTTCAAGTCATTTAAAACTGTAATGAATGTGCTTAATTATATACAGGAATGCTTTGCCGCAGGGGAAATGAGCTCTCTGCAAGCTTGTGTCTTTGCTTTGACAGATGTGACTGTTCTAAATTACACTGGAAGAACACAAGAGAAGTTTTAAAGATGTGCATCCTCTTCCATTTTCCCATTTTCATTTGGTGCACAGCCAAGGCTCAGATGCACATGTCAAATGACATCCCTTGTGCTGACAAATAATGGAAGAAGTGTCCATAAATAGTATACGTATCATTAAGAAGTAATATAGCCCATGTTTCTATGGCATCCATATATGGAACAAAATAAAAAAAAATCCTTCCAGTAGCACCTTAGAGACCAACTAAGTTTGTCATTGGTATGAGCTTTTGTGTGCATGCACACTTCTTCAGATACACTGAAACAGAAGTCACCAGACCCTTATATATAGTGAAAGGGTGGGGAGGGTGTATTACTCAGAAGGGTGGTGGGAATGGGTGATTGGCTGATAGGTGTGGTGAACCTGTTGATGACTGCAATTGGTCTTACAGGAAATATATGGAGCCATCATTTATACAAAAGACCCTGGTCCTTTTCTACTTTTGTCTGGGGAAAATATTATAAAAACCAAATGATTCATTCACAGAGAAAATAATTTATTACCCAAAATAATTTATTGCCCAATATTCTTACTGGTGCAAGAGCTTAGATTCATACATGGAACTTACTTGCCTTCAGGAAGTTATTTATTCATTTACACAAGTGGGACCTGCCACAAAATGTCGCAAAGATGGTAAGAGCATCTATTCAGGGTTTCAGCCATGTCTTCTTCTCATCATGTGACTTTCTATGCTCCCTCTCCTCCTGGCTTTCTGCTTCCAGCCCCCCAAGAGTCAGCCAGCATTCCACATCCTCTGAACATGTTCAGTATTCATTGGGCTCATCCACTCATTTAGCACACTTTAGGATGCTTCCAAGTTGATACTTCCCTCTTGGGCTTCGGTGCTACTGCTTTGGTTTAATAAGGACCCACGCTTGGATAATGAGCTTGCTATTACTGGTAGTATATATGCAATGGATAACTGAAAGGACTGAGTCCATGTACATTGGGAGGAATGTGGAAGAATTATGTATTTATTTACACAAATCATATGTTCACAGACATCTATCTGCTAAGTGCTATGATGCATAAACAGTATGTGCAAATGAAGCATGGCCTCTTAATATGCACTCCACACCAGTCATCACCATTAATAACCATACCTCTCCTTTCTCATGAAGAATCACTTTGATCAGTGTTAAATAAACAGCATCTTTCACTTTGGGAAACATTAGCATGGGAAGCAGCCACACTGTGGGCTCATCTCCCATGATCTAGGGCTTCTGAATTATTATTTTTTGCTGAAGAGGATGGATAGGCACTTCAGTAGCATCCCTACCACTAACAGAATGCCAGATGGGGACCTTAAATTGCACCTCTAATGTTTGGCACCCCCCTGCCTGAAACAGAGTACATATTGTGATTCGCACATCCAAGCACATCAGTGAATTAGTTGACAATTACTGCTTTGACTTGATGAAAGTATGGAGACTTTACAGCCGAAGGAGCTGGTAGAATCATGAAACTGTGCCTTGTACCACTGCAGGCTACAGGTTCTAGCCCACTGTTCCTTATCATTATAATTTTCTACTTCCAGGGATATTTCTTTTTTTGTATCTGCCACCAGAAATTGTGTAACCCATGGTACCACCTCAGAGCTCAACCATCTCTTCTGCTGCCTGCTCAGATCAGTCCCGAGTGTCGCATTATATCCTATAAAGGTTCCATCTTGTTTGATCTGAACTGGCTCATTCATATCCCCAAAATGGTTAAGAGAGTCACTGAAATAACACAGGCACTATCTGCACTAGGCATTTAAAGCTGTATCATACCACTTCAAGACATCATGGTTTCCTCCAAAGAATCCTGGGAAGTAGTTTCTTAAGGATGCTGAGAGTTGTTAGGGACCTTCTATCCCCTCACAGAGCTACAGTTCCCTAATTCTTTGAGAGATTGATTGTTAAATCAGTCTCTCTTTCTAGGGAACTCTGGGAATTGTAGCTCTGTGAGGGGAAATGGGGTTCCAAGCAGCTCTCTGAACCCTTAGCTAGTTTGTTTAAAGTGGTATGATAATTTAAGGTGGGTCCACAGATGTCCAGAAAAAAAGTCTTGATAAGACTTTACTGAGAGAACTGAAGATTTGAGGATAAAAAACAACAACAGTGGTTTTGTCTTTTTTAGTTCAGGCCTTAAACATAGCAGAGTGACATTCAACTGAAACTTAATGAGGAGAACTCCCACAGAACTATTTTTATATTTGTATAAATATATTCACGCGGGTCTCAGGGCGGTTCATAGGATAAAATCTCAATATAAAAACACAAAATACATAATCAAAATAAAAACAAAGACAACCTGATAACCCCACTCCCTAATATATTTTAAAAGGACATTGTAACCCTTAAGTTATAAATAAAATGATCCCTGCTATGGCACTAACAACAACAATACACTTGATGTTGAAGTCTTTTATTGATAATCTGGTTTGTGTGAAAGCCAGCCCTCTAGCAAATCGTGTCCTCGATCCATCCTCAGAGTATCGTAGCAAACATATTTAAAACATGGCAACTAACCCAAGTATTTGTAACGAAAATAATAGCTCATTCTTCCTTTCTTCACCCTTGCTTCCTCTTCCTCTGTTGTTTCCCCATGCTGAATTTCAGATTGTACGATCCTTGGGGCAGGTACCCGGATCTTGTACTAAATGGCACTCTCTTCTTTTTCTTCCCCTTCATTGTCAAAGTAGTAAAATGCAAAGAAAACAGGAATTTAGCAATGGCTTCTTGCTTCTTATATAATAGTGTTGCTGATAAATGTGAGCTTCTTTGGGTTGTCTGTATAAAAGTGCTCTTGCAATCAAGGACAATAACCACACCATTTGTTTGTGTTTATATGACATGAGAAAGCTCTGGGCATAAGCACTGAGATTCATCCTGATTGCTACCAAGTAATCTTTTGCAGGCTTGTTAATCAAAACTGTGGTTGATTTTCGTCGATGTGATTGTCATGTTTTCAAAACTTGGCTAATTAAAACTTTATGATCATGCCATTAGAAAGAAGACAGTTCTTCTGGGTTTTTTTTCTTTTGCATTTGAAATACAGTAAACTATGGAGACACAGCAACAATGAACATCTTTTCTACTTGTGTTTTCTTACCAAAATTTATGGATGCCTTGCTGTTGCTGTTCTGTTGTTGTTTTTCCAAGTTGCTTATCCCTTTTGTGTCTTATAGCTCATGCTTTATTTTACGCACCATAATGTGCGTAAACCTCAAGAACTACTTAGAAATATGGAACAATAGCAATGATGGAGGATCAAACTATCTATTATTCTGAAATTCAGAATTTTTTTTTAAAAAAACCAATAGCACCTAAGAGACCAACTAAGTTCGTTCTGGGTATAAGCTTTTGTGTGCATGCACACTTCTTCAGATACACTGAAACAGAAGACCCTTATATATAGTGGGAGGGTGGGGTGGGGTTTTTCTCAGAAGGGTAGTGGGAGATGGGTGATTGACTCAGTGGGTATGGTAAACCTGTTGATGACTGTTAACGACTGGAATTAGTCCTACAGGAAAAAACAAGGGATAGTATGCAGATGACCAAAAATAGCTTTGGTATGTATAGCATATGTAATGAGACAAGAATCCAATATCTCTATTCAGACCAGGTCTCTCCATAGTTTCAGTTTAGTAATAAGTTGTAATTTGTGCATAAGATTGAAGCTTCAGACTGCAGTCCAACACAGAGGGTAGTAAGTCTGATTGGAACTTACTTCTGAGTAGGCATACATAAGACTCAGCTGCAGAGGATGAACAGCAAAACACTGTTCAATGATCCGAAAGCAGATGCTGGCAACATTATTTGTTTCTAGTATTTCTATAACATTTTAATACCGTGCCCTTTCTCCAGTGTGACATGCAATGCAGCAAATAGCACAATAGTAAAGCACAACCATATGTCAGGAAAGCATCATTTAACCACAGAAACAAATAAGATGCAATAAGCAGTAGCTATGGGATCCCTCGTATTAAACCAATAAGTGACTTTAACATGATAATGTCACTCTCTGCTTCATGAGATTATAATAATTCACCCACTCTCACACAAAATATTTATTTCTCAAGTAAAAGCATCTATAGCCTCTTTTTGGTCTTTAAAATACTCTTTGCTTTCTGATGCATCCATTGTATAGGAGACATTAGTAGTAGAACAGATGTCAAAGCAATTTCCAACCAAATGCTAAAACTGCTCCAGAACTTACCTGCCCCCTGTACTGTAGGGTTGTGCACTGTTGCGTTATGTAAACTGCACCTGTTCCACACCTGGAGTCCCACTGACATCAGTGGGAGCTTTGCACATGCAATGAATCTAGAAGAAAGAGGAACTGGACCATGAATGGAAAGAAGAGGGGAAATTGCCTTAAAGCTATAGCAGACAACAGAAACCCTCGGTGTTTCCAACTTTGTGGACACAATAATGTGTGCCCCGCAGAACAATGCTAATTAAGAGGTCTGTTATTTTATTGCTTTCATGCTGTGTTAATTTGTAGGGACAACATGATATAAAGAGTATTTGTCTTTGGTCACTATTGCATCACTAATGCAGACACAGATTGCAATTAAGCGCTGTTTGATTTACATTAATGGTGCACAGATTGGTTTAAGAGTACATTGTAATATTTAAAGCTATTTAAACAGGCAGAAAGCCTTTCCTTATTAAAATGCATATGCTGTTCAAACTGAGCGAAAGTCTTTTTAAAGGGTTAGAATTTCAGACACTATTTTATCATATTTCAGAGACTTATAGGGCTTCTCACATCTGCATACCACCTAAAACGTACTTGTCATAAGATTTATGCCTTAACACACATCTCACCCTAAGTGGGCATAGAGATGGGACAAAACTTTGATCCATTTGAAGAAAATGGATTCATTTATAGAAGAACCTACATAATTTGCACTTTCTGAAACAATATGTGAACTGACTATGCTTTGAAATTGACATGTCTCTGAAGTTTTCAGTGTAGCTACAAAGTCCTGTATTAGTGAAAGCAGCATTGAAAAATGTGTTGTATTAGGGAAAACTACTTTGGAAAAACAAGTGAACATTAAGCAAAATTGCAAGCAAAATTGCATACAAACGTTGTTGTTTAGTCGTCTTAGTCGTGTTCGACTCTCCGTGACCCCATGAACCAGAGCATGCCTTGGAAACTCTTACTTTCTTCTCAAAGCTTCTCCTTTTTTATGTCCATGGAGTTTTCTTGGCAAAATACTGGAGTGGTTTGCCAGTTCTTTCTCCAGGTGGATCACATTTAGTCTAAACTCTCGGCTATGACCTGTCCGTCTTAGGTGGCCCTGCACAGCATAGCTCATAACTTCTTGGAGTTTTTCAAGCCTCTTCACCACGACAAGGCAGTTATAAATTCATGCTTTTGATGGTTAAGAAAAAGAACATTCATAAACTGATGTAGAGTACTGAAAAAAATGAGAAGCACAGAGGATCCATAACTGATATATTCCCCCTTCCATAGTGGGGGAGTGGCATGTCAGACCATATGCATATGTTGCTACTTGAGTGAGAAGAAATGTTCCCCAAATCTCAGTGCTGCCATTTTATCACATCAAAATGCAGAGTCTGCACCTCAAACCTAGTGAACAGCCAATGTGTCTGCAAAAAGCAGAAGCATTCTGTGCTGTGACTCACCTCCTTAATGCCACGATAGCATGCTTTCCATGGGAATGGAGGAAGGCAGACAGTGAAATGAGACCTGTGACAACTGCAATTCAAAGTCAAATAGATGGCAGCTCTGGATTTATTGAAACTGCTGCTGTATCCTTTTATAATGATACTTTGGTCTAACAACCATGATATTTTTGAAGTGCCAAGTATGAAAATTTATCTCTTTTTTTTGTTGACTCTTGGAAAAAAATTTGTGCTGCCTCTGAATCTGAGACATGGTTTTGCCTGTTTTTCTAATAAACCACCTCTTCTGGAATAACAACTGGCAGATTTATTTAAGCTGTGGGCTTGCATTGTTGAAGCCAGTTGGGAGACAAGGGAAAAAACAAGTCCAAAACAGTAAAAAAAAAAAAAAAGGTGACCAAGCACAGTTATGAATTACTCTGGACCAGATCCTTTTAAATTGGGCTACGGAAAGGCATACCAAAATCTTTAACCCAAAATAACATCCCCACCTAGGCTGCATTCACATGGGAGTTTATTCTATTTTTATGACATTTTCCTAACTATTAATTTCCAAAAAGTGGCCTTTACGTCATTTGAAAGCTGAAATATAAAGCTTTCAAATGACATAAAAGCCCATTTGTAGAATATAGTGTAGTTTAGTACTGAATCTCCTGTTATTTGCTTCCAGAAAAAAAGGCAATAATACGGAAATAGGTGTTCCAGAAGCGGCATTTGCAGTTTGTGAAAGCTGAAATATAAGGTGGAAATTAACAGTTACGGAAACATCATGAAAATGGCATAAACTGTCATGTGGATGCAGGTAATGTAAAAGCTACTTCCAGGACTGTAGTGAAACTATAGTGCAATATACCGTAGTACAAGTTTAGCACTCATGATTTGCAAATGGATTAGTGCCATCCAAGAGGATAAGTACATGAGCGGCTCAAAATTATAATTTCCCATACATCTGGGCCATGGGTTTTCTGGACAACATGGTAGATCTATTACCAATGTACTCTACATCACTCGACAAATAATCCAGTCTAATTCAGAATTTGATTGAACCGTAATTTTTCTTCAGCCCATGGTTTAATTTAGAACCATGGGGTTGTAAAATGGGAAAATCACGGTCCCATTCCAAACTGCTGTGCGTCTCTGTTTATTTCCCATGAATGGATGAATGCCAGGAGCAGAAAACTTTTCCTCTGTCTTAGATTTGGGAGGAATCACATATTTTGGAATTGCCATGCTTTGAATGTTGATTGCTGCCAAAACCTGCAGTCATAGGAAATGCTGCTTTGTAATGAAACCTAAATTGGGCAAACTTCCAGTGAAGACAGTGGGGTTGATGATGCATGTTGATGGACTGTTGCACTCTCAGAAGGGCTGTTTTACACCTCATGCTAGAGTATTATACAAGAAAAATAAACCCGCAGATGTTCTTCTGCTTGCACATGTTCTTGCAGAAGCATGAAAACGGCCATAAAATTGAGCTACTACAGCAATGCACAAATTATTTTACTTGTGCTTCCACAGTACTGGTTACAGGGCTGATCCAATAGGCTTTGTTGCCTAAGATAAAGGAAAAGATGCCCTCCTGTTCCATTCCATATACAGAAGCTGATTTGACTGCCAGCTAAATCGCTTGGAGCAGGGGAGGGCAAGACAAGTTGCTTAGCATACATGTGTCATCCTAAGGGCCTGCTGTTGCTGTTCTCCAGCAAGTGTCACCCAAGGCAATCTCCACACTTTGCCTAATGGTAGGGCTGGCCCTGTGTGGCTATTATGGTCCTTTGGATCTAGCCCAATCTATCTTGTACCGGCCTTTCCCCTCCCTTTACGGGAAGCCTTAAAATTCTACGCTAGAGATTGTATTCAAACCCTTCTGTATTCCCTTAACTTTTGGCTTCAAACTGGTAAATAATATGATCATTTGAGGGGAAAGTATTGCTCTTGAGTTTATAAGGTTTCATTTTGGATTACTATAAATTTAGATTCATAGCAGCAGGAACATTTTCTGAAGCTCTGAACAGGTTATTCATCACATATATGCAGTCATTTGATCACACAGAGCAGCACAGTGTTGGTGGTTTCATAAAACTGCAATCATTTCTGCTCTCTTGCTAATCCCTAGTGATATCTAGAGATACTTTTATTTCATGGCTGCTTTTTTCTGCGTACCAAACTGAATGTAAAGAAGCATACAATTAAATACTACTGACTCAAACGGCATCTCATTATTTTAATAGCTCCACAACTGCATTCCCCTTGTGTGGCCTGCAGAACATAGGTACAACACTGTAACAGCAGCTGTGAAAACAGCCAGCCTTCCCTGTGTTTAGATATCTATCTGTGGCTAGGGAGTAAGTGTGTGGAGAAGGGAGGAGGAAGGTGGAGTATTGGGGAGGGGGGCAAAACTCCAAGAATGTAACGAGGGCTGCAAATTCTACAGTAGGTACATTTCTCATAATCTCTCCAAAGGAAAACTATTTGCAGACCTGAATTGTGCATAGCGGTACAGTACACAAATCCAGATTTTCTTCAACAGTGACCTTGCACTCTGACTCAGTATTTCTGCATATGATATTTAAAAGGTCTGTTTGATGGACACTGAAATCTGAGCAGCCTCCAACCATAGAGTGGGAAGCTAGCAAGAACTGAAGGTAAAAAAAAACAAGACAGACTTCTCTTTTAAGGGGGGAGAGCTGCTCTATGTGCACTTCCAGGTTTTTGTCTGGAACATTGTGCTGGGAGTAAAACTGTCATAAAACTGATAGGCATCAAGGAACTCCAAGGCAGTACTTCCATTGATTTCAAGACATGCCTTGTCCAATCTAGTTGGTTAGAGGAAACATAAAGTTGTCCTTTTTGCACTTTAGAGATTTACAATGGAAACTTTTACCTAAAATGCTAGAAATGCCACAATTAAGGTTACCTTTACATTTCACCTTTCATATTTGTTTCATTGGTCACTTACAAATGGCTTTTTTTTTGTTGAGCAGTCATCTGGATCTCCTTGCACAAAGTTAGTAGGGAGGTTAGATGATGTTGGCTATTTACTGAGTGTTGATTCTGATTGAGGTTCTACAATGTTACATCCAGCAATTGTTATCCAACACTTTCCGGTGCATTTCCCAATCACTTCCTTATCACAAAAAGTCCAGGGTTTTTTGGGGGAGAGGGGAAGCAGAATTGGTGTGTAGGAGCACCAAATCATCTTTGATTGCACAACTTGAATTTTCTGATATTTGATTGAATCCTACCCCAAAATCGTGGCAGTCTGGAACCACCCTTAATAGACATGCTGATGATGCAGCTAACACTTCTTTGCCCATACATTGAGGAAGCCATTCAGTGTACATTCTAGTTTGGCCATGGGATCAACAACAACAAGAACAGCAACCATCAAAGTCCTGCTCCCATTTTTAAAGAATGGGGTGTCATTTTATCACCTTTGATCAAATGATCAAAGGAAGGGCATTTGAGAAGGGCCATAGCTCAGTAGTACAGCATTTGCCTTGCAAGCAGAAGGTCCCAGGGTCAATTCCTAGCCTCTCCAGGTAGGGTTGGGAGTGACACCTGTCCTAAATCATGGAGAGATGCTGCAGTCAGTGTAGACAATACTGGGCTAAATGTTGTCCACCTTGGTAAAAGGCAGCTCCTTATTTTCCTAATCTGTTTCTGATTCCATACTTGAAGGAGGAACATCAGTTTCTTGAAGTAGCAATGCCACTGTGAGTCTTGATCCTGAGCCTGTTAAAAGAAGTTCAGAAATTCTTACGAACTTAATCATGAGAGAAGAAGGGTACATGTCTCTGAACATGGAACATGGGAATAGTCTGAACATAAAAAGGGTCAGAGAGAAGCATGCAGGAGGGGCACTTTCCCTTAACGACACTTCACATGCCAAGCATACTTGTTTGTTTATTGGTGTTACGATGGCCCTTGTTGGGAACTCTTTGAAGATGCTCCAACTCAGGATGAAAGGGAGAAACGTGCTAAGAAGAAGGCATGCTTAGCAAACCCTCAGCGTGCTTAACTCTTTCCCGGAAACCTATGTCCCCACTGTGGAAGGACATGTGGATCCAGAATTGGCCACCTAGGGATCCACACCATTAAGACTGTGTTCATGGAAGACATCTTACTTGGATACAAGTGATCACCAAAGAAGAAAAAGTTCCCATGGCCCTTGTTGGGAACTCTATGCATGAGTAAAATGATTCCTTCAAATGAAAGCCATTTGTCCATTGGCTGGGGAGTGCACCTGGTGAATGCAGATTCTTGCTTGGTTTGGGTTAATCTCTAATCCAGAACAATCTTCCCAGTCTACTTTAGGAACATGGAAAGTTACTTTATACAGAGTCAGACTGTTAGTCTGTCTAACCCACTGTTAGTCTATCTAACTCAGTATTGTCTACACCAGCTGTAGACAATACAGGATGGGTGACACCTGTCTTGAGAGCAGTACATGTGAAAAGGATCTAGGAGTCTTGGTAGACCACAAACTTGACATGAGTCAACAGTGTGATGCAGCAGCTAAAAAAAGCCAATGCAATTCTGGGCTGCATCAATAGGAGTTATAGCATCTAGATCAAGGGAAGTAGTAGTGCCACTGTATTCCGCTCTGGTCAGACCTCACCTGGAATACTGTGTCCAGTTCTGGTCACCACAGTTCAAGAAGGATACTGAGGAAAGCAAGAAGGAACGTGTCCAGAGGAAAGCAACCAAGATGGTCAAAGGCCTGGAAACAATGCTTTATGAGGAACAGCTTAGGGAGCTGGGCATGTTTAGCCTGGAGAAGAGAAGGTTAAGGGGTGATATGATAGCCATGTTCAAATATATTAAAGGATGCCATATAGAGGAGGGAGAAAGGTTGTTTTCTGCTGCTCCAGAGAAGCGGACACGGAGCAATGGATTCAAGCTACAAGAAAGAAGATTCCACCTAAACATTAGGAAGAACTTCCTGACAGTAAGAGCTGTTCGACAGTGGAATTTGCTGCCAAGGAGTGTGGTGGAGTCTCCTTCTTTGGAGGTCTTTAAGCGGAGGCTTGACAGGCATATGTCAAGAATGCTTTGATGGTGTTTCCTGCTTGGCAGGGGGTTGGACTGGATGGCCCTTGTGGTCTCTTCCAACTCTATGATTCTATGATCAACTGGCTGTTGGGGGTTTCAGGGTGTAGTCTCTCCCAGCCCTACCTGGATATGCAAAGGACTCAAACTGGCACCATCTGTGTGCACAGCTGAGCCCGTTCTTGCTTTGAAAAGCTATGCTTGGACAAACAACTGCTGTGAGGCAAATGCCCACCCCGTGCAAGGGAAGCTCTTGCTCCAAGGGTTCTCTATGATGGGGTGAGATTTTGCCCCTTAGCGGCAGGTTTTTTTTTTTTTTAAGGATGTAGCTTTGGAAACAGCCTATATACAGATGGAGACAATCACTGCAGGGGAAGCAGGAGAAGGCCAGAGTCTGGGTGGCAGCCACATGTGCGTCATGTCTCTTTCTAGTCCAGGTCTTCAAATATATTTATAAAAGAACCAGACTCTATAGTGGGTGTGAGAAAGATCACAGTGGCCTCGGTTTCAGGCTTCTTGGCCCAAATAGCTGAAACGAAAATAGGTTCTCTCTCTTGACACTTCTTCCTCCAGGAGCGATTTGGCTTTGTTAGTCAATCAATGACTAGTAAAACCCAAAGCCAAGTCTATGCACTATCTTGGCAATCAGAGGACAGATGTCTCAACAGAGAGAACCATCATTATTTCTGCCAATTGTTCAACTCATTTTTGGTTTGTCAGGATAACACAATTAACCCTTCCCAAAAAGAGAGCCACAAATCACAGAATATTGGCATATGTGTGGCATCACACATTTTTCCAGAGCAAGGTGATTGATAGGAGATGGGGTGGGGAATAGTACAGTATGAAACTTTTTAGTGACTCTTCACAATTCTTTGTAACTCAAATCTCAAGTTCCTAATAGTTAGAAGTATTAATACAACTCATTGGGTTGTTGAGCTTCTGATCAAAGGAGGGGAAATATTGCAAGACTTGTTTTTGTACAATATAATAAGGACATGTTCAATCCTCATTTGCTTTTCTTTGATTTTTATAGTAGTACTACTAGTAGTAGTAGTAACAACAACAAAAGCAACCACAGTTTTTGTTTTTTAATCAAAGGTTGTATCCAACTAACCTTTATTCAGAGTAGACCTGTTAACATTACTGACCTTAGGTTATTGTCATTAATAGAGTAAGGGTTAGTTAAATACAACCCAAGTATTTACTACTGCCCTCTGATAACATGAGAATATAAAAAATAGAAACATGAATTGGAGGAGCTATTATAGTTGTAGAAGTTAACAAAAATGGGTGAAGCATAATATATTCCAGAAGTGAATCAAGACCATTATATTGGGGATGGCAATTTGGTCTTCACAAATGTGCAGGAATGATTTTTCGCTGCAGTTCTGTGCAAACTTGCAAGGGTCTAAGTTCCATGGCTCACAAAAAGACTAACTTTGTGTAAGCATCATCATATTGCACTGCATGTTTATTCATTAATTGCAGGTACTTTTAATTGCTTATTTTGTTGCAACTGAAGAGAAAGAGTGTGTTCAATAATTCATAAATAAGCACAGGTCACTAGCATGTTTCATTATCCTTCAGCTGCTAGGTAGATGTCTGGAGAAAGTTAAGCAAATACTTGGTCTTCTCCATTAAGAATCAATGGCTTAACTTTGGCTGGACATTCCCCCCAATTAAAATGGGTTGCATTCAGACTTGTAGCGCTGCCCCATGTCTTGGGGTAGGATGGCACGGATGTGTCTCCTCACGCTGCTCTTTGCCAACAGAGAGGAGTCCCACTGGTGGGGAAAGCTTCATCATGGCAGAGACACCAGCTTCATTGAAGGAGACATAAAACTGCCACCATCTGTTCCCTATTAGGCTGTACCCAACATTAAGCCTCATAATAGAGCATTTCTTGGCAGGATGGGGTGTGGTTTCAAGCACCTAGATCTAAAGCCCCACAGATTCCCTGAGGCATCTGACCCTCAGGCCATTTAGCTGTGCCAATCTGTATCTGGTGTAGCAAAAACTAAACAACACAACACAACACAATACACCTTCCATCAAGGCTGTGAGGTGGCAGGGCTTCAGATATAGTGCTAGATCTTTTGTTGCATTGCTTCATTTAGGATTACTCTGTCTGTTGTACTTAGTAAATCTAATGAAATTATAACTAATTGAAGGCAATTTATTTCAATAAGTCCTACTCTAAGCATGATCCCACACAGTATTCATGTTTGTTCATGGGTAGGCAAACTAAGGCCCAGGGGCCGGATCTGGCCCAATCACCTAAATCTGGCCCGCGGACGGTCTGGGAATCAGTATGTTTTTACATTAGTAGAATGTGTCCTTTTATTTAAAATGCATCTCTGGGTTATCTGTGGGGCATGGGAATTTGTTCACCCCCCAAAAAAAATAAAGTCCTCCCTCCCCACAAGGTCTGAGGGACAGTGGACCAGCCCCCTGCTGAAAAAAGTTTGCTGACCCCTTAATTCATGTACTCAAGAGCAGAGTTGGATGGATTTGTCTATTTCCATTCAATGTCACCTTTGCATGTGCTCATTCTGAAGACTGTTGCATCCCATAACCTGCATTTTAAAAAACAACAACCCACAGATTAAAATGTGGATTTTTAACGAAGTACTTTTGTTGTTGTTGCCCATTTTAACCTTACATTTTAACCTTTGTACCCTAAAATACTTTAAAAATGAATTTCTTATAAAAGTATGATATATTTGACGTAATACATATCCTGGACTAATACATGAATCAGAACACAGTTACATTTGGACCCAAATATTAATCCAGGAACTGTGAAGCAGATCAGTTTGCTTAAAACTGTTGACCAGACAAAATGCTCTACCATCCTTAGGGAAGACCCAAAAGCTGATTTCCGAGATGATGTAACGATCACTATACTGTATAAGGCAAACAGTCAGCTGAGCCATGTTTCTTTGAGCTTGGTAGAAAAAACAAATGATGATTGTTGAAGACCACAGCATGGACACTTCTAGAATGAAAATATTTTTTGTCATAACTATGATGTACACACATGTTTTTGTACAGAAACCACTCTTTACAGATAAATCCTACAGACTCAGAAGGCTATCCCCTTGTGTTACTACAGGGTAACTGTTGGCATTGCTGCCTTAGAACATGATTGCTCTCATTTTAAAAAGCAAAACAAGAAAAGGTAGGCGCATGTTCTCCAAACAACTACGGTAATAGGAAGCAAACATCAAACTGAAACAACATGTCAATATGTTTTTTGTCACACACACGACCTATTTTGTTGGTGTGTACTCAGGCCAAGCCACATTTAGACTTTGTATAACAAGCTGCCAAGCATGTGCTTTCATTTAGATGCATGCGCCTGGGCACATACATCTCATTAACAGGAGTTTTGCCAAATAAATACTGGAGACTCCGGCTCAGCTGAAGATTAGGTTGCTGCAGGCTAAGTGACAAACAAAGAGATGAGACACGAACTTCTGGGGGTTAAATGGGTCACAGCTTATAAAACTATTTAATAGGGTCTGCAACAACCTAGCCTAGATCAGCACAATGTGCATGCATTCCCACTATTAGAGTTAGTTCTGAGTGATGTTCATCCTGGTTTCCTGCCGCTCCCCAGAGAAGGAAGAGACATATGGTGGCGGCAGGTGACTCCCTGCAGAGGAATAGACTCAATGGGAAGGGAGAAGGAGTAGTATTATATGTAAAAGAAAGCTAAACATAGTAAAGAGATTGAAGGCAGATTGAGAGTATATGGGTAAAAATTGTAGGAAATGAAAATGGCAGTGATTGTGGGTATCTGCTGTAGACCGCCAAGCCAGACTGAAGACTTAGATGATGCCTTTCTAGAGCAGATTGCCAAACATTGAAAAATGAGAGATATACTAGTCATGGGAGACTTCAACTACCATGATATCTGTTTGAACTCAAACTCTGCCAATAATGTAAGGTGCAACAAGTTCCTCAATTGCCTCACTGATGATTTCATTTCCCAGAAGGTGGAAGAAGCAACAAGGGGGCCACGTCCAAAAGTGGAAGTACTAACTGGAACATTAGGAGGAAGCGATGGTGCCCTCTTGGGTTTCAATATATACAGACAAGGAAAAGCAGAATGTAGAGAGACATGCACTGTAGAGTTTAAAAAGCTTAAGGAACTATTGGATGAGATCCCCATACTTCCCAACATTTCTCAGATGAAAAGAGGGATGTCCGATTTCATAATGATAAGTTTACTATTTATACTCCACACATCTTACTGGGTTGCCCCAGCCACTCTGGGCAGCTTCCAACATATATAAAAGCACAATAAAACATTAAGCATTTAAAAACTTTCCTATATAGGATTGCCTTCAGACAGCTTGGGTGTTGGATAACTCCACACCCTCCAACATTTCTCCAAGGAAAATAGGGGTGTTCTAAGGAAAAGAGGAACATTCCGGGATCAAATCAGAAACCAGGACAACTTCTCTAAATTGGGGACGTTCCTGGAAAATAGAGGCACTTGGAGGGTCTTGATCCCACGGTCAGAAATACTCAAAGAGAAAGGAGTTCAAGATAGATGGGAATTTCTTAAATGTGAAATATTGAATGCAAAAAATGCTGACAATTCCAACATGCCCATTTTTGCAAAGCAATTCTTAATAACCGAATGCAGAATTGCATGCCATTTCCCACTGGTTTCAACCAGGGCTGTCTTAAGCATGCCCGGCGCCCTGGCACGCCGGATCCCTCTGGCGCCCCCCGCCCCATTTTCCAGCGTGGCGGGCGGGTGGGCGCCATGTGCAGGGGGGGCTGCCGTGGGCGCAGCTGCACTGCGTCACCCAGCCTGCCGTAGGGCCGGCCCTGGGCCAGGGGGCGCTGCCCGCCCCCTGTTGCGACGCCCCTGCGCTCGGCGGAGGCGGCCCCAGGCCCGCGCTCCTCCAGAGAGCGGCCTGAAGCCGCTGAACAGCGGAGGCGCGCCTGGGGCAGCCTCAGCCGCGCCTCTCAGCGGGTGCAGCGGCGCCCCTGGTGGCCTGGCGCCCTGGCGTCCCGCGCCACCGGGGGCGGGCCTAGAGCCGGCCCTGGTTTCAACTTGTATATACAACTTAAAGATCTAAAATGCTAAGCATGATTTAGTAATATAAGTAGTTTGAATTTCAGGAGGAAGTATGATGGATATAATAAATCCAAGCTCAGTCATCTGCTGGGCTGTGTCAGCAATGCCAACACTTTGCCAGAGAAAAATATTAAGTATGCTACTTAATGTGCTCACTTGTAGATATGCCCTCCTGGCTCCAATTCCACTGCTTCTCAAATGTATTATGGGGCCTGTGTTTACAGATCAATATTGCATGAAGGTTCAGGCCTCATTTCCAAGGTAAGCTCTACCAGGGAACCTATTGTGTCCATTGTCTTGCTGAGCAAACCAAGACAGATTGGATTTTCAAAGCTGTGGGGAAATAAAGGCTTTGTAATGATTTGGCTCTGTGTTGTGCGTGATCTGTGTAATACATTTTCTTTATTTGACATTCTGAGATAGTTCTTGACAGTGTTATCCTATAAACTGAAATAATCAAATTTGTTCTGTACCAGACATGAAGGAATTCTATCTTCAAGTGGACATATGTTAGAATGGTTATAAAAAGATACTGAAAGCATCTTGAAAAATCTACATTCAGGGTGGGAGGAAGTCTATTTCTGGTTGCATTTCCTTTCTTTCAGCAACACAGTTGCTTATCATTTAAATAGCATATCAATGTGTGTTTTTAAATGCACTTTCTATGAAACTTAAATGATTGTGTATGCATATTTGTTTGCTTATATGTGTATAGTTAAGAATGTATCACAGCACTTGGAGAAGTGTGAAATTCACATGCTGCATTCTGATCCATGCATTAGTCTGGAGATTGTGGATGAGATATATTCATATTAGAATTCACAAAGAATTCTCCTGAGAGAAGCCTGTCCTTCTGTAGATGAGCATATATAAACATTTGCTGAGGAGGCTCTCTTGCCTTCTTATAATTGAGGCTCAACTAGCAGAGACATGAAGGAGAGCCTTCTTGGTGGGGGCACCCTGCCCTGGAACTCCTTTTCTCGTGAGATGTATCTGGTAGCTGGCTCATCATCCAGACCCTTGGTGGAGCATGATTGGGTGTTTCTGTGGTTGTAATTCATCCAGGGGTGGAGGAAGGGTGTGTGGTGTGGGCAGACCACCCCGGGTGTCTTTGTTAGGTTTCTATTCCTCTCACTGGGCAGGTCACATGCCTGTGTTGTGCATTCCAGCAAAGATTGTTGGAATCACAGGAGCGGATGTTTGCTGTATTCTGTTTCCGTTTGTGGTTTTTTCCCTTCGGACTTCTCTCAGTGAGAGGAGACATGTTTTCTTTTGTTCTGCCTTATGCTTAATAACCCCTTCATGGATCAATGCCTTGTCGTGGCGAAGGGGCTTGAATAACTCAGAGAAGCTATGAGCTATGCCATGCAGGGCCACCCAAGATGGACAGGTCATAGAGGAGAGTTTTGACTAAACGTGATCCACCTGGAGAAGGAACTGGCAAGCCACTCCAGTATCCCTGCCAAGAAAACTCCATGGACAAAGACAACAGGCATATAAAAGTTATGACGCTGGAAGATGAGCCCCTCAGGTCGGAAGGCGTCCAACATGCTACTGAGGAAGAGCGGAGGACAAGTACAAGTAGATTCAGAGCTGATGAAGCGGCTGGGCCAAAGCCGAAAGGACGCTCAGTTGCGGATATGCCTGGAAGCGAAAGGAAAGTCCGATGCTGTAAAGAAAAATATTGCATAGGAACCTGGAATGTAAGAACCATGAGTGGAGGTAAGCTGGATGTGGTCAAAAATGAGATGACAAGAATAAATATCGACATCCTGGGCATCAGTGAACTAAAATGGAAGGGAATGGGCGAATTCAGTTCGGATGACTATCATATCTACTACTGTGGGCAAGAATCCTGTAGCAGAAATGGAGTGGCCCTCATAGTCAACAAAAGAGTGGCAAAAGCTGTAATGGGATGCAATCTCAAAAATGACAGAATGATCTCGATACGAATCCAAGGCAGACCTTTTAACATCACAGTAATCCAAGTTTATGCACCAACTACCGGTGCTGAAGAAAGTGAAATTGACCAATTCTATGAAGACCTACAACACCTTCTAGAAATGACACCAAAGAAGGATGTTCTTCTCATTACAGGGGACTGGAATGCTAAAGTAGGGAATCAAGAGATAAAAGGAACAACTGGCAAGTTTGGCCTTGGAGTTCAAAATGAAGCAGGGCAAAGGCTAATAGAGTTCTGTCAAGAGAACAAGCTGGTCATCACAAACACTCTATTCCAACAACACAAGAGACGACTCTACACATGGATATCACCAAATGGACAGCATCGAAATCAGATTGATTATATTCTCTGCAGCCAAAGATGGAGAAGCTCCATACAGTCAGCAAAAACAAGACCTGGAGCTGACTGTAACTCAGATCATCAGCTTCTTATAGCAAAATTCCAGCTTAAACTGAAGAAAGTAGGAAAAACCACTGGGCCAGTAAGATACAATCTGAATCAAATCCCTTATGAATACACAGTGGAAGTGAGGAACAGGTTTAAGGATTTAGATTTGTTGGACAGAGTGCCTGAAGAACTATGGATGGAGGCTCGTAACATTATACAGGAGGCAGCAATGAAAACCATCCCAAGGAAAAGGAAATGCAAGAAAGCAAAATGGCTGTCCAACGAGGCCTTACAAATAGCGGAGGAGAGGAGGCAAGCAAAATGCAAGGGAGATAGGGAAAGATACAGGAAACTGAATGCAGATTTCCAAAAAACAGCAAGGAGAGACAAGAGGGTCTTCTTAAATGAGCAATGCAAAGAAATAGAGGAAAACAATAGAATGGGGAAAACCAGAGATCTGTTCAAGAAAATTGGAGATATGAAAGGAACATTTCGTACAAAGATTACCATAATCAAGGACAAAAGTGGTAAGGACCTAACAGAAGCAGAAGACATCAAGAAGAGGTGGCAAGAATACACAGAGGAATTATACCAGAAAGATATGGAGGTCTCGTACACCTCAGGTAGTGTGGTTGCTGACCTTGAGCCAGACATCTTGGAGAGTGAAGTCAAATGGGCCTTAGAAAGCATTGCTAATAACAAGGCCAGTGGAAGTGATGATATTCCAGCTGAACTGTTTAAAATTTTAAAAGATGATGCTGTTAAGGTGCTACACCCAATATGCCAGCAAGTTTGGAAAACTCAGCAATGGCCAGAGGATTGGAGAAGATCAGTCTACATCCCAATTCCAAAGAAGGGCAGTGCCAAAGAATGCTGCAACTACCGCACAATTGCGCTCATTTCACACGCTAGCAAGGTTATGCTTAAAATTCTACAAGGCAGGCTTAGGCAGTATGTGGACCGAGAACTCCCAGAAGTGCAAGCTGGATTTCGAAAGGGCAGAGGAACCAGAGACCAAATAGCAAACATGCGCTGGATTATGGAGAAAGCTAGAGAGTTCCAGAAAAACGTCTACTTCTGCTTCATTGACTATGCAAAAGCCTTTGACTGTGTCGACCACAGCAAACTATGGCAAGTTCTTAAAGAAATGGGAGTGCCTGATCACCTCATCTGTCTCCTGAGAAATCTCTATGTGGGACAAGAAGCTACAGTTAGAACTGGATATGGAACAACTGATTGGTTCAAAATTGGGAAAGGAGTACGACAAGGTTGTATATTGTCTCCCTGCTTATTTAACTTATATGCAGAATTCATCATGCGAAAGGCTGGACTAGATGAATCCCAAACCGGAATTAAGATTGCTGGAAGAAATATCAACAACCTCAGATATGCAGATGACACAACCTTGATGGCAGAAAGCGAGGAGGAATTAAAGAACCTTTTAATGAGGGTGAAAGAGGAGAGCGCAAAATATGGTCTGAAGCTCAACATCAAAAAAACCAAGATCATGGCCACTGGTCCCATCACCTCCTGGCAAATAGAAGGGGAAGAAATGGAGGCAGTGAGAGATTTTACTTTCTTGGGCTCCTTGATCACTGCAGATGGTGACAGCAGTCACGAAATTAAAAGACGCCTGCTTCTTGGGAGAAAAGCAATGACAAACCTAGACAGCATCTTAAAAAGCAGAGACATCACCTTGCCGACAAAGGTCCGTATAGTTAAAGCTATGGTTTTCCCAGTAGTGATGTATGGAAGTGAGAGTTGGACCATAAAGAAGGCTGATCGCCGAAGAATTGATGCTTTTGAATTATGGTGCTGGAGGAGACTCTTGAGAGTCCCATGGACTGCAAGAAGATCAAACCTATCCATTCTTAAGGAAATCAGCCCTGAGTGCTCCCTGGAAGGACGGATCGTGAAGCTGAGGCTCCAATACTTTGGCCACCTCATGAGAAGAGAAGAATCCTTGGAAAAGACCCTGATGTTGGGAAAGATTGAGGGCACTAGGAGAAGGGGACGACAGAGGACAAGATGGTTGGACAGTGTTCTCGAAGCTACGAACATGAGTTTGACCAAACTGCGGGAGGCAGTGCAAGACAGGAGTGCCTGGCGTGCTATGGTCCATGGGGTCACGAAGAGTCGGACACGACTAAACGACTAAACAACAACAACAATGCTTAATAAAGTAGCTTTTAGTACACAACCTCAGCCTGGCTCCGCCTGCGTTTTATCTCTGCTGGACTCTGAATATGTACTCAGTGTCTCCAAGACCTGGGTTGTAATAAATCATCAGGAAGGGCTGTCGGAACTCCCTAGAGCTACATGCTGAATGCTGATGGGAGAGACGGGTTGGATTCGTTCCTACATTATGCCTGTGGATCGTTCCTGCCCCGGCTGACCTGACAGTCTTCACTGAGGTCACTCACAATTCCCAAGCCTACGAGCTGTCGCAGGAAGAGAGGAGCTGCAGCACTTTGCTGGCAGCATTCCTCCCTCCCTTCTTCATTTTGACAGCTGGGGGAGGCTTGGGAGTCACGGGCGGGAGGCTTTCTGAGTC
Source organism: Zootoca vivipara (assembly GCF_963506605.1). Taxonomy (NCBI): domain Eukaryota; kingdom Metazoa; phylum Chordata; class Lepidosauria; order Squamata; family Lacertidae; genus Zootoca; species Zootoca vivipara. Next base: position 30,578,727 of record NC_083284.1, on the reverse strand, counting down.
AATCAATGACTAGTAAAACCCAAAGCCAAGTCTATGCACTATCTTGGCAATCAGAGGACAGATGTCTCAACAGAGAGAACCATCATTATTTCTGCCAATTGTTCAACTTATTTTTGGTTTGTCAGGATAACATAATTAACCCTTCCCAAAAGAGAGCCACAAATCACAGAATATTGGCATATGTGTGGCGTCACACATTTTTCCAGAGCAATATGATTGATAGGAGATGGAATGGAGGATTAGAATGTCCACCATCGGCAGCTCACTCCACCCCCAGCTGCAGAGCACGTGCCACTCCATGCACCCAAGCGGCTATCCTGCAACTTGGAGGGCACCCTCTGCACCCCGCAGAGGGTGCATTGAATGCAGTATATTAGTGTGAAAAACAGGTTGATGAGGTCTGACCTTTTTCCCAGCAGACCTCTCCAAAGTTTAATAGTTTGATGCTGTTCTGATCAATTGTCAACAAATCTGAATAAGTGAGTATGTTGCTGCAACTGAAAGGAAAGTTGATGGAAGGTGAGGGTTGAACCTAAAAAGCAGCTGAGGCTTTGAAGTGTCAATTTGGATTGTTCTCACTATGCCATGTACCAGGGAAGGGAATGCTGAATTCACTGGGGCGAGACACAGTGACATGGACAGCTTTTGTGCCCCCAGAAAAATCCGAGAAGCTGTTTCTAAGGGTGTTCTCAAATCAAGCCGCTATCACTTCAGCATCCAGTATAACTTAACATTGGGCTAGTAGTTGACTCGATTTAAGAAATGGTGATAATGTGAATACACACACTGACATTTTCTCCCAAGTCCACTTTGTGAGTCCTCCTGTAGATTGCTATCTCAATCTGTGTGACTGCAAAATATCAAAAGAGCATGCATGAGTCATTAGCAAAAGTCTGTAAGTTTAAACCACATTCTCTGGCTGTTCCCTCAGCTTAAGCTAACCACTGAATACTCTTCTGAAGAAAAGGAGTCAGGTTGAGGAGGAATGAGAACTGTATGTTTGTGACGATATTGCAATAAAAACAGAATGTGGGCTACAGTGTCCATATATATCAACAAGGTGCGATCCATGAGGGTTTTCAAGGAGTTGTGACAGGGGTGAGGAATTCTTTTTCAAACCCAGGGCCACATTCCCATCACTTAAACCTTTGGAAGGGGTTTAAGTGATGGGAATGACTGATGGTTGGTGCTGGAGGCAAAAGTAAGTAGGTGAAGGAGCAGGTGTAATTTTCTCTCTTGTACAGTTCGCTAGTTTCTGCCCACTCCTCTCTATGCTGCATCTAGGCAACCGGAGACATCAAGGGACTTGAAACATACACTCTAGGCAGCAAAAAGGGTCAAGGAGGTTATGAAGCAAAGCTCATAAGCAGTGATGTCTGTGTGAGAGTCACGGGGGCTGGGATAGACTAGAGTAGCATGGAGGGCCACACCTGGCTCTAGACCTGAGGTTCCATACTCTTGAACTATAGGGAAACACAGAACAGAGATGCTGGGATACCTTCACACAAGTTGTTGCTCCTCTGAGTAGAAATTACATATGCATTTTTGCACATAAAATGTGAACTGCACTGAAGCCAGATATTTACCAATCTATAATGCATACAGCAGGGACCCAGGTGGCGGTGTGGTTAAACCACTGAGCCCTAGGGCTTGCTGATCAGAAGGTCGGCGGTTCGAATCCCTGTGACGGGGTGAGCTCCCGTTGCTTGGTCCCAGCTCCTGCCAACCTAGCAGTTCGAAAGCACGTCAAAATGCAAGTAGATAAATAGGAACCGCTACAGCGGGTTCCATGTACTGCTCTGGTTTGCCAGAAGCGGCTTTGTCATGCTGGCCACATGACCTGGAAGCTATAGGCCGGCTCCCTCGGCCAATAATGCGAGATGAGTGCGCAACCCCAGAGTTGGTCACGACTGGACCTAATGGTCAGGGGTCCCTTTACCTTTACCTAATGCATACAGCAGGGTTTAATACTGCTCATCTTTGTTCACCAGGGCTAGGCTCTGTTTCTGTGTAATCAGTATTGCTTTATTAAATTAGTGGAGCTATGCCACTAATGTGTGTCAGGTGTGGATATGGACATACCTCCCAAAAAACCCTCTGCAATCCATGGACACCATATCCTTTCCTCCTGGCATGCCTAAATAGATCTTTTGCTCCTACTCTTGACCACTTTGCGCCCAAAATTGCCCGAGTGTTCCTCAGCACCATTGTTTTGAAAAAGGCAACCTTTAATAGGGTTTGTTGTCATGCTGGTTCGCCTTGATACGCATAATGCAGTGTGCTCTTCGCAGAACAGAACTCTTTTCACTGGAGCGTGAAGTGAGCCCTGGAAACAACCCCTCTCACTTCCACGTTTATGTAATAAAACAAAGGGAAAACATGCTCTTCTCTCCTTTCTGTTGAGATCTGCAGCTTTTGTTTTCACTCAGCTTTCAGCTTGTAGAATTTGTTTTCAGTTTGTGTTTCCCGAGCATATAAATGAAGTGCCAGTTTTTGTTTTTTGTTTTTAAGGATGTGGATGATTCTTTGTTATAGAAGCGTGACAGGGGGCCAGAGAAATTTTGGATTGGATCATAGGTTAAAAGGCCGATATTCCAGGTTCCCCTTTAAATTGCAAGTTATAAATCCTGTTTCAGATTGGGGAACAGGCGCACATACACATGCACTCTTTTATGATTTACAGAAAACTCAGGTTTTTTTTGTAGCTGTAGAAAGAAATAAGGAACTGGTGTGTTACAAGCCAGTGAAGGGAGGTAGGGGCAGGTGGGTAGAAATCACATGAATCAGTTTGCTGCACTGCCCTTACATTCAGGGCAGACAAAAAGAAACACTTCGTCACACAGCAGCACATAGTTAAATTTAGGAATGGCTTTTCCCAAATAATCCTGGCAACTGGAGTTGGTTAAGAGTGCTGAGATTTGTTGGGAGACAACAAATTCCCCTGACAGAACAATTCCCAGAATCCCTTGTTAATATGGATTGATGGTTTAACTATGAGGAATTGTAACACTGTGAGAAGAATATAGGTTTCCTAATAGCTCTCAGTATCCTTAACAAACTACACTTCCCAGGATTCTTTGGAGGAACCCATGCTGTTTAAAGTGGCATGATACTGTTTTAAATGTTAGTGCAGATGGTCGAATACGGCAGCTTTTTGCAACACAGGTGGTGCTAACTAGGCTACACCTACAGTTATTACTGTACTAGGAAAGGACTCAGGTTTAGCTTGTTCCTTGCTGACGCAGCAGCAGAGCACTACTTCCCCATTGTACAACCTAATGCAATTCATCCCTTGGTCCAAGAAATGGCGAATCATCCCTCATATCAAGGGTGTTTTTCAATGTGAGGGCTATTTTCCCTTATAGGCAACCTTATGGAGGACACATGCCAGCAGTGGTCAGGGACAGAGTCAAAAAGTGGATGGGGCAGAGACCAAAGGCCAGGGAGCAACTAATACAGTACAGCTATTACCTTTGCACAGTAGGCTAGATTCCAGCCACTTAAAAGCCACACTTCTTTTGATCCAGCCAGACAAGAAGTATTATTATAATTCACATTCCAGAAAAGCAGAAGCAAACAAAGATGACATAATGAAAGGCTGGTGAAAATGTAGCTTAGGTAGGAGGACCATGATGTGGACTGAGGGCAGTTAAAGAGACTCCGAGAGCTGCATTCAGCCTCCAGACCTGAGGTTTTCCCTTGTGTGCTCTAGATCTTTTAAGTGAAAAGCAAAAGAAGCATGCAAACTGCAGAGACCATGCCGCCTTTTCCAGATCTCAAGCTATCATATAACTATAGCAAATATACATGCGTGTAACTGGATATTGAAGCTGACACATGGAATGGGTGTTATGGATGTGGCGATGAAAGCAGGGCCATGCACAAGTCACGATACCATCAAATTGGTAGTATAATGTATATTAAACACAGCCACTGCTCCCAAACCCTTGAAGATCACCATGAAGCAGAAGCACATATTCTAACTAATGGCAGTGTAACATCTGTTACCAGTCTCATTATTAAACTGACCAAAAATATTGCCTGGATGTGATGGTCTGCTGAAGATATAAACACACGAGGTTTCTGCAAAGTCTCACTTAGGTGCCATTCAGCTTCTGCAGTTCTCACAGACTTTCAAAAAGGTGCCAGGAACTCTCATATCAAATGATTTATAGTAATTTTGAAATAATCATGAAAGACAATACCAGTGACTAATACACTGATAACCTCTGGTAATGCACACCGTTAGGGCTTTTGCCAAGAAACCAAACCAAAACAGAATATTTTGGGATTAGACTGAGTAGCTAATTCTGTCTAGCTGGCACTCAGTCATGGGTCAGTGGCATCCTGTGTTGTGCAGTTTTTTTGAACACACACACACACACACACACACACACACACACACACACGAACTAGCCTTTAAACCCCACACTTTAAAATAAGTAAAATGTGCACCTTTCAATGGATTTCAATACATTTATTAATAAAGCACACATTTTGTACAGCTCTTTTATGGAAAGTACATATTTTTGTCCACACTTTTTACATACTCAAACTGCAATGCAAAATCTGGGAATGTGTGCAGTCCAACTGGGAGGTGCATTCTGATCCTCAAGCAAGTTCAAGAGCATTGGACTGGATCAGTGGATCGAATGAATACCTCTCCATTCCTAAGAGCATTGTTTGCTCTGCTGCCTACTCATATGGCCTTGTCTGACATCGTCAAAATCACATGGTGATGGTGATTTCTTACTCAACCTTCACAGTAAGGTCCTAGGGCACGTACTACAAAACAAGTTACCGTTTGTGAAACAACAGCAATATTCAGTGGGATTTTTCCCCTCCCTCACTAGTGGCTGAAATTTTGAACGCAGTATGGTGGTGGCAGCAGAAGGTGGGAGGGACAGGCAGGCTGTCACAGCAGAAGGGCCCTATGCTGGGTCACCATCGGCTGTGAGAGAGGCTGGTCCTGTGCTGCCCAGCATCAGCCTTGTCCTCAGAATGCCCCACCTTAAAGATTTCTTCCACATTCTATTCATGGGAATATTGCAGCAGCCTTTCAGCCTCCCCACAAATTTGACAGGCAGAAGAGGTCTGTTCCGGGAGAATGATGAAAGTGTCATTTCATCAATGGTAACTGGCAGGAGGCCAGATAGCTGGCAGAAGGGGGCAAAGGGATGCACCTAGTCAACCATAGTCTGCCACAGCTTGGCATAAGGTGACGGGGTGTATTGGAGCCTTAGTCAAGTCACCATTCTGTGTAAAATAAGGATGACAGTGACTTTATTCACAGGCAGTTGTGAATGTGCCAAGGAAATGTGCCAAGGAAAAATTCTTGAGATACACGCACACAAGCACAAATACAAAACATAACACTCATCATAACAAATCAGACACATGGCCACTGCTTTAGAAAGGATAGGTTTTGTTCCTGTCATAATTAAGAAAGGGTTGCCAATTTTTAGAGAAAGAATTGCGTTGTTCTATCCCTTCCCTTGTTGGGCTGGGTTAGCAAGACACAGCATATTTATGTAATTTGTAATCTCACTCACAGACGCTGGTTACATGCAGCTATACATCTAAATAAACCTGAATGATCATCTCACAGCACTTTGCTATGGGTCATTGCACTAGCACAGCCTTTGCCAGCCTAGTGATCTCCAGATGTTTTGGAGTGTGACTCTCATCATATGGAGGACTTAGAACTGTTGTGCTCCGAAACATCTGGAAGTTGCCAGGTTGGCAAAAGCTAAATGAGGAAATAAGTATCCAGCACAAAGCACAATGAGCGCTGCCCAAGACCAGTGTCACAATCCATGACAATGTATATCAGCTGCCAAACCAGCATTCATCATCAGTGCAAGGAGCAGAAGCTGAATGATATGAGGATAAATCTTGCGGAGAAAAGTAGAGCTTGGGCTGGCTCATTACAAGCTCTCCTAAAGGCTACATTGATGCAATTTTACCTGCCTACATATTTGGCAATTTATTTATTTATTTTTATAATGGGATTACAGCTGTTTAAAGTACATCAGGATGGGTTTGTTCCATACAAGGCAATTTTGTAGCTACATTGTTGGCGATTACTCTGTGAACTTTTGTGTAGAAACATTTCTTAATTACAGAATAAAAAGTACCTTAACTTGCTTGTTCAAAGGGTAGAAAAGTGTACTCAGTCTCTTTTCCTCTGATCAATTAAAGGAGATTGCAGGTGTTTCCTGGTTATTGGACACTTTCCTGGTTATTGGACACTTCTTTCTGCCTGATTATTGGACACTTTCCTGGTTATTGGACACTTCTTTCTGCCTGATGCACCCACCAATTGCCCCCTCCACTCAACAGCTTTTGAGTGATCCTGAGGAAAGGGGGAGTCAGGAGGGCCAGAAAAAGTTGCTTCTCTCCCACTATCTGTTTAATAGGAGTTTTAAAACCCTACTTATTACCCCACCCCTGCAATTATTTGGGACCAGATCTGGGATGGGGTCTTGGTCCACATGTTGATCTAGAGAATGTCAACCTGATGCCTTCTAGATTGAAGCCACGGAGTCAATTTGGGGGCTGTGCAAAACCATATTTCTAGGAGGTCACTGCACAAGGAATCCCTAGGGTATCAGAAGTTTGCTCCACAGCAAAGTTCATTGTAGCTTTGCCATTTTTGTAAATCAGCTTCCCTATCAAGATATCACAGGTGGAAACTTCCCTGAGATCTATGGATGAACGGTGGTATTACTATTTAATTAAAAAAAAATAAAAATATGAAAAAGTATTTTACATCTCTATCTTATAGTCCTATCTTTTGCAAGGTTTGTATTTCAAATCGTTTTTTAAACCTAGTTCTACTTGTTTTTATTGGATGGATGTAAATCACCTTATGCGGAATGCAATTCATAAATAAATAAATTGGTAACCAATTCCACTTGTGTTCTTGCTTCCGCCACCACACTGCATGGCATGTTGCTGGCACAAATGGCAGTCTATGTCAGTTCACAGTTGTGCACTAGTCTGGGGAGACTGCATGAAGCTGAGCCTTGGTCCTGCACCTGATCCTGCGATTCATATAGCCTCCTCCACCAATAAATAATAAGAAATAATAACTATGTATATGTTTTAATATATATATAATTTTTATTATTTCTTTTTGACACAGTATTTCAAACAATACATTAACAAACAATATACTATTTGCTCTGCCGAGCTCGTGACTTCCCCCCATCCCTTCAACTGGTTTTTTGTTTTCAGATAATTGTACTCACACTTTAAATCGTCGCTTTCTGGCCTTTCTTATCTTAAAGTCACCTCCTTCTCTCTGGTCAGGAACAGTTTTCCAGTTTATCGTTGCAAGATTTATTTCAGTTCTGCCAGCGTCTTCACATTTTTGCAATAATTGTTCATACACCAAATAAATTTACTCCAGTCTCTTTGAAATTTTTGGTCGTTTTGGTTCCAGATTCTACCGGTCAGCTTGGCCAACTCCGCATAATCCATCATATTCATCTGCCACGAGGAATTACTCGTTGGTAATTCCTGTAATTTCCACCTTTGGGCTAGTAGAGTTCTTGCCGCTGCCGTGGCATACATGAATAGTTTTTGATCTACCTTTGCAATTTCTTCTCCCATCAAACCCACCAAAAATGCTTCTGGTTTTGGGGGGAAGTATATCTAAACATCTTTTTAATTTCATTGTAGATCAATTCCCAAAATGCTTTTACTTTATTGCAAGTCCATCACATATGGTAAAAATATCAATAACAATGTATGTGAACTGGCACATGCTGCGTATCTCTCTCGTACACACATATCGACACGAAAAGCTGGATTTTAAGGGTGAATACCACTAGCATGACTTCTGTTGGAATTCAGGCATGGGTTTGAGCTTAATAAAAAACCAAACATTTGTATGCATGGGTTTCAATTGTATTGGTCAACAGAGGGCTAGGGATTGAACAGTTTGATTTTAAGGACATCAATTTGTTTTTGTTTGTTTGTTTTTAAGGAATGCATGCAACTTTCCCCCCTCCTTATTTTCCAAGATGTTGCATGAGGGGTACAAAGCATAGCAAAGTGTCTTCAGTAAGTGGCCAAGGATGCAACAGTGAATCTCTTCTCATCACTTTCCAAAAGTGAAACCTGCCAGCAATATTCTAATTGGGAAATCGTCTCTCTAAATTATTTTTTTCTATTTGCCAAGACATTTTTTTTTAAAAAAATGTTTGGCAGGAGTTTCCACTCAGGATAAAAGAAAATGTAGTCGACTGGAAAACAATTAGAAGGAAACCTTTGAACTGAAGAACTAAATATGCATAATTCTTTTAACGTGTGTGGGTAACTTTTGCCATTCTTGTTTAACTGCTGCCAGCAAGGGAAAGGAAATAATGATAAATTAGACTTATGGCTGCATTATACTAATAGTAGCCCAACCTAAGCATCTTTTAAAGTACATTGCGATCAAAACTATTATCTTCGGGAAAATATACAAAGAGCATTTTTTTTCTAGTGATGAATTTATTACCTGCTGTTAATAGACTACAACTATATTGTCTGGAAATAATAATAATAATAATAATAATAATAATAATAATAATAATAATAATAGCTTAAGTAATTTATATGATGCATTATGCCAAAATAACTTTCTAAGCAGTTTACAAATTATAAAAACAACCACACAAATCAGCGTTCACTTCAGTGAGACCGACACACTGCAGAACTGCATGCAGGAATTCCAGTCAAATTCTGTAATCTTAACAAGCGTTTTCCCCTTCCTAATGTGTTGGCTTACACTTAAAAAGACTGCTATCATGAACCTCCTTAAGCCAAGCCAAGAAGTGCTTCAGCTTAGACAAAACAAAAGAAGCCAGGTTATCTTGCTTGGTGCTTCTCACTCTTCCCCCTTAGCCAAGGGACAAGCAGTGGGGCAGGCAGGGAGGGAGGGAGAGAACACATAGCATAAAGCTGAGCCATGCTGCTGAGAAATCCATGTGAGGCAAGAGGGCTCATTGATTTCCATAACTGACAATTAACATAATGAATGGGCCCCACTTATGTTTTTATTGCTGCATTTCAAATGGACTGACAGTGAGATGTCACTCTGCCTTTGGCCCTAGTAATGTAAGCTGCAGGAAAAAATTCAAAAGGGAAAACGTACCTCCTGCAGAAATTCCCTACACATCCAGAGAGCACTTCTAAGCTGATTCTGGAATTATAGCTTCTAAAACAAGCTAAAGGGGGAGCTTTTGTTCCTAAAACCAGAACAATATATCTCCAGTGTACTGTCAGTGGTGATATTTTTCTTGATGTAGTTGCCAGGTCTGTTGCAGCACAAACAGCAAAGAGTCTTTTGACACCTTAACCTTCATCTAATTTAGTGGGGGACAAAAGTGTATTATTATATTATTATATTATTTATTAATTTAAAGTAGTATACCACCCTTTATCTGAAGATCTCAGGGTGGTTCACAGGATATAAACACAAAATAAAAACACAAAATATATAATAAAAACAAGTGTGTTCCTCCATGCACTTTTCATTGTACAATTTTCACGCAGGTAGTCCCACAGGGTGGTCCTTCTATGACATTGCCAATGTTTATATACTGTTAAACGTTTTTAAAAATCAGATGCAAATACACAATATAATTACAAAAAATCAACATAAAATACAATATAAATGTCTTTTGTCAATGCGGTATCAAAAAGAAGAGAACAATAAAAGCAAACAAACACTGGGACCTCCTGGCCATTTTATGGTGTGTGTGTTTTGCTCAATTTATGAAGGAAAAACTGGCTGATCTTTGTGAAAATGGCTTACAAGTTTATATTGTGGATAGTAGTCTGGAATGAAGATTGTGTCAATTTACAAATCTATCACCTACGTTTCTATCTAGCTATCTGTCTGTCTATATCATTCATAGTTCCATTTATGATGAAAATTACTAACATTCCAGGGCTGGTTTTGTACAAGGCTTTTGAATTCTGGGTTTAATTTTTTTAAAAAAAATTAAATGTAATTCAAGTGGGCTAATTTGTCTCCAATCATTTTCTCAGCATGCAGGGCTTTGAAAAGATTAATACAAGATGGAAGTTTCATTCCTTCTCTATTTTGAAGTGGGAGACTTACCAATTTGTCCTTAGGGTGCTCAGCATGCAGGCTTGCTGGGTATCCCTGTTGGTCTTACGCCCAGATACTGCAGGAAGGTTAATCAGTGGACTTAAATCCAGTCACTGTAAATCTTTTATAAACAACATCTTTATGTCAATTGAAACCATCTGTGAGTGTCCATTTCAGATGATTTATGGCTGCTCTTCATCCTTCCATGCAGACATTCCAAGGAATCAGAACCTGGAATGTAGATACTGTACATCGTAACAAATGACAGTTGGCTAAAGTTCAGCAAATATTGTGTGGCAGGAAAGAACGAGATAATCGGCATCAGCTCACACAGCAATATGGTTTGGAGTTCTAAGCAAGGAATTTTGACACGAGGCAAACTTATCAAAATGCTGCCGCAAATCCTACAGATCCTAGACTTCCTACATATCCGACAGGGCAGGGCTTGTCAGGGCTACATGGAGAACCTTTGAACCAAATCTCCTCCATGTGGTTTCCTCCCAGTCTGTTTCATCTCCCATCTTGACAGCCCCTCCACTGTAGCCTTCAGTTGCCATCACTTTTATTTTCCTGCAGTCCGAACTCCACTTACCTGGGAACAAGCCCTATAGAATTCAATAGAACAACTTCTTCTTCTTCTTCTTCTTCTTCTTCTTCTTCTTCTTCTTCTTCTTCTTCTTCTTCTTCTTCTTCTTCTTCTTCTTCTTCTTCTTCTTCTGATTACAAGGTGATTTACAATATAAAACCACAACTATACATAACATAGTAACAAACAAAAACACAGTTTAAATGGCTGTAGATTGTTTAATAATCCAAAGGTTAATTAATAGTTAGAATTGCTGACTTACTATACATTGCCATAGGTAGGGATGGACATATTTGTTAATTTTGTACTCTGTCAGTTTCTCATGTTTCCAATCTTAAATTCAATTCTCTACTTTTCCACATCAATAGAGATTCCCTTCCCCACTAGTACTCTTGAAAATTCATCAGCATTTTAGCACATATTTCTTCTAAAATGCACTTTTTATATGCACTTTTGCCTGTTATACAAATTTTCACGAGCAATTTTCCCATATATAATACCTTTTCCTTTTGCTAATATTTGTGTTTATGAACACTTCCCCAGTATAAAGACATTATTTAGAGAACTGCATCACAAAATTTGGAGTCACATGAATTTTGAAGGTTGGCTGTGTTTCAGTTTGCATACTGTTCTGGGAAGTGTGAGCTGAATTGAATTCTTCCCTCACCCTTACTTATAGGGGAAGTGGTTTTTTTGTGAGAAACTTCCAAAACAACTTTAATTATGCAACCTGAATTTGCTGGTATTTGACTGATTCATCGCTGAAAATAGTTACAGTCTGGGTTTTGGATTCTCCCCATTCTATTTGTAAATGACATAAACATATAGCTTCCTAAATTATCTGGAAGACAACTTCATGTTCAACATATGTGAAAGAGGTGTTCGTACATGATAGTATGGCTGTTTCAAAGAGGCATTTTGAATGGCCTCGGTCCAGTATACCTGAAGGAGCGTCTCCACCCCCATTGTTCTGCCCGGACACTGAGGTCCAGCACCGAGGGCCTTCTGGTGGTTCCTTCGTTGTGGGAAGCCAAGTTGCAGGGAACCAAGCAGAGGGCCTTCTCAGTAGTGGCTGGCGCCCGCCCTGTAAAACGCCCTCTCACCAGATGTCAAAGAGAAGAACAACTACCAGACTTTTAGAAGGCATCTGAAGGCAACCCTGTTTAGGGAGGCTTTTAATGTTTAATAGATTACTGTATTTTATTTTTCTGTTGGAAGACGCCCAGAGTAGCTGGAGAAACCCAGCCAGATGGGTGGGGTATAAACAAACAAACAAACAAACAAATTTTATTATTATATTTTAGTTTTTGCATCTGCTCATTACAATCTTACATCCAGTCTTTTGAATTGTCTGTCACATATCCGGAGCTCCACTCACTGTATCCTGAAAAATCCCCATTCAATTTATGGAGTCCTGAGAATATATGTAAAGAGAGAGAGAGAGAGAGAGAGAGAGAGAGAGAGAGAGAGAGAGAGAGAGAGAGAGAGTCAGCTCAACAGCCATCTGTTTCCATTGATATGTTCTTGAGCTGTTGGGTAGCACCATAAAACTGCCTAATTATTATGGCAACACAGTTGGACATCTATATTCATTTTCTTTAACATTTTGCAAATGAGTGAACCCCATTAAAGAAGATTACGCAAATGTTTTTATTATGTCAGTCACTGTTATTTCAGTTTACCCCTTCAATACCCACATATGCATAGTTTAAAATTCAAACTGAATTTGATGCCAGTGCCTTGCTTCTGTTTTTCGGCACCCACCTCTATTTGGAGTAAGGAAACAAAGAACAACAACAACAGAAAACATTTTGCAAAACTGCAAACATTGTCACCAGCAACTGCTATCCTGACTTTTTCAAACACTGCTGTATTAAAGCTGTTCTGCTGCATCCACATGGACCTCAGCATGCATCCATCAGGTGCACCCTTGAGAAGAATAGAAAGGTTAAATAGCAGACATCCTGACCTCTGAGCCAAAAATAACTGATGTCTTTTCAGAAAGGACAGACAAACATTTCTATTCATCATCAGCGGCAGAGTCATCCATATGCATGCACACGCATAGTGGATTAGAGACTCTGTTCTCATACGCTTGGGGCTTGGGGCAACCTGGCAGCAGAATACTTCCTTCTTCTTAATATTTGCTTTCTTCTTCATTGACTCTTAATAACCAGGATTTGCTTCTTTCTTTTGGGAGCCAACTGTTTTCTTCATTGAGCACTGACTGACCCAAAAATATTAGGACTGCACTGTTTCCAGTAGCAAATTTTGGAGACCAAGTGTAGTAACTTTAAATGTGCCAAATACCACCTGCATATCTCATAATCCCCACCACCAACCCACAATTCTATACAGGGAATTTTCAAACAGGCATATGATATCTGGAGAAAAGCACTCACTACTTTGACACTGGAACTATTTAGTAGTTGCACATTGTTTCTCTGCGAAGTGCTTTCCGCTCTCTCCAAATCAGTGTAATTTGTGAATTTGCGTTTGAGCGAAAGCTCAAACCTCACCATTTTGGCTCTCTCAAACTCCTCCTCACCATTGCTCTCTCAAGGTTGTGTGTATACAAACCATTTCCTGGTGGTCAACACACACACAAACACACACTGTTGGGATCAATCCTTGTTCTTTAAGAATGTGGCATATTAAAATGAAATTTAGAATTTAGTGCAATATTATCCAGACTTCTCAAGAGACCTATCTAATGCATTTGATTTCAAGCTAAAATTACTGATGTGATATATAAATAAACACCCATTATATGGGCACAAGACAGATTTCAACATGCTGTTCTCAGTAATGAAATTTGGCACATTCTGAGCTAACCAAGATCACTACATTTTATGGGTTTCCATGCAGACAAGAAATATCTTGGCAGGCAGCCACAATTCTCTTGTTATGGAGCAGACATACTCACTTCATTGGGGGTAATCCAGAATAATTGGTTTTCAGAGAGCTGCCTTTGTTACAAGTATTTGCTGAATCTATCCAACCAGCAGTTTTGTTTGGATACTTACTTAGCTTAGTACTTACAGTAGTTTAATGTAAACTAGTTGTTTTATAATAAATGATAGCAGAAAACAAAAAACTGGAATGTGTAGGCATTCAAATCCATACATTTATTTGAATTATAAATTAATGGAATGATTCAAATTTAACATCAAATTATGATTCCTTATTACATCCAAACTGACAACTTTTTACAAATATTTTCGTGTGAGTTGTCACCAAACTAGGATCTGAATATTCTCTGCACTCACCAGAGACCAGGAGTTCTATCCAATGATTCTGCAACAGACTTCCACTTGGGCAATAGAAGTCACCCCCTCTCTCCTGTAGCCCCCACATAGTTTTAAAATCTGCTCCAGAGGGTAGAGGGACCCTTGGGAAGATTTGGGAACTGGGGAGTAGGAGAGGATGCTGTGCTAGTGCCCTCATTGCTTTTTGTGAACACCAGAATCAAACACTTGCAAAAAGCTGGCACCTTTTGCAAACGTTCAAGATGAATACTAAAAAAGATGTGACCCCTTTGAGGGTCAGCAGGATGTCTGTGCATTTCCTAGTACCAATGGATTGTCACAACAGCATGTCCATAGAAGTGAATTTGGTGAATCTCTTTTTGTTGCTGCCTCAGTCATGAGATTAGACCAATAAAACAGATTAAAAAACAGGCACATCATTACTCATGTTGGCAGAGACTGGCACAGCACTGTGTTGACTACTCTAAAATGATTTTAATTTCCTCTAAAATGAAGGACACTAAAAACTCTGTAGGTTTATGTTGCAACATTGCATCCTGTCCCTCAAAAACTAGATAGGTAAAACAAGAGTTGCAACACACATTCAATACATATAATGGAATGATAGCAACAAAGAAATCCAGCAATTTACCAGTACAATCTACAACCATGTTTCCTCGGAAATGACTGCTGCTGAATTCAGTTTGCCTTACTCCCAGGTAAATTGGAGTCAGGACTGCAGACCTAAGCTGCATACACACACCTGACATTTAAAGCACACCACACACACACACACACACACACACACACACACACACACAATCCAGAAAACTCTGGTTTGTTAAGGGTGCCGGGAATCATAGCTCTGTGGTGGATTATTAGCTTTAAGTATGCTTCAAATATATGGTGTCTATGTAGCCTCAGTGTGAAAAAAGCTTGGTCCATTGACACATGCTGCCACCAGTTACCAATTTGCAGAGCAATTACTCCAGATAATAGCTAATTGTTCATCATGTAACTATTCAGTATTTTCCAGAGGAAACATTATTTGCCCCCAGAAGCCTAAATATCCACCTGCCAGATGCATATTCGATTTCATTAGCAGCACCCACAGTAGTAAAAAATGGTCATGCCTGCATGCCCTGGTTGGTTTTGTGCTCCGAAACTCAGCCTAAACATAGTTGAATGGTTGCCCTGTTTTTCTGCCCAGTCCAGTCTGCCTTGCTTTATTTCCTCACAAGACTGAGATCTCTCCTCTTTGCATCTTCCATGAGGATAGTTAAATATATTGCCTGCAGGTTTCCCTCAGCTTGCCACATTCAGTAGTCTCTCTCTCTCTCTCTCTCTCTCTCTCTCTCTCTCTCTCTCTCTCTCTCTCTCTCTCTCTCTCTCTCTCTCTCTCTCTCTCTCACACACACACATACACACACACACACACACAGAGAGAGAGAGAGAGAGAAAGAGAGAGAGAGATGTAAATGCCAGTTGTCTTGATTTTGTTTCTTAAGGGAAATACGTGTCTGTTTTGTGGATTAACCCCTGCTTAGAAAATACCCTTTCATTTGTTCTTGTTCTAACGCTAAATGTTGGTAGTTGCAACTCTGCCCCTCTTTTCTGCTTGTTTTAACAAGAAAATTAATCAAGAAACATGTTTCAAACTTTTAAACACAACTTTGTTATACAGAAATGGAGGGGGTTGGTATTGGATTAACAAAGTTCGGGATAATGTACAATCTTAGGTGCTGCTGGGTTCACTAATGCCAAGCATACCTGTTAATTTTATATGTTATATCTTTACTTTAATAACAATAATGAAATAGGGAAATTGTTTAAAAAGTTCATTTACTATGTCAATTCTTTGAAGTAAAGAATCTAATAAAAATGAACAATGTTTAAACAATGCCTGGCAGGGCAATGCTTATGCCTTATTTCAGACTATTTTCATGAAAGAGGATGCCTTCTTTTTTGAATCAGCCTTATCAGGCTGCAAACAAACTCTGCATTTAAAGCACATGACTTTCCCAAAGAATCCTGGGAACTGTAGTTTGTTAAGGGTGCTGGGAATTGTAGCTCTGTGAGGGGCAAACTACAGTTCATGGGATTTTTTGGGGGGAGCAATGAGCTTTAAATATATGGTGAGTGCACAGCCTCAGTGGATTTTGCTGAAGTATGTATTGAAAGGTCTGCTGGTAGGCAGAATATCTTTCCAGGTTTTTTTAGGTCTCTTGAAAAGAAGTCACCTAGGGACAGTGGTGGAGGAAGGGAGTGTGGGGGGGTGCAGACCGCCCTGGGTGTCATCATTGAGGGGGGTGACAAAATGACAAAAAATGTGAATTTTTAAAAGTAATTTTAAAAATTGGGCTCACCAAACTCTTTAGTTCAGTCAACAAACGTAACAAAATGTGGCTGGCACTGGGCGCCATACCATGGGGGCCAGGACTTACCATGGGGCCTGCAGTGTGCCCGAGCCACGCGTCTCTCCTGGGAGTGACGTGGTGGCTTCGGCACCTGCAGGCTCCGTGCTGCCTGAAACGGCAGCATGGGGCTTGCGCCTGCCCCCTGCCTCTCCCTCAGCCGCTCTACAGCTGAGGGGGAGGCGGCGGAGAGGCTCCATGCAGTGCGCCTTGACCCCGTGGGAGTCTCCATCCTCCCATGGCCTTACCTACCACAGTAGATTTAGTGTAAGGCATTGTCAACAACTGGGCAGAGGAGGAATGGTGGAGACTGCCTCCCCATCCTGACCCGTCAGGGAGGAGGAAGAGGAAGGACAGTATAGATGTACAACAGGGGTTTGAGGGAGGTAGCTGCTCAGAGGCAGATGAGGGGAAAAGTTGGGAAATCATGGGAGAGACGGAACAACACCCAGCTGACACGTCATTAGAAAGCATTCCAGACCCTTCATCTGCCAGAACCCAGCAAGCCTTAAAAGTAGGAGTGCAAAGAGCTCAAAGACAGAAGGCATGTAGCAGCACCCGTAGAGGAGACGATGAGGGAAGTGGGAGAGACAGGGGGTGGAGATTCACTCAGGACAATGCCATTATCCAAAAGGCTGGGTTCTATGGCCTCTCTCTGTAAAGATTGAAATAAAAGACAGTAAGAAACTTTTCCTTGTCTTTATACTTTCCTGGGCAACCAGCCGGGAGCCGCTGGCAGCATTATGGCAAGCATCCCTTCCTGGGAAGTTGGTAAATGGTGCATGGAAAGGAGCCCGTCCTTTCCTCTCCCCCCCCCCCCGAATAATTTTCTCAATCATGGGGACATAGGAAGCTACCTTATGCTGGGTCAGACCATTGCCCAGTCTAGCTCTGTGTTGTCTACACTGTTTGCCAGTGCCTTTCCATGCTTCCAGTCATTCCCAGCCCTACCAGGAGATGCTGGTATTGAACCCAGGACCTTCTGTGTGAAAAGAAGATGCTCTACCACTGAATTACAGCCCTTTCCTGTATCTCCTTGCAGTTCATACCTCTCTTGCTGAGACACTCATGCTGTAAGGGAGGGTGAGGGGAAGACCCCCCCCCAACTTCATCACCTCATAATTTTATGTGAATTATTTTACCTCCATCTAATAGGTAGAGCTAAAAATGCATTGCATTGAGAGAAGTTCCCTTGCCAAAATGTGAATATTCTACAAATTTACATCCCAAAAAGTGAGCATTGGGAGAAAAATGCTGATAAACGTTTTGTAAAACAAGAATTGCAAACTGAATTGGAACTCTGGAGAACTAAACTTAAGGCTGGAAAAATGAGAAACTCAGAGAAAGTGAAATTCTCAGATTTGCACAATACAATGCTTGCTGAAACAAAAGTGAAGAAATAGGAGTTGAGCTGATGTGTTCATAGCATACAAGGCTGCATGCAATTTATGCTGAAGTCTCTCCAATAAAGAGCAGTTGTTTGGCTTAGCAATCATCAGGCATTTTTCTCTTGTTCTGGCAGCCTATTAATGTACACTGAACGGAAAAGCAAGCAAAAGAATGCTTCAAACTGGAAATGACTGTGTCAAATTAGCTAGAATTGTCTAATTTTTGACATATGGACAATTTTCATATTTTCAGAATTAATTAATGTGGAGTGTAACCATTTTTCAACATGTCAGTGCTCTCTTGTTCTCTCTCTTTTTTTTAATCGAATGTAAACCTTTTATTGTTCATTTCACGGAAAGTTGCCATTCAGGCATTTCTCATTTTCAAGAAATATTGTGAATTTCGAGTGACAGAATATACTTTCATCATTTGGTACATGGATGTTAACATTGGTTTGGATGCAGTTAAGCAAGGAGTTGAGGTTTTGACTATTGAGATAAGGAAATGGAAACCTGACTATATAAGGACAAGGGGGCCTATGGGGAGAGCACTGCATGTGGGGCAAAGGGGAGAGAAACCTTATTTCTCTGGCAATAGTATACAGCCAGAGGAAAGAGCAACTTCAACATAAAGTTTTGCCAAATGCCTCTATTAAATATACCAAAAGTTATTGCTCTCCTAAACCACTCCTTATATACTGTGCTGCTGCTTTTGAAGTAGCTGGCTTCATTTTCTTGCTTGTACTGTCTCCTCCTTTCAAGGATCCCTCTTGCTGAAAAATCAGTAGTATAGCTTCCATTGGCACAAGTCAGGCCAAGTGTGTTTTGAAAGCAATGAAAGCCTTGTTGCAAGAGGAAATCCTTGACCTCATGGTAACAACTTGATATGCCGTACTTAGCTACTGTTAAGGAAGCCTGTGGGGAATGTACCTAAAGATGGAGATGGAAGTCAGACATAGAGGCTTGTGGGTAGGAATGGGTGAATGTCAGTTTTGTTTTGTCTCAGTTTGTCATTTTACCACTCTTCAGTTCTCCATGTTTCCACGTCAGTTTATGGGCTATTGTTTTTGTTTATAAAAAGTCCTGCTGAAAACTCACCAGCATTTTAGTGTGAATTTCTTCCAATATACACATTTTGGTAGGCACTTTTGCCTACAATAGACATTTTTGCAAGCTTTCCTCAATAGAATGCATTTTTTGTATGTGAAGTTCAGTAATATATGCTTGTTTATGCACATATGACCCTAGTATATGCATCTTCATAGACCATAAAGATAAAGGGACCCCTGTCTGTTAGGTCCAGTAGCGGACAACTCTGGCGTTGCGGCGCTCATCTCGCTTTACTGGCCGAGGGAGCCGGCGTTTGTCCACAGACAGCTTCTAGGTCATGTGGCCAGCATGACTAAGCCGCTTCTGGAGAACCAGAGCAGCACACGGAAACACTGTTTACATTCCCGCCAGAGTGGTACCTATTTATCTATTTGCACTTGACGTGCTTTCAAATTGCTAGGTGGGCAGGAGCAGGGACCGAGCAACAGGAGCTCACCATGCCACAGGGATTCAAACTGCCGACCTTCTAATCTGCATGCCTTAGGCTCTGTGGTTTAGACCATAGTGCTACTCGCATCATAGACCATACTTGGCTTTGTAAACTGCATTGCAAAATCTGGAGAAGTGCAAGTGTTGAAGGATGATTGTGTTTTGGTTTGCACATTGGTGCAAAAAGTGCAAATTCAAGAAGAGCCTATCAAATTTGCACTTTTGGAAATTCACACTTCTCTTAATTTTGCAATGTAATTCTCCAGCCAACTAATGTGTTAAAAATGTATATACAGTTGTACCTTGGTTGTCGAATAGAGTCCGTTCTGGAATCCTGTTTGACTTCCGAAAACGTTTGACAACCAAGGCATGGCTTCCGATTGGCTGCAGGAGCTTCCTGCACTCATGGGAAGCCATGTCGGATGTGCAGTGTGGTAGACAGTGTGGTATAGTGGTTAAGAGCTGTAGACTCATAATCTGGGGAACCGGGTTCGCGTCTCCGCCTCTCCACATGCAGCTGCTGGGTGACCTTGGGCTAGTCACACTTCTCTAAAGTCTCTCAGCTCCACTCATCTCACAGAGTGTTTGTTGTGGTGGAGGAAGGGAAAGGAGAATGCTAGCCACTTTGAGACTCCTTTGGATAGTGATAAAGTGGGATATAAAATCCAAACTCCTCCTCCTACTCCTACTCCCCCTCCTCCCCCTCCCCTCCCCTTCTTCTTCTTCTTCTTCTTCTTCTTCTTCTTCTTCTTCTTCTTCTTCTTCTTCGGCTTCCAAAGAACGTTCGCAAACCAGAACACTCACTTTCAGGTTTTTGGCGTTCGGGAGCCAAAACATTTGAGTTGCAAGGCGTTCAGGATCCAAGGTACGACTGTACATTACTAGGGTTAAGTGTGCATACAAATGCATATTAGTGAAAATTACATCCAAAAATTAATTATCAGCTGACTCCATCAGAGAAAACTGACGTTGATCAAACACTGTCCCTAATTTTTTGCCATGTTGCTCTGGAGGAGATTTGTGTTATGCCTATTATTATTATTATTATTATTATTATTATTATTATTATTAGTGTCCTGCTTAGGATTTCAGCCCTCTCCATTAACTGCTCTAAGTGGGGCTGGAGGCCTTTTGTTCTTGTGCACATAGAACCATAAAAACATAGAATTGTCGAGTTGGATCCCTTAGGATCACCTAGTCCAACCCCCTGCAATGCATGCATGTAAATACAAAGTTATGGACGGTAGGGCACCAAGTAGTGTATGCTTGCCATTTCACATCCTGAAGGCAGTGAGGCTGCTCTTGAATTAGTCGGTATGACAGGGATGAGGTAATCTGTGGCAGTTTCCAATGTTGTTGGACTGCGGCTTTCATCATTTGATGTTATTGGTTGTTCTGGCTATTGTTGATGGGAGCTGAAGTCCAACAACATCTAGACAGGTTTCCACATCTCTGATGTATGATAACCAATGCTAGCCTTGACTGTTGCAGAGTAAATTAGTACAGTGTTCAGCATGCAGAAAAAACCTTGAAAGGGGTCCTTAGACAGTGACCCTCACTGTGAGAATAAGGGTGTTACCAACCATACAAAATGTCTCTTATTTTCATCAATGAACTATTGAAAGCTATGTTTTCTCTTTGGCTAGATCCACCTCTCTCTCCCACTACCGAGGCCCATGACAGAACTTGCCCTGGTCTGTATTAATAATAAATATGAACTGCTTGCAACAATCATTTTCCTGAATCAGTCACAGGTTGTTCAAATTTTCTGCAGTAAAAATAAAACAAAATGAAACCTGAATGTCTCTCTGATTCTATACAGTTTTCTGTTTGAAACCCATTAAAATAAACAGAGTGAATATGGAACACCATTTGCCTGGTTGTTCCTCATACAGCCATAGCACAGTTTCATGGGACATAGCTTTTATAGCAGCTTACAGGTTTTAGAACCTTCCCATAATCTAAAATGCCCTAGTTCATTTGCGGATATGTCTAAGTCTCAGGGCTGAATGTTCAGTGATGCACAAACCCTGCCAGTGAAGGGTTCATTTTATGTGCACTTTTAGAACATTCGCAAAGTCTGGAGCATCTAAAACAAGTAAAACTTTCCAATGCAGCAGCAGCAAAAGGAAACACAATTATTACAATTTTCCTATTTATGCTGGCTAATGGACAAGTGGTCATGGTCTGGTTCACAGGGGAATATGACTTGAGATGAGCCTCGTGACTTCCCATAAATTGCATTTTATGTTTCTTTTCATAATAATCCTCCAGTTTCATTTTTTTAAGCTGTGTAATCTCATGCTTTTCTTCCCTTGCTGCATGTACTCTTGGCACAAAAGAGAAGACTCAGGTCCTTTCTTTTCCTAAACAAATTGGAACGTCATTATATACCCTCTACATCTATCCCAGTCAACAGACGGACTCCCTTTGTTTTCACACCTTCAACCCCTGAAGCTTTTCAAGAACAGCATCTTCTCTTATGCCTTTGTATTTCTTTGTCTTATTCCATATCTTGCATTAAATTCTGACCCCAATCAATAGAAGTACACAGAGGAGATTGGATAGCTCAGTTGGTTAGAGCATGGTGCTGATAACACCAAGGTTGCGAGTTTGATCCCCATATGGGACAGCTGCACATTGCTGCATTGCGGGGGGGTTGGACTAGATGATCATCAAGGTCCCTTCAAACTCTACCATTCTATGATTCTATGTCTGCTAATTTTTCCTTAACAACAAGCTGCAGCGTGTGCAATAGTTCCGTTACAAACTGGAATAGTCTGCCCTGAACAGGTGACACCATTGCTTGAAGAACAGTAACAGCAGTTGCTATCAACCCACATTTAAGGTTCTGCTGCTGATTTACAAAGCCCTAACAAACTTGGATCAGGTTCCCAGAAGAAATGTCTCCCCACAATAGACCTGCCGAGTTTTTGACATCCCAGGATGAGGCCCTTCTGTTTATGCCAAAACTTGTAGAAGTTCACCTGGCAGCCCACAGAGGGAGAGCCTTTTCTGTTGTGGCACCTAGCTTGTGGAATAATCCTTCAAGGCAAAACAGGAAGATGGTGACAAAAGTTTTAGCTGCTTTGCAGTTGGTCTGACTAGTGCACCTAACTGGTGGTGGTTGGGATGCACAGGTTAAAATTAGAGGTTCTACGCTTAACTTCATTGATATTTGCTGTAGATAGACCTATCCTACTTTTCAAATTCATCTAACCAAGAGGTTGTTGCATGTTGTGGCAATGGAGAAGGGGGACAGGAGCACATACAGTGCACACAGCAGAAGGAGAGACATACTGCAGGGGCGTACCCAGGATCAAAATTAGGGGGGCAAGGGAAGGGGCCAAGGCACGGGAGGGGAGGGGCCACAGTGGGAATGTGGGTGGGGCTATGTGGCCTGTGCCTTTCAGATGTTCAGAGGAAGCGCCCCCAGGCTCCCGCTTCCCGTGCGCAGCTCCAGAGGCGTGCGGGGAGCGCAACCCTGCGACTGCCTCCTCCGCGCCTCCCAGCTGTTCCGAGGAGGTGGCCCCAGGCTCTCGCTCCAGAGGCACGCGGGGAGCATAAGCCTGGGGCCGCCACGCTGCGCCCCTCAGCCCTTTGCTACTAGGGGGGGGCAACTTTCCCCCTGCCTACGCCCATGAATACCTACGCCCATGCTCCAGAGCTTTCCCACCCTCCACTCCCAAAATTAATGCTTACATTACAGGTTAACCCTTTTCTTCTGCAGGCAAACACGCATGCAGGCGCTGCTATGACAAGGCCGCTGTTGAAGGGCCAGAAAGGAATTTCCCTGCATTGGCAGGTTTCGCCTTTCCCGTAGCAATTCATCACAACCTTGGTGGTTGCAGGCCTTGGGCGGAATCCTTTAGTCATTTACCAAAATGGAGGGGCGTGGGGGAGGTAACCCCCTGCTCCCATTGTGGTGGCGATACTAGGGTTCCTGTAAAGGGGTCTAGGTGGGAGGCATTAGCCATACACCCAGAGGTTGTCATTGTCCTCCCCCTCCAGCAGCGACAAAAAAGGGGGATGGGCTATCTGCTTGAACATATGTTCTCCAGAACTAGCCCAACCCCCACATATGCTGGATAACCCTGAAATTACCCAGATCCCTGGCTGGGGGCTGGGAAGGAAAAACGCCCAATGCCTGAGCCAAGGTCTCCCTACATCTGAATCATAATAAAGTTGTGGCCAATTTTAATCCCATAGAACATTGTCTGGTGTTGTTATTCCGCTCGGGGGCTGCCTGGGGTGTTGGGGGACTCCGCCTGACCACGCAATTAATAATCAAGTTCCAGCAATTAATAGTTCCAACAATAAAAAGTTCCAACAATTAATAATCAAGTCCTAAGCCTTCTCGTGTTCGATCAATGAAGCTAAGGATTTCGTGTTATGGTCCTAGTGCTGAAACAAGAAGTAAACACAACTCATCAGCTGATGCCAGGATTCAGTCCAACTCCCAGTACTGATGGATCTAGTAGTCCTCTCTAGGCTTCAGTCTTATACACATGCTCCCACAGATTAATGAAATTTATTTAGAAATAGATGTACATAAAGTGCTTAAAGTGTCAGTGACAAGATTTCTTTCTTCTTTTAAAGACAATTTATTAAATTTTCCAATTGAACACATTTGTGACAAGAATTCTGTTTTATTTTCGGAACCCTTTTATTCAAATAGGTCATTGGTACATCGGATGGTTTGTTGTGTTTCTAATTATGACAAAGAAATATAAGACTGTCATAAGACTACTCAAGATTCTGTTTTGAGGGTGGTGGAAGGAGTTTTTGATGTTTAAAATGCTTTCTGTATGTGGTTTATCTCGTTGAAATCAATGACACTCCTCTTGTAGCTGCGAAATGAGTGCATGTGTGTGCTCAGTTCATGTTCCTCTGGAAAAAACAACATAATGGCTTACTTACTGTGTCTAGGCTTCTTTACTTGTGTTTGATCATGGAAAGAAAATGGATTGAGTTAAGGACATACAACAAACTCTTGTGTTAGCACTTGCTTTATATGAAAGAGAAACACATAATAAACCAACGAGAAGACATTTCTTATGTTGTTTGATCAGGCTCCATTGGAATTTGAATACTGTTGTTTCTGAAGATATAGGTCTCAAGGGAACCAAGCTTTAAGCAGTCAGAAAAGGCTTTGCTGTAATTTCCAGTAAAAGAGTGAACTTGAAAGTCCTGTCATTTGTTTTCAGACATGTGCAGGTGGCACAATGTTTTGTCTTATTTGTTAGAACATTCTCTTGGTTCTAGCTAAACCAGAGATGGGGAACTTGAAGACTACCAGGTGTTGTTGAGCTCATATGATCTCTGACCACTGACCATGCTGGCTTGGGCTGGTGGGAGTCCAGCCACATCTGGAGGA
Organism: Zootoca vivipara; assembly: GCF_963506605.1. NCBI lineage: Eukaryota > Metazoa > Chordata > Lepidosauria > Squamata > Lacertidae > Zootoca > Zootoca vivipara. The sequence goes on along the minus strand of NC_083284.1, from coordinate 30,554,067 downwards.
TCAGAGGTTTGCCATCTCTGAGCTAGGTTAATACAAAGGTCCCGTGTTTCCATCTCTGAATTCAAGCACCTTGCATTCATATCATAATGTTCTCCATACCCTGAGTTGATTCTGATGAAGACACAAATTAAATCAGTAACTGTCGAGCATGATGCAACAGTAAAGATAATTCTGGCTCAGGGCTAGGGTCAGAGGATGGCAAAGTTAGTCAATTGTCAGAACCCCAAGGCCAGTAGAAGGCCCACCATCTGCCAGTGAAACCCTTTCCAATTTACAGAATATTCAATAAGATCCACTGCAGTGAGAAGTCTCAGTTTTTTATGTCCTACCTCTTCCAGGGTCCTTTTTTTTGGGGGGGGGGTGGATCTCAAAGTGCCATGCCCAAAAGCCCCGTAGCTGTTCTGCCTTGTTCCTTTTTTATTATGAAGATTGAAACCAATCATATTCAGAATCTACCTCAATGGGTGGACAGTTATGTGAACTGTGTTTGATTTAGGCAACACAATGCTGCCTTCTCTGCTTAAATCATAAAAATAGTTTTGAGTTCTGATCCTTCAGGAAAAGGATTAGAAAAACGGAGTCAGTTCTTTGGTTGATGATGGTCGTGCACAAAGGAGGCCATCGAAAGGGCTCGGCTTCCATTTCTTTTCTAGCCAAGTTCCATTTATTATCAGAGGTTTCAAATAATGTGCTGGTTTTTATTTCTCACTTTCAGTTAACAAATACCGTATAATTACGAGGTTTTTCATACTCAGGTTTCCAAAACCTCCAACAGATGTCTTGCCAACAGCAAAGATGATTAAAGGTTTATATGTTTATGAAGAATGACTCTGCTGAAAATATGAACGAGGATCCTGCTATGCTTAAGCCTTTTGGGCCAGCCTTATTAGAAAAGGGTTTCCTTTTGGAACGAAGCATGGAAAAAGCAATCCTGTGCTACTGCATGTTGGCTTACTTTAGGAAGAGCGTTTAGAAACTGTAATTCTTATGTTGTCTTGAAAATTGCATGCAGGGTTCATGAAGTCCAGCCCACAGCACCACTTCTAGTGCTTCTTGTGGGCACTGTGTATGATGGGTCACTTTGAAGATATGTCACTGCAATCTTACAGATGTCTGCTAAGAAGTACAGCCCATTGAGTTCAGTGTTCCTACTCCCAGGTAATGATTGCAATCTTACTTTAGTAGTAGGCTAGCCTTGGAAATAGTCCCAGATTATAAGGGATAATTAATTCACTGAACAAAGCCTTCATATTCTGCTTCCAGTCTTACTAATTATGGGTTTATGTTATGATATTTATGTTGACTAACCAAGTTGGAACAGGCATAACATAAGTAACTATTCCATATATATATAGTGGATGAACACACAAACATAAAACAACTTATGTGTTACTTGTACAAATTATCAAAATTCCCCCAAAGTCCTCTTAGAATCTCAGTATACTTGCTAGTCCAGCTATTAATTCAATTTAGTGTTCTGAAGTTCTTGGCCCCCATAAAATAAACATGTCAGTGGAGAAGGAAGCTTCCAAAGCCAGTGGTTGGAGTGTGGTGGCATTTTCATTTATATATGAGATGGAAACCATATGCCTAAAAAAGTGTTCTGCTTGGTTATTCCTCTGATCCAGTGGGTTCCAACACAGTGCTCTCCAGATATTGTCGGACTAAGGCCAGTGGTCAGGAATGATGGAATCTGGAGCCCAATGACATATGAAGGTCACCATGTTGGATTCCCTGTTCTAATGTTTTACTATATCTTTATAATGCTGGATGCCACCCAGAGTGGCTGGGGCAACACAGTCAGATGGGCAGAGTACAAACAACAAATTATTATTATAATTATTATAATTGCACAACTATGTCAGTTTTTCTGCTAACACAATGTGCCAGATCCATTCACGGAATGTATGCACAGAGCATGACTTCCAATTTTTTGACATCTTCATTCTTGCAGCAGGAATCATAAAGGTAACCATTTCATTAGGGACCAACTATTCATGTGTAATGAGGAATAAAGATAATAAATAATTCTGTTAGTTACATCGGAAATTACCACTTGAGCTCTAGGTCCTTTACTATGGGAAATTCCCCAACATATGGTAGCGTGTCTCTTAAATATAATTACTGCTATTCTCAACAAATCCACTGACTAATCAGCTTATCTCTGCTGACTCAACACATCTATTGCAATGCTACCTTGTGGTAGGAAATCAAAGACTGGGCCTTATAGTTGAATTAGTTTACCAACAGTGAACTTTGAATTAATAACAGTAGGCAGCATCCATAAACAGATTTAGGAGGTACACAGGGGTGCACAGGGAGAAGAGAGGGAGGGGAACTACTTTGATTAAACAAGTGCATCCAATACCACCTAATCTATTAAAAATAATTACAGTAAAAAAGGAAGCATTGGTCCTAAAACACAAACATCCCGAGGTTCCAAACAGCAGAGAAGAGGGTGTGTCTTCAGGTTCAGTGCATCAATACTTTCCATGAATGGAATACTGTTCCAAGGGCTTAGCGCTAAGGAGGCATTGCTCATATGTCAGAATGGCAGTGCCTAACCCTCACCTTTGTAGTTGGCCTTGGCTAGTTATGTGCAGGTCAGACTTCTAAGCAAAATGGCTCAAGAGGTAATCATGAAGAGATCACAGGAATATTTCACCTTGTAGTGACACTTCCATGTTAAGAATGTTTGTGCAAACTCCACTGGGTTCATGGTTTCTCAAAATTGTTCAGATTCCTCTGCAACTTTGGGGAGGTCGGAATCAAATTTAAACATCTGAGTAGATTGAAGCAGTCATCTCCCAAAGGTCTTTCCCTCTCTCTCCTCTGGATGTCTAGCCAACCACTTAACCTCTTCAAGCACCTTTTGGAAGTATATCCAGAATGAAGATCAGTTTATTGCGCATATATGCAACATAATGCTCTTTGGGGGAAGAAAGTTAAATGCATTCTCCATGCAAGAGGACTACAGAATTATACTGTTTTGGAAGTGGAAAACGAAGATATTTTATTGCTAACCCAGCACAAGCCACATTGTCAGCTAAGGCCTATTGCGTTATCATCTTTCAAATGCTTGTCACCTAGAGGAATTCTAGACAACTGAACTATCCCATGTCAAAAGCATTCTCTTCTTCAAACCAAGTATGATTCTGAGGAGAAATAATAAAAAGTTATCCACAGAGCACATTCCAGACATCTGGCTGTGCTGTTGTCCTTCTGTATAAATGAAACTGAACACTGGTGAGGGCTCTGAAGGTAGCAACGAATGCAGACTCTGCTGCCTCTGTAGCATCCTCATTGTGCTGCCCAGCAGAGCTTTTCTGGGTAGTGCAGGGCCTTTTGCAGTCTCCCTGAGTGAGGTGACAGAACTGATGGTAGTGGGCTGTGACTTGTCAAAGCCTTAAACAGACCTTACAATCATTAGAGGCCCTTCTTTGTGTGCCTCCTCAGCAATATCTTGATTGTGACATGAATTGGCCTTTTCTGAGGTGGGTCCCTGTTTGTGGAATGCTCTCCCCAGGGAGGTTTGTCTGGCTCCATTGTTGCATATATTTAGGTGCCAGGCAGAATCATTCTTCTTCTCCCAGACATTTGGCCAATTAAACAATCTATGGCCTTTTAAGGGACCCAGGTGGTGCCACTGAGCCTAGGGCTTGCTGATCAGAAGGTCAGCGGTTCGAATCCCTGCGATGGGGTGAGCTCCCGCTGTTTGGTCCCAGTTCCTGCCAACCTAGCAGTTCGAAAGCACGTCAAAGTGCAAGTAGAAAAATAGGAACCGCTACAGCGGGAAGGTAAACGGCGTTTCCATGTGCTGCTCTGGTTCGCCAGCAGTGGCTTTGTCATGCTGGCCACATGACCTGGAAGCTGTACGCTGGCTCCTTCGGCCAATAATGCGAGATGAGCGCCGCAACCCCAGAGTCGGTCACGACTGGACCTAATGTTCAGGGGTCCCTTTACCTTTATGGCCTTTTAAACTGTTGGGGTTTTTTGTTTGTTACTATGGTATATATTTATGTGGTTTTTATACTGTAAAATATGGTCCCCATATGAAAGGTGGTATAGAAATATAATAAAGAAATAAATAATGTTTACAAAAAACATATTAGAAAGAAGGGAGCTTAAAAGTGGAACCTGTCAGGCGGCAGAGGAACCAACCCCCACGGCAGGTTGCCAGGAATGGATAGACAAGGAAAAGTCCTTACCATCTGCTTTTTATTCAATATTTACAGAGAGAGGCTTGGGAATACAGCCTCTTGGAATAATGGCATTGTCCCGAGTAAATCTCCACCCCACCCTTTTCTCTCGCTTCCTTATTCATCAACAGCACCCCAACCCCTACATTTGCTGCTTAGGGCCATCTGTCTTTGAGCTCTTTGCTCTCCTACTTTTAAGGCTCACCAGGTTCTGGGAGCAGGGGCGCCGCAACGGGGGCGGGCGGCGGGCCCCAATGCTGCCGCTGCCGCTGTGACAGGCCGCTGCCTCACTCTCCCCAGCCTAGCAAGCTCCGTGCGCAGGCGGAGCTTGCTGGGCTGGGTGGGTGATGGGCCGCTGTCTCGCTCTCCCCAGCCTAGCAAGCTTTGTGCATGGGTGGAGCTCGCTGGGCTGGGGAGGTGACGGGTCACTGCCTCGCTCTCCCCTCCCTCCCTCCCTGAGTTGGGCAGGCACCGTCCCCGGTACCAGCTGGGGTAGGAACACCACTGTCTGGGAGATGATGGGTTTGTAATGCTTTCAAGTAACAACGTGTCAGCCAGCTGCTGCTCTGGCTCTGCCTCTGCCTCTTCCTCCTCTCCTATTATTTCCCAACTTTCCCCCTCATCTTCCTCTGAGCTGTGCCCTCCCTCAAACCCCTGTTGTAATTCTGAACTGTCTTCTTCTCTTGAAGGGTCAGGATGGGGAGGCGGTCTCCACCATTCCTCCTCTGCCCAGTCCCTGACAGAACCTCTCAAATTAGGTGGCATCATGCAAAACGTGGCTAACATCAGTGCAGTTTTGGAAAGATTAGTCCACCATATTGTTTCAATATGGCATCCAACTGTATCCAAACATTGACAAGAATCTGCTCCTTGATCTCAGGAGCCAACATGAAAAAAATCTGGTTATCTTAGGAGGTGTCGCAATAAATCATAAAAAACAACTTTCCAAAATAGACAGTCAATGAGGGGTGCTCAGGAATCCTTATCATTGCCCACAGCTGCCTTTGGAAAAGACTTAGAAAGATAGCATGGGGGGGGGGAGCTGTGAGCTGGAATAGAAATAAACAGAAGGGACAGGCATTATTGTTTAGGTCCTAGAAGCATTAACACAGATGTCTGTAGCAAGTGCAAATGGGTGCTGTTGAGCAAAATATAGAGCATATGACCATCTAATAATTTTTTCAGATTCCAACATCTGCATTCAGTCATGCCTTTAAGGTTGCATCCAAAGAGGGACTCAAGATAACAATCAGATTACATACTTTGCATTCACATAACAATGATGTGTGCACACTATTTCCACCCTTAATACATTTATCATCCGCAGAATGTACAAGATCATGCCAATTTGCATTCTTACTACATTTTTTTTCTTTGTAAAAATGTTTCTTCATCATCTTTATTTCCCACAATACTGGAAGAGCCAAACATGAAAAACCTTGCCCAATAACTTCTTTGCATCTGTTATTTTTCACATTATCTTGCCACATTTCACACGTCTACAAAATCTCAATGTGGAAAAGGGGGAGCACTCTGGACTGGAAAATTTGTATAGCAAAGCAAAATTGTTTACAGCTGAATCTAAAATTCTGCTATAGATATAGTGATGGAAATTATGGCTTGGCTTACCATAGGTAAAGAACACCCCATGATAGTCGGGCAGCACAAGAACATGAGACAAGCCTGCTGAATCAGGCCAATGGCCCATCTAGTCCAACATCCTATTTTCACCGTGGCCAACCAGATACCTGTCAGTCATACCTCCAATGGCCATGCCCCTCTATACTTCCTTCCCACCAAAATGGTCCTTCAGGGTAGCTGTAGAAGTATTTGAAAGTGTTCAGGTTTATAAGCTGAGTCTCTATCTGTGCTAAACAGACATTCACTAATCTCTTCTGTCAAAATTACTTCTCCCCCTCTGGATCTATGTGAAACTTAGATTTAGCCCTTCAAGCTGTCGAGCACCTGGGATGTCCATTGACTTTGGTGCTCAACAGATGCCAAGACCCTCCCATGGTTTAGGGACATTCAGAAATTTCCAGCACCTGGCTATAAGGAAGATTTGGGATTCTCCAGGGGCAGATAATTTACTGGCATCATAAATAATGCCACAGAGAAGTATAGTTTGATGAAGAACATCCACCCCCTGAAAGAATTAATCTTAAGAGATTTGGTGATGCGGTTCATTAGTCATTAGGTATATCTAAATGAATATTGGAATGTAAATAGTGATGTGACAAGGATCAACGCACCGTCAGCAGTTTCATGCAGAAAGGGAAAATTCCCACATTTAGAAGTTATTTCACAGGGGATGTCATGAGTATTGATCAAGACAGAGAAATGGGAAGATAAGTGATTTTCCAAATTTAGCAAGTATGTCAGCTCATGAATCACCAAACAATGAACTTCAGGAAGCTCCTGCTATTAAATTGCATAGTGAGTATGCCCTCAAAGACCTTTGCAAGCCCTTAAATTGTTCAGGGTTTTTAAAATAATCATTGATCTTCGATCATGAAAGGACACAATAGGTCTCTTGAGAACTCATATAGCACAATGCCCAAGAGTACAAATTGGGAAGTGGGCCAGGTTCAATTGGTGTCCAATTTTTTTCAAAGAGGGCCAGATTTGATGAAGTGAGGGGCTGTGAGGGCCGACCAAAGAGCTGACCGAAGTTGTTAACCTTTTTTTTGGGATTGAAGTTGTTGAGGTGTTGTTGTTTTTTAGGATTTACCCCAGGAAATAAACTGCCACAGGGGCAAGATTAGGACATGCCTGAATTAGAGCTAAAACAAGAGTACTTCTTTAAAATTTTCAGCTGAAAATGTGCTGCTGGTGGGTGGGCTTTTTACTGATCTTGGTAAAAAAAAAAAGTCATTCATTTAAACTATTATTATTTTTGCCACTGACTGTAGTGGCATAGCGGAGTACTCTCAGTTTTTATTACTCAGAATGCCCTAGATTTAAGGGATGTTTTGGGACTAACTTGGAGGGGAAATGGCAGCACCCAGTGAAGACTTCTGTCCCCCCCGCCTCCCGCCTTCCAAATGGCTGTGAATCACCCTCCTTCCTTGGAGGTTTTTAAGCATGAGTTGAGATTCCTGCATTGCAGGGGGTTGAGCTAGATGACCTTTGGGGTCCCTTCCAACTCTACAATTCTATGCTGCTATGATTCTATGGCCCTTCATCCAGAGCATTCTGGAATATGAAAACTGTCTGCCAGTAACTACCTGCAGCAGACTAGGGGAATCATTTAAAGAAAGAATGGTTTAAATGAAGGGGAAAAAGGAACTGCTGAACAACGGTGGGCAATTGGTGAACCTTTTTGAAGACTTTGCTTCTCTACACTGAACCACCCACCACCACCTAATTCACTGTGTGCAAATGAGTTTATTTTAATGCATTTAATTCCAATTCTGAGTTCATTCAGACTTGCCCTTGCCTTGCTGTCATTCCCCCACCCCACCCCCGGGGAAATTCTATCTTTACCCGGAGCAAGCATCAATTGGGTTTTCTCTGGGTTGACGTTTGCTCAAATTTATCGCTAAAGAGCAGGAAAAGCAATGGGGCAAGCGCAGGACCACTTGGACCTAGTAAAGATGGGACAAGGAGAAAAATCACTTGGATCCATGCTTTCTAGGGATGGGACAAGTGCAAGTCCGGATGAGCCCAGTCGTTCAAATATTCTGAGCCAAAATTTATCATGAAGATTACTGATATATAATGTCTGTGGAGTATACTTTGAGCACTTAAAAGTGTGATACATGACTGATAGGACAACAATACCCGGGTATAGAAAAAATGAGTATGTGTGTGGGTCACAGTTGTAGGACCCTGGGATCTCCCCTATCGAATCTGAGATTGTTGATTACTGAGTGGATCCTATTCATTTATCAAGCTTTGCAAATTACCTTGAAGTTAAATTGCTCACTTCTCATAGCTACTGACAAAAACAGGAAAAGCTATTGCAGAATGGAAACCAAAGCCTTATTCTATCCCAATTGGAAATACAAATATTATTAAGTTTGTAGAGTCCAGTAAGCGTGATTTATATATTAGAAGCAGGGCCGTCTCAAGCAGGTCGGGCGCCCTGGCGCTGAAGCATGGAGATCGCTCCGGCGCCCCCGCCCTTGCAGCGCACAGCACGGCTTCCGCGCGGCTTTGCCGCACAGCGCCCCCCCCGCCGACCCGCGCCACCAGGACTACACCTAGAGCCGGGCCTGATTAGTAGCTTTTCACATTTTCAGTGGGCCTGTCCTTTTTTTTATATTCCTTTGTGAAAATGTTAGGTGGTATTCAACAGTTTTAATTGAAGTTACCCAACTGAGGTTACTGACTAAGTTAGGTTCATTAATTTCAGTAGATCTATTCTGGGTAAAAATTAACTGATTCTAATACAAGTATTCATAAATGTAGATATAGCTCACAATCCTCTTCTGCTGACTTTTTATTTTACTGCATTTCATTCTTCTTGCATCTGTACAATGTATCTGAATATAGTAGAACTGTTGGCTTCTTCCACAAGACTTGTAGGTGTAATAGTAGCACACTATGAGTTCTACCCATTTTTATATGCAATTCCCACATTTCTAAGGCAAATTGTAGAAAAGCATTCCTCCCACTAATTGACTGTAACCTCGTTAATGCCTTGGACTCATAGGATTTTAAATAGTGCTTGCAGTCTTCAGGATAATTTAATGCGGTCATATAAACTCTCAGTATTTGAATGTGTCCCTGAAGCATTTTGTGAATGTACTAAAAGATTTTGGCCCTAGATACGCTAACCTCAAAAGTGATGGCTGAGAGATGAGTTGACAATGACTTGATGTATCCTCTCAGAAACTTCTTTCTTTTTCTCCATGAATAAATTGCTGTCACAATGTTTAGGCCATAGCATCTGACTCCTGTCTTCCTCGCATTGGTGTGTTGTTCTTGTCTATTACATTCGTGATGTCCAATTGTAGTATATCTGTTTTCCACTTCTGATATCTACCGTAAGTCAGACAAGGAAGATATGGGTTGGCTAAGACTGTTTAGTGCTGAGCTAGGCTAGAAAACGGACGAAAACAAAATATTTTAATGCACTTTCAGGGTATTTTTCCCCCTTCATGGTTTTCTCTTCACATCCACGGAATGCGCTCTTTGTGGAAAATGATCTCCTCAGTCTGTTACTCATATGAATAATAATCCTAATAATTGAGTTTGGTCAATTACCTCTTGCCTGATTTCCTACTTTTTCCCTACCGGTTCACATTTGAAAATCAGGAACAGCTGCCTTTTCTGATCCCTCCATGAACAGTCAATTCAAGTTTCAAAATAACTGTCTGTATACCATTATTCTTGGAGACCCATTAGAGGATGAGAAATGGTTGTTCTAAATGGACCGATTCTATAACCATTGAGCTCATGGAGGGCACTCTGTGAACCAAGTGGTGTTATATAAAATAAAAATATAAAACCACAATATACATAATCAAAATAAAAGCAACAAGCCTGGTTAAAGAGGAACGTTTTTGCCTGGTGCCTAAAGACGTATAAAGAAGGTGCCAGGCAAACTTCCCTGGGGAGAGCATTCCATAGACGGGGGAGTCACTGCAGAGAAGGCCAGTTCTCCTGTTGCCACCCTCAGGACATCTCAAGGAGTAGGCACATGAAGAAGGGCCTCTGAAGATGATCTCAGGGTCCTCTTTGCCCCTGCTCACCAGCGCAATCTGTCACTCACCTACCCACCCTTTAGGTTAGGCTGACGCTGCTATGGACTTCGGTTGGTCGCCTGGTTGGCCAGGGGCCGGGTAGGACTTTTCCCACTTGGGCTAGCCAAGATGGTTTTTTCGCCTACCTCGTAGCAATCCGTCACAACTTTTGGTTTGGTGGTAGGCATTGGAAATTTGCATAAAAAGAAGATGGGGGGGGCAGGTTACGTCACCACCTGCCCAGCAAATGGAGAATTATTCTGTTAAAGGTTTCCGGGGGCGGAGCTTTGTCCTGGGCATGGAGAGGTCAGGGCCATATGGCACGCCCCAACGGTGGCCATAGGAGGAGTTCCGGTAGATGTACATCACTGGGCTCCTTACTGGTGGTTAATTTCTCCCAGACTCCAACACACGGGTTGGTGTCAGATATAGTCAGTTAGGTTCCAATGCCTAAGCCAACATCCGTAACCAATAAAGTTGTGTCCTTATTCGCCCACTTAAAATCTACCATTTGTGTTTTGTGTCTTATTCTCATGGGGAGGGACATTGCTACACAAAACAATTCTCCCACCACTATTAGTCCAATAAATTTTGACACCTCGGTGAAATACAAAATAGCACTCCCCTCACCAACAGGGAAGAACGGCTAAGTGAAGATCTACATCAGGGACATGGAAAGAATAAATATCTACATCAGGATCAGCTGCTCCTGTGGATCCTGTGGATCTCCTGTGATAATCACTTCACCTTCCCTCATGGGTTAGCCAGCCCTGTCTCCTACACAATACGGGTGAGCTCTCCAGACCGAACCTCATCTCATACTTCACACATCAGTTAGAGAATATGCATGGATGGCTGTATACCCTCCAACATTTCTCTGATGCAAATAGGGATGTCCCATTCCATAATGATAATTTTACTGTTTATACCTCACACATTTTACTGGGTTGTTCAATCTAGCCACTCTTAGCAGCTTCCAACATATATAAAAACAAAACAAAACATTAAAGATTAAAAAAGCTTCCCTGTACAGAATTGTTTTCAGACAGCTTGGGGGTCGGATAACTCAATACCCTCCAATATTTCTCCAATGAAAATAGGGACATTCTAAGGGAAAGTAGGACATTCCAGGATTAAATCAGAAACTGGGATGGCTTCTCAAAATCAGGGATGTCCCTGGAAAATAGGGACCCTTGGAGGTCTGTGGCTGCTATAAACCCTTCATTACCTCAACAGTTCTTTCTAGATTTTTCTTCCTTGAGGGGAAATGATACCACCATAAATCCTAAACAAGAACAGAACAGCAACTGGCATGTATCAGTTTCACATACGTTTATTCAAAGTTCACATATTTATTTTGTATCCTTAGGCCTTCAGTTATGTCCTCAGATTCAGTGTATATTCGGAAATATTACACATTTCAAAGAACTTGGCTGGTTGAGATTGCAGAGAATGTCTCTGACTTGTGTCATGCAGCAGTTGTATTGTAAATAGTTATTTGTCTCAAGCAGTAGTTTTAGACTTAACACAGGCTGCTAAGATTTATATTATTATTGATCCTGTTAGTTTAAAAAATGCACTTGTATCATGTTTCCTCCAAGAAGCTCAAGGCAGCATACATAATTCTCCTTGCCAAACTGGTGTATAAAAGAATGGTCCGGACACTCCATTGCACTGAATAGGGAAGCTCTTGCGACTCAGAACCCTCATCCATATTGCCGCTCCTTAAAGACTGATACTTTTATTAGTGAATAAACTGTTGCAGACTATTATTCATTTCATAAAATGCAGGAAGCGCTATCCTGATTTGTTATTAACAGCGGCTATTCACAAAACAATGGTATCAATGCCTATGACAGACATAATGCAAAAATGCAAAAAATGCATATCAATACATCGGAGAGAGAGAGAGAGAGAGAGAGAGAGAGAGAGAGAGAGAGAGAGAGAGAGAGTATTATAGGTCATGAACCTGTTCACAAACCTTAGGATGCATCTTCCCAAGCACACAGGAAAATGTAGTTTATCCCTCACAGAGCTACAAGTCACAGCATCCTTAACAAACTACAGTTCCCAGGATTCTTTGGGCATTGCGATGTGTCTTAAATGTATGATGTGTACACTGCCTTAATTAAAAACAGATATTACAGAACAAAAGGTTTACATAGGTAAAGGTAAAGGACCCCTGACAGTTAAGTCCAGTCGCAGACGACTCTGGGGATGCGGCGCTCATTGTTGGAGATTGCGATGTGCTTTAAATGTATGATGTGCACACGGCCTTAATTAAAAACTGATATTACGGAACAAAAGGTTTACATAACAACCTGCTTTTACAGGTACTTCATATCTTGTGTTCATAACTAAAACAAAACACTAAATAACTAAAACCAAAATTTCAAACCTAAAAGAGTTAAAAAATGGAAAATATTTAGTAGAAATAAATTGATAGGCATAGAACCAAATTAAAGCAGTGATATATTAGGTAAAATATGCTTTTATTATTTCCCTCTAGGGTACGCCAGTCAATTTTCTCATAACAGTAGAATAAGCTGATATTACTAAGTTGAATAAGTCAGCATGAAGTCTTGCTATGGTAAGTCATCCGACTGAACAACGGACATGAATGTAAATATTAATTTTAAAAGTAATGAACATTTGTTTTACTTTCCAATAAGATAATAGACACATTCTAGCAGATATATATAATCTTTCAGTGCATATAAAATGTTGAAAAAGTCTTTAAAACATTAGTGTTCCTAGCGTTTTAGCCTGCATTGTGTGCTTCCATTTTATTTATGACTCGCAAATCGCACATCTAAACAGGAAACATTAAGAATCTCTTTCCCCTAATATTGTTCATGATGTAATAAAGTCTTATGCATTAGAATATTTTTGGAAGTTTCTCAGCCAACTTTTAAAACTCCAAATAATACTTTATTGTTTAAAGGAGGGTTGATCCTTTGAGATCAGTAATGTATGACTAAAGAAATTCTAAGCATTAAACACCTTTTCCCGTACTAAAGCTCTGGAACTTTGCTTTCCATTTACAATGATTTCTAGCATCCAAAAAGTATACTATGCGGAAAACAAGATGGTGGGGGATACGCCCCATACATTTCAGTAACTCTTTCTATGCTCAGTGAACAAAAGAAAGTAAAAGAATGAAATTGGAACCATCAGTAGGGAACATTTATTGATAAAACGCACAATCCCCCAGTGGAGTGTATTCAGAGATCAAAATACTTAATTTAATTACATTTCCCTTTTGAGCAGCTCTCACTTGCAAGGAATCACGAGCACTGAGTTTTTATCCTTAGCAACTTTGCCTAAGGGAGAGAGGTTTCAGGGTAGATGGGGTTGCAGCCAGAGCTTCGTTCCAGATGTTGTCAGTGATGACATCTGGAACTCTGGACAGTATGAGGCAGTCCTTCCCCCCCCCCCCCGGCCCCAATACCTGGAAAGAAGACTCATGAGACAAGAAATGGGATGGTTGTTGTATTTATTAAAACATAACAATTTGGAGGAACCATAAGACCAACTAATCAAATAATCCACATCCAGGTAGTGGGGAAGGAAGGATCTCAACTGTATGAGAAGGATCCCTCCAAACCCATGGAGATGTGATGCAGTCATTAGCTATGGCTGTCCACCCAAAGATGGGAAGGAAATGCTTCCCACTTGCTAGGCAAGCCTTGTGTGCAAACCTCAAATGAACCCAAAATGGTCCAACCCAAAATGTTCATGTCAGTCCTAAAAAACACCTAAAGGGTTTTCGCCAGGCATATTACACAGGTGGATCCCCAAAGGGTGTCCTGAACCCAATAATGCCTCAGTATGGGCTTTGAAGACACTCGAATTCGGGATGCAAGAGAGAAACATGCTAAGAGGAAGGCACGCTTGGCAAATCCATACCCTGATCAACTCCCGCCTGGAAACCACTGTGGAAGGACGTGTGGATCCAGAATTGGCCTCCACAGTCATTTATGGACTCATTGTTAAAACCGTGTTTATGGAAGACAATTTTATCGCCAAAGAAGATACTGACAGCCATTATGGAGCAGTGGTTAGAGTGCTGGAGTAGGACCTAGGAGACCAGGGTTCAACTCCTCCCTCGGTCGTGAAGCCTAGTGGGTGGCTTTGGGCTAGTTACTGTCTCTCAGCCTAACCAACCCCACAGGATGAATATAAAATGGTGAGTGGTGGAAGTGTTCACGCCACCTTGGGCTTTCTGGGGGAGAGGTGGAATATGAATGCAAGGATAAATAAAATATTTTCCTATCCGCACTGATTTACTTTCCCAGATGCCATTTCAGACCATAAAGCATGCTCTGTCACTCCAGAAACCCAATCTAACTGAGCAGAAAACCTCAAACAAGGAAACCAGGAACCAGCCAGAAGCTGACGCTGCTTAGAGGGAGGGAGGGTGAAGCACCTTGAAAGGAGGAGGATTTAGAGGAAGGAACTGGCTAAAGCCAGACACCAACCCTTTCCTCAACTGGAAAAAGGACACCAGTGACCTCACCTCTACCCATTCTCTTCAGGAGTCATCTCTCTCAAGTTGTATTTCCGAAAGGGAAGGGGGGCAATACACCACCTCTGGAGGAGTGGCAGCAACATAAGCCTCAGATTCTGGATTGACCTGTGTGTAAACATACCTCTTAGCATAAGTTAAAGACCTTTTGGACAGGCACTCTTGTCACTTCCCAAAGTCTCTGCAGCAAGTATATTTCTGTGGTTCAGTCTGTGGTAGTGGTTATAGTGTGTTGCCTTAGACTGTTGAGATCCAATTTCAAAGCCTGATTTATCCACAAAGCTGGGTGACATTGGGCTGGTCCTTATATCTCTCAGCATACCTCACAAGGTTGTTGTGACAATAGACTAAGGATGGAAGAGCTATGTGTGATGCCTTGGGCTTCTAGAAGAGTAGAATTAAAAATGTCGTAATAATTTCTGCTTGTAAATATTCTGGAGTTGGGATTAGTTTAGGGAGGTGGAAACCCTCAGGTTCCACCCCTGTACCACACAGGAATATTATAAAGGGAAAGAAAGGAATAAGATTACTAAGGCTGCCCTTTCCCTATCTACACACACCTCTGATCCTTCTAGTAATGGAATGGGGAATTTGTGGCATTCATATGTTGATGGATTCCTAACTCCCATTAGCCCCAGCCAATATGGCTAATGGGCAAAGATGATGGAAATTGTAATTCAATGACATATGGAGGCTACAGGTTACTCATTCCCACTCTATCCCACAGCAAGGGTATCCTGAGGACCATGGGGGCGGGGAATGCCCTTCCCTTTTCTGTCCCACTTCCTGAAACTCCCAAGGTAGAGCAATACTATCATGCTTTTGTTCCAAGATTAACAGAAGAACTCCTAGTTACAGGTAGGTAGCCGTGTTGGTCTGAGTCGAAGCAAAATAATAATAAAAAAATCATTCAGTAGCACCTTAAAGACCAACTAAGTTTTTATTTTGGTATGAGCTTTCATGTGCATGCACACTTCGTCAGATACACTTGAAACAGAAACAACCAGACCCTTATATATATTCAGAGGGTGTGGGGGGGGGGTGATGGGAATGGGTGATGGGCTGTAAGAGTGGTAAACCTGTTGATGGCTGTTAACAACTGCTGATTACTGCAATAGGTCCTGCGGGGAAAAAACAAGGGCTGAACTCCTATTAGGTTATAGAGATAAACAGCAACATTTTGTTGCAGTTTCCCAATTGAATGATGATATCCTGATCACTAGTTAGCTCTCTGGACAATAACACAATCTCTTTCAGCAAGATTCTGCAATAAAACCTCCCTCTATTATGCAGCCCAATTGAATGAATATGAGTCCTCTACAAAGCAAGACATTGAAAACAACAGCAAAACCTGTCACTAGATTATTACTTTCTAAATCCAAGTATTATTTATAACTTGTTCTCTGCTATGTGGCCTCATCTCAGAGTGCTGACATACGGTGCCTGACATAAGGGCTTTCACTTGGTTTAGATGCAGTGATCAAATTGCTTTGCCATTGCAACCTACCACAAAAATAACAAACTCTTCAGCAGCCATACGCTGTAGATTATTAAATGGAAAATTTCCAAATAGCATATTAAACTCAGTGGCAGTCAGAAAGCATTAACTCAGCTGCAGGAGGGTGAGTGGTGAAATGAGAGCAAGCATTTAATGTGTACATGTATTTATTTGGACAATTCAAAGATTGCATTTTCACTTTCTGCTTAGGTGTAATATTACGGGCTGCAGCGTATTTTCCTTTGTTTACTCTTGGCCACATTTTTGAAGCGCATATTCTACAGAAATAATAGCACAAACTGAAAGGGCCATTCAGGGCCATTTTAAGAGTTTTGAGAGGTGTTGCCCATGTTAATCATCATCATCATCATCATCCTTGTAATCAATCACCATAAGGTCCCAGGGCAGATCAACAGTGTACAAATACAGTATTGAAATCAGGTGAAAAAAATCTAAATTTGTTCTAATATACAGTATGTATCTCAAGTGTCATATCTACCCCTCCGCTCTCCCCAATAATTCCTGAGCTCATTCACTGTAACTGAAATTAGTGGTTCTGAAGCTGTAATTGTTTGATTTTTAATAATATTTATTATATATTATTATTTACTAAACTTATATAGTGCTCTTCATTCTAGGATCACATAGTGTCTTACAGTATAAAAATTCAAAAATGCATAACATAATAACAAAACAATACCTCCTATAACACATTTTAAAAAATCATAGTTTGTTTAATTCACCAAAGACTTAGGTGAAGAGGAATGTTTTGCCTGCCACCTAAAAACATGTAATGAAGGGGCTAGGTGAGAGAAAAGATTATACAATAGTATTTTTGACCACAAAGCCTTAACCAGTAACCACATATTTTGTTAGTTAACTTGGCAACATTTTTGTCAATTTGGAACACAGACTAACCAGACATATCTTGATTAAAAAAACCCATTTTTAGTGCCATCCACCCCTATTTATTAAGAAATCTCCCTTTGATAAAAGAAACAGTAGGACTTAAAAGCAGAAGTGCTTTCAAAACCATCACCAACTATCTTTCCCCACACATCAGAACTCCTGTTAGTTATAGAAAGTAAGGCAGTGTCAAACATATTTTTACTACTTCATTTTGTTTTTGGCTTTGCCAACAGTTGCCATTGATTTTTCAGTCCTGTTAGCTCCCACTTTCAACTGTTTTCAGCATTTTCATCCTTACAAAAACCCAGAAAGCCATGGTCCCATTATGAACTGACATCATGGATTATGGCATTTCATCACTATTAATGTGCACTCACTGTGATTAGCCAATAAAATAAATTATGATGGTGTTCATGGAAATGAAAGACCATCCAGCAGAAACTGAATCAGCAGTCATGGTGGGAGAGCTAGTGGAAACAGCATTTTAACAACCCCACTGAAAATTATTGGGACTATGGCAAGAAATTAGTGCTGTATCGAAAGGTTCTTCTGTGCTTTTCCAACCATTCTCCATCATTTAATGAGAAAAGAACATCCATCATTTGATGATCCATGAGAAAAGAGATGTGCCTGACATCTTATTTACTTTTTTTTTACTTTTAGTTAATATCAGACCAGAAAGTTTTACATCAAAAGGGAAAAGAAAGGGAGTCCCATGGAAACCCAGCAAGCGCATCAACCTCATATCCTCTATCACAGCGTTTCTCAACCACTGTTCCGTGGCACACTAGTGTGCCGCGAGACGCTGGCTGGTGTGCCGCGACGTGCGGCGACGAGAAGGGTGATTTGCATTGTCACGTGCCTGGTGGCCGCCAATAAACAGCACTAACCCGCCGGAAAGCAATATTTCTCCTCCTCTTTCCCAAAGCTCAGTGCAAACGAGTCTGGCGGCCGCCAATACACAGCACTAACCCGCCGGAAAGCAATATTTGGCAAGTGTTTCTTACAGTCATAATTATAATATAGGGCGGCAGAGTTAAATTTTTCAACTTTTTTAATGGTGGTGTGCCTCATGATTTTTTTCATGGAACAAGTGTGCCGTGGCCCAAAAAAGGTTGAGAAACACTGCTCTATCAGGCCCACATAGAGCTTGTCTGAGAATTGGGAAGGTGTCTTGTTAGAATAGTCATAAACTCAAACAAAAAGGCAGCTGGTCCCTGGTGCCCTCTCCCCGGCTGGCTTAGCCCTCTGAGGCCTGGGGCAAATTGACATTAGCCAGCTGCCCTGCTTCTTGTACTTTAGTTCACAGCACAGGGGGAAGATGTCATGAGAACTGGTCCCCAAAGGCTTTTTCAGATCAGGAAGTGAAAGTGGTCAGGAGGTTGCAGAGCACTGGAGAAATGTCTCATGGAAGGAAAAATGCACACAGCACCCTCAGTGTTTTTACAATGATAAGGAAAGCACGGCCAAGCACACAACAAAATCCCAAAGAAAATCTACAGCACCCTCTGAAGGTGCAGGAAAAATGGAAGGCTTTTTTATGGAGGAAGAAAATTTTTGAGAAATTGGAACAGAGGTTAAAGCATAACACTACAGTAGTTTGGAATTTCAGGAAACTGGGTGAGGTTAAGGTTTTTAATCCAACTTCCTTCAAGTTTCACCCAGAATGTGAAACCAGTACTTTTTTTTCTTTATTTGCTCCAGCTCTAAAGGGAAGGGTCAGCTACCTTTTTTTACCCTTTTAACTTGGCAATGTTGGTTTTGTCATCAAATTTTAAAATAGTAATTTTCCAACTGTTTACCTCTAGTAATTGATTCTGCCTGAAGTTCCGTTCCTTGTTGCATTTTTCTCATGCAGCTTCCTTTTACCCCAAGTTTGCACTGTACCAAGGCCCCTAGAAGCCTAAGGTATTCTTCCTCATCTTCTCTTGCTTCCCCACTCTTTCCGCAACAACAACAGTGGCAACAACAACAACTACAACAACAACAAAACAAAAGAAAGACTTGGCTCTATGTGCACCCATTAAAACTTTTGGAAAAGCAAGGCAGAGTTCAATCACTGAGCAGCATATCAATGTGAATATAGTAAATGCGGAGCCAAGATCTCATTGGAAACAATTGAAAAATATCAAGTAAATTAATGTAATAACTGTTGTCAATAGGTTACGGGAATTGTAGCTGGAAGGCTACCAGGACATGCAGTTAATACTTGTTTTAGCTAAACCAAAGCATAGGCAAAACAATGGAAAGAAAAACCAATCCATCAGCAGCTGCCAGATTCACTAATGATGAATGGAATTTAGTAAAAGTTGGACAATTTATTTTTTAATACACTTTGGGAATTTGCTTGAGGTTAATTGGAGAAAATGCTGAATATGATCCAAAATATGTTTCTCTGTGCTTCATTTATTTTTATAGAATATAGCAGAGGCACTGGCTTTACAGGCTGCTGAAACTGCTTCTATGCAGGAATCAGGCTTATAATGTTACTGCATGCATATTCAATACTCCCAGTGAAATCTACAGGCATGTTGGGACTCTCAGGCATTAAGTGGAACATAGGCCCATGGTTGTAATGGGTGCCCTAACATTTGGAATCTGAAAGGTTGACAGCTTCGGAAGAGAAGGACCAACAAGTCATTAAGAACCCAGAGACAAACAAAATTCATGACCAGGCAACATTCAAGCATGATGCTGTGGAGGAAAAGCAAGCAGTAGGCAGGAATGTATAATGGGGCTGGAAGAAATGAGGAAGATGCTGGTGAGAAGTTATAAGTCCTGCTTGTCAAAGCATAATCAGGAGTGTGTTTCAGTGCTCCCAATTGTTCACTTGAAGCCATGGCATTACCTGCTACACACACCTGGTGTCATATGTGTCAGGTAGAGGAGTATGGCTTGGGGAAAACAGCCTCAGAGATCTAATTAGGGCTCGATGAATCAATGGTCTGACTTGATACACACAAGTTTCCTATATTTGATATGCATCTCAGACTCGTGTGTGTGTGTGTGTGTGTGTGTGTGTGCTATTAACCCTGTTCTCAAACCAGCCAGGTTCTATCCATGAGAACTGACACATTAGAATCTTCTATTGGCCCTGCCCAGAGAGAGTCAGTATTTTTGAAAACAAAGCTTGTTGTTTGCAAGCCTAAGTGAATATTCCTGAGGGGATGTCATGCAGATGTGGTCATGCAAGATGCCCCTGCCTCTTTTGAAGCCCAATCTTCACATGACATCCCCTAAGCAGAAGAAAGAGGAAGATCCAGGAAGCCATTCTAGCGCTATTTAGGTTGCTAGCCTTCGATCTAGCATTTCCCAGTTTGAGACCCCCTGTTAACAGTTTTGGATTCAGTGTGCAAATAAATCTCCCTCCTTTAATACTTGTCCCACTGAAGTAACATGACAGCTTGTGCATTCCCAGGAAATGATTGCATGCATCTGGTTCATTGTGAGGCATCAAGCCCAGAGGCTGAATTATTTCTAACTGTCACAAATGTCCATCGGTCCCTTAGAAATATATACCCAGAGTGTCTAATTGCAATTACCAAAGAATGGAAGCTAATGGGGGAAATGGTTGTGCTTATAAAAGTATTTGGATTTACTGACCTTACTCTGACATCATAATTAACCAACTGGGTAACTCAGTTATGGTCCATCAACTTCTCAAGCTAGTTAAACTTTCTCTCTCGCTTTCAAATATTGTCTTACCACATGAAGCTGGCTTCAAGCCATTTACCAGCAAGACAAACTGGGCTAGTAAAATCCTTAGGTTTAGCAGAAAGCAATTGGCACTATTTTAGTAGAATCTGACCAATAAAATACAAAACACAAATCTACTTTAATGGGGAGGAGGATTATGTTGTTTTGGGTTTTTTTTAGCTAAGTATCCCTTTCACTTTTTGTGGATTTTAACTATTATGAATAATCTTTTGTACACATTGTGGGTAAGCAACTCATGCAGGAGCACTTTGACCATATTAGAACTGTAGCAGAAGCTGGAGAATCATAACTCACTTGCAACATTGCTGTAACTGTGCACAATTAATACAACTCACACAATTCACATAGCAATGCTGATAATCTGTCTGTAATTTTCATGAAAAATTAAGGAGTGCAAACTACAATCAATGGCAATTTTGCATATCCCACACTAGCTCAGTTGTACAGCATCTGTTTAGCATGCTCATCCTCATTGTGTTTGGTGCAATGAGTATATCTGACACAAATGAATCCAACCCAAGGCTTAGACTACAATGAAACATGTTATATTGGAGCAATCATGTGTTTAAATGAACAGCTTGTTTCTGTCACCAGCTAATGTATTCCTTTGTCCAAAGTGTGGAAGACTACACATTTGGCAGATTGGAAAAGAGTTGTCAAACAATATCATGAGAAGGGAGAACTATTAGCTTGTGAAAAATAATAATAATGGACTTATTGATTTGGGTTTTTCACCCACATCATTTCTGAAGGGTGAGCAACAAAAATTTCAAATTAGAATCAAAACACTATAGAGGCAAAACAGATCTAACATCAGTGACCTGTGTCAAGAAAACTCATTTTCCCTTTTCCATTTAAAGCAGTCTACAGAGTTCTGAATTTGACTAAAGCAGAGGCACTGGGGAAGCGGATTAATCCACCATCCCACTCCATTTCCTGGATGTAAATGATCCCCATGAAGCTACTATGAACCCTGCAGCAGAATTGTTTTTACAGGTATCTACATTGTATGTGTATATTTTCCCACTGACGGATAATAACAGCATGGAAGGGGATTTAGATCTGGAAAATAGTATGGAGATATGTCCTTCCCCACTCTCACAAACCTCTGCCACACCAATCAAAACTGGAGTTCTGTATCGCTGCTTAAAGGTGTTTTTTAAAAAGTTGGGGCAATTTGACCATTAATCTCTTGCATCATGCCTGTTTCAATGGTCAGGTGTTAAGAGAACCCCCTTTTCATTCTCAATCACAGAAAGCTTTGTTGCAATAAATAGGTGATATATATCCTGTATTGTTGCACAGAATCAGATTTAGTTAGGACTCTGAAAGAAAGGCATTCCAAAGCTGGGAAACATTTAACCAGCAAGAACACTTCTCTCCCAGTATCATCTGATTTATGTATGCCGTGAAGGAAGTCCCACTTAATTCAATGGAACTGACTCCTACAAAAGTTTATCGGGACTGTGGCGCCTATGCATTTAGCCCAACTATAAAACGGTGATCTTCATCTTTCTGAGGACACTGCCTTTCGTGAGCAACATCAAATGAACAAGGCTATAAAAACAAGAAAACACCATACCCAGAGATTAAACTCTGCCGTCAAAGTATTTGTTGCCAAGTTGTATCATCTGCATGTGATTTTATCAACAAAGTAAACCACAGGCGAGAGGCCATTTACACTTGGATCAGGTCTTCAGGAGATGCTATGAAATTGTTGAAGAGAGCTCCCCCAACCGACGCACTTGCGCATTTCTTCTTAGCCTTTCCTTTTGAGAAGCCACATCTCCAAATTCAGAGAGAATAAGAATAGAAAGGCAAGCAAAAGGGAGAGGCGGGTGGAAAGAGAGGATATATATTGACCTTCTCCCCAGTCTTTCCTATTCGTGTCAACGGGGAAATAGAGATTGGTGCTCTTATCTCCTGATCAGAATAAGATAAGAACTGGTTGGGGGAGAGGATTCAGAGCCAAGCTTGGGTTTCCTTTAGCAATAGCTGCTGCCTCTGTAAACAGGCCAACATTGCCCTTTGAGAACAATGAAACAAGAGGAAGTCAAGATCTCTGGCTGGCATGAATGGCAAACTTACACCTCTTCCACAGATCAGGCAAAAGACAAGAGGTGGGTCAACAGGGTAAACACCAGCTGACATGAAGGTTACATTAGTACTCTGCTTCTTGTTCTGGCAGTGGTTTTTACAGTGTGGAAATTGTGGAGGAGTGTGGAGGAGAAAGTGTGACATGTTCCCACACTGCCAATTGGATGAAGCCAACGATATAATGTGATGGAGCTAAGAAAAGGCATCCTGTGATGATGTATAAACCATTTGCTTATTTTGGATGCTGATGGAAATTGACAACTGTATCCAGCTTCAACTCATGATAATGTATAATACCTTAATACCTCTTTCTATGAAACCCTTCTAGAAAGCTGCTATTACTATTTGCTTTAAGTGATTTTTCTATTAGTACCAAGAGATTAGGCTTCATTGTTGTCCTTAATTCACGTGATAATTTACAGTGCCAATTTTACTTCTTGATGTCTACAATCAGACCTCCTGGGCCTGTCCTGCTTCAGAATGCAGGGGTGCGGACCGCAACAGAATGTCACCCTTGGTGCATCCCTCTGCAATCCCCCAAACAAACAGCCAGCCCACCCACCCATCTTCATTGTGCTTCATTCCATTGCCCCTCCTTCCCATTCAGTTGGCATTCTATGGCCACTGAGAACTCTCAGTCCTCATTAGACTGCTTTGAGGACTGTTCACTCCATAGGGCTTTTTCCTAAAGATGTGTATACTTCTGCAAACTCTGGCTCCCCTCCCTGCACCAGATTTTGGACTACAACTCTCATCAGACCCAGCCAGCACAACACACTCCTTTCCCCCAGGGATGTAGTAGGATTAAGTGGATGGTTGAAGCCAATGCATGCCCATGAATGTTAAGGTCTCATGTCATCCAAAGGTCAAAGGTAAATGACCCCTGGACGGTTAAGTCCAGTCAAAGGCAACTATGGAGTTGCAGCGCTCATCTCACTTTCAGACAGAGGGAACCGGTATTTGTCCACAGGCAGCTTTCCGGGTCATGTGGCAAGCATGACTAAACTGCTTCTGGTGCAACGGAACACTGTGACGGAAACCAGAGCGCACACAAACGCTGTTTACCTTCCCGCCGCAGCGGTACCTACTTATCTACTTGCATTGGCATGCTTTTGAACTGCTAGGTTGTCAGGAGCTGGGACAGAGCAACAGGAGCTCACCCTGTCGCGGGGATTCAAACTGCCAACTTTCCGATTGGCAAGCCCAAGAGGCCCAGTGGTCATAAGCTACAGCTAATGAGGTTTATTTTGAAATATAAATTAACCCAAACAATAAATACCATGTGTTTTAAAAAATCAGTGGTCAGGGGAGGAACAGAGACTTTAGCAATGTGGAATTGGATGTGTACGCACCATACATTCTTTTCCTAAAAGAATTCAGGACACCAAGTTTACACCAAGATCCTTTGGGAAAGTGATATTTGTGTGCACTTTCTCCCTTTATGTCTCTTGTGGGGAACAGATGTAACTAGAGGTAGCGGCACCCTTGGCATTTGCTCAAATATCCAAATGTGCTCATAAGCTTAAATAGGTTGGCAATCCCTGATCTTCTTGGTTCAGTTAACATGCCAGTGCACTAGCTCCACCCCCTAATTGCCATCCATATCACTTCCATGAGTTGGAGGGTAACTCTACATCGGACAGCCTGTTCTATTCGTGTAGGCTCCCTGAATGATGTAGAATTCCAATTTTCCAGCTGAGGATCAACTCATAGAGTTATGGTGGTGGGATGCATGTTGATTTAACCCACAATACAAATGCCTGAATAGGGTTCCAGACTTCAGCAGAGCTGATTTCCAAGTACGGTGAGTGTATATAGAACTGCAGCCTTTGCTAAGAAACTCAGGATGTTGAGCCCAGAGGAGCAAGAAGTGAGAATGCTGAACAATAATTCAAATATAGTAATTCAAATGCAACAAGGATATCTACAGGCAGGCCCATTGCAGAATGTGTGGTAGGCTTATCTTATATAAATAAACAGCAAGCACTGCTGATTCACAGCGGTATGTAAATTCATATAATAAGGAAGACATGAGTTTGATGACATGTATAATCCCACTGTGAATATACTATGCACCTAATGAAGAACTGCAGCTATTTTTCAATTATACCAACATGAAGTGCATTCAGAAAAGGGAAGGGTGGTGGAATAAAAATACAATTAACTCTGTGTCTGTCTTTGCTAATTTATACCAGCTGAACATATGGGCCTCTATTTCTTTGTCATGAGTGAGATCTCGATAGAAAGAGACATTACTCTAAATATCCTATCTTTTTTCTCACTTTATGCCTTAATAAGATTACAAGCAGCTTGTGCTCTTTTGTAAAAATATGTACTCTCCCAAATCAGTACATATGTCTATCATAAACATGCTACCATACTATATGTTCCTTTTTGCCTGATCTTCAGAATGGCAATTTAAAAATAAATAGTTTATCTGCCCTGCTCCACACATGAAATATCTCATAGCAAAAGTAATAATAGATCACCTTGAAAATGAAATGGGGGAAGTGCTCTGAGGAGAGCTGAGGAGGATTCTTACAACTCTTTTCTCCCACCAGGGGAGTGCAGAAATGTAATGGAATGGTGAGTAAAAACATGCAAAAGTGATATGGATTGGAAATCAATTCATCCATTCCTTCTTCAAACACTGGTTATGTCTTATGTGGTCAAGGATTCAGTGGCATAACGAGGTAATTTTAGACTCTGTGCTTAATGTTCTTATGTGAGTATCCTTTAGGCATCCATGTGTCAACTACAGAACACACAACTAACATGTAATATGCACAGCCAACTTCCCCCTGAGGATAAAACAGTAGTACGGAACCTGTAACACATCTGATGATGCTGGACTACAACTTAGAGCTGCCATATGTCCGGATTTTCCCGGACGTTACTGGGATTTCAAAGCTGGAATTGATGGCCAGGGGGGATTTCCGAAAGGTGGCACTTTGTCCTGGATCTTAATTGGAAGTCAATTGGAAAACAACTTTGGAGTTTTCCTTTAAAAAAAGCTCAACAGTTAAAAAGGCTCAGCAACTTTTGGGGTGCCCTGGTTTTTACTTTTTGAAATATGGCAACCCTACATTCTAGATGATTGGTCCTGCTGGCTGGAGCTGATGGGAGTTGGAGTCTAGTAAATCTGTAAGACTACAATAATTATTTTTTAAGGAAACTGTTCTTAGACTGCAGCAATCAGCATCAGCCCAGAAGGGACACTGGGGAGAGCTGTGCTCTGCGACTCTCTTCTTCAGCTATAAGTCCAGCAGTAGCACTGCAAAGATTGTGTCCAATAGGACTAAAAGATTACATCTAGTAAGCGGTCCAAACTTGAAACATAACCAAACAATGAAAATATTTTTTACATCCTGAAACTACTGAAAAACCCTCCAACAAGCTTAAAATAAGCCTTGCACTTCATATTTCTAAGTCATTGGCAGGAATAGTAATCTTACGCAGCTTAATGTACACTATTAAATATGAGTAATAAACATATTGATCGTTATACTTCTCTTAGCTGATGAGGCAACTTTGGTGGATGAAACCACAATGCCATATGGATTCAATGTGCTTAATATAGTTCTCCAAATAACCACCATAAATTCTAATTAAAAATTATACAGGGCATTTAATAGAGAATTCCAACATATTCGTCTAAACTGCCATTACAATATTATTACTGCAGGTGAAATGCTGTTTAAAAGGGGGGCAAAGAAGTATTTAAATGCTTACCAGCTAACAACAGTTTATAGGATTTGGAGTGACACTAATTTTAACCTTGATGTCTCACAATATAAAGCATGATTAATGAATGCTTTTCATTAATTGGAAATGACACCAAAATAAAATGAATCGTTTCTCTAACTGTGTTCAAATTGAACTAAAGCAGTGCAGTTTTTGTGCTGTGTGAGATCCAGCATCTTATTAGATTTTTAAATGGAAACATTCTTTTGACAACGAAAGCCCAGTTTTGGCAAAGGGTGAGGTAATG
Organism: Zootoca vivipara; assembly: GCF_963506605.1. Taxonomy (NCBI): domain Eukaryota; kingdom Metazoa; phylum Chordata; class Lepidosauria; order Squamata; family Lacertidae; genus Zootoca; species Zootoca vivipara. The sequence continues at coordinate 30,527,438 of NC_083284.1, read as the reverse complement.
GATGCTTATAACTTAAATTTAGAGGAATGTTAATCCCAAATTGCTGTTTGCCAAGGTCATGCTATATGCATTCATTTCCCAATGTTTATTTGTCAACAAGTTAAATGATTGTGGTGACTCAGTCTTCAGAATGCATTGGCACTAAAACTAGTTTCTAAGAGAATGCAAAATTAACTGCTAAATACAAATAGTAATAAGTTAGTAGGTTAGAACAGATATACCTGATGTGGTAGAAAACTCAAGGTTTCTTTTGGAATCTGGTGGGAATAAATCAAGACACCAGCCAGACTTGCTGGAACCAATAGTTCAGCTCCTAGCTAAAATGACCTTACCTGTCTTCGTTCCAAGGTAAGAGACATTAAAAAAGGATTTTTTCGTCCTCCTGGAAATCCAAGTGATCAGTAAAACTTACTTTGCAATAAGAAGTTACTTTTCTACCTTTGGCCAAAATTCCAGTCCTCTTTCTTAATTATGAATTGTGCTTTGGACAGGCTGTCAACCTGGCACGTCTTTGAAATTCCATTTAATCCATATTGCCATCATCATTATCATCCACATCATATTTACACTGGCTGCCACAACCACATCTAGTGGCTTGATTGGCTCTTTGGGTGATTCTTGGCCATAGTTTGGGGGAAAGAGCACCTTCTCTCATTTACTGTTGTAGGAGATGATTTTGGTTCAGATGAGTAAGTGCTTCTTCATGCAGCATAGAATTGAACTTTGGAATTTGCTAGCACAAGATGTCACAATCATCACTACCTTGAATGGCTTTAAAAAGAAATTACACAGATTCACGGGGTGATATTGATCTTAGTCATATTCACTGAAATTAATGGACTTGTTAAACCAATTGATTTTAATGAGTCTTATAGGAGTATGACTAACACTGGATATCATCCCATGGAACGTAATGGCTGCTAATCATGTTCTTTCCTGGTATATGAATTCTATGAAACACAAGATGATGTATTGAAAGTCATCTAGCATAGAAAAATTGAAATCCAGTATTTAAAATTCTTTTTTAATTTTTTTCAAATTTTAAAAATATCTTTATTTAATATTAAACATAAAATCCATAAAAATCAACATAAATCAACATAAACCAACCCAAATCAACATAACACAAATACACAAATACATCCAAAAATCCAAATTATACAAAATTAAACAAACTTATAATATGAGCAGAAAGAAAAAGAAAAGAAGAAAAGTCTAAAAAGAACAAGAAAAAAGGAACCCTAAAAACAAACAAACAAGAATTCATGACATTCAAACCACACATGGTCAAAATTAATGTTTGCAAACTTTGCCCTCTCTAATGTTACAGTATTTGTTGCACTGTGGAATTTAAAACAAGTTTATTGTATATAAATGTCGTGCTTGCGATGATCGTGTTTTGAGATCTATGGTAGAAGATCTGGTGTGTAATTTACAAAAATCCCTTTATGCTATATCTAAAGGACTGTGGGAGATTTGAAACACTTGAGGCTTGTTGCTTGGAAACCTCTGGAAACTTACAAATTTTACTGGCTGAATAATACTCAAACCCTTGCCTTCCAACCAAAACCAAATTTTACAGTATCCAGGAATCATGAGATCACACATTTTGCCTAATAGTGCCTCTTAAAAATCAAGACTTAGGTTCCAGTTTTAAGCTTGTAAATTCATATATAAGATTCATAGACAGCATAAGGGCATTTGAACCTATAAAAATATAACACACGAATAAATACATAATCACAACTTAAATGCAAGATGAGAAATCAAGATCCATTGGCTTAGATGTTGGAAGTCAAAATAATGCCATAGCTAGTAAACAACACCGAACTACAGTGACACATAAAATTAAAAGATTAAGAGTGGCATTCGAAGAAGGGTGAACAATAATTACACCAGGACTGAAAATTTATTTCTTGGCATTGCAAAATCTAACTTTTTAAAACATACCACAAAGTTCGGAACATTAAAATGCTAATGGAGTCATTTTGAAAAGAAATGGACTCCATCAATGATTGGACATCCATACAGCATTGGATTGATTTCATACAGCAGTGACATGTGAATACACACACAAACAGGTTTGCGTCAGATAAAATGAGAAATGATGGTTTCCTGATATATGAATGATCCTGCTTGATCCTCAGGCTTGCACACACACCCTTTTTATGCATACCAGAAGAAGAGATTCAAAGTTCTCCAAGATGTCTGAACATGAGGACCTGTAGTTTGGTTGAACTGTGATTACTGAGAAGAAGCCAGGATCATGGGGAACTAGTCCTTGAAATCCATAACAAAGCTACTAGAGACTGAGTGCACCTAGGTCCCCTAAATTCTGCTTTGTGCTTGATTTGTAGGGGGAAATGCAAACAGTCCTCCAGCCAAATTTCCAATATCACTCAGCCATCAGAGGATTGTTAGAGCCAAATAGACCTGAAATAAAGGCATGCAGCTTTTACTTTTATTTATGTAGACAAATGCTGAGAAGCTACATGGAACTCATACACCAGCTGTATTGCTGGATACTTACGTAGCTTGCTAACTGCCTACTGTAAATTCATGCTGAGCAGTAATCCATCTATCATTACAGTTACAGGTGTTTGGTTCTTGCCTATAGACGGGATCAGTAGTACTGTCGGCAGTCACCATATGGAATATCTTACATGTTGTTTGCAGTGGTAGCAAAACTGAATTGTTAATCACACTGTCATAAAACATAAAGCCATGGAAACCAAATAAAGCAATAGGGGTCCAGCTTTGAAAACTGAAATTGTGCAGGAGGTATGCTTTAAGATGTGTAGAAAATTCATTCCTTGATAGATTCACTGTGCCTAGTTTGATGGTGAATGAGCAACAGACCTTGGTTAATAGCTTGAGGGCTACAAATTATTATGATGTGATGGGAATAATCCACAGAGTCTGAAGATAAGGTTTTCCTGAGCTGGGGCCCCAAAGTTGAGAACATTTCTGCTTGAATGTTGAATGTGCCTTATCTTCAGAGCACTCGTGCCATACTTGTGCAAAAACATTTTGTGCTTTTGGGGAAGAGGGATGAGCTCAGAGTATTTAGTTGGAGTTTTCAAACCACTAACTACAAAGGAGTTCTATACAGAGGATCAGCTGGAAACTATTTACTCTGAAACAAGTGTTTTGCAAAACTCAGCAATATCTTAGTTTTGCCTACATAAACCATGAGACTCCATGAAGCATTCCTTATCAGCTTTCTCCACTTAGAGTGTTTGGGGATTGTGATATCAAAGCTCAGGATGTTTGACGGTTGTAACGTTTTGGTATGCGGCTGTTACTTTTTGGGATGCGATTTCCCCTGGCACAATCAATTTTTGTACGATATTTTCATTAACATGCATTTATATGCACACTTTACACAAATATGATTTTTTGTACATGTTCCTATTCTGGATAACTGGACTGCAAAATTCGGAGAAGTGTGAATTTTTGAAGGGTAATTGTGTTTCAGCTAGCATCTTGTTGTAGAAAGTGCAAATTAAGTAAGTTCTCTTTTAAATGGGAACTGTTTCATATTTCTCCCCCATCTCTACATATGAGTGGAACCCAGTCTTCTCCTGCTTGCCAGCATTTGCATATATCTTAAACAGAAATACAGCATATATATTTTTTACAAATGAGATGTTGGGTCTAAGCGCTTTGTTTGCATTCACCTATGTGCAAAAATATGAAAAAGAGAAACCTGTTTCTCATATATTAACCCTCAAAAAGTGTAAAAATAAACAAGAAAACACATTTAAAAATAAATGTGAATATTTAATACATACAGTACATGCCACTCTCCACCTGAATGAAGTTCATGGACCACTGGTGGTCCCTGAAACACAGTTTGGGAACCATTGCTCTGTGTGAAGGGATGTCTCATCTAAAGATAAAGATCTATATGGAGGAAGGGCCTTGAAGAAGAAATTTTCATAGTTGGACAGCAGGCTAAACAAGCACAGCTGGGGTGGGAAGGAGTGTTACCTGGTGACAATATATCCCAATATGGCCAGGTATATATATTACCATATATTATAATTTGTATCTCTACATATATTATTAGCATATGCAAACTTTATGCAAATATGTGTCTGCATTTATTTTCTTTTTGAGTGATATATATCTTCTTTTCTGGTGATAAGTGGCCACTCAAATTTTCTAACATGAACATACCCTGTGCTTAAATCTCTTCCACTTTCGCTTGCCTCAAATAAATAAAGTGATTGTGCAGGTTGGCAAACTCTACCTGCCTATAAGTTGAGGCAGATGTAGATTCAGCTGCTAAACTGTAGGATGATGTAAAGAAATATATGCTGCTCAATACTCTTTTTAAATGGTTGAGTTTCTGCTGAGTCTAAGTATTCTTTGAACATATCAATAATTTAACAGTTATTCTTAGAAAAGTCTGATTTTCATCTCTGTGAAAAGACTGCTTGCAGACTGTCTTGTTAATGATAAAATTAGAGAGAGAAATGTCATAGCAAAAGATAGAGAGCAAGGAAAATGTGCAAAGAAAGTTGGAAGTGATGTTGGAGGAGAGTTTATTGGTAAGTGGCATTTGAGATTTCGCCCTGTTTATTTGGGGGGGGGGATTAAATGTGTGTGTGTGTGTGTGTGTCAGGTGCAATGCTATTTCCTAGGCAATTTTGAATTTGATTATGCTTACACACAAGGAATAACTAGTTTTGTTTGACTGGAGGAAACATGGTTGGCATTCCTGATCACTGCAGGAACTCATAGATTACATAGGTGATGAAATTTGTGAACCCCACACTGAGCATTACAGCAGAAGCAGGGAATTAGATATGGAAGGGATTTCTGCTTATGAGGTTCTTGCAAAACAATACGAATCAGCACTGAAAATTAGCAATATCATAATATTCTGCTGGATATTAAGAGTTGACTGTTAAGGACTTTTATTCCTCACTAGCTACACATAAGCAGTCTCATGCCTAGCATCTTTGAGAGCTAAAAAAATTAAAGATCATATTAACCCTTGAAGGAGGATTACTCTGAAACTGATGAAAACTTTGTACGCCAAAGCATTTCTGCAAAAGGGTATGGTGGTCTAGATCTGGGGTAGGAAGCCTCTATGTCCACAAACCAGATGCAGCCCTCAGTCTAATCCCATCCACCCCACAGTCTCAGAAAGGGATTGGGTAGGGTTTTTTTTCCTCCTTGCTTGCTTTTTGACAAGGCCACTTTCTTTGTGGTAGTGGCACAACTGCAGCAGAGGCTAGCTGGGAACAGCTTCCCTCTTGCCTTCTCCATCTGCAAAAAGCTGGCTTGTCTCCTACTCTTGAATCCATAATTCCAGTGTTAGGTTCAGTGATGAAGATGGAGGGAGCTGAGATGAGGCAAGGCAATCAGCCAGATCCAGGACAGGAGGAGGAGCTGGTTTAGGTAGAGGTTGGCCAAGGATCTTCCTCTTATCCTTTCCCATCACTAACTCTGTGTTTTTGCCTTTCAGGATGAAGAGGAGGAGGAGGGTTTCTTACATCTCTGCCCCATCTACTTTTCAACATCTCTCTCAATTCCTCAGGCCAGAAAAAGAGGAGGGATCGCAGCAAGAGAAGAAGAGTGGCTTCGCCCATGATCTGCTCTGCTCAGTGTTGGCTCCTACCCTTGGTTTACAATCCCCATGGATAAACAAACCTTCCTGGGGTGTGGGAAGCTGTCTGATGCTAGTCTAGGAAGCCAGGCTTACAACTTCAAGAACTGAAGTTCATGAGCCCCATTTACATTATGAAATCTTTTTGTGGCCTTAGGGAAGTAATCATGTCAGGCCTCTGTTTTCATCAGTGCAACATGAATTATACTAGCCTGCCTCTATAGGTTAGTTAAGGTGAACAAACATGAGAAGTTGAAATGACCAGTAGTCAAATTTAACATTTTGGCAAGACCAATCCAAGGCAGCCTGCTATCCATTACCTTATTCCTGGAAAAAGAAAAGTGGTCGAGCCATTTGTTTAATGTTACCCATGTTTCAGCAATGGTTCCAAATGGTAAGTGTGTGTGAGATATGTAGTCATTTCAACCTTCTTTTAGTAAGTTCCTCCCCACCCCTTCTGCACTTTTCTTTACCTCTGCCCCATCTCCCATTGCTCTCATATTTCCCCACAGCTTTACCTTATGTGGAAACCTCGTCCATGTTCATATGAATATGGAAACCTTCCAAAATAGCAGTGCTGAGATGTACTTGGATTACTCCCTAGAGCACCTGAAATGCCAGGAAAGAAAATCAGATATATTTGGCATCAGATCTGAAACACAAGGTCATTATATGGACTATAAAATTTTGATAATATAGGATAATAAAGATGTTGGTGGAACTAGATCAGAGATCACATGTTTTAGAGAACTTATAAGATGTATTTCAGGTGACTTCATTCAGGCTGAAATAATAACCAGAGCTATTGTATGAAGGGCTGCTGAAGCACATACTTGGGACAAAAAAAAAATGGATTCAGACCTGAAAAGAGGAACAGGACTGTAACCATTCCACCTTCTTTTGTTATATCCAGACCTCTGCCATTAGCTGAGCATTCACATCAAAGCACTCTTACAAATATCCTTTTTTATTTTCACGGAACCCAACAGCTGCACAGTAATAAAGGTTTTCTTTGCATTGTACAGTCCCTCTCAAGGCCCTTGTAAACCTTTGGTTGGAGCTCTCCCGGGATTATTCTTGATCTAGAATGTGGGGTGGGTGCAGGAAATTGAATGTATGAATACTGTTTCACATTAGGGATGGGGAGACATTTGGTTTGGTTTCCATTTTGATGTGAATGCACCTAATTGCATGAGCTGAACCAACATACGGACTAAAGCACAGCTCTTCTTTGAAATCCATATATTCCAAATTTCTGTGATGCAGTTCTTCAGCCAAATAATGCGTACAAGAATCTGCATATTAGGGGGTATTGTGCTTTAAAATGTGTATATTGTGGACATGTTAAAAAGCATTATATTATTGATTGATTTACCAGTCTTATATGTTGCCCTTCGGCGATAAGTATACCTCAACAAAAACATAAAAGCAATACCATAAAATACAGGTCAAATATAATGAAACAATTTCATAAATGTAAAACACAATAGGAAAAGGCAGCTTTGAATTGCTTGAAACTTCCAGACCAGTCCAATTGTAGATCAACTAACAACTCTTCACTGCACCCCCTCCAAAAGTCTGCTAAACGAGACACAGCTCAATCTGTTTCCTGAAAGAATAAAATGAAGAGGACTCAGTGAGGTGGGAATTCCCCATGTGCAGACTCCTTCCCTTGCGTTATATGTCCGTCCGTCCCCCATGAAGAGGGCCTTGTCTGCAGATCTCAAGTCATGGGCGGGTCTTTATGGGCACAGGCATTCTCTCAGACATCTGGACCCCAGGGCTTTGAGTGTAAGGGCAAGCATTTTTAGAGGAAATTACTTGCAAAGATGTGCATGTTAGGCAAAAGAACCTACCGTAATGTATATATGAAGAGATATGCACACTAAAGTGCTGACAGTTTTTTTTTATGATAACTTAAAAAAACCTTCCTTCAGTAGCACCTTAAAGACCAACTAAGTTTTTATTTTGGTATGAGCTTTCGTGTGCATGCACACTTCTTCAGATACAGTGAAATGGAAGTTTCCAGGCACTTATGTAGAGAAGGGGTGGGGAGGGGTGGGGATGGGGAGGGGGGATCACTCAGAAGGGTGGTGGAAATGGGTGATTGACTGACTGATAGCTGTTGATGACCGCAAACGACTGCAAATGGTTTTGCATGAAAAAGCAAGGGTTGAGATGGCTGAAGATCGCTTATCATGTGTAATGAGATAAGAACCCGATATCTCTGTTCAAACCAGGTCCCTCCATGGTTTTGAGCTTGGTGATAAGTTGCAATTCAGCAACTTCTCTTTCCAGTCTATTTCTGAAATTCTTTTGTAGTAAGACAGCTACTTTGAGATCTTGTATAGAATGTCCTGGGAGATTGAAGTGTTCTCCTACTGGTTTTTCTGTCTTCTGGTTCCTGATGTCAGATTTATGTCCATTTATCCTTTGGCGTAGGGTTTGGCCTGTTTGTCCAATATAGAGAGCTGAAGGGCACTGTTGGCATTTGATGGCATACACAATGTTAGAGGATGAGCAATTAAATAGTCCTGAGATGGTATGTTGGATGTTGTTGGGGCCAGTAATGGTGTTGTCTGGGTGTATGTGGCAGCAAAGTTGGCATCTGGGTTTATTGCAGGCTCTGGTACCAGTGTCCATGTTAAGTCTGGTGGTTGTATTATTGTGGGTGAGGAGTTGTTTAAGATTGGGTGGCTGTCTGTAGGCAATGAAAGGTCTTCCTCCCAGAGCTTGAGAAAGGGAGCGGTCATTGTCCAGGAGAGGCTGTAGATCTCTGATGATGCGTTGTACTGTTTTAGCTTGGGAGCTGTATGTGATGACTAGTGGTGTTCTGTTATTTTCTTTTTTGGGTCTGTCTTGCAGCAGGTTCTCTCTAGGTATCTGTCTGGCTCTGTTGATCTGTTGTTTAACTTCATCAGGTGGATATTTTAGTTCTAAAAAGGTTTGCTGTAGATCTCTTAGGTGAGATTCTCTGTCTGTAGAGTTGGAACAGATGCGGTTGTAACGTAAGGCCTGGCTGTATACGATGGATTGTTTGGTATGTTTGGGATGGTAGCTAGAAGCATGTAGATATGTTTGTCGGTCAGTTGGTTTTCTGTATAAGGTGGTGTCTATACGTCCATCCTGTATTTTTATAGTAGTGTCCAAAAAATGTATTTCTTGCATAGATTGGTTCATTGTTAGGTTGATGGTGGGGTGAAAGTCATTGAATGTCTGGTGGAAGGTTTCCAGGGTCTGTTGTCCATGTGTCCAGATAATAAAAATATCGTCAATGTATCGCAGGTACAGGAGAGGTTTGAGTGGGTAGGAGTTAAATGGAAGTCCATCAACCTCACCAAGAAACTTGCCCAGGTACAAACTGACATCCTCTTTCTATCTAAATGCAAAAACCTGGACATTGTACCTAAGGGTCTTAGAATTAAGAACCCTCTTCAATCAACTTATCCCACAGAATATGCCAGAAAACTATGCCACACTTTATCTAAGAAACTGCTGAAACATCTTATCGGCGTTCTGTATTCCAAACAGAAGTTAATAAAGGAGGAACTCTCTGCACTGGAGAACTCCATCAGGAATCACCCGGCCTGGCAGAAGTTCCACAAGGAAAAACAAACCATTTACCACTCTCAACTGGAGTTACTGAAGAACCAGAAAAAAAAAAAACTCTGCAACCTTTCCAACCTACAGGCCACCAATCAAAACAAGATCAACAACATTGTCAATCTTTCACAGCAAACACTCAGCCCAGCTGAGGAATCCGTCCTTTCACGGGGACTATCATTCTGCCCTGCCAAATCCCAACACATGATTCAGTTCTGCGGGGACCTGGAAGCATTTTTCCGCCGTTTACGCCTGAAGGAGTATTTTCATCACACACAAGAACAAGACAAAGTAGAACAAACTACATCCCCACAACACAACACCTCTCAACTTACTGGGGAACAACCATCACCCTCCAAACGCATCAATGAACAGAACATTAACCACCAACTACCACCGAAAAGAAGTTACACAAAAAGGGACTCCACATGGACCCCTCCTGATGGACGCAATACCACACTAGATCTGTACATCGAATGCTTCCGCCACAGAATCCAAACGGATGTGACCAGAAAACACCATCGCTTACAACAAAATCTAAACCATGCTGAAAGGAGAGCCATAGAAAATCTCAGGAACAACCCAGACATTATAATTAAAGAGGCAGACAAGGGTGGAGCTGTCGTCATCATGAACAAAACTGATTACATCCAAGAGGCCCACAGACAACTTTCCAATACTGCCTTTTACATGAAATTGGACTCAGACCCCACACAAGCATACAAAAAAGAACTGAACAAGATTATTAAGGAGCTACCCCTACACATCCAAGAACAGATCCTCACAAACACACCAGCGGAACCTCGGCCAGGAACTTTCTATCTTCTACCCAAAATACACAAACCAGGAAACCCAGGACGCCCCATCATCTCAGGTATTGGCACCATTACAGTGGGTGTTTCCGGCTATATGGACTCTGTTCTGAAACCATATGCTATCAGTGCTCCCAGCTACGTACGTGACACCACAGATTTTCTGAGGAAAATACAATATTTGAACAATCTTCCTAACAATACTATACTAGCCACTATGGATGTGGAATCTCTATATACCAACATCCCACACAATGATGGTTTACAAGCCATAAGGAACACCATTTCAGATAAAACCACAGCGGACTTTGCTACCAAACTCTGCCACTTTGTCCTTACCCACAACCACTTCAAATTTGGTGATGACCTGTTCCTCCAGATCAGCGGCACAGCCATGGGCACCCGCATGGCCCCACAGTATGCCAACATCTTCATGGCAGATTTAGAACAACGTTTCCTTAACTCCTACCCACTCAAACCTCTCCTGTACCTGCGATACATTGACGATATTTTTATTATCTGGACACATGGACAACAGACCCTGGAAACCTTCCACCAGACATTCAATGACTTTCACCCCACCATCAACCTAACAATGAACCAATCTATGCAAGAAATACATTTTTGGACACTACTATAAAAATACAGGATGGACGTATAGACACCACCTTATACAGAAAACCAACTGACCGACAAACATATCTACATGCTTCTAGCTACCATCCCAAACATACCAAACAATCCATCGTATACAGCCAGGCCTTACGTTACAACCGCATCTGTTCCAACTCTACAGACAGAGAATCTCACCTAAGAGATCTACAGCAAACCTTTTTAGAACTAAAATATCCACCTGATGAAGTTAAACAACAGATCAACAGAGCCAGACAGATACCTAGAGAGAACCTGCTGCAAGACAGACCCAAAAAAGAAAATAACAGAACACCACTAGTCATCACATACAGCTCCCAAGCTAAAACAGTACAACGCATCATCAGAGATCTACAGCCTCTCCTGGACAATGACCGCTCCCTTTCTCAAGCTCTGGGAGGAAGACCTTTCATTGCCTACAGACAGCCACCCAATCTTAAACAACTCCTCACCCACAATAATACAACCACCAGACTTAACATGGACACTGGTACCAGAGCCTGCAATAAACCCAGATGCCAACTTTGCTGCCACATACACCCAGACAACACCATTACTGGCCCCAACAACATCCAACATACCATCTCAGGACTATTTAATTGCTCATCCTCTAACATTGTGTATGCCATCAAATGCCAACAGTGCCCTTCAGCTCTCTATATTGGACAAACAGGCCAAACCCTACGCCAAAGGATAAATGGACATAAATCTGACATCAGGAACCAGAAGACAGAAAAACCAGTAGGAGAACACTTCAATCTCCCAGGACATTCTATACAAGATCTCAAAGTAGCTGTCTTACTACAAAAGAATTTCAGAAATAGACTGGAAAGAGAAGTTGCTGAATTGCAACTTATCACCAAGCTCAAAACCATGGAGGGACCTGGTTTGAACAGAGATATCGGGTTCTTATCTCATTACACATGATAAGCGATCTTCAGCCATCTCAACCCTTGCTTTTTCATGCAAAACCATTTGCAGTCGTTTGCGGTCATCAACAGCTATCAGTCAGTCAATCACCCATTTCCACCACCCTTCTGAGTGATCCCCCCTCCCCACCCCTCCCCACCCCTTCTCTACATAAGTGCCTGGAAACTTCCATTTCACTGTATCTGAAGAAGTGTGCATGCACACGAAAGCTCATACCAAAATAAAAACTTAGTTGGTCTTTAAGGTGCTACTGAAGGAATTTTTTTATTTTACTTCGATCCAGACCAACACGGCTACCTACCTGTAACCTTAAAAAAACCTGATACCAAAGCATCAAACTCCAATTTAACACAAGCCTGCTCTGAATTCCTTTTAGGACTCCATTAATCACTAACAAAATATATACAGTGGTACCTTGGTTTACAACCATAATCCGTTCCAGAGGTCCGGTTGTAAACCAAAACAGGTTGTAAGCCAAGGCGCACTTTCGCTAATGCCCCCCCCCATGGTTTGTAATTAAAAAAAATGGGTTGTAATCCAAAAAAAGGGACACATACTACCGGGTTTGATGTGGTTGTATTCCAAAATGGTTGTAATCCAAAATGGTTGCAAACCAAGGTACCACTGTACATTATTGGAATTAACAAGTATTAGGTAATTGCAAGTATTTTTTTTATCTGTGTGGCAAAACATTTGGCTTCCATCTTCATCAGCTGCTCTGATAAAAATGGCACAATGTTGTTTCCAAGGTGGGAGTGATAGAGATTTGAGAATGGGATGCTCAGCTCCCTGGTGGCAGGGGGGGGGGGCTTTGGGGTCAGGGGAGGGGGAGGAGGACAGAAATCCAAGCATAAAATGGACCATCTCTGACTGTTCACATACATGGGATACTTCTGTGGCAGGGGAGGACCCATGTGGGTGGGTAGGAAGGAGGTGGAAAAGGTGTTTATGTATGTACCGTTTTTGTTTTTGTGTTTTTTTGTATTCTGTAAAATTAATAAAAAGTATGTTTAAAAAAAAAAAGAGAATGGGATGCTCAGAAAGGCTTTGTTTGCTGAATGCTCAGCAATGCTGCTACACATTAACACAGTCATGACCTCAACATTGATGAGGGCCATAATCACTTAGCATCAACTAACAACATAAAAAAATCCTCTGTTTTATTCATTACAGATACTCATATATATGTATGAACATTAAGAGTTCATATGATGGTTTCTTTCTTTTATATACATTTTGGCTTCTCACATACGTAGCAGAGAGTTTTGCACCCATGGGAAACACGTTCTGAGTTCAAGTGAATAGGGCAGTTGTTGCATATACTGGGATGCTGCATTTAACACTGTGATCCTGACTCTAAAAAGGTCGATGAAGTAATGAAATTCTGAATATTAGGGGAAACATAATGTATGTATTTTAAAAAGATAAGCCATTGGACAATGGAAGCAGATTCCTGAAAAATGTTGCAGATTACATATCTCTGGAGATATCTTCTTAAAAAAGAATAAATAAGCATCTGTTAGGAATGGTGGAGCTACACTATCACCACCAAGGGATTGAACTAGAGAACTTTCAGCAATGTTTCCAAGTTTATGATCCCGCATTTTTCCCTTTATGAAGGAAGCCTTTTTGGTGATCCTTCCCATTTCTTCTCATGGAGATAGTTCATTTCTCTCCTGAATGCTTAAAGTCCTTATATCATAAATGGTAGAGATAATTAAGGAGGTCTTTAAGGGGGGAGGAAACTACCCTAAGTCTTTATTCATGTATGATTTATAGATTATATATGGATATTTTTTTAAAAAAAATCTGTAAAAGAAAGACATCTCACAGAAACAGGCATAAGCCTTTGTTATGAAAATCAAAAAGAGTATTTTCCTCTTAATATTATTTTCTTCAGATGGTGGGTCATAATTGCTATACAGTGGTACCTCGGATTACAAACGCTTCAGGTTACAGATGCTTCAGGTTACAAATTCCGCTAACCCAGAAATAGTACCTCAGGTTAAGAACTTTGCTTCAGGATGAGAACAGAAATCGTGCTCTGGTGGTGCAGCAACAGCAGGAGGCCCCCTTAGCTAAAGTAGTGCTTCAGGTTAAGAACAGTTTCAGGTTAAAAACGGACCTCCGGAACGAAATAAGTTCTTAACCCGAGGTACCACTGTACTGGATGTGTCAGTATGTGAAAGTTTCCCCATATTGCATACATGCAGTTCTATAATACTCCACACTGATATATAGCAGCACCTTCTGGTTATGGCACCCCAGTTATGGCAATCTCTTTCATTAGAGATACATTTATCCTATTGTTGGTGCCTTTTTATTGCCTATTAAAATCATATGTGGTTCATCTGGCTTTATGCCTCATGTGAGGCATCCTGCAGTGATTTACAATATAATTTTATGGTTTTGTTGTTGATTTTATGTTACATTTTACTCTGTGCCTTTATGCATCCTGAGACCATCAGTTGAAGGGCAGTTTAAAATTAATAATAATAATAATAATAATAATAATAATAATAATATACATAAATGCACACATCCTTAAGTGCATAATACAGAGAACACCTGGTAGAAGCTCAGCTAAGTACATTGGATTTTGAGGGGTGTTTTTTTAAACACATTAGTGCTGAAAACTCTAATGAGCATTTCATAAGCACTTGATAATAGTGCCCATTTTTTTTAAAAAAATGAGTTAAGTGTCAACATTTCTTTTTGCACATGCCAAAATAGTAGTATTCCACTTGAATGTCTCTGTATTCTATTTTAACAAAATGCTCTGTTCTAAGAGAGAAGGGAGTTCAGAAAAGACAAATGAAATTGCTGAGCTTACTATGTGGTTTTTTATTTACTTTTAATACCTCTGTATATAAATAATTCAGCTCTTCAGTTCCCCAGCTGTTTAGTTTTCATATCCAGCAACAGGAGCAAGTCATTTTTGCCTCTGCTTTTGTTATACAAACACTGTCAAGCACATACTCCGAGTTTCCTTTTAGTTAGCTACTAATTGCAACAATAGTAGTCTGAATGGTAAATACTTGCAATGTGATCCATCAATGTTTCACAGAGCTCTGATAGTCCTATGGAGCTGTGCATGAACCTTAAGCCTGTGCCCCCAGACCCAATCCCCATTCACATGATTGTTGTGAAATCATCGGGTAATCCTTGCTGGTATGTTTATAGATAAGCAAGCAGAAGCAAGAAATAAGCTTGAACTTCTGAGTTGATTTTAAACAAAACTTTTCTTCACCTTGAGATGTTTCACAATCATGTCATTCTGCTACATAGTTCTTCTGCAGTGTATTCTTAATGTTTAGATCTTGCACTCATATTTATTTCTTATAGTTACAGTATATAAGATTGCCCAATTACATTGTTCACTAATTTTCAGGGTGACATAACACAATGCAATAGCAATTAAAATACTAAAAGGTTGCGTCGTAAAAGGCAAATATAAAATAACACCTTGCAGCCTAAACGTTTCCAGCCGATGGAATAAAACCAGACGACTAAATTACACAGCATATAAACAGTGGTTTGAAACTGTAAAATCACAATTTTTTTTTGAAGGCCCAAGAGAATGAACAAAAATTCACCTGGCACTAGAATGACCATAAAGAAGGTGCCAGATAAGCCTCATAGCAAGGGGCACGAATGCCTACGCCAAAGACGAAATGCATCATGGCAATTCTTTTACTTAATGGCCTTTGCCACCCAGACTAAGAAAATAATAGAAATAAACAAATGTAGTTGAAATCAGCAATGGCTCCCTGAACTAACAAAGTCAGTTCCAGTAGAAAGTCGTGATTTCATCCCGGTGGAAAATAGTCACATGAGCAACGTATTATATCACCCATTTCACTGCATGCACATATTTACAATGACTTTTAAAATATCCTGTGGTCAAGTAGTTTCATTCATTTCTCCTATATTGAAGCCTCCAAAGGTACCACAGCAGCCTGTGGTTCCAATTATGAATCCAATGTGATTGGCAATGCTCAACAAAATGTGGACATAATTTGAAGAACGCTCGTGGCTTAAAATGTACAATCCTTTGGTTCATGTTAAACATCATGAGGGACAAAGCAGTCTCTGAAGGCATTTGGGGATGAAGAGGCAGAGAGGATGAGAGCCAAGCTAGCAGGGTGGCCCATGGAAGCTAGGTGGGCAAGCTTACAGATGGAGTTCCAAGTTGTGTTGGGTCAGATCTGTTACAAGTAGGCTGCCACCTGTACTTCAGCCATCTCAGACACTTAAATTCTGGCAGCTCCTCAGAAAACCAAGGAACTGCTTTTTTTCCTAGCCAGTGAGCAATGGCAGTAATCCCCTGGGTCAGTTTTCCATTCCACAGACCAACTGGGGCTTTGGCAGAGAGGCTTTGTGGGTCAGCTTGAGGTCTATTGCAAAGCCAAAGAATCCAACTGCCTCTCGGTGGACCATCTTAATAAGTCCTCAACTGTAGTCTGGTCAAAGAAGGCACCAATAGCTCTTCAAATTGCTTGTTCCCTTCTTCAGGCACTGAACATCAACAAGGCATCAACAAGGAGCTCTGAATATCCTTCCCATTTAAGGAAGGCTGGGGGAACCCGGCCAGATGGGCGGGGTATAAATAATAAATTATTATTATTATTATTATTATTATTATTATTATTATTATTATTAATGTTTTTGTGTTTAATTGTATTGAGCTGTATGTAGCCTGTCCTGGGACAGCATGGTGAATGGTGGGCTATAAATGCCTATGAATGAACACATTAATAAATGGTGAATAGTTTTTGAATGAGAACTTAGGATTGTTTTGCAACAACATTTACAAAGTCAGAATTATACTTTCACCACCTCTGTGTATGTTTCTGGGCACAATTCAAGGTGTTGGTGTTGACCTTTATAGCCCTAAACGGCCTTGGCTCAGTATACCTTTATAGCCCTAAACGGCCGTGGCCCAGTATATATCTCCACCTCCATCGGTCTGCCTGGACACGGAGATCCCACACCGAGGGCCATCTGGTGGTTCCTGTACTGCGAGAAGTGAACTTACAGGGAACCAGGCAGAGGGCCTTATCAGTAGTGGTGTCTGCCCTGTGGAATGCCCTCCCATCAAATGTCAAAGAAATAAACAACTATCTGACTTTTAGAAGACATCTGAAGGCAGCCCTGTTTATGAAAGCTTTTAATATTGGATGAATCACTGTATTTTAATATTCTGCTGGAAGCCACCCAGAATGGCTGGGGAAACCCAGCCAGATGAGCAGGGTATAAATAAATTATTATTATTATTATTATTATTATTATTATTATTATTATTATTATTAAATGGGGAGGAGAGATTTGGCTTTCTGTTGCAAGGCATATATATGCAAGATATTTAAAATGGGTGATTTTAGAGCGTTTCATACTGGTAACATTGTCCTTCAGCAGCATAGAACAATGACTTTCCCATTGTGTTCTTTATTATAATGTGCATCCATTGTACTGCACAGGTAGATGACTGCATCCTTTGTATAAATATAGGGAATTGGTTAAAAAAAGTATATATTTTGTCACGAGAATTTTTTTGGGTGCTGTACCTGCCAATCAGTCCATATATTCTCTCTCTCTCTCTCTCTCTCTCTCTCTCTCTCTCTCTCTCTCTCTCTCTCTCTCTCTCTCTCTCTCTCTCTCTCCCCTCTCCCCTCTCCCCTCTCCCCTCTCCTCTCTCCCCTCTCCCCTCTCCCCTCTCCCCTCTCCCCTCTCCCCTCTCCCCTGCTCTCTTTACCACATGAAACAGGAAGGGCAAGAGACTGAACACTAAAGGCTGAAACCTGATTACGAAATCCAAGGAAACACTAAAATACTATCATTCTACATCTGTTTAATCCTTAGTGATTGACAAAATAGCTATAACTCATGGCAGATTAGTACTGCCCAGTCTGGCACTGTAGGTCAGATAATTTCTTTCACGTATCTTTAAACTTCATTACAAGTCTGCTTCAGTAGATGATGTGAACTCTGTTGCACTGAAACTAGGTCAGTGGGTTACTGAGTAATAATGTCACATGGAATAATACTGTTGCAGGCTGGATAAATATAATTATGTGTGATTATTTTCCCCCAGTATATACAATCACATTTTCTTCTAGGAATTACCTATTATAGGAATATAGGAAATTGCCTTATACTGAGTCTAGCTTGGTTTGGTCTACACTGACCGGCAGTGGCTGTCATGGGTTTCAGACAGGTCTCTCTCAGCCTTACACGTAGATGTTGGGGATTGAACCTGGGACCTTGTGCATGCAAAACATCTTCTCTGTGGCTGAGCTATCGTTCCTTTCCTAAGGGTTTATGATGTTATAGCAAGCTGACCTTCCTTTAATAGGAAAATTTCTTGTTAATAGACATGGGTGATTGATTTCCTCGGTAGGAACTAATGGTAAGTAAATACAGCTGGAGATTTGTCTCTAGTGTTTGAAACAGGAGATCCATCAGACCTTGGAGAAGGTGACTCCCCTAAACTCCCAGGTAAGAGTAGGGGCCAGGTATGTAAGTACGCACTAGTCAAAGAAAAAGACAATGGGGAGTGTTCAACATTATTGTTAAACCTTATAGGGCAAAGGTATGCATTTTGTAGTTGTTGTTGTTCCATTGTGATAAAGATTCTTTATTTGGTACATGATTTGTGTCTATATTCCATAAAGTTTGATCTGCGACAACAAATACGACTTGAGTAAAATTTAATCAGTGTGTTTTTATTTGTTTCAGGTTCTTTTGTAGAATGAGCAACTGCTGCCCAGTCAAGAAAAGGGGGCATGCCATGTGATGTGTTTTGAGAGACCTAATTTACAAGAAGATTCATATAAAATATGGTAATAATTATATATAACTCCAACTTTTGTTA
Source organism: Zootoca vivipara (assembly GCF_963506605.1). Taxonomy (NCBI): domain Eukaryota; kingdom Metazoa; phylum Chordata; class Lepidosauria; order Squamata; family Lacertidae; genus Zootoca; species Zootoca vivipara. The sequence goes on along the minus strand of NC_083284.1, from coordinate 30,508,948 downwards.
CTTGCATTTGAAAAAATGAAGATGACGTTTCATATACTGTATTCCAATACATATATCTTCACTATTAATTTAAGTTATTAAGTTATCTCAATTGGTAAAGAAGACAATTTAATACTATATACCTGAAGGCCGAGAGATTTCCATTACAATTAAAAGCATTTTTGAAACTTTAATTAATAGACACTCTGCCATAAACAGCAGTATGCACTCAATGGCCGTGTGTGTGTGTGTGTGTGTGTGTGTGGAATAAATAGACAAAACCAGAACAATCCCTTTTTCATAAAAAAAAACATTGATCTGAAAAACAGATGGAGATAAAATGAAGATGCATTCACAGAGAAAAACAATTACTTCAAGATGGACCACATAGGTTGATAAAAGAGATACCGGATAAATAACACTATAAATTACATATAGTCTGCTCCAGCCCAGAACTCTTGAGTGCTGTCTAGTAATCATAAGCCAATTCTTTAAAAACTAATCTATTGAATGTAGTCTTGTCAGGTAAACCTTCTTATTTCTGGCCTTATTTCTTTCAATTCCTGCTCAAAAGTGGGCCTATTGTCTTGTAGCCAGACACTTAAGTTTAGTGATTCCTTGTGGATGAATGGGTTTGAATGCAGAACTTGAATTCTGTTTGCTAGTTATTCTTTTCTATTCATTTCAGTGGAAGAAGTAGAGATGCATATGAAGGCTTGGTTAAGTTGGCCTGGCCAACCTGGCTTGACATGAACAACACTTTTGGTATGAGCAAAACTAACCTGACATGGGCAAACCTTTGGTTCTCAGTCTGTGTGGAGCTTTATGGTGCTATCCACAATTTAAAGAGAGGTGGACTATGCAAAGGTATGGACTGCAAAGCTGTCAAGCTGATGTTTGCACTAAATCAAGGAAGGCCATGCAGAGATGGCACGATTTGGAAGTAGCAGAAAGGGAAGCATGATGTGTGTGTGAGAGAGGAGAAAAGAACAAATAGAATCATAGAATCATAGAGTTGGAAGAGACCACAAGGGTCATCCAGTCCAACCCCCTGCCAAGCAGGAAACACCATCAAAGCATTCTTGACATATGCCTGTCAAGCCTCTGCTTAAAAACCTCCAAAGAAGGAGACTCCACCACACTCCTTGGCAGCAAATTCCACTGCTGAACAGCTCTTACTGTCAGTAAGTTCTTCCTAATGTTTAGGTGGACTCTTCTTTTTTGTAGTTTGAATCCATTGCTCCGTGTCCGCTTCTCTGGAGCAGCAGAAAACAACCTTTCTCCCCCCCTCTATATGAAATCATTTTATATATTTGAACATGGCTATCATATCACCCCTTAACCTTCTCTTCTCCAGGCTAAACATACCCAGCTCTCTAAGCCATTCCTCATAAGGCATCATTTCCAGGCCTTTGACCATTTTGATTGCCCTCTTCTGGACACGTTCCAGCTTGTCAGTATCCTTCTTGAACTGTGGTGCCCAGAACTGGACACAGTACTTCAGGTGAGGTCTGACCAGAGCAGAATACAGTGCCACTATTACTTCCCTTGATCTAGATGCTATACTCCTATTGATGCAGCCCATAATTGCATTGGCTTTTTTAGCTGCTGCATCACACTGTTGACTCATGTCAAGTTTGTGGTCTACCAGGACTCCTAGATCCTTTTCACATGTACTGCTCTCAAGCCAGGTGTCTCCCATCCTGTATTTGTGCCTTTCATTTTTTTTTGCCCAAGTGTAGTACTTTACATTTCTCCTTGTTAAAATTCATATTGTTTGCTTTGGCCCAGTTGTCTAATCTGTTAAGGTCATTTTGAATAGGGGATATTCAATCTGAATGATTAGAGGTACTAGAAAGCAGGTGAAAGACCATGGCTTTAGTTTACATTAGGAATGCTTCCTCCTTCACCTGTATGCTTACAGAGACCATTTATGCAGTTATCACAACACATAGATAACAGGTGAAGAAATAATGCAAGTGTGCCATCAGGTCTTCAGCCAGTTTTTGCAAGCGCAGGGGATGGAAGATTGTAGCATAAGGAGGGAAAAAAATATTATAAAAAAGCAAGAGAAAAAAACAGAAGGTAAGCAAACAAGAATATAGGATGCAATTAGTTCAAGTTGTGTCAACTGAAGAAGAGACTTCTCATGGGTGACATAATGCAGGGTGGCCTGCCTGTTCCATAGATGATGCCTTATCTTGGACTGACAGGAGAAGGTCCAGAACCCACTTCTGCCTGAAGATCAGAGAACTGGTCATCCACCATTTGGTTTCAGTGAACCATCTCTGATTGGTAATTATTATCCCCTGTTCTGGTTGACATCCCGTGGGCAGTTGATTTGAATTTTAGTATTGAAACATTGTGGGCATTTGCTTTGCATTGTATTTAGGTAGTAAAAGCCAGTCATGCTCCCCCCCCCTTTTATGGCTTGGATTTCTGTTCCTGTTTACATTGTCTGTAGGAACCTAGTAAACCCTCATGCTGACCTATGTTATATGCAGAGATGAGTGCTAGCTGATGAGATGGTTCATTAAGCAAAAGTGGAAGCTGTCCGGCATGGCAGTAGAAATATCTTGTGGTGCTGAGAGGCATCAGTGGTGTGAAGCTGGTGGCTGTGTAGACTACTGATATAATCAGGGCATCCACTCAGCAACCTTTCAGTCGTACTACTGCCACTGTCCTCTCCCAGTACACATGGTGGTTTTACCTGTTCCTTCTGCTGAAATGAATCTGACAAGTTGCGTGTACTATGAAGCCAAAGTGAAGCTTCTGGTCAATACAACTGGATAAGATTCAGTTGTCCCTATCCAGCAAATGAGATCTAAGTAGCCATAGCTCAGCTGTAGAGCTCATCCTTCCAAGTTCAGTGCCTGGCATCTCTTGGTGAACTAGCCACTACAGACAATACTCAGCTGGAGGGACCATTCAGTTTAAGGCAGTTTCTTCTGTTCTTCCTGTGTGTGCTTTACTAAAGCACTCCTAGGCTATGATAGACATCCAGGTTGGGGCATCATTTTCAGTTCTGTAATTTCATTTTTAATTTGATGGCAATCAATGCTATTACAATCCAATAATTGGAAGAAAAACGTAAGACAGAAAATTAATTTGCATTGATACCCATTTTAAACCTGTGCAACTAAGTCAACTTAGTACCATGGAAATCAATGTAACTAAATCAATATATACCTATGCGTAGTATTTTAAGTGATTTTTGGCTCCCACTCATTTAGGTAATGGGCATTTAAAGGAAATATGTATGCTTCTAAAGGGAAAAGTGTTTTTTGTTTTTATTTTAAATAAAAATGGTAAAAGGTTAAGGCTATTTTTAATTGGGGGTAGACATTTTCTGCTTATAACAGTAATCTGTAGATTAATGTTTCCTGTGTTTTTATGATGCGTTCTATATAGCACCAGAAAAATAGTATAAAAAAGGTATAATTACAGCCATTCTTAGACTGCTGGCATGTAATGACCTTCACTTCAACTCTGCAGGCTGGACTGAAATCTGTTCATATTTTTGAAAATAAAATTTATAGCTAGTAATTTGAAAAAAGCATCAAGTACTTTTCATGTGCCCTGTGGACTGTTACAGAATGGAAAAATGAATAGTGGAGGTGGAGCAGATTTCTGCGGTTAGATATGAAGCTTCTTTTTAGTTGACTGTAAGAGTGTAGCACTAGCAGGCGCATTTAAATTTGAGCAGAGCCACTGCTTAAACAAGACCCATGCCTCACCACTGGCTACTCTCTAAGGCATATTCCTTGAATTATGAAGGGAACATGATATCTGAGTTGGGCGCATTGTTGGTCAATGGTTCTTTTAAAAAAATTGTATCTTTGTGGTACCATATAAGTTATTTCTTTACTTCCATTACCAAAGCTCCTATGGTTCCAATGAAATTTTTGCTGTAATAACCCTAAAAATAAGAGGCAAAGAATTAAAAACAGTTGGCTAGTAAAAAAAAAAGATTGGCTGTACTTCTGGAAGGTACCTGTAAAAGAATGAGTGGAGTGTGTGTGATGAGTGGAGTGTGTGTGTGTGCATGTCTGTCTCTCTGTGTGTACTGGTTATATCAGGATATACCAATTATTTTCTTCTGGCTTTATTTAGGCTTTTAAAATTGGCTACATGCTTTTATTATTGCCAAAGTAAAATAAACCAAGAGTTTCTTTCACTACATCTTGCAGTCTTTATCAGCCCAATAAATGTACACGAGGAAACCAATGAGTAACTATTGGTCGTCTTTCACTGGAAGAATGAAACAAAAACAGACATTTTTCTAGTTTATGAGAACACGTAAAGCGATAGTTTCCTGAAAATGTCTCTAGTTGTAACTGAAAGATCAAAAAGTTCTGTTTGGGATATTTTACTAGTTAAATGCAAGCCACGAATTGCATTCATGGAACTGCGATCCACTTCACACTTATCGTTTGCTGAAGATACAGTGACTGAGAGGGGGAAACGTCCACCGCACTGCTGGCATAGCAACGTTATGTCATTCATAACCAACGAAGTCAAGGAAAAGTCTCGCAGATGGATTGCTGTCCATTCCTTGTTCCTTTGAAAATCTCTTTCATACTTTTTGACATGTTAGCTATTTAATACTCTGCAATGCTGACACTGGATATTTCCTTCAGAAAAGAAAATGAAACACCTGCTGGATATTAGGGATGGTCAAATTTGTCCATTTTTGTTTCTCATGGGTTTGTCATTTTGCCAATCTTAAGGTCAGTTCTCCACATTTCTGCAACAGCTTGTGATTTTTATTTTATTTTTTTATTTTAAAAAGTTCACAAATTGTTGTGTAGATTTATCTTAATGTACAAATATTTGAATGCTATCATGCCTATTATGTCTTTTATGGTATCTTCCCTATGCATTTTATACACATATATTCTCTTAATATACACCTTTTTGTGTGCATTATTTGGAAAATAGACCATAAAATTCAAAGAAGTGCAAATTTCAAAAGATAGCTCCTTTTACATATTGAAAGTGGAACATAATAGGAACACATTATGCTCTTCAGCTTTATGTTATTGGCCAGTGTAGCTCAGCATTGTCTCTGTTGACTGGAAGCAGCTATCAGACGTTTTTCAGGCAAAAATTTATTTCCTAGCCCAATCCTCTCTGAAGATCCCAAGGATTAAATATTAGACCTTCTGCAAACTGTGCTCTACCACTGACCTATAGTCCTTCCAGTATTATCTTTTTAACCATTGAAATCTTATTTCATTTTGTGGATATATCTTTTTTCCCCTTCAGTGGCGTCAGCAACTTTGTCAATACATTATTGCATGTATGTTAATTTTGGTTTAATAATTTTGTGTGGATTTCTTTAATATATATATATATTCCATCTCAGCTCAAACTTTCTTTCATTGCCTACATTTTCTTTTGAGCAGCTCATCTGACACTGGATGTCTGACCTCTGCTACCATAATAGCTGCTAATGGAAATTTCACCTCATGCAAAGATAAGATGGATTTTTGGCAGCTGTGGGAGATTATGAAGAGTAAGAACAATCTTAGCTGGAATCACAAGAAAAAGAAGACATCTGTAGCTTGAGAGCTACTCATCTGGTTTTTATTATACACCAAGCCTATATTTATTACAAGGAAGCTAGCCAAGAAACTGAAACCAATAGGCCTCTGCTCTTGGAGTGAGGAGACCAATATCAGACTGATAAATTCTGCTTTTTTGAGTCATGTGTGTACAAGCACATTATCTTGTAGATGCATGTCATGGTGAGATCCATCTGATATAACTTCTTTAAAGATGGCATTTTCCCAGTTTGCTAGTCCTCAAAGCCAGCCCAAGACATCTGCTGACAGAGATGGAGGACAAAATGGTACCCTCCTATTCCATGTACAGAAGCTAACTGGACTAACAGTTGAATCTTCCTCTAGTACTGACTATTTGATAGTGTCATCCACTGTATCAGGCTAGGTATGGGGGTGGAGAACCTGCCATAGGGCACACACAGTTCTGTCATTCAGCAAAAGGGTACAGCCGAGGGGTTCAGGAGGAACAGCCTCACACTGCCTAATGGTAGGACTGGCCGAGCTGGTCCTTGTTCTCGTGGTACTGGATCTAAGTCAATGTTTTGTTTTGTTTTCAAATCAGCTTGTGTGCACATACAGTTATTCAGCCTTCCCTTTCATTGTGTTTTCATGTTCAGTTTTTGCCTTATATATTCTCACTTCTGCCCCAGCTCACAGCCATGCTTTATTGTGCATCCATCATCCTTGCTATCTCACTATCCCTTGTTTCTTTGCTTTACTTTTTTTTGGTGGCCTGCTCCTTGCACCCAAACTTGATGGGCACCTATGACTCACATGATCACATTTGTGATATTGTAGGAATTGTTGATACCTACAGTACAAGGGAAGGATGCACAGGTTGCACAAATTTTAATTCATATATCCAAGACTGTCTTTGATTTAGCTTTCCAGAGTGAAGATAAATGCATGAGTGGTTGCAAATGGAAAAAAGCAGAGATTTGGGACTAGAGTTGACTGTTGGAAGTTCTTTAGATACTGTACATGTTTACTGGGAAGCTTGATCATATGCAACCATGGTTCATAGTTTTCATTGGCTTTATGCTGTTAATTTTTAAGAACCTGAACAAGCATGGATATATTTGAGAACTTCTGGAACCTCACCCTGGGATCTATCTGCACTCAGACCCACTGCACCTAAATTTGACAAATGATTATTCATTTGTTGTGGTGGGTCGTACAGCATAGAAATTGCTCTCTTCAGATATTTATCTCCCCCTCCTTGCCATTTCTAAAAAAAAGCACTTGAAATACCAGTGCTTTTAATGCACTTTTAGGAATCTATAGTTAGTGTATGTATGCCAACCTGCCAACCTAGCAGTTCGAAAGCACGTCAAAATGCAAGTAGATAAATAGGAACCGCTACAGCGGGAAGGTAAATGGCGTTTCCATGTGCTGCTCTGGTTTGCCAGAAGCAGCTTTGTCATGCTGGCCACATGACCTGGAAGCTGTACGCCGGCTCCCTCGGCCAATAATGCGAGATGAGCGCGCAACCCCAGAGTCGGTCACGACTGGACCTAATGGTCAGGGGTCCCTTTACCTTTACCTAGTTAGTGTATAATTCCTTCCCAGACTGCTGTGAGCAGTAAGTGTCACCCCCCCCATCATCCATATCTAATTTGAGACAAAAAACCACCAACTTCAGTGTTCCTCTTCAAATATAATTTCTTCATTTTGCGGCTTAGCTGAAAGTCTTCATAAAATAAATGCCTGTCCATCAGTACGGTGAGTTTGGTCTATGAGGATGTTCAGACAGCTGGCTCATCAAAGCACTCAGGCAAGAGAATAAAGGAGAAGTTCCTCCTCATCTAAGTTCAATTATTTCAGAGAAGGTGGACTAAAAATGACACTTGGCCATGGTAGTCTGATTTGCAGGAAATCTCTTACAGACATCAAAGTTCTGTGCCTCCAACAGGACTTGGTTTTGTTCTTCTTACATCCTGATGAATAGTGCCTGGAATTTAAAGGGAGTACTTTTGTTCTGCTTTCTTTGAAAGCAGTCAGAGTATTTTTAGAAGACCAGATAAAAGCTTTACTTGAGAATTTGCCGAATTATGGGCTGCTGGACCAGATGCAAATCAAGCAACAACAACTTGTACGCAAAAGCATTAAAACAACAGTTCCTTGCTAAAATGGCTAAATATATTCCACCCTAACATTAAAGACTGCTATGTTTGTGTGCAGCTAAGGTTTCCCATAAACCAGTAAACACACAGACTAAACATGTGCATGCCTCAAATGACTGTGGCCTTATCTTCTTCAGAGGAATTAACTAGATTGATTTAAATATAACCAATATATGTTAAACTGGGCTTTATAAATACTTGATTTGTCATTAATAAATGAATGGCTGCTCTTTGTGTGGTCAAGACTCCCCATTCAGCTCACATTTCACAACAGAGACGTTCTGCATGCAGAACACCTGCTACACACATGGTCAGTGTGTAGGTTGTTGCAGGTATGAAAAGAGATGATCCAGAGATCAACTCTCTGCAATCATAAGCTGAGACTGGGGTATAGAATGGGATATGTCTGTTTTTGCCTGCTATTTGAATGGTTGATTGCCTTTGAATTTCAAGCACCTATCTGTCTACTAAATATTACTGTACACTGTACTAGTAGGGCAAAATACATTTTTGCACATTGCACCATTAGGAAGACATAATAGGAATATCAGAAAATGACAATTGCTGTTGTAATCCAACAGGGGGGAACACACCTAGGTTGTGGTGGCAATTGCAGGAACTATGTATTATGGCGCCATTTTGACTCACCAGTGTGTGTGTGTGTGTGTGTGTGTGTCACTAAATCCACTCCAAATCAATATAGACAAAAATCCCTCTGGGTAGTGCTCAGGCCTGAATCACCATACAATCATCTCTGCCACCCTAATTCTTCCAGCTTACCTAAATGAGTTTTCGGGGCAGCAGGAATGGGAAAGCAAGGATGATTTACACTAAAGATTAACTCTGACTTTTAAACTTGTTTCTGGCACTGCAACTCTAATTTGCGACCTTCTGGTGAATGGTGAAGGGTGAATAATATATATATATATATATATATATATATAGAGAGAGAGAGAGAGAGAGAGAGAGAGAGAGAGAGAGAGAGAGAGAGTACTCTTCCTTATTTAAAATAATCTTATTACCAATTAACCAAGATGCATATTGGAAGAAGCATAAGAAACTATGTGAGGGAGGGCAAAATAGAGGAGCTAAAATCGACATTTTGAATTTGTTTATTCATTTCCAGACGTTCTTCATTTACTATCTTTGGAAACCAGGACACAATCCTAATGTTTTCCCCCTCCTATCATTTTCTCAGTTGTTGGCAATGGTGTGTTGCCCCTTCCAAAGCCTGATAATTGACACTGTCTCTTGAATAATTTCAGAGCTTCCTTCACAATTAGCAGGATTACCTCTAGGCAACATACATTCCATACTTGTAAATCAATACTGTTCTTTCCTTTATTTGTTCTGCTGTGGGAGCATCTAAATCAGAATTAAAGCTGGACACATTCAATTTTATGACATGTACTTCATACCCTCCAACATTTCTGCAATGAAAAGGGAGACATCTTACCATACCCTCCAACATTTTTCCAATGAAAATAAGGACATCCTAAGGAAAAGCGGGACATTCCGAGATTAAATCAGAAACTGGGACAGCTTCTCTAAATCAGGGGCATCCCTGAAAAATTGAGACACTTGGAAGGTCTGGTACCTGAGCGGTAGAAATGGTAGGCCTATACATATACCCCACATGTCCTCACAGTTATTTTTATAAAAAGACTATTATGCTGGGAATCCCAAGCACAGAGTTCCATCGTAATGTATTTTTCTTTATTAACTAAATTTGCTACATGCCCAATTACTCTACAGGCATCATACAAACAGGAGAGGAAAGAAAATGAGAGTGAGGAAACATCAGCAAGTATGAAAGCAGGTTCAAATGATTACAGAAATAAGCTAAAAACCAAGTCAAATAGTAAAAACAACCTTAAATAGCCACAGAAGAAAACACATTAAAAACTATAGAAACAGTTAATTTAAAACAGGAGATTTAGAAGCAGTGGGTTTTAAAAGCCTGGGAGGAGAAAAAAGGGAATGCCTAGTGATGAAGCACTTCCTCAGGCAGCACATTCCAAAAACAAGGGGCCACCACAGAGAAGACTGTTTCTCTGGTATTTCTACTATACCTCAAGCTTGTGGGGGCACTAAGAGAATCTTCTATGGTTGAACTCAGGACATTATTATTATTATTATTATTATTTAATTAAAATAATCCTTGGATTCCAACAACATATGGGGGGCATCATATTGGTGACCAACCTCTTTGCCTATATCTCCCATCAAACACTACTAGAGAGACAGGATCACTGTAAAGAGTCTAGCTTGTCTGTTTATACAAAAAGTATTTCAGTCCCACTTGGTGGAAAATGGCTCAAAAGGGACAGGTCTCAAAATAGCCTGATAGCAGGAATTATTATGTGGCTATTTCAAATGTTCCAGCACTTGGGCATCAGCTGTTCTCCTTCATTATCACTGATAATTTTATACTAGGATTGTAATATAATTTTATACTAGAATAGTAATATAATAATAATAATAATAATAATAATAATAATAATAATAAATAATAATAATAATAATGATGATGATGTAGTTAACACCATTTTCTCCTTATGCAATATAAGTTTAAAAGCGATTGTCAGAACAAAAGCAAAGGCTAATGTAGTACACTTTTGCTGCTGTTTCTGTGTATTTGATCATTTGTGTGTCTCTCTGTATGGGTATCTATCCATCATTTATCTGTCATCTGCTGGTCTGTCTATCCATCTGTCTGGATCTATTGTGGTAAAGGCCATGGGCATTAGGTCTAAAGACACTTCATTGAGCAGAAGCTGTTGGATTATACATGAGACATTCTACCAAACAAAATGGAAGATGTTTAAAACCAGACTTTCCATTTAGCAGAAGCTGTGTAATTCTAGCCATGATAAAAAAGCAGCATTAAGTAGCTTTGGAAAAGATTGTAAACAGCTTTCAAAAGAGGAGTTTCCATTTGGCAAAGGGAGCTCTATTAATAAAAGAGTTTCCACTATATTATATAAATACAGCTTCTGACTCCTCTGTTCCATTCTACTACAAGTGACTGCTTACCGTATAAATTCATGGGGCACAATCCATCAGTGTAAGCCTCATTGTAATGAATAGAAGCTGTGCAAGAGCATTTATCATATCCCCATCTTAGTCATTTTATTTATTTCTAAATTAAAATAACCCAGCTCTCCTTTTTTTTTTTTGGAAAAAAAAAACTTCATATAGATGAGGTTATATTTTCCCGATCATTCTACCGACCACTATGCCAGCATATAATAGTCTTGATCCTATATGCTTCTTGCCTCAGGCTAAATCAAGTACAGTAGAAGCATGTCAGCATGCCAACACCAACAGCCATCCCACAGCGTTCCTGACAACTGTGTGGCTAACAACCGGTTAGAATGACAGTCACCAATATGTATCTATCTGTGTCTGATACAGTAGCCTCTTGATTGAGCAGTCAGCGCCAGCTACTTGATGGCCATTGTCCTTATCTGTATGCAGGAAGAAAAGTTGCTTCCAACAAATACTGTCCCACACTTCGCAGCACATGTCCTCATCATTTTCCTTATAACAAAACATCCGGTCAGGGAATGGTTTTGTTGCCCAAGAACTATCAGCTTCAATTGTGCAATTTGAATGTGCTGGAATATGACTGAATCCCACCTAAAATAGTGGATCTGGAAGCATCCTCTGTATGTTTTCTAAAATCTTATTTATTGATTTTCCCCAAAAAGCATCCTCTGTATTCTTGTATGGTGTGTGTGTTTGAGAGAGTTAACATGCATGTGTATATGTGTGATTGTGCGTATGATGATGAGAAGAAGAAGAAGAAGAAGAAGAAGAAGAAGAAGAAGAAGAAGAAGAAGAAGAAGATTTTTATTTATACCCCGCCCATCTGGCTGGGTGGCTTCCAACACATTAAAACATAATAAAACATCAAACAATCTAATCCAATACTGTATAAAAGTCACAATAACTTAAAAATAAATAACTTATATCAAACAAAGCAACATTCAACAATACATCAGAATCTCACAGTAAACAGTAAAATTAAACATCAGCAAATAATTAAACAGTTCACACTTATCAACCACAATAATTACCAATCCATAATCAATAAAAATAGCAGCAAATCACAACACACAAAATACCACAACACATACAAAACCATGTAAAAGGGTCAAATTGAGAAACAAAAACACACAACTTATAAAACTATATATATCACTGAACTTCTCATCCCAGCTGCTGTTGCTGTTCTCAAAGTCATAGACTGGGAAAAGCTGGGTGGGCCAAGGCAGGTGGAAACGCCATTGCCTGATGATGTGAAGTGTGTGTACGTCTATAAAGTGTGTGAGATTTTCTATGTGGTGAGTGTGAGACTCTGTAAATTTCTGGCCTTGACCAGATTTGCAACTGGCCTTGTCCACTATAGTAATGTGCCCCCAATCACTTTCTCCTGAAGTAATGTGGTGTTCAGCCCCCCCCAACATGTTTCCCACTCCCAACCATAGCTGCCAAGTTATCCCTTATTTTAAGGGATTTTCCCTTATGCTGAATAGGCTTCCTCACGAGAAAAGGGAAAACTTGGCAGCTATGCTCCCAACCTAGTTGACTGGTGAGCAAAGTATGGTTCCCTTCAGTTCTGCACTCCATGGGCACCTGGCAATTGGAGTCAAGCTTTCTTGCTGGCTAGGATAGGGAAAGCATGCTCCCTTCAGCTGTTCCTTATCTGGCTGATGGATGGGGCCAGATTTGTCTGCTCCTTGCCATGATTATCTTCCTTAGATACAAGGAGTGTAGCCTCCCAGTAGCTTCTCTAGCTGATGGTAGAAACCAGAGAGTGAATCATTACCTGGGTGGGTAGGTGCAGATGGACTGGGTGCATTCTTGTCTAAAATGCACTTCCAATAAGCATTGGGTCTGAGAGAGTACCTATCTACTATTGCTGTGGCAGGTCACACTTGTAGTATTCCTAAATTAAAAGAGCAAAGTGTTTCTGATAGATTGTTCTTAGCAACTAAGATAAAAGTGGGTTTTTAAAATTTAGATATATACATTCAGTATGATAATTTTGCCCCATGTTGCGATAGGGGCCTGATTAAGTGAATGTTCACTATATCTCGTATATACCACATACGTTGTTAATTAATGGTAATATTGATTGTGTGCACCAGGACAGATATTGCATCAAAATATTATAACTATTGTTTGCTTAGTAATTATCATTTGTTTGTAATTTATTTTATCTTTTAAAAAAAGTTTGGTCACATTATACAGAAAAAGATACTTTAAAAAATTAGTTCGTGGGGTTTCATCTGGTATAATTATAAACCCATAATGTAATGCTAAATAATATGCATCTCCAAACCTTTTTAAAGGATGTTAACTCAATTTTTAACCAGATGTTCGCTATTAATAATCGATTTAGATAAATTTATGGAATAGTAGGCTTTATTTTAGAACTTAAGGTAGGTGGAGGGAGAAAGTCATTGTTTGAAGAATTGGCCTTCATTCCAGCATAAAACCCTATAGCAATGAGTGATCAAATGGACCTGGGGCGGGGCACTTATTTCAATGAAGAGTGCATTTGTCTTGCTCTTTTTTAAAAAGCAGAACTGAAATTAAAGTAAAATTTAGATGATCATTGCAGAAATTATCCCAAATAGAAAAGAATAGGAGATAAAAAAAGCTGATAGAGGATTAGGGTAATAAACATCAGAGAGCAAAAGGACAGATTTAAAAGGATAGAGTCAGCTGACCAGATATCATAAATGCTCCATTAAACAATGAGAAAAAGCCCATGGCTTTCTGTTCACTAATCCCCCCCCCCGCCAGACATTTTGGCACAATTTTCTAGAAGAAAAGAAAACTAAGCCCCCACCCCACCCCATGAGTGGCTCTCACATGCTGACGGCTATGGTGACTATTGGGTTTATTGGGACTGGTAGGACAGAAGCAGGGAGGCCAACACGAGCTGGAGCCCGTGTCAAAGGCAGGCAGACCCAAGTAATTCAATTTTTATCCACATATGTGGGTCCACATCCACATCCACATCGTGGGCTTGGTTCGCCACTCACTGCACCTCCATTAGAAACAGCCAGGTGTGCCAACTTGAATAAAATATCGGGGGGGGGGAGGTAAGCCCCACCCCACATAATCGATCACATGATGCAGTGCACACAGACCATTTGAATGGGAATGCCCATCAACTTTGTGGAGGCCCAGCCCTCTCAAATATTTTATTGTTGGGGCCTAAGCCCCCCACGGTCCCTAGGCATTGGCTCGTATGGAAAGGGGCTTCTGATAATGAACACAGTGCTCAGCAGTGGCAGGTAAAGTAAAAGGTAAAGGACTGCTGGATGGTTAAGTCCAGTCAAAGGCAACTATGGGCTCATCTTGCTTTTCAGGCCGGCAGAGCCAGCGTTTGCCCACAGAGAGCCTTCTGGGTCATGTGACCAGTATGACTAAACCACTTCTGCCACAACAGAACACCGTTACGGAAGCCAGAGCACACGAAAATGCTGTTTACCTTCCTGCCACAGTGGTACCTATTTATTTACTTGCACTGGTACACCACTTTTGAATGGCTAGGTTGGCAGAAGCTGGGACAGAGTGATGGGAGCTCACCCTGTCAAACTGCCAACCTTCTGATCAGCAAGCCCAAGGGGCCCAGTGCTTTAGACCACAGCACCACTGGCATCCACCACGTCAGCAGTGGCAGACCTTGGGGTCTCAGATTTCAGTAGTGCCCTAAGCGACACAAAAATTCAATGTGCCCACCTCTTTGCCTTCCATTCTACATCACAGTTATACATCATCTTTGAGGCTCTGTGCCGAGTGCAACCAAACCAGTTGCGCTCCCCTAAATCTGTCTCTGTGCCCAGATTTATTCATTTGGTGAAGGTGGTCTTTGAGATATTGAACCACACAAGGATTGGCTTTTACTACCAAAGGTTACGTACGGTCTTGTTTTATTCTTACAAACTTGTACATAGAGCACATGTGTACACACAAAGACTTGTTCTATTGTGCATAGTCTTTTTTCCCATCTGCAAATGCATAGTCAATGCTTTTTTTTATTAGAACTATGATTTATTGTAACATTCACAGGAAAACCACAGGAAAATTACCTACAAGACCTCACATGAATTACTTGCTTCTTGACTATATCATAGTTTTCCATTTCAGTCAAGATGATCTAAAAATACAAAGGTTTTGCCAAAGTGAAAAACACATTTGGTGGAGGCAATAGATATTTTATTGAGAATCTGCAGAATTTGTCATTTAAAATGTGATAGGGGCTTTAGCTCACAAATATCATAAAGCCTTATCTACAGGTACAATATATTTTGCTTTTATAATGTATTAAATTGATGCTAGCCACAGGTTAATTTTGAATAAACGTGAGAATATTGTTATGCTGTTATAACATTTAATGAAATACCAGCCATAGGCTAAATCAATAGAAGCCCCACCCTTAGTCATATGTCTGAAAAATATGTAACAAAATACTATTATATGCTTGCATTTCATGTCGGGTTATGAAAAGATGACCCATTTTGGAAGGTTGCCACCAGCAACAACATGGGTTTGTTTCTCTTTTATTTGTGCCTAAAATATTATGGATACAGAAAGGATTTAATAAGATATATTTTTCTTTTAAGGCAAATATATTAGTAATGTTGGTAATCTCAAAATGAGGCACCTTGCTGCAACATGGTAATTTAACACGTGCTATTTTTCTAGAAAAAGAGTTGCCAGAACTCCTCCCTTGTTCTCATAGAATGGCAATGGTGTCCACCTGAGAGGGGCCAGAACTGAGTTACAGTGAGTTCCAGCTGAAAAAGCCCTGCTTTTAACAACTCAAACTTCTGCATATCTCTTGTCAGTCTGTCTGTGGACTCCTCCCCCTTCACCATCATTTGTGTGTGGAGACCTTTTAACCAGCCCTAGGAATAAATTCAGACAGGGCTCAAATTTTGGTTTGGTTTTTGGCAGAATTTAGGCCACAACCTTATTGATTACAAATCAAGTGAGTGGTTGCATAGGCTCTGGTTCGACTAGCTACCTGCAGCCCTGCAGGCAGCGCTGACCCTGGGCACCAAACACAAGTCATCCTTGGGTGAACACCTGGGACAGAAACAAGCAGAGGGGTCTGCCAGGCCTCCACCCAGACGAGCCCTGAACTCAGGCTCCAGGCACAACCCTCACAGGGAAGACCAACCATGAGTCCATGGATTCCTTCTTAAAGGAATATCCAACACATAGGGATGGCTAGGGATCCTGCCACCCCTATCCACCTGAACCAGAGCCTATCCGCAACCTTACAAGTTGTGGCGGTTTGCTATGCGGCAGACGAAACCTAAATGGCACCAACTAATCAGCCAAGTGGGGAAAATTCCTGCCGTGCCCCTGTCCCAACGACAGGCGACACACGATGGCATAGCAAGGTCAAGTGCAAGCCCTAAATATAGGGAGAGGTGGGCGGGTGTTCCGATGCACTGAGCCCGAAAGAAGAAGCTAAGGGACATGTGCAGCAGTTAAATAGTGGTCCCTCTATCACTTTGACTGGCGTCCCGCTAGCCCAATTGCACCCAAGATCGAGGGACCACCAACAGGGTGTTGTGGCTGTTCCAATGTTCCCGCCCACAACACAGGCTCTGATTCCCAGTTCCCACCGCAATACGTGCCCTCTTGTTAGGGAGGACCCGATTTCTGATCATATAGCAGAAGCCAGCTGTGAACTTGGCTGACCATTGAGTCAAGACACCGCAGTCTCCACTGTGCCTCATTCCCCAAAGGAAACACGAACCCTGGAAAAGTGCCTGGAACCGCTGGAACCTCACACTACTCAGAGATAGGGGTGGTTTGCAACAGTGTTTGCCTTTGCACTATTCACCTATTCATATATTTTGGGTCAAGTTGATTTTTAAAGCATGTATAATTTTTTTAAATACCTTTCCAACCGAACCTTCATTTGAAAACTTTTGGACATCCACCCTGAATGATGATGATGTGAAAAACCGCATATGTTTTCTTAATTACAGCAAGATAGAATAGCTGTAGCTGTGGTTCTGGCCATGCTACCAGAGTTAATAAGCCTCAGTTGATCTAAGAGACCATCTGAACAATCTTTAATAGATGCAACTGGCCTGTCCCTGTTTTTCATCCAAAGACAGCAGCCCTTATCTAGCATGAAAGGATTGCATGAGAAGGAGAGGCCCACCCAAAGAGGAAGCATTGCCACTTTCTCTACTTCTTGTCAACCTTTTCCCTATCCAAAGCCTACCTTTCCAAGTCATTTTAGTTTGAGATTGAACAGAACAACAGCTAAAATATTTATGGCTAGGTAAGTCTCTTACTATGTGAATTCAGTCAGTGTCAGACCATTGGGAATATTTAAAGTCTAGATGAGTCTTTGGGTGAGTAGAATGGGATTATTAAGAGCAAACAGAGGAGCCAAAAACAACACTCTGTTTTACATTTATGTCCTAGTTTAGCCAGATTTCAGTCTTCAGACAGTGTTAAATTAATCTTCAGTAGCCATGCACATTTTGTCTATCTCTTTAAGTTTCAGCTTTTGGTACCAGTGTCCTAAATGCCCTAAATTTAAATATTGTGATCTCTCTGCCCCCCTCATCCTGCCCTGCATACAATTTTCATTGAGGCACTTTCTGTTCAGAGTCTTGGTATAATTTAATAATATTTATTCATAATTAGGAGTTATGGGTTTGCATATGGCATCTAATAATTCCGGGTGCTTATATTCCAAGCAGACAGTAAATAGTACCATAAAGCTTTCTCATCCTAACTGTGTGAATGGGCAACAAAATAGGCCATAGAATTCAATTAAAAATAAGGAGAAAATAAGACACATTTATTTCTGGGTATGACTGTTGTGGGGTCTGAACTGGCATTATTTTAAAACCTTGGGGTCATAGAAAATAACTGCAAAAGGACACACCTTCTGTTCTAGCAACTCACTCTTCCAACTGTTGCTTGTTTTGCTCCATTACTTCTTCTGATGGATGCCAGCAATTCTCACAAGATCCAAACAAATACAGGGAAAGAATTTTCTGTAAATATCCTCAAGTCTGATTTATAATTTAACCTCATCTTATTTCCTTCATAGTAATGAGGTTGCAGTCTGAGCCAGCTCCATGTGGTACGCAGGCTGAGACCCTACCTGCCCGCAGACTGTCTCGCCAGAGTGGTGCATGCTCTCATTATCTCTCACTTGGACTACTGCAATGCGCTCTATGTGGGGCTACCTTTTAAGGTGACCCGGAAACTACAACTAATCCAGAATGCGGCAGCTAGGCTGGTGACTGGGAGCAGCTGCCAAGACCACATAACACTGGTCTTGAAAGACCTACATAGGCTCCCAGTACGTTTCCAAGCACAATTCAAAGTGTTGGTGCTGACCTTTAAAGCCACCCCCATCATTCTGAGGTCCAGTGCCAAGGTCCTTCTACCAGACTTTTAGGAGACATCTGAAAGCTTCCTCTTTAGGGAAGCTTTTAATATCTGAAGGACTATTGTATTTTAATATTTTGTTGGAATCTGCCCAGAGTGGCTGGGGAAACCCAGCCAGATAGGCAGGGTATAAATAACAACAACAACAATAACAACAATAACAACAACATTTACTTGTCAGTAGGCCAGGACAGCCAGTTGATTTCTCATAGGAGGTGCTAATGGTTAGACCAGGCATCCCCAAACTTCGGCCCTCCAGATGTTTTGGACTACAATTCCCATCTTCCCTGACCACTGGTCCTGTTAGCTAGGGATCATGGGAGTTGTAGGCCAAAAATCTGGAGGGCCACAGTTTGGGGATGCCTGGGTTAGAATATAATTGTAAATTTCTTATGCCACTTTTCTTTTTACATTTTTGACCAAACTACCAGTAGATATGATGTTAAATGCATTTATTTATTTTTTACATCGAATAGACATATTTTAAATACTAGAAATAGCAGCTGATTGTGTGTCTGATAAAAATTAGGATCACAGCAGGTAGGGAAATCTTAACTTTCTTCCCCTGCTCGGATCCTGCTGAAAAATGCTTCTTTGAATATGCTTTTTTGCATTGGAAGGAAATTTTCCGTCGCAATATATAGATGCAACCCATTTTTAGACCAATGTCATAAACCTATAAATACTTATTTGGGATTAAATCCCTATGAACAAATGATGAATATTGATCTGTTTATTTTTTATACTTATTAGATACCCATTTTTAAACATTCTCCATATTTGTATACAGTCTTAAGAGGATGAACATTTTCATTGTCTCAAAAAATGGCAGCTTTTAGATAATGGAGATAGCTCATTTTCAAAACAGAAACCACAATCAGATTCATAGTCTTTCTGCATATAATTTCCACCAGGACTGGATATAATAACTAAATATTTAATAAGTTTATTGGGTAGGTATATGTTACATGTTTGTTTCTGTTACATTAAGGCTAGTAATAATGCATTTCACTTCTTAATATTTGAAGAGCATTTTGAAAACCACATTTATGCTACTAAGATGTCAATCACTTCTTAATTTATCCTGAGCAGAAATGTATGTGTAAATGGTCATATATAAACATACAAATGTTCTTTAAAAATGTTCCTTACAGCATAAAACTGCCCACTGTTCTTTTCCTATTATTTCAAGATTATCCATAGAAACATCTTTTAGGAGAAAAAATAAATCAAAATTAAATTTATTTTGCAAGTTGGCAGCAAGTGATTTCTAAAACAAGATGAAATCCAGCGATAGTAAGCATATTAAATGCTGCCGAGTCAAAAGAAGAAAACCAATATCATACAGTGGAAGGGTTTTTTTTTTTAAATTCTAATAATATACAAGTCAGACATTTCATTTTGAAGAAACCTCTCTTTGGGTTGCCGTATATTTTGATTACATAAATTGGCAAGGAAGTATGTATAATCATATACAAAGCAGCTTAAGGGATAAGGCATGAAAGGAGCAATCATACTTTCCACCTGGGAGTAGTGGAGTTGCAAGGAGCACTTCACAGCAGGCAAAACAGATTCATTCCATGTTTTGCTTGTTCCAGACTGGAACAGCAGAAACTCCCAGATCAGTCCCATTGCTGGTAGCTGGGCCAGTTTATGATCCAGTGGATCCTTGGCTGCACCAGCTCCACCCATTCCTCACCCAAGAAACACTCCATTTGGGGTGCTTCCCTTGGGTACAACAGGCAAGGAAACCACTGTTGGTAGCGTTCACCCATCTGTGCTTTCTGCGGGTACAGCATGGCACCATTGTTCTGTAAACTTTCACTCACGGATATGGATCTTTCTGGTGCTGCTTGGAGCCCTGTTCAGTTTGGCTCTGACTCTGATGCTAGCAAATGTTTCTTGCAAGACACCACAAATCTTGAGCCCGTTTTGATATCTGAACGAAACGGGAGTCAATTCCTCTTTAATAAAAGTCAAAGTAGCTGAAGGTGAGAGAATGCATCTCTTCCACAACTTTATTTTGATGCTAAACTTGGCTAAATATGGCTGTTTCTGAGCCACATTTTCGTATCATATGTAGCTGCTGTTCTTCTGTAATAATTTAATGTTTATTGCAACGGGCACAACCAGGAGCGGTGCTAGGGCTTTTTGCGCCCTAGACAAAAACACCTTCTGGTGCCCCCCGGGCGCATGCGTCATGACGCATCTCCTCCATTGGCGGGAGGAGCGCGGGCCAAGGGGGGAGCTTGGCGCCCTCCTGCCTGTGGAGGGGACGCTTTGAGCTCCTCAGCGGCGGTGGCGGCTGCAGCGAGTGAGCGGTGGCAGCGGCAGCAGCGCCCATAGCTGAAGGTTTCAGCTGCGTGCACTGCCGCCGCTTGCTCGCTGCAACCGCTGGGGGCTCCTTGGCGTCCCCTCCATAGGCGGGAGGAGCGCAAGCGAGTGCCTTGGGAGGGTGGCGGTGGTGTGGGGGTTTTGTGGGGCAGGCTCGGCAGCGCCCCCTCCATTTTCGCGCCCTAGGCAATGGCCTAGTCCACCTAAATGGACGCACCGGCCCTGGGCACAACACAGAAGAAGTTACATAATAGAATGTAGCCCCATTAAAATCAATTGTTTCAGGTTTCTTTTAATGAGACTTTAATATATTTGAACATTTTTTCTGGGTTGCAAAATGTTCTTTAGGCTGAACCAGTTATCTTGGAGAATGAAATAATATATGGGACTACACTGAACATGTATGAAAAAAAATCACTATGCTGATTAATTAAACTAAATACTAATCTGACTTTTAAAAAATATAGTGCATTGCATCGCATGACTTTAAAAAAAGAAAGAAAGCGCATGAAAATGATAGTGATACGTGATGATAACTTGTTTTTGTAAGTAATGTGGGGGAAAGGCATGTCACCTTTGGAAACAAATAAAGAGTGCTTTATGAAGATCGCTTATTGCTGGGCTGCTGAGTGACCTAAGATAAGGAGAAAACAAACCTCTTTCACAGGGTTGCTGTGATTAACGAAAGGTCCACCAGTTGGCAGCCTATCATCAATGGGAGCTGGCTTAATTCAAATAACCCTCTTGCTATTAGTACATTTTCTGTCTTGGTGGCTGGCACATTACTGAAGTGTGTGAGTGTGTTTACACATACACTCTCTCACACACACTGACTGTAGGCTTGAAATTTTCACCGCAGTAAAAACAAGTGTACCAGTCCCTGTGGCAGGCATCAGATGGGCTGCTGCCAGGTCTTTGAACTACAAAAATAAATACAGAATAGAACAGCATTGTAGTGGCCAAGCCTGAGGCCTAGTCATCTGTCTTATAGCATGCTCTGGTAAGAGTGTTTGGCTTGGACTTTTTCCATCACATGTGGTAGCTGTGAGAGTCGAAAGGTGGGAGGGAGGGAGGGAGGAGGCAGTAGAGAACAATGTTAAGACACTGCATTTTAAAGTGTGTTGCCTTTACAATACTCAGGAAACTCAATTCTCACAGGAGCCATAGCGCAGAAACTTCTTTTGTTGTACCTCTGCGTGTGCAAATGTATAGATCAGTTTGTGTCATTCTCCCCTTCTCTCCCACCCCACCCCCCAGTTCTGAAAGATTATGATGAACTGGTACGCATACTTGCACACTGTAACATGTGGTTATAGCTAGGCCAGGATTTGTGATGAGTTGTGTGTGCACAGTCTTCCTGGTAATTTTAACATTCTTGACTTATGGGGCTCTTTTCAGTGGAAAAGCTCAAAACCAGAGAATGTGGAATGAAGGGTAGCGGGATGTTTGTTGGTTTTGGCTGAAATATATTCCCCTTCTCTTCCCTTCTGTGGACAGTATAGAACAAATTGAAGTGATATAGGGCCCTCTTTTCCTTTCTTTACATGTTTCTAATAAAAAAAAGATCTCTCCCCAATCCCCTCTTATTTATATAATGCATGTGATTTCCCTCCTCCACAACACAGATAATGTATGTGGGGGGGAAATACGCCGTAGTCATCAACTGGCTGCCATGATGAGAAAGCCCACCATTTTGCTCTGATGAATTTTCTTCTATTAGAGATTGATTGGAGCATCAGAAACACATTTTTTTCAACACAGCAAAAACCATTTCTGTCTATAGCTAGCTACATAATGACGAATAAACATTGATTGTTCTGTTTTCTCAGTGGCCAGCCCCGTGGGAGCCTGCAAGCAGCAGTCTGCCCAGTTGCTGATCCCAGCAATTGGTATGCAGAAGCATAATGCGTCATGGGCCAGGAGTCAGTTTCACCTGCTGAACAGCAGCCTGAAGGGGGAGAAGATAAAGTGTCTCCACCTGCAGCTGATCAGCCTTCAAGGATTCAGAGGAGAAGGTGCAGATGAGAACCAGCTGTATCCAGCAGCAGGCAAATGCTGGTGACAATACTTGTAGTTCCTGGGCCTACCTTGCTGCTTCCTGCTCGTCTTGACCCCATAATCATTGGATTCCTTGGACAATCTGACCCCACAGATTGCTGTTTGCAGGACCCGAGGACTGGACCTGATTTTGGATGTTGTCTTTGCTTGCAGGCAAGTACACCCCAAAGACTTCTGGTTGGCTGGCCTATTATTCCACATTGTTGCTCAGCAATGAGACTATGACATAATGTCTCTGACAGTGAAGGTAGAGAACATAGTATCATGGCTTTCCATGAATTTGTCTTATCCTCTTTAAAGCCATTTAAGTGATACTTCTATTTTGGAAGGGTTATGGGTATTGCTGAGCAGCTTGCAGCACTGTTTGCAACCCTAGCCGTGTCTATTAAGAAATAATACCAATTGTATTCAATGGGGTTTATTCCCAGGTAAATAGGGTTAGCGTTCCAGCTGAGTAAGGGGGATGCAAAGCTTGGGGAAGGTCCTGATGCTTTTCTAACTACACAACAGTCAGTCTATTTGCAACATTTTTTACTCTGAATGACTTGTTTACATGTTCCAGAAGAAAATAGCATTGCTGTAGTAAAAATAAAACATGGCAGATAATTTATATCTACAAATAATTTTGTAGAGACCTATTGAGAAGGAACGAAGGATTTGTGATGGGAACAAATACAGCCCTTTCTTTAACAAATAAATGTTGGAATAGAAACTGGCAAAATGTAACATTGCTGCTTGAAGTAGACCTGTTAAATCGGTTCTGCTTCTGAGTGGGACTGGGTTGCGCTCAGGCAGCCAGGCCCCGCCCCCGCCTCGGCGTGGTGCAGGATAGTGTCCCGCGTCCTGCTGAGGGTGTCTGCATCATGCCATTTGCCAGGCAGCCAGTTAGGGCTCTGTGGGGGCATGGCCGGTGCCCATTTAAACCTGCGGCATGACTCTGGCAGCTCCTTTTTCAGCCTTGCACTGCGGATTTCCCGCCCTCCCACCCTCTTTTAGGTAGGGTCACTGGCCTCCTATGGACTTCAGTTGGTCCCTGGTAAGGGGCCTGGTAAGACTTTTTCCACTTGGCAAATTGCCACGAGCCACTTGGTTTTCTCTTACCTTGTAGTAATCGTCACAACTTTGTAAGGTTTGGCGGTTAGGTATTGGGGTGGGGAGGCACAACCATCACCTGCCCCTTCATGCTTAAGGGTATTCCGTTAAAGGTATCCAGGGATGTGGATCTCGTCTGAAGCCCAAGGAGGGGCTAGGGCCATGCCAAGACCCCAGCGGGAACCCGGGGGGGGGGCGTTGAATCAATCCGCATTGTTGCGGCTCCATCTACTGGTGGTTTACCCTTCCAAACTTCCTGCAAGGTGGGCAGGAGTCAGATATAGTCTGTTGATGCCAATGCCTAAGCCAAAACCGCTCACATTCTGTAACCAATAAAGTTGTGGCCTAAATTTTGCCCATTAACATTAACCCAAATTCTGTGTCCTCGTGTCTTTATTCTCCTGGGGTGGTTTGGGGGTCTTGAAGCGCAAGTAGACTTAAGTAACTTAAATCAATTGATTTTAGTTATTTATTGCATTTGTTTCCCTCTTTAATTCCAAAGAACTCAAGATGACAAACATGGTTCTTCTTCCTCCCCATTCAATCCACACTACAATTCTGTGAATTAATTAGGTTGAGAGGCAGTGATTGGACCAAGGTCACCATGTGTTCATCATGACTAAGTGATCATTTTTACGCTGGTTTCCCAGGCCCTAGTCAGACACTGTAACGTCACCACCCCACACTTTAATTGGATATCCTATATTGTGAGAATGTGATATTTCTGGATGTTTTTCTGAGCCATGTAGTGATACCAACAGGCCTATATTAGCTTCTCTTCTCTCTTTTTAATTTTTATCTATTTTTTCTTTTTTTCTTTTTAAATATCTTATTCCCTGTAAAATTCTATTGATTTCAAGTCATTGATGCTTATTTGGGACTTGGACCAAACTATTCTGGTTTTAATTTAACATTGTTTGATGTTGCATCCCCCCCCAACAATAATTTGCATGTTTAAAGTTCCATCACGTAAGGAGAATTTAAATTACCTTCATGTATCTTTCCCCTACATTTTCATTAATGCATAAGGAATTAAGTATGTGCCAAAGGGTAGAGGAAATTTATTCTCTCTGTGTTGCTATGTTCTTTTCCCCTTGCTTCTCCAGGGCAACACTCTTAATTAACTGTCTTAAGTGCAGCGAGGTCAATGAAACTATCACTGCATGTTGTGTAACATTATTATTATTATTATTATTATTATTATTATTATTATTATTAGTATATTTACAGGTTAGTTCACAACATAAAAATACAAAATAGAATACACTTGAGCTAAACTCCATCTTGCCTAATTTTGGTTTTCTTAGACTCTGCTAATGCATGCTATATCTACTCACCATACTAATGTACAGTTAAAGAGGGGAAGGAAATTCTTCTGAGTTATTGTCAACAGTTAATTTAGCCCAGTGAACAACTAGAACTCCTGGCCCATACTCACATGAGCCTAAAGTTATCCATATTGAGGAGGTTCATTGTACATGGACAATTTATTCAGTGGTATCTCAGGGTTTTTTTGTGTTTTTTTTAATTCTTATGAAAATTTACCAGCATTTTAGAGCAACTTTCTCCTAATAAACACATTTTATATGTAGTTTTTTTTATCATTGTACACATTTTGCAAGAAATGTTCCCAAACTCAAATCTTTTTTGCATGTTATAGTTCATAATAGCTTCATTTTTATACACACATTTCCCTAATATATGCATTTCTGTAAACGTTGCCTGGAGAACATCATTGCAACATTTGGATAGGGTTAAATTTCAAAGGATAGCTGAGTTTATGTCTGCATTGTTTCAGAAAGTGCAAATCGATGGATTTGGCCAGGCATCCCCAAACTTTGGCCCTCCAGATGTTTTGGCCTACAACTCCCATGATCCCTAGCTAACAGTGCCAGTGGTTGGGGAAGATGGGAATTGTAGTCCAAAACATCTGGAGGGCCAAAGTTTGGGGATGCCTGGATTTGGCTCTAGTGCATACTGAATCAATTTTCTCTTCCATCCCTACATGCTTAGGTATGTCCCAGCTAGGGCTGTAGCCAAGGAGTGGGGGAGCCAGGGGTGCAGCTTCCCCTCAAATCAATACAAACCTGAGGTTCTGCCCCCCCCCAACAAAAGCCTGCCCCCTCTAACAGAAATCCTGGCCATGCCCATGGTCCAAGCTCTGGATTTTGGAGGGTTCTTTTTCTCTTCAGAGGCAAATACAGCTGTTTTTGCCTTTCAGTTGAAAGAGTACTCCGCAGAGTAGATACCATCATGGTCCCCAATAACCACTCAGTTCTCCCATCGGTTAAGCCTGGGGCATAGAACAGCATTTCTGAAGTGGAGAGGCAAATATGGGAAGAGGCAGCCACTAAGGAATGCATTCTTTAATTTTCTTTGTTGTTCACCCTACACACCCATTCCCAATGTGCTCCAATGACTTGGTCTAGTCAGCTTGTTTTCTTTAATAAGGAAAGCAATCATGTTTCAAGGAAACAAATTCATTTTTTTAATAAAAAAATAGCTCAATATTTTTTGGCAATGATACCAGTAGGGAGTTCTAGCTAAAACAGACCATATACTAATAATCTCTCAAGTATGGTTGACTCAGGATTTTAACTGTGCCTAATAATGACAAAGCAGGAAGAAAAACGGTGAATGAGACAAGGGGAAGAATAATTTCGGCTGATTAGGCACAAAATAGATAGTCAAAATGAAAGGGGGACCCTTTGCCAAATTAATTTGATGATAGAAGCAGAAGGAATGTTCATGGGATTTATAGTCTTTTTTGTTTTTTTTAAGTTTCAGCACTTTTCTTCAGCACTGTGTATTCTCTGAAAAGAATGCCTTGCCATACAACAAAATGTCAGAGAATCCCAGAAGGTCAGCTGTATCTTAGTACTATGAGATATCAATATGGTGAAACTGTCATCAGACTGACAGAGAAGTGAAAAGTAATGAGATCTTGTTCCCTCCTCTCAGGAGGCATGGCCTTATCTTCATATTAATGTCTAGGGTTCTTGTTTTTTTTATTAACTTCAAAAGAAGCTATATCAGACACAGCTGCCATATAAAGAATCAGAACTTACCTATAGCATGAGGGCATTCATTAATTGGGCACCCAAATGTCTTAGGTAGCTTTGATTCGTTATATTTTCAACAGAAGAATTAAATTTGTATTAATCCTTTCATTCCAAACCTTAAACACATTACTTGGCCCGTTGACTGAAATAGCTTTTCCTCCCAGAACAAGACAGGAATCATTTCAATTTCAACAATTTATATTGAGTAGTTTTTGTTTGGGTGATCTTCCACTATAGAAGTGCTTACAGGATCAATGTCATTTAGATGGATTATTAAGCCCATTGGTGTTCATGGGCTAGACTGGAAATTCCTGACTCGCAATCTGGCCCAATGTGTGGATGACAGATTTGCTCAGTTCCTCCTCATCCACCTAATGTGCTAGCGCTGCTTCTACCATAGCTGCCAAGTTATCCCTTTTTTAAAGGGATTTTCCCTTATGCTGAATAGGCTTCCTCGCGAGAAAAGGGAAAACTTGGCAGCTATGGCTTCTACCAGCTCCACTGAAACTTTGGAATTCAAGATTCCTAATCATGGAAGCAGCTGCTTCAGTCTTCCGCTGAGTCCTTACATCAGCTGTTAATTGGCTCCATGGAAAAATATACAAGCAATCTTTCCAAACATACCGTCTGCACCAGGTCTAAGTGGTTCAGTCCCTTAGCTGGATGTGGTTTGTTATAGCAGAAGCCACAGCCCAGCCTTCTGTCCTGATGCTGACAGGAGAAAATTGAAAAACAAAACAAATAAATACTCTGAGAATACTGTCTGCTGTTATCTCTCAAGATGATTAATTGCTCAAGATTCCATTTTAAAAAGTGATGATAAAACTGGAGAAATGCAGCTTGAGACAACAGTATGGAATGGTTCCTCAAGTTTTCAGTCATTTTGACTGTGAAAAAAAATGTAGTGGGAAGCACAGAGTTTTCTCTATTCAAATAAACTTTTTTGGTGATTCTGATTTATTTGGACTCTCCCCTCCCTTATGGACATAAGAAATAAAGCTGTATAAGCATAAATTGCCTAATGTATTCCAGCAGCCTGGTGTGCCTACTTTATAGGTAGAAGATGGCAGACCTTTGCAGCTGTATAATTTTAATTTTATAAGCCAATCAATTTAATGACTACCTGTATTGTTTTAAATAATTTTTTATGATTTAATATTGTACCTCAGCCTAACAATTTAGGATATGGCAATACAGAAATGCTATAAATAAATAAAAAATAAAGGGGGCTCCCCGCTTCAGACATTCACCCTTGTCCTCTGCCCACCATGTGCTTGAGGAACACTGGATCAAATGCCTGAAAGTGGGAGAAAGAGAGAGAGAGAGAAGGTTATAATGCAGGCATCCCCAAACTTCGGCCCTCCTGATGTTTTGGACTACAATTCCCATCTTCCCCGACCACTGGTCCTGTTAGCTAGGGATCATGGGAGTTGTAGGCCAAAACATCTGGAGGGCCGCAGTTTGGGCATGCCTGTTATAATGTCTTGAAGAACAATTGTATATGAACTAGTTCAAGTTTGGTTATTATGGGTGAGCTCTCCTAAGATTATTTTCTCCTTCTCTGATGCCCTGCTTCTTCTCCCAGGCCTCTGACTTCTTGCCTGACCTGTGAGTTTTATATATAGGTTTCACGTATCACATCCAGACTGACTAGTTTTATTTTGAGAATAAAGAATATATAAACAAACCAAACACCTAACAATGAAGAGGCACCATTTACTAGGGGCAGCACACACATACGACTGCTATGAAGAAATTGACCTTTGGGAACTCATCAACCTTTTTTTTTAAAAAAATATATATACCTGTTCCATTGTTTGCCTCTTCCGAGCCAGGATGCTCTTGTTTGAACTGCTCTGCTCTTGCATTAGGTGAGTACAGCTCTTGCAAGTGACTCCTAAGGCAGGCACCTGCCAGGCACTGACCTTGCAAACCTCTCTGTGACATCTGAGAGCCTGAGGGTGGTCGAAAGTGCCACAGCCCTCCAGGCTACCATTGGCACAGCTGCTCTGGTGTCACAGAGGGGCCAAGGGGCCAAAGAGCTGGGAATGTAGAAGCCTTAGATCTTAGCGAGGACTCCGAGCAGCATTTGCTCAATTAAACTCCATAAGTATCACTGTATTTACACAATGAGCTTTCAAATAATACTTTGTTGGTGGAGATCAGTTGGAGCCATTCCCAGAAACAGACAGAAAACCATGTCTGTGAATGCATGTAGCGCTGAACCTCAGGCTTTAGTCTCCCTATTTCCTATAATTCTCTACCAGTCCTTTCTTTGACTGCCTGAATGTCATGTGGTATTATGGGCTTATCCCTGTTTATCTGAGTATTACCTGGAGGCAGCTAGATCTAAGCCCTAAAACCCCACCAAACTCTATATAAAGAGTCAGACGGGTTTTACACCAGACCACAGAAAGGAGTGGTTTTCTTTGTTGGGGGATCTGGGTTTAATGTCCAGATTATTCCCACTCTAAGATACAGAATATTTTTTATGAAGCTATTCTCTCTGGGCTGTATTACTTATAGACTAATATTGTGGGGATCAAATTGTTTCTCCTCCTCCCCACCTCCCAATTGGATAGCAATTCAGAGTGTCCTAGTATCGCTTACATCTCGTTACATTAAATAAATCAAGCTATACTTTAAAGGAGAATTTGCTGCACAAATAACAACTGACACACAGCAAGTTCTTGTTGTTTCTACAAATTCAACCAAGTGAGTTCCTGTTTCCAGGTCGCTTTTTGATTCCCTCTCTTAACTCAAGCATGGAGAAGTGTAAACGGTACAGGAACGTTGCACTGTTCATGTGAGCAGACCACTTGCAGAAGGAGTAACTTCCAAGGGCAAGCCAGCTGCAGTAACATCTGCACCAACTTTGAATTATTGCTGTAATGTATTGTTAATGGAATAGAAGGTTCATCTGTGTAGAAGCCCCCCACTGGCCTATTATACATTTTTAAGGGACAGACCCTATCACTTCCTGATCACTTTGAGAACACCCAGTATGCACATGATTTGCAACTGATGTACAGCTGTGGCTCTCTTCCCCTGGACACTCGGCAGTGAGCCTTTTTTTGAAATATTGCAAAGCCTTTATATATGGCTCTGTTTTGGTGGCAAGCTCCAAAAAGGGCTTGTAATTCTAGCATATAATTTTATTTTATGTGACTGTACTGTAACCTACATTCACTCTGGCTCTCTAACTATGTTTGCTCAGTGCTATTTGCTTTCATCACTTAACAAGGAGATGTATAGAAAACAAGGATGGGCAAATCTGTCAATTTGGGTTTTTCTCCATTTCTTGTTGTTTCCAATATTAACTTCTGTTCTCCACATTTGTAGATCACGTTGTATTCCCCCCCCTTTTCCTTTTTTTTAAATAAAAAAACCCCTCATGAAAATTTGTCAGCATTTTAGTGTGTTGTTGTTGCTGTTGTTTAGTCGTTTAGTCGTGTCCGACTCTTCGTGACCCCATGGACCATAGCACGCCAGGCACTCCTGTCTTACACTGCCTCCCGTAGTTCGGTCAAACTCATGTTCGTAGCTTCGAGAACAATGTCCAAATATCTCATCCTCTGTCATCCCCTTCTCCTAGCGCCCCCAATCCTTCCCAACATCAGGGTCTTTTCCAGGGAGTCTTCTCTTCTCATGAGGTGGCCAAAGCACACAAAATTGGTGTGAATTTTAGTGTGAATTTCTTCCAAAATACAGGACCATATGGACCATATTGGATTTTATGTTATTTTCACTAATATATGAATATATGTATGCTGCTTTTTTTCACACATGACTAGGCATTGCAAAATTGAGAGAATTGTGAATTTCGGAGGATAATTTTTTTGGTTCTCATATTGTTCTGGAAAGTGTGAATTAGGTAGGTTTATCTTTAAATGCAAAATGAATCTAGTTTCTATTTCAGAGCTAGGTGGAAATTAAATGAATGCAATTCTTATTTACTATGTCACTTGCAAAGTGGGAATTAAAGAGGAGGAATTAAAGAACATTTTAATGAGGGTGAAAGAGGAGAGCACAAAATATGGTCTGAAGCTCAACATAAAAAAAACCAAGATCATGGCCACTGGTCCCATCACCTCCTGGCAAAAAGAAGGGGAAGAAATGGAGGCAGTGAGAGATTTTACTTTCTTGGGCTCCTTGATCACTGCAGATGGTGACAGCAGTCACGAAATTAAAAGACGCCTGCTTCTTGGGAGAAAAGCAATGACAAACCTAGACAGCATCTTAAAAAGCAGAGACATCACCTTGCCGACAAAGGTCCGTATAGTTAAAGCTATGGTTTTCCCAGTAGTGATGTATGGAAGTGAGAGCTGGACCATAAAGAAGGCTGATCGCCGAAGAATTGATGCTTTTGAATTGTGGTGCTGGAGGAGACTCTTGAGAGTCCCATGGACTGCAAGAAGATCAAACCTATCTATTCTTAAGGAAATCAGCCCTGAGTGCTCCCTGGAAGGACAGATCGTGAAGCTGAGGCTCCAATACTTTGGCCACCTCATGAGAAGAGAAGAATCCTTGGAAAAGACCCTGATGTTGGGAAAGATTGAGGGCACTAGGAGAAGGGGAAGACAGAGGACGAGATGGTTGGACAGTGTTCTTGAAGCTACGAACATGAGTTTGACCAAACTGCGGGAGGCAGTGCAGGACAGGAGTGCCTGGCGTGCTATGGTCCATGGGGTCACGAAGAGTCGGACACGACTAAACGACTAAACAACAAAGTCACTTGGAAGCCATTCTATTTGAGAATTAGCATTGAGGGCCATTTCTGTCTTTTGGCCATGGGTGACATTAGGTAACTGGGGGAAGGGGGGTGGGAGTGCGAGAAACAGACTTCCCTGTGGTACCACCATGACTGCCTCTCTTTTCTGGCTTCTCATTTGATGGATTTCTTAAACATTTAAATATGTGCTAACAATAACCTGTTTTTATGTCATTCTGAGGGGACCAGGGTGGCGCTGTGGTGTAAACCACAGCACCTAGGGATTGCCAATCAGAAGGTCGGTGGTTTGAATCCCCGCGACGGGGTGAGCTCCCATTGTTCGGTCCCAGCTCCTGCCCACCTAGTAGTTCGAAAGCATGTCAAAGTGCAAGTAGATAAATAGGGACCACTCCGGCGGGAAGGTAAACAGAGTTTTCGTGCGCTGCTCTGGTTCGCCAGAAGCGGCTTTGTCATGCTGGCCACATGACCCAGAAGCTGTCTGCGGACAAACGGTGGCTCCCTCGGCCTATAGAGCAAGATGAGCGCCGCAACCCCAGAGTTGTCCCAACTGGACCTACCTTTACCTTTACCTTTATGTCATTCTGAGACATTTTGGTACTGGCATTGTCGCCAGTTAGTACTGGTGTATTACTTTTACTGTTTTACTATAGATTTTCTTTTTATAGTTCTCTTTTCTTGACTAATTGAAGTAAATCCCTCTGATCTCAGATTTACTTCTGAATAAACATTCATAGGATTCAGCTACAATGTATGGTTAGGATTGCAGCTACTGTCTAATAGTTGTAGACATTATTTGGTTGGCACAGATCTGGATTTTACAATAAAATACTATTTATAGAATAAATAGATCACCCTTGCCTAGAGTCACACACAGCTGCAACTGAAGGAAAGGAAACCTTTTATGGTTGAATTGATTCCCCCCCCCATAAAGCAGAAATAAATGTGTAGTTAATTGAGTTATATCATAGCGTAATAATCCAAATTTATTTCAATAAAATTGATGGCAAGCAAGATGCTTTTTTAAAGCCTCCTTAAATTAAATTTAACAACTAACAAGGAGAAACCATAGATGAGAAAAGAGCATCCAACTGCTAATAGTCTAAAAATATGACCATGAGTATAGATTGTTTATGGTCAAGCGGCTGGGGTAATAAATAGTACTAAAGCTTGGGAGAACGAACTGCAGAAATAGTCAGACTTTCCCTCTTCTATGAATCTGTTTTATTCAGTATTAAAGTTCAGTTCCCTGACTATCTGGGGAAGCTTTTCAGGGGTTAGGGTGTGAATAGGTGTGTCAATCGTAACTTTTTTTGATGGTTTATTACTGTAGATCATGGCTTGAGTAAAAAGATTGGCATATGAAAAGAGATCCCCTTTATGAACTTTCTTGACTCTAGTAGCATTCTTATCTCAAATGTGTCTTATCTCTAAACAGGAGACATCCTGAACTCCTAATACCTTGTGTAAAGGTCAGCATATGTAATCTATTTACTAATTCCTAGTTACTAAAATTTAATCAACCATCAAGATAATTTTAAAACAGGAGACAAACAAGCATAAACAGTTTAGTCATTCATCCAACTTTTAATTACATTAATTACTACATTCATCCAACTTTTAATTAAGCAGAATAAGTAAAATGAGAAATGACAGGAAACTCTGGGAAGAGACAGTAGAACAATAGAAATATTGGAATTGTAGGAATTGCTCATCTCACCCCCCCCCTCCTGTCTCCATTGAAATGTTTTGGCTAAAATGAGAATAGTTTTATAAAAACTCCAATCTCTGAGCTCTTCAAGATTCCAGGGGTTCCAAGCACTTACTCAGGGTTTGTGTTTCCTTGGAATGAGAGACAGAGGAGACCGTGGTGTCTTTATGATATATGATTTATTCATGCATATATACCACATGAGTCTATGATGGAGGGGTTTACAGTATTAACACCTCCAGAAATCAAACATAGCTCTGTCTCGCAGCTGCCCAGCCTGCCAGCTTCTAGCTCACATAACTTGACTCTCAACTCTGGCCTTTGCCTTTCTAACAACCAGCGAGCTGCGGAAAGGGAATCCACCCTACTTGCTTTCTAGCACATAGTCACTTCTGTGGTTTGTACTGAGGCCCCCTTTCTCTTCTGTTACAATCAGACAGTGTATAAATTTTATGAAAGAATAAATAATGCCCACCTCTGATGCTGGAGGTACAACACAGCCATCATGGCTGGCTAGTGACCATTGTTAGCCTCGTCCTTCATGAATTCCTCTAGAGCTATTTGAGTTGGTGGCCATTTTGTGGTAGAGAATTCCAAAGTTCAGCTATGTACTGTGTGAAGAAGTGATTCCTTTTCTTTGTTGCGAACCTTCCACACTGCTCTGTGTTTTTCATGATTGAGGGATACATTTTGGCTGAAAAGCAGATTAGAAACTATTAAATGACTAAATAGAATTTTTATCAAGGTACTCAAGAAATAATGGAGGGTGCAGAAGAAAATGGCACCTGCCAAAGGAGCTTTTCTGTATTTTTAACTTCTCTTTTTTCTTTACCTAGGCCAATGCAGAGTGGCTGGCAGTGAGTCACGGTTGGGAGAGAGTGGATGAAAGAATAAGGGAGCACTGAGAGTGTGTAAAATAATAATATGAACATTTCTACAATAAATTGCACTTAATTTATGGCTCTGGAGCATTAAAATTTATAGCTATATACTCAAGCCATACTACCTTTTCAAAACTCCAGCTTAATATGTATCAAAGGTGTCCATTTTACTGCTCTTATGTTTTTTATATTTCCAGGTGCAGCTTGATTTGAGATCTCTTCCCCCCCTTGAATTTTCACTTTAATATTTAGGGACGAGTTCAAATGTTGGATGTATACTCCAGCATGTGAACCATGCTGCAAATTATTTGTGTGCTTTTGATGCTCTGAACTGTAAGGGGTACCACCTTTACCAGTGTCGCTGACTGTGGATGGAATTGCCAAAAAATTGGGTTGATGTGCACACTACATAACTGAAGCTAATGCTTCTCCCTAATTTGTCGCAATTGCCCCCTCCCATGCAGCTCAGGCTCCCTGGAGAGACTTTCTATGGGCACTGGGAGCGGAAGTGGAGAGGACAGCCGAACCCTTGTAGCATGAGCAGCCTTCTACTCATGGCACTTTAGATCCAGCTAATTGAATAAAAAGCATACATAGTGAAACCACTGCTCATTTTCTCCTATGGTATCCCAGTCAAGACTGTTTGGGGGAAAGAAATCTACATAAAACTGACGTTGGCTTTTATCATATTTTAAGAGTTTGATGGCAAGAGCTTACATCATCCTGTCATGTGGTTCTGTTCTGATTTTGTGCTCAACTTAGAACATGTTTCTGTAAGGCAGTATCGATTGTAGTGCAGTAATGAAAATCAGACAGTTTTGGACCTTGTGTGATTTCTTTGCAAATTGCATTTTCTTTCCCCATTGCAGCAGTAATATTTATAAGTGTTATTTATTCACCAATCTTGGTATTACATTAATTACATAGGTTTGGACAAAAGAGAGGCTCCCAGTTCTCCCTCCATTATAGTTGCTTGCAGTTCTTAGAATTCTCTTATTTAAAAATGAAATTATATATATTATTTCTGTCTGCATAAAGCTGTTGCTTGCTTTACATGGTCTATGGCAAATTGTCCAAAATCTCTATCACTCACAGCATGCATAACTGCCCAGCACAATTACTATGGGGAAAGAATCCCTCTGGGCATATTATCTTTGTCATTCCGTCAGCAAATTATTCCTTTAATGATGCCATGTTCCACAGCTGCCTCCTAATTGCAGACAAGCCATATAAAAAGACAATAAAGAGGTCAAGCTGCTCTGATCTTAGACTTTAATCTTCGACCACATAAAGAGATTATCAACAAATATTCTGAACAAATGTGGATCATGAGGGGGTGAAATGCTGGAAATTACCAGAATACAAAGAGCTAAAGCTCTCGTGCAAGTCAAATAATATAATTTCCATTTTCAATTTGCAAGAAAATTGTGTCACAGTGGAACGAAAGCACGCTAAAGGTATATCTGCCAGTTTCTAAACCATACCATTCTTTGGAGGAAAGGTATATACAGAAAAATAGCAATATCCACTGAAACTACAACAGCACTTCAATCTCATTACAAATGAGCAGAAAAAGGCTTATTTAAATGTAACATTAGGCATGTAAGCTGAGGGTCAAGCTAGACATTAGGCTAATTGCATGGGTAGCAACCCTATCTCTCTCTCTCTCTCTCTCTCTCTCTCTCTCTCTCTCTCTCTCTCTCTCTCTGTGTGTGTGTGTGTGTGTGTGTGTGTGTTTTAAAGAAATGCTAGGCATGGAGGGCAATTTTCCATTGAGCTGTTCCCCAACCCGGGAGGGAGGGAGGGAGGGAGGGAGGGAGGGAGAGAGAGAGAGAGAGAGAGAGAGATAGGGTTGCTACCCATGCAATTAGCCTAATGTCTAGCTTGACCCTCAGTTTACATGCCAAATGTTACATTTAAATAAGCCTTTTTCTGCTCATTTGTAATGAGATTGAAGTGCTGTTGTAGTTTCAGTGGATATTGCTATTTTTCTGTATATATATATAGAGAGAGAACACACACACACACACACACACACACACCTTTTTTCTGGGGGGGGGGTTTCTTGAGTCAAAATGAGAGCACCCCCAAAAATGGGGGGAGCACTGTGTGTGTGTGTGTGTGTGTATGCGTCTATGTCTGTCTATCTGGTACTTCTGCAAAGCTTGAGGTTTTCAAAGCCATATCTCCATGGCAGAACATGTGCTTTCCATGTGAAAGACCTCAGATTCAATCCGTGGCATCTCCATGTGGGGCTGGGAAAAGACCCTTGTCAGAAACTCTGGAGTGCCAGTTCCAGTCATTGCAGACTAGAAGTTGCCAACCTTTAGGAGCCTATGGGCATCTTTGCAAACAAGAGAAACTGTCATGGACACCACACACATAGTGTAATCATGCACAAACTGCAACCTATTATCATGACTACAAGAGAATGCTTGTTCAAAGGGAGGAGGGGACTCTGAGGGAACCAGGGAAGGCCTTTGTGGGCACATGTGTATCCACAGGTACCACATTGGTAACATGTGGACTATGTAACATATAGGGAGCAAGTTTAGACACTCAGCACCACCAAGGATTGCATTATCAGTCAATCCCCAGACCCTTCGAGATAAGAAATCTCTTGAAATTTCTGCACATCCTCACAGAAACATCATATCTCCCATGAGAATCCAGGCCTGGCTTTTATCTTAAAGGACTGATTCTCTTGCAATGAAACTGGATTTACTTAGGGAAACAACATCATGAAGCTGGGAGAATGCAACAATAACATCTACATGGCCAGAAAACATCCTGGGTTATTCAGATGGCTCCAAACGCTTCAGAGCACTTTCGCCCCTTGCACTGTAAATTCCCTGAAGTGCAGTAATTTCTATGGAGAAATAGTAACTACTATTTTGGTAACATAACTGGTATTCGTTTATGAGCATGCAAGACATAAAAGTGAAGCCCTGTATTGAACAAAGGTGCTTTTCATGAGATTTGTGTTGTGTTTTCCTCACACTGTTCCTTTTCCCATCCAGTGTTGTTTTCCAAGAATTGAAGCAGGGTGTGTGTATGAATGTTTACATTTTCAGAAGGCTGGTGTGTGAGTCCCCTTCATCTTTAGCAAATGTAGACTCGGGATGTGTTGTGAAAAATGTGAAATGTTTCACAGTCCCGACTCTTTCATTCAGACTAACAAGTTTTAAGTAGTTTGATTACACCCTTCTTGTTTCAGTGTTGCAGAACTTTGTTACTAAATTTCTCAAATGTCTCAGTAGCTTCTTGTGGGTCTACTAAATGGAAGAAAGGATAGGATAAGGTAAGGGAGGTGGCAAAGCTCAGAATGATTTTAGGCTTCCAAGAGGTGTTAAAAACAATAAAAAGGTGTATTTGGCTATGTTTGAAGCAAGAGGAAGAGCAAGCAAGTAGCAGGCATTCTGTGTGGAGAAGATGAAGTGCTGTTGGGGGAGAGCAGTGGGGATCTTTGGGCTCTCAAATTGTATTGGTGCCACCTGTCAATGGATTCAAGTTACAAGAAAGGAGATTCCGACAAAACTTCAGGAAGAACTTTCTGACTGTAAGAGCTGTTTGACAGTGGAAAGGTCTCCCTTGGGAGGTGGTGGACTCTCCTTTCCTGGAGGTTTTTAAGCAGAGGTTGGAGTGATATCTGTCATTTATACTTAATTGAGATTATTGTACAAAGGGGGGTAGGTTGAGCTAGATGATAATCTCTTCTCTTTGATGATCATTCGTATCCGAGTAAGATTGTCTTCCTTAAACATGGTTTTAACAATGGGTGTGTAAGTGACTACAGAGGCAAATTCTGGATCCACACGTCCTTCCACAGTGGGGACATTGGTTTCCGGATGACAATTCTATGTTTCTATACTAGTCTGGTCCGTCAACTGATGCCATTTGAGTTAAGTCACACAATCACACGGAAGGTGACTTTTTTCAGAACATAAACTCTCTATCTAGTCATAGAAAAAGTACACCAAGCCTTGGACATGGTGTGCTGCAGGAGGGAAAAAGGAAGTGGAACTTGCATTTTGCAAGCAGAAGTTCATTACACTTGAACAATGAATCCAACACATTGCATTTTACTGTTCTGATACTGTACGGTGGTACTTATGACTGATACTGCCACTGACATTGTAACTTCTTGTATTGTGTTCTCACGCCTTCATCATTTATTTGTACCCCACTTTCCCATGGTATGCCATGTTCCAAGTGGCCCATTCACCAACAATTGCAAAACACAATAGGATTAAAATTGTCATATAAACCATAGGCTACTGGAAAATATCATCTTACTGAATGTCTATTAACAAAATAATAATAAACCACAATGATCTCTGTGCATCGAATGGAACAGTGTGCTATGATTTCCCACAAAGGCCTCATTTGCTTCCTTATGGCAGCCGATGGAGGAGGTAGAAATGGGGGAAAACCTATTTGCTGACTTTATGCAAAAGACTCCTTTGCGCTCTAGATGGCTTTTCAGTCTTGCAAGAATGCAATTCCGTCAATATTATGGCGAGTAACATTAGAAAGTCAAAGGAGAGCAATAACTTTATCTTCTGGAATTTTAATATCATTTAGATTTGGTACAATCCCCACGCCGTCGATATTGAAAGCAGAAGGATTCATTCCCCTTTTCCCACATGCCCACTTGAAGCTGCCTGGGTGGCATTAATAAAACATGCAGGAGGAATAAAAATAATCTGTGAGCCTATGGATCTTGCCTATGTCTAAGTGAAGAGTTACTGCCAGTTCTGAAGGAGAGGGATACTAATATTTACAGTTGAACATTTCCTTCTGACTTGTGAAGGACCTGAGTGTTTCTTTCTTCAGTAGCTAATTTGTCTCAAGATGCAAAAAGGGGTGGCGAAAGGTGTAAGATTTTATCACCCGTGTGCCAATGCCAAGTAGTTCAACAGATGTATCAACACTTCACAAAGAAAGGTGATTGATGGCCTCCAAAAAGCCGACGACGGTGTTAGGCAACAATGATTTCCCCTCCTCCTCTTGGTATTCCCTTCCCCTGGTTTTTCCTGAATTTTAACACACTCTCTCTCTTTTCATTGACTGGTTGTTGATAATTTGGACTGGAATATTTTGTCTACAAAGTTTTTGAAAAAGAAAACCTATTGGGGTGTGTGCATGTATTGGAAATTTTTCGCAAATGTGGATGGCACATTCTCGGTTTTCTTTGGACAATTTCCCAGGCAGAGCTAGAAAATGATGTTTTTTAGCTTGAATTTAAATAAATTCAGCTTGGGTAGCACAGTGCATTCTTGAATATTCATCCCAGCATGCTGTGGTCCCTGGTAGCCATTGGGACTGGTGGGCAGAAGGCAAAGAGGCCAACAGTACAGTATGTAGAACTAGAGTCACTGATGGGCACAGCTAACCAATCCTAGTTTTGTCTGCATCCTCCCTTCTGTTGCATTATACAAGGGGTAACACTGAGAATAAGGAAGAGGCAGCTGATAGCCACTGTCACCCCTTGGACGGGGTATCAGAAGGTAGGTAGATGGGGTGGTAATGGCTGAGACATGTTGGTTGGGCAGTGCCTCTGTTGCCCTAATTTCCCAGCCTCCACTGCCAGTGTCACAGCAGCAAAAAGCAAATGGGCTGTGAGCTTCTCCCCAGAAGCCTGCAGGTTCATGTAGACCAGGCATCCCCAAACTGCAGCCCTCCAGATGTTTTGGCCTACAACTCCCATGATCCCTAGCTAACAGGACCAGTGGTCGGGGAAGATGGGAATTGTAGTCAAAAACA